>NW_028146738.1:14180554-15598128 GCF_055883805.1 Amblyomma maculatum
CTGCTCAAGGTTCCCATGATCTAGCGCAACTTCTGATTCTTCAGCTGGCTGCCCTGACGGGGCTTCCGATTTGATGGCCGTCGAGATTTGAAAGGACTATCGGACCACGCAGAACATCAAAATGCTCTTTTCTCTCAGTTTCTTGACTGACTCAAGTTCTGTTGCTGTAGTCAGCGTCGTTGGAATGTGCACATGCTGACGAAAGCTCATAGAACATTAATATACTAGGAAGCTTAATTTAGGCCCCTTCTTTACAAGAGAGTGAATTAGAAGTGTGTAGCCTTATTTCGAATGCCTCAAGTGCACCGCGTACCGTTAAACCTCAAGAGATGCGGCGCCGTAGAGCAAATAAATTAAACTTCGTCGTATAAGTCACATTTCTTGAGCTTATGACGACGGGTACGTGCTCGTGCGAGTGGTCCCTCTGGTGGCGATAACGAAACACTTGTTTTGTGCACGCAGAGGGGGAGACTGAGGTAACTCTACGTGCTAGGGCCCTGGACCTGTACTTTTGTGCCATTGTTCGTCAAGCTACCAAACACTTCCTCTGTAATTCGATTCTGAAGAAGAGCCCTGCGCCACAGGAGATCGACCGGCACCTGAAGGTGAGCGGCACTTCCGCCACTCTCATTTAGTGCAAAAGCACTCATGCGCTCACCGACCAGGAATCTTGTCCGATCCTGTTGGTGCCTTGGCTCCGATTGGCTAAGCTATTTCGTGACGTCACGTAGCCTTGCGTGCGTAATGCGAACCAAGTTCCACATAGCGTCTCTAACGCGCGAGTATCCCCGACAAGTTTTCCAAGTTCGCAAGCCAGCAGATAGAGTGATGGAGCTATTGACTGATCAGTGACTCTTCCTTCCTTAGTCCCTTCATGATAATAAAAAAAAAAAGAAAGTAATCAGAGCCGAATCCAATCGATCGAGTTCGAGACCAGCTACTCGGGTTCAGACGCCGAGCCTCTTAACCACTGAGCCACCGTAGTTAGTGCTTTAGCTCCTTATAACGAAGTTTAAACAGGGTTAAAGCTTTGTCTCTTTAGGTGGCCGCTCCCATGGTGCCGCATGTGCAGCTGAAACTGCCTCACACAAAGCCCATCGCAAAACCATCTTTACGGATATTTGTCGAATCAACAGAAGCGTACATGGACGTCCCGTGCTGTCACGTGCGATAGAGAAATTTAGCAGTCACTGGGATGTTAAAAGTACACGCCTACTTAACGTTTCTTGAGACTTTTATTCCTGGTAAGTCGGCGGGTTTTTGAGGAAGAGACTGGCTGCACTGCCATGCACCGAGAAATTGGCCAATTCCATCGATCGTGCAAGAAGCTTTTTTTATCACGTACTCGCTCGGGGGAAGCTGAGACGTCGTTTCTGAATAATTTAATTGCCCTTTTAGTTTAAACTAGTATCTGGAATCGCGTCATTCCCCGCATATAGGTTGCTTGTTCCTCTCTGTCGGCAATATACACTCCCCCATTTAGACGTTCTCTCATTCTTCTCCCTCCGCCCGTACATTTCCTCTCGGCAGACTGAGATAGCTACACCTTTACTTTCCTCATGACACCGTATTTACCGATATCTGAATTGTCCCTGAGGGGGCACTAGGAAAACTGAAAGGCTTCGCTTACGCCTTAAAGCCTTTTCTGAAGTGACCAGCGTCCGTACTGTTCTAAGTTGTCGCCTGTTGCCTTCGAATTTGGTCAGCCTACTCAGTGGTTTCAATGACTGACTTCCTGAACCGGGTGAACTCACTTATCCTTCGCCTGCACTTAGAAGTAAAACCACGCTCACTCTTGCTCGACAGAGCAAGCGCCGAGCATCACTGTTCTATTTCGGTGGCCACTGAGAGCTCCGGCACGACTCTTTTAACGCCGACTGCGCGTTCAAAATTCATTTTGTACCATCGAAATGTGAATATCGAAACACCGGCTGGAAATTGCTGCCTTGTACCTCTGAACATTTTAATGTCGCGGATTTGAGCCCAGTCGGTGTAACGCATTTTCAGAAGTAAAGGGCAAAAGAAATAACACCATCTACTGAGATATTGGGGCGTATTAAAGGTCCTCAGTGACAAGTTAATCCGAAGCCTTCTACTGCAGACTGACGCGTCATTAGAAGTTAAATATCGATTAATTATATCAGTGCACGGCCAAGTGCTACTGTTGTCACTAATGATTGCCATTGTCTATAATGTGGCTCGTTGGCCGCCCCATATTTGCACCTTCACGGCGTGAATGAGCAATGTCGCAGCGGCGGCTATTGGAAATACTCTGTACGACGTCGTCATACGAAAGCCGCTACAGGACGCGTTAAGATTACCTTTTTGTACATCATGGCGCCCCCGGTGCCGCTCATACGTTACCGTTAAAGGGCTGCGTTTAGGACAGCCATTCTCATGAATTACAACGCTGCGAAACTTCGGGCACGGCTGTCGAAGGCGGTATGGCTAACAGGCAAAAGAAAGCAGAGAAAAATGCGATTAGAGTACTTTCTGAAGAAGTTCCGCTGCATAAGAATGGCCCGTGACCGTTCTCCTTGCGAGGATTTCAGCACAGCATTCCATTTACAGTACGGTTTGGTTCGAGGTGTATGCAAAGAGCCCTGCTGTGGAGCTTAGCGTCCTTCCCTAGGGAGGCTGGCTGACGTGGTCAAGACCATTGATTAGCGAAGGATCATCTCCTGCCTGCTGCTCACATTACTCACATACTTAGTCAGGCCCGCGGCGCAGTGCGCTGGGCTTCCGGCAGAGCTCTTCTCTCGCTGTGTGGACGTGCGTGAGTGAGTCCTGTTACACCATCACTCGACAGAAAAACACTTGGCTCTGTTTTCCTTTTCTCGCCTGCGATTCCAAAAGGGAAAGGCTATAGTTTAGCCTGAAGGGAAGACAGGGCAGAGAAATGCTGGATCGAATTTGGCGTTGCCTCCTGAAGCGATTGAAGATGAGATTGAGGTTCTCATAAGTTGGTGTCGTTACTTTGCAGGGAGCGATGATGAGGCGGTGACAGCGACGGCCGCTCACGAGGAGCATTAGCTTCGGGAGATTTACGAAGAAACCTCGGAGGAGGAGACGGATGGGCTGGAAGCTAACACGGATGAGGAATGGTTCGACTTGGATGCAGAGGACGCCACCTCCGGCAGTGGCATAGAGAGTGAGGCAGAGGTGTACACCATTCGGACTGAATGGGATACTGACAGCGAGCAGGAGCTCGACGAATATGTCACCAGTGAGGAAGAGCGCGCCTATCAGGCTATATGCTCAACGATGACTCGGACGATGAAACCCGAGGAACGCCCTCAAAGAAAAGGGAGCGCGCTGTTCACCACCAGGCGTACCAGACAAGCTCAGCGGCGTTCCAGCTCCGGCGCTCTATTAGAGCATCGCTGTCCAATAGAATTCCGCTCGCTACTGCGTATTGCGTCGTTACTCGAGAGTTTGCACAACTTTAATTGTGTGCCTGAGGGCGCGATTTCGTTCATTTTTGAAATCGCGCTAGGGGCAAGCTCATAGATTTCGAATATCGTTCTGAAATGGAATATGAAATAATTGAAATTTATGAATATGAATGCTGGCAAAGACTGATAATGAGCCAGTAGATGGTGCCCATGTTAGGAGCCAATTTGCATGATGGTGTCATTTTTGTCTAAATAAAAGACATTTCACGGGCGAGCTATATAGTCGTGCGGCTATGCTTAAGGCTTTCATCGAGAAGTCACGCTAAATTAATGGTGGCTCCGCGGTGGAAAAGAGGCATCAAGCAGCTGGTGGATGCCACTCCAAGCCGTGAGTCTCCCACCCTGCTGGAACCGGTTCTCCGCAATGCTGGTGGAGAAAGTTCTGCTTTTTCAAGACCATGTGTTTAAAGAATAAGTGCTCGAACGTGTTCCGCGCCGCTGGAGCTACAATCAGTTTGCCTTCACCTGTATGCAATGCGAGCAATCAGGTGGATGTGTACTACGCGTCGCGAATTGTACGGCCTCAATAATAAGTTTATACAAAGCGACTTTGCACAACAAATTTGATATTTTAATCTAAAACATGGTTCTACATCAAAACAGAGATATACAGTCGTCAGAAAACACAGACCGCATATTAGTAGTAACTGTTCAACTAAATAATAGTTTTCTAGTATAATTAGGTGCCGCACGCTAAAACAAAAACCCCTGCTGGTTGAAATTATCCGGAACCCTCCACTACGGCGTGTTCACAGCCTCAGTCGCATTGGGACGTTAAACTCAATAAGATTTGTTAACTCCATATCAGGAGCCAAATTCTCAAATCTGATTGCGTGGAAAAACGGTCCATATTTGCCAAGCGCTCGTCACTTTGTCAGTCAAGGCAAGCCGGTGGAAAAAGAAAAAAAGCTAGCATCAGAGCCGGCGAAGTAAACGCAGCTCGTGAGCTTTTAAAGCGCATAGAAAATGAACTTGATTTCTTTGTGCAGCGCGGCCGTGTACCACTTCAGGGTCTGCTGCCCCATCCGTGTTGTTGCTTGCATCAGAATCTAGCCGCCGTGTTCTGCGCTAACCATGAACTCGCAATGGTCATAAGAGGACTGAGTGAGCCACAACCAGTCTATCAAAAGTATAGATCCTGCATCTGAGTCATGCAGTGCAACTCGTGCGCCACCAGCGCTCCCAATGTCGTGAAGTGACCAACACTCGTCCTCCTCACTGCCTAGGATTTCCCACTGGTGGGAAAAAGGCCCCATATCAGAGCTCGGGAGCAGACGTTTCCGTCTGTATCTTTCACAGAGGCGTTTCTGACTCGTGACCCTATTGAAAAAAACCTATATATATATATATATATATATATATATCGGGTTATTGGACATGGGAGTTGCGGGAGTTGAGGGAGTGGTAGGAGTAAAAGGAGTAGTAGGAGTCGCAGGCTAGGTGCGTTGTAGAATGTGGTCAGCGCCCCTCGTTGTGGGGAAAATGCCGATGCAGGCTAAAACGACGTTCAGGTAAATAAATAAATGCAAGTAATTAAGAAAAAAAAACTTCGCACGCCAGGAATCCAACCATGATCTCACGGATTACACCACACACCAGCACAGCACGCTAACCACTACACCAATGCGACCGACGGTTTGTATGCTTATATTCATCGTTTTCTATTGCAATTTTTTGTTTCGCACTTAGTATCTCTTTCTTAAGCGCAGTCGCATGTTCATTTCATTCAAATTTAAAAAAGGCTTTCTTGTTTTTAATTCTTGCTTCAATTTCGCTGGGACACCGCATGCTTATATCAAACTTTGCCTTTTCAAACTTGCATAAACAAATCCTGATTAAGGAGCCCAACCATCTCCTGTATCATGGTACACAGGACCTATTCACAACTCCAAATATATATCCCACATGTGATATGCAGGAGTTAAAGGAGTCTGAAAAGGAGAACCAGGACCTATATGCATATCCTGTGCGTCCTCCTACTAGTCCTGAATGCTTCTTTATGGGTCCTTTGTGCCCCATTTCGGCTCCTGCATACTCTCATATTATTTTAATACAGGACTTATTAAAACCGCAAATAGGTTTTTTTCAATAGGGGAATGCGTAAGAAGCCTGTCTAGGTCCGAAGCTAAAACTTGGTACTTTCATTTCGCCATATTTGAGTTTCACCAACTTCTGCGCAGTCGCAGCAAATTTATTTAAGAGCTCAACACGGCGATACGCTGCGCTGCTGGCACGACGGTATTTTCAAATGGAGGGCATCCAGAGCGCTTTACCTTTACGAACCACGTACGGACGCGATGTAATATGTGATAAGCCTGATGAGCTCCGGCCCTGATTAGAAACACGGAAAGGTTACAGAGCGCCCACGCTATGTATAAACCATGAGTACCACCCTTTTCATCTTGCTTTCCATCTCAGCGTGCACTTGTTCATTACGTGTGAGACCGCGACATCTTCTTTTTTCCTTACTGTTATCCTATTTCTGCTCTGCCATGAGTGAGTGCCACCAGCTACCTTCAGCAATGATGTGCGATCCTTGTATAATGGAGGCATAGTCGCGCCGCTTTGTGCTTGTTTTTCCAGCATTATAACAAATTTGGGTCGGCGTAATTGTACAATTTCTTCGTTTTCTCGGCTAAAACGAAAAGTCCCACCCACAACTACACGATACGAAGGTTGGTCGGTTTCGCTTCATGGGATTTAACGTCCCAAAGCGACTCAGGCTATCAGAGATGCAGTAGCGGAGGGCTCCAGAAATTTCGACCATCTGGGGTTCTTTAACGTACACTGACATCGCACAAAACACGGGCGCCTTGCTTTTCGCCCCCATCAAAAAGCGGGCCGCCGCGGCCGGGATTCGATCCCGCATCCTCAGGCACAGAAGTCGAGCGACCTAACCACTGCACCACAACGGCGTTTTTTTTTCTTTATTGTACTCAAAATATACAATATTTGCACAGGAACCGTAAGCCGTGTTTGACTGACGAACCAGGGTTAAAATTATTTTCAAAATGTCAATGTCAGGAGCCAGTCAGGTGCTGGATCCACAAGTGTTACAAGTTCACTATAGCTTGCAACACCTTCCTTAAGTCAAGATCTGCATGGCGCACTGTCACCCTGCTTCTCCATATACTGTGCAGGCCCAATTCCATTACCAGATCATATGCTGAAAATGCTTTTTAAGAGTCCTTTGGAGGACGTCCCTGAAGAAACCTGTGTCCTGCAGTCTACGAAAGCGTGCTCTATGGTTTCATCTTTTTTTGCGGAGCACGGTAAGAAGAGTAGACGTCAACAAGTATACATACTTATGGGTACTTTGTGGTCGTTTTTTCGCAATTTAAGGTACCTTCTGCTTCACGTTCACGAGAATACATCAAGCACAGCTTTCCTTACTAATGTGCAGCCGCATAGCTTTTTTTGAAACAGCGAAGCGACAGGGAAACACCATCCTATATACCGAATTTCGGTGCACGACTTCGGCATTGCATTGGTTTGGAAAAGAAAAATTGTTTCTCATTGCGATAGCTGCCTACGAGGCCTTGTTCAGCGTAGGTGGCGTTGTTGCAGTTTGTTGCAATAAATACTACCACACACTATCCACCTACCACCACCTGATGCCCTAAACAGTTCATTAAATCAATCAATCATGCAGTCATTTATTTTCTCCAAAATAAAGAAGCGGCAAGCTCGGCAGAAGTTCCGCCGCTTTTTTCAACTTGGAATTGTGTCCGATCAACGGCAGTATCACATCGCCCCGCAAACATTTATTTAAAGGACAAAAAAACAGCTCTATTCATTACAGTGCACATGAAGATAACATATAACCATAGTAACAAATACAATTGCAAATTAACGCAGTGTAATCGCGTAAACATGTTCGGAAAAAAAATTTAGGGATTTTTTATTTATTTATTTATTTATTTATTTATTTATTTATTTATTTATTTATTTATTTATTTATTTATTTATTTATTTATTTATTTATTTATTTATTTATTTATTTATTTATTTATTTATTTATTTATTTATTACATTACATTACATTACATTACATTACTCTCGGGGCTTGCGGGCATTACAAAGGGGAGTGGGAATTATAGTCAAAACAGATTGAAACAATATGCAAGAATGAAAAATGTAATAAAAGAACGTGAGACAAGTCAAACTGAGAAATGCGTACCTCGCTCAGGAACAAAGATTTCTACACAGCCACGTAATAATGCTTACAAATGGCAAACGTAAATGACAGGTGCACCCGACAAGCTGACCGGCGTCCCAGCTCTGGCGCTCTCTTAGAACCTCGCTGTCCAATAGAATTCCGCTCGCTACTGCGTATTGCGTCGTTACTTGAGAGTTTGCACGCCTTTAATTATGTGCCTGAGGGCGCTTTATTTCATGGCTTTATTTCTATTTATTTTATTTCATTGCATTTTATTTTCATTTTATTTCATATTTTATTTCATTTGTGTCGCTGATGTAATTACCCAAGTGTACTTCGATCTACACTCCGTGTCACAAGATGTTTGTGGCAGTCTGCAAGCAGTGGCGACCATGGTATATCACAATGGCGCGCGCAACATGATTGTGCTAATACGCGCATTCGCCCCCTGTTTATTTGATAGGTGGCTGCATATTCACCCTAAAAGGTGTACTATCAAGCAGCGAACATTGAACAGACGGCCCACGGCGATAGAAGCAACTCGGCCACCGACACACTGATCAAAAGTGAGACATCACAACCTCACGAAAGCCTTCCTCAGAATTTCGCCCGTGCAGGCATTGTCGGTTGAGTTCACCAGTAACTGGAACACTCTGCGTGTCCTTAATAAAAACACACATCCAAACTCTTGTTTTCACTTGCTGTGTTTTGTTTGAGAAACATACCTTCACTGCTGATATATTTGAGGGACTTTAATTCTGCCCTCAATGGACGACCTTCAGTAAAATCTCAGGTTCGTTGTTGTCTTCTTGAGTACTTCAGCACAGGTGATAGCCGATTCGGCAGGCGACGTGTAGTACACGCACAGAATGCAATGAGACGAAGGACGACGGCTTGCATTCGACGAAACCTATACTTTATATAACATAAACACGAATTACAGAAAAGGTATTTACAACAAAGAGTCGACTACACTACAAGAGAGGCTGACTCGCCCCGTCGCTCGTCGCTGTGGGGCACTTCCGATCGTCGCTGCCTTTGACCGTCCCCGCTGGGGGTCCCTGGGTTTTTTCACGCGTCGATGAAGCTCCTACCCTGAACAACAAGGAGAGTTCTGCATCTCAGCAAAGGTTGCTCCTTCCTTGCCGCGTCGCTCCTGGCTGGTGGGCACTCCCACTCACCGCTTCCTCTCACCGTCACATCTTGGGGTCCCTAGGTCCTTACACGCGGCGACGCTCTTCCACCTTGACCAGCTGGCAGACTTCAGTGAGCGCCGATAACTTTGCGACGGCTCGAGTAACGGGCTGAACTAGCGGAGAGCTGCAGTTGTCGAATCATACTGTCGGCTGCGCCAATAAAATCCAGCTTCGTTGTTGTCCTCTTGAGTTCTTCATCACCTCACCAAGGTGCTCGCCGTTTTGGCAGGCAATGAGACTAAGGACGACGCTTGCAGTAAACGACGAAACAAACTTTATATAACAAAACCACGAATTACAGATAAGTTATTTACAACAGAGAGGCGACTACACTACAAGAAAGGCTGACTGAATAAAACAATTCGCAGCTCCACTAGCTGACACGCTAACAGCAACACGAGCTCTTTACTCTTTTTACGACTTCTCAGTCGGGGCCTGCCTGCTACCGCTAGCTTCTCCGAGCGAGAACCAGAGCCAGAACAGCCGATGTCCGCGCGGCGCGCTCCTAAATAACCGCTGCTGAATTCTCCAGAAAGAGAGGAGGAGCGGAAACATCTTAGCGCTGTCAAAACTATGCCTCCCCTCCCCCCCTCGGCTCTCTAAAAAGAACTCGAAGCTAGTAGAAAGCCATCCATCCAGGGCCAGGTCCATGCGGAGGGATGCAAGCGTGCGTCAGCCCATGTCGACGAGGGCGAGGAGGCACAGCGTGATGGCCGAGATTGCGCAATCGCTCGCGTCGCTGTCTCGAAGCTGCTGGAACCTTCCATCGCCTCTTTCTGCGGCGCGCGCGCCGAAACTATAAATAGGCCACCACGGCCTTACACCTTTCAAAGGGCAAAAAAAGCTTGTGATACAAAGCATACCATTTGGGATTCAAAGATAAGACATTGAGCATTTATATACGAGTCAAGCCCGTCCGACAGCCGCAACATTGAGCCCAAGCTGGGCCAAGGCGCGTCCGATGCCCGAAGAAAAAGCTCTGCCCTGGTCTTCGGGCCGTACCGAGCTAGTGCAGTGCTCAAACCGTAGTTACTTGTATTCTGTAAAGCGTGCTCAGTTGCAAGCGAGCATGCTCTGTGGCGAAGCACTCGATAAACAGCAAGGAGAAAAACCGCAAGGAGGCTATTAACGCTAGAGCATCAAGGGTTCCGTGTGACACAAAAGCAGGCTTCAATATGGCTGGCCGTGAGTGAAAAATCTTGAGTGGTCGATATGATCATGGCATACAGCCACATCGCGTAGCACAAAAATTTCAAGCATCTCAGAGGGAACATTTCAAACGTGGCGTCACATGTGCAATGAAAGTTACTAAAACATGGCATCGTTCAAATCAGTCAACATGGTATTGCTGAAATCTCAATGGAAGCCAAGGCTTCACTTGATCAAACAGCTGATTAACTAGAGTGATGGCGCAGAGACGGATTAGCATCGAGCCAACCAGGAAACTCGCCTGCGACACGCATGCAACGGACACTATCTCCTTAAGGTGGGTTCACACGAGAGGACCGGAGCGCGGATGGTCCGCGCGCATCATCGCTACCCGCGCCCCACATGACGCCGACGTCACTGCTCTGAGCGACGGCGAGAGAGCGGCTTGGCCGTCCGGGGCTCCGGATCGCGGAGCGGACTGAATTTGCCAGGCGCCTTTTTCATTCCGCCGCGGACCGAGCGTCCGCCACGGACCGAGATTGTTTTCGCTCTTTTTGCTTTATCGCTGCTACCTCCGCGTTGCTACGCCCGCGCTTTTCGTCTCGTATTCACTTCGAGCGGGGCATTGTTTGTTGTGCATGCGCTGCGTCGTTCGCTCTGTGTTCGCTGCAGTGCATCGTGTTTTGTGCATTTGTGCTCGTGGGTGTGCCAGAGTTGTAGCTTTACTCGGTTTCTAGTGCTCATTATGGGTGAAGTAGCGAAAAAAGCGCTCAGTGATGAAGCGATAGTCACGTTTTTAGCGCTCGTAGAGAGCTGCCCACCGATATTAAATATTGAAGATGCTTGCAATAAAGAACGCTTGCAATAAATGAACGCTTTTTCGCTTCCTCGTCGTCCTCTCACACTTCACGTAGAACCGCCAGAGCAGCGAGACGACGGTTTCACTCGGCGGCGTCCCTGTTGAAACTCTCGGTGGAAAGGTTTTCGGCAGCGCGCACGAACAGCGGGGGAGGAGGGTACGCGCGGATGGTCCGCTGGCTTCGTGTGAATTCTCAACGGCCGGATGGACATGGTGACGCGTGTGGCAGCAGATCCGTGCTGACGCGCGCGGACCATCCGCGCTCCTGTCCTTTCGTCTGAACTCACCTTTAAGGCTGATTAACACTTCGGGCGAACGGTCCGCGGTCGGAGCACCATGTCATCCGACGTCACTGGCTTCGTCTCATCCGCGGACGGCGGAAGAGGCGCCGGGCGATGTCGCGGACGGAAACTGACAGAGGCCGGACACGCACCGCTCCTTGCAGCTCCGCCACCGAAGAGCAAAATGGCAGGCGACGACATTATCAGCCAACAACGCCGCATTGCTGACTGGGGTGCCTCAATGGCCAGGGAGGCGAGAGCACCGACACACCCTACTGTTGACACTACAAAAACACCCTCACTAGATTAAGAAATAAACGAAAATGCCATTGTTGCCTCACTTAGAAGATGTAGTTCTGCTAGAAAAATAGCAGACGACCCCCATATTTTGACAGGGGAAACACGCGCGCCAGTTTTTGGCTTGCGAATGCTGCGCCGTCCTCGGAGGAGGCGGAGCCAGAGACGTCGGGTCACATGGTGCTCGTCCGCGCGCGGACTACAGCGACTTGATCTCACGTTTCACATGAAGGGCGAACCGTCCGCGGACGGAGCACCACGTCATTTGACGTCACTGGCTCCGCCTCATCTGCGGACGGCGGACGAGGCAGCGGACTACGTCGCGGACGGAAACGGCCGGAGGCCTGAGCCGCACCATTCCTTGCAGCTCCATAACCGAAGAGGAAAATTGCATGCGAGGACATTCCAAGACAACTACACCGCATTGTTATCATTGTGCACTAGGATGCCTCAATGGCCAGGGAGGGGAGAGAATCGAGGCACCCTATTGTTGACACCACAAAAGCGCCTCGCTAGGTTAAGAAAGACACGATAATACCATTGTTGCCTAACTTGGAAGATGTAGTTCTGCTAAAAAAAGACCAGACGACCCCCATATTTTTACACGGGAAACACGCGCGCCAGGTTTCGGCTTGCGAAGGCTGCGCCGTCCGCGGACGAGGCGGAGCCATTGACGTCGGGTCACGTGGTACTCGTCCGCGCGCGTATTCCAACGATTCTATCCGTCGTGTGAATCTGCATTTACTAGCAACTATGACGAAGCAAACCTTCACTTGCCCTTATTCGACCACCTTACAGCGCCATATAGAAAGAAACTTTGGTAGTGGATCCAAATCCCCTTCCAGCAAGCACAAAAGGCTCTTGTAGAGATCATCGGCAGACCAGGTACTTGATATACAAGACCAGCATACAGGTCTCCGCATTTCTACCGACGCTGCTATGACGGTGGCATTGACATCACGTTTGCAACCGCCGCCTGTTGTCAGAAGGGTACGCAACTGCACGTCGCTAACTAATGGCGGCAGGTCCTGGTCGGCAACTGAACTTGAGTCAACAGCCGTCAACGAGGCCCATCAACTCTGCACCAAAGAAACAGATCGCACCATCCACGTCTACACCAACCGTCAAGAGAATATAAAAACTAACGCCCGTTCTCACAAAGCCTCAGCACAACATCGCATCAAACAGCACTGCCGCTACCAGCAAGAGACCTCCACACAGACTAACTGGACAAATGAACATCGCGCACAAGTGACCAGGAACAGGACTGCCCACGAGGTCAATGGCGCGCCGCTAGAAAAAGACTGCCGGCCTTAACGTGAGTGCGCCCAACTCAGACCACACCCTCCTGTTCTCCGATCCCTCTCACATTACCCGACGTCATCACATGGCTTAAACATGAGCGGAGGGGTTTGTTGTGGGGCCTTGTCACCGACATTACTGCTCCGATTCCTTTCGGCCTTTTTCGCCCTGCCCAAATTCTCACTCACAAGGTGCGAGCCGGTGCCGACTACTCACAGGAAGGGTGTTACGACCGTGCATCCGCATTTGCGCGCTCTATTGTTCGCCTGTGGGCAAGGAAAAGTATTGTGAATACGTGGTGATGGTCCAATGGCTCTAAGTGAGCCTGTTTCCAGGAATCCTGTTTTGTAAGCCTGTTTTGCTTTGTGGAGGCCTGCAAATGCCAAATTGACCCTGTCAAGAGAACGTCTGGAAAAACACAAAGAAACGTCCCCCTGCGGGAAATGCAGGAAGTGCTTTCTTTCTTTTGTTCACCCTTCCAGTCGAGAAGCCCTATCGTCCAGTGAGGAATGCCTACTTTCCAAAGGAGACGACAGAGTGACATGTCCGCTGACGTGCAGGACAAGAAAGGAGCATGACGCATACAGCCATTAAGTGATTTCCCAGGAATGCAGGAAAGATTTGCAATTGTCGAAAACGGACAATGCTGGGAGCGGATGCGGCGCCACGTGCACTCGGGTTTCTGAGAAGTAAAACCACTTGTCAGAACCAGCCTGTGGTTTCTTTGCTGAAGAATAGAAATGTACCTCCTCTCCTCGCCGTTCCCAAGCTTTTCCCGCCAACAAGTGATCACGCCCAACGAATGAATGCCGGACCAGTCAGTGCTTCAGACCATCAGTGCAGTGATGTGTTCGATTGGATGCCGATACCTGAGGGGCGTGCCCTGGATTTGGTTGGTCAGCATCTTCAGAGAGGGGCTGGACATAGGGGGTTTTAAGGACGCTGCAGAGCACGAAATGTCGCTCTGGGCCCTGGGTAAACGGCTCATCCAGTCGCTTCTCGCTATGAACTCTTAACGCTTGCCATTTTGCTGATGTACCCTTCTTTTTCGTGTAAATAATCATGTAAATAAGTTTCACAAAGTGCCATTAAACCTGCTTGTACATATTTCACCAACTTCGAAGATTCAGTCCTACTTCAACCCCGAGTCTCTGCACGCTACCAAGTGAAGGCCGGGACGACGTAGCCCCAGCGTCACGACAACTGGTGGCAGCGGTGGGATCTGAATGTACAAGCCACGACATCTGATGACTGGAGGTGGGATCTGGATCTACAAGCTACAACATCTGGTGATTCGAGGTGGATCAGAATCTACAAGCCACATCTTGTGATCGGAGGTGGCATCTCAAGCAACAAGCAGGCGCAACAATCGGCCAACAAGAGAGCAGCTCGGAACATCGATCGCATGTGTGGGTGAGTGCTTGGCTTTTCTTCTGATGTGGACCAGGTTCTAGAACAGGGTTAGATTTTAGAACTGGTAAAAAGTGTTGAAACGCCTTTAGGTTTGGTAGTTTGCACAGTTGTTTTGGAAGTAGCCAACACTCGGAGCGATCATGGACCTACAAAAGCTGCAGAAACCGGACCTGTTGCTATTGTGTGAGGAATTGGGAATTGATACAAGTGGTTTGGCACGAAAACCCTTGATTATAAAGGCAATCACTGATCTGGGAACCGATGATGAGGAGCTCAGTGAAGCATGGAACCTCATCGGTCAAAAAAAGGAACAGCTCAGACAGCAGAAAGAGCGTGAAATTGAAAGAGAAGCAAAAAAGCTGGAGCTAGAAATTGAGCTCCGGAAATTAGAACTAGAGTTGAGCAAGAGGTCGGGCGATTGTCCCCAGCTAGCGGTACCTCGTCTCAACAAGGAGGCAGATTTCAAGATGTCAAAGTACATGCAGCCATATGTGATATCAGGGGATATCGGTCTGTATCTGGCTAACTTTGAGCGAACTTGCGAAAAACTGTCCTTCCAGCGAGACACGTGGTCTCAGAGATTATTGACGGTTCTGCCCTGCGAGGCAGCGGAGGTTGTCGCGCGGCTAAGCAAGGAGGACGCGGACAACTACGAGAAGGTCAAAGCTTGCCTTCTGAGAAAGTATAGGCTTAGCGCCGAGGCGTTCAGACAACGTTTTCGGAACGCTACTAAGTCCAGGGACGAGAGTTACCCTGAATTCCTGTACAATTTAAGAGTAAATTTGGGCGAGTGGCTAAAGAGCACAGATTCCTACAGTGATAGGGACGCTGTAGTCGAGCGAATTCTTTTGGAGCAGTTTTATAACTGCCTCCCAGAAAAAGAAAGAAATTGGTTACAGGACCGAGGCGAAATTAAGTCGGCAACTGAAGCTGCCGAACTCATTGAGGAGTATGCTTCGCGCCGACAATTCAGCAACCCAGCAGTGGATAGGCCCCGCAATCCCAAGTTCAGTGTGAAAAACCGTCAGGAAAGGCACTTTGCTAGAGTTGGAAACGAAGAAATGAAGGTTTCTTCAGGCAAATTCCCTAGAAAGGACGGCAGTGAGAAAAGTGGGGAAGTGACCAACGTGCAGAACACAAAGAATAAGCTTGAGGCTAGGAAGCCGCTCACATGCTTTAGGTGTAATGAGCAGGGTCACATTGCCGTCAACTGCCGGAAAGAAAAGATTGCTTTCTCGTATGTCAGGGACTGCGATGAAAATATGCAGCTTTTAGAACCCTACCTGCATGACCTAGTAGTCAACGGGAAGCCTTGCAAGGTACTGCGCGATTCGGCCGCAACGATGGATGTTGTCCATCCGGCGTATGTATCGCCTTCCGACTATACAGGACAGTGTGCATGGATCCGACAGGTAGTTGAGGAACAGAGTGTGTGCTTGCCGATCGCGAACGTGGTCATCGAGGGCCCTTTCGGCGAATTAACAACCGAGGCTGCCGTTTCAGGAAAGCTTCCTAAGTGCTATCCGTATTTGTTCTCCAACAAATCGGACATGCTACTGCGAAAGAGGGGCATCCTGTTCGGAGACAGAGTTGTGCAAGCCTTAACACGTTCAAGGGCGCGAGAACTAGCTACACTGCTCATTCCAGAAAAATCCACAGCGGAGGAAACGGCAGTTAAAACAGTGGTAAATGCGGAAGATAGCAGGTCAGAAAACTTTGAGAGCGAGGCATCTCAGATATGTCAACTTGAAAGGGAGCTTGATGAGACGCGGAATGAGGACGTTCTTGAGAGTAACCTCTTGCCGCCAGTGTCTAGTAATCTCACGAGACTTTTAAGTGGAACCCGAGAGGACTTAGCTATAGAGCAAGCCAATGATCCCAAGATACAGGAGATAAGGGAGCGCCACCGCGCCACTAAGACAGCAAACAATATTTCTTTCGAGATGAGAAAGGGAGTGCTGTATCGCTTATTCAAGGATAAGCGCGGAGTAGAGCGGGACCAATTAGTTGTTCCCCAAAAGTACCGCGGAGACTTACTGCGACTTTCCCATGGCAGCTCGTGGTCATGTCACCTTGGAATAAAGAAAACAAAGCAGAGGCTGTTGCAAGAATACTATTGGCCTGGATGTTTTAAGGACACGGAAAATTTTGTACGGTCATGCGACACGTGCCAGCGGGTTGGAAAGGCGCAAGATAAGTGGAAAGCGCCGATGGTGTTAGTACCAATCATTACCGAGCCGTTTCACCGGTTAGTAATAGATGTAGTTGGGCCACTTCCTGTGACAGAGTCAGGGTACCGTTATATCCTCACTATGTTATGCCCAGCCACAAAGTTTCCAGAGGCTGTTCCGCTGCGCGAGGTGACGTCCGAGAGTGTAGTGGATTCGCTGCTGTCAGTGTTTGCACGAGTTGGATTCCCTTTTGAGGTCCAAAGTGATCAGGGTAGCGTTTTCACGAGTGTCCTCACCACCTCATTTCTCGAGCGATGCGGCATTAAGGTAGTGCATAGCTCGATCCATCATCCGCAGAGCAACAGCGTAGAAAGATGGCACTCTGTTCTCAAACGAGTCCTGAGGGGACTGTGCTATGAAAACAAGCGCGAATGGGATGCCTGCCTGCCTGCAGCGCTTTTCGCTTTGCGTTCAGTGCCGCACGAATCCACTGGATTTAGCCCAGCCGAGTTGGTGTACGGAAGGTCACTGCGCTCACCTTTGCGAATGGTGCGCGAAGCCTGGGAGGGGCGCGGAGAAGACCCAACAGTAGTAGAATTCATTCTGAACCTCTTGAATCGCTTACATAACACTAAGGAACTCGTTGAGGCCAGCATGAAGTCAGCCCAGGCTCGTTCCAAGGTGTACTATGATAAGACAGCCCGTCAAAGGACGTTTTGTATCGGGGACCAGGTGATGTTGCTGAGAAGTTCAAGGCAGAATAAGCTCGAAGTACAGTGGGAAGGACCGGCTGAAGTCGTTGCAAAGCTTTCTAACACTAACTACGCAGTGAAAATTCCCGGTAGGCGTAAAGAAGTGCGCATTTATCATTGCAATCTTATGAAGCCTTATGTGCAGAGGGAAGCCGTGGTAAATCTAACGTTAAACCTTCCCGAGGAGATGGGGGACAACTTGATTTGCCTCAGCGGAAAAGGAAGCAACGCTCAGGAGCTTCTCAAAAAGACGGAGCAGAGAGGAGAACTAAAGAAATCCCAGCTGTCCGATCTGGGCGAGATAATAACAGAGTTTGAGGCCTGCTTCGTGGACAGGCCAGGCAGAACTGATTTGACTGAGCACGATATTGAGCTGACTTCAGACGTGCCAGTGCGATCAAGGTGCTACCGATTTTCTCCAAGGCAAAGAGAAATTCTGGATAGGGAAGTAACTCGCATGCTGGAATTGGGAGTAATAAAACCCTCGGAAAGCGATTATGCTTCGCCTATGATCTTAGTAGAAGCTCCAGGTAAAGACCCTAGGCCTGTGGTAGACTACCGAAAGCTAAATTCTCTCACCAGGGATCAAGTGTATCCTATTCCGAATATTGAGGAGAGAGTAGAACAGGTCAGTAGAGCGGCATATGTGACTACGCTGGACCTTACTCGAGGATACTGGCAAGTACCGCTCACTGAACGCGCCAGCAGATACGCGGCTTTCGTCACTCCGACGGGCAGCTACCAGCCAACAATGATGAGTTTCGGGCTCAAAAATGCTCCATTTTGTTTTTCCCGACTCATGGATAGGGTTTTAAAGGGGTGTGAAACATTCGCGGTGCCTTATTTAGACGACATTGCGGTTTTTTCCGACTCATGGGCGGACCATATGGTACATCTAAGAGCTGTACTGAGCCTTTTGCGTCAAGCTGGACTAACCGTAAAGGCCGAGAAATGTTGCCTGGCAAGGGCGACCGTGGACTACTTGGGTCACAATGTAGGTCAAGGTTTCAGGAAACCCAGCGAGATTAAGATTTCTGCGGTAGCAGACTACCCGCGGCCGAGCACGAAGACGGAAATTCGAGCATTCCTGGGTCTGACTGGGTACTACAATCACTACATCCCTAACTATTCAGCTTTGGCTAGCCCTCTGACCGACGCTCTCCGCAAGACAGAACCGACAAATGTAGTCTGGGACGAACAAAAGGAAGCCTCCTTCGTAAACCTGAAGGCTGTGCTGATTAGCCGTCCGGTATTGCGAGCTCCAGACTATGACCGAGAATTCACGGTCCAGTGTGATGCCAGTGATCGAGGGTTAGGTGCTGTTCTCTGCCAGAGAGATGACGACGGTAATGAGCACCCCGTGCTCTACTTGAGCAGAAAACTGAGTTCTAGAGAGAGGGCTTATTGCGCGTCAGAGAAAGAGTGCGCTTGCATTGTATGGGCCATTCAAAAATTGCAGTGTTATCTTGGAGGGGCCAAATTCACCGTAGAGACGGACCATTGTCCCCTGGCTTGGCTGCAAACTGCGACATCAAAGAACAGTCGCCTTCTTAGGTGGAGCTTGATTTTACAGCAGTACAATTTTGAAATAAGATACAAAAAGGGGAAGTTAAATGGGAATGCGGACGCGCTTAGCCGCTCTTTCTAAGCGGTCCGAGATGTTCCTCACCATGTATCCAAATTGATAATCAGGTTTTTTTTTTTTTTTCGTGCGCTTGTATATGTGTGACTATGTAAAGCAGCACGTTTGGTTTTCTAGGAATACGTGGGTCCTGAACGTCTTGAGAGTGGGCTTTTCTCGAACAACAATGGCAGTTTTCTTTTAACCTGGTCTCTTCAGACGAGAGCCGAGTGCTTGCTTCGACATGTGGTTGAGTTTCAGACAGCTCGAGCAATTTGGCCTACAACAATCAAGACAACGCGACAAGCAACAGCGAGCTTCAAGCGTTCACGTGCAGGCCATTAAGTCGTCTCTTCATGCAGCAGCGGCGACTGCTGCCCTCCGTGACTCTTCTGGCGGGGGAGGAGGCTGTTACGACCGTGCATCCGCATTTGCGCGCTCTATTGTTCGCCTGTGGGCATGGAAAAGTATTGTGAATACGTGGTGATGGTCCAATGGCTCTAAGTGAGCCTGTTTCCAGGAATCCTGTTTTGTAAGCCTGTTTTGCTTTGTGGAGGCCTGCAAATGCCAAATTGACCCTGTCAAGAGAACGTCTGGAAAAACACAAAGAAACGTCCCCCTGCGGGAAATGCAGGAAGTGCTTTCTTTCTTTTGTTCACCCTTCCAGTCGAGAAGCCCTATCGTCCAGTGAGGAATGCCTACTTTCCAAAGGAGACGACAGAGTGACATGTCCGCTGACGTGCAGGACAAGAAAGGAGCATGACGCATACAGCCATTAAGTGATTTCCCAGGAATGCAGGAAAGATTTGCAATTGTCGAAAACGGACAATGCTGGGAGCGGATGCGGCGCCACGTGCACTCGGGTTTCTGAGAAGTAAAACCACTTGTCAGAACCAGCCTGTGGTTTCTTTGCTGAAGAATAGAAATGTACCTCCTCTCCTCGCCGTTCCCAAGCTTTTCCCGCCAACAAGTGATCACGCCCAACGAATGAATGCCGGACCAGTCAGTGCTTCAGACC
This sequence comes from Amblyomma maculatum, assembly GCF_055883805.1. Taxonomy (NCBI): domain Eukaryota; kingdom Metazoa; phylum Arthropoda; class Arachnida; order Ixodida; family Ixodidae; genus Amblyomma; species Amblyomma maculatum. The sequence continues at coordinate 14,200,228 of NW_028146738.1, forward strand.
ATCAGTGCAGTGATGTGTTCGATTGGATGCCGATACCTGAGGGGCGTGCCCTGGATTTGGTTGGTCAGCATCTTCAGAGAGGGGCTGGACATAGGGGGTTTTAAGGACGCTGCAGAGCACGAAATGTCGCTCTGGGCCCTGGGTAAACGGCTCATCCAGTCGCTTCTCGCTATGAACTCTTAACGCTTGCCATTTTGCTGATGTACCCTTCTTTTTCGTGTAAATAATCATGTAAATAAGTTTCACAAAGTGCCATTAAACCTGCTTGTACATATTTCACCAACTTCGAAGATTCAGTCCTACTTCAACCCCGAGTCTCTGCACGCTACCAAGTGAAGGCCGGGACGACGTAGCCCCAGCGTCACGACAAGGGCAAGCCTTAGCTCATTCGGCGCCCAGTGCGAATTCTGCCAAGCCCCCTTCCCCCTCCCCCCTGCCGTCAAGCTCTATTCTTCACAATTAATTAACCTAACCTGTCTATTTAGATTACTGAAGCCTGAAAGGAGACCGCGTATCAATAGCGCCAACCAGAAGTCACTATCACTCTACCATAGGTTATACCTAGGTCCCAGCGGGTTACAAACCACTAACATTACAAGCAAATGATACGGTCCAAAAGAACATATGCAAAGAGGCTTATCAGTGAAAAATAAGTGTAGTTGCATTTCTAGACGATTTAAATTATTCTTCAAGAAGGTTGCGCACACGAACAAAATGCATATATTGGTTCCCTTGTTTATTAAACTTTTGTAACAAACTAGCCAACGCTAGAGGCATGAATAGAGTGGACACCAAAGCGACCCGTACTATATCTCTTTCAAGATAAATTGCAGCAGTTAGTTCCTCGTAATAAATAGACCAATAAAGTGTCGATTTAGTAACAAACAGTTGCATAGAGCTTGCTCTCTACTTATTGAGTACATTCGATTAACTCCATTGTATCGCTTCCAAGCGCTTGAATTAGAACACTGGCAAAACACACACGCGCAGGCCAGCATATATGCAGTATTATATGATGCAGCATAAGGCAGTTTGTGACCGAGAATGTTTGCCGGCGTAGTGCGCTTTTATCTTCCAGTACTTGCGACACTGCGAGCCAAGAATGCAGGCATTTGAGGCAAAAAGAAAAACAGCAACTTTGATCCTTTGATGAACTTATCAGTCCATGCGTCTTTACTTTGTAATTCACGAGGAACTGTAAACACCAGAAATATGAAGTGCTCTCAAATAAAACATTGTGAAGGCCATACTTACTGAAAGTGCAACACAAGTGACTTTGCTCTAAACAACGAATAAACAAAAGCTGTTGAAAAGAGAAATAACCTTAAACATTAAACATAACCATGAACATAAATCTTACAAAAAAGTAAAACTCAAAAAGCACGCCATAAATCATCATCATCATCAGCCTGACTATACATACTGCAGAGCGAAGGCCTCTTGCATATTCCTCCAATTAACCCGGTTCTATGCTATCTGCATCCACCTGAACCCTACGACCGTCTTAACCTCATCCGCGCACCAAACTTTCTGCCGCCCCCTGCTACGCTTTCCTTCTCTTAGAATCCAGATTATTACCCTAAGCAACCATCGGTTATCCTCTCTTCGCACTACATGTCCTGCCCATGCCCATTTCTTCTTCTCAATTTGCACTAGAATGTCGGTCATCACCATCATCATCATCATCAACCTGACTATACCCACTGCAAAGCGAAAGCCTCTCCCATATTTATCCACCTAACCCGGTTCTGTGCTAGTTGCATCCACTTGACCCCTGCGAACTTGTTAACCTCATCCACCCACCTAACTTTCTGCCGCCCCCCGCTACTCTTTCCTTCTCTTGGAATCCAGTTTGTTACCCTAAGCGACCATCGGTTATCCTCTCTTCGCACTACATGTCCTGCCCATGCCCATTTCTTCTTCCTAATTTCCACTAGAATGCCGGTAACTTGAGTTATTTCTCTGACCCACTCTGCACGCTTCCTATCTCTTAATGTTACCCCAACCATTTTTCGTTCCATAGCCCTCTGGGTTGTCCTCAACTTAAGTAGAACTCTTTTGGTTAGCCTCCACGTTTCAGCCCCATAGGTGAGTACAGGTAAGATGCAACTGTTGTATACTTTCCTCTTGAGCGATACCGGTAAGCTGCTAGTCATAATCTGCGAGTGCTTGCCAAATGCGCTCCATCCCAATCTTGTTCTTGTTATTTCATTTTCATGGTCCGGATCTGCGGTTACTACCTGTCCTAAGTAGACATAATCGCCTACTAATTCCAGTACTTCGCTACCTAATGTAAACTGCTGTTCCTTCCCGAGGCTGTTGAACATTGCTTTAGTCTTCTGCATATTGATTTTCAAGCCTACCTTTCTACTTTTCCTGTCTAGGTCATCAATCATTATTTGCAGTTCATCCCCCGAGTTGCTTAGCAAGGCAATGTAATCAGCAAATCGCAGATTACTGAGATGTTCTCCATCTACCCTTATTCCTAACTGCTTCCATTCCAAGTCTCTGAATACCTCCTCTAAGCAAGCTGTGAATAGTACTGGAGAGATCGTGTCTCCCTGCCTAACACCTTTCTTTATGGGAATTTTGTTACTTTCTTTATACAGAACTATGGTTGCTGTGGAGCCACTATATATATCTTCCAGCACTTTCACGTATGGCTCGTCTACCCCCTGATTTCGCAATGCCTGCATCACCGCCGAGGTTTCAACTGAGTCAAATGCTTTTTCGTAATATAAGGGCTGGTTATATTCCGAGCATTTTTCTATCACCTGATTGTTGGTATGGATATGATCGATAGCAGAGTACCGTTTCCGAAAACCTGCTTGATCCTTTGCTTGATTGCAGTCAAAGGTTGTCCTGATTCTAGTAGCGATTACCTTAGTAAACACCTTATACGTAACAGACAGTAAGCTGATTGGTCCGTAATTTTTAAGGTCCTTAGAGTTCCCTTTCTTATGAATGAGGATAATGTTTGCATTCTTCCATGATTCCGGTACCGTCGATGACACGAGGCACTGCGTATACAGGGTGGCCAGTTTTTCTAACACGATATCCCCCCCCCCCCCCCGTCCTTCAGCAAATCTGTAGTTATCTGATCCTGTCCAGCTGATTCCCCCCTTTTCATAGTTTCTAATGCTTTCTTGACCTCGTCCTTCGTCACTGGTGAAACGTCTGACTGTTTTTCTCTACCACCAATTTCGTTACGGTCCTGACTTTTTTGGCTACTGTAGAGATTTGTATAGAACTGCTCGGCTACTTTGACTATCTTGTCCATATTCGTGATGACGTTGCCCGCCTTGTTCCTTATAGCATATATCTGATTTTTGCCTATGCCCAATTTTTTTTTTCCGTTTTAAGGCTTCCCTCGTTCTTTACAGCATGTCGGTAACTTTAGTTATTTCTGTGACCCACACTGCACGCTTCCTATCTCTTAGAGGGACCAACGCGCAGTACAAGTCGCGCAATCCTATTCGAAAGTTGGCGCTCTCTTCCCTTCAACATTTGCAGTCCTCCTTCTCCTCTGTTCAACGCTACTACGTACATGCAATTTCGAATGAATATTGGTCTGCTTCTTTGCGATGTCACGCGGACATTAAACTACCACTTACGCCAAAATAATTGAAACACGCTTAACTTTTAGTTATCAGGAAATAATATTAGAATGCCTTGAAGACAGAAACATTTTTTAAAAGCTTTTTTTTTTCACTTCCGGTCTCGCGCGGGCGCCGCGGTAACTACGGCGCGGTCGCGCGCGGCGACCTCGTTTCAGTTCCCTGCGGGGCGCTTTCCGCCCGTGTATGTTCTCGTTTCTTGTGTCTATCATGCGAAATAGACTACGAAGTCGGCTTACCGGTCTCCAGCATTAGGTCGGTGCCTTAAATGCCGTGCCCCAGTGCACTTCGCCAAAATTTTGGAGGCAACCGCTCCGTTCCCGTGTCCACCAATCCAAAACAGAACCTCGGATCGAGTCAAGGCGACAACATACGTTGGTAAGTAATGTGTTTACTAGCCTGCATATAGCGCACAGATAAACCACGGTTTCACAGGTGCAATGAGTTGGTCATTCTTGTGACGCATCATTACTGTGGCGGCTTTTAAATTCCTACCGTCTCAACTGTTGACTTGATTGCGTCAAGCTCATTTTGGCACGTAGTTAGTTTGTAGCGTATGAACTTTTGTCTTATAGAAAGTTAGCTAAGACAACTGTACCTGCCTGGCTCGGCCGTGCGCGATGCGCGAACCCGTGGTATCATGTGCCGGCATTGGCAGCTTTCGGCACCTGATACTGGCGCAGATTGCGGGTTCGCATTGTACGCTGCAGCAACGAATTAAGCACCCTTACCTAACTTACTGCGAGCAAATAAAAGTTACCGCAATATCAGTAGTTTGTGGTGCAGTTTCACCACAAACTACTGAGCGGTTAGGCCGGAGAGGCGGTAAACACGTATTAGAATTCGCGCCCTTGCAAGGTTTCACATGACGTGCAGTGATGAGGAGACACAGAAGAAACAAAGAAAACAACTTTAGTTCGAGAGAAGGCCTACAGCATTTCTCTAGAAAGGGCTGCGTTTTCTTAGTCGCTCAGCAGTATAAATTACCGCTAAGTACACAGTATTATTTCGCGCACATAATAATTATCAGCGCCATCACACTGTTATCTTGTAAACTGTGTAGCTTAACGGATATGGAACAGGGAGCCCGTGAAAAGAGAGATGTGTAATGGTCACTTGTGAAGTCGGCTCACTTTAATTACTTCCACTTACTTCAAGCTTGGCCTCAAGAAGCTGAACCACTCTGATCGGCATAATTATTTGCAATCTAGCCTTACACACACCCTGAACCCACAGTTGCTCCGCCTTTCCTACTTTTTGTTTCAAGCGGCAGCTTTGATGCAATACTTGAAGGGCCTGCGGGCGGTCGCACACCATGTGGAGTTGCCGCGATAAGCAAACAGCAACATATTTTGCGTGAACTTTTGCCTGGCCGCAGCCAGAAGCGAAACACAGAGACATGGGTATAAGACTGCACTCACTCCGACAGAAAACGTCATATGAAACTGTGCTCCAGGTATCGTTTGTCGCCGCAAACATATTGAAACACTTGTTTCGGCTCCAGCAGCCAAAGCTTTGCTGCGCTGATGCCAGTCTGTTGAGCATTTGGGTCAAGTATACTGACAGTTGTACTGTGCAATTGATTAGTCGTGATGCAGCACAAACCTGTGCCTGTGTGCAGTAATTAGTTCATCTTTTGACGGTATTTCATAGGCATCAGTCATAAAGTGGCGCTCTGAAGCTATGCTTGCAGCTGTCCCTCTGTGTGAAGAGCCCTGGGACCGTTTCTCCACATCCTGAAGGAACCTGTGGACATGCGCTGCGTGAAATAGTCACCGAGATTACAAAACTTGACTTAGTTTTTTGTACAATATTATAAGTAGAACAAAGTTTTAACTTACAAAAAGTAGGCTCCATTTTGACTGGAACGGCACTGAAAGGTCCTTTTCTTGATTTTGCCATTTTCACTTTCCAGCGGTCCTCTCCTTTTTTTGTCTGTGCCTGAGGTCTTGAAGAATTTTCATTGAAGTGAATAACAGCCAGATGTGACCTGAAAAGAAGGTAAATATGAATTTCTCATACTTTGTAAAAAAATGTGTTTCTTGTTGCCTACTAGCAAACTTATGGCGAGTAGAGGCTACTATACGGAACCATTATGCATTTTATTCACATCACTGCAGCAGAGATTGCTTCTGTTTTATTTAGCTTCTATATCCAGCGCCTTTATATCGAATTAAGAATGTGATGCAGTGATCTTCAAGCAGCAAAATGAATGTATGACATGGGCTATACAACATCATATCGTGAATCACCCGTGTTCTCCCTACTGTTGTATTTTAGCAATCATCATTAGTCCAAGTGATCAAATGACCCTTGAACATTCTTTCAGTTTCAGTACAGTAGCTTCGGGACATTCGAGACGATTCTAGAGCGTTCGAAAACTTGCGCTGATAACTTCCAGTTCTTAAAAAACTTCCTTTGTCTTGGGACTGCACTAAGATGAGGAGCACTAAAAAGAGACGAGGTGTTTTTCGGGCCTGCCCTCCATGCTTGCCCTCAAATTTGTGTCATTCCAGTGTCTCAGCTCTTGTCATTTCTGGCTGTATGTATTCCTGGAGCACTGCCCTTTATCTAATTTCATCTGCCTATTCTAACATAAAACTGATGACTTTCAATGAGGACCCTTGGTGGCCTGTGCAGTACGCCTATAACCTCCTGTCTCACTTTTTCAATGGATGAGGATTACAGAATGGCTAGTGCTACCGCCCTACCAAATATTTTTTTACCATATTATATGAAGCATCCTTAAAATGTCAGAAGTGGGCACTGCAGTTTCCTCCAAATGTATGATAACTACCTTTGACATGGCACTGTTCCAAGTTTCGAAAAGAAAGACACAAGATAAGTTCAGCTAATTTTACAGCAGCGTATTTAGAATCAGGATGGAAGGATTGTGGCAACTGGCTCTTGGGTGCCTACATTACGCAGAAGTTGGAATTGAGCACTTTTTTTTGGCAAATTTCAGGGTCGACTCGTGCGAATCGCAATTGTAGAGTTTCGTTTTACCTGCCCTGATAACATGAAAGCTCCCGATCAAACACTCCACTAAGGAAAGTGAGGTCAAGTCCAACTTCCATAAAAAGTAGGCACCCTTTGCGTCCAGTAGCAGAGCAGCTGCTCCCTCCTCAGATTAAAAAAAAAAAGCATTTCAGCTCGTTTTCAATTTTTCTCCAGACCTCAGCACTACACCATGAGAAAGACTATTTTAGGTGCTTGAAATTGGTCACAGTGCAATTTTTCAGCCCTCCAGGGCTATTCCGTAGCCCGACCTAAAAGCGACCTGCTTAGATTCAAGTTCCAAGTTCCGACCACAGCATTTGCAGAAGAGGTGGTGATATGTAGCCTGAGCACAGACGCCTGCATGAGAGAAGGCGAGAATAATGCTTCAACTTCTAGGTATCATATCCAAAACCTTTTTAATTATTTATTTACTTAATTACTTACTTACTTTCACATACTGCGGTCTTTGTTCAAAATCTTAGCAGGGTGGGTTCTTATACACAAATGGGCATAAAATGAGGTTATTCCAATCAACTATGGTTCGAGGGAAGTAAGAGTACTTGAAAGAATTAACTCTTAAGGTTAGAGGCGTTACTGTTTCTTCTTGTCATCTCGTTGTGTAACCTGTCGAGGAAGTGAAAATACCAGACTTGTCAACATTACAATGTCCTGTTATTAACTGAAAGGACTTCAACCTACAAATGCGATGCGTCTCACTTATGGACGGAAAACCACATTGTTTAGGCAATCGTGTAATTGAACTACGACCGTATTTGTTTAAGATAAATCTTGCTCCTTTCCGTTGGGTCTGTTCCAGTTTCTTGATATTTTATACGGTGAATGAGCCCCAAATTAAGACAGGATATTCAAGTGCTGGGCGGATTATGGTGTTGTATGCAAGAGATTGTACGGTTGCCGTAGCTGATTTTGATGACTAAGAAAAAACAGTTTTCCGGAGGGCGCTAGCTGTCACATTGTTGATGTGTATGGTCCATGATAAGTTATAAGTAATCCAAAGACCAAGGTATTTTCAATGCATAACTTCTAAGAGAGTGATGTCGTTAGCGCGGTACGGGAACAAAAGTGGACTTTTCTTTTGGGTGATTCCCGTGAATACTGTCTTTTAATAAATTATTATTATTTGACACTCTTCACACCATGCCATTACATTTTGAAAACTCGTTATTTAATCTAATTTGGTCCTGGACAGTGTTAATAGCGTTGTAGAGCGCACAGCCATCTGCATACAATTTAACATAAGAAGAAATACTATCAACAACATGTCATTTATGTAGAGCAAGAACAGTAGAGGGCTTAGTACAAATTCCTGAGGAACACCAGAATAAGCAGGTATGGTATCAGAAGAGGTATTATTTAATGGTATCAGAAGATGCATTATTTATAGAAAAGAATTGATGTCAGTTTAGAGAAATGCGGGAACGTTTTAGAAACAAATTTTCCCAGCACCTGTTACACTAAATATTACACAATAGACATAGGTCAATGTACACTGGTAGCCAATTATAATCACTAGAGCCAGTTTGCGTCGATGCTCTCTATCAAGCAAACTGGTTGTTTCTGACAAGGGGAGCAAAATAGCTTTATCTGTGTTTAGTTCGGGAATAAATACCCTTCAAGGTCCCAATGCGTCCTATGCTTCATATATAGAGGCCGTGCTTGCACTCTGTCGGCGTATCAGTCCCACCATGGCGGAATCTGAACGGGTACACCATGTCTTGAAAGGAATCAATTATATGGCTTATAACACCCTAGTTTCCCAGAATCTACCAAGTGTTGATTCCATTATTACGACCTGCCAACGCCTCCACCAGCTACAGTCCTCCCGATTTCAGCCCGGATTCGCTACTGCCCCGACCTCTACTGACCTTGATCTACGAGCCCTGATTCGAGCGATAATCAGCGAGGAGCTCCAGGCCCTCAGCCCTTTCGATCATTGCGATCATTCTTCTCCTCCTTCTAACGACGCCGGCCTCCGCCACATCATTAAAGAAGAGTTGGCCACCATCAACCACCCTGTCACACCTGATCCTCCTGCACCTCGCCCAGCGCCGAATTGCGCTCACATCACTGCATCCCCTCCTCCTTTTGTTCCCCCATCCCAAGCACCGCCCTACAACCACATCAACGCCATAACGACGGCTCAACCTACGCCACCCTGTTACGCATCTTGGCGCCCCTATCGCCCAGTGTGCTATTATTGTGGAATTCGAGGACATATATCCCGCTTTTGTCGCCGACGTATTCAGAACGAGCGACGTGGTTACGACGCCTTCGAAAGTGACATGCCTTCAACCTCTTATTATCAACGCCGGTCTATTCCAAGCCCACCTCGACGATTCTCTCCACCGCCGGTATCCTGTTCTCAACCAAGTGGGGTTCATGTATTCCGACGCCGGTCCCCTTCCCCATACCGCCGCTCTGTTTCGCCACTTCGACCAGATACAACTCTCCCTGTCCGTCATTCGGAAAACTAAGCGACGCAGTTTCCGGAGGGGAAACTGCACTTTGCGAATTTACAAAACGTCCTCCTCATCGCCCGTATAATATTATTTCCGTTTTAGCTGAAGGATTACCGATCGAAGCTTTGATTGACACAGGGGCTGCACTTTCTGTTATTAACGCTGATTTGTGCCACTGTATGCGGAACGTAACGACCCTATTTGATGGGCCTGAACTTCGTGGAGCAAATGGCGTCCCTCTGCAACCTTCAGCAAAGTGTACAGTTCGCGTTGTTGTAGACGGCGTCCGCCACCATGTGCAGTTAGCTGTGCTTTCACCGTGTGCGCATTTGATGATTTTTGAATGGGATTTTTTTGTCAACCGCTGAAGCGTTATTTTTTTGTGGCGACCGTGTCACCCATTTGACAGTGATTTTTCATCTGACATTTCTTAACGGCATCATTCCCTCATTGCAGCAGCTGATACTGTATTGCCTCCACAGTGCGAAACACTTCTTACCGTTGTTTCTGAACACATCACTGACGGGGATGTACTCATCGCACCATCTCATCGTCATCTTGCACTTGGAATCGCCTTCGCATCAAGTCTTGTACGATTCTACAGCAGCTCAGCGATAGTAGCTGCCACGAACACTTCCCGTGAATCCCTCGTGCTGACTAAAGGAACTTCCCTGCTATGCATAGTGGATGCTCACTATATGTCCATGATATAGTGCTCACTGCCCCGCTACCTCAGCAACGTGATTCAACAAAAGTCTCTCTCTCCATGCTGTCGAAGACAATCAATCCGAACCTCATGCCGCACCAACGTCAAGAATTGCTGCAATTGCTTCATGCCCACCAAGCCATTTTTGATGCCACTTCCCCACCACTGGGACGGACTAGTGTTGCACATCACCGCATCCTTTCTGAAGGTAACTCAATTGTACGCCAACGACCTTATCGGGTTTCTCTCTCGGAACGAAAAGTAATTGAATAAAATGTCAATGACATGCTCCGTCGCGATATTATTCGTCCATCAGCAAGCCCATGGTCCTCCCCAGTAGTATTAGTTGAAAAAGGACGGATCAGTACAATTTTGTGTTGATTATCGCGCACTCAACAAAATTACCCGCAAAGATGTCTACCCAATGCCGCATATTGATGACGCCCTTGACTCTCTCCAAGGCACCGAATATTTCTCGACCTTGGACCTCCGCTCAGGTTATTGGCAAATACATATGCACGAGGACGAAAAAGAAAAAACCGCTTTCGCAACTCCCGATGGACTTTACGAGTTTAATATTATGCCCTTCGGCCTTTGTAACTCACCGGCAACATTTTAAAAATGATCGATACTGTACTTCGTGGCCTCAAATGGAGAACCTGTTTATGTTGCTTGGATGACATTGTTATCATTCGTCAACTTTTACCGACCACCTCACGTGCCTGAATGAAGTCCTCACGTGTCTTGCTTCAGCGGGCCTTCAGCTCAACACCAAGTGCCGCTTTGCAGAAAAGAAAATTAAAATATTGGGACATCTGGTTACCCATGACGGCATTCGTAACTTTCCTCGTCGGCAACGAACTACAGATTTGCGCAGTTTCCTCGGCCTGGCGTCCTATTTCCGGCGATTTTTAAGGCATTTTGCAACTATTGCTGCGCCTCTTCATGAACTACTTAAAGCGCGCAGCCCTTTTAGTGTGGACTGAAAAGTGCAACACTGTTTTTAACGACCTAAAGCGCGCCCTCACATCAGATCGCGTTCTTGGCCACTTCAGCGACAGAGCTCCTACCATCCTGCACACTGATGCCAGTGTTCACTTGCTTGGCGCTGTCCTTTTGCAGCGCGATGCAACTTCGCGTGAGAAAGTGATTGCCTTCGCCAGTCGGACCATGCCTCTAGCTGAGAAAAATTACACCATTACCGAGCAGGAATGTCTCGCCGTCGTCTGGGCTGTTCAAAAGTTTCTCTCTTACCTATATGGTCGACATTTCACAGTTGTGACCGAACACCATGCTCTTTGCTGGTTATCTTCACTGAAACATTTGACAGGCCGACAAGGCCGTTGAATTCTACGCCTGCAAGAATACCATTTCAACGTCGCCTACAAACCGGGTCGCTAACACCAAGACGCCGACGCTCTTTCACGCTGCCCAGCCTCGGAATCAGCCTGCTGTTTTTCTTCACAATGCATTTCCACCTCTCACTACAGGCGACCATCGCTTCCCCCGACGCATATCATAACAGTTTCTTTTGACGACTCTGAGAACAAACACGCTCTCCGCTCGCAGCAATTAGCTGATGCCAACTGCCGCCCATCATCGACCGCCCTATTGGCGATTCGAGCCCATTCAACGCTAGGCTTCGCCGACGGCTTCGCAGTTTCAAGCTTGAAGATGGCATACTACGCCGCTACGTGTATTATCCTGATGGAACTCGCTGGCACCCAGTCGTACCGCGTGTTCTTCGCCCACGTATACTAGCAGCTTTCCACGATGACGCTACTGCAGGTCACCTTGGTTTTGACAAAACATACAACCGCGTGAAAAGACGATTCTTTTGGCCTGGCCTGTCTACCACCTAAATACGCTAAATACGTTGCTTTCTGCCATCTGTGCCAACGTCGCAAAAGCCAGACTTCATCCTCCGCTGGCCTCCTACAGCCCCTTCCCTGTCCCTCCACACCATTCGACGTAGTCGGCATCGACTTATATGGTCCCCTACCGCTCTCCGATGGGGGTAACTATTGGATTATAACATTTGTCGACCACCTAACGCGCTATGCTGAGACAGCCCCTGTACCGACTGGTTCCGCTGAACAGGTAGCTAATTTCTTTTTTTTTTTTTTTGATCAGTTGTATTGCCTCATGGCGCTCCTCGGGTGCTCCAAAGTGACCGCGGGACGGCCTTCTTATCGACAGTCGTATCCGAAGTTCTTCATGCATCATCCACCCTCCATGAGACAACCTCAAGTTACCATCCCTAGACTAACGGTCTGACTGAGCGATTCCATCGCACCCTATCGGATATGATATCCATGCACGTCCACCGGATCATCTAAATTGGGATACCATTCTACCATTCGTCCCATTCGCCTATAATACTGCAGTGCAGCGGACCACCTGTTACTCTCCATTTTTCCTCGTTTTCGGCCGTCCTCCCACTTCAATGCTCGACACTTCCTTCTTCTCTACGCCAGACTACTCCTCATCAGTACCAGCCCAGTTCTTATCCCGTGTGACCAGATGCCGTCATCTTGCCCGCCTCAACACAGAAGCGTGCTAGCAAGACCGCAAGAGTCGCTACGATTCGACGCATCGTGGGGTCTCTTTTCGTCCTAGTGACGAAGTACTACTATATACACTACTGCGCATCCTTTTCCTTAGTGATAAATTTCAGCGCCGCTATCTTGGTCCATACAAGGTCATCAACCAAACTTCCCCAGTGAACTACCAAGTCACACCTGTTGATCTCCCAGGCGACCGACGCCACGTGGAATTGAAATTGTTCCGTTTGTGCGCCGCGGTGCATCAGTTGGTTAGGAGCGGCCAAGCTGGCCGCTTCCGACCCCCCGGGCAGATTGTGTGAACCCTCCACGGAACTTCTTTCATTTGCAAATACCATGATCTTCTTCTTCCTTTTATACATGCCGCGGTGCCGGCTCCGGCACGCGCTTGGGTTTTCTCCATCGGATTAAACGCTGACACGGCGTACCTTGCCTTGCCGCCACGACCTTGCCTTCTCGGCCTGGCCTTGTTTCAATATTTATATTCACATGACAAGATGAACTCCATTTCTTTCAGGACAGTTTTATATCCGGCACCTGATTTAGAAGTAAACAACAGAACTGCCCCAAGTCACTGCTCAACAATAATTACAATGATAAAGAGATGTTCGCTTTCAAAATTCCTTGCCAGAACATGACAGCCACCAAGCGCAGTTTTTACTATGTCTACGCAACTACTGATTCGTATCTTGCACATTACGTTAGTGAAAATTAATCGCTGAAAGTCCTAAATATTTTCAAGTATGTAAAATTTCTGTCACATGAAGAAATTCATTGTCATTGAAAAAAATAACTACGCTGCTAAGTTACCATTTATAAACACCACACACTTGAGAAATTTTTTATACTTCCCTCAGTGTCAGAAAATCATTTAGAGTCATTTCACAGTGCAACACTACCAGATTATCTGCCGCAAGAAGCATCCGCATTGTTTTGAACTCGGCAAACTCAATCCAACCACCACTCTAGACGTGAGCAGTCAGCTTTCCTATGCGGCGAGGTTTCCTTTGCAGTGTCGGCGTAATCTCATTTTTGGGAAATACTTGTTCCTGGTTGTCTAGCCAGAGTTGATGTCCACTCAGTCTACGGCAAATGTGCGCGAAGCTTTAGTTTTGCATTCTTTGAATCACAGGTAATCGTATTGGCCAGGGTCCTGTACACATTCCTAGTTGTCATCGGTAATGAACGCGTTCATTCGCCGTACTGTGTACCATGTCATGTGCCAGATCCATGCACGCTCAGTGCAATAAAGAACGCAGCGGAGAATAGATCTCGGAAGGCGACTATATGTTAGGAACGCCTGAATATCTTTCCCGAAGTCCTGCAGCGCCCTCGGCACTTTTGGACAGGAAAGCTATCAATAGCTGCCATCAAGCTATCAACTTCTGCCAGGTATCCAACTGTTCCAGAAATCCAGAAGCTTGGTGGATATATGAGAGGAATATGCAGGCTTTGTCGCCCAAAGGGACTTCTGGCGGTCTAAAGATGCGCGTTGCCCCCCTAATAGCGGCACAGGTGATTGGGCAGCCTGCAGCTCTCTGCAGTCTGCGGCGTACCCGCCGATCAATCAAACACAGTTGCAGCGACAAGATAGTCTAGAGAATTCGGCGCCTCATTTGCGGTCACCGTTGTCCGATGCAACAACGCTGTCAAATTTCAGGCTTGCATGGTAAACAGGCAGTGGCGTAATTGCATAAAGGGCTTCTTAAAAGAATCTCTAGCCACGCATGCGAGCCTGACTTCAGAACTGCTTGAAACGAAATGACTGCCAACGATCTAGAAAACAAATGTTCTATTGATCACACCGCAGTGCTTGGCCTTTTGCGCCTACCGTTCTTTACCAATCTGAGGGAAAAGTGTAATATCATAAAGAAAACTACGGCCACAAAGTGCGTCTGCGCTGTCAAGTAACATCCGTGCTCATACTTGATTTATCGTTTATGTGGTCCTAACGTACGAAAGAAACTCAAAACTATGAGAGGCGTCGCAGTGGAGGCCTCCGGAAATTCAAATCACCTGGGGTTCTTTAACGTGCACTGATATCGCACAGCACGCGGGAGCCTTGCTTTTCGTCTCCATCGAAAAGCGCCACATCCTTGGACACCGCAGTCGAGCGCCCTAACCACTGCGTCACTGCGGCGGGGCGTGCTGTTATTTGCGTCTAGGGTTAGGTAAACGAAAATAAATACAAAGGGCTCGAGTTTTCATCTCGTTTTTTTTTTGTTCATCACGTATTAATTGTCCCCAACCAGCCTGTGAGAAAAAAAAATAAAAAGGGGAGCACTCCTCGGGAATGACGCCAGCCCGGAGACACAGGTTGTCACCACGACAGAATCGGAGTTACCGGAGGCGCTAATCTCGTTCAGTGCACAGGTTCACGGAAAGCGTGTTCGTGCCTCCTCGCGGGAACTCTTCACTCCTCGCCGTCCGAGCCACCGCTCAGAATCTGCTGGTAAGGTGGCTCCTCAGCGTCCGTGTAATCTCCGTCTAGGTACTCAGAATCGACGTCAGATACGGTCACGATGCTGTCCACGTCGTCGTAATCCTGTAGAGCTAGCTCTGGAGTCTCAACCGTGCTCTCCTCCTCGTGTATGGTGACTACGACCCAGTCTTCGTCGTTCTCTGCGAAGCAATGACACTGTTTAAAATTGCAATAACATTCTCCCGTTATTGCTACTCAAGAAAAAACTGGACAGCTTTGCAACCATATATTACGGCGTGTAGCTGGGAAATTGTTTAGTCCGCCCTGGCGGCCGCTAACCAAACTGTATGAAGCACTGCGTTTGTGTTCCTTCCCTCGGTACAGCGCCTAACTGCGCTGCGAACATGTTCAATTATTCAGATACGCGGTTTTTAGTGTAGTTACGGCACCCTGCGAAGCTACCACTCAAGTATGCCCTGGCTGTGGAGCAAGTGGGGCAAAAGAACGTTAAAGCCGCTAGTCGGATAAACTGTGCGGGTGCCAGATCAGGAGCTTCAACGTGCTGTAACAGTAAGGGTTCAGTTGCTAATGTGGCATGGCGGGAAATGGACACGCTGACGTTAATGATAGGCTGGCTCATAGCAACAATGCTTTATTCAAAGAGAATTCGCACAAAGCCACTTTTCAGCCTTGCCAGCGCATTGAATGCAAGCTGCCATGCAGTTGCATTGGAAGAACGTCGCCATCAACGGGAACGCATATCCAGGCTTTATGCATGTTTGCGATGTCTTGTACACCATTTAAAGCTCTTTGTGCGACGACAAGGAAACCTACACCACCGGTTACGGCGTTTGGTCCTGTGCTGCGGGGATGAAAAGTGCTGTACAACGCCCAATTGGTGGCACAGCTTGCGAAAGCCGCACAATACATCTCCCGACTGCATCTGAGTTCGAAAGCCTCCTTATCTGCAGGCGTATCAGATTCCTCATTTCGATGTGTCGTGCTTCTGATCGGTGAATTGCAGAATGGCGCTGCAGGAACGCCAAACGTGTGCAGCTATACGCCTTTGCTGATATGAGGTGAAACTCTGCTGACTCAAGCACTCTGTCTGCGTGACTGCGTCCACCACCAAAAACAATGCGTTGCTTAAGGCGAGCGGAAATAACAAATGTTCTCTCTGCAGGCTTCATACAGCCCATAAGTCATCAGTTTAGTGAGAAGCGCTCGTGCCTGTGGGGGGCCGATCGAAATCTGTGAATTGAAATTTCGCATTTTTTTTTTTCAGTCAGCAGAGTCTACTTTCTTTGGCGTCAGGGTGACACTCACTGGTGGCTGATGCGCGAAGAAAGCGGTTCTCATGATTTCATGTAAGACTGGCTAGATACTTGCCTATGACTCACGCAGACATAGCAAATAGCCTACAGACGAGCGTCAGCCTGTGACTTCCGTAGATATGCGGTGGCGCTGCAGTGACTTTTGGCAAAAGCTCGGGCCGCTTGCATTGGATGCGCAGCGCTTGCTGCGTTTTCGAGATCATTTCGCGATATTCCGGCTAGCTGCGCCGCGAGCTAGAAGAAAGAAATTGGCACCTTTTTCGTTGCGATCGGATAGAGATTAAAGCCAGCGCAGCGGCGTGATGCGCGACCATTAAGTAGACCACACCTTCGGCGACGCATCGCTTTCTCGCGGTTAACCTACGTTGCACTTTTACATTGAAACTTCATATGACTGCTTGCGGCTATTAATCCTCGTGGTCGCTCTTCGGCCGCGCCACGCATAGCGCAAGAACAAGTGCATGGTACGCTTTGTTGTAAACGTAGGCACCCGTCAAATGAAGATAAGCCCTGATGTCAGATCCCATTCACCTGCGCTTTTCATCGAGTATCTGTTCGTAAAGAAAAGGACATTAAATGCAGATAAGCGCATTCACCTGCGCTTTTGCCCGAGTATTTGTTCGTACAGAAAATGACATTCAATGCAGATAAGCCCAGTCACCTGCGCTTTTGCCCGAGTATTTGTTCGTACAGAAAAGGACATTAAATGCAGATAAGCCCATTCACCTGCGCTTTTGTCCGAGTATCTGTTCGTACAGAAAAGGACATTAAATGCAGATAAGCCCATTCACCTGCGCTTTTGCCCGAGTATCTGTTCGTACAGAAAAGGACATTAAATGCAGATAAGCCCATTCACCTGCGCTTTTGCCCGAGTATCTGTTCGTACAGAAAAGGACATTAAATGCAGATAACCCCATTCACCTGCGCTTTTGCCCGAGTATCAGTTCGTACAGAAAAGGACATTAAATGCAGATAAGCCCATTCACCTGCGCTTTTGCCCGAGTATCTGTTCGTACAAAAAAGGACATTAAATGCAGATAAGCCCATTCACCTGCGATTTTGCCCGAGTATCTGTTCGTACAGAAAAGGACATTAAATGCAGATAAGCCCATTCACCTGCGCTTTTGTCCGAGTATCTGTTCGTACAGAAAAGGACATTAAATGCAGATAAGCCCATTCACCTGCGCTTTTGCCCGAGTATCTGTTCGTACAGAAAAGGACATTAAATGCAGATAAGCCCATTCACCTGCGCTTTTGCCCGAGTATCTGTTCGTACAGAAAAGGACATTAAATGCAGATAAGCCCATTCACCTGCGCTTTTGCCCGAGTATCTGTTCGTACAGAAAAGGACATTAAATGCAGATAAGCCCATTCACCTGCGCTTTTGCCCGAGTATTTGTTCGTACAGAAAAGGACATTAAATGCAGATAAGCCCATTCACCTGCGCTTTTGCCCGAGTATCTGTTCGTACAGAAAAGGACATTAAATGCAGATAAGCCCATTCACCTGCGCTTTTGCCCGAGTATCTGTTCGTACAGAAAAGGACATTAAATGCAGATAACCCCATTCACCTGCGCTTTTGCCCGAGTATCAGTTCGTACAGAAAAGGACATTAAATGCAGATAAGCCCATTCACCTGCGCTTTTGCCCGAGTATCTGTTCGTACAGAAAAGGACATTAAATGCAGATAAGCCCATTCACCTGCGCTTTTGCCCGAGTATCTGTTCGTACAGAAAAGGACATTAAATGCAGATAAGCCCATTCACCTGCGCTTTTGTCCGAGTATCTGTTCGTACAGAAAAGGACATTAAATGCAGATAAGCCCATTCACCTGCGCTTTTGCCCGAGTATCTGTTCGTACAGAAAAGGACATTAAATGCAGATAAGCCCATTCACCTGCGCTTTTGCCCGAGTATCTGTTCGTACAGAAAAGGACATTAAATGCAGATAAGCCCATTCACCTGCGCTTTTGCCCGAGTATCTGTTCGTACAGAAAAGGACATTAAATGCAGATAAGCCCATTCACCTGCGCTTTTGCCCGAGTATTTGTTCGTACAGAAAAGGACATTAAATGCAGATAAGCCCATTCACCTGCGCTTTTGCCCGTGTATTTGTTCGTACAGAAAAGGACATTAAATGCAGATAAGCCCATTCACCTGCGCTTTTGCCCGAGTATTTGTTTGTACAGAAAAGGACATTAAATGCAGATAAGCCCATTCACCTGCGCTTTTGCCCGAGTATTTGTTCGTACAGAAAAGGACATTAAATGCAGATAAGCCCATTCACCTGCGCTTTTGCCCGAGTATCTGTTCGTACAGAAAAGGACATTAAATGCAGATAAGCCCATTCACCTGCGCTTTTGCCCGAGTATCTGTTCGTACAAAAAAGGACATTAAATGCAGATAAGCCCATTCACCTGCGCTTTTGCCCGAGTATCTGTTCGTACAGAAAAGGACATTAAATGCAGATAAGCCCATTCACCTGCGCTTTTGCCCGAGTATCTGTTCGTACAGAAAAGGACATTAAATGCAGATAAGCCCATTCATCTGCGCTTTTACCCGAGTATTTGTTCGTACAGAAAAGGACATTAAATGCTGATAAGCCCATTCACCTGCGCTTTTGCCCGAGTATTTGTTCGTACAGAAAAGGACATTAAATGCAGATAAGCCCATTCACCTGCGCTTTTGCCCGAGTATTTGTTCGTACAGAAAAGGACATTAAATGCAGATAAGCCCATTCACCTGCGCTTTTGCCCGAGTATTTGTTCGTACAGAAAAGGACATTAAATGCAGATAAGCCCATTCACCTGCGCTTTTGCCCGAGTACTTCTTCGTACAGAAAAGGACATTAAATGCAGATAAGCCCATTCACCTGCGCTTTTGCCCGAGTATTTGTTCGTACAGAAAAGGACATTAAATGCAGATAAGCCCATTCACCTGCGCTTTTGCCCGTGTATTTGTTCCTACAGAAAAGGACATTAAATGCAGATAAGCCCATTCACCCGCGCTTTTGCCCGAGAATTTGTTCGTACAGAAAAGGACACTAAATGCAGATAAGCCCATTCACCTGCGCTTTTGCCCGAGTATTTGTTCGTACAGAAAAGGACATTAAATGCAGATAAGCCCATTCACCTGCGCTTTTGCCCGAGTATTTGTTCGTACAGAAAAGGACATTAAATGCAGATAAGCCCATTCACCTGCGCTTTTGCCCGAGTATTTGTTCGTACAGAAAAGGACATTAAATGCAGATAAGCCCATTCACCTGCGCTTTTGCCCGAGTATTTGTTTGTACAGAAAAGGACATTAAATGCAGATAAGCCCATTCACCTGCGCTTTTGCCCGTGTATTTGTTCGTACAGAAAAGGACATTAAATGCAGATAAGCCCATTCACCTGCGCTTTTGCCCGAGTATTTGTTCGTACAGAAAAGGACATTAAATGCAGATAAGCCCATTCCCCTGCGCTTTTGCCCGAGTATTTGTTCGTACAGAAAAGGACATTAAATGCAGATAAGCCCATTCACCTGCGCTTTTGCCCGAGTATTTGTTCGTACAGAAAAGGGCATTAAATGCAGATAAGCCCATTCACCTGCCTTTTTGCTCGAGTATCTGTTCGTACAGAAAAGGACATTAAATGCAGATAAGCCCATTCACCTGCGCTTTTGCCCGAGTATTTGTTCGTACAGAAAAGGGCATTAAATGCAGATAAGCCCATTCACCTGCCTTTTTGCCCGAGTATCTGTTCGTACAGAAAAGGACATTAAATGCAGATAAGCCCATTCACCTGCGCTTTTGCACGAGTATCTGTTCGTACAGAAAAGGACATTAAATGCAGATAAGCCCATTCACCTGCACTTTTGCCCGAGTATCTGTTCGTACAGAAAAGGACCATAAAAATGCTGCCAATTTCCTTTCGTGGTATCACCGAGCCCTTATAAGCGCGATGTGCCCGAAACAGCGCTGCACTTGTGAAGCAGCACGCTTTTCTGTTTTCTCTTTCGCGAGCTTCAACAAGCGATTCATCATCCGTTCTAGAAAGCGAGTAAATGTCGCTAGGATCTCGACAAAGTCACGCAGCGGTATCTAACAAGTTATATGATTTTTTTTATTGGTTCAGGACCCGACGGATAAACACACAAATCAAGCAGGATAACTGATATTTAACACCGAGCCACCTCATGAGTGGTGTTAAAGAGCAACTGTTCGCTGGCCTCGTGCGTAATCCACCGAGCACGCTCGCCGAGCTTCTTGCGGAAGCTGTCACAATGGAGACGATGCTCCGGCAGCGGTCTACCACCTACGAAAGGCCGGTGCTCGCTGCTTCGGTTGCGGAGCCGCTTTCGGCCTTCGGGGCCACCCCGAAGCTACGCGACATCATCCGCTCAGTTTTACGCGAAGAGCTCCAGACGTTTATCGGTGCTCCCCAGCCGATAGTCGGCTCTATAGCTAGCATTGTCCGCGAAGAGCTTCAAGCGTTGAGGCCTTCGGTAGCGTCCGCTGATCCGCCACCTTTTCCCAATGAGTACCTACGTCCAGCTTATGCAGATATGGTGCTACGCCCTACGCCTGCTTCGACGCCATTACAACGGACCGATCAAGGCTCACTGTATTCCGCACACACTGAGTCGTACGTCGACAACCGACGACCACCCCAGCGGAAGGCGGACATGTGGGGCGCCCCAAATCACCAGCGCCTGTGCTTCCATTCTGGGGAACCAGGTCATCTCTATCGTCAGTGCCCCTATCGACACCTGGGACTTCACGGATTTCCTATCGATATGCATCGTACTCCAATAGGCCAACGACCCCGTGATATTGAGGACTACTTAGCTCAGCAGCACATGGCGCCAACTTCCCAGCAGCACTCACGCTCCCCGTCCCCACGCCGACCATCGCCGCTGCCCAGATTCTCCTGGATGGAGCAGCGACGGTCGCCAAGTCGCCGCCGGGAAAACTAAATACAGCGACCTCCGGGGGCGAGGCCGCTTGCAGTCAACATTACGAAGACCCCACTGACAACGAGACCTGTAAGCGATCGCAATTTTACGGCCCCGACGAAAGTGCCTACGCATGATGATCGACTTTTCCTGGACATACCCATGATTCTCGACAGCCATAAGGTGAGCGCATTTGGTGGACACATGGCGCTGATTTTTCGATTATAAGCGGGAAGCTAGCGGCGCTTTTTAAAAACGTAATGACACCATGGTCTGGCACGCAGATTCGCACCGCTGGCGGACATGTCATAACTCTTAGTGGCCTGTGCACGGCAAGAGTTCAGATTCCCAGCTCCACGTTCATTGTAAGCTGCCTTGTTATACCTGACTGCTCCCGGGACTTTATCATTGGTATTGATTTTCTCCGGGAGTATAAAGCTAATATCGATCTCCAGTGGCATATGAATTATCGAGTATAAAAAATTCAAATAGACTGAGAAGGATGCAAAATTAGCAGGATACGAAGACGCTTATTTGAGTAAACAATTTTCGAGTGTATTAAAATGGCTCAGCTGAGTGAGCACAATTTTCGCTTCAAGCTAATGGAAACCGTTTGCATTTGCCCTCATACATCTCTCCTGTTAAAACCAAGAAAGCAAGATGAGAGCATTCTGACCTGTGAATGGGCCTGACCAGTCCCTCAAACTTCTGTTTCGCCGAGCAGATGAAAACATTTTGCCCGCGCAATAGATGACGCTACAAACTACTAAAATATCGAGCTCTTCTTACTCAAAGAAACTGTATGACTTTGGTTGCCGGTAATATTCTACGTTCTCTAGGGTGAAAGCGCTTACAAAAGCAGAAAGCTTATCAAAAGGTTCGTCATATGAAACAGATGCTTCCAGCCGATCATGGCGCCATCCTCGTCCTTGCATGCGCTAGGAATAGGCTCGGAAGTTGACGAGTGTACACGACTAATACTTCTTATACCTCGTCTTCTCGTTTTCATTTAACTTAATCAGTCAATTTTACAGCCACCAACTGGAGCCGTACTATTGTTGCCGTGGAAATATATCACCTGGAGAATAGGCTGAAAAACTGTAAAATTGTAGAATTACTCTCAAGACAAAAACAGAAACATTTATTGACACAAAATACGTCGAACCTTCGAAATATTTCCACGCGCGAATTCGTTTCTAAGGCAGCGTCGCTTGGCGCAGTGTAGGTACGCCGCGTTTTTGCCTACACCCCATGTCGCTGCCTATCGCTGTGCCACCTTTGTTTACAAACATGACGCTTGTCTATAGACCCTATTCACTATCAGGTTAAGCAGGCAGCAGTTGTGGCAACCCTGTATTGTGGAGACGTCATTATGTTGGGCGGTTCGAAACTAAAAGCACACAAAAATTTGCTTCCGACGTGTTGACGCCGATCTACCGGCCTCCTCCCTGCTGCGCGCCACTCATAAGCCGGACACTTGAGGCGCCGTATGCAACGCCGTCCAACCAGAGCTCGGATTTCACCGACGCTGTATCATGATTCGCCGTAGGCCCCTCTCTCTCTCTTTCTTTCTTGTCTCCGATATTGCTTTGTGTGTGCCATGGTTGCCAGTAAGGCTGCGCTCACATCAAGTGAATAAGTAGCGTCACTAGGGTGGTGCTGGGGTGCGCACTGCACCAGGTGCCCCGCTCAGAGGAGCACTGCTGGAGAGTGAGAGGAAGGGGGGGGGGGGGGGCAATGGCAACCAATTACCCTGCGAAAATTCGTAAAATGCGCGGGATGCCTGTCTTTAATACGTAGCAAGTCTCCGATGATTACGGGCTGACAACAAAAACGAAGAACACAAAGAGAAATGGGCAGGAGCGGACTTTTGCCAAAGTCGAGGTGGTTTAAGGCAAACAGTGAAAATAAAATGTATTTAAGACAATTAACATGCTGCATTATGTGGATCTGAATTTTCCTCTCACAACAAGAGATGCTACGTCCGCCGTCACCGAGCTGCGAACGACCGTTTTGCGTCTGAATATATGTCGTTGGTATGGCCTCGGTACTCGCTGGCCACCGGTCTGGATGCAGGATGCAGCTTGCAGCATGCTGGCGAAATGGAGATTTTGGGATTGAGATGTGAAGAATCTCAATGGGAAGTAGAATTATTTCACCTGTGTGTGCCTGTCACAGTTCGTGGCGAGGGAAAGGCTCTGCAGGGTACTGACCGTTTGACTGAAAGCACAATAACGGGAGGAGGGATTGAGTCAGCTCAAGGGGCATTTCTCTCTCAACTGTCATTATGAGACCGCACTTGACACGACCACCGTCTTAATATCAACGCATGCAGCTCAAAGCCCCAATCTGCAATCTGACGCTTTCTCATTGCGACCTGTCAGAGGCACTTTCATTTTTGAACATTTTGAACCCGGCTTAGAAACAGCCAGCAGCGTTCAACAAGGAATTGATGGGGTGGCAGTGGGACATCTGCTGCCAGGACTGGGGATCTTAACGCCCGCTTATTGTCTCGTATTGATTACAAGGCGCGAACACGGGGAAATGTCTACGCCCCGAGCGGGGCAGTTAGGTTCTTTTCCATCGTATGCCTTAGCACATGTATGAGGCTCTGTTGCAGGCATAGTTAAATATTTACCCCTGAGAGACGAAGAGGAACATAACATCTGCAGATGCACCTGCGTAACGCTCGATGAACTACTGTAGAAATGCTTTATCTCGAGTAGAAGTATACTGTCCTGGGCCACCTGATATCAAGGAGCTTTGCAACAAATACTGTATCTTAATCGACTACCAGAAATCTCGCCTTCTATTTCTTATTCCTTTTTATTCTACTGTCCTTCTAAAATTCGCTGCTTCAGATCTCCTCCTATTAAACTCACTTCGGCATTTCGGATATTCATCTTACTTATATATGGCCATCGGCCTCGAAGGATCAAGCCTGCGTAAATGTGGGCTCTTTATTGATATCAAAGTAAGCGTTATTGTTGCCCATGGGAGCTGCGGCCCAGACGGATCCGTCGAGCAAGTCCAAGAACGTTTTTCGGCACTGAGATACACACATACACACACGCAAATCTTAAGTGTTGCAATCGCCGTGGGCAAGAGCCTAGCGCTACTGGGCGAACCATTTCACGCTCGGGAACAGAATCACTCTTGCACAGGCAGCCACAGGCGGATGCGATGTTCGTTCGACCGGATGTCGGTATTCGCCACTCGCCAATCGAGCGGCCGGATATGGTTCTGCTTCGAGAGCCTCAGAAGATTCCCGAGACGATTAAGAGCTGCGCACATAAAGCCGCGCACAACACAGGTCAAAGGCCGGCGCATCGCCTTCTATTCATCATATTTTTTTCGCGAGCACTTGTGGAAGACATGAAGCAGTGGTAGCATCCTTGTAGTGCGTAGCCTGTGCTTGCTGCTCCTAGTGCAGCGTAAGAGCTGCAGCTTGGTAAGCGCCAGCTCCAGGAAATTATGAGGTAAAGTGGAGAGAGAGATCTAGGTTGTGCAGCTTGAATTATCTCCGAGAGACTGGGCGGAGAAGACCATGACCAGAAAAATTAACGGACAAAACTTCAATTATTAACTAATATCCGCAGCTTCCAAAGAGTAAAAGGGGAACAGTATTGCGCTTGTTTTTGTTTTACGTTTTTACTTATAATTGTTCCGATCTGCAGCCCAGAAAGGCAAGCATATTGATTTTATCGTCTCACTCATGCTGAGTCATGCCGCAGCACGGAGTTAATAAACGAGAAATTCCAAGTGGTGCTTAACAGCGGAAAGTACGAAAAGACACACGGAAGGCAATCGGAAAACATTCTGAATTTATGCTTCATTATGTGAAAAACAAAAAAAAAACGGAGGGTCTGGTTGGGCAAACGCTAGAGCGGGGGTAGGGGCGCCACTCACTGACCCTAGTGACGCCACTGTGTTTTTGCAGCGTGGACCACGCATGAACTCGGGCGCGTGTGTGGCATGTGTGTGCGTTATAGCGCATCTTTGCAACTGTACATAGTCTGCACCAAAGGTGCAGTGAAATCTGATTGTCAGATGTGGGTGCACCAAGAATTATGGTCGCAAGGAGCCCCATGTCATAAGCATGTCCAGGTGACATAAACATCATTTTCTATGCAAGACATCCACTCCGCGCGCTATGCGTCGATTCAAAGTGAGATGAGTAACATCTGGCGCGTGCGCGGACATCTCTATAGCGTCCGGGTCAACCCGTGCAATTCGTTGCGTCATCCCATCCTCACGCTCGAATTACACTCTTCCTTTGTCCTCCGAATGTAGAAGCTGACCGGGGTATCGTTAGCTGTAAACGACCCTCCACCTCTCTTTAAGCCTTACTTTCTGCCTTCCACTTTTCTTGTGTCGATTTAGCCCCCACGTCAACGTTCTCACTGATGTCGTTTTAAACTGTTTCATGCCGAAAGAACAGCGCTGCTCCCGTAATTGATCTTTACAGCGAAAAGTAGCGCACGTTTCTGCTGCAGTCGCAATGCAAGAAAATCACCGCATCTACGAATTATCCCTCTTTTGATAGCAGTGCAAAGAATGATGGGCATGCCTCCGCTCAAAAAAAAAAAAAGAAATGTGCAGTCAGTAGTTTTTCCGCGCTCTGACGTGCCTATTTCGACACGAATGTGTTTTCTCCCTGAGTGCAACGAAAAATTTACATGTACAGTTACAGTAGTAAAGGAAAACGTTTCAGCGAAATAAATCATAGTTTCTCCACATTTGCCGAAGCTGGGACGAAGCTGCGCCTATGAGAATTTGAGGCCGCTATCACGGCGTTTAAAGCGTGCACTTGCTCTGTGACCGTTCAGAAGGAAAACGCGCTTGAAGTCCGACCTACCACATGAGATGCAGTTCGGAGTGAACCAGATAAATTAAAGTTGTATCTGCCGGCACGATTAAGTAGAGGCACTGACGGTTAATTTGCTCCTCGGCGTGTATTTTTTTTTTCTAGGCTGGCTGCTGTGCTCTGACGGCCGCGTTCATCATGCCTTCTCAGCACAAGTGGTTAAGGAAAAAAGTAAACTTCTCACGTTATTACGACAGATACGTCACTAACAAGATTCTACGTGTAAATACGTGAAACAATAAACTGCGTTCGCCAGTATTTCTTTGTCAGGGGTGACAAAGGACGCTGCCACTGGCCGGCTGCGGTTGGACGACTGAGCGGCAGCTGCAGTTTGACAGAGTGGTATACATTTGACTTCATACCAGGATTTGTAAAAACAGTCGACAATTTTCAACTTTGCTGTGCCTGCTTTCTCCAAGTTTCTGGAGAACCGCTCAGCTCACCGGGTGCTGTGGCCTGGGACTCCCAGCGGGCTATGAGGAGAGGCCTTATTTTTTCCTTTATCGATCCGCTGTGGCTGGACCATATTTGAAAGACAGCAACTACGTTCTACGAAAAAAAAAGAGTCCTCTTTGAGGCTCCGTATTTCTTACGGCGCACTTCGTGATGTCCAAATACGCGGTGTAGAAGTCTAACCTTTGTTGCAGACGAACCGGGAAAATATTTTATCCGCAGGCTAAGATTAGAGACAAATTTCTAAAGCTGCCACACTTGCTTTTATTTTTTATTATTATTTTCCTGCAGTGCACATTGGAAACGCGTCATCGCTGACTCGCAGTTACCGCTTCTTCTAGCGAAACTATGAATGCTTTTTCATGTCTGTTGCGAATCTTGGTTATACATATTAGGCCCTTGAGTAAAGCTGGAAAGAAAATGATCGGACCATGGTTCTTTGCATTATTCGAGAATGCGCGAGTTAGGTGGAGCTCGTGCAGTAGTAGAACATTTTCACTGCTTCTTGCTAGCCAATACATAAAATTGTTGCTCTGGAGAATTACCATTGATGAGCATTTGGGAAGTAATGTTTTCTGAAACGGAGTGACCATCTCTCCGGTGACTGGACGAAAATATCTATCAGTAATCTGGTGTTAAAAACCAAGCGTTTTGTTTTATTCGAAAACGTGCCTGATTCGCTGTACATCGAAGTAGTGAAGAAGCTACCCAAATTTAATGGCCTTGGTACTTTGTCATTTTATTGATAAAGTTTTTTTTTTAGAAAATATTCGTCATTTGCGAATTAAAACTATTTACCAAATTCATGTACCAAATCTGTCCACAAAAAAAAAAGGAAAAATACAACGTCTTCGCCATTCCCACTTTTTGAAACCTACTGGGGGCCTTGAAAGGGGATAGCCTGCACGCGAAATGTGGACCAGCGGTAGCATCCCTTACAGAGTAATTTGGCCCAACTCTTTCCGTGCCGCAGACTCGTCGGTTTTTCAAATAAAAGTTTTCACTCCCTTTTTCTCTGTCTCCACCCTTTCCACCTCCTGTCCACAAACCATCGGAATACGTAGTTACGGCGCACTGAAGTTACAAATATGTACTTCTTTGAAAGGTGTTAAATTAAGGCATTGACTATCACAAACAACCACAACGTGCTCCCTAAACGATACGTGAACAAGGAACACAAACCAACGCAAGCTGCACTCACCTTCGGGAGTATCGATGTCTTCGCTAGCGATGACACCTTGCCATGGCCGAGCGAGCAGGTCCGGCGTCGTCACAACACATTCGAGACCCAGAGCGTGTGAGGCCAGTTCCATAACCGTACTTGCGAGCTCCTCGTCGCCCATTTCGGCTGCGTGTGCAAAACATCCTCCTCATTAGATCGGCCGTGGGGAAACCACGCAAGTGTATGTTTGCAACTGTGCGGCAAGCGCGAAGGCAAATAACTTGGCTCGCCTATAATCGAAAACCTCGGAAGAAATACCGCATCGTCACAGATAAGTCCCAGTCCTTCCCTGTTATGACAACAAGAACAAAAAAAAGGCGATAATCGTGTTGGACGTGGCCGGTAGGGAAGAGAAGTCAGCACCTAAAATGGAGGCACGAGATCTACGCATACGGACCCTTGGCAGCAATCGAAAGTCCCTCCTCTCCAAACTCCGCAAAGGCATTGCTCGCTCTTCATTTCCACGTGTAGCAAAGGCTATCACGATTAGACGTCCTTCCCATTGTCCGCTATGTTTATGATCTATTATTACTTAGGCCTGCCTCACCCCCTCATACACAGTCTTTAGACTGAAACTGTTTGCCAATAGGAACCGTGTAGCTCATAACTCTAGTTAGAGCGTTTTGCTGTATTCATTATCACCCTTCACGGCGATCACCGTTGCTAGCCAGTCTTCATAATCCAAGCAGCAGAAAACTGCACAGAATGCAAATGTATGTTTCATTTCAATTATTTTTTTCTCCCTTCAATTATATTTTGTTTTTGTTTTTTCAAGCTTTAGGCTGAATTCGGCAGTTCCGCAAGATTCCGGCTACGATTAGTGGGAACAGCAGAATTTGCAAAACTTTCTCTTTGTGAAGCGTTCCTCGATTGTATGTCGTGTTCTAACTCGCTGTCATGGTATCGTTCTATCACCAAGTAATTACTCCCAAGTAATCCAGCTTTCGTAAATAGAAATCAGCGGGCAGTATTCACAACCCTGTTTCTCGAGCTCTGGTGTGTATGCGAAACACTACCCACAACTGAGCCCAAATAAATCTCAAGCCAGGATATAAAATGTGGAATGGATACTCAAGTCACTTCGGTACAGCGAACGTACACACAAGTTCAAACAAGTTTAATTTTTGGTATGAAAGCTGTTACAAGCCCACAGTTGCTTAGGCAAAACAAATATATAGAGGGAGGACGTTTCCTTACCATTTTGTGCTGAAAAGAGTAAAAAAAAAAATGGATTACAAGAACTTATAATTTTTTTCTTATTTTTTTATTATTTTCTTCGTTGAACCCTCTATATAGCTTGGCACATAGGCATTTTTGTAGCCTGTTCTGCGCCGTCTCATGAACGATTACAGATTTTTATTTGAAAACCTGCAAGGTGTACCTCGTTGCAGTTTACGACTGTATTGTGCAGCAAGGCGCACAAATGTCCATGATAAAGCATAGTTATTACTCTAATAATGAACTAAATGGCAAATCAGCTCCATATTCATTATTTCAATAAAAATTATACGAAATTGAGAGCCGTCAACATTAAAGCTTAACCCAGTTTTTACCATTTTTGATCGGCAGTGCAGATAGAAATAAGAAATGCCGAAAACTCGCCTTTGAAACCTTTAACATCGAAGATACAAAATTTGTTTATCAATTCATGCTAAGTAATCGTCTAATACTAATCTCTATCACGTGTATGATGTTTGCCGTTATGTTCAACCCATCTGTACATACCACACAGAAGTATCTCTCATAGCTATTAAAATACGGATTTTTAGACCGCGTCCAGAATTTATAAACAAGCTCATTATTAAATTATGTATAAATTATGTATTTGTTACGCATTAAAAGAATATACAAATCCGATAAATAGTTTCAGAACAGTATCTCACGATATTTTAGTTAATTGCTGTGTCCAAAAATGCTGAAGTTCAGTTTAAAAAAAAAAACATTCCTGTACCATGATACTAAAATGTTTATCTCTGCTGTAATCCTTCCACCGCACGACGGCAGAGGATATTACAGACGCCCATTTGTCTCCCAGTCCGTCTCAAGGCAACCTGCCACCCTGCCGCCGGCAATCAAATGGCGGTTTAAAAGGCGGTCAATGGAGACTTCTGGCCTGATATGGAATGACGGACCACAGGCTCGACAAGCTACTCGACTGCACTCACGCAGAAGTATTCCTCTTTTCGCAATTCGAAAACCGGCCCTACACTTTTTGAGATAAAATCTCTATGGTGTTTCAAGATGAAGTGAAAGTTCACATTTACAAGACTCCTATGTTCATAAACAGAAATGCAACACCTTTTCACGAGCAGCATGATATATAAACGGCATTACAGTGAAGCAGCGGAAAATTATTTTTTTAGAACACAAACTATCCCGCAAGACGTACAGCACAGTACCTCTCATTTCGCTATTTACGTTCGCGTTGCAACTGCAGACAGACACACCACCGCCGCTGATCTAGTAACACCCCCCCTCCTTATAATGTTGAGGCAAACAAGACGAGGATAAGGCATAACTTGAGCGACAACTGCGGCGCGTGATTTATCCGCGACCTACGCACTGGGGGTGCTCCCTGTCTGCCGCCACAATAAAACCGTGGCCCTGGCGCTAAAGTTGGCAGCGCGTTGAAGCCTCTGCCCTGTTTCTGGTGCGCCACAAGCAGGCCTAAAATATGCAAGCCTGTGGCCATAGGCCTATGCTTTCTGCGTTACTCTGTTGTGATCGTGCGAGTGAGATGAATGCCGTCTGATGCCCATAGGCGAAACTCACGCCTCTGAACAGAAAAGATAGGTTACGAGGCACACCGAAAGTCCGACAAGAGTAGATATATTTCGCGCTCGCTTTGACCGAACCTACAGCGGGTCAGTGACCACACAGAAAGCCGTGGCGAGCCAGCCTGTATAATGAGGGATAGTAATGATGCTCTCGCTATATGTTCCAATGCACGCGTGAGAAACTGGCCCTCCTTCCCGCTCGACCAGTAGTCGAAACAGCAGAATGCCTTGCATCGAACAATGGACGCAACGAAAAGAGCAGAGAAGACGCTCGCTCCGTTTCTGCCGGCGAACGGACCTGCAAGGCCGAAAATCCTCGGGTGTTTGTGCTGCTGTATCCTTGCTATTAAAGCTATAACGATTAAAGGGCGCGCTTTCTTCACATACCTTACAGGAAGCAAGGTGCCCGCACAAAAGACAGCTTTCGAGCAGGCTAACTCATTGGCTGTTCTGGCGACGCGCAAAAATTACGGCGGGAAATAAAGTTTTGACAGAGAGAGAGAAAAAGAAGGAGCTGTTCACAAAAGTCTGGCTCTTATAAGAAATAACGGGGACACAAAAAGTTGCCTGATTGCGGTCTGAACAGCTTTGACAAAAATGTTTAAAACAAGAACTGCATGCAGGCAAGTGGGATGTCACTGACTCCGTGGACTGAATATATTTTCAGGGCAAATGAAACTCACACTGAGTTTGATATGTTCGTGTGCATATCACTGATATCAAAAACATTCACGTACCAATATTTAGTCTTGCTAGAAGAATTAACTCGTATATATATATATATATATATATATATATATATATATATATATATATATATATATATATATATATATATGTATATATATATCGGGGCAATGAGGGTGCTCGTTATAATACATGAACGAAAGAAGCCAACAGTCGGCGAGGCCAAGGAAAGCGTTGGGGATGGTACTTTATGTTTTTTTTTAATGTTTACTTGGGTAATCAAAGAAATTAGTAATGCAATCTGGTTAGGGGAAATAAAATTAAACACAAAGCAGAAGAAAAAACAGCGTGCCGATGGTGGGAACCGAACCCACGACCTCCGAAATCGCGTCCGGTGCTCTTCCAACTGAGCTACATCGGCCGCTGTCCCCCCTGCTACTTTCTTGGGTATTAATGTCTGTATACGAACCTTGAGAGTGTTCACCAGCGCCACCCTCAATCATAGCGGCGGAAGTGGAACGTCGTGTGTTACCGCCAGCGTCCCGTAGAACGGGAACAAGAGCGAGGGCGAAATGCTAGAACCCTCTTACGCTACCTATGGCTTTAAGACTGCGTAAGGTAGCGTAAGAGAGTTCTCGCACAGCTTTCGCCCTCGCTCTTGATCACGTTCTACGTGACGCTGGCCGTAACAAAGGACGTTCCACGTCCGCCGCTATGGTTGAGGGTGGCGCTGGTGAACACTCTCAAGGTTCGTATAAAGACAACATAAATACCCAAGCAAGTAGCAGGGGGGACCGCGGCCGATGTAGCTCAGTTGGAAGAGCACCGGACGCGATATTCGGAGGTCGTGGGTTCGGTTCCCACCATCGGCACGTTGTTTTTATATATATATATATATATATGAAGGAAAGAAGCCAACAGTCGGCGAGGCCAAGGAAAGCGTTGGGGATGGTACTTTATGTATTTTTTTTAATGTTTACTTGGGTAATCACAGAAATTAGTAATGTAATCTGTTTAGGGGAAAGATAATTAAACACAAAGTAGAAGAAAAAACAACGTGCCGATGGTGGGATCCGAACCCACGACCTCCGAATAACGCGTCCGGTGCTCTTCCAACTGAGCTACATCGGCCGCTGTCCCCCCTGCTACTTTCTTGGGTATTTATGTTGTCTGTATACGAACCTTGAGAGTGTTCACCAGAGCCACCCTATATATATATATATATATTGCTTGTTTCGGCATGCATCATTATTATTATGCGCCGTCCGCTACAGTACACCATACGAGAAAGTCTGCATATACGATGCGGCTAGAGAGCTAATTATTATACAGTTTCTCCATTTCGGGCATATATTCTGGCAGTGAAAAGGTCGTCCAAAAGCGCTCGCCGCTGCCACTCAAAGTGGCTATTAGGCGTTGATTACATGACAGACCAACGGGAGGACGTGGGCCATTCCTAAGCGCGTCAGACGCTCACCAGCCTCTAGGCATAAAGGTAAGCGCAAAGAGATTGTCTTTACAACGACCTCGATTATGCTAACAGGGCAGGCTTACCGTCCTTTGCGACGATTCTTAGGCTCATGTCAATGGCGTCGTTCACCTCGTCGTCCAATGTGGGGCTCTGGGGAGCTGTATCCGGCATAGGTTCTCGCGCAGTGCCCCTGGCCTGCGGTGCAAAAAGTGAAATGGTACAGGAGGATGGCGGAATTAGTGTTCCGTTACACACAACAGTAACGGACGAGCCTGTTAAGTGCAACGCAAAGCTGGCCGCGATGACAGAGACTTAAGTTGACCCAAGGCAACGAGAAATTACGATTGCGCAGTTCGGCGCCTGTACTCAACACTGCGCCATTTTGCTCAAGCATCCAAAGAATACGCCCCGTACACTTCCCGCAGTCGCGCTCCTGAAGCAATCCAACCTGGACCGTATGCCCACCTATGTCGATTTTCTATCGCACTTGTTTCGATCTGGTGATAACATCTGCGTCATCTTCTCGAATGCGTTGCAAAAACAGCGAAGCAGCGCCAATGAAGCGAGGAAAAGAAATTAAAATGAAAAAAAAATAAATATTTTAGATACTGGTATATACGCGACAATAGAGAGCGCTTGTCCTCATATAACATGAGCATTGTCCGCATGCTTATGTCTGGAAAGCGGCGTTGAAGGAATTAATTTCATACACAAACAAAAACAGTTAGCGTCAGGCAGAACCCCTGAACGCACAAAACTTATCTAATTTAATTTCGTGCAAATCTCACACTGCATTCGGTAATACCTGACTAGGGCCAAACTATTTAGGATACGAAGCCGAGAATGGGAAGCGTCGAGCAGTAAGAGGTCGGAGGGAGAAACGCGTTTCTTGAAAACGGAGAAAAATCCTCTCTTGTGAGATAGAATTTTCCAATGAAAATGAGCCTCACCTATTCGCCTAAAAAGGCATTGGGATGAGTGAGCTAATTTCGTGCTATATCTTTTTTTCAAGTTCGTGTCTCCATCTTGTGCTCATAATTGCAAAACGTTCGTTATACGTACGATTACAAGGAGCGAGTAGCAGGGAATGAAAGCCTAACTGTTGCCGGATGCACGGAGAGGGGAAGAAATACGACGGCAAAACACAAAATACCATACAAAGAACAAACGGTAACAGGGAGCAACGTTGCGGGAATGAAAACTGAATAAAGTTTGGCCTACCTGCTCTCGATATTCGAAAGCACCCATCGTTATTATTTCTTATCTTCAACGAAAAAGAAGTTCGAATTTCGGAGGGCCGACAGGCCCAGTCTACGAGGTCTGTGAAGAAAACTCACCCAGTCTGCGCCCTCTTCTTGGTAGTCAATGTGGTCTTCGCAGTCCACGGTGGTTTCATCCTCATCGACTGAAATGTATATGTAGAAGCTGTTGATGTTGTCGTGCCCTTCTTCGTTCATTTTGGCAGCGTCCGTTAGAGAAGCTCTGGTGTCGTCTTTGTCGCGCGCTCAATGCGCAATCATGCTATGCGAGCCTGCACGGGCCTCTGTCCTGATGATGATGGTAATGATGATGATGATGATGATGATGATGATGATGATGATGATGATGATGATGATGATGATGATGATTTATTGAAATAAACCCGGGAGTCTGAAGACTTCTGGCGCTGCACAGTCACACACACACACACGAGACTACAGCAAGACGTTCCCATCGATGATGCGCACACTTCTTACTGGCTATTATTGGTGGTATGAAGAAGACGAAAGCATGACAAAAAAGAAGTAAGGTTACAATAGGAAGAAGAAAATTGAGAAAATTCGGGAATAATGCGAAGAAAAATTCAGAAGGAAAAAAAAGACGAAAATAATAGCAAATTGTGCCTATCTTCTTGTCCTGTTGTCCAAACGAACGAACTCAGGCATTCCCCTTCCTGACGCGAAATCCTCTGAAATGCTTCTATTATCTCTCTTTTCAAAGCGTCTTTTGCCTGAGGCAGCACCTTGGTTTCCGTGAAACTGGCTACATTATGTTTACCCCTTGCGTCCTGTTGAGTGCCATCCTTTCCACAACGAGAGCAATGGGTCGCAAGGTTTCCTGGGGTCGACAATGCTGCACACGCATTTGAGTGCTGTCTTAACCTCTCATTGAGGCTTCAGGCTGTGTGCCCCCCATACGCCTTCCCACATGTCAAAGGAATCTTGTACATAATACCTTCAAGTCAGATGACGAAGAGCTCCTCCGGGAGTTTATTGGATTTTCCAGCCGCCCTTGTCCTTACAGTCAGCCAGTGCCGAATGTTCGGGCTCGAGTAGCATTTGCTCTCACCGCTCAATCGTCGTGCTTCTTATCCCTTCTACTGCTGTGTCGTACTGACAGACCCACACCATGTGGTATAAGTCCGCCTCCGTGCCACATTGTGCACATTGAGGCTCGTAGTCGTGTGGGTAGATTGCATCGTCTTTTTCCTGCCCGAAGCACTTGCACCATCCATCTTCATCGTTCTTTTTTTTTCACTCACGTATGCCACGATCTACATAACTACGGCGTACCTTCATTTTAGCTAACGATATTTTCCTGCTGCTGAAGTGCCCGCCTACTGGCCTGCTTGAAGAACGGTGTGTACACAGTTAATGGCGCAATGCACGTTCACTGCCCGGGTGTAGTAGAGTCTGTCTATCTCTCGCTGACAGCAGGTTTTAAACTGCTCTCACTGTCTGCTTAGTAACTGCGAACTTCACGAAATGTCGGTTAAACAGTTGCATCATGTAGGCAAAAAGAGGCCCGACATGTCTTAGCACGCCTAAAAAAAGGTGCTTTATCGTCATCAGCATGACTGTGCAATGCAGGTTTCTAGGATCATGTTGCGCAAAAGTAAATAATGTATCAGACACTCACCTCTGGACACATTTCATGCTATTTCGCAGTATTAGAATAAAACCCATCAATGAATCCGAATTTTCAGATTCCCCCGTCGCAGAGAGGGAGGATGTGAATAAATTTTATTAATCGTGGCTCGTACGAATATCGATCTACGGAAGAGGGGAGTAGAGAATTGGAGACTACATGTGTAGGTAAATGGGTGCGTCACTAGCAAAATCTCCCGGCATAGTGCATGACAAGCAGAAGGGGAGGAAAAAAACGAATATTATGTCGACTTCCTTTAGCTGAAGTCAAATAGATGTATATT
The DNA here is from genome assembly GCF_055883805.1 of Amblyomma maculatum. NCBI lineage: Eukaryota > Metazoa > Arthropoda > Arachnida > Ixodida > Ixodidae > Amblyomma > Amblyomma maculatum. Next base: position 14,235,952 of record NW_028146738.1, read on the forward strand.
AAATGCTTTCGTTAAGTAGTCGGAAAACACGTTTTTAAGCGTATTGAAAGAAGAGCAGGGTTCCTATGATCATCAGGAACACACCAATAGAATATCTTAACGGAAAGAACTTATAAACACTAGACTGACGGAACATGCCAAGACGGGCGATCAGACAACGCATTTTAAAGGGGGCATGAAACGGCTAGAAAGGTCACTGACAAACGTTTTTAATGTGTAGAACGAATGCTTCCGAGCATTCGTTCAAAGTAAAACTCATCGGAAAAAATCCAGCGATTTATTATTAATTTTCAAAAACAGCGTTTTTTGAAATTCGCGGGCTGCGCCATTTCCGCGTGGCGGTGAGATTTGGGACTATTCTGCCGTGATTTCCTACGTCACCAGTGACACAGTGACAGGCCACGACAGGCTGCCATTGGCTGCAGCCGCGACGCCCTCTACGTCACTGACACACTTCCGGTAGCTGCGAAAGTCGTCTGCTCGAGTGCTGCAATGCATGCGTGAACCCGAGCTTGGCGCTTCGGTTCGCGATGTTAACCGAAAAGGTGGTGGCGTCCGACTGAAAGTGCGCGTCGGCGCAGGAGTGCGAAAAGAGCACTAGCTGGTCCGATTTAACACCGTACCGATTTAACACAGTACCGATTAAATAGGCAGCATCAACCTTTATGTACCGACCGACGGCGCAGCAGCGTATTGTAGTCCCGTCTCGTCTTTGCCGCATCGACCATTTGTGCGGCGTGTTAATAATTAAATGTGACGTGCGTCAAAAAAAGGTGTACCCTCAGCTTCATCGCGAAAGTACACAAATTCGCACCGCTTAAGTGCAGCACCCGATGCCGCCAGGCGCGGGCGCTGCGGCCGACGGCACTCCGGTCGTGCGCTGCTCCCTGCTCGTCGCTAGGCCTTGTTTCTCTTGCATCGCAGCCACGGCGGACGGCATTTTAGAATCGTCCGCTTCGCTGCGCCTCTAGTGTAGTTGCTCGCGTGCTCCTGTGCACGATTCTTGCGTGTAGCTTCGGAAAACAGTGACAACCTGCGCTGCCGAACTGCATGTGGCGAGTTGCTTTGCTCATGTCTTGCGCAGTTGTTTCTGGATCGGCCGATGCGTACACATGAGATAAAACACGCGTGAACGTTACGCATTGGCACTTCCTAAACTATGTGCGTCCGACTGAAAGTGCGCGTCGGTGCGGCAGTGCGAAAAGAGCACGCAGGTCCGGTTCAACACCGTACCGATTAAAAAGGCAGCATCAACCCGCGTGTAAATGAAACGTGCGTCAAAAAAGGTCTGTCCTCAGCTTCATCGCGAAAGTACACAAATTCGCACCGCTTATGTGCAGCACCGGATGTCGCCAGGTTACCGCAGAGATGGCGTCCGCGGGCGCTGCGACCGACGGCACTCCGATCGTGCGCTGCTCCCTGGTCGTCGCTAGGCCTTATTTGCGTCGAAGCCACGGCGGACGGCGTTTTGGAATCACCCGCTTCGCTGCATCTCTAGCGTAGCCGCTCGCATGCTCATGTGCGCGATTCTTGCGTGTCGGTGCGAAAATCAGTGACAACCTGCGCTGCCGAACTGAATGTGCCGAGCGGCTTTGCTGATGTTTTGCGCCGTCGATTCTGGCTCGGACGATGCGTACACATGAGATAAACACGCGCGCACGTTGCGCATTGGCACTTCCTAAACGATGTGCGAAAGGACGTCAAAAAAAAACAACACTACACTATCCTTTTTGTTAATCTCATTTTTAAGATTCGCGGACGAATAATTAGTGCTCACCTGTCATCCGATATCCAAACTCTGTAGCGATCATCAGTCCGTGCTCTCGTCGATGATACGTACGCGTATACATTCCATTAGTTATGCACAAGAGATGCCTCTCGCCGACCATAATGAAAACAGCTCCGGACTAAAAGCGACGACGACATATGTTTGCACGCGGGCAACTCGCACGCTCGATCGTCTGCCAGCATCCATGCAGAGTCGATGCTATCGCGTCATCTCCGCGAGGGATCACCGGCCGCCGTTGGTCAAACCGCAGAAGACGGTACCAAAGAGACTGACCCAGGCAGCGTGAGAGAAGAAAGCGGTCTTGTAGAAAGCCGTGCTCGGCAGGAGTGCACGCTAATTTGCGCTGAATGGGACAGGGATATGAAGGAAAGTCTCCCTCCGCGGCGGCCGCCGTTATGTGTGGACTCCCACGTGCAGGTATGCGCTCGCGAACGACCCGAGTCGTTCGGGCTGCTGTCGCACACAATTCCGAGAGGTCAAGAAACTGAAGACACCGGCGGCCGAGGAAGACAGCAGACAAGGTTGAAAGCTATACAAACGCAGACGGGACGGGAAAGGCAGAGACCGGGAATGCATGGGCGACGCTCGGGGGAAAACAGGCGCGACGACCGGAAGTCTGAGAACCGAGCGTCACCCGATGACGCTTCGTGGGCGGGGTTAGCGAGGCGGAGTTCCCGAGCTGTTTTCTTCGTTTTTTTTTTTTTTCTGGCGTCTTGGAGTGTTGAGTTGAGGGGAGCGAGGAGGAGCGCCATTTTTAATCGCCGATATCTCTGGTGTTAATGAAGCTAGCTAAAAAATTCTTGCGGTGAATTGACCTGTGAGGGAGTACCTATCTCTCGACCGATTTGCTTTACCCCGTTTTAGGCATTGCATGACCCCTTTAAGCCTACCTTGCTTCCAAATGTCACCACTGCAAAGGACGCAAATCTCGCTTGAATGATGCCACCATTTCATGTGACATCATTTAGGAAACAGAAACATTTAAGAAAACAACATTCTCTCATCACTTCTTCATTCGCTCTCATGATAAAGAAATAGTATGTTAGTTGACTTTTCGAAAATTTCTTTAGTGGTCCTTTTTCCAAAATTTTCCTTAGGAGTTGTCCAAACCTTTCCTTAGTAGAAGGGCTATATAACGAATCCGCAGCTTTCAGCCGAGCACGAACAGAGGGAGAAGTGTTCCGCACTGTGAACGCTAGGGGGTTCTCTTCCGCCGGGAAGAGCTTTCGGTCTCTAATAACAGAATTCATTGGAAAAGTGGCACTTGGAGCAGTCGGAGTAAAAATAGCTCCCAGATCACGTGCCGTGCTGCGGTGTTCATATGTCTTCCTGAACTTGGATTCAACGTTCACTGCCGTGAAGATCAAACACGGAGGGCTCAATTACAAAATCAATACCTCGCTTGAAACAATCATGATTTTTATTAAACTTTGATAATAAAATGCCACTAAATGATATTGTGAAACTTGCTAACGCTCCTAATTTTACCGAGAACTCGCCACTGAACTAACGGCTGAATAAGCCCCTAAAGTAATTTTAAATGAGGTAGAATTATTTTATGGACGCACCTTACGCTAACATATGATAGCTGTCAGAGCATAAAATTTGATTAAGAAATTCAAAGATTCATCTTGTGCCTCCCTTTTTTGGTTTGTACTTTAAAGCATAAAAAGATATTCAGTTCAATTTACTGCAAGTGAAAATACAATACCTATACATATTTTTATTGAAGTGCCTGATAATAAAAAGTCGAAAGTTTTATCCCTTACGATTCCTTTTGTGTGCAGAGGTTTCCCAAACACTTAACCTTATTGCGACGGTGCGATACAGCTTTTTTCGAAGAAAAAAAAAAAACAAGTTGGAATATTGTTTGTCACAGTAACACGCTAGGTAATGATATCTTAAAATAAAAAGGAAAATGGCTAATCCTGGATTACTTAGTGTGGATTGACCTATAGATGCCTACGAAATAAGACATATAACCGACAGCAAGCATCCCCACCCCCTTCCTCAAAGACGACGGAGGCAATGCCAGGCGCGCGTGCTCTTGCGCAAGTCCCGTGTCCCGCGTGCTATACCTGGCTACTACTTTTTTTTTTTTTTTGCAGAGAACGGACGTCAGCAGATGAGCCGACGTACGCTTCAACCCGCTGCTTCGGGCCATAGGGTCGGCGCCAGCCCACAGAGGAAACGTCCTCGAATCCAGGCTGAAGAAAGTGTCCGGCGGAGCACTACCGAGACAGCTATGAAGCACTCCAAAAGCTCAACGCTAGTCTCGAGCAGCCCTCTCAACACGGGTAAAAGCCTGTCCCATCCAGGCTTAAAGCTTGGCCCCGAGAAACGTGGCCGGTCCGAAGATTGCACTGCAGAAACAAGTACTTCCACGCCAGCCGGAAGCCAAAGACCCGTGGCCAGTCTCAAGAATGCGAAGGACTTGTCCACAGCTAAGAAAAAACTCTGCACGAAAACCGCAACCCGTGTGCAAAAGCTCGACGGGCCGTCGTCTTGTCGTAACCTTGAAGGCGCTAATAGGGGCAGGATTTCGGCCTCCAGACACCAATCACTTTCGCCGAAATCGAAGCAAACCTGGCTACAGTCACAGCGGAACGAGATTTACTCACTGTGAAATTAATTGAAGGCGCCGCAGAGCAACTGGAGACGCTGCAGCAGACATTAGGCGTAGTTACTAAAAGGTTGGCAGATATTCCCTACGAGAGCGCCACCCTGCTGTGAGTTGAAAAGTCCCTGAAGACACAAGTTGTGTCACTCATCAGAGATACGGAACAGCTCCTGCGTCTCGCCACCGACCTGGGTGACAAGGTGGCGGATCAAGAAAGCCAGATCAAAGCCTCAGAGCAACACCAACGGTGACAGAGTATACACAAGGACAACAAAATTATCATGTTCTGCCGTGTGCGCCCTCTGCTGCCCGCTGAGAACAGCGCGCACCGGCCTTTCTTTACACTTCGAGACGATAAAACCATTGATGTTCTCGACATGAGCCCAGGAAATCAAGAAGAGAGAGTCCTTACCGTCAGTTTCGACCGAATTTTCTCTGCCGTGGCAAGCAAGGCTGACGTGTACGCGGATATATCCCAGCTTGTAAAAAATGCGCTGGATGGCAGTCGAGTGTGTATCATTGCATACGGTCATTCAGGCACCGGCAAGAAGTACACCATGGAGGGAGGTGATGACGACATTAGCAGAGGAATTATCCCCCGTGCTATACAACAGGTATTCGCGGCTTCTCAGAGTGACCCCTGCTGGAATTATTCGATGGTAGCTAGCTTTGTAAAGGTGTACAACGAAACACTGCGTGACCTTCTAGTTCCACTCTCGCACACAGCCAAGACGGCGGATCTTCCGTTCAAGATGACGAGAAAAGACGGGCTTGTCAGTGTGGTAAACCTTGCTCAGGTACCTGTCAAGTCTTTCCAACATTTTACTCAACTACTTCAGCGTGCACGGAAGAACCGGGCCGTGGCAGCCACAAAGTTTCCGGAGCGGACATCCCGGTCCCACTCGGTCTTCCGCCTAGAAATCACGTCACTCAACGTACGCACGGGACTCGCCTGTCGAGGGCTCATAAGCATGGTTGACATGGCAGGAAGCGAACGACTGTGCGAGTGCAAGAATGATGGTGTGAGTCTACAGAAGACAAAGAACGTCGACACGTCCCTTGTGAACATGAGGAATGTCCTACATGCACTCTCCAAACGATCTAGTCACGTGCCGTACCGCAACTCCAAGCTGACGCATATCCTCATGGATTGTTTGGGCGGCAACAGCAAGGCAAAAAGTGGTGCTCAACATCTCACCGAGGGAGGATAGCAAGGAGGAAACAGCAAACTCCCTACGGTTCGCCTCGACAATCACCCAACGCCAGATCGAAAATGCACTCATGAATCGCGGAGAGCACTTATTAAAAAACAAAAAAGAAACATCCACTCTAGATGTTTGAAACTTTAAGCATTTAGCAATTGTCTCCGCTCAACGTAAGCCTAACGCCTTGGGACTTTTTGTTGCGCAGTCATGGATGCCCTTTCCACAGAGACCATTCTAGATTTATCTTTCTTTAGTGGCTCTCCTATGGGGCTGAAACGTGGAGGCTAACCAAGGGAGTTCTACTTATGCTGAGGACAACTCAAAGGGCTATGGAACGAAAAATGGTAGGGGTAACATAAAGAGATAGGAAGCGTGCAAAGTGGGTCAGAGAAATAACTCAAGTTACCGACATTCTAGTGGAAATTAAGAAGTAGAAATGGACATGGGCAAGACATGTAGTGCGAAGAGAGGATAACCGATGGTCGCTGAGGGTAACAAACTGGATTCCAAGGGAAGGAAAACGTAGCAGGGGGCGGCAGAAAGTTAGGTGGGCAGATGAGGTTAAAAAGTTCGCAGGGGTCAAGTGGATGCAGCTAGCACAGGACCGGGTTAATTGGATAAATATGTGAGAGGCCTTCGCCCTGCTGTTGGTATAGTCAGGCTGATGATGAAGTCGCCTTAAATTGTCAACGTCGTGCATTGCAGCGGCTTGCGTTTTTGCTCAACCCACACCGTCTTCGCCGAAAGCATTCAGGCTTGATTGTTTTTATCGTTCATACAGAAGAGCACTTATGCCTCCCCGGAAGCTTAAATATTTGCAAAAATAATTAGGGTATTCCACTTTGAAAGCCGTCTGGTTCGGTTTATAGACTTTAACGCCTCAAAGCGATCGAGGCTGCGAGCGACATCAAACTTTTGATATTTAGGGATGCCTTGACGGTTCCGCTCTACGAATGAGAAGCAAAGCAAGCAGCCTAGCTACTTTTTATGAACAGGGTGCGTACAGAGTCCTCACCTCCATGAGCGCGCAAAGAGATCTGAACTAGGTCATCGTCTGTGGTGCCCGTGTCGTGGGATTTAAAGGGTGCCTTTGAAGAGAGTTTGAAGGTGAGATACTTTTTACAACATCCCGCTTGCAAAATTTCCTCGTCGTGGAATTAAATTGGGTGCACAGAGCAACAGCTGGCGCATAGAGTTTATGTCCCGGTCTAAGCTTTCGCTTTGCTTTCAAATAAGCCCAGGCGGTCGAAATATCCGGAGTTCTCCACTACGGCGTCTCTCATAGTCCGAGTCGCTTTGGAACATTAAACCCCACAAACCAAACTAGCCAAAATATTTCTCGGGGTACTGTTGCTACGTCATGAAGATTAACCTCATCACCCAACCTCCTTGCATTGCTTTGCTAATTTATGTCTCTCTTCACCACCCAGTATTCAATACAGTGCTACTATATCAATGCGCTGACCGTCCCCTCAGCCGAAATTTCGTACCTCAGATGGCAGCAAATAACTGATCGTCATTTGGACGCTAGTTCTCCAACCAAACTATTCACTGTCGCCTATTCCTGTAATATGACAATTGAGCTGCTCACATTCTTGTGTAACTGCACTTCGAAATAACCGTTTAAAGCTTTCATATGATCACACTTCCTCTTCAGCATTGCTGTATAGTTTCAGCCTCATTGTTATTCTTTCTTTTTCTTTTTTTATTTACAGAACTAAGATAACTCCATTTCATTGTGTCATCTAGAGCAGCATTTGCGGCATCTTCAATTTCTCTTAAAATGCATAATATCGTTGAGTACAAAAGGATCATTCCCACCGTCCTTAACCAGAATTCGTCTGGAAACACCTCTCTAAGTTTTACATCAGCCAATGTATGATGAGCGTTGGGCGGTTTCATAGCATTCGGGCTCATTCACAGATGCACACTGCAGACTGGTCTTACAGCCCTACGCCATACCTCACGCAATCCTCCTTGCAAGCACCCGCGATAATACCTTTATTCTGCTGTGTTGTGACCCACTTCTGCCCCTGCGACAGCTTAACTACCTTATTCATATGTAAAGTCTTAGTGCGGAAGCGTTATGCGACCGTTTACCTGAACCTTGCAGCCTATCTAATGACCGCCGGGTACCGTTCGCGCCTCTGGAAGTTAATTCCACAATTGTCCAGTAACGCCTTTCTTCGGACACCTACCAGCCGATTACAGCTTACTGTAACAGTATTTTACCGAGCGCTTGTTTCGGTCGGCAATTCTCGCATTCCTGTTTAATAATTGCCACACCTGGCGCTGGGAAATCAGGCCCGGAATGGTCGAAGCTCTTGGCAGTCTACAATTCGCAGCAATTAGTTGGCACTTCGAGCAGTTGAACAAAAGGAATTCCAAGCGTAAATATAGGAAGGTCAATAGCAGTTTTAAATCAGCATCTAGTTGATGGTGAACAGTGCATTAGACTCAACTACAAAGAAGCATTAAAGGTTAAAAAAGAATAAAAATAAAGAAAACACTTTCACGCCATTTTTTCTTTCTGCTTCCTTTTCAGCAGGCCATGGTAAGCAAACTTGAATATTTACTTTTCGATGTTTCCACGTATAGACAGTGTATTTGACAGGTTTAAAAAGTTTTAAGCGTTCTGCTTTTGTTCCGGGGTAAGGCTCTCTCTCTCGCTCTCTCTCTTTCTGTGTGTGTGTGTGTGTGTGTGTGTGTGTGTGTGTGTGTGTGTGTGTGTGTGTGTGTGTGTGTGTGTGTGTGTGTGTGTGTGTGTGTGTGTGTGTGTGTGTGTGTGTGTGTGTGTGTGTGTGTGTGTGTGTGTGTGTGTGTGTGTGTGTGTGTGTGTGTGTGTGTGTGTGTGTGTGTGTGTGTGTGTGTGTGTGTGTGTGTGTGTGTGTGTGTGTGTGTGTGTGTGTGTGTGTGTGTGTGTGTGTGTGTGTGTGTGTGTGTGTGTGTGTGTGTGTGTGTGCGTGCGTGCGTGTGTGTGTGTGTGTGTGTGTGTGTGTGTGTGTGTGTGTGTGTGTGTGTGTGTGTGTGTGTGTGTGTGTGTGTGTGTGTGTGTGTGTGTGTGTGTGTGTGTGTGTGTGTGTGTGTGTGTGTGTGTGTGTGTGTGTGTGTGTGTGTGTGTGTGTGTGTGTGTGTGTGTGTGTGCGTGCGTGCGTGCGTGCGTGCGTGCGTGCGTGCGTGCGTGCGTGCGCGCGCGCGCTCAACACACACATACTGAAACACAAAACTGAAACAAAAGCCGCGGAAGCATTACAATGGCCAGGGTACTGAACACTTTTTCTCGGAGTCTGTCGCATGCAACATGCCAAAATTTGGTGTGGATGTTCGCAAAGATTATTCAGTTAGAGCCTCTTCCTATTCTGCCTGGGAGGAACGGTTGGCTCAAGGCGGCGTATAGGCAAGGCTTTGACTGTTTATTCACGACAGCCTGCACAGACAACAATGCTCCAATGTTAGACAACACCGTCAGGGATCAGCGAGAACTCGCGTTCATCGTAGTGACAAGGGCACAATGCACCCATCAAGCTTGAAACAGGCTTCCACGAGAAAAGTGGTGAGAATACGACTACGACAGCGTTCCGCGTTACTGCCGCCAAGAGGCCGTACTGATCAAGGTTCCCATGATCTAACGCAACTTCTGATTCTTCAGCTGGCTGCCCTGACGGGGCTTCCGATTTGATGGCCGTCGAGATTTGAAAGGACTATCGGACCACGCAGAACATCAAAATACTCTTTTCTCTCAGTTTCTTGACTGACTCAAGTTCTGTTGCTGTAGTCAGCGTCGTTGGAATGTGCACATGCTGACGAAAGCTCATAGAACATTAATATAATAGGAAGCTTAATTTAGGCCCCTTCTTTACAAGAGAGTGAATTAGAAGTGTGTAGCCTTATTTCGAATGTCTCAAGTGCACCGCGTACCGTTAAACCTCAAGAGATGCGGCGCCGTAGAGCAAATAAATTAAACTTCGTCGTATAAGTCACATTTCTTGAGCTTATGACGACGGGTACGTGCTCGTGCGAGTGTTCCCTCTGGTGGCGATAACGAAACACTTGCTTTGTGCACGCAGAGGGGGAGACTGAGGTAACTCTACGTGCTAGGGCCCTGGACCTGTACTTTTGTGCCATTGTTCGTCAAGCTACCACACACTTCCTCTGTAATTCGATTCTGAAGAAGAGCCCTGCGCCACAGGAGATCGACCGGCACCTGAAGGTGAGCGGCACTTCCGTCACTCTCATTTAGTGCAAAAGCACTCATGCGCTCACCGACCAGGAATCTTGTCCGATCCTGTTGGTGCCTTGGCTCCGATTGGCTAAGCTATTTCGTGACGTCACGTAGCCTTGCGTGCGTAATGCGAACCAAGTTCCACATAGCGTCTCTAACGCGCGAGTATCCCTGACAAGTTTTCCAAGTTCGCAAGCCAGCAGATAGAGTGATGGAGCTATTGACTGATCAGTGACTCTTCCTTCCTTAGTCCCTTCATGATAATAAAAAAAAAAGAAAGTAATCAGAGCCGAATCCAATCGATCGAGTTCGAGACCAGCTACTCGGGTTCAGACGCCGAGCCTCTTAACCACTGAGCCACCGTAGTTAGTGCTTTAGCTCCTTATAACGAAGTTTAAACAGGGTTAAAGCTTTGTCTCTTTAGGCGGCCGCTCCCATGGTGCCGCATGTGCAGCTGAAACTGCCTCACACAAAGCCCATCGCAAAACCATCTTTACGGATATTTGTCGAATCAACAGAAGCGTACATGGACGTCCCGTGCTGTCACGTGCGATAGAGAAATTTAGCAGTCACTGGGATGTTAAAAGTACACGCCTACTTAACGTTTCTTGAGACTTTTATTCCTGGTAAGTCGGTGGGTTTTGGCTAACAGTGATTAGTGCGCTGAGAACAAGAATCACAACCTAGCTTGTTTTTTGTTTTGTTTTGTTTTTTTTTTTTTTTTTTTTTTTTTTTTGAGGAAGAGACTGGCTGCTCTGCCATGCACCGAGAAATTGGCCAATTCCATCGATCGTGCAAGAAGCTTTTTTTATCACGTACTCGCTCGGGGGAAGCTGAGACGTCGTTTCTGAATAATTTAATTGCCCTTTTAGTTAAACTAGTATCTGGAATCGCGTCATTCCCCGCATATAGGTTGCTTGTTCCTCTCTGTCGGCAATATACACTCCCCCATTTAGACGTTCTCTCATTCTTCTCCCCCCGCCCGTACATTTCCTCTCGGCAGACTGAGATAGTTACACCTTTACTTTCCTCATGACACCGTATTTACCGATATCTGAAGGGTCCCTGAGGGGGCACTAGGAAAACTGAAAGGCTTCGCTTACGCCTTAAAGCCTTTTCTGAAGTGACCAGCGTCCGTACTGTTCTAAGTTGTCGCCTGTTGCCTTCGAATTTGGTCAGCCTACCCAGTGGTTTCAATGACTGCCTTCCTGAACCGGGTGAACTCACTTATCCTTCGCCTGCACTTAGAAGTAAAACCACGCTCACTCTTGCTCGGCAGAGCAAGCGCCGAGCGTCACTGTTCTATTTCGGCGGCCACTGAGAGCTCCGGCACGACTCTTTTAACGCCGACTGCGCGTTCAAAATTCATTTTGTACCATCGAAATGTGAATATCGAAACACCGGCTGGAAATTGCTGCCTTGTACCTCTGAACATTTTAATGTCGCGGATTTGAGCCCAGTCGGTGTAACGCATTTTCAGAAGTAAAGGGCAAAAGAAATAACACCATCTACTGAGATATCGGGGCGTATTAAAGGTCCTCAGTGACAAGTTAATCCGAAGCCTTCTACTGCAGACTGACACGTCATTAGAAGTTAAATATCGATTAATTATATCAGTGCACGGCCAAGTGCTACTATTGTCACTAATGATTGCCATTGTCTATAATGTGGCTCGTTGGCCGCCCCATATTTGCACCTTCAAGGCGTGAATGAGCAATGTCGCAGCGGCGGCTATTGGAAATACTCTGTACGACGTCGTCATACGAAAGCCGCTACAGGATGCGTTAAGATTACCTTTTTGTACATCATGGCGCTCCCGGTGCCGCCCATACGTTACCGTTAAAGTGCTGCGTTTAGGACAGCCATTCTCGAAGCCTTCTGTGCAGTATATAAGGCACTTTTTTTTTTTTCGACGACAAATCATGAATTACAACGCTGCGAAACTTCGGGCACGGCTGTCGAAGGCGGTATGGCTAACAGGCAAAAGAAACCAGAGAAAAATGCGATTAGAGTACTTCCTGAAGAAGTTCCGCTGCATAAGAATGGCCCGTGACCGTTCTCCTTGCGAGGATTTCAGCACAGCATTCCATTTACAGTACGGTTTGGTTTGAGGTGTATGCAAAGAGCCTTGCTGTGGAGCTTAGCATCCTTCCCTAGGGAGGCTGGCTGACGTGGTCAAGACCATTGATTAGCGAAGGATCATCTCCTGCCTGCTGCTCACATTACTCACATACTTAGGCCCGCGGCGTAGTGCGCTGGGCTTCCGGCAGAGCTCTTCTCTCGCTGTGTGGACGTGCGTGAGTGAGTCCTGTTACACCATCACTCGACAGAAAAACAGTTGGCTCTGTTTTCCTTTTCTCGCCTGCGATTCCAAAAGGGAAAGGCTATAGTTTAGCCTGAAGGGAAGACAGGGCAGAGAAATGCTGGATCGAATTTGGCGTTGCCTCCTGAAGCGATTGAAGATGAGATTGAGGTTCTCATAAGTTGGTGTCGTTACTTTGCAGGGAGCGATGATGAGGCGGTGACAGCGACGGCCGCTCACGAGGAGCATTCCCTTCGTGAGATTTACGAAGAAACCTCGGAGGAGGAGACGGATGGGCTGGAAGCTAACACGGATGAGGAATGGTTCGACTTGGATGCAGAGGACGCCACCTCCGACAGTGGCATAGAGAGTGAGGCAGAGGTGTACACCATTCGGACTGAATGGGATACTGACAGCGAGCAGGAGCTCGACGAATATGTCACCAGTGAGGAAGAGCGCGTCTATCAGGCTATATGCTCAACGATGACTCGGACGATGAAACCCGAGGAACGCCCTCAAAGAAAAGGGAGCGCGCTGTTCACCACCAGGCGTACCAGACAAGCTCAGCGGCGTTCCAGCTCCGGCGCTCTATTAGAGCATCGCTGTCCAATAGAATTCCGCTCGCTACTGCGTATTGCGTCGTTACTCGAGAGTTTGCACGCCTTTAATTCTGTGCCTGAGGGCGCGATTTCGTTCATTTTTGAAATCGCGCTAGGGGCAAGCTCATAGATTTCGAATATCGTTCTGAAATGGAATATGAAATAATTGAAATTTATGAATATGAATGCTGGCAAAGACTGATAATGAGCCAGTAGACGGTGCCCATGCCAGGAGCGAATTTGCATGATGCTGTCATTTTTGTCTAAATAAAAGACATTTCACGGGCGAGCTATATAGTCGTGCGGCTATGCTTAAGGCTTTCATCGAGAAGTGACGCTAAATTAATGGTGGCTCCGCGGTGGAAAAGAGGCATCAAGCAGCTGGTGGATGCCACTCCAAGCCGTGAGTCTCCCACCCTGCTGGAACCGGTTCTCCGCAATGCTGGTGGAGAAAGTTCTGCTTTTTCAAGACCATGTGTTTAGAGAATAAGTGCTCGAACGTGTTCCGCGCCGCTGGAGCTACAATCAGTTTGCCTTCACCTGAATGCAATGAGAGCAATCAGGTGGTTGTGTACTACGCGTCGCGAATTGTACGGCCTCAATAATAAGTTTATACAAAGCGACTTTGCACAATAAATTTGATATTTTAGTCTAAAACATGGTTCTACATCAAAACAGAGATATACAGTGGTCAGAAAACACAGACCGCATATTAGTAGTAACTGTTCAACTAAATAATAGTTTTCTAGTATAATTAGTGCCGCACGCTAAAACAAAAACCCCTGCTGGTTGAAATTATCCGGAACCCTCCACTACGGTGTGTTCACAGCCTCAGTCGCATTGGGACGTTAAACTCAATAAGATTTGTTAACTCCATATCAGGAGCCAAATTCTCAAATCTGATTGCGTGGAAAAACGGTCCATATTTGTCAAGCGCTCGTCACTTTGTCAGTCAAGGCAAGCCGGTGGAAAAAGAAAAAAAGCTAGCATCAGAGCCGGCGAAGTAAACGCAGCTCGTGAGCTTTTAAAGCGCATAGAAAATGAACTTGATTTGTTTGTGCAGCGCGGCCGTGTACCACTTCAGGGTCTGCTGCCCCATCCGTGTTGTCGTTGCTTGCATCAGAATCTAGCCGCCGTGTTCTGCGCTAACCATGAACTCGCAATGCTCATAAGAGGACTGAGTGAGCCACAACCAGTCTATCAAAAGTATAAATCCTGCATCTGAGTCATGCAGTGCAACTCGTGCGCCACCAGCTCTCCCAATGTCGTGAAGTGACCAACACTCGTCCTCCTCACTGCCTAGGATTTCCCACTGGTGGTAAAAAGGCCCCATATCAGAGCTCGGGAGCAGACGTTTCCGTCTGTATCTTTCACAGAGGCGTTTCTGACTCGTGACCCTATTGAAAAAAACATATATATATATATATATATATATATATATATATATATATATATATATATATATATATATATATATATATATATATATATATATCGGGTTATTGGACATGGGAGTTGCGGGAGTTGAGGGAGTGGTAGGAGTAAGAGGAGTAGTAGGAGTCGCAGGCTAGGTGCGTTGTAGAATGTGGTCAGCGCCCCTCGTTGTGGGGAAAATGCCGATGCAGGCTAAAACGACGTTCCGGTAAATAAATAAATGCAAGTAATTAAAAAAAAAACTTCGCACGCCAGGAATCCAACCATGATCTCACGGATTACACCACACACCAGCACAACACGCTAACCACTACACCAATGCGACCGACGGTTTGTATGCTTATATTCATCGTTTTCTATTGCAGTTTTTTGTTTAGCACTTAGTATCTCTTTCTTAAGCGCAGTCGCATGTTCATTTCATTCAAATTTGAAAAAGGCTTTCTTGTTTTTAATTCTTGCTTCAATTTCGCTGGGACACCGCATGCTTATATCAAACTTTGAAATTTTCAAACTTGCATAAACAAATCCTGATTAAGGAGCCCATCCATCTCCTGTATCATGGTACACAGGACCTATTCACAACTCCGATAACTCCAAATATATATCCCACATGTGATATGCAGGAGTTAAAGGAGTCTGAAAAGGAGAACCAGGACCTATATGCATATCCTGTGCGTCCTCCTACTAGTCCTGAATGCTTCTTTATGGGTCCTTTGTGCCCCATTTCGGCTCCTGCATATTCTCATATTATTTTAATACAGGACTTATTAAAACCGCAAATAGGTTTTTTTCAATAGGGGAGTGCGTAAGAAGCCTGTCTAGGTCCGAAGCTAAAACTTGGTACTTTCATTTCGCCATATTTGAGTTTCACCAACTTCTGCGCAGTCGCAGCAAATTTATTTAAGAGCTCAACACGGCGATACGCTGCGCTGCTGGCACGACGGTATTTGCAAATGGAGGGCATCCAGAGCGCTTTACCTTTACGAACCACGTACGGACGCGATGTAATATGTGATAAGTCTGATGAGCTCCGGCCCTGATTAGAAACACGGAAAGGTTACAGAGCGCCCACGCTATGTATAAACCATGAGTACCACCCTTTTCATCTTGCTTTCCATCTCAGCGTGCACTTGTTCATTACGTGTGAGACCGCGACATCTTCTTTTTTCCTTACTGTTATCCTATTGCTGCTCTGCCATGACTGAGTGCCACCAGCTACCTTCAGCAATGATGTGCGATCCTTGTATAATGGAGGCATAGCTGCGCCGCTTTGTGCTTGTTTTTCCAGCATTATACCAAATCTGGATCGGCGTGATTGTGCAATTTCTTCGTTTGCTCGGCTAAAACGAAAAGTCCCACCCACAACTACACGATACGAAGGTTGGTTGGTTTTGTTTCATGGGATTTAACGTCCCAAAGCGACTCAGGCTATCAGAGACGCAGTAGCGGAGGGCTCCAGAAATTTCGACCATCTGGGGTTCTTTAACGTACACTGACATCGCACAGCACACGGGCGCCTTGCTTTTCGCCCCCATCGAAAAGCGGGCCGCCGCGGCCGGGATTCGATCCCGCATCATCAGGCACAGAAGTCGAGCGACCTAACCACTGCACCACAACGGCGTTTTTTTTTTCTTTATTGTACTCAAAATATACAATATTTACACAGGAACCGTAAGCCGTGTTTAACTGACGTACCAGGGATAAAATTATTTTCAAAATGTCAATATGCGGCAGCCAGTCAGGTGCTGGATCCACAAGTGTTAAAAGTTCACAATAGCTTGCAACACTTTGCTTAAGTCAAGATCTGCATGACGCATTGCCACCCTGCTTCTCCATATACTGTGCAGGCCCAGCGCCATTACCAGATCATATGCGGAAAATGCTTTTTAAGAGTCCTTTGGAGGACGTCCCTGAAGAAACCTGCATTCCGGCAGTCCAAGAAAGCGTGCTCTATGGTTTCATCCTTCTTTACGGGGCACAGTAATAAGGGTAGACGTCAACAAGTATACATATGTATGGGTACTTTGTTTTCACTTTTCGCAATTTAAGGTACCTTCTGCGTCACTTTCACGAGAATACATCAAGCACAGCTTTCCTTACTAATGTGCAGCCGCATAGCTTTTTTTGAAACAGCGAAGCGACAGGGGAACACCATCTTATGTACCGAATTTCGGTGCACGACTTCGGCATTGCATTGGTTTGGAAAAGAAAAATTTTTTCACATTGCGATAGCTGCCTACGAGGCCTTGTTCAGCGTAGGTGGCATTGTTGCAGTTTGTTGTGATAAATAATACCACACACTATCCACCTACCACCACCTTATGCCCTATCAGAATGCTAAACAGTTCATTAAATCAGTCAATCATGCAGTCATTTATTTTCTCCAAAATAAAGAAGCCAACATGACTAAAAGCTGACAAGCTGAGCAGAAGTTCCGCCGCTTTTTTCAACTTGGCATTGCATCAGACCAACAGCAGTATCACATCGCCCCACAAACATTGATTTAAAGGACAAAAAAAAAACAGCTCTATTCATTACAGTGCACATGAAGATAACATACTTTGGAAAAAATAACCATAGTAACAAATACAATTGCAAATTAACGCAGGGTCATCGCGTAAACTTGTTCGAAAAAAAAATTTAGGCATTTATTTATTTATTTTTTACATTACTCTCGGGGCTTTCGGGCATTACAGAGGGGAGTGGGAATTATATTCATAACAGACTGAAACAATACGCAAGACAGACAAATGTAATAAAAGAACATGAGACAAGTCAAACTGAGAAATGCGCACCACGCTCAGGAACAAACATTTCTACACAGCCACGTAAAAATGCTTACAAATGGCAAACTTAAATGACAGCGTGCCTTCAATTGGTGTGATGGAGTGGGGAAGACTGTTCCACTCTGCACTAATTGCATTGGAACGCATTGGAATGCTGTATCCTTCGCTCTTGATCTCGCTTACGCCGCAACAACGCATTAGTAGAGCACCGCATGGGCCGCAGTCTGAGGCGTGAGCCTGAACCGAGCCCAAATCCTGAGCCAGACCCATGGCTTCAAGCCCAGGCCTTGTCCGAGCCCCCTAAATTATCGCTCGAGTGAGCCTAGCCAGCTAAGCTCGGAGTAAAGCACAGCCCGCACCCATTCTCGAAGTGACGCATGCTCCCTGTGAGCTGTTAGACTACTACTACACAAATCAAGAACTGGCCGGCAAAGAAGCTCAAATCGTGGTGACCATTTAATTTTTTTTAAACAAGCCAAATGAAAAAGGTTGCGGCAAGCGCAAGGACCTGCTTTGCGTTCCCTCAATTTACTCAGTCATATTGTCGACCATAAACCCTGACTGCTCATTGGAGGGTCAAATTCTAAAGTTAAAGCTCAGCTACTTTGGTCATCTGATGAGAAGAGAGGAGTCGCTGGAGAAAGATTTGATGTTGGGAAAGGTTGAGGGTCGCCGGAGAAGGGGTAGGCAGCGAACGCGATGGTTAGATGGCATTCTCGAGGCATTGCAGATGAAGCTATGTGATGTTAAGAAGATAGTGAGAGACCGGAAAGCGTGGCGTGACATGGTCCATAGGGTCACGAAGAGTCGGACACGACTGAACGCCTGAACTGAACTGATATTTTGCAGCCTGTGCTGCCTAATGATTAAAACGTCCTTGAAGCCAGTTGAATTAGATTTTTTTAATGAAAACAATTTAACGGCTTAAATTCATGGCCCAACTGGTCCCTTTTCGAGAAAGACAAAAAGAAAAAATGATTGAGTACGTTCCAAGGTAAGGACTTTGCGGGATACCGCAGTGAAGGGTTCCGGGTCATTTCTACCACCTGGTGTTTTTTGACGTGCACTGACACCGCACAGTACCCGGGTGTCATGCGTTCCGCCTCGATCGGAACGCGGCCGCTGCGGCCACAAAAATTCATACCTGAGAACCACGGTTCTCTTCTTTAATGCCTTAACCACTTAGTCATGGTGGCGGGATAAGAGCAACTAAATGAGAAAAAAAGAAACTTTCTTGTTTTTCAGCGCGAAACATGACTTTATTTCATTTGTGTCGCTGATGTAATTCACCAAGTGTACTTCGATATACACTCCGTGTCACAAGATGTTTGCGGCAGTCTGCAAGCAATGGCGACCATGGTATATCACAATGGCGCGCGCAACATGATTGTGCTCCTACGCGCATTCGCCCCCTGTTTATTTGATAGGTGGCTGCATATTCACCCTAAAAGGTGTACTATCAAGCAGTCAAGCAGCGAACATTCAACAGACGGCCCACGGCGATAGAATCAACTAGGCCACCGACACACTCATCAAAAATGACATCACAAACTCATTGCAGCCTTCCGCAGAGCTTCGCCCGTGCAGGCATTGTCGTTTGAGTTCACCAGTAACTGGAACACTCTTCCTGTCCTTAATAAAAACATCCATCCAAACTCTATTTTCACTTGCTGTGTTTTGTTTGAAAAATATACCTTCACTACTGATATATTTGAGGAGCTTTTTACTGTGTTAATGCTGTCCTCAATGGACGACCGAGCTATACCTTCAGTAAAATCTCAGGTTTGTTGTTGTCTTCTTGAGTTCTTTAGCACCTCACTAAGGTACTCGCCGATTCGACAGGCGACGTGTAGTACACACGCAGAATTCAATGAGACGAAGGACGACGACTTGCAGTAAACGAAGAAACTTAAACTTTATATATAAAAAACAAGAATGAAAGAAAAGGTATTTACAACAGAGAGGCGACTACACTACAAGAGAGGCTGACTGAATAAAACAATTCGCCGCTCCACGAGCTGACACGCTAACATCAACACGAGCTCTTTGCTCTAGCCCGCTCGCAAGTACTACTGATCTTTGCTCTTTTTACGACTTCTCAGTCGGGGCCTGCCCGCCACCGCTAGCTTCTCCGAGCGAGAACCAGAGCCAGAACCGCCGATGACCGCGCGGCGCGCTCTTAAATAACCGCCGCCGAATTCTTCAGAAGCGGAGCAGGAGCGGAAACAGCTTAGCGCTGTCAAAGCTATGCCTCCCCCACCTCCCCCCTCAGATCTCTAGAGAGAACTGAAAGCTAGTAGAACGCCATCCATCCAGGGCCAGGGCCAGGTCCGTATGGAGGGATGCACGCGTGAATCAACCCATATGGACCAGGGTAGAGCACTGTAACCAGGGCGAGGAAGCGCAGCGCGATGGCCGAGATTGCGCAATCAGTCGCGTCGATGTCTCGAAGCTGCTGGAACCTTCCATCGCCGCTTTCTGCGGCGCGCGCGCCGAAACACTAAATAGGCCACCGCGGCCTTACACCTTCCAAAGGGCAGAAAAAAGCTTGTGATACAAAGCATACAATATAGTGAATCTAAGGTAAGACATTGAGCATTTATATACGAGTCGAGCCCGTCAAGCAGCCGCAATATTGAGCCCAAAATGGGCCAGGGCGCGTCCGATGCCCGAACATGGCCTCCGAGATCACCCTCGCGAGCGTTTCTCTCCGGCCGTTCCAGTCGGCGCGCGCCCCAGCCAAATGTTGTAATACAGTGAACTATTCTAGTTCACTGTAGTTGTAAGTTCGTCAGTTCCTCCAGGGCAGATGGGCAGCTTTAAGTATTTAAATACCTGTACCTAAAAAGCGTTGACTCACAATGGAGAAAAAGAACTAGGAAACTAACTAGTAAGTATGCTAGTAACAAGGACGGAGAAATAAAGAGCATTTAGCAACAGGTGAAAAACACAAAAGGTAAAAATTGGATAAATTCGATGGAAAAGAAACAGAGTGTGGAATTATACCGAAAGTGGAAAATGCAGATCAGGAAGGAAGATTTCTTTGATAACTCAAGAGGCAGTGCCCTACTTTTTGAAGCTAGATCAGGGTGCCTTAGAACGCGCAGCTACAAAAAGAAATTTAACAATGCAGATGACGCATGTGCTGTATGTGGAAACTCCAGTGAAACAATTGCCCATATTATACTCGAATGTAACGGTATCCATCCGGAAGTTGGTGCAGGCGCAATCACTGTTCCTGAAGCTCTGGGGTTTAGAGATAACAGTGGCCGGGTGAATAAACCGGCAGTGGAAACTAGCAAAAAACGACTGGAAGATTGGTGGCTTAAAAGCAGAAAAGTGACATAATGTTAGTAATGTAGGAACAAAATTTAATAAATAGAATGATGGTTTAGTTAACCATTCTAAATCAATAATTAAGATATAGGGAGAAAAATGAGCATGATAGCTACTGCTACCACCCCGTTTCAAAGGGGACGCTCCTATATTCCATCCATCCTTCCATCCATGCGTCGATGCATCGTCCAGCCCGCTGGCGGCGTATCTCCGCTGGCGGTTCTCTCGTTTTTTTTGCGCGTGTACATTGACTAAAAATTTGATAGGAGAGTGTCACGTAGCCTTTCATTTTTAGCTGGTTTTCCAGCAAAGACTGACCTCAAGATGCGTCCGAAATGTTTCACAATTTAAGTGTTGTGTTTACTACCGAAGCGGAGTGTTGATGTTCTTGCTGCGTTCACATAATGCGTTCCGTTCTACTTAGAATTTATGCATTGTGCTCGTGTAGATAGTTTTCTTTGTTTGTGAAACAGTTACTCTTCAAGACTACCTCGTGTAGGTGGTAGTCTTTGAGTGCCTAACGGTCACTCGTGAAGCCGGCAGTCAATCAACGTTACGAACGTATGCTCGAGTGGTCAAAGGCATGCATGTTTCTCAGCTGCAAGGTCTTGTTGCAGTTTGGTGAACTGATGAGACATTCGCTTTCCTCCCCATTTTTAATCCTAAGGCTTCTGCGCTTGCTTGCAAATATAACAAATTCCAGTGGAGCGTACATCGCTACATTCCATGTGTAGCGTACATGTCGCTAGCTTATGTTGCTTACTTCGAGAGGTGCTCTTTTCTAGCTTTGTGCACCAAGAAAGGACCACGCCACTGAAACAACGAAGATAATCATAGAAAAGTTGCTTAGGCCACAGCTAATCAACGCAGGAAAAATAGTAATTGATCAAGCAGCTTACTGGAAAAAACAAAACAAAAAAGAAAACATGCTGAGCAAGATATAGGAGCTGCGTGTTTAGTCTGGCGAGTTTTATCTTTGCGAATAGAAAACTATGCAAGTAGTCATCATGTGGTGATTGAACTTTGTAAAAAACGAAATGTTTGTGTGTACTTCTTGATTGTGCTTGCCCATATTGTTTTTCTTTTTGTCCACCTCAGGAGTTTTGTAAATAAGGAAACATGTACGTCTTTTTTAAATTGCTCACACTGTTTGCCTCGTAATTTTGTTCAGAAAGTGGCTAGTATCATTACAACCGGCGGATGTTTAGTGCCAAAAATGTTCTGATAAGTTTCGCATATCATTGAAAGTTAATGAAAAATTGCTAACTAGTGTGGCAGACGTGTATGATAGTGCCATTCTATAGTCTAATCATAATTCGCTTGAATTAACCCATTTGCTCGGCTTGGCCCTCTGCGTGTATAGGCATAGGAGTAAAAATTAAAAATAAAAGCACTGCACCCAGTCTGTAGCATATGCAAACAAGTGAAAACAAGAAATAAGCTCAAACTTGCGTGATTATCTTCTCCTCACTTTCGATCGTATAAGCTGATCCGTTTTTAACGGGATCACTTCCGAAAACCTCGCATATACTCATATGACGGCTGAGGTGACTGAAAGTGCCCCGATTACCCTTCACCTTTATCGAACTTCTTTTTTATTATGCAAGCTTGCCATAAGGCATATTATAAAAACACATGTAAATTGTTTTCCGTAAGGACTCTATCGAACTTGAGTGCTTACGATCTTCCAAGGCTGCTTTAAAACCGTGCGAAAAAAAAATATAGCTATCGTGACATACATCTAAGTAAGCAATAATCATGTGGCTGTGGCGGAACCATTTAGAGAATTGCATTCGTGCGATGGATGTTTATGCAAGTCGCCGCACTCGTAAATACTGTATTTAGCTAGTTAATGAACTCGCAAATGTACGGCGTGTATATACACACTGACCAAAAAAAAAAAAAGACGCGGAACCGCAGCAGGGAGCGCCAGAGCACGCATGTATGCTTCGGGCAGACATGCAGCGACATGCAGCTTCGGGTAGCCGCTGCCTAACTTTGCGCATGTGGGCCTTATATATTAGTACTTTAACGATAGCGAAATTGCTGGCTGCAGTCTTGCCCGTGGCATTTTAAAGCTAGCAGCTCGACTGTGGTACGAGCGCAAGCTGAGGAAACTCGTGTTTTATAGTTTGTGCCAAGCTGCGGCGGAACACTTGATGCATAGGTGGCGAGCGCCGCGGTGCGGCGAAAGACGCTGCCACGCCCCTTTTCCAACTTACGCTCTGGGTTATGGTTCTGGGTGCGTTCCAATACCCCCTCGTAGACGTCTACTTAGACGGCTACGCGAGCAGCCGCCATCTTGGGACGCGTTCCAATTCTCGCGAAGCAGTCTCGCGAAGACGGCTTCGCCGAAGTCAACATCGATGCAGACTACTTTGCTGTCTAAACATGGCGGACAGAGCGCGTTTCGCGCTGAGTGAGTCGCGCGTGCGGTGGTTGCAGTAGCTGTACGGTGGTCGTGCTCTTTGCGAACGTCGGAGTATGCATAATGAACGATCTTTCAAACGTGAGTTGTTACGTCAATGTATGCGCTAGCTAGAGGCTAATTTAGCTGTCTTTATGGTCGTGAGATATAGCACTGCAGATTCTTTTACCGCGCTAAGAGGAAAGCGTGCGTTGGATGCTGTTGGTCTTCTTTTTTTAACTTGTCGACGACTTTCTTCAGTCTGCTTCAGTCTTGATGTTATCGACGAACTCGTCGCACCTCGCCGGGAGTCAGGACGGCTGCTGCACAGCGCACGTGTGTGCTTCTATCTTGCTGTAGTAGCCGTGGCAAACTCTTCCGCGGATTTTCAGTTAATCTCGGAAGAACGAACTCGCCTGACGATGCCGACTTGTTGCGCATTGATTTTTTTGTGCCTGTACATTATTAAAACAAGTTGTCTTTGGTTTCCTCGTCTAGTGACTACAGACAACAGGTGTAACGGCACAGTTTTTCGTTTGCTGTAGCCGGTTATCACCTTTCGTCCGTAATCGCCTCAAGTTTACAGTATTTTGCATGTTTTCATTTTTACAGCTGTGTGAATGAGACATCTGAGAAGCATGTACACTTCAGCATCAGTAATAAAAAAGGAAAAACGGACTAACGTTATCTTCCGTCAATTCGTGAGCATGCTCATTGCGTGAGAAGTCTGTCTGCTACAAGTTAACCTACTAATAGTCCATCTACATTGTGGCGATTACACATGTAATATTGTTGCTGCAAAAAATCGGCGAACCGTTAAAAACGTGATTTTTACCTGTATTGTCGTAAATCTTTAAAGAAAACAGCGTTATAATAGTTGTACAAACTTTTTAGTTCAACCTTTATGCCGCGAGGTGACGCTAGGCGTAAACAGGTAGACGCGTTCCAATACGCGAACCTGTAGACGTCTACGTAGACGTCTACGAAGCAGTCTTGCTAGACGTCTAAGAATTGGAACGCACCCTCTTCGGCCGATTGGAACGGCCGGAGAGAAACGTGCGCGCGGAGGTGATCTCGGAGGCCATGCCCGAAGAAAAAGCTCGGCCCTGATTTTCGGGCCGTGCCGAGTTCGTGCAGTGCTCAAACCGTAGTTACTTGTATTATGTAAAGCGTGCTCAGTTGCAAGCGAGCATGCGCTGTGACAAAGCACTCGTTAAACAGCAAGAACAAAAAGCGCGAGGAGGCTATTAACGCTAGCATCAAGGGTTCCGTGTGACACAAAAACAGGCTTCAATGTGGCTGGCCGTAGTGGTCGACATGATCATGGCACACAACCACATCGCCTCGCACGAAAATTTCAAGCATCTCACAACGCCCATTTTAAATGTGGCGTCACATGTGCAATGAAAGTTACCAAAACATGACATCGTTCAAATTAGTCAATATGGTATTGCTGAAATCTTAATGGAAGCCAAGGCTTCACATTATCACACAGCTGACTATAGAGTCACGTGCAGAGACGGAGGTAACGCGTCGCCTCATCGTCGCTATTCTGCTCGCTAAGCTCCGCTGCGGTGCCCCTTACTTTAACCTGACCACTGCAAACTCAAAGACACTTGGCTTACTTATAACTGCCTTGAGGGTTATCACTGGTCTACCCGTACACACGCGCATCACGCAGCTTCACAGATTCGTCCAGCTCCCACCAGTAGATGCACGTATTGCTACGCATCGATTCAAGCAGGAAACTCGCCTGCGACACCCATACAACGGACACCGTCTCCTAGGTTCAGACGAAAGGACCGAAGCGCGGACGATCCGCGCGCGTCAGCGCGGATCTGGTGCAACGTGACCACGCGTTCGCGTTATGCCGTCGTCTCGCTGCTCTGGCTGTTCTACGTGAAGTGTGCGAGGACGACGAGGAAGCGAAAAAGCGTTCATTTATTGCAGGCATCTTCAATATTCCATATCGGTGGGCAGCTCCCTACGAGCGCTAAAAACTGGACTCACTGAGCGCTTTTTTCGCTACTTCACCCATAATGAGCACTAGAAACCGAGTAAAGCTACAACTCTGGCACACCCACGAGCACAAATGCACAAAACACGATGCACTGCTGCGAACGACGCAGCGCATGCACAACAAACAATACCCCGCTCAAAGTGAATACGAGACGAAAAGCGCGGGCGTAGCAACGCGGAGGTAGCAACGATAAAGCAAAAAGTGCAAAAACGACATTCCAAGAAACTACGCCGCATTGTTAGCATTGTGGACTAGGGTGCCTCAATGGCCAGGGAGGCGAGAGCATCGACGCACCCTACTGCTGACTAAGGTGCCTCGATGTAGCGCTGACACGAAGTGATCCCTTTCTCCATGCTGACACTAAAATACCATTGTTGCCTCACTTAGAAGATGTAGTTCTGCTAAATAAATAGACGACCCCCATATTTTGACAAGGGAAACACGCGTGCCAGGTTTTGGCAGCCATCCGCGGACGAGGCGGAGCCATTGACGTCTATTTACGTGGTGCTCGTGCGTGCGCGGACTCCAATGATTCCATTCTTCGTGTGAATCGGCCTTTACTCGCACCTTTGACGAACTTTGACGAAGCAAACCTTCACTTGCCCTTATTCGACCACCTTACAGCACCATATAGAAAGAAACTTTGGTAGTGAATCCAAATCCCCTTCCAGCAAACACAAAAGACACTGGTAGAGATCATCGGCAGTGCCAGATACTTGATATACAAGACCAGCATACAGGTCTCCGCATTTATACCGACGCCGCTGACAGTGGCATCACGTTTGCAACTACCCCCTATTACCAGGAGGGTACACAACTGCACGTTCCTAATGGCGGCAGGTGCTGGTCCGCAACTGAACTTGAGGCAACGGCCATCAACGAGGCCCATCAACTCTGCACCAAAGAAACAGATTGCACCATCCACATCTACACCGACAGTCAAGAGGTTATAAAAAATCTAAAGCCCGTTTTCACAAGGCCTCAGAACAACATTGCATCAAACAGCACTGCCGCTACCAGCAAGAGACCTCGCAAGTCTCCGTACGGACTCATTGGACACCTGAACATCACGCACAAGTGACCAGAAACAGGACTGCCCACGAAGTTGCTGGCGCGCAGCTAGAAAAAGACTGTCGACCTTAACTGCCGACATCATAACACGGCTTAAACATGAGCGGAGGGGTTTGTTGCGGGACCTTGTCACCGACATTACTGCTCCAATTCCTTTCGGCCTTTCTCGCCCTGCCCAAGTTCTCACTCACAAGGTGCGAGCCGGTGCAGAGTACTCACAGGCAAGGCCGGCCTTACCTAATTCGGTGCCCAGTGCGAACTCTGCCAAGCGCCCCCCCCCCCTTCCCGCCATCCGTCAAACTCTTTTCTTCACAATTCATTAGCCTAACCTGTGTATTTAGATTGCTGAAGCCTGAAAGGAGACCGCAAATCAATAGCACCAGCCAGAAGTCACTATCACTCCACCCTAGGTTATACCTAGGTATCATCATCATCATCATCAGCCTGATAAAACCCACTGCAGGGCGAAGGCCTCTCCCATATTTCTCCGCTTAACCCGGTTCTGTGCTAGCTGCATCCACTTGACCCCTGCGAACTTCTTAATCTTATCCGCCCACCTAACTTTCTGCCGCCCCCTGCTACGCTTTCCTTCCCTTGGAATCCAGTTTGTTACCCTCAGCGACCATCGGTTATCCTCTCTTTGTACTACATGTCCTGCCCATGTCCATTTCTTCTTCTTAATTTCTACTAGAATGTCGGTAACTTGTGTTATTTCTCTGACCCACTCTGCACGCTTTGTATCTCTTAATGTTACCCCTACCATTTTTCGTTCCATAGCCCTCTGGGTTGTCCTCAACTTAAGTAGAACTCTCTTGGTTAGCCTCCACGTTTCAGCCCCATAGGTGAGTACAGGCAAGATGCAACTGTTGTATACTTTCCTCTTGAGCGATATTGGTAAGCTGCTAGTCATAATCTGCGAGTGCTTGCCAAATGCGCTCCATCCCAATCTTATTCTTCATGTTATTTCCTTTTCATGGTCCGGATCTGCGGTTACTACCTGTCCTAAGTAGACATATTCACCTAATACTTCCAGTATTTCGCTACCTAATGTAAACTGCGGTTCCTTCTCGAGGCTGTTGAACATTACCTTAGTCTTCTGCATATTGATTTTCAAGCTTACCTTTCTACTTTTCCTGTCTAGGTCATCAATCATTATTTGCAGTTCCTCCCCCGAGTTGCTTAGCAAGGCAATGTCATCAGCAAATCGCAGATTACTGAGGTATTCTCCATCTACCCTTATCCCTAACTGCTCCCATTCCAAGTCTCTGAATACTTCCTCTAAACAAGCTGTGAATAGTACTGGGGAGATTGTGTCTCCTTGTCTAACACCTTTCTTTATGGGAATTTTGTTACTTTCTTTATGCAGAACTATGGTTGCTGTGCAGCCACTATATATATCTTCCAGCACTTTCACGTACGGCTCGTCTACCCCCTGCTTTCGCAATGCCTGCATCACCGCGGAGGTTTCAACTGAGTCAAATGCTTTTTCATAATCAATGAATGCTATGTATAAGGGCTGGTTATATTCCGAGCCTTTTTCTATCACCTGATTGATGGTATGAACATGATTGATAGTAGAGTACCGTTTCCGAAACCCTGCTTGATCCTTTGCTTGATTGCAGTCTAAGGTTGTCCTGATTCTATTAGCGATTACCTTAGTAAATACCTTATACGTAACAGACAGTAAGCTGATTGGTCTGTAATTTTTAAGGTCCTTAGAGTCCCCTTTCTTGTGAATGAGGATAATGTTTGCATTCTTCAAAGGTTCCGGTACCGTCGATGACACCAGGCACTGCGTATACAGGGTGGCCAGTTTTTCTAGCACGATATCCCCCCTGTCCTTCAGTAAATCTGTAGTTATCTGATCCTCTCCAGCTGATTTCCCCCTTTCATAGTTTCTAGTGCTTTCGTGACCTCGTCCTTCGTCACTGGTAGAACGTCTGACTGTTTTTCCCTACCGCCAATCTCATTACGGTCCTGACTACTTTGGCTATTGTAGAGATCTGTATAGAACTCCTCGGCTACTTTGACTATCTTTTCCATATCAGTGATGACGTTGCCCGCCTTGTCCCTTATCGCATACATCTGGTTTTTGCCTATGCCCAATTTCTTCTTTACCGCTTTAAGGCTTCCCCCGATCTTTACTGCATGCTCAATTTTCTCCATCTTATACTTCCTTATATCGGCCACCTTGCGCTTCTTGATTAGCTTTGATATCTCGGCCAATTCGGTCTGGTCTGTTGGATTGGAAGCTTTCATACTCTGACGTTTCTTAATCAAATCTTTTGTCTCCTTAGACAGCTTACCGGTATCCTCTCTAACTATCCTACCGCCTACTTCTACCACGCACTCAGTAATGATATCTCTGAAATTATTGTTCCTTGCCTCTAGGGTAATGTCGCCATCCTCAGTTAGAGCTGAATACCTATTCTGTAGTGAGATTCTGAACTCTTCTGCCCTCCCCCTCACCGCTAATTTGTTGATGGGTTTCTTTCTTACTAATCTGTTGCATTCCTTATTCAGATTTAGGCTAATTCGGGACCTCACCATCCTGTGGTCACTGCATCGCACTTTCCCGATTACCTCTACATCTTGCATAATGGCGGGGGTTGAACACATTATGAAGTCGATTTCATTTTTAGTCTCTCCGTTAGGACTTTTCCATGTCCATTTCCGGTTCTTCCGTTTGCTGAAGAAGGTATTCATGATTCGTAAGTTATTGCACTCTGCAAACTCGACTAGTAACTCCCCCCTGCTATTCCTAGAACCAATGCCATAGTCACCTTGTCTCCTGCCTCTTTTTTCCCTACCTTGGCATTGAAGTCGCCCATTACTGCGTATACTGCTTTTCGCATTGCCGATTCTACATCTTCATAGAAGCGTTCAACTGCCTGGTCATCATAACTACATGTAGGTGCATAGGCCTGTACAACCTTCAGTTTATACCGCTTATTAGGCCTAATTGCGATGCCTGCAACCCTCTCATTAATACTATAGAATTCATCTATATTACCCGCTATATACTTGTTGACAAGGAAACCTACTCCTAGTTGTCGCCTCTCTGGTAAACCTTGATGACACAGTACATGCCCATCCTTCAGTACAGTATATGCCTCATTCGGCCTCCTAACCCTACTAAGCCCTATGACATCCCATTTCATGCCCTCTAGTTCCTCTAACAGCACTGCTAAACTAGCTTCACTAGCTAGGGTTCTAGCATTAAACGTTGTCAGGGTCAGTTTCCAATGGCGGCCTGTCCAGCAGAGCCAGGCTTTCTTAGCACCCCCTGCTGCGTCACAGGTCTGACCACCGCCGTGGTCAGTTGTTCCGCAGCCGCTGGTGACTGAGGGCCGGGGTTTTATGGAGCTTATCATAGGAGGTTGCGGCAAATTACTGCACCAGGGTGGCCATCTCCTGTTCTGGTGAGGGAGTGCATTGCCGGATGTGTTCACTGGCATCAGGTCGCACCCCAAACCTGTGTATGCAATTCCATCGACACACGAATTTTGTTTTTTTTCATCCGGTGGAGAATTGCGCGGCACCGGGATTTGAACCCCGGTCCTCTTGCATGCGAGGCGGATGTTCTACCGCTACGCCACCGCTGCACCTAGGTCTCAGTGGGTCACAAACCACTAGCATTACAAGCAAATGATACGGTTTAAACGCACGTACGCAAAGAGGCTTATCAGTGAAAAATAAGTTTAGATGCATTTCCAGACGATTTAAGTTATTCTTCAAGAAGGTTGCGCGCACGAATAAAGTGCAAATATTGGTTCCCTGGTTTATTTAAGGTCTTGTAACAAACTAAACAATGCTAGAGGCATGAACAGAGTGAAACCAAAGCGACACGTACTATATCTCTTCCAAGATAAATAGCAGCAGTTGGTTCCTCGTAATGAATAGACCAATAAAATGTCCATTTAGTAACAAACAGTTGCATAGAGCTTGCTTTCTACTTATTGAGTGCATTCGATTGAATCCATTGTATTGCTTCCAAGCCCTTGAATTAGAACACTGGCAAAACACACATGCACAGGCCCACATATATATAGTATTAGATGGTGCAGCATAAGGCAGTTTGTGCCCGAGAATGTTTGCCGGCGTAGTGCACTTTCGTCTTCCAGTACTTGTGACACTGCGGGCCAAGAATGCAGGAATTAGAGGCAAAAAAAAAAAGAAACAACTTTGGTCCTTTGATGAACTTATCAGTCCATGTGTCTTTATTTTATAATGCATGAGAACCTGTAAACACCAGAAATATGAAGTTCTCTCCAATAAAAAATTGTGGAAGCCATACTTACTGAAAGTGTAACACAAGTGATTTTGCGCTAAACAATGAATAAACAAAACCTGTTGAAAAGGGAAATTATACCTTAAGCATTAAACATAACAATGAACATAAATGTTACATAATAGTAGAACTCAAAAAGCATACCATAAATACAATCTTGCAACATATAAATGTAAAAGATTTTGATGTCTGAAACAACTAAGTGGCTTCTACGCTGCTCTTATCGTTATGCATTTCTTCAGTGCTGAATAACCGTGCCTCAGCTGCGGACTCAAGTGAAGAAAGTTTGGCTCACCAAGGTGGTGTGCCAAATTTCACAAACATGGGTAAATGCTCAGCAGAGAAAAATGATTGTTGCCAATACGGGCTGAACCTGCTAAAGTCAAGCCGTGCGATGCTTACCAGGTTAGATCAGGTTAGTTTAGCCCTACTAAGAAAATTAGCCTTTTTTCTTGTACCTTAAAGAGACATTTTTCCAATTTTTTTTTCTTGATCCTTTAAAACTTTCATTGCACACCTGTAAATTTTCTTTGATAAATCGTCTTGCTTAGAATGGTGCTCAAGAGAAGACATATGCAGCCATGGGTTGTCATAAGGCATATTAGTTTTTCTTCAGCCTGCAACAGAGGAGGGAGGAGATTTCAAAATAAAAACAAACCGTGCCTTAAAGTAATGCCAGACTCAGGAAATCCAACATCTCTTTCCCAAGTAGACACGCCATTGTACGAAATTTTGTCCACAGTCACATCCATGCACATAGCAACAATAGTAGACACAAAATCGTTCTTTGCTAAAAACTGAGATTAATTGAATTCTGTCCGCCAATTTTTTTAGCCTTCATAATTAGAATTATTTCTTTATTACTTCAAATTATTATTATTTAGAATTATTTCAGTGGCCAAGTCATTATAGGCTCACAGCCCAGTCTTCTGCGCTCCTCGAAAAAGAAATTAACAAGGCACCTAGTCGACATTCAGATCAGTTTTCAACCTCAATATCATGTTTTTTGTGTTTGTTTTAAGCTGCGCACTCCAATGATATGTTTGCATCGTAGAACATGCAAAAAGGAAAGAAACAGTCGCCATTTACAGGACACGTTGACGAAAGTTTTAAGTGATAAAAGAAATGCAACTGAGACGGGCACCAGACAGACAGCACACATGTGGTTTACATGAACCCAACAAAGTCAGATCGAGAGGCCTGCTGGCTAGAAACCACCTGTCGGGTTCATGTATATGCTAGGGTGTCGATCTAAACGACCATCGAGTCGGACTACAGGAGGTATGTTGGCTTGACCCTACCCGCTATGCGAGGAGCGTGTATGCCATGGAGGAAGGAAGCAACAAAAGCGAATATTCGGATGTATATACCTTATACATTGGTCAGCACGCTACGTTAGTGCCCTTGCATATGGATCCAAGTAGCCATCGTATCTTCTCTACTGAACGGGTGAGAAAATTGCAAACACCTGAAGCGTGCTCCGTGTTATTTTGGCCGCACCTGTACATACACTCTTTTGCCTCGCCACTTGGTGCAAGAAAGATGCCAGTCATTGTAAGCTGTGTGGTCATCATATTTAAGACCAATTGAACCAAATAAGATGCATGTAATTCCACAGCAGAGCAGGCGCAGTTTCGAACTGAGCGCTGTCACGTGATCACCAGACGTCGTTTTTGTACCGAGCATTCTGCGCGTCTCAAGCGCTCAGTTTCAGTTTTGTACGAAAAAAAGCGTCAAATTTCCTCGCTGCAGGGCTTTTAAAAATGACTGTTCTTCACTTCAAAAACTGATAAGGTATCATCTCATTCATAACTTCAATCTCCCCACTGGGACTAACCACCCGACTGCAATAATAAAAAAGTAAGTGGGGTTTAATTAATTAGCTGGATAATTGTAGTTTTGCAGGATATTGCGTTCACCGTGGCAGAATTTGTTTCTGCAAATATCTTTTTTAAATTTTGAAGCCACTTCTATTTAAAACACTTCATGTCTTCAATCAAACACATGGTATGCAGAACTAATATTGGGGTCATGGTGAATATAAGTTCAGTACAGTTATTGAATTTTTCAACTGCAGGAGTGCAAACGATGCACACAGTTAAGCAGAATAATCTTTTGAAAGCTTTTATTAAAAACGCCATATTGCTTTTGCGTGTTTGTCATATATGCAAATATTCACATCAGTATAGTATACTGGGTGGAGTATGGCAGACCAAACTGGATCAATAGGAATTGGTTTTACCAAATGGTTACAACTGCAGGTCCAGCTGGACTAAATTCGCTTCAGTTATGACTAAATCGTAACTAACTGGCAGAAATGTTTTCCCAACTTGTGTCAACTTGATCCAGTTCATTCCAATTGAAAGATAGGTCCAATATTACTCAAACAGTTTCTCTAGCTCCAACTCAGTCATGATCAATTAGGTCGTAAAGGTTTTCTCATAGGCACCAATTGATTCCTGTTGGCAATGCCACTTGGAGTTAATTTATTTTACTGGGCTGCGAGCATGGCTGATCGAGCTAGCTGGCAACTCATGGCAGTGAAAAACCAGGCATTACACAACTTTCAGACAAGAAATTACACACCTCCTGCTTTTGAAAGGTGCACCACTGTACCCTGCCATGTGCCTTACAAACTGAAATAACTGCACACTTTTCTAGCGCCTCCCCACCCACTCTGTTTATAATTAAAGTTGCGGTCTTTCAGAAACCTGTTCAAGTCAGCAAAGTAACATCATTTCTCTTCACTTGTCCCTCTCTCCCAATGTTGCACTGTGTTGTATTTTCTGCTCAAAAACGTGGCAAAAGAAAAAAAGACTGGCTTCCTGCAACTGGAAAATTTTCAGTCGTTTTTTGGAAGAATCAAAGCACTCCAATTTAAATAAATTGGATATTCTAATTGGGAAGTTCAACTGGGGCTTCGAATTTGAGTGCTTCTACTACTGGCACCCATCCAAAGTGGCGACTCCAAGCAGGCTGCAGGCAAGCATGCACGACATTAGCCATATATGGACAATACATCCCTAAAAAGTTGACAAAACAGAAAGGGATATCAATATGTCTTTTTTTTTCCTAGCTTACATATAATACCTCACTCGTCGGACTGCAGATCTCCATTGAGCAAAGCTATTTTATACAATCAAACGATGTACACTATATTGCAGATTAAGCTGCTAATATTTTTTTACAAGAACCTAACAAATTTGGCATTTTATAGTGGTCAATATACAAGTACCAGTCTAAAAAACTATTGGTTTCTAATTTAAATGCCCAACTGGGCCTCATAACTGGATGCGAACTGGATATTCTAATTTGAGTACCCAGTTAGAAGTCGACAATCCAATTGAGCTACCAAACTGGATTCACAAGTCTAGCTGACATGTTATAGCTATTAAGTCCATTTCCTTCCTATTGGACCAAATGGGATTTTTTTGCCTTGGGTTGTGACTCGTGAGTGCATGTTAGAGAATGCCATTCGGTATAAACCCAGAGTCTCCCGCACATCCATCAGAATGCATGCATTTGTTTGGGATGTTAAACCACTCAATTTGCAATTGAATTTCTTTTACAAGTTCCAGGCTGCTCAAATTAGCCTTAGGTGTGGGAAGTTTACCTTCAGAGCCTCATGCAAGAGTATATTAACACTCATATTCAAGAGTACTCTTGATAGAATGCTTATATCAAGAGTAGTATAAGCATTCATATTCCCTACTGCTAAATAACTTAAAACTGCAAGGGCCTCATTAAATTTCCTCTTATATTTGGAAAGATGGAGCACCGCTAAGTATATGACAATTACAAAAAAGCAATCTTCGTTATTTTGTCGTTCACTTCTCGCTGCTGCTAGTGGTCGCTGGTGGTCAGCATAGACTTGTCGCTACTTGGTCCCTGGTCGGACTTGTGACGAGACGGCATTCACGATGTCGCTGCGTATCAATTCTGCATGAGCAGACTGCCGGTTGAAGAATGACAAGATGTGATAATACTGTGCGCTCTCTTGGCTACAGATGACACATCTCCAACTTTTCAACTCTGCGACACTAGTTCTGCAATGTGTGGCATGCTGACACCGGCCTTTGATGATGGAATAGCTCAGCATTGCTTGGCAACATGCCCATGATCAGCATACCATGCGTTTGCATTTTCTGACATCATTTGAATCATCGAAGTGTGTACTCGAGATTCAGCTGAAGAGAACCACAGGAGTGGCACAACAAACAAGATGAGAAAAACAACTCACCAAAACGGCTCTCCCAACTACGTTTAGCACCAGTTTCAGACTTTGTTACCTGGAAATCACCAGTGTGAGAATGACATTTGCAAACTATAGTTTTTATCGAGTTGTCTTTGGATTTGCAAGAGATAGGTGACATAGTGTGACGTGACCAATTCCTGTGCCACTTTCCTCACTTTTATCGGCTGTTGAGGTAGCTTGGCAAAGCTGAGGCAGTCAACCCGTGAGGTTACCCAGCCCAGGCCCGGGACCAACCGCAAAGGCAAGCTACTCATCGCTTTCACATCTCTGAACATCGGTCTAAAATTCTGAAGCAGATCACAGCCCTCATGCCAAACTAAGGTGTGTAGCCATGGATCCCAATTCTCCTTTAGGTTCTATAGCTGCTACTTGACTACTTGACAGAGCCTGCGGGTGGAACACCTGTGGAAAAAAAAGTGCTGTTCACTCCGCCCAAAGCAGCCCTGCCTCCAGTTTTGCTCCTGGAGTTGAAGGCTTGAAGCACGAACTGTGAAGTTCGTGTTATTTTTTCACAGCATTCGTCTTGCAGCTGCTCTAACTAAAGAAAGATTATTTTCTTGCGCTTACTTCCTTCAGTTTTCTTTCTCATACATTTTCAGGAACTGCCCCACGGCACCTCATACATTAACATATGTGGTTTCTATTTTCGCTTTGTGTTTACCATTATAGATAAGCGTGTACACTATTGCCAAAACTATAAAGAAGTGGTGCTTTGTTTGTGATTGCATCTTTGCCCAGTCATTGCCTCAGTGACTGCTTGCAGCATGCACCAAGAACAAGGTCGGTTTGCCAAGCAATTTCCTCTTGCATGGAGAAAAAGGGCCAGCAGTGAAGGCTGCAGAAATGTGAACTGAAATCCATCCCTTCATACTTTCTGATCTGCTGTACTTTCATAAATTTGAGGTAGTATATTTCCTTGCCAGCTTAAAATGAAACTTTGATTGCTGTATGAATATTAGTTGTGTGGTGTCAAAATAGACCCATGAATCTTGACTTCAGGCCATCAAATAATTTTGGTCGATCTCAAAATATTCCAGATGCCATAACAGTATATTTACACAATTGTAAGTTGACCCTTCCCCCCCCCCCCCCCCCCCAAAAAAAAAAAAAAGTCGCATGCCACGGAAAAAGCAAAAATACCGCGATGGATGCTCTCGACAATGAAAATTTATTGCCTGGCTGTACAACTTGTCTTTACTTCAAATCACATATTTCGGTGATATACGCGGCAATCTTGGCCTCCAGCTTTGAATAGCTAACCAACCGTATCCCTTGGAGGCTTGTTCGCACGGCATCAGAGTTGAAAATTTTGTCTCGCCGCCACCGTCCCACGTAATCCATTTAGAAGTTTCGAACTTGCAGCACACACTGCAGTTGTAACTTCGACATAAATGACAGCCGCTTACTTGAACGCTGCACGGAACAAGTATTGAATGCTTTTTGGATGAAGAGCTCGTGACGAAGCATACAGCCAGTCGTAAAGTCAAAAGTGTGAACACGCAACACGCGCAAAGCACAATGAGAGCGGACTCAACGAATGATCGGTGTCGGCTCTTCATTTAACCGTCGACACTCCCTGAAGGTGCCGCCATGTCACGTGACCCGACGCGACTGACGTGCAAACATGGAGGAAAGAATGCGTTCAGAAAGAGAGGGTCACCGCGATTCGAACAGCGGCTCTTCCGTAAACTACTGACACTCCCGCAGCTGCAGTTTGTGCTGGGCAGTAAAAGTTAAAAAGAAAAATTCGTCCCAAGAAGAACGAACAGCAACTGAATGTTGCACTTAAAGCCATAGACCAAACAAATTTGCCGTAGCCTCCCTGATATGGTTTTTGTCTTGCTCTTGTTAAAGTGCCATGCTTTGGTTTTAACTGTAAGTCGATCCCCGAACTTCGAATTTTCTAATTTTAAAAAAGGAGTCGACTTAGAATTGTGTAAATACGGTAACTGACTGTGCTCTGAGATAAAAATATTGCAAACGTTTAAAGTGACTAAACCCAGTATAATGAGCAGAAGCACTAGTCTGGCAAAAATAGCCTGCTAGCTAGTAGATGTAAATTATATTGTTGCTTAATTCTCGCCATTTTAATGGGGCAAGGGTTTGGGCTAGTGAGTATACTTGATGTTCCTCATGACAAGAGGAAGAGGGACAAGACATAAGCGCTTGTGTCTTATCCCTCATCGTCTTCTTGCACTGTGCAACAGCTCACCACCATCTGCCAGAGGCACATCCGTGAGAACAGTGGTGTTTGTTGCCCAAGCTTCCAGGAGCGACAAAGATATAAAGCCTCACTTTAATCATGCTGCATGAACATGCCTTCGAGGGGGCCTTGTGTCTTACTCGGGATTCAAGGGCCCTGGAAAGCTGGAGTCTGATCTCACCCTACCTTCTTAATGGCAAAGCCTTTGTTGGCAGTGCATGCCAATTCAATGAAATAGGGAATGGTGACACGGTTAGATATCTTGAAGTAATGCTTTTGCACTAAGAATGTGGATCATCATGAGAGCAATCAAGTAAATGAATTCGCGCTGATCAAAATGCTGCATAGCAAAATGAACTGAAAGCACTTTTCCCAGAATCAAAAATGGTGCCAGACGTACTGAAGGACTGGTTCTCTTTTGTAAAGGAGCTCTAGTGCTCAAGGAGTAGGTGCTCTAGTGTGTTCAGTTCAGTTCAGGCGTTCAGTCGTGTCCGACTCTTCGTGACCCTATGGACCATGTCACGCCACGCTTTCCGGTCTCTCACTATCTTCTTAACATCACATAGCTTCATCTGCAATGCCTCGAGAATGCCATCTAACCATCGCGTTCGCTGCCTACCCCTTCTCCGGCGACCCTCAACCTTTCCCAACATCAAATCTTTCTCCAGCGACTCCTCTCTTCTCATCAGATGACCAAAGTAGCTGAGCTTTAACTTTAGAATTTGACCCTCCAATGAGCAGTCAGGGTTTATGGTCGACAATATCGACTGATTTGATCTTCTGGCAGTCCAAGGAACTCTTAAGAGTCTTCGCCAGCACCACAATTCAAACGCGTCAATTCTTCGGCGGTCAGCCTTTTTCACAGTCCAACTCTCGCATCCATACATCACAACTGGAAAGACCATAGCACGGGTTATACGGATCTTGGTCGGCAGACTAATGTCTCTGCTCTTTACTAGGCGGTCAAGGCTAACCATTGCTCTCTTTCCCAGAAGCAGGCGTCTCCTAATTTCATGGCTGCAGTCTCCTTCCGAGGTAATCTTGGCACCCAAGAACAGAAAATCTGTCACAGCTTCCACTTCTTGTCCATTGATGCTCCAGGACTTGATAGGGCAAGACGCCATGATCTTCGTCTTTTTAATGTTCAGTTTAAGCCCAAACTTCTCACTCTCTTCTTGTACGCGCATCAGAAGTCTCTTGAGTTCCACTTCACTTTCTGCCATTAAAGTGGTATCATCCGCATATCTAAGGTTGTTGATACGTTTTCCAGCAATCTTCACTCCAGCTGAAGACTCGTCCAGACCAGCCTTTCTCATGATGCACTCTGCATATAGGTTAAATAGGCAGGGCGACAGTATGCAGCCTTGCCTCACCCCTTTCTCAATCGGAAACCAATCAGTAAGACCATGCCCAGTTCTGACTGTGGCCTCTTGCCCTTCATAAAGGTTCCTGAGGAGACAGATGAGGTGAATTGGAACTCCCATCTCTTGGAGAGCTTGCCACAATCTGCTGTGATCTACGCAGTACAACATAAAAATGAACATATGCAGATTGCTACTTGTCTGAGGGAATGTATATTAAATATTTGGATGAAATAAAGGATTGTACTGTGCTAACTTATGCATCGTGCATAATATATGCTAGTTTGGTTCGCATTCCTTGCTATCATTGCTGTACAGTGTCCCTCCATCTAATGCCTAGCCTTATCCCCTAGTACGGCTCCAATGGTCAACGAGCAGCTCCTACATCAATGCGAGCAGTGGCTGGATGGAGTTGTTTGGTTTGGTTTGTGGAGTTTAACGTCCCAAAGCGACTCAGGCTATGAGAGGACTCCAGAGAGGAGTTGAGGACTCCAGAAAATTTGACCGCCTGGGGTTCTTTAACATGCACTGATATTACACAGCACATGGGCGCCCTGCTTTTCACCTCCATTGAAAAGAGGTTGCCGAGGCCGGGATTCGATTCCGCATCCTTGGGAATAGTAGTCGAGCGCCATAGCCACTGCGCCACCCCGGCGGGGCTGAGTGGAGTTCTACACGGTGTCCTTTTAAAAGGGTGTACTGAAGCATTCAAGCAAAGCATGCACTAACAGCAATTGAGCAAATATTCTGAGCTAACAGAATCTCTAAAAAGCGATTGGGCATGCTTTAGATTATCTTTACACCAGAAGAAAACTTGCAACTTCACCATAAAGACTGAAACATACAACACAGCTGGTCAGGAAGATTTCCACATCAAATCAACTACAGCAACAGCAAAAATTAGCAGACACATTTCACATCACAAAATATCACAATGTGGTCACTAGGTTCAGTGTAATGGCATTAAAAGTGCAAGCATAATTCATAAATAGCGCAGATTGGTTAGTTGTTTCAAACATTTATTTCATATATATAAATACGACATTTTTGGTCAATCCCATCATAGCTAAAAGGAAGGGAGTGTGGGTACCAGGAAAGGGGACAGATTAGATATGCTGGGTTCCTTTCCTCGAGGAGCAAGCAAAGAATCAGTCTCCAGTTGACAGTGAATTCATCCAAAATGTGGAGGTCCTGATGTTCGACGAGCCAAGAGTTACCTAAACGACCACCTTGGCCAGTCGCCGACCACAGCATTTGCAGAAGAGGTGGTGATGTGTAGCCTGAGCACAGACACCTGCATGAGAGAAGGCGAGAATAATGTTCAACTTCTAGGTATCAAAGCCAAAACTTATTTATTTATTTATTTGTTTTTTTTTTATTTATTTATTTATTTATTTATTTATTTATTTATTTATTTATTTATTTATTTATTTATTTATTTATTTATTTACTTACTTGCTTACTTACACATACTGCAGTCTTTGTTCAAAACCTTAGCAAGGTGGGTACTTACACACAGCTGAACATAGAGAAAGGCAGAACAATATTGGCAAATTATTTCAGGTGCACTTCAAATGATCTTAATGATTTCTATGTGACTGCGTAGTGAGGTTATTCTAATCAACTATGGTTCGAGGGAAGTAAGAGTACTTAAAAGAATAAACTCTTAAGGTTAGAGGTGTTACTGTTTCTTCTTGTCATCTCATTTTGTAACCTGTCGAGAAAGTGAAAACACCAGACGTGTCAACATTACAATGTCCTGTTATTAACTGAAAGGACTTCAACCTACAAATGCGAAGCCTCTCACTTACTGACGGAAAACCACATTGTTGAAGCAATCGTGTAATTGAACTACGACCATATTTGTTTAAGATAAATCTTGCTCCTTTCCGTTGGATGCATTCCAGTTTGTTGATATTTGATACAGTGAATGGGTCCCAAATTAAGACAGGATATTCAAGTGCTGGGTGGATTATGGTGTTGTATGCAAGAGATCGTACGGTTGCCGTAGCTGATTTTGATGACTATCTAAGAAAAAACAGTTTTGCGGAGGGCGCTAGCTGTCACATTGTTGATGTGCTTAGTCTGTGATAAGTTATGAGTAATCCAAAAGACCAAGGTATTTGTAATGCATTACTTCTGAAAGAGTGCGGTACGGGAAGAAAAGTGGACTTTTCTTCTGAGTGATTCCCATGAACACTGCCTTTTCATAATTATCATTTGCCACTCTTCACACCATGCCATTACTTTCTGAAAACTCGTTATTTAATCTAATTTGGTCCTGGACAGTGTTAATAGCGTTGTAGAGCACACAGTCATCTGCATACGATTTAACATGAGCAGAAATACTATCAACAATGTCATTTATGAAGAGCAAGAACAGTAGAGGGCTTAGTACAAATTCCTGGGGAACACCAGAATAAACAGGTATGGTATCAGAAGATGTATTATTTATTGAAATGAATTGATGTCAGTTTCTTAAGAATGCCGAGATCCATGCAAGTAGTTTATTTTTTATTAAGGACTCTAATTTGTAAACTAATTTATAGTGTTACACTATCAAAAGCCTTTGAAAAATCCATAAAGACGGCGTCTGTTTTTCCCTTCATTTATTGCTTTGGGAAAGTCATGTATAGTTTGAACTAACTGAGTGGTTGCAGAGTGACCGTGCCTGAGCTCATGCTGTGCTTTTTAGATGACATTATGTTCAAGAAAAGTGATTAAATGCTTGAGAATTATGTATTTGAGAATTTTGCATTATGTTGAAGTTAGTGAAATCGGCCGCTAGTTTCAAACGCGTGACTTTTCACCTGTTTTGTGTATCGGTTTGATTCGGGCAGTTCCCAGTTGTTCGGTATTGAAGATTCAATCAGACTTATTATAAATGACACACAAATATTTAGAGCATCATTCCGCATAACACAACAAAAAAGGCCTCAGGTAAGTCATCAGGTCCACAGGATTTTTTTTTTACATCAAGTTTCTGTAAGAAGTTACGACCACAAGCTTAAGTAATTTCCAAATCAGGAATTAAAGGTAAGAGCATGTGAAATTCTGGAAGATGGCCATTATCTTTAGTAAAAACAGTTTTAAAGTTATTATTGAATGTCAAACAAATTGTGCCATTATCACACACATCCACACCATTTACTGAAAAAACAGTGGGAGACCGAGAACTTGGAGTTACAAGTCACCAGAATTTCTCGGGAGACGTCTGAATGAGCGAAGGAAGTACAGTGCTATAGAATTTATCTTTATCGTGATCAATTTTAGTTTTCAGTTTCTGGGTAACATTTTCTATTAAAGCTTTCAAACTGTGGCAACTGAAATGTTTTGACCTTTCTTTTCAGCCTCTCAATGTTGCCGCTGTAAATGTAACATGTCCTGAGCAATCCAAGGATTCTGACATAATTTTTTAGCAACGATTGGTACATACAAACTGTTGGATGCATTCAAAAACAGTATCTTTGAACATGAGCCACATGCTGTTGACATTACAATCAGTTGTTAGGAATATACCAGCAGATCAATTATTGATTCATCATCAGCACGAGAAAAATTCGTATATACCTGGATGTTGTTGCAAACACTGAAATACAAACCATTTAAAGACAACAAAACTGCTTCGTGATCAAAGATACTACTCAGAACGTCACAGGTGATATCATCTTTCATCAATCCACCGACAAAGAAATAGATTTTGAATGCCCTTGAATTCTAGTGAAACTGCTTACAACTTGTAACAAGTCAAATGTGAAGGCAATATCTAACATTCCATTTTCAATAGCACTGTTTGAAGATGATGCCCAGTTAATGTTAGGTAATTAATATCTCCTGATAGTATTAACCTAGCTCCTTGTTTTATATGTATTTGCTGATACGCACTTAGATTATTTAGCAACAGAAGAGT
Organism: Amblyomma maculatum; assembly: GCF_055883805.1. Taxonomy (NCBI): domain Eukaryota; kingdom Metazoa; phylum Arthropoda; class Arachnida; order Ixodida; family Ixodidae; genus Amblyomma; species Amblyomma maculatum. Next base: position 14,277,763 of record NW_028146738.1, read on the forward strand.
TAGGTCTGTATATGACACCTAAAATATATCTAACCTTATTAATATAAACTTTGCAAAATAGGCTCTCTATATCTGGAATATCAGGAATTTTTATTAAAAAGTTTCAGAGATGATTTGAAGATCACAGCCACTCCAACCCCCTTTCTATCGCAATTATTGAAACACATTATAATCTACTGCTAGAAACTCGCTGTCGTAAATGTCGGTACTTAACCATGTTTCGGTCAAAAGAGCAGCATCCTTGTCTTGTGAAAGTAGTAAGGACTCTTGCTGCGCTGTTTTGTTTAAAACACTGCAACAGTTAATGCTTAAGACTCACAGTTACTGCGTGTCTGTTTTTCCCCCTCAATTTCTATTTTTAGGAATTTTCATGCGCCTGTTTTCTTCCTAATTCCACAAATACATGGTGCTATCTATGCTTAGCTTTTCGAAAATTAGTTTAACCTTGGCAACCTTTGCTCTTTCTTCAGACGAGTTCTGCCAAAGGTTTTTTTCTAATATTATGAATCCTCTTGGAAAAATCTACAGTTACAGAAAACTTTGTTTCCTTTAACTTCTTGCATGTTTCTAATATCAGACTTTTTTCTCAGTAGCCTTGCAGCTCAATGATAACAGGGCGATTACTCTCATTGCCTTTCTTCTTTCGTAACCTGTGACACCTTTCTATGCAGTTTATTTTTACTCCAAGTTTTTCTTGGAACATTTGCATATTCAGAGCTTCTGTAAGCTCTTCTGTTGTTTCTTCACTCTTTTCCTCCAGCCCGTAAGTGATCAAATTTTTCCACCAGCCCGTAAATGATCAAATAATTCCTTCGGCTTCGATTTTCAAGATCATCTACCTTTTTGAGAAAGCAAGAAACATTCTTTTCGAGTTTAGTTACAGTCCGTTTAAGTTCGCTTACTTCTCTTTGTAATGCATTCATAGCTGACTTGAGCTTCCAAACTGGTAATGCGTTCAGTAATGACTGTTTTTTCTTCAAATACACTCTGCTTTGATACAAGAGTATTTATAGAAGCAGTATTGCTGCTTTGCCTTGAAAGAAGCTGTGACAACATTTCTTCCCGTGTTTGGCCGAGGTTAGATTCAACATATCCGCATATTAGTAAATTCTTCCTGAAAGAGCATGCATCCGATAAAAATTCACCATTACAGTTTGGGCAGGGCAACAGCAGCAAGAACCTATTGTTACTATGATAGCAGGGAGCGGACAGGTAGCGACCAACTTGCACCACGAAGCAGAAGAGGTTTGTGAGTAAAGTGCCCATTGTGCTGTTACAAAGCCCACTGGCCCATAAGCCCACTCAGGCACCAAAAACAGATGTATATTGTACACGCATGCAAACCACGATTGCATCTGCACAACTTGGCAGTGCCAGCAGTTCATGTCACATAGTAATTATGGTTCAATGAAGTCAGTTGATGATTTAAACAAGCCATGACCATCGCAAACCTTTCAGTTGCGCCTTCCCACAATCGGTTAGTGTCCTAGCCTTTTTGCAACATGGCTGCTCCCATGGAATGCATTGCAACACCCTAGCTCACAGCATTCAAATACAATTGAAATGAACAAGCTACAATCGTTACTGAAGTGCCTTACCCCTCTTCCATTCCCATCTTCCAGAACTGTATGCATGGCTTTCATGACCGATTCACATTCTAGTGAGAGCAACTTAATGAGACAGTGGGGGCGAACTGAACTTGGTCTATACCAATAAATAACTGTGTTCTAATGAAACACAGGCCTTTTCTATGGTAGAAGTTATACAGATTACAAAAGCGCGGAAGCTAACAGCTATGCCGCAAATGGTTGCTTTCACAAGCAAACCATGGTGATGTCATCGAGTACTTACAGAGGCAGACCCCTGATGAAAGGCTACACAGCCGTTCATTAAACAATGGTGCTGACTGTGTTTTGCAGCATGAGCTGCATCTCTTAAGGATTAAGGGGGTTTTCCTGGGGAAACTAGTGACACCTACACAGAGTTTGCCACAGTGTGATCTTGTGGTCTGCGCATGTGCAGAATGAAAGACTGTGCGCTGACAAATTCCTGGTGTAAAATCCCAAGGCACTGAAGCCACTCTGTTGTCATCAAAGTGTGACGTTCCACACCTTGTGATGGGCGCATAACAAAAATAAACACAAATGGCACACGGCTACGAATGTGATCTAAATCCACTGCGAAGTGTGCAGGTCAGCTTTGCTAGGCGCTGCATTAGGCAACTAAGCTTTTTAGCTGCACCTTGGCATCACATGCTTTAAACAGCCGCTTTCTCGTGCTTTGCATTGCCATTTTTATCAGCTTCCATTTATGCGCAGGTCAGTCCCAATTAAGCAAGACCACAAAAGCATTTGCACATGGACGGCAAAATGTTAACGTGTGGTCACTTCACAAAAAAGTGCCTAATGCCCACTGTCACATGTTTTACAGGAATCTCCCAAAATGAAACATATTCGTAATAAAGAAGTAATTACTCTTTACCATCTAACCGATCACAACCATACAGCTACAAGGATATGCAGCTTTCTCAACCCATAAGTTTTCCTTCATAGCCGTATGGCTGTGCTCGGGTGGATTCTTATGAGTAATTATTCCCTTATTCCACCAGCTTGAAAAGGTCAAAGGGGATGGGGTAGCTAGTAGCACCGGGGGCTTCTGTCGGTCGAGCCAGTAGCCCAATCTTCTTGGGAAGCTGTGCTGTGCCACAGGCCACAACGATTTTTCAGACTGTTCTACGCCATTTCTTTGGGAAAGAGCACTGATAGAGAGCAAAGCCCACTGCCTGCACTACTGGTCTAGATCTGGAGCTCTCTATCGCTCTATGCCTTTCACCTGCAAATGCCACTCGTCTCATGGCTGATTGATTCGCTAAGCTTAACCCTACCAGTTCTCCTTTTGGTCACAACACCACAGGTGCAACTCAAACGGCAGGGGAAAACAAGTGTCAGATTTTGACTGTTTTAGCAGCAATAAATGCACCTCTGCTGCCGAAAAAATATTAACATACCCAAAAGGAGCCATATATTTATTCTTTTTTATATGAGTAGGATGTAATTGTCTGATGTGTCCCTTTAGTGGAGCAGCAGTGCAGAAATGTTTTGACCGGAAGCATGTAAAATAAAGCTGAGAAGCTGTTCTAGACCTGATCAATAATGTAGACAAAGAACTGAGCACTGCCACATTAATCCCACAGGCATCTGCACTTCTGCAAATCTCCAAAGTTTATTAGTTTACCTTTTTTTTTTTACATACACGTCACTCAAAAATTGTCAGCTGTGTACCGCCCAGCCAAGGCACTGAGTGAGGGCATTTCCTTTATTATAATTTCTCAAGAAATGCAACTGTGAGTGCGTTTTCTATAATTTTGTATGCTTTCTTACTAAACATATTGATACGGGGCAGAAGGGTAGCACAGGAAACCACAGCAGGTGATGGGCAAGTGTTCACAGCACAGTAGAACAGAACACAGCAAGTGCTCAGGCAAGTCCCAACGGTTTCTTCAGCTTCGTCTTCCTTTCGCGTCACTACTGTTGATCGTCCTCTTCTTCAACATCCAGCAATGCGCAGGGCATATATGTAACATTACCCCCCCCACGAAAGGCACAGTCTCAGTGCGCATTATGTCGAACTACTGCAGGTGTAGTACGGCTTCATTCGGGCGACATGAACGATCTCGGTACGTGGCATAGCGGACTGTTGCGGCAGATGCATAGGGGTGATCTCGTATGTCACAGGAGTGACTGGCCATAAAACACGGTAGGGTCCTGCATAGCGTGGCAAGAGCTTCTCACACAGCCCAACTCTACGAGTGGGAGTCTAGAGCAAGACGAGAGAGCCCGGAGAGTAGTGGACATCGCGGTGACGAGAATCATGGCGGCGTTTCTGGGAATTTTGGGAGGAAGCTAGTCGGTGGCGAGCAATAACCCGGGCGGCGTCAGCTCGAGATATGGCGTCACGAACATAAAAGCTGGCATTAACGGTGGAAGGCAGTACGCTGTCAAACGGAAGGGGAGGGTCGTGGCCGTATAGAAGATAGAAGGGTGAGTAGCCCATTGTGTTGTGACGGGAGGAATTATATGTGAACGTTACAAACGGCAAAGTAACATCCCAGTCTCGGTGATCATCCGATACATACATTGACATGTCCGTGAGCGTGCGGTTCAGGCGTTCGGTGAGGCCGTTCGTTTGTGGATGGTAAGCGGTGGTGAAATAGTGCTTAATGGAGCACAACCGGAGAATTTCGTCGACTACTCAAGCAAGAAAGCAACGGCCACGGTCAGTGAGCAGCTAGCGTGGAGCACTATGGAGCAGGATGACGTCGTGGAGAAGAAACGCAGCCATGTCAGTTGCACAGCTGGTGGGTATCGCTCGGGTGACAGCCTAGTGCGTAGTATAATCCGTGGCCACCGCAATCCATTTATTCCCCGACGAAGAGAGTGGGAAAGGCCCAAGGAGATCAAGGCCAACTCGGGAAAACGGGTCTACTGGAATGTCGATCGGCTGCAGGTATCCAGCAGGCACCACCGATGGCTTCTTCCGTCGCTGACACCGGTCACAAGAAGCCACGTAACGACGAACAGAGCGATAGAGGCCCGGCCAAAAGAAACAGCGGCGGACGCTGTCGTACGTGCAAGATAGACCAAGATGACCCGCAGTGGGCACGTCGTGCAGTTGCTGTAGAACGGTGGCGCGCAGGTGTTCGGGGACTACGAGCAGAAGCTCGGCGCCATCTGGTCGCATATTCCGCCGGTATAAGATGCCATTGTGGAGCACGAACAAAGCAAGGGTAGCATCAAGGGGATTAGTGCTGAGGCGATTGATAATGCTGCAAAGCTTGGGATCTAAGCGCTGTTCATGGCAAATGTTTAAAAGGTCAGAGATGGCCAACACACATGTGTCGTCACACTCGCTTGTGGGTGATGGATCTACCGGGTTGCGGGAGAGGCAGTCGGCGTCAGCGTGCAACCGGCCAGACTTGTGGACGACAGAAAAAGTGTATTCCTGAAGGCGGAGAGCCCAACGCCCCAGGCGACCAGTAGGGTCCTTCAGCGTAGAAAGCCAGCAAATGGCGTGGTGGTTGGTGATGACAGAGAACAGGCGGCCAAGCAAGTAAGGGCGAAACTTTGTAATGGCCCAAACGAGGGCTAAGCAGTCATGTTCTGTGATCGAGTAATTCCTCTCAGCCGCAGAAAGGAGGCGACTGGCATAAGCAATGACGTGAGTGCGACCCATCTGCTGTTGGGCAAGAATGGCACCAATACCGTGACCACTGGCGTCGGTGCGTACCTCCGTTGGTGCTGAGGGATTGAAGTGTGCCAGGATGGATGGGTTGGTGAGGGCCGCAATGAGTGCAGAAAATGCTTGAGATTGTTCTTGGTCCCAGCAAAATGGAGCGTCGTTCTTCAGAAGATTGGTGAGTGGACGAGCCATCTCCGCAAAGTTGGGGACAAACTGCCGAAAATAGGAGCAAAGGCCTAGAAAACTACGCACGTCACTGGTACAGCGGGGTGTAGGAAATGCACTTACAGCACATATTTTGTCTGGGTCGGGTTGAACGCCACATGCATCGACCACGTGACCGAGCACCTTGAGTTCACGTCGGCCGAAGCTACACTTCTTCTAGTTAAGCTGAAGGCCAGCTCTTCGGAAGACTCCAAGAATGGTCTCAAGGCGATGGAGATGGCTCTCGAAGGTCGAGGAAAAGACAATAACGTCATCGAGATAACATAAACACGTGGTCCATTTGAAACCGCGCAAAAGAGAGTCCATCATGCACTCGAATGTTGCGGGCGCATTACACAGACCAAAAGGCATCACCTTGAATTGGTACAGGCCATCGGGCGTGATGAAAGCGGTCTTCTCTCGGTCCCGTTCGTCAACAGCGATCTGCCAATAACCAGAACGAAAATCAATCGAAGAAAAATAGCTGGCACCGTGCAAGCAGTCAAGGGCATCATCTATCCTGGGGAGCGGGTAAACGTCCTTCTTTGTAATTTTGTTGAGATGTCGGTAATCAACGCAGAACCTCCAGGTGTTGTTCTTCTTTTTAACAAGCACAACAGGTGATGCCCAGGGACTGCTGGAAGGCTCTATAATGTTCCTTGCCAACATCTTGTCGACTTCATCTTGTATGAGGCGACGTTTAGAAATGGCGACTCGGTAAGGTCGTCTGTGAATTGGGCTGGTGTCTCCAGTATCGATGCGATGTGTAACGAGGGACGTTTGATCCAAGGGTCGGTCACCAAAATCAAAAATATCACTGTGCGATGTCAGTAGGGTCATAAGTGCTTTAGCACGATCAGGGCGCAAGTCAGGAGCAACCATGCCAGATATACGGACCTTCTGAGGTGGGAACGGTGCAGGTCGTGTCGGCACTGCGGCAATAGGGTCACGTAAAAGAGCAGCCACAATAAACTCCGACAATGGGGTCAGTTCGGCGAGGGAAATGCCCTCAGGAAGAACTTGCACAAAAGAGCTGAAGTTCAGGACTGGAATACAAGTGCTGTTATCCGCTACATGCACTATATTGTGAGGTAGAGCGATGCTACGCTCAAGTGTCACGTCAGTTATGGGGCAAACAACGTAGTCGCCATCCGGAATGGAGGGAAAAGGCGACATCAGCACATACACTGCGGCTTCTGGTGGTAGGCGACTAAATGTAGCGGAGCGGAGATGGAGCGTTGAAGTTTCAGGAGCTTTGTTGTCAGGGCAGAGCGGCAGGTCTAGATGAATCAGTCCAGAAGAACAGTCAATGAGAGTGGAATGTTCTGTTAAAAAGTCGAGTCCTAATATAACTTCATGAGGGCAACTGGTGAGGACTGTAAATAGCACAGGGACTTGGCGGTCGGCAATGGTAACTCTCGCAGTACATATACCAATGACAGTAGCTGTGTTGCCATCAGCAACACGAACGGTAGATGAGGAAGCAGGTGTGAGGGCTTTGTTGAGGCGTTAACGGAGCGAGGAACTGAGAACAAAAATGTTGGCTCCAGTGTCAATAAGGGCAGAAACGGAGACTCCGTCCACAAGAATATCAATGAGATTATGTCTAGGTGCGGGGGTCAGTTCTGAGTTGACAGTCCGGGTCGGGAATGCAGCGTCGCTCCAGGGCGCTGCACTCGCTAGTTTCCCAAGTAGGTGCCGGCATATGGTGGGGAGGAGTTGCGGCGAGATACCGGAGAACGGGATCGACGAGCCAGTGGGGATGGAGATCGGCTGGTGCGACGGGCAGGGGGGACGGTTTCGTTTGAGTCTCATCTTGTTGAGAACAATGATGTCCTGGTCCATCGTAGGCGGGGCGGAGCTCCTCTGGTTGGGCAGGGAAGCGTCGCGGTCCTTGGTAGTATCGGCGGTCGGCATTGTAATAGGAGCGAGGAGCGAAGAAGGTACGGCTACGGCAATAACGCGATATGTGACCGGCGCGACAGCAAATAAAGCAAATTGGCCTGTCGTCTGAGGTGCACCACTCTGCAGGATTGCGACTAAGGTAGCGACGTGGGGAAGGTGGGCTGGCAGTAGCAGCAGCCACTACAGGAACAGAGTGGGATGGTGGCGTGGGCGTCACGGGGCTGGAGGAGAGGCCGACGTTTGGAAGTTCTTGGCGAACTACGGCCTGTATCATGGCCATAGTGTCGGGTAGCGGAGACATGAGTGGTGTAGGAGCTAAGGCCTCGAGTTCTCTCCGGACGATACGAGTCATGTTCGTGGGATGAGAAGGCTTTTGCAAAGGGGCCAGATCATCGCAGGATGATGTAGCTGCGGTGTTTGGAAGGTGCTCAAAGCGATGTATGAGGCGTCGTTGTTTAGCCTGCTCGAATTTTCGACAGACTTGAAGCACTGAGTCGACGGTGGAGCAATCCATGCAGAACAGGATGTTGAACGCATCATCCGCAATGCCCTTGAGGATATGGCCTACCTTGTCATTTTCCGTCATTGAGCAGTTGACCTTGCGACACAACGCAAGCACGTCTTGAATATACGCAAGGTAGGACTCCGTGGAGGATTGGATGCGAGATGAAAGTTCAGTTTTTGCTGTGACAGCTCGACCAATGGGCTTCCCGAACAGGTCCTGAAGCTTTTGCTTACAGATTGCCCACGTCACCAGCTCTTGTTCGTGATTTTGGAACCATGTGCGAGCTGTTCCTGCCAAATAGAAAATGATGTTGGCCAGCATAATGGTCGCGTCCCAGTGGTTGTTCTTGCTGCAGCGCTTGCTGCGGAAATTCCTGCAGTACTGCAAGACACAAAAGGGCAGTCTACTGAATGCAAAAATACTGGCATATTCCTGCAGATATCCCCTGCGATGACAACAGTGATGGAATGTCTCCTATTTTGCAGGGATTTATATTTGCACTCAGCTGATAATGGCAGCAATGCCATGGGCAAAATATCTTTTTGCAACCTGTGATAGATATCAGCAGCCTTATTTAACTGAGACTATTTTTTAACTTAGTGCTTTAAACTATACCTGTAATTAAAACCTATTCATCTTCTGGGGGGGGGGGGGAGCAGGGGTTGCCTTCAGAGCAGCAAACAGATGTGTACCCCCTGCCCCCCCCCCCCCCTTCTATTGAGGGTATTCAGGGAAATCATTGACCTTCATTCTAAACGTCGCGCTCATCATTTCCCTCTGTCTAGGTAGCGGGCTACTGTGGCGGGCAACACACACATTTTTTATTGTCAGGTTTTGAAGATGCTGACTACCAGCTCAAACCAACATTCCTACTTGAAAATTTACATTTTAAAATGTCCTCCCATGTTTCTCACCTCCACAGCTAAATATATTTTTATTCGGACGTGGTGTTTTCGAAAAATACATTTGCGAAATATCAGCAGACTGTCCTTTCTGATGTGAAGCATTTTCCACATTGCATAGAAAATGCCTTGCACAGATGCACACTGTGACGCTTCACACATAACCTGCAATGCTGCCAAAGCTAGCACGTCTCTCTACTCGCTACATTTGTGCCTGAGAAACAGCTTGTCATAAATAATTGCGTACAAGCACCTTTCATGCTGTGCAGACTGAGCTATAGAGGCATCTGTCCCACTTTGTCTCTTCGAATGTTTTATGTTGGATGCAGCCTAATGCTGAGTGTGTTTATCAGTACCATGACAACAGCGATGGATGCAGAATGCACGTTCAGTGTGAGAACCCCTTTATGTTGCCAATGGAATCAAGAGCATCAAGGCTACCAGAACAGAGGCTGTTAACTTACTTAGCAGACTACAAAAGAAAAATGAGGGGCTCTTTACGTCATCATCAGCATCAGCAGCAGCCGAACTAGCATACCCACAGCAGGGTGAAGGCCTCTCCCATATTCCACCAATTAACCTAGGTCCCGCGCTAGCTGCATCCATTGACCCCTGCGAACTTCTTAACCTCATCAACCCACCTAACTTTCTGGGCCCCCTGCTACGCTTACCTTCCTTTAGAATCTAATAGGTCATTCTTAGAGACCATAGGTTGTCCTATCTTTACAATACATGCCCTGCCTTGACAAAATGTCAGTTATTTCTCTGACCCATTCTGCAAGGTTCCTATCTCTTAACATTACACATACTATTTCTTGTTCCATAGCTCTCTGCGTTGTCCTGAACTTAAGTGGAACCCTTTTCGTTAGCCGCCCATTTCAGCTCTATAGGTGAGTACATGGAAGATTACATGGTCCTCTTGAGTGATACCGGTAAGCTGCTAGTCACAATCTGCGAGTATTTGCCAAATGCGCTCCATTCCAATCTTATTCTCCTAGTTATTTCCCTATCATGGTCTGGATCTGCGGTTACTACCTGTCCTAAGTAGACATATTCATCTACCATTTCCAGTGCTTCGCTACCTATTATGAACTGCTGTTCCTTCCCGAGGGTGTTGAACATTAACTTTCTCTTCTGCCTATTAATTTTCAAGCCTACCTTTCTGCTATTCGTGTCAACGTCATCAATCATTCTTTGTAGTTCATCCTCTGAGTTACTTAGCAAGGCAATGTCATCAGCGAATCGCAGATTGCCCGAGGTATTCACCATCAACCCTAATCCCTAACTGTTTCCATTCCAAGTCTGAATACTTCCTCTAATCAAGCTGTGAATAGTACTGGGGAGATCGCGTCTCCTTGCCTAACACCTTTCTTCATGGGAATTTTGTCACTTTCCTTATGCAGAATTATGGCTGCTGTGCAGCCACTATAAATATCTTCCAGTATTTTCACATATGGCTCGTGAACTCCCTCATTTCGCAATGCCTGCATGACTGCCGAGGTGTCTACTGAGTCAAATGCCTTTTCATAATCAATGAATGCTGTGTATAAAGGCTGGTTATATTTTGAACATTTTTCTATCACCTGGTTGATCATATGGATATGGTCGATAGTAGAGTACCCTTTCTGAAAACCTGTTTAATCTTTTGTTTGATTGAAATCTAAAATTGTCCTGATTCTGTTAGCAATTACCTTAGTAAATACCTTGTACGTAATGGATAGTAAGCGGACTGGTCTGTAATTTTTCAAGTCCTTAGCATCCGCTTTCTTATCAATTAAGATAATATTAGCGTTCTTCCATGATTTCAGTACCTTCGATGTCATCAGGCATTGCATGTATAGGGTGGCCAGTTTTCCTAGCACGATATCCCCTCCGTCCTTCAACAAATCTGTAGTTACCTGATCCTCCGCAGTTGTTTTCCCCTTTTCATAGCTTCTAAAGCTTTCTTGACCTCGTCCTTTGTTACTGGTAGAATGTCTGATTGTTCTTCACTACTCCCAATCCCATTTTTATCCTGACTACTTCGACTACTGTAGAGGTCCGTATAGAACTCCTTGGCTACCTTAATGATCCTCTCCATATTAGTAATGACATTGCCCACCTTGTCCCTCAGTGCATACATCTGATTTCTCACATCTGATTTTTACTTATGCCTGATTTCCTGTTCATCGCTTTCAGGCTATGACATTCTTCATTCTTCAAGTTCTTTATGCAACACATAGGAAAGAAAACAACAGCCGTTGTAGCTGAGAAAAGTTGAACAGAGTTTTTCCGCTTCTTAATTTGTAGCATTGATAACAGGGGCATTAGTTGTACAGTCACCTTTTTTCTTTTTTCTTACCTGACAGCCTATTTGAGAGAAAATAAAATAATAACCTCACTCTCTACCCATGTCTGCACAATTAAACTTGTACAAAAAACAAATATCAGCATAGGTATTTTTCCACACCTTACCCTTACCCATTGTATATGAGGTTCAGTCACTTATTCACCTACTAAACTTTGGCAGGTCACGCCACTAACTTGGCATAGCCACTAACTTGTCAAACGCTTGTTTGAAATGATGAAGTAGTTTGAAGAAAATGTGCAATAAAGAACTGTGAAACCAAAGTGACGCAGCTAGGTCTACATGAAAGGTAGGTTATCACACAAAGAGAACATCCAGTATGGCAGTGCCATGAGCGCTTTCACAGCAGTGGTTTTAAAAGCTGCAGTTAAATTATGTCATAACTGTACGGCACTGCAGTATTTCAAAAGGTGAAAGAACTGTTATTGCGAATCTACAAGCCACGCTATGGTCCAATGATAAGCACAGCGGTGTTGAAGGAATTTACAGATATATTTCATTTAAAACTTTTATGAAGAACAAAACACTTCAAAGAATGCACATACAAAACAAGATACGGACATCTGTGCGTCTAGCTTTAGGCAGGAGGCCAGCTTTTACGACACGCCTCATGCATTGTCATCATTAACAGGTGTTCCTTCAGGGCAGAACGCTAGCCACTCATTTTAACGTAGCCAAATGGACATATACTTGCATTTTTACCCAAGCCCAAGCACAGGTAGAATATGTCTGATTGTTCTTCACTACTACCAATTTCATTTTTATTCTGACTACTTTGGCTACCGTAGAGGTTCGTAAAGAACTCCTAGGCTACCTTGATGATCCTGTCCATATTAGTAATGATACTGCCCACCTTGTCCCTCGGTGTATACATCTGATTTTTACCTACGGATAATTTCCTCTTCACCACTTTTAGGCTACGATGTTCATTCTTCTTTATATAACACATAGGAAAGAAACCATCAGCCACTGTAACTAAGAAAAGTTGAGGGGACTGTTTCCTCTTCTTCTAGCATTGATAACAGGGAAATTAGTTGTCAGTCATTTGCCTTTTTTTTTTTTTTTTTTTTACCTGACAATTTCCGACAGTTCCGAGGAACGCTGTTCCAAGTCATGAAGGTTGCACCCACACCTTTCACACAAATGTCGGGACTCTGCGACAACAGTTGCTTCTGCAGGCGACAACACGGTGGAAGCCCGACGACGTTACGTTGTCGTGCCGAAGTCCGCGCCACGTTGGTCCACACATCATTATCATCATCATCAGCCTGACTATACCCACTGAATGGTGCAGGGCGAAGGCCTCTCCCATATTCCTCCAATTAATCCTTTCCCGGGCTAGCTGCATCCACTTGACCCCTGCGAACTTCTTACCCTCATCTGCCCACCTAACTTTCTGCCGCCCCCTGCTACGCTTTCCTTCCCGTAGAATCCAGTTTGTTACCCTAAGCGACCATCGGTTATCCTCTCTTCACACTACATGTCCTGCCTGGTCCTGCCCATGCCCATTTCATTTTCTTGATCATCATCTTACCACATCTATTTCGCAGTCCGCGCCTGAGCCATTAGCCATTAGATGGCTATTAGCCTCCTTATGTTCGCGTTTCGCAGGCAGGCAGGCATTCCAAAATATCGAATGTCTTCGCGTAGCTCATTTGATTGGAATGATATTTCTGGAACGCTTCTGTGGAACAGCAGCATGTGCAAACGCAGTATCAGCCATGTGGATGGATGGATGGGTGGATGGATGATAGTGGCTCTGCTCTTTGAATCGAGCGGCAGCTTGCGCCGCCTAGCCAAAAAATTAAAAGAAATATATTTATCTCTTCCCCATTTTTAGCTTCTAATTCGCCGTATCTGCCCTCCTCCCTTTTTTTCCTCTCTTTATTCTCTTGACTTTTTCCACCAATCCTCTAACCTCTCTTTTGTTATCAGAACGCGTTCCTCATCCATTCGTCCATCTTCCCCAGCAAATCCCAGCGCTCTCTCCAGATCTGCCGCTTTTTCCGCGGGAAGGGCAGGACGAAGTTTTGGCACCATAGAACAACATGTTCCGTTGTTTCCTCCTCAGTTCCGCACGCCGCGCATAATATATCTACTTCCTGAAATTTTTTTCTGTACGTTTTTGTTCTGAGGGCCCCTGTCCTAGCCTCAAACAGCAATGAGCTCCCTCGTGAGTTGTCGAATAAACTTTCTTTCTTTATATCCTGTTTTCGAGTTCTATACATACCCAATGCTGATTTTCCTTGCATTCTTTCCTCCCACATTTTCCTTTCTGCCTCCTTTACCTGCTTTTCAATGCTGCTGTTTTGCTGCGGTGTATCTCCAAACTCTAGGTACTTAAATCTGAGCTTTCGGGTTCTGTTAGTCCATTTCGTATTCAGGCTTTTCATGAAGAGGTGCTTGTACATTTTTCGTGCCCACCTTGATTCCTCCATTTCGGTTAGTCTCTGATCATATTTTAGTTTGCTAATTGCCTCTCTAACCTCAAATGATGCCCAGCCCATATCTCCCTGGACTCCTTCATTAGGTGTGTTGCCATGTGCTCCCAATGCCAATCTACCTACCTTTCTCTGTCTGATTTCAAGGCCTGACTGTACTTCTGATTTCATGCACTTCCAAAAGTGAGTCCTGGTACCATAACACCCTTCCATACCCCTCTAACAACCTCATACCTGTTATAATTCCAGAGGGCCCTGTGTTTCATAATATCCGAACTCCTTTTCCCTTTGTCTATCGTAATTCCTTCATGCTTTTCTAGGTAATTTTTTCCTTCGTTGATCCATATGCCCAGGTATTTATAGCTCTCCACATGTTCAACCTTGGTGCCTTGTATTTCCAGCACGTCCCCCCTTTCATCATTAAATACCATTATTCCTGATTTTTCACTGCTAAATTGCAGTCCCAGCTTTTCGCCCTCTTCTCCACAGATCTTAAGCAGCTCCTGCAACCCATCCCTCTTATCTGCCAGCAGTACAATGTCATCCGCGTACATCAATCCTGGTAGAACTTGTGTTACTTTCTGTCCTCCCTGCATATAGCTTGCATCGAATCCCTTATTACTTTCCTCCAGGCGCCTTTCCATTTGGCTCATGTATATCATGAAAAGCAGCGGTGACAGTGGGCACCCTTGCCTAAGCCCCCTTTTTATTTTTGCTGGTTTTGTTGTTTCCGTCTCCCATTACTATCACTGCCTTATTATCTGCATACACTTCTTGTATGAACTGTACCAGGTTTTTATTCAGGCCATATTCCTTCAACTGGTCCCACAGTTTTTTCTGATCTACACTGTCGTATGCCCCTTTAATATCTAAAAACGCTATCCATAGTGGTCTCTGACTTGCAGCTGCTGTTTCTATACACTGGGTAACCACAAATAAATTATCCTCTAGTCTTCTGTCCTTGCGGAAACCATTTTGTAGTTCTCCGAGGATATTCCCTCCTTCTGCCCATTCCTCCATCATTACTTTTACTAACTGCATTGCTACCCTGTATATAACTGATGTAACTGTGATTGGCCGATAGGACTTTATGTTATCTCTGCTTCCCTTGCCTTTGTATATTAGTCTCATCCTGCTTAATTTCCAATCTTTTGGTACTTGACCGCCCTTTATTGTTTGTTCAATCAACTGTCGCAATTTTACTTTGCTTTTTTGTCCTAATCTGGTAATCAATCCCATGGGTATGCTATCTGGTCCTGTCGCTGTTCCCAAGGGGACCTTCCGTTCTATTCTTTCCCATTGTCTTGCTGTCATCTCCTTGTATTCTTGCTCCTCGTCCCTGTGGTCCTCATTATTCTCCATTTCTTCTGCGGCATTCACTTCCAGACTGGCAAAGGCTGTTTCTCTCCCTCCACTCTTTTTCCTTCCTGTGTGGTCATATAGTGTTGGACCCCTTCCGTCTTTTTTGCTTGTAGCCTTATGTGGTTCCAAAACCTCTTTGCAGCATTTTTATCTTTTTTACTTATGTCCATCATCCACTGGACCCCAGCTTTTCCTATTTTGATTTGGATTAAGGTTGACGCCTCCCTTTTTCTCTCAATGGTACTCCTCCCATTTGGATTCTACTTCCCTTGGTGTGGCTCCCCTCTTCTTTGCTAATTTGTGCTCTCTGGATGCCTCTTGACGCCTCGTTATGGCTGCTTTAACTTCAGCATCCCACCAGCTTTTTGGTTTATATTTTCTCTTTCCTCTTCTAATCTTGCCCTTTTTTAGCTCTCTTTTAAATACTTCTACTAGGTCATCGTATGTCCATTCTCTATTTGGTTGTTGGTTTACTATGTCTTCAATGCGCTTTGACCCTTTTTCCAACTGCATATCATTGAGTTTCTGGTTGCTGGTCCATGGTATCAGAGGCAGGTTCTAGTTCGGCATTCGAGGAATCGAGTCGAATGACACTCGATTCGAAGACAACATAGTGGCATTTTAATTCTAGCTTTAAATTTTAAGTAATTATTTTGTCTCTCATTATTATACAAAATTAACGTTTATCACGACAAAATCGGACTCGATTACTGGAGGCTCAACGTTACTAACGTTTGGCAGTCGCTTTCAACGTAGGATGAAGTAGGGTGGTAGGGTAGTCAGGCCACTCTGTTTCGCGCCACTGACACTTCTTTTCGCGCGAAAACTATTCTGAGGCGGCGAATAGGGCTGGCAGGACGTGTTCTTGCTGACAGACCTCTTCGGAGATATCACGGAAGCTGTTCGTCGGGCAGGAATTGTCAGTCACCATGGAGTATAATATGAGTATGTATTCGCGTGCCGTGCGCACGATTTGATTTACGCATATTAGTTTTTTCTGAAGTCGTGCATCTGCGCTTGCCTTAGATCGAATTTGCGCGGGAGGGCCTGTGCATCTTTTTACTGTACGAGCCTCGAAATGGCCTGTTGGTTCTGCCTCATTTCTTCTTTAAAGGCTTTGTGAGGCATTGCGCTTCTGCTTTTAATTGCCGTTTGCGCGGGAACCCGTAAACGTGAAACAACGCTGAATCCTTTGTGCTCTTTGCTGACAGTTCGATGGCGTGAACACTATTTGCGGACATTTTTAGATTTATCATGTCACTGTTAGCCTGACTACTGAGTGGCCAGGTATTTGGCGTCATTGGTCGTGAAACAGGCCTTATATTGCTGATCGGAGTAATGGCTTGCCTTTACATTGTGGGTGTGGGTGCGCGCGCGCGCGCGCTGGGGGGCTCACTTCGTCTGGCAAGAAGCCACGCTATTATTTCCATCCTGATTGGAGTTCTAAATATCAGTTGAGTGTATGCTGACTGCGCGAAATATAAACTGAAGTGTGTGCTTGTAAAGACTTTGTTTTGAGACTTTGTTTTGAGCTAAGATTTTGTAGCTAACACTGGGGCAAAACAGTTGGACTCGAATTGCTTTTCACAAATCTTTATGCTCTGTTGTAAGTTATATCTCGAATTAGAGGAGTAGTATCTGTTGGAGGCTAATGCTATTGAAAGCTGTAAGAAAAATTGTGTACTTGCATGGATTTCACTGCATGCTGCCTTCCTGATAAAGCGCGACCGGCCTATCTGCCCATCGAAAGTGAATTCAATTGTATGCTTCCGTATATTGCTATATTGCTCGTGTGTGCAGTTTTGAAAGCATTTTTTTTTTTTTCGGGAAGCGTTTTTAGAAATCACGCCCTAGGCATGCAAATTCACACTAATATGGCAGAGCTTCGTGATTTATATATATATGTGTGTATCATAATTGTACTGTTATTTTTTCTGACCGTTTTTTTTTTTTTTTTTTTTTTTTTTAACAGCCCAAGTACAAGCCACAGCTGTGCTGTCATCGTTCGATGGGGCCTTTCCTATGACCATGCCAGGTGCCAGTCCACTGGTGCCACTGCAGATACAGTCGCCGGACAGGCCTGCACGGTCGGCAGCATTGCCCATGGAATCGCACTATATAGTCAGAACAGTCACTGAACAGACTGTTCAGGTAGGCTGTAGATGAAATTGGTGTGTTTGAGTGCCAAAGTCAGTGCAACGAACTGTGGGAAAACTGTCTGCTGGCCACTTCAGTTTCCCAGAATTCTCCCATTGCTTGCCTATTGCACTGCAGTTGCCATGTGTGCCAGCAACATTTATTTACTTATTTATTTGTGCTGTAACATCGTCTATTATACAGCATTGTCATCAGATCAGTGCGGGAGGGGCAGAAATTGTAATTCCTGAAAAGCTTGTGCATTATGTCATGGCCGTCGTGCACGAGCAGCAGTCTGTTTAATGTGCACTTGAGCTAGTTTACAACTTCACGCATCACTTATTATATATGTGCTGTAGTGGGGTAATCTTCATCGTTGTAGCCACTGACATGTGTCACGTGCTGGCGCACTCGAGAACGGAGAAGTTGGTCGTCTCTAACACCGGACTGCCGGCTAGAAGCGTGCTTCTTACGAAGCTCGTCATAGCTCTGGCAAAATTTGATCACGTCACTTACCGTGGCAGGATTTTTCACCCAGAGCATCTGGCACGCGTCCTCAGAGATGCCTTTCAGGATGTTTTCGATCTTATCCGCTTCGGACATTAGTGGGTCGACACGCTTGCACAGGTCAACGACGTCTTCTATATAACTGGTGAACGACTCTTCGGCATGCTGAGTGCGCTCACGCAAGCGTTGTTCGGCTCGGAGCTTGCGAACTGCGGGGCGGCCGAACGCTTCCACAAAATTCTTAAATGCAGACCAAGATAGCAGGTCTGCCTCATGGTTGCGAAACCAGACGTTCGTCACGTCAGTCAGATAAAAGATTATGTTACTTAGTTTGATAGTGTCCCATCTGTTGTAACTACTGACACGCTCATACGCTGACAACCAATCATCGACGTCTTGGTCGGCTGTGCCACTGAAGAGGCATGGATCACGCTGCCGTAGAACTCCAGAACACAGGACCGTGGTTGGGAGGGGCGGTGATGTCGAGGCAGTATCGTCCGGCATGGTGGAAGCAAAGGGCAGTGTGCGGCTTCTTAGTTCTAGGGTGGGCGGGAACATACCTGGCAGCACCTGCACCAATTGTAGTGGTGTGTTTATTCAGTCAATGCAGATGGATCCAGCTGATCGGGATGAACTCGCAGCGGAGCGTCAGGCGTAGCGAATTATAAAGACAAAGAATCAGAAAATTCTCGAGTGCACCAGCACGCGACGCATGTCAGTGGCTATGATGATGCAGAACACTACAGTGCATTATTTGCTGCGCTGGGAAGTGCTGACACCTGTACAGTTGGACATACGTTAGATGTATTTTCTTCACAGTGAGCTAGTAAAGAAGTTAGCAAAACAGCTCATAGAAAGCCACATAACATTTTCATTATTGTGGAAGCATTTTGCCAGAAAGCAGAGTGGGTTCAGTAATGTTACAGCACAAATAAGTTTTAGTAGATGAAGCAAATGAGCGAACAATTTTCCTACGATTCTGTCGTTTGACTCCGGAAACACTAGTCCTCGCCCATTTGCTAGGGATTTGGATGCCTTCAGAATGTCACATCAAGCAAGCACTGCCCAGCATTCGTCTATACTTGAAATTTAGACCACTGCCGCATAGAAAACTTGTAGCTGTGGATTTTTATTATTATTATTATTTATTCTCTCTAGTGTGCATGACTGTCAAGTTCTTAAATTTATTGCAACTCTGAGTAGAGCCATATTTTTCTCTTTATTTAGCTTTACTCTTTCTAGGCAGTTGTACATTTAATGCCCTGCCGCAGTAGCTCAGTGGTCAGGGTATTCAGCTCGATGGAAGGGAACATGCTAGGCGCCAGTGTGCTGTACAATTTCAGTGTAATGTTAAAGGGCACCAAGTCTCCAAAATTTCTGGAGCCCTCCTTTACAGTATCTCTCATAGCCCGAGTCACATTGGGACGTTATAGGGACGTTAAACCCTTTAAGCATAACTCCCCGAGATGGCTACGGTGATCTTCCCCACCAGGTTCATGGATCTGTAGGAGAAGCCACCTTTATGATGACTTGAGGGTCACTGAGCAAGCCTGTGTTGAAAAGTGTGGCTATGAGCAGGGAAAGAAGCTGGTGCATCCTTCACAAACAGAAGTCACTGAAACGGTTGAATAGACTAGGGAACTGTAAGAAAGGTGAATGTAATAGTGATAATGGCGGTGGCCGCTGCTGTGTGGGAGACTGCGTTGACATTTTTTTTTTTTTTTTCACTTGGCTTGGGTAACCTCTGATCGCATTATAATCGTGATACTTATTTTTTTTTTCTTGCTCTTTTTCATTTCTTCTTTTGTTATTTTTGTGTTCTCATTATTTGCGATAAATAATGATTGATGACCTGGACAGGAAAAGTAGAACGGTAGGCTTAAAAATCAATATGCAGAAGACTCGGGAAGGAACAGCAGTTTACGTTAGGTAGCGAAGCACTGGGAGTAGTAGGAGAATATGTCTACTTAGGACAGGTAGTAACCGCAGATCCGTACCATGAAAAGGAAATAAGAAGAATAAGATTGGGATGGAGCGCATTTGGCAAGCACTCACAGATTATGACTAGCAACTTAGCGGTATCGCTAAAGAGGAAAGTATATAACAGTTGCATCTTACCTGTACTTACCTATGGGGCTGAAACGTGGAGGCTAACCAAGGGAGTTCTACTTAAGTTGAGGACAACCCAGAGGGCTATGGAACGAAGAATGGTAGGGGTAACATTAAGAGATAGGAAGCGTGCAGAGTGGGTCAGAGAAATAACTCAAGTTACCGACATTCTAGTGGAAATTAAGAAGGCATGGGCAGGACATGTAGTGTGAAGAGAGAATAACCGATAGTCTCTTAGTGTAACAAACTGGATTCCAAGGGAAGGAAAGCGTAGCAGGGGGCAGCTAGCACAGAACCGGGTTAATTGGAGAAATATGGGAGAGACCTTCGTTCTGCGGTGGGTATAGTCAGGCTAATGATGATGACAATAGCAACATAGCAGCCATCACCTGAAAGTAATCTCATGCTGCTACATTGTTTTCTTTTTTTCTTTTTTTTCTTCAGATTTTACCTCGTGCAGCTTGTGCTTTGCTGCAACTTGTTCTCCCTTGACACCTAATATGGGCGGCAGAGGGTGACTGAATTTGCAAGGCAAATAAGGAAGTGCTGCGAGCGAGAAAGAAAGCTCGAGCATAATGTGTGGTGTTTTTTTTTCAGAAGCAGACCACCGCGTGTGCAGTGGCACCAGCGCAGTTGTCACCAGTGCTTCCAGGGCCAGTGAAGACGCTGGTCTTCTTTGACCTGGAGACAACTGGCCTTCCATCGAGCTATCAGCGAGTCAGCATAACTGAACTGGCCATGGTGGCTGTGGATAGGTGAGGGGTCATCACTCGGAACAAAATTAAGATTTGCGTGAAAGTCCTGAAACGCAATATTTGGTAACATCATTGGAACATGGTGACAGGGCTTCCAATCATTCTTTATGGCGCCTTAGTAATGGATGTCTTCAGTCTCCCGGCCCATTTTCAAGATTGTCAGCACAGTGCTAGGTGCACCACCGAAGTCTGTGGCAACGTCTTTTTTTCTGCGCCCACTCTCAATCATCCCGAAAGTTGTGGTTTTCGTCTAAGCAGGAACTGCTTTGCACTTTTACATTGCTATTTTGCGTGCCCAAGTGCAACACGTGCATTCAGGCAGGGGTGTGCGGCATGACAAGATACCGATCATGCGCCGGTCATATGCTGCCTGTGAGTCATTGATGCTGGTTTTTGTTGCTGCCCCTAGGTAGCACACATGCAAACTCATCTAAATACACTACTGCAGCGGGCTATTGAAATGATCAAGGTATTCCGTTTCCGGAAGCTTTTCTCGCTCCTTTTCAGCCATGTGAATGCAAAAACTCTTTTCACCGGTTGAGCGCCAAATTTTGGATTTTTTTGTTTCGTAATACAGGTAGAACTTCCTCAAAAATAAAGCATGGTCCAACCAGTCTTTGCTTTTACATTGTTTTATCTGATAATTTAGTGTGTTTGTTTGCTAGGGAGGCTCGGCTGTAATTCATTGAATTTTGAGAATGTTGCTTGTCTACACAATCAGTTGTTATATTTCGAGATTTTTTTTGTTTGTTTGTTTGTTTGTTTTTTCGAGTGCGCGTGCTATTGCAGCTGTTATGTGGTGTGCTTTACATGTAAGTCGTAGGGGTTCTGCATCACTGTGTAATAAAAAATTATGCGAATAATTTGGTCAATATCAGGTTGTAAACTATTTGACTCTTTTCAATATGGAATATTGGGTCTAACACAGTTTCATTCCAAAATATTTATTTAGACAATGTTAATTTAAGCCTTGTTTGTGAAAAGAATAATTAAAGGCTATTATTTTATGAATAAGCTGAAAGCAGGGGTGCAGGCGCTGCTCCATTCTGCTCCACACCGGCTGCCTCGGTGTTCTGCCATCAAGTTTAGCGGAGCCTGGGTTTTTTTCCACACAGTGGGTAATAATGAATGCGAACTAAATTGGCTATTTTTGTATGTTGAGAATAGAAAATTGCACTTATTGAAAGCGTTCTATGGTGGAAACATGCTCCAAAACTTAATTGGAATGCTCCACAAGTCCAGTTTGTTGCTCCAAAGTCCCTCAAAAATGCTTGAGCCTGCATGTGCACATTGGGGTTTACAACTTTTCTTTTCTGTCCACTCAACCAGAGCCCACTTTGAGAAGCAGGAGAAAGCAGAGTTTCGTGTGACCAACAAGTTGACATTGTGCCTGAGACCTGTAGCTCCTATGCACCCAATGGCTGTGAAGAAGTCCGGTAAGCTTCTTCATTTTTTTTTTTTTTTTTTTTTTTTTCGTCACTGGTTTCTTGTGGCCATGTAAATGTAGAGAGTATGGACACTAAATTTTTTTGCTTTGCTTCTTTAAAATTGTGCATTAGAGATTGTTATTTTAAAAATAAGAAACTGGAAAAAAAAATAGTGCATTAGACATTAGGCATCCCGCCATGATGTTGCAGTGGTAGGGCACTGAACTGCTGTGATTGAAGATGCGGTATTGAATCCTGGCTGTGGTGGCTGCTTTTCGATAGAAGCAAAAAGTAATCTGCCCATGTGCTGTGAGGTGTCGGTGCACGTTAAAGAACCCGAGGTGGTCGAAATCTCCAGAGGCCTCTATTACAGCGTCTCTAATAGCCTGAGCTGCTTTTGAACATCAAACTCCATCAACCAGACCAAATCATTAGATATTAGTATTATACAGTACAACCTCGATAATTCGAACTCGGTTAATTCGAAATCCCGGATAATTCGAAGGTTTTCTGCGGTCCCGTATTTTCCAATGTAAATTTGGCCGGATAATTCGAACAGGCGGCCTGCGCCAGCCCGGTTAATTCGAAAATTTGGACTGCTATGCGGCAATGCCTGATCCATGTTTCGCCGCAAACCCGGCGAAATGACGGCCCTACAGAGCCGCGACGCAAAGCCACATAGTAATGGTGATGATTTATAGGCGAAGCGCCCCAGCCGGAGCACTCTCTGCACAAAAATCGGTCCACAGTGCGCCTCGCGCACCGCCGAAACACGCGCCTGCAGAGGAGAAGACGTGCTTCACTGCAACACGGCGGGCATACCGGTTTTTATCACGTGACCTCGCCCCCACTCCATCCCTTGGTGTGCTTCGCCCACTCTTCCCCCGTGCCTCCGACGCTGCAAGTACGCCGCCACCACCACCGCGCCGGTCTCGCCTGCGCCATTTCTTTGTGTTGTGCGCTGTGGTTAGGGGTCGGCTACTGTGCCGTTTTTTTGGGCGGGACTGTGCAGAAGTGCTAGCTTTGTGACCGTAGCAGTGCAGAAATGCCAAAGTACAAGACTTTAACGCTGCAGCAGAAGTTCTGCTTGATCCAGGAAGCAGGCAAGAGCGCTTGTTCGAAGACCGAGTTGGCCAAAAGGCATGGCGTGCCCCTCGATGTTGTCCACAATATTGAGCAACAAGTCAAAAATACTAGAGGCTTACGGCAAGACCTATTCTTCGAAGCGGTCACGAGTGCGGGCTCCCACGTATCAAGATGTGGAAGCTGCTCTGCTTCGCTGGCTGCAGAAAGCAAACGCTGCCCACATTCCCGTCAATGGAACGCTACTGCGGGAGAAGGCCAACGACCTAGCTCTACAACTTGGGCACGAGGAATTTAAGTGCAGCAATGGATGGTTTTGCCGTTTTAAAGAACGCAATAATTTAACCTTTCTCACCGTCTGTGGTGAGAGCGGCAGCACTAACGAGAGCGTTGTCGAGGATTGGTTGAACGTTATCCGCAGTTTTGTTGAGTGCCGCGGTGGAAGTCCAGAGATGTTTCGTCTATTTGACCAACTCGAGAGCATGACCTTAGGAGCCGCAAACTACCGGACGCGGCAAACCAGCATCTCTGATTACTTTCAGTAGTAATTCAAAATATGCCGAATAAAGGTAACACGTTCCTGCAACGAATTTTTTTGCCTAAGTCTTATTTCTTGGTGTGTTGGTTAATTCGAAAACCCGCTTAATTCGAAGATTTCTTGCGATCCCGATGACTTCGAATTAACGAAGTTGTACTGTACATTGATCATCCCATGGCACTCGCCTATAGGTGGCAAAGAATTTCTATTTGAATTTCATCTTGATCCTGTTTTGGTTTCATCAACTGAACAATGTCTGCGACAATATACAGTACAGTCCACTTACTACAATATTGAGAGAACTGAAACATCTTATCGTTATGGCCGACTATCATTATATATCTGGGCTGACAAAAAGAAAAATGCCCACATATTTTGCCATGCATGCAAGCTTGTCTACTTACCAGCAGTGATTGAATTGGGCTGAACAATGCAATTCATTGTAAACAGCACTGAGCACTTTATTGCAGAACCATGAAAAAAACCTAGGCATGCTTTAAAAAGTCAGAAATTCGTGCTTGCTTGAGTGACAGCTGAAATTGCCACTGGCTATGTGCATTGCTTCCAGTTGTGCGTATGCTGTTTATGCGGGGCTAAAATCACCGAGAAAATCGTTTTTATATTTGTGTTGTTTTGAGTTGTGCATGTAGACACGTTTCACCAAGTCTGGTTGTCATCTGTGCAGTAAAACAATTAAATTACTTTTATTTTGCCAGACGGGGGGCACTCGCCACCGAAAGCGCCTATGAACACTGATTTCAAGGCACAGCTGCATAGCAAGCAAGAAACTCAACCCGGAGTGCATCCTCCATTTAGAATGCTTATTTTTGTGATTTCTAGTGAAAAAGGACCTGCTGCCGAGAGTACGTTAAACAACTACTGTCAACGACCGATTTTTCAAACCCTCTAGGGAACGCAAAAACGTCCAAAAATTCAGGCAGTCCAAAAAAATTAATGCATGACAAAGACTTACCATTTTACAAATATGTCTTGGATCAAAACAGTCAAGGACGAGGTATTAGGCTTCTGAAACACCAAAACGTGAAAAAGAGCCGTTCAAAAACTATGCAGCCGACAGCCTGTTTATTATGCATGTGTCGTCACGGCATCCGGCGTTATTGCTGCTGTGTCAACTTGTCGATCCTTGTTTGGACGGCATTCCGCTTGCATGCGATCATATTCGCCTTGATCTGAGAAAGAGTCATGCCAGCGCTGTACACCGATGAAAGCGTTAGCAATGCTCGCGTCAACTCGGCGCTCCTAGGTGACGCAGACGTTAGCTCCTCATCAGTCAGTTGTGCACAGAAGTCGAGGTCGTTGATCACGTCGTCCATGGGCGGGCACATGTCAATCACGTCACATTCAGGCAAGTCTGCTGCCTCTGTGGTGAGTGTGAAGCCCGCGTGGTGAAAACAGTTGCGAATCGTGTCTTCCTTCACTGTCTTCCATGCGTCCGCAAGCATTCCGACAGTAGACCGAAGGTCAACGTTGTAGCCTTTGCCGCTTTCCGCACACAACACCATGCGGTTTAGTACCCGTGAACGGTACAAAAGTTTCAGATTGCGGATGACACTTTGGTTCATCAGTTGGAGAATTGCAGTCGTGTTGGGCGGCATGAACTCCAGCTGTACAGCCTTCAAATTCTTGATGTGACCATGAGCGGCGCAGTTGTCAACTAAGAGTACGACACGTCTGTTCTGAAGCTCGAACTTCCTGTCCCACCTGCGGATGTAATTCTCAAACTGCTGAGTGACCCATGCCTTCTTGTTGGCTTCGTACAACACTGGCAGCGATGCCCCTTTAAAGCACCTCGGGTTCTTTGACTTCTGGATTACAAGCAAAGGAAGCTTCTCGCTGTCAAGACATGTTGCTGCCGACGGGAACGGTCAGGTGCTCTTTACAGTGCTTGCCACCGTGGCATGGGTCACCAGCAAAAGCAAGCATTCTTTCCGGCAACATCTTATAAAATAAGCCAGTTTAGTTGCAGTTGAAAACATTGTCAGTAGAGAACTGCTGCAACAAAGACTGCAGTTTTCCGTTGCGGTACTGCTCAATAACTGCATTGTCGACGGCGCCGCTCTCACCGCACACCTTCTTGAACTTGAGGTCATTCCGATGTTTAAAGTTTCTCAGCCACCCATCACTAAACTTAAAATCGTCAGTGCCCATTTGAAACGCAAGAGTTTCCGCTTTTTCTTTCAAGACGCCGCCCGAGACTGGCAACCGCTTTGCAGTCATTGAATTAAGCCAAACAATGAGGGCTTCCTCACGCTTTGGGTGAACACCTTGGCTTGCATTTTTTTTTTTTGGCACCAGATGGTTTTTCGGCTGCTTCCAGAATCTTGCTCTTGTTCTTGAGAAAATCTGAGACTGTTTGCTTGGAAATGCCGAACTCCTTACCCACGTCAGCCTGCGATTGTCCACTCATTACTTGTTTAATACAGTCGCCGACTGATTATTCGGACCTCACGGGGACCGGCGAAAAATCCGAATAAACAGGAGTCCGAAAAAACAAAATCGGAAAAAAATAAAGAAAACCTATTTCTATGCACTGGCATGCCCTATGCACTTATTCAGGCCCCGCAATTAGCTGGAAATAATCGTGAATACGCTGCTGGACGCTCCTCCGTTTGCGAGCAATCAGCTCGGCTTGAATCTCGGAAAGGGTCGTGCTGTCACTGTAGGCAGCTGCAAGCATCGTCACCTCATTCACAAGGTCGTCACTGCATTCACAAGGTCCACGTGCGACGGCAGCAGAACAGGTGGTGCGTCGTCCTCCGACTCAGATTCGTCGTCAGGCGGGACAGCAGACACCTGACGAATAATCTCATCATCGTCCAGCTCCGCGCATGTGAGTGCTGCACTGTCGGCATTTGAAAAGTTCTCAAAGGTGACTGTGTCTGGGATCACTCTGCCGCCACTGCGCAAGTCTTGCAGCACTTGTTTGCTATCTGTGGGAAGCATGTCGGACGGGAGATCCTGGGCCGCGGCATCCGCTTCACCAACTCTAACAAATCCAGCATGCCGAAAGCAGTTTCGGAGTGTGGCTGCAGTCACTGCCTTCCAGGCGTCGGCAAGCATGCTGATCGCCGACAGCAGAGTTACAGCATACTGCTTGCCGGCGTCAATGCACAGAACCATGCGGCTCAGCAAGCGTGCTCTGTATAGCACCTTCAAAGTTTTAATCACACCCTGGTCCATGGGTTGAAGGACGCTCATTGTGTTTGGTGGCAGGAATTCCAACTGAATGGATTCCAGGTCATCAATGTGGCCATGTGCACCGCAATTGTCCACAAAGAGTAACACCTTGCGATTTTGGGCCTTGAATTTCCGGTCCAGCTTGCGTACATAGGCAGCGAAAAGATGCTGCGTAATCCAAGCTTTCGAGTTGGCTTCATACCACACGGGCAATGTTTTTACCCCCTTGAAGCATCTCGGGCTCTTTGATTTCCCAATCACAAGAATCGGGAGCTTTTCGTTTCCCGACATGTTGCTGCCAACCATCACTGTGACCCGGTCTTTGCTATGCCTTCCGCCGTGGCAGGGGTCGCCAGACGCAAACAGTGTCTTCTCGGGTAACATCTTATAAAAAAGGCCTGGTGAAAATCAGTCCAGCAGCGACTCCAGTCTGTCAGAGCGGTAATTTGTTACAAGAGTCTGGTCCACGGCACCACTCTTGCCGCACATCTTCTTGAAAGTGAGGTCGTACCTCTTCTTAAAATTACGGAGCCTGCCATCGCTAAACTTAAAGCCTTCGATGTTCATTCGCAATGCGAGGGCCTCCGCCTTTTGTTTCAGAAGATCGCCCGGCACTGGGATCCTTTTTGCAACTGTCGCACACAGCCACATGTGGAGCGCTTCTTCGAGCTTCGGGTGGCTGCCCTCTCTGAAATTTTTTCTTTCCAGCACTGAAGAAGACTTCAGTGAGTCGTTCAAAATCTTATTTTGTTTTTCATATAGTCCGACACAGTCTGTTTCGAGATGCCGAACTCCCAGGCAACTTTGCTCTGCAGGCGGCCATTCTGCACTTGATGGATCACGGCGATCTTCTTCGCCATTGTCATCGTTGCGTATTTGCCGCGCTTCTTAGCTGAATTTCCCGGCGCTGACTGCCCTGATGTTGGTGCCATTCCAGTGTGCTTCGTTGGTCTCACTGCTAGGCGTACACAACGCACAAGGAACAAAAATAGAATGAACACTGCACACTATAACTACACTGCACGCCGTCACAAAGAAGAAAGAAGAGACGACCGGGCCAGCGGCTACTGGATTTGAATGTGCCAGACCGAAACTAGCCATTGTGCCGGAACACACAAAAACGATGATGATGAGCGGACTCCGCTCCTACCGCCACCTCTTGGGGCGGTAAGGAGGCTCATTCAAAAACAGAAATGGTGCTTCATGCTTCAGTCAGTGTCAGTGTGGGTAGCTGCTGTCGATCGAGTTGGCTCGAGTAGGGTCCGAAAAATCAAATGAGAGGTTGCAAAGTGTCCGAAATTTCGGCATTTGTTATGCATTACGGCCTATGGGAAAGGTGACGGTGCCGCGAAGCAGTCCGAATAATCGAGTATGTCCGAATTTTTGGAGTCCGAAAAATCAGTCGGCGACTGTAATGGCAGCTTTCTTCTCCATTTTTAACCGGCGGTACCGTTTTCCGCGCTTCGATGCCATCGGCGACGACTGAGTGGGGGGCCATCGCGGGCACGCAAAATCCTCTTGTTGCGAAGTGTCGAAACACCTAAGACTAGCGTCGCAGAGTACACTTGACACAATACGTAGCACGTAGCAAAACCATGCACCAGTTTAGCGAAACACCATGTGGTCTGTGATGAATCTGCACGACCAAAAGTCGAAACGGTCGCGGCGCTTCTGGAAACTCCGGAAGTGGCGCTGGTCTGGAAGAGTGGCCAGACCAAATCGGTGTGTGACGGCTAGGTACGGCTACTTGAAAGGTGTGGCATAGTATGCAGACTGGGAAATAGCCAAAATGGCGGCTCTGTATGACGCAGTTGCGGTTTCAGACCTTCCGTCGCATCAAAAAGTCCGAAAAATTGGATGGCGGGGGGTTTGAGCGTCCAAAATTTCAGATGCCCTTATACATTGATTCTGTGGGGCTTGTGGCAGTGCTGCGAAGACGTCCGGAATATCGGGCATGTCCGAAAATTTGGGCGTCTGAAAATTCTGTCGTTGACTGTAATTGAAAAACGGAAAGGAAAGGCAAACTTTGTGACTTGGCAACAGCAGATTGGTTGGTAAATTGAAACAGAAGCTTGAATCGATTAAAACGCAGCGCATAGCCTTCAAACGCCACTGGGAGCCTGGCTACTAAAGTGTGCGATAAGGTGGACATAAAATATGAAGCTTAGAGAAAGAGGCAGTCCCAGCAAGCAACCAAGGCAAACATTTTATGAGCGCAGACAAGGGCAGTGGACAGCTGTAAAGCTGAGAGGCAACTCAAAACAATCATGACAGAGTATTGTCGTGCTGGAAAGGGCGTCCCAACTGTGATTTATTTATGTAGACCATAAATTTGAATAGCATTTTCTGAAATCTTTGAACTCATTTTTCTTGGTTCTTACTTTTTGCAAGAGCACAACCGTGAGGAAAACTACCATTTCCAACTTTTTTGCCAAATGCTGCTTTCAAGGTGGTTTCTAGACTAAAATTTTGTTGGGAACAAGATTAGGTGCTTTTTGGATTCCTAATTATTCTCTAAGATAAACTATTATCAAATATGTTACACATCACGACAACAGAAAAAACGTTCATTTTTAAATTGCTCAGAGTTTCGCAAAATTTTCTTAAAGAACTCAGAATTGCTCTTATCCTGCACGATGATGTACTTAAAGTTATTTAAGCACAAACGGTTAGTACATCTTTATTAGTTTTGAAATGATCATTTTTCTAAGCTGGCATACTTAATTACTCGTTATGACAGCTGCAACATTTTTTCTGTTCGTGCTAAGGTGATGGAACTTGGAATATATTCTAATAAGAGCAAGATACACCATCCCTGTTGTATCGAAATTGGGGAAACAGTTCCCTTTGGCCCCGCATCCTCCCTTAAGCCATGAGTCTAGCAGCGCCTGGTGCAGGCGTGACATTGATGGCAGGCATGCTGTGACATGCACGAAAGCGTCCTAACTCACTGC
Organism: Amblyomma maculatum; assembly: GCF_055883805.1. Lineage (NCBI taxonomy): Eukaryota > Metazoa > Arthropoda > Arachnida > Ixodida > Ixodidae > Amblyomma > Amblyomma maculatum. The sequence continues at coordinate 14,307,374 of NW_028146738.1, forward strand.
AGGGCATGATTGCCACATCCCAAGCTGAATACACTGCCTCTGGGCCTCGCAGGCACGTTCATATGGCTTGGTTTAAGCGGGGCTTTGCATGTATGTCAGGTGGTCTTTCATATAATCTGGTAGCTTGTAAATGTGTGGTAAATATGTGTGGGACAGTGGAGGCCCAAATTAAGGAGCGGACTTCTTTTAAAAGAAACACGGCGGGAAAAAGGAACAAAGTTTCATTTCTTGACAGTTTCGTTGTGACCCCCCAAACAAGCTATGCAAAGTCGTTTTCTTCAGGCTGGTGTGCCGCTTCTTCAGAAAATATACTTTCATCCTGCTTAGGCTGCATGTGTGCTCTAAGCAGCCCTCTTTTTGGAAATACCGCTGAGGCATCTCCACTGCCTGGCTTGCCTTGTCCATTGACACTGGGCAACCCTGGTTATTGTCATGGCCGATCTCTTCACTTTCAATACTAGATGCTTCTCCAACTTCTTTTACAACGTTAGGTAAGGTGTCCTCACGGAAGGTAACGACATCGTCATCAGTAACCCCATAGTAATGAATAGCTCATTCGTTGCCAATCTTCGGAGGGGCTGAAGCCTCTCCAAACGTGGTCATTCGGCAGTGAAGAAGCAGTAGACCATGATCAGATGATGGTCAAGAGAAGAATTATATTTACAGAAGAAAAATAGTATACATTGGCAAACTGTAAATTACAGCGACAAGAGTTGCACAGACAACTGTAACTTAAAAGAAAATAGACTCTCACACATAGAAGTCACTCTACAAGCCCTTACTTTCCTACCGAGCGTTTCGTTTAAAGGCCTAGGGCATGTAGATACGTGCTCAGCACGGAGCCTCAATCTTGACTGCCGAACATGGTCCGAGGACCGCTTTTTGATGACAAGCATCAACAAAGACCCGAGGGCTGTCACCTTAGGTGATCCGACCCGAAAATGAGGCAGCCAATCAAATTATTGAAAAACATGCCACAACCCCAGTGGGTTGGGAATAATCTTGGACCCAGGTCCTTAATTACGTCAAATAAAAATACAACATTCAAAACACACTCTCTCCACTCGCCGGTCCCCAAACCCTCTCACATGGCACCTGTCTTTCCCCTCCCCAGCGTGTTTGCGACGCGACCTTGCAGCTGACGCATTTGTGGAAGAAACGCCGCGGGGGATCTGGAGACTAGGCCGCCCAGCGTTCCCATTCGAGGGGGGGGGGGGGGGGGGGGGGGGGCACTGTCCCAGATCAGTGTACAGTCGCTGTTGCTCACACTTGATGTCTGGCGGCACAGCGGGAGGCCGCTGGGCTGAGTCGCTACTTGGGAGGGCCAAGGGTCGCGCCTATTGTCGCTTTCTGCAGGACATTTAGTGAGCGCTTGTGGCAGTGCAAAAGGCTTCATTAGCAGCGTCTCCCTGCGGCGCCACAGCGGGAGATCGCTAAGTGAGCCAGCCGTAAAGTGGTTCACAGAAGCATGCTGCTGTTGTTCCCGGCTGAGAAGGGTGCGTCTGCCGTTCGCTCCTGGCGATGCCTCGGGGCGAAGGGACGAAACAAACCAAGCTTCCCACGCGCCGCAGGTCGCAGTCAGCGCCCAAGAAGAGGGGAGAAAAGGAGAAAACAACAACAGCGCTGGCTCCTTGGCCTCGGTGCATGGGGGGTTCGACCGCCAGCTCGACTCCACGCGCGAGTCGCTTTTCACTGCAGCTTTACACCCATAATCCTGCATAGTTAACATGCCAGTGCTGCACCGAGGAGCCGGAAGACTGAAAATAGTGAGGTGTGGTTCTGGGCTAGCTAGTAAGACATACCAAACACAAAAGCGCTGAAGGTGGGGACAAGAAAGAACACTGAGAAGAGTTTGTTCATGTTGTCCGTCTTCTGCACTTGTGTGTTCAGCTTGCGCTTCTGCAACATCAGCAATTTTTTCATCATCCACGCCTTGGTATTGACATGAATTCTTTAACGCTCCTAAAACTTTGCGGTCTCTTCGTTTTCCTAATAACAAGAAACTTAGTTTTTAAGACCTGTCTATGTTGGCTCCCATCAGCACAGTGATATGCGGTCCGTACTGTGTTTTCCTCCTTTGCACCTCACCTTTGGAGCACACTTGTTGGGAACAAGCTTATTAAAAAAGTGCCATTTTATTTTATCATAGTTCGCGAGGACATCTTTCAGCTTCTGTTCTTGCCAGTCCATGCAAACATCCTTGTCTGTCGTGGCACTCTCACCTGTTTCGGTGTGGAAAACAAGGCCATGGTGCTTCTTGGAACACCTTAGCCAGCCACCGCTAAATTCATAATTTTCAGTCCCCATATGGGGTGCAATCTCTCTTGCCTTTTCCTCCAAAATAGGCCCATTTACCGGAACGTTTGAGCTTCGAGCACGCCTAAACCACAGGAAAAGTACCTTTTAGAGCTGCCCGGGGTCAGCCTGACTCATTCTTTATCTGTCAGGGGCAAATGGGCCGCGGTTAAGTGTCGTCTCAATCTTCTCCCGATCCTTGGGGATCCTAGAAACCGTGCCTTTTGGAATGCCGTGCCGTTTTGCAATAGCAGCCTTCGCTTCTACCACACTTCAAGTCTTGGAAAACTTCCATTTTAGTGTTTAAAGATAACACATTATGGGGACGCTTTTCCGCAGTTGACTCCACGTTGCATGCTCGTCAAAAGCAACAAATAACTTTGAACAGCGCATCCAAAGTGCAAAGCGGTGTCAAGCCTAAAAACGTGCATAAGGGATTCGATTGTGGATATCGACACCGAGGACTGTGGCGATGTCAAGGAGGCATATGTTCAGCTCCGTTTATTTGATGCAAAATTGAGTTTCAATTGTCGAGCATGACTTGGCACCTGTATTGTAGGAAACTAGTTACTTATTCTGAAATTGTTTAATGTTTATGCAAGTTTTGTTTAGCGCGCACGCATCCACTGCATACAAGTAGCAAAGTGCTTCCACATGAACGAACATCCTCAGTGGCAGCTAGCAAGTGTGAGCTGTTAATGCTGTCATGCCATTCCCTTAAAGGCGGAGGTTAAATGTTAACCATTAGGCCAAAATATAAGCTCAAGAATTTTGATGCCTCTGGCTTGTTTGTTATAGTAGTAGTCAAATATCAAAAACTAGTTCTGTTTACTGTTCAATGGAGCAATCCACTCGCTACGTACCATTGCTCACAGTTAGCACAAATGTTGTTTCGTATTTTGTATTTACTATATTGATGCTGTGTTTGTGTGTGCATGCATTCTGGGAATCGTGGCAAGACATTGAAAGAAGCACGAGGAAAAGCTGTCGTGGTGGGTTTTGGGCAGCTTTTTTACCTGCGGCATGATCAGCCCTCATGCCATCCTGGTAGTACACATTGCTACAGTGAAATCTTATTGCTACGAACACCACATTAACAAATGTTTTGAATCCCCAGCAGATTTGCTATGTTTTCAATGTAAAACTATTTCAGAATAACTAACGTATTTTATTTCTTCTTTTATAATTTTGGAACATCAGTATTACGAATTTGGCTAAAATTAACAGCGCCGCAGCTTGCAACTCTTGCGTGGAATAGAAACCGCCGTTTCTGTGTGTATAGTCCGTGGGCTGTAGCTATTATCATCAGCACATCTAGTGCCAGCTCCTAGCGCCACCATAAAGCTATGGTTTATTACGCAGTAGCCAGCAGGCCCAGCCGCCTGCGTTTTTTTTTTTTTTTCTTTTGTGTCGTACCAGTGCCTCCTGGAGAACAGTGCCTGCAGCGTCACGCCTGTCTCCATAGTGTTGAAATTAGCGTTCTGTTTTGCTGAGAGACTGTGTGGTGGTGCTAACGTTACGCCCTATACCAATGCATGTGTTACGCGTGCGCGAAACATCTGCAGGCGCGCTTTTGCATTCGTAGCCCTTTTTCTTATTTTCTGTTGGTTTGAAACACCTTCAAGACCATTAAAATTCGTGGAAGTTGTCAGCAAGCGGCTGCTTCGCTGGCGCGAGGAGCGTCTGCTAACATGGTCTCCGGATCTCGGAGGCCATGCTGCTGGAGAATAACTTAGCGACGTGGCCGCGAGGCGGAGCCAAACTTAAGCCCTATTGGGAATGGGAGTGGGTGCATAGGGAGAGGGTGTGGCAGGAGGAAAAACCCCCAATGCTGCAGGCACGGATAACTCAAGGAGGCACTGGTCGTACACGGGTCGTTCATTTGTGCGTTCGAGCGTGCTGGAAGGTTGGGGGGGGGGGGGGGGGGGTATGCTGCGGATTATCTTATTGCGAAGTTTATGCGAGAGCGATATTAGCAGGCGAAGTGCCAAGAAGATATGAACACAGCCGCTTTCACTGCAAGAAATCGACGCAGTGAAAAAGTGATTCGGCCTCTACAGACAGTTAGCACAGGTAGCATTGCCCCATAGGGGAGAAAACCTGGGCCAGGGGGCGCTGCGCCGCTCTGTGCGTCAGCGCCCTCCATGGAGACCCCGTCAAAACCTCCGCGCAGTGCGGCCGCTTCGTCTGCTCCCCGCCTCATAGAAAAGCATGCTGTCGTCTGCTCCGTGCTGCTTTTCAGCACGTGTTTGCGCGCGCGCTGTCGGTTGTTTCTCTCCTCCTCCTCCGGCCGCATTCTGGCCGCCGTCGCGCTCCAACAAAGGGGGCAAGAAAAAAAAACTGGAATGAAAAAGTGACTGCGCGCTTTTTCGCAAAACTCGTGAAACCGTTTTTCTGTTCTCTCTTTCATGTTGAAACGATGGTTGTCTGTTTTCTTTTAGGCATCTTGTACCGCTCGTATCTCGCACCTCTGTTTGTAACTGGCGGTGCTGCAGCAGCCATCACGGAACCAAGTCGGCCTCAAGAAACAGATATATGTCATTAATGCCATCACTCGGCGCTTATAAAGGGAAAACACATACGTTAATCGTTCTATCTTCATACGCGATCCTGCTTCGGGAGCTCAAAACTGCGCATTCGCTAGAGGAGATAACTGAACTAGGGATTGCGCAGCGTAGCTGTGGAATTAAGAAGACAAAGGTTTACTTGGAGAGATGTCCCCGCCTGCATGAAAAGTCGTCAGGCATTTCCTCGCTCTTCGTCTCGCGGAGAGAGGAAACTGCCGAAAAAATGGCATGCCTCGGCTTCTCGTCAGTGATCCAGGTCGTTAAGAAAGCTCTCATCGTTAAAGATAGATAAGTCATTGATTTCGGATGGCAGCGTCACAGCAGCGAACTCCCCCTGACCGCTGTCAGCAGGAACCAAAGGGTAAGGCGGCATGCTTTGTGCCTTTGTAGGGAACACATCCTAAACGCGCCGAAAGTAGGCACCACGGCGCCAGCAGCATCGCCTAAAACGTCTGTCCCCAAAGAGTTGAATAGGCCCCTTTAAAGTGAGCAGTCACAAATGGAAAGGAAGCTCCCCAACCAGCGCCCGGAGCACTCGTCGCTGTGTACACGCGTATCAATTCTCAACGAGAAGGCTGGACCCTTTGTTCTCTGAACAACATGGAAGAGACATCAAGAGGTGCCGCCTCAAGTCCTTCAAAATACCTGTCGCTTGCCTCTGCCTTCAAGTATCGAATTCGCGTTCTCTCTCTCTCTCTCTCTCTCTCTCTCTTTTTTTTCTTTTTTTGTCTGAGCCTGCCAACAAGTGCTCTTTGAAAACAATGTCCGCGGCGATCAATTAATCATAATTTCTCACTTTAGAAAGCACCGATAAAAAGTGTGCCTCCCGCCAGCCTCTATGTCAGCCGGGGCACAGAAAAAAGCAAAAATAAGGAACACCACTGGCAAAGAGCGCCGGCTTTGCACGCACAGACGCACGACCATCCCCCCTCGTCCTCACTCTCCTTCTCCCGCTCCGCGTGCACGTGCGGCTGCCTGTAGCATGCGCTCCCGAGCGAGCGGACTGCGCGGACTCTGCAGACAGCCGCGCGGGTGCGCGTAGGTTTTGTAGTTCCTCTCCGCTCCGCTAGAAACAGAGCGCTGGCGTCGCGGAGCAAACTCCAGCTTTGGTTCCCTATCGACTGCCGCAATCATTTTGAAAGACCGAGACAAGATTTTCAAACTTCAGGAACCGTTAAAAATAGTCTTTTTTTTTTTTTTTTTTTTTTTTTTTTTTTTTTTTTTTTTTTTTTTTTTTTTTTTTTCACATGGGCAAAGTTTGTACTTTCATAGCTCGGTGCAATCAGGTATGCGACGAGGTGTTCTGCAAAATGGAAGGTGTATGTGCTGTAGTGATGTAATGTAGTAGACGGTTGTGTTTGCTGCACGCGGCAGAAGAAAATAACTGATTTCTTCAAATAAATCAGCTTTGGAGTTTGTGCAACATTTTCATTTTAAGTTTTGCTTGTCTGCACACGTGCTCACTGCCAAGGTACGTCATTTGCATACCTAGGTTTGACTACTGGCTTATAATCGCAGATTTTTATTACAACTATATTTCAAAATAACGAATGATTTTTTGCGGTCCCATGGGATTCGTTATATCGAGATTTGACTGTACTTATGGCTGCATAGTGCTTTAGGAAAACTGACCAATGGGTGAACTTGTTTGCTTTATGCAGGCCTTGACCCCACCCTCCTGAAGGATCAGTGCTATTTCCAGAAGGCACTGCCTGCGATTCGTGCTTTCCTTTCATCACTGACGCCACCTGTGTGCCTTTTGGCTCACAATGGAGACCCCTTTGACTTCCCCATTTTCATGGTGGGTTGTCCCTTGCAGCAACAACCCTGGTGCAGCCTTACTTGTGTTATTCAGTAGACTCGTTAATGAAGACTTCCAGGGGCAGGGGCTTTTTCTCTTTTAAATTCTTAAAAGTGCCTTTCAGTACAATGCGAGAAAAACGGTGGTATGCTTTATTGATATCTATGTGTTCAATATCTTGAAACCTTTTCTTTATGCAAACATAGCTATAAGCATTAGCGCAGCATGAAATGTGAGCTCACTTCTGATTTACTTGGGACGAATGTCAGACTCTTTAATTATCTTGAAACTTTGGGATCTAAAAGGAAGGCCACGTGGTGACTAGAAGCACAGTTCAAAGGGAACAGTGGAGAATGTGGCGCTCTGAAGGAGCACGGTCACGGGTGGCCCGCTATCCCTTTCTCTCTAATGGGCTATAGGTTCCTCAGAGCAGTGTGTAACTACAGCCTAGCTTTTAAAAAAATGCACAAAAGAGAAGACAAGGTGACACAAGGCAGCCTCATGTCATCTAGTCTTCTCTCTCTTTGTTCGGCTGTAGTTACATACTATCATGAACTAACTGCCTCAGATGCAGATCATTTTCAGAGCACATTTCCTGGTCACCTTCCACCGATTATTAATGTGAAAACAATAGTTTGTTGGCGAGGTCAAACTGTGGGCGCTAAAAGAAGCAACAGTTGTGAACCTTAGTATGTCATAACTTGAAACCATTAGTGTTATGTAGTAGTATGTTGTAGCGAGAAACAAGAAGACTGATTGATAAGAAAATTAGTGACTAGAAAATTTGTGGTGAGGATGCTTTTGCATTTCTTCAATTGTGGTTGATGCAGTGATCTCGAAAGTTTTTGTCTGTTTTTGTGCATTTTCTTGTTTCCCTTGACTGCCTTCCATTACATGAGGAAAGTACCATATTTACATGATTGCAAGTCTTTATATATATATATATATATATATATATATATGGTTGGAGGGAGGGGTGGGTCAACTTACATTCGTATAGATACGGTATTGTGGATAAATCTGTCATCTGTCATTAAGTTGAACCCTCGAGGAGAATCTTTCATTGGGTTTGGTTTGTGTTCCCACTCCTCTCCCTGTCTTCCGCTGTTCCCTCTGTAGAGCACCTGGCTGTACAGTCATCGAGCACAGGCGACATCACAGCATCATTTTGCTGGCTCGAACATACAGTAACGTCTCGTTACAAGAGACACTCAAGGGACCCGAAAAAGATGTGTCTTGTAACCAAAGTATTCTTACCAACTCGTATGTGCAGCAGTTTAGATTCCCTTAACTAAATTCGGTTTCATATCAGTGTCCTTTTCTGTTGCAATATGTCTGGAACCGAGAAGGAGTGCCTCCTCTTGACAGGGAAGTCAAAATGTCCTTATTATTTCGGTCACTGTCATTGCATTCCTATGTTACTGAAACAGCAGGGACTTCACAGTCAAGATTAGGCACTCCTTCTCGGTTCCTGGCACATTGCAACAAAGGACACTGATATGGAACAGAATTTAGATAAGGAAATCTAAACTGCCACATATGAGTTGGTATGAGTCAGCTGTGTTGCATGAGCATACCTGGGTTAATTGTCTTTCTTATAAACGGTGAAAAAGTTACTTTGGGGACCTGCAAAAGTTGTCCTTAGTAACAGAGTGTCTCTTGTAATGCAATGTTGTTAACATGGCAGACAGGAAAACCAACCAAACCATTTTCAAGTGGGGGGGGATTGCATAGCTCATATTTCAGCTCTCGCAGAATTCAATCCGCATTTGCACCATCTTAAGTGCAGAAGAGATTTAGTAATAAGTCCGGTTAGTAGAAGGAAATGACTAGGCAGGATCGCTTCCTTAAAGGGGCGCCATAACATTCACCAGACCACTAATTCCAGCCAGCCGCTATAGTTCTTTACACCTTCCCGATGCCCCAAAGCCCAATCATAACTGCGAAATCGTAGCAAGTAATATTTTCATCCGCTTCAATAATCAGCGTTTTGGCACCGATGTGAGGGCATACGATGGTGAAGCTCGTTAACGGATACAGTGAAATCTCGTTACTACGAACACCACATTAACAAACTTTTCAAATTAACAAATTTTTTAAGAATCCCCGGCAGATTTGCTATGTTTTCAATGTAAAACTATTTCAGAATTACGAATTTCAAAAAAGCGTATATTTCAGAATAACGAACATATTGCCGCATAGAAGACGACGCCAAAGATGATGACTGGGCCCCACAAGCGCGAGCCTGGAAGAGAAGGAAGTTGGAGCGCAAGACTCGTCCAGGTTGATTTATTAAACCCGTCCTATCTTTGGGTCCTCCTTGGCGTTCAATCGAGACGTGACACTGGTGGAGCGCGCTGGGGTATGCATAAGACTCCTTCCGGCAGTCCACAGCGAATCCCAGACGTCGACACGCCTGTACATCGCGCTAGCCGCCGCCTTCTAGGCCTAGCCCCGGAGTACAACCATCTGCCAAGCTACTCTTCAAACGACCAAGTCCATCAGGTCTCCCAAGCCATGGCACATCCCAACCCTACGCCGGTGACTCTTCAGAACACCAAGGTGCCAGAGTGCTTTCGCGGGGAAGCGTTTGAAGATGTCGAGGACTGGCTTGACCAGTTTGAGCGAGTGGCCAAGATTAATCAGTGGAGCGAAGATCACAAGCTTTGCAATGTTTATTTTGCCCTTCAGGATAATGCTAGAACGTGGTTTGAAAACCACGAGGCCAGCTTATCCACATGGAACGACTTCCGCCGCCAGCTTGTAGACACCTTTGCGAGAACTGATCGACGCGACAATGCGCTGCGCCTGCTTGAAGTGCGTGTCCAGAAGCCGAATGAGAGCGTGGCTATGTTTGCGGAAGACATGGCTCGCCTTTTTCGCCGTGCCGACCCTGATATGAGTGAGCCAAAGAAGTTACGGCATCTCATGCACGGTGTCAAAGAACAGGTGTTTGCCGGCTTAGTACGCAACCCACCTAAAACCGTGAGTGAGTTCATTAAGGACGCTACGGCTATAGAGCGAGCCCTCCAAGATCGGTGCCGCCAGTACAACCGACCAGCCAGCTGTGCCCCGACGACTGCGGCGGCGCTGACTGCAACAGATCAGACCACTCTTCGAGACATGATTAGAGAAATTGTCCTTGAGGAGTTGCAGCGAATTTCGGTTACGAAAGCTCAGTCGTCAGAGGCCCTCGTGCAGGCTGTAAGGAATGAAATTCGGTGCTCCCTAACACCGTCTGCCCAGTGCAACGAGTTTCATCCAGTCGACAACGCGGCAGTCATTTCCGAACCACCATACCGCGTTCCACAACCGGTCAACTACACGGCCAACATTCCTGCACCTTATCACGAGCCGCAATCTGAGAGCTACGCCGCGGTCCTACGTCGCCCGCCTCCAGACCACGCCTCACCGAGCGCACCAAGCCGTCAGGAGACGCGATTCTTCCAGGGGCCTCAGTGGGCGCCTTCCAGGTGCTCTCAACTACGCCGAACGGACAGGTGGCGCAGTTATGACAGCCGGCCACTCTGTTTCTACTGCGGACAACCTGGCCACGTATATCGGTACTGCCGTTACCGCGAAGAGGGGCAGGCCTTTCTGTCTGCTTCTGCTCGCCGCCGCTTCGACGCTGACACTGCCCAAACCGAGGACGGCCTTCCGGTCAGCAGGGAAACCGAATCCCCGGGCTTCCGCCGCCGCTCCTCCCCATCGCCACAGCGTTATTCTCCGCCGATGCGTCGTGGCAATGCTGACGTTGGCGGACGGCGGTCCCCTAGCCCTCACCGGGGAAACTAACAGCCGCAACCTCACGAGGGGAGGTTGCACACAGTCTAAAAGTGTCAAAACCCTCACCACCGCCGCAACAGCCGACAGCCCGTGCTTCTGACGCTGCCGTTAGTATTGACATTGCCGCACTACCGCCGAAAATGCCGCCTACATTACCACCGAAAATGCCGCATCAGATGAGCAGCCCCGACGACGAAGCTGATACCGCTGACCTTGCCGCACTTCCGCCGAAAATGCCGAAAGAGACGAGCAACCCAGATAACGTTGTTAGCGCTGACCTCGCCGTTTCCATTGATGGGCTGGAGGTACATGCTCTGGTGGATACCGGGGCGGATTTTTCAATTATTAGCCAGAAACTGGCTGACACGCTGCGCAAAGTAAAAACCGAATGGACTGGGCCAGTAATAAGAAGTGCTGGGGGCCAGCTACTGGCACCGACAGGGAAGTGCACTGCCCGGATAGGAATAGGAAACGCGGTGTTTGTTGGCAGCTTCGTTATTCTCCCTGACTGTTGCAAAGATCTCATCTTGGGCATGGACTTTCTGCGTCTTCATGGGGCTGTAATCAGCATTCGTGACAGCGTCGTTGCCTTCACCAACAATCATGAAGACCTTGGTGTTGCGGAAGTACCACTGATGCCCTTACGCGTCGCCAATGAGACAGTGACATTACCTCCACGATCATGCTCTCTTGTTGAAGTGAAGTGCGACATGGCGCATACCGGCGATGGTATCGCCGAAAGGGCAGTCGCCCTGGTACTAAGCCGAGGTGTTTCTATAGCTCGAGGGCTAGTCAACTTGACCAATGGACAGACCGAAGTGCTGCTGACAAACTTCAGCGACGAGCGTCAGCAAATTCCGAAAGGCACAACTGTGGCCTTTTTCGACAGCATCCCAAAGGCACAGCACTGCTTCTCACTGCAACAGGAAGGATCAATGTGCAAGACGCCCGTAACCATCGTCGATGTGAGTAAAAATTTGTCTTCTTCAGAACGGGACCGTCTTTTGGATCTCATAGATCAATTTCGAGACTGCTTTGCTTCCGAATCGCGGATCGGCCAAACGCCTTTGACAAAACATCGAATCATCACGGATGACTCGATTCGCCCGATTCGACAAAATCCTTACCGTGTAGCTCCGAAAGAACGTGCAGCCATTCAGCGCCAGGTGGCCGAAATGCTTAGAGACGACGTTATCCAGCCGTCACAGAGCCCCTGGGCTTCCCCCGTGGTACTTGTTAAAAAGAAGGACGGCAGCTTACGATTTTGCATAGATTACCGCAAGCTCAACCAAGTAACTAAAAAAGACGTGTATCCTCTTCCTCGCATCGACGATTCCCTTGATCGCCTACGAAATGCACGTTACTTCTCATCAATGGACTTGAAAAGTGGATATTGGCAGATAGAAGTAGACGAGAGAGATCGGGAGAAGACAGCATTCGTCACTCCCGATGGATTGTACGAGTTTAAGGTCCTTCCGTTCGGTTTATGCTCAGCACCAGCAACATTTCAGAGGTTGATGGATACTGTGCTCTCGGGACTTAAGTGGCAAACATGCCTGGTGTATCTTGACGACGTGATTGTGTTTTCGGCCACATTTGAAGAGCATCTACGCCGTCTGCTAGCTGTATTTCAGGCCATACGATCTGCGGGCCTCACACTAAAACCCGAGAAGTGCCACTTCGGGTACGAGGAGCTGCAATTCTTAGGTCACGTCGTCAGCCAAGAAGGTGTCCGGCCTGATCCTGAAAAGCTCTCCGCAGTCGCCAAGTTCCCGACACCTACGGACAAAAAGACATTGCGGCGTTTCCTGGGTCTTTGCGCCTATTACCGCCGGTTTATTGCTGGTTTCTCACGAATTGCCTGGCCATTAACTTCGCTGACGCGTGACAATGCTGTCTTTCACTGGGGTGAAGAACAGGAACAAGCGTTTAATGAGCTGCGGAGGCGTTTACAGACACCACCTGTCCTGGCGCACTTTGATGACGACGCCCCTACACTGCTTCATACGGATGCCAGCAACGTGGGCTTAGGTGCTGTGCTGGTGCAGCGCCAGGGTGGTGTGGAAAAAGTAATTGCTTACGCCAGCAGGACCCTATCTAAAGCAGAAGCGAACTACTCGGCAACCGAAAAAGAATGCCTTGCAGTGGTATGGGCGGTTATGAAGTTTCGCCCTTATTTGTACGCTCGCCCCTTTCAAGTCGTTAGCGACCATCACTCGCTCTGTTGGCTGACGAATCTAAAGGACCCTTCAGGGAGACTCGCGCGTTGGAGCCTTCGATTACAAGAATTCGACATGGCAGTTATTTACAAATCTGGAAAAAAGCACGCGGATGCTGACTGCCTTTCGCGAGCGCCGGTCGAACCTTTCACTATGACCGATGAAGACACTGCGTTTTTAGGTGTCATAGATGACGCAACACTTTCCCAACAGCAGCGAGAAGACCAGGAATTGCTCCCTCTTATTGATTTCTTGGAAAAACGAACTACCGTTGTGCCTAAGATTTTCACCCGAGTAATCTCTTCATTCTTTATTCGCAACAACGTGCTTTACAAGAAGAACTTCCGCCCTGGGGGAAACAGTCATCTACTCGTCGTCCCATCTGTTCTCCGCAGTGAAGTTCTGCAAGCGTGTCACGACGAGCCAACCGCCGGTCACCTAGGCTACACCCGAACGTTGGCTAGAGTCCAGCACGGATACTACTGGCCAAAACTGCCTGCGACAGTGAAACACTATGTACGTACGTGCATAGACTGCCAGCGCCGTAAGTCACCCCCTGTAAAACCAGCTGGCCTACTCCATCCTCTTCAAGTGCCAACAACACCTTTTAAGCAAATCGGCATGGACCTCCTGGGACCATTTCCGACGTCGACAGCAGGAAATAAATGGATAATTGTCGCCACCGATTATCTAACCCGCTACGCGGAGACCAAGGCTCTGCCAAGGGGTACCGCCGCCGAAGCAGCTCGGTTCTTCGTGGAGAACATTGTCCTGAGGCATGGCGCTCCGGCGCTCATTATAACTGACCGAGGAACTGCATTTACGGCCGAACTTTTGGAGACCGTTCTCCGCCTCAGTGGTACCAGTCACCGTAAAACTACAGCCTATCACCCCCAAACCAATGGGTTGACGGAACGCCTCAATAAAACCATTGCAGACATGCTTTGCATGTACGTTGACGTGAACCACAAGAATTGGGACGAAATTCTTCCCTACGTCACGTTCGCCTACAATACGGCACGCCAAAACACCACTCGTATGACACCATTCAGCCTCCTTCACGGGCGACCAGTAACAACTATGCTGGATGCAATGTTGCTCCCGAATGCCGACACCGACGATCTCGATCAGGACGCCGAGGAAATCGCTCAGCGTGCAGAGGAAGCCCGCCAACTAGCGCGTGTGCGGATCAAGAATCAGCAAGAGCATGATGCACGACGCTACAATCATAGACGCCGACATGTCATGTACGAACCTGGCGACAAAGTGTGGGTCTGGACGCCTATTCGCCGCCGTGGACTCTCCGAAAAACTATTGCGGCGATATTTCGGGCCATATGTTGTTCAGCGACGTTTAACCGACGTCACTTATGAGGTGGTGCCAGACGGGGTGTCGACCTCAAAGCGACGCCAGCAACAAGCCGACGTCGTCCACGTTGTACGCATGAAGCCGTACAACTCGGACTGACCTTGACCCCCTACTCCCTTTTATGCTCATCGGGACGATGCTTCCTGAGGAGGGGGGCAAATGCCGCATAGAAGACGACGCCAAAGATGATGACTGGGCCCCACAAGCGCGAGCCTGGAAGAGAAGGAAGTTGGAGCGCAAGACTCGTCCAGGTTGATTTATTAAACCCGTCCTATCTTTGGGTCCTCCTTGGCGTTCAATCGAGACGTGACAATATTTTATTTCTTCTTCTATAATTTTGGAACATCAGTATTACGAATTTGGCTAAAATTAACAGCGCCGCAGCTTGCAACTCTCGCATGAAACGAAACAGGAACCGCCGTTTCTGTGTGTATGGTCCGTGGGCTGTAGCTATCATCATCAGATGATGGATGGATGGATGGATGGATGGATGGAATATAGGAGCGTCCCCTTTGAAACGGGGTGGTAGCAGTAGCTATCATGCTCATTTTTCTCCCTATATCTTAATTATTGATTTAGAATGGTTAATTAAACCACCATTCTATTTATTAAATTTTGTTCCTACATTACTAACATTGTGTCACTTTTCTGCTTTTAAGGCACCAATCTTCCAGTCGTTTTTTGCTAGTTTCCACTGCCGGTTTATTCACCCGGCCACTGTTATCTCTAAACCCCAGAGCTTCAGGAACAGTGATTGCGCCTGCACCAACTTCCGGATGGATACCACTACATTTGAGTATAATATGGTCAATTGTTTCACTGGAGTTTCCACATAGAGCACATGCGTCATCTCCATTGTTAAAATTCTTTTTGTAGCTACGTGTTCTAAGGCACCCTGATCTAGCTTCAAAAAGTAGGGCACTGCCTCTTGAATTATCGAAGAAATCTTCCTTCCTGATCTGCATTTTCCACTTTCGGTATAATTCCACACTCTGTTTCTTTTCCATCGAATTTATCCAATTTTTACCTTCTGTGTTTTTCACCTGTTGCTTAATGCTCTTTATTTCTCCGTCCTTGTTACTAGCATACTTACTAGTTAGTTTCCTAGTTCTTTTCCTCCATTGTGAGTCAACGCTTTTTCTAGATCTAGTACCAGCTCCTAGCGCCACCATGAAGCTATGGTTTATTACGCAGTAGCCAGCAAGCCTAGCTGCCTGCGTTTTTTTTTTTTTTTTTTTTTTTTTTTCCTGTGTTGTGTGCCGTACGCGGCTCGGTCGTTCGTGCGTTAGCGCGTGCGGGACAGTATTTTTTTTTCCTCGGATTATCTTATTGCGAAGTTTGTGCGAGATTGGTGATGATATTAGCCAGCGAAGTGCCAAGAAGATATGAACGCAGCTGCTTTCACTGCTAGAAATCAACGCAGGGAAAAAGCGATTCGGCCTTTACAAACAGCTAGCATTGGCCCATGGACTGCCGCGATCATTATGAAAGACCGAGACAAGATTTTCAAAGCTCAGGGAGCATTAAAGATTGGGTCATAGAAAACTCTGATGTGTTTTCTTTTTTCTGCACATGGACAAAGTTTGTACTTTCGTCGCTTCGTGCAATCACGCACGCAATGAGGTGTTTCGGAAAGCAGAAGGTGTGTGTGTTGTAGTGGTGTAATGTAGTGCGCAGTCGTGTTTGCTGCACGCGGCAGAAGAAAATAATTGATTTCTTCAAATAAATCAGCTTTGGAGTTAGTGAAACATTTTCACTTGAGGTTTTGCTTGTCTACACACGTGCCTACTGCCAAGGTACGTCATTTTTATACCTAGGTTTGACCGCTGGCTTATAATCGCAGATTTTTCATTACAACGATATTTCAAAATAACAAATGATTTTTTGCGGTCCCGCGGGATTCGTTATATCGAGATTTGACTGTGACGTTTCCTTCTCTGGGGCAGTGCTTCGCTGATTGGTTGTGCGCCCACTTTAGATTTTACATTCGAATGTTCTTCAAGTTACTATGTAGAAAACAAATAAATGGTATTTAAATGCGGTGTTGTCAACAAGCGTAATGGAGCGTCTGCTTGCTGTGGCGATTGTGATGATGGCTTCGCCCTTCGCAGCAATTCGCCGCTGCCTTCTGGTGTGGCGGAGGCAAAAATTAAAAAAAAAAAATAGACAGGGAAAGAAAAAAAAGTCTGCCAATACGCTGTCCAGGCTCTTCTCTCAAATCCCAAGGCTTCTCAAATCCCAAGGCAGCTGACAGCGTTCGGATCTCGGAGGTCGGCGAAATCGCTGGACAAGCCAAAATCACGTGGTTGATCGTGTCTGCCGATGCCCCACAGATGGCGCTAGTTGTGTCGAAATCTCTCGTGAAGCACGTTCGCTCCCCTACCCTGGATGGGTGGATATTTTTGCGGGTCCTGAGTGCACAATCACGTGACACAAAAGTGACGTAAGGCCTACGTCACTCCTGCACGTCCTATGATTTTTTTGTTTGTTTGTTTGTTTTACTGGAGGGAATGAGAGGGTGGCTGCAAGCTGTAAGTCCAATGTGCGGGAAGGATGCAAGGAGGCGCTTGGTCGTCGGAGCTGGGCTTCGAGCTGGAGGATGGGGAGCGCTTAGCCGTCCTGCGAGCAAAGCACACAGCAGCACGCACGCTTTCTGAAAGGATGAAAGGAGAAGCGGGCAGGCTAGGCAATGTAGCGCGGTTTCAAACCAGTGATGGCTTGGAGCTGCCCTTGGCAAAACACAGCAGTCCTATCATTTATTTTTTCCTAGCAGTTAGGTATGTACTGATTTGGCCTGAGCGGCAGCTTAGGTAGCGCTAAAGATTTGACTGCTTCTGTGCGCGCGTATAGTTCTCAATGGGATGTTTTTGCATCTTGAATTGCGCCTCTTATGGGAACCAACTACAAAGTCGAAAAATTTGTCCATAAGGTAAGCAGCATATTGTATAATTTCACAACTTAATTCAAAACGTCAACATTTACGCGCCCTTGGAAGATGTCTCAATCTTGACAGTTATTTCTTTTCTGCCACGACAAAACTGCATGTTTGCGGGCACACGTGTGCAGATAACCCATGCTCAGGTACTCAATATATGTGCGGCCCCGCATAGTCAGTGCTCTTCAAGTTTTCAATACAATGAGGAAATCAAACACACGATCCGTGCAGCGCGCAGCGAAGACGCGGACTCATGACTCTGAGTGCTCGGAGTCCCTGCGTCGCCTCGAATACCAGCCATCCCACCAAACCACCGGAAGAAAAAGATTGCGAACGCACAGAACCGACGCTCACTGCCGTCACTGATTTGAAACCGCGCTGTCTACGTTGGCTAACCTGCCCGCTTCTCCTTTCAGAAAGCGTGCGTTCGTGCTGCTGTGTGCTTTCTTTGCGCACAGGACGTAGGCTAGGCGATCCCCCCCCCCCCCCCTCCAGCTCAAAGCCCCGCTCCGATGGCCAAGCGCCTCCTTTCATCTTTCCCGCGCATTGGACTTAACACAACGCCACAGCTAGCAGCCACTCTCTCGCTCCCTCTAGTAAAACGAAAAAAGAAAAAATTAACACCCATAGGGCGCGCAAGAGTGACGTGTAGACCCTACGTCACTTTTGTGTCACGTGTTTGCGCACTCGGGACCTGCAAAAACAGCCTCCCACCCTGGGTAGGCTTCGCCTTAGCTTGTGTACGCCATTCTTCCGTCTTTGCCTTTCGCACTCGTTCTCGAACTTTCGCACAAGTAGCGCTCGAGTGATCCATGACAGCAGCAGTGATGGACACCGGCGGAACACCAAAACGGCGACGCAGATTTGCTGACCGTCGGGTCCACCTCGTCGACACCCCCGCAATTGGGTTGGAAAACATTTATCAGTATTGAACCGTGAACGATATGTGGGCACTACACTTAGATGGCAAAGATGGTTTGGAGCAGCATTTGCTGGGCTAGGCTAACTTTGAGCAGACTAAGGGAGCAGACGAAGAAGCCGGTCCTCATAACTGCGCTTCGCAGCGTCGTTACCATGGTAATAACGCTGCCAAAAAGTGCTGCTGCAGGCTGGGTTGGACAGGCAACCATCTTTCACCGACCAGCTTCCGATACGGCAGCAGAAAGCTGTGTTTCTGATAGGTTCCGCCTGAGTCCAGCGCTGGGCGAGCGAAATGGGAGAGGGGCTCCCTCGCACCAGCTCAGACATGCTGTTTTTTTTTTCGCTCTTGTATTTAGAACTTTTTAAACCGAATAATTCTTGTTTTCGTGTGCCGAATTTTGTAATTCTTTTTTTTTTTTACTGACATCAGCACGGTGCAAAGAACCTAGAGATTGGCTGGAATTAACGGCCTTACGCGCGTCACTGTGCCCCTTTAATTGTGTCAGGATGCTTCGCCCCCTTACACCAGTGACATGTGGAGAAGCCGTCGCGGTGGCTTACAGTCGCCATAATTTTGCTCATTCTGTGTCCCCAGACCCAGCCCACCCGTATACAAACGAATAATTTAAGTTATCAAATGCTTCACCCCTATGGCACCGCGTTTCTCCTCATGAAGGCATGTCTCCGTAGGCACAGCCGACTCGTTTGTTGGCTTTCTTTGATGCTTTGCCCCTTTTGCGGCTAGGCACTGCAGGAAAGCAACTGTGGCATGTCAGCACCGCCGACCTGTTTTTCATATCATGAACACACATTAGCACATGTCTGGTTAATCACAAAACATGTTATAAAACCACAATTTGTCAAAATATCGAACATATTAACCGGGAGAAAAAGAGTAAATCTGAGAGATTTTTACTGTCCGCAATTTTGAGCGTGTCAAACGGGAAATCGTATGAACCGGGAACATATCAAAAGGATCTACTGTATACAGTAGAAGCTCAGTGATATGAATCTCATGTGGTCAGGGGAAACGTATGCAGAAGCATAGCAAAGGTAATCTCTAGGGTTGTGCACATACAGTGTAGTGTACCTATAACGATATTGAGTAAACAGGGAATTGTTATGAGCGATTCTCGTTATATCTAGACCGACAAGGAGAATAAGAAAAAAAATTTTTCCATGCATGTAGGCTTGTCTACTTACTAGCGATGAACAAATTGTTTCGAACAGCTTGAATCATTGTTAAAGAGAATTTATTACAGGATATATAAATATTCCTAACATAACTTGAGCATACTTTAAAAAGTTTGTGCCCGCTTGAGCAGCAGCTGAAGCTTGACAGTTGCTGTGAGCATCGCTTCCAGCAGCGCGTATGTTGTTCGCATTCCTTTTGCATACACGAAAGCGATCAGCGACTGGCTGGACTGGAGGACATGTCCAGCCTTATAGTAGTTAAAGTCGTAGAGCATGGATGCCTTTGTATGTGTGTGTGTTTCCCATGAGGTTTTCAACCTTCAAACCCTACCGGAAATCCTGATGAATCTGCTGTTTCACTTGATTGTTTCGTCTTGGCTGGCGCCATCTTCTATGAGCGCACAATCAGGAGGTGACGATACGGCCACACCCTTTGCGTGGCGACGGCACCGATTGCGATTATGGTAGGGTTTATTTCCTAACGGCATGCAATGCCACGTCGGGGATTTCTCCACACCAGTCCGTTTTCGCCATCTGTGCGTTTTCACATTCTCTTCTTAGTGTTTTATTTTTTAACAAATATTCAAAGTTTCATAGTGAACATCATCCAGGCGGCCAGAAAGCAGTTGCAGCATCTGATATGCCTCCTGATCTGTCATTATTATATGGTTTATTTATACATAGAGGCAGTGGCAAAACTTAAAAATCCCAATGATTTAATTGTTATAAGTGATGTGTCATAATATTCGATGTCATTATAAGCGGATCGCACTGTACTGAAATTCTCAAATACAAATTAGATGCGAATATGGGGGCAAATGCATTTGCATGTCTAATATCTGGTCAGTGCCAAAAAAATTGAAAAAACAATATCAAACATTTTTGTCTTGATTATTTCAAAATTCATTGAGTATTTGCAAATAAAATTAAACTAGAATGGCGCAGGAGTGCATGCCTTACTCAAAAAGCCCGATGTAGTGGTGCAGGGGTTAGGGCGCTGAGAACTCCAGATGGTGAAAATTTCCGAAGCTCTCCACTACAGCGCCTCTAATAGCCTGAGTTGCATTGGGACGTTAAACCCCACAAACCAAACCATCCTACTGAAAAGTCTCGTACAAATTTTATAGAGGATTCCGTATACCTGTTCTGTGTACAGGAAGAACCAGCATAAAACCAGGTGGAGCTGTCATTGCTGCTGAATGCAGTAAACTCTCAAGGCCCAGGAAAGACATGTCTGGACTAAACAAAAGCTCAGATTATTGAGTGGGCCTGGAAACTTTTTGCATCGCAGTAATTTTATCTGATGAACACGTGCACGATAGTTGTCTGCATTTGAAATGAAACCAAAAGGAGAATGCCATATTTTTTACGGTTTCATAGAGTGCTCTGCTTTTTGGTCAAGCATTGCACGGAATGCGCAGTGAGGTGAAACTTTGCAAAAGTTTTGCAAATACAACTTCATAGCTATTGGATTCATGCCACTGAGATTCTACTGTAATATTGTATGTTGTAGAGAGTGTTGAACGAGAACAGCTCTTTAGTCTGCTTATCACAAGATTTTACTTTATAGCACTAGTTTTGCAAGAGTTGTTGGTGGGGTTTTTTTCCTCCACATGTAGTGGTTGCGCATTTACTGCGCTGAATATGGCTGTTTGCTCTGATGTGCAGCTCTATCATCTACCCAGTGGTACTGTGTTGGTTTGTTGGCAGTTGTAAAGAGCAAATGAAATTACATTGCAAGGTGATGAGGCAGATATATCACTCTCTGCACAACTGGTACAAGGACATTAAAGAAGGATTCTTTCTTATCAATGTTGCCCATAAGCTTGTTGTAAGTGATGCTGACCTAGGGCTTTCAGTGTTCACCTGAGTTTGACAGCTTCACTCTTTCTTAGATCTGTATCAGCTTGTCCCAAGGCCATGACGGTCAAAACCATGTTGATGATACCGTGGTGTAATTGTCAGCAGAGAATAGCAACGTCTCCTCCGTTTTTCAGGAATTCCCTCTTTATCTCTGGCTTCTTTTTCGCAAGTGATTCAGTCTGATAATGCCACTTGCTACAATTCCTGCCCGCATCATAATCGGTAGGGTCAATGTTAGAGACATCTCCATTGTCCACCTATGTGAGCTACATTTCAGAGCTCACGTTGTTGAAGTTTCTCCTTTCAGACACACGATATTGAACGCTTGCATTAATAAGGGCATTTACTGCAATTCTTCCTCGCCACAATGCTGTCCACCCCACCCCATTTTTTTTTAAACACCTTTGGAATGAGGACTCCCTGGGTGTCTCCATATTGCTTGCTAGGCTGTTGCGTGCACATGCTGATACAAAAGTCTATGTGACACTAAAAATTGGAGGGTCATTTACACATTTAATCTACCATTAGGGTATATCAGCATTACCTTGGGACTCTAAAACCTTTAAGTGAGCAGAGTGTTCCATTTCAAACTCTGAGTAGACAAGTACAAACCACAGGTAGTACCACCCTCGTGCTTTGCTGAATACCCTCAAACTCTGGGCTTTGCTTCATAGACACGCATGATCAACATTGGCGTGCACTTTGAAAATATTGTGACCGTTTAGGTTCTTTCTGTTGCTTGCCTAAATTGCATCAGCATCTAACCAGAACATGCAGTGTCTTGCAAGCTGGCAGTCTCGCAGATATTTGTAAAGATTTTAATTGTGTGGTCACATATTCAAGGGGTCATATCTTCCCTTTCTCTTCTTCCAATATCGGTATCATGGAAGCCAGTGGCTGTATGGCCTAGTAGAAGCAATGGCACACTTCTTGAATTGGCTGAAATTCAAACGACTGCAGAATTAAATGAGTCGAGGGAAGTGGCTCATTTAATTAAAGGAAAGCTCTGGAAACTTACCACTAATCAGGTTTTGTGGAAATGGGTAGACTTTGCGGGCTATTTTTATGCAGACTTGTCGTGGGCATTCAAAGAATGATGTCTGAGTAACTTTTTTTCTCTTTTCGTTGCATTGATTCCTTATAGGACGAGCTCAAGTTTGCTGCTAACAGCAACGATGTGGACAGCATCTTGGGAATATCGGGACTGACCTGCTGTGACACGCTCAAGGCTGTTCGCAACGTGTGGCCAGTGCTGCCGCCAGCCCCCAAGAAAGGGCGTGGCTCAGTGGCTGCCAGCAAGCAGAACTCCTACGCTCTCGATCAGCTGTACAAGCGCTTCTGCGGACGGCGATCAAACGCCCACCATGCCGAACAGGACTGCGTTGACCTTATGAAGGTCTGCCATACAGAGAAAGCAGCTTTCCTAAGCTATATTGACGCAAAAGCAGCACTGCTGGCTGAGACCAGTAGAAACTGGTGATTTCCTAAGAGTTTCCCACCGTACGCATGCACTTCAAAATGCTGTTTATATTCCTTATCTCTTTTGGTTATCAACTCGCTGGAGAACTTACAAATGTAGGAATAGTAGCGTGGCTTGGAGCCCTATTTTGCTACCAACTTTTGCTTGAAGTATACAGTACTTATGCCGGGTGCTTTGTTACACAGCTCCTTTGTGGCACTGCAAAGTTTTAGCTCGATTGAAGTACCTGTAGTATGTTGGCAGTTGGTGCACGCTGGTTACGGAAGCGGGGATGCAGTATTCTGGCAGAAGAGGCTTTACTCTCGTGCACAGTGGGGGCTTGCCAAGCAAGCTGATTTCTCGCTTTTGCTGTGGTGTCTTCTTCCATGGCCTAAGCGCATCAAGGAGCGTAAAGCATGTTGCTGTATCTGCGATCTTAGTTTTACCTTAATTTTTATCTAACATGTGACGAGCAGTTTAATAGGCTGTTAAGCATCATAGCATTACAACTTCAACACTGCAGACATTGCCTAGGTTTCGTGTGCATGTTTCTCATGGAGTGCTAGCTGGTCAAATATGCCACTAGATTCATCATCATTTCCCTTTCTCTGTGTACCATGATCATCCAGACATGTTTTGATATCCTTTTCTCTGAAATTGTGGTTGTGTGGATTTTTTAGTTAACCACTTCGATTGCTAGAAAATAGTACATTGTGTCTCTGTTGCTATCATACCTAAGCTGCACAGAAGCCTTTCCCTCTCTCTCTCCCCTTCCATTCTTTTGCATGATATTTATATGCTTTTTGTAACCACTTCAGCCTTGACAGCGCAATTTGTATTAATAGTCATATTTAGACCACGCTTGCGTAGCCACTGCTGGTATTTCTTAATTGCCTGTAAGCTTCGTGTACTTTTAGAGCGCAGCTCTTTGGCGCCCATTGTGCATCCCATTTTCACTCGCTAGCGGCATCAGTCAGTCGCTGCTATCTGTTCGTCACGCAACGTTCCTATGGGCCCACGCGCTGCCTCCCGCAACTTTCTGATAACTTCTTTCATGACAGCCAAGAACTGTTAGTGGAGTGTTTCTCGAAAGATGTGTGGAAAACTTTAAAAAGTTGTCTGCAATTGTACATACATGTCTTGCTCGAAATATTTGCCTCAATCTATCGAAAAGGTGAAACAGCTGATGAGCCGCACTCAACATAATCGTAAGAAATTTTTTTCTTTTTTAACTAGCACTCTCGTGTATATTTCAAATACACTATTGCAGGACATTGATGCTCTTGGAGAACTTTACATACCTGCCAGCCCTCCTGATTTCTTACTGAATTTTTCAATATTGCGACCACTGCCCTATATCTCCTGATAGGAGCTGCTGCTCGCACAGGAACAGTTTTTGAGAAACTGGCGTCGCATGATCTGCAGCTGTATCGTAATCACCAACACCATCATCATTGGCTAGGCATGTGATGAAATCCAAAGTAGCTGCATTTCATGCTTGGTGTTGCAGCTGCTTCTGTGTATGTTTGCGGTTAGCTAAGCCATCTGCATGCAGCACACAGTGTGAAGTTATTGTCACGTGCTTGAAGTCGTGGCACTATCAAAGTCTGAAAAAAAATATTAGCAGATTTTTTGCACTCTTATAATTTCCTGCTTCGCGAGACTGAGAAAAAGCAAACATTTTGCACTATATGTCGATGCTGCATTAGCGGGTCTCATGGGGCCACAGAGGATTCGAAACTAGAACTGAATTCTCCATCAGTGTGCACTGCAACCCTCCAATATCTGGTGCTCATAAAGGGCCATCACCTCTCCCCACTGCTGGTGCTATTAAATCGCCAGGTTGGCAGGTCTGACATTTTACTCGAGAGTGTTTTTCTGGCTAGGAAAATAATGTTTTGCAAGCCGAAGGACAAAACTGAAGCTTCACCCGATTTTCATCTGCTTTATGTGTATATAGAAACTGTTTTTTTTTTTTTTTTTCGTGCTTCATTCTGTATGTATCTAAAATGTTTTTGATGAATAAATTATCTTTACAAGCTGGCTGTTCATTGAATGTGGCACATTTTTTTCATTACAGCCGAGACAAGCGGTCTGATTTGTAGTCATATGTAGAGTACACCTAGCCGCTTTCTTGGCTAACTCATGCACTGTTCTCACCGAAGAATCGAATCTCAACGCACAGGCCATCATCACTATCGTCTGCTTCTATGGCAACTGCACCATTGAAGCTCCAAACTAGCTGCCGCGATGTTTTACTATCAAATTTAGCTGGATACAGGAACGATGGTACCGCACCAGTGGTGGAGGTGTAATGCATCTTGCAATAGGCTTAATGCAAGCATGGTGCATGATATACATTGTTCACAAGTAAATTAGTATAAGGCACAAGTGATTGGAGGGAATTAGTTGTGAAAAAATGCACTGTGCTTGTGACAAGCATTTCCTCTGTTTCTTTAATCGCCAGTGGAGTGAGAACTGAAGCAAAGAACACATCACCGTCGCGACAGGTGTGACATCATCATCATCATCAGCCTGATTATACCCACTGGAGGGCGAAGGCCTCTCCCATATTTCTCCACTTAACCCGGTTCTGTGCTAGCTGCATCCACTTGGCCCCTGCGAACTTCTTAATCTCATCCGCCCACCTAACTTTCTGCCGCCCCCTGCTACACTTTCCTTCCCTTGGAATCCAGTTTGTTACCCTCAGCGACCATCGGTTATCCTCTCTTCGCACTACATGTCCTGCCCATGTCCATTTCTTCTTCTTAATTTCGACTAGAATGTCGGTAACTTGAGTTATTTCTCTGACCCACTCTGCACGCTTTCTATCTCTTAATGTTACCCCTACCATTTTTCGTTCCATAGCCCTCTGGGTTGTCCTCAATTTAAGTAGAACTCTCTTAGTTAGCCTCCACGTTTCAGCCCCATAGGTGACACAGTGGTGCGACAGTGATGCCGTCCAATCTCACATTTGCAGAAGCATTGCAGCGAACGCATGCCAATAATAATAATTTAAAAATCGGAGATAGCTGCAGAACCCGCCCTGCAGAAATGCGTAAGCCTGAGCTTTGCTGTGTTGTCCACGAGATGTCGGAGGGATTCTGCAAGTGAAAAATATTACGCCTTTCCTTTCCTATAAACGAAACAGAACGCCGGTAAATTCTGCTTGTGGTCGACATTAATTGGGAGTGGGAGGTACTGTGTTCAGCAGCAATGTTCGGGCTTTCGCGTTGCTCTCTGAAGTTTTCAGACTGCAGATGGTTGATTACCTCTCTTTGCACATAATCACCATCCCTACCCATTTGGCGGGAAAATCGCCCTTTCCCGCTCGTTCACGTTCAAACATTTCAAATTTCCCGCCACCGAAGTTAGGTTTTAAATAATTACTTAACCCACACAAAACATTTTGTCGCTTGCACACCTTTCCTTGATGCTGTGTCCGATTGTACCATTTCTTTTTCCGGTATACCAACCAGTTCCTCTTTGCTGCTCCGACAAGGTCGCGCCCATGCGAACTCTACATATAGCCATACAGTGCTTACGCATTAATTTGGTTCTCAGGAAAGGATATGTGCAGTATCTGTCACACTTTCTGTGGACACCTGACCCTCGCCGAAGAGAATTAAGGGAGGAAGGTGGAAGTGAAAGCGGACCGAGGGAAATGGGTGTCGTAGTAGAGGGCTGCAGAGTAAACGTCGACCACCTAGGGATCTGTAACGTGCACGGACATCGCACAGCTCACGGACGCCTCTTCGTTTCGCCTCCATCGAAACTCAGCCACCGGCGGTCGGGACAAGGAAATAAAATTTCCACTGTGCGGCACCGTGCGCGATGTACCGTGCGCAGCAGCAACTCGCAGGCTTTCGTATTTCTCCAGTGCTCTCGCATTTTTTTATTATTTTTATTCTTGCGAAAGCAATGACAGCCAAAGCGAGATCTCGGGTGGCCGCAGCGGGCGTAGGGTCTCCTCATAAAAAAATCGGCCTGCCATGGCATTTGAATTCACGTTCCCCTATGCCACGGGCAGGAGCTGCCAACTCGGGTCGCTCCTTTTAATGGGAGAGTGATATTAGAATCAGCCTGGCAGAACAGTTTGCATTCTCGTTACCTCTACGACATGCAGGCAAGCAGGCACGTCTATACGGCTTAGTTGAAGCGTGACTTCATAAGTGGGCTGGTAGCTAACGCTCTCGCGTCATACCCTTAAAGGATGAAGTGTCCCCAATAATGTAGCATCTTACACTGATAGGGCGTGAAAGGGGAATAATGTAGCAGGCAAAAGGAGCTTCCGCCGTTGCTTTCGCTATTCACCTAGGGTTAACCAGAGCTAAACCACAACTAATTTTTTTGTATTGTGCGCAACAAAAGTGATGATTGTTCGATCATGCTTCTGTTTTGACCATTTTGTTGCAATTTATTTATCTTTGTAATGGCACTTAATGGGAAAGTGGGAGGAAATATTTTTTGGCAGGAAGGGGAAAGATTATGTGCACCATGTCAGCAGAGGTCAAGGTTATTAGGCGAAAGCATGCTCGCGGCCACGAACGTGCCCGTCCGTAACGCTTTAGTTTGATGACGTCATCATGTGGTTTAGTATGTCGTACCTTGAAATTAATGATGACGCCATCAGGTTTACAGTATCTCGTGACCTTAAATAAATGATGACGTCATCATTGGTGTAGTATGTCGTACCTTGATACAAATGATGACTTCATCACTGCTGTAATATGTTGTGCCTCGAAATTAATTATGACGTCATCAGTGGTGTAGTATGTCGTGCCTTGAAAGTAATGATGACGTTATCAGTAGTGTAGTATATTGTGCCTTGAAATGAGTGTATGAAGTCATCACATGGCGACGCGTCATCGACCATGACGTCATGATCGGATGTGGCGTCACATCCGACCATGTTTAATAATAAAAAGTGCGGTCATAATGACGTCACAATCTCTCATGACGTCACGACTAGTGATTACTTCAGGCGAGCTGACCCCGCCGGGCGAATTCGATCCAGGCGTCCGTGCGGCGCCTTCCATTTATTTGGTGCTTACTCGAACGCCGCACGTCACACAGCATAGAGAAGCAGACACAGTACAGCAGGCATCAGCGGCGTCCCCCCCAATTGATTTAAAAACGCGCAGCGCCTGTCACAATTCTCCGCGTGCACCTAACCGAGCCGTAAGGAAAAGGAGGAAAGTGGGAGTGAAAAAAGAGACAAAGAGGTGTCGTAGTGGAGGGCTTTGGACCACCGCGCAACAGATGCTTTCGCCTCATCGCACGTTAGTGGTCCAAAGTACCCCCTAGATCTTTTTGTTTGCAATATGTTTACTTGGTTTTCAGTGGATGAAACGATGAAAACCAAAAAGTAATTACATTAGTACTTTTCAGAAGTAATTTTAATGTAATGTCATTACTCTTGCCTAAGTAATTAGTAATTTAATTACATTTTCAGGACGGTAATTATAATCTAATTCCTTTTCAAAAGTAATTTGGCGTTGCACGGCCTAGAGACAAACCCCATGGTCTCTAAACTTTTGACAAAGGTTGTGCATATGCTCCCTATCACCATGCAGGCGTGGAATAGTGTGTGCAAGAGCCTCATGTACTATACGGCCTCCGCTGAGCGCAGTCTCTGAGTGCCTCAGAAGCACTTCATTGGGACTATAGTGGGCTCATCCCCTTGCTCTTCCAAGGCTATACTTCCGAGATCACGCAGCGGTGCTTCCCATTATGATATTTCATCCAGTCCAACTCGACTTTCTTGCCCTTTATTGTTGGCCGCGGGCACTCCCATGCAGAGTGGTTCTTTCAAGCTTCAAAACACCTAGCTTCGGGAACCAAATATATATGTGCTGGTAAATGTCAGTGTATGAAACGAATACTACTTGGAGCCGATGATTTAGTGTTATTTAGGAACGGTATTTCGTTTTTTTTTTTTTTGTTTTTTTTTTTTTTTGGTTCCTGTGCCGATTAATCACCGCGCTGTGACGGTTTTTGCTACTCTGTGACATCGCAAATGCTACGATTAGCTGCGTGCCGCGACGTCACGGGCACATGTGGTAGCCGCGAAAGTCAATCGTCTGCGCATGGCGCGAGCCCATTGGGCGTCCGCGCCAATGCCTTCGCGCGCATGTGGTTCTGATTTGCCACTGACGCACGCGCGGGAAAACGGGTGCGACAAAGCGTCAACCGATGATGCATTCATGGACGAGGGGAGGGGGGGGGGGGGGGCGCAGTCCTCAATTAGGCTGTTTCTTAAGTGTCTCTCAGCTTTTTGTATTAGTTAAAAGGAACATGGTAATTTTACTCACCGATATCCTCGAAGCTGATCAGCAAGCTCACGGATTATTGCGGTGGGATGACAGTCGAGGGGTATATATGTCTGCTCTTTATAGGACCTAGGCAAATGCCATTTCTTAGTCCCTAACAAAGGTTTTTATATCAGAGCGGATTCGTACTAATATATACTGGTTTACCGAACCACGCAGGCGCACAGGCAACGATTGCGCAAACCCCTGTCAATGCACATTCGCAGGACATCAAGCAAACCGGTATACGTCACGTTACGTGCTAACGTGCTAACGTAGAAGTATATATACTTCTCTGGCAATCTAAATCTCGTTACACTAGAGTAAATTTCAGGCCTTGTTCTTCCGGGACGGTGAGGTGGAGCGACGATAAGTAACGAAATACGGATATCGACACTTTTAACTGAACTTTGTGGAAAAAAAAAAAGAAAAAAAAAACACTTTGCAATATATACAGCAAGGTTGGGTAACACGTACATGGATCTGGCTAGCTCGGTATAGCAAGCATCACTACGATTGGTTGCGTGCTGCTTACCGCATCGATCCTCCAGACTTTTCTAGAACTAACAACTCTCTCCCGAGATGCATATGAAAGCAAAGAGCAACTAAAGTCAAAACATGCAACTTGGCAGTGACCCGAGCGACCATATTAGCCTGCCGAAACCGGGCCCCTGCCCCACAACCTTAAATTCTACACAAATCCGTCTCTTACAGAGAGAGGGAAACAACCAATACCCGATCTTTTCAACGCTTCCCTTCTTAACCCCGTGTCGCCTGGCAAGTGCACCATGGTCCCCCCAACGCCACAGTTGACAACGCTAATTTGGCGTTTTCGTTTCGCCGTATCCGATAAGTGACCCCATCAGAGGCCTTCACCCTAGTTGCTGAAACGACCCTCTCCCAGCGGGTGTTTATCCCCTTTGTACGCCTGCCATTCCAACTGCCTCTGTAGATGCTGTTCACCTATATAGCAAGCTCGAATAGCTCGGTGTCGACAAGCGCCTTTGTCCCATGTGCACATAAGGAATGCTGATGCTTGACTGTGCCCACCACGTTTTCGCGTACCAAAACCGATCCTTACAACTAGATCAAGGCGACCGTATGCGGCGAACTTTACGACGCTCCCCGTCTGAATGCAGTTCCGGCGCGAGCCGCACGTGCGCTTCAAAGCTTGTGCAATCGCGCAGTGATGGAACTGCTGCGTACGTCAGATTGAAAATTCTGCTATATTTGCTAAAACCTATGATTTCTCGCAGTGTCGCGCCATTTCTTAACTGAAAGGTCACTGCAGAAACTTAATATTGTCAGATAAGACAGAAACATTTAATTATTTCTGCCTCGTCAGTGCTTGCTTCAGCGTATACTTCCTGCGAATACATATACTTCTCATGCAGCAGCATTTTTTTTTTCTCAAAGCTGGGAAAGTAGAACTATTAATACTGCTCTGCAGAGGAATGTACTAAAGCGCAAGCAACATCTTTTATCTCCGGCTGGCTAACAGTGGCAAGTTTAAACATGGCGGCGCGCATTCATGACTTCTGTACCGTACAGCGATCACGTACGGAAGGAGAGTGCGGATGCCTCAAATTTCAGTTAGGCTCGTCCTTGTGAACTTCATTTAGTTGCCTTCTCGCAGGGCCAACTTCCAGCACGCGCTGCAATGTTGGGATTTGCGTGAACCACGTACGACCGGAATCGAGCGGCGCGGTTGCCGCCGCCGCCGCACTCGAGTCCGCGTTGGCAGCCCTGCAGCTCGCTGGTCGAAAAACCGACTGCAAACGCACCACGTGCGCGACACATCGTCGTGTCATGCCATGACGTGATCAGCAGGCGGTCTAACGTTAACGGGCGCTAAAGTGTCTCTGCTGTTTTCGGTCACTGCAATAAAAAGCTCGTTGCGCGTGGAAATGCTTGCGGAACGGATGGTTGAACCTCCACGGTGCGAATGCGCCCAGCGATGTTTTCAGTTTTCGTCAATTTGACTCTATTTGCACAACGTGGTGTTAGGAAACACACTTTCAGTGAGAAAGACGTCTCGGGGCCAGTCTGTATATAAATGCGTCTCGTACAGCGAACCTGTTCTACACAAGCACGCGGCATAGTTTCGTTTTCATGCCTCAATTTGGTTGCGCGCACCCGTTTGTTTGCGGCGATGAAATTGGGTCTGAGGCCACAACAAAAATCTCGCTTCGCTTAAATATGCGAAACGTAATTTGAGAAATTTCTTGAGAGTTTTTAAAACTGAAGTTGCGCGATTATGCGAAAGCACACTTCAGTTGATGAAACGTCGATATCGTCGCTGCTCGCGAATATTTTTAATGCATTTGAAGCAGTACGTTATTCTCTCCGCGAACTTATATAACTGCATGCTTTCAAACAGTGTTCAAATCACTCCAGCACTGTTGGTGTGCTCTTATATTAATGTCAAACAATGTGCACCATCTGAACACGTGACTTTTTCAAGGATGACATCCACTTTTGCTTCTAAGATGCTGAAAGCCCGAATGAAGGAAATCGCACACTGAGAGTTTAACTCTCAGTGTGCGATTATACCGATATTTCATTCTTTCTATTTTTCAGCGCTTTTATTATTATTTCTTTTACATTATATGAGCGCTCAAATTGCTAAGCCATCTGGAAAAAAGCGAGGCGGAGAGAGTGGCGTCATAGCACCCTAATCAGGCAGGTAGTAGTTGTGGTATTTGAAGCGCACTGCCACACCATAAAACCTTGTTCTGCTGGCCACAAAATGTGTTGTACAAACGACGAACATACAACTCTGGGCAACTCTGGGGGTGAAGTATACCAATACATCTACCCAGGTAGCACCGAAACATTGGAACAATGAGACGTTTTTGTTTCAGTCTAACGTTATTTTGATGCTGCTAATGCCTCTTTTTTAATGTTTTTTAGCAATGTTCCATATATAAATTAATATAGTGTTTCAGTAAACACTTAAACAGCATAAATCTAACATGTAAAAAGGGAGTAATTACTCACTTGACATCGACACAAGCGCAGCTATAAAGGAAAGATGCATCTTTCGAGTTACTGATCAGTTCGCTCTCGCCCTACTCTCTGGTCTGCTGACCGTCATGGTTAGCTCAGGTGGTACAGCGACTGCCCCGGAAAGGCTTTGGTTCCGGTTTCGATCCCCGGATCGGCACGAATTTTTCTACGAGTTACGAAGTTCCTGAGAAAGCTGTATAGCTTTCCTGTATATCCATACGGGTGCACTTGGGTGGATATGTCAATTAGTATTTAAACCTACTCCACTTTGGGAGATTCCCTTAAAATATTCGACCAAATCTAACATGTACGATAGCAGCCGTACCATTTTATGCCTCAGTAATTGAGTAGAGGAAGGCGCGAATAAGTTTTCAAGTAAATGCTGGTAGTGCGATGATAACTGTTAACCATGTTACGAGCAGAGTGATTCTGGTTGCTTCGACGAAGATTATTGAAGATTCGGAGAGAGATATATTGTTACGGGCTCACGAGCCCGTCCAGCGGAAATCACCGCGGGATGCAGGAGCAACTGTAAAAAAAACAAAACAAAAACAAACAAAAAAAAAAGTAGTTAAGGAAAGATTTAACATGGCTAAGTCAATGCGAAAGCGCGCGACTCCTCCGTGATGTCTGCGAACCTTTTTTATGCGACACACGCCGTATACGGCGTAAAAATACGATGTGTACTCGAAATTAGAAAAAAAATAAGGATTTTTTATAGTAGTTTTATGTTTGCAGCAGTGTTTGAGAAGTTTCGCCTAAGTAGATTTACGAGTGGTTAGTATTGCTATAGACACATTGTTAACACCGCCCTCCCAAAGGTTAGAGAGGCATGAAAACTTGTTCGGCGTTACTAGCTGAAGAAGGGTATGTATACCTTGTAGGTTACATGTCGTGTGGAAGTTAATTCGCCTTCAATGCATTATCTCACACTTTCTAGGAAAAAAGCAGCGCACCAGCATAAACACGTGGGAGGAAATTGTCTCGTCCCTTCCTCCCTCGTGCTCATGCTAGTGCGCTGCGTTTTTCCTAGAATGTCGTACCAACTCGCCCATCAGTATACGCTATTATCTCACACTTTTCAAAGTTTGGAATCATTAACTAGTCTTCTTTCACTGTAAATCACACAGTCATCAGAAAAAAAAAAAAAGGTAAATGCATCATTTAATTCTTGGAATATTGTTAGTAATATTTAGAAATAGTCGCGGGGTGGAGACGGAGACTTGTGGGACGCCGGGAGAAACAGAAGCAAGAAATTAATCATTTTAGTTAACCGCTGCATACTGAGAGCGAAACCTCGAAGCCATGCAAGGGCAGGTTATAGGCTCGTTGATTTACTTATTCTAAGTAAGTTTTAAATTTTTCTCCCTGCTTGCGCTTGAATTTTTACAGTGAAGACAGACTGCACCCACTTCCATGGCTCCGAACGTGTGAAGCGCCTGAGATGAAGGTTGCTTAAATAAAAGTGTCACACCACCACCTGCTCTGACATCGACACACCGTTACTTCCACGTGCTTTCGCAGGTCAACAGCACCAAGTTAAGACACTAGAGTGTTTTTGAGCATGAAGTTGACCGGCCCGAACGGTGCCCCGAAGGACATCAATGCGATCAAGCTTTGACTGGTCACTGTAGCACGGCAGCTCCTGATGCATTCGTTGAGTTTCTCAAGCAAGCTCACTTTCTGTGTACTGCCGCGGAATGCAGCTGCACGCCAAGCTGCCCAGAACAGTGGTGAGGTCTTTGTGCCGCTTCTTGGTGTAATAATGTCTCCTTTGAAGGTATGCATTTGTGTCTCAACCTTTTAGAGCGCAGCTCTTTGGCGCCCGTTCCTGCGTTTCGCGGCGTCGCCTTTGTCCCTCGTAACCAGCTCCATAAATAAACAAACAATCCCTGTCTCCACCGGGAACCGAAGCTCCATCCTTTGTTAACCCACTGCGCCGCGCCCAGGATCGATGATTCTCCTTGTCCACCGTGAGGATAATAGCAACGATAACAATGACGCTGCAATTAGTGATAATGCCATGATGACATTAGCAATGATAATAACGGTACGTTGAGTTGATAATTATAATGAGAGCAAACGTGATGCACCTTGTGCACCAGCAACGCTTAGGCTTTCGCTTTCCTGCAGTGTAGATTTCGCAGGGTTCTCGGAATTTCGGAGCGCAGCTCTTTGGCGCCCGTACTTGCGTTTCGCGACGTCGCCGTTGTCCCTCATAGCCGTAACCAGCTCGCGCAATGTCTGCCATACCTGTTCTGTGGACACCTTAACCGCTCTGTAAGGGAAGGGAGGAAGATGGGAGTGAAAGGGGTGCCGTAGTGGAGGGCTGCGTAGTAATTTCGACCACCTGGGTATCTTTAACGTGCGCTGAAATCGCACAGTACAAGGACGCCTCCTCGTTTCGCCTCTATCAAAACTTAATTAGAGCCAGTTAAGTGGTTCGCAGGAAAGGAATAGCCCAGTATATGTCACTCGTGGAGGGGGAACTAACTAGTTGGCATGGAATATGTGTGTATATAAGATTAAAAAAAGTTGTCTGTAATTGTATACAGATGTCTTTCTCGAATTCTTTGCCTCAATCTATCGAAAAGCTGAAACAGCATGATGAACTGCGCTCAAATTTCGCATTAGGAAGTAACGTAATCGTCGGCAAATTTTTTCAAGCTCCAGTGAACCCAAAACAGCCGCACCAGCATAAACATCTCCCTATAAGCCACTGTTCTTCACAACATGGCGCGAAATCAGGTCTGTTAATTGCTAATTAGTGCGCGTGCCGTAAAAAGATTCGAGCTAAATTATGCTCAACCATAGCATAAAGGGAGCTATGGCTCAACGCTTCATCGTGGTTGCATGTATAGAGAATTTGTTGCGCCCTGTAACAAGCAACATACCAGCAAGACCTCTGTGCTTGCTGGTAGGCAGGGCGCGTCTATTAATTTCAGGGATGACACCTCGTAGTGTTGATCCATTTTGTGCGTTACCTGTGCTTGATATCTCCACGTTTGTAGTAGCACCAATGCCCAAGAACATGCATCCTGTCGTTCATCAGGGTAGGCGTAGGGCCAGGACGGAAGCCTTAGCCAAGATCTATCAGAACAAGAACACCGTCTATGTAGACGCGGCGATGTATTCTAATGAAAGAGATGCGGTGGTGACGGTTGTAGATTTCTAGCTAAAGGAGAAAATGAGCGCCTCGCTACGGAACTGCACCGTGTCTGACGCCGAGGAGGACGCTATTGCTCTAGCGGTCGCTGAGGGCAATAGGTCCGGGCGTTCGCTGGTAGTAATGACCGATTCGCAAGCCGCTTGCCGAGGATTCACCAACGGCAGTATTGGCAAAAAGGCGGCCGCCATCTTGAAGGCCAGCGGGATAAGTGACACAAAACAATTCGTACTTTGGGCTCCGAGACACGTACGGCGACATTCCCGGTAACATCCAGGCCGATCTCATAGCTCGAGGTTATGCAAACCGAGGGAGGTCAGAGGCCGAAGAGACCGGGACAGTGACTCGTACCTACGCAGACATTTTGGTGCACTACCGGGGGACCAGAAGACGGTATCCTCCGCCGCACAAGTTGTTAAACAGGGAGCAGTCAGTGTCTTGGTTGCAGCTGCAAACAAATTCTTATCCATGCCTGTCTTTATACAGCAAGATACATCCGACCGTATACAGGGACACGTGTCCCTGGTGTGGACAGAAACCGACAATTTATCACATCACATGGGCCTGCCAGAAAATAGATGCAGTGCCGATAATTCACAACGCCACGCCGGAGCAGTGGGAGGCTGCGCTGTCCAGTTCGGAGTCGAAAGACCAGGGCCCGCTTGCACAATCTTAAGACTGTCTTAGCTAAGTCCAGACTTAACTGGAGTCTAAAGAATAGGCCACTAGCATGGCCGCTTAAGACTGGAGCCACGACTGGGCTTCAGTCCTGACTTGAATAAGTCGCTTGTATGATTACGACTCTAGTGCTGTCTTGGTTAAGACACAAGGACGCCAGGTGTCTAAGTAGAGAAATTAGGGAAATACAGGGATGCGCTGGCACTGTCCCTGCTGTAAGATGTACACATTACGTCAATTTTGCGTTGTGTAAAATCCGTGCCATTGCTTTTTGCGGCTTAAGATTGTGTTACGAGGAAAAATGCCCCAAGTGGTTGCTGAGGCCGTTCTGAGAAGCCACTCTGGTGAACATGAACCCGAAGCGTTCGACGTTCGGAACACGAGCCGTCTTAAATAAGCTTGGTCTTTCTAAAGACACCATTTAAGTCTGGACTTAGCTCGGACTTTATCGTGCAAGCCGGCCCAGCTTTGGCTGATTGAACGGGCCAGCAGGGCAGCAAAGGCCGCGGGAGTCCTGGACTGAGGACCCAATCACGGGAGCTTTAGATTATTTTTCTTTTTTGCATTATATAAAGTTTTCTCTCTCTCTCCGCACTGTGAATAGCGATTTTCCCTAGGATGCTTGAAAGCCAAGATGTGTGCGTAGTGTGTACAGCGTGTTGGCAATCGAAACTGTTTCAAGACGATAGCGTAAAAGGCCCCGTTCTCCAGAAAATCCGCGGCTTTTTGAGCGATAAATCACGAGCATGCATCTGGAAGGTAGCCACGTAACCACGTTCATCTATGGACTGTGTGCCTATCGGAATAGCATGTCTGACTGCGGATCCAACGACTGTGGAAAGTTCGATTCCCCCTCCCATTTCAAGGAAGCGACCCGATTCGGCACCTCGTGTCATCTCGACCTTGTAACGGGGTCTCGTGACGCCATATATCACTATCATTTGGGGAACAGCGCTAACACAGGACGGAGCGAGAACAGAACACAACGCCTGTGTTGTGTTCTCGCTCCGTCCTGTGTTAACAATGTTCCCAACATGATCGTAAGCCCAACTCTCCACTCTTCCGAGTTCCATACAACACAACTTGCCCGGCCCTTCGACCAAAGCGCGCCTTTTATCTATATGTCGTATGGAATTTCACTCCATGCGATAGCTTAGTGCTAATGGACTTGTGTGAGATATAAGGCACACATTAAGGGACTATAGTGGTTAAGCGAATAGGAAAGTGCACGTACACGCACGAGAATCCGAAAGGGGAGCGATGTCCACGGACGGAGTCATTAAACTTAACTTCCCTCGACTTTTCTTCCTTTTTTTTTTTTTTTTTTTACTGTGGTGTTGAGTTAGTGCATTCGACCACTGGTCCGCATCATATAATTTTAGCTGCACCGTTGAACAGTGCCAGGCGTGTAGGAATGAAAAGGGGGCAGGGTGTACGTGAAGCAGGTGCCGTCGATATGTAGCACCATGCTGTGATAATTGGTCATCCTGTGTGAACATACTGCGACCAAATTTATACTGCTAACTACTACAGTTAGCACAGATTTGAAGCGTCTTGCAGCGATATTTTCTGTGAGGCTCATTTCTATGCGTCCACTTTATGCAGGTAATATATGGCTTGCAGCAGTATGACGGTGCGGTACAGTTTACAAAACGCTTGACAATAACATCCACCTCAAACACATTGGTACATGTTGATACTAGTCATTTCATTTCATTTTATTACCTTAAAGACCCCTCGCGGGGTATTACATAAGGGGTGGGATGAGAAGAAAAGGTACAAGACAATGCAATATATGTGATCATATACAAAAAATGTTGTTTAGATTGCTAGCAAACGATGAAGGGCAGGTGATGTCGACGATATGCTGGGGAAGGCCGTTCCAATCTTTAGCTGCACGTGGGAAGAAGGAGGCTGAAAAAGTAACAGTTCGGGCACGTGAGCGAAACACTTGAAGCGTGTGGCTAGTGCGGTGGGAAATGTAAGATGCTGGCGTGATGTAGGGGCACGGTTAAGTGATGAGTGAAAGAATTTCTGATACAGTGATAGCGTGGCTATGCGACGACGAACGGAAAGAGGCGACAGTGCTGATTTAGCTTTTAGGGCTGAAACACTGACGTCGTACGAGTAAGAAGAATGAATGAACCTTGTAGCACGGTTTTGAACGGCTTCTTGATCGTTTATGAGGTTAATATGATGCGGATCCCATATGGCGGATGCATATTCAAGTTTAGGTCTAATGAGTGACTTGTAGGCGAGCAACTTCACGTGATGCGAGGCGAGGCGAAGGTGACGTTTAAGAAATCCCAGAGTTTTGTTGGCAGATGATATCACGTTAGCAACATGTGCATTCCATGTTAGGTCATTAGATAATGTGACGCCTAAGTACTTGAAAGATGATACAGATTCTATGGACTCGTTAGCGATTTTGTAATGGAAGGCATGACTCGTTTTGCGACGGGTAATGGAAAGAAGCTTGCATTTGCTAGGGTTCAGGGTCATAAGCCAATTTTTGCACCACTGTTCAATTTGGTTAAGGTCCTGCTGGAGGGCTTCTTGATCAGTTCTGTTTGTTATTTGGCGGTAAATTACGCAGTCGTCAGCAAACATTCGAATTTGGCAGGATACATGCTGTGGGAGATCGTTAATTTGAGTCATTTGATGCGCATGCCCTCTCTCAACTGTGCGCTATGTTTGAAGTCTATTACACGACGGCAGTGGTAAATGTGCTGCATTTTCTTCAATTATGAGCATGCCATCATGCAAATGAATATGCTGGTGTATATAGGCTCGGCGATTTCTAAAAAACACTGGTGTGGGTGGAATGCTCTGCCGGGAACAAACGTCTATAATATGCGCACAAAAAACAACGTGTATAGGTGCCAAGTCGGCCATTGATAACTTCAACTGACTTGACGCAGTAGCTATGTGGCCTCACTACCTGCTTCTGAGCCACGTTGCGCATTTACGACACCCCCGAAACTCGCCGCCTTGTAATGTAGTAGTACGAGGAGGATTATTCTCATCTCTATACAGACCTTGTCATCTTAAGCTGCATTGAGTGCCTGTTTATAAAGCCTAAATGCAGGCCCTGTGGCCTGTGCATACTTTTGACCAAGCCTGTACCTATCCTAACGCAAAAGGGATTACTATAACCGTCAACGTAAACCTTGTACAGATTGCTCGATTTCACAAAAGTGAACTGCGTGCGTCGACACCGGTCGAATTTCCTCGCGGATCCGAGAGGCTGTGTTACACCTCCATTCACTTCGAAAAATCGGCAACAATTCCTATTCGGTGTGGACGTTACAAGATCGAACCTAGCGGCGGAAAAAATCCGAAGCGAGCTTTATCAGCCACAAATGGCTTGTCTGCTACAGTGGACGAACTGTATACTTGAAGAGAGCCAGAGAATCAACTTCTACCATGAAGAAACAACTGGGCGGAGTTTTCCTCGGTGTCCCTTTGAACACTTCTTTTGCCGCCCGTGTGTCGTTGATATTTTAGTCCCCAATAGTACTAATGCTTTTAATTATGGCTACGTCACAGCAGCTCACGTTGTGGTAGCGGTTTCCTTCTGAACAAATTGCGCCTCTAACGGTTTTGCCAAGTTGATGGATAAGAACTCTCTGTGGAGTCCCGATCGATATGTTTATTGGTGTGTTAATTCATTTGCTGTAAAGCGTTAGCTGCAGTTTACGGTCACCTTAATTGCAGCCGTATTGGAGGATGTACTGGTCATGAATAAGTGATTTAGTGACTCCCTTTTCGACATATATATATGCAAACACATTGCTGTTTCAACTGCCATCAGTGACTGTGATGACTGCAACTACAAGGAAGTGGCTAATGCCCCTCTAAGGGGGCCCTACAACCGATCGTGTTAACTGCTGACACGAGGTCGCTGTCAACCACCTTTCGCCTGCTACGTGTCATCGCAGGTCGCGAACAGGTGAAAAACGGTTGAGTGCTTCCTTCTAGAGTTGTATACATCATAGAAATTGTCATAGAAAACATTGAAGCTCGTTCCGTGGACCATGTCGAAAATTTCGGAGACTACATTTTTGGCCAGAGGGCGATTTTTCCTAATAGCCCTCCAAATTAACAGACGCAGTGGTGCTAAGTAGTGTAGAATGTTTTTTAAGGTGCAAGCTGAGCATTGGGGCTTTATCCAATATTTATATTGGATATTAATATTTATAGGTACGTAGACTCTTGGAACACAAGACTATGATATACGTCTGCTGGTCTAAAGGGGCGCCAAGACTACCCCATACCTTTACTCTGTTGGACCTGTGCCCTCATTTTATTTATTTATTTTTTTTTTAAGTACAGGGTTATGGCCTTGCAGGTTTTTTGACAATACTCGCGGCCGAGGACCCCTGATGTTGCGTTATAACTACTTGTCACCTTTACCTCCGGAAAGCCGGGGAATCAAGGAACCGTTGTGAAAACCGCGTTATCGCGTCACACAAAATGCTGCGAGTTCAATTCATTAAAATAAATGTTGTATAACCATTCCTTGGAGCGGGTGGAGAGGGAAGGCTGCTTGGCTCCCCCTAATGATGAGCCTTGCGCGTGTATATAACGGGACCCTGTTTCCGCATTCAAATGTAGCATTGCGTAACGAAAATAAAAATATTTGTTGCCTTTACATGTAAGGACAAAAGGTAAATAGCAATTAGATGCACATTCTTTTCTCTAGGTAACGCGCCATATTCTCTCAGTGACTCGATGTGAGCACTATTCCACAATAAGTTAATCGAAATGTCTAGAGATGCGCCCACATTATGCCTGTTGCTCCTGCATGAGCCCTTGCGACCTTCGAGGCAGTGAGGTTCTCCCATGCCTAACTATCGGCGTCTTCGTAATGGCTCAGCTCGGCGTCTTCACTCTCGGTTGCACGCAGCTTTCGAGCATCGCTGTCGCGACTCACACTCACAGGGTGAAAGCAAAAGCAACGGCGTCAGGCAACGCGACGTACACGAGCAGAGATCCACGCGCGTTCGCTCGCTTTCGCCTCGCACTAAACGCGGTCTCGTTATCGTATCCATCTGCTCGTAATTAAACTATCGCTACCATTGGCACCATCTGCGATCCTGCAGCAACCTCCCAAGCGCATACTGGAGATGCAGACAGTACCGGCTATGTATAGCCGGCACAACACGCTTCGAAAGGTGCAAGACAACGCAACCCGCAAGAAATGTGGCGAGCCTGCCGAGGTGAAGGCGTGCCGCACTGCAATGCAAGAGTGAACAACGGGAAGGCCAGAAGCGTAGAACGATGCGCTTATATAAATGGCGATGTTGCTTAAGTAATTATAGGCAAACGCTTTGCCCACAGCTTTGCATACACGTGAAAGCTCGCGTACCTATGGCACTTAATTAAACACCCGTGAATTAGAATACCATGAGCCGATCGAAGTGGTCTCCACTGTCGTCGTACACGAGCAGAGATGCAGCGCCGGGCTTCGGAACACGGCAGAATACTTGTGCCTTGTGTTTAAATACAAATACCCACGCGTAATTTTGCAGTTCAACGCTGCTATTGAACGACTTGTGTCTACCGGTAAACAACCGAAATACATTGCGTGGCTTTTTGTGCACTCGAAGTATGCACATCGAATGTCGATTATATCGCCCTATTTCGTGCATGGGTATACAGACATGGGCAAAACAATAAAGCCAGCCACCTCGCGACTCGCAATTGTATAATCATATCACAACTTAAATTCGCACCCATGATATACCTAGCATATAAGCAAGTTTGTGATATGTCGGACATAGAAAAATATGATGTACTCAGGGGGAAATACTCCGGATCCGCCTGACGTACATTCAACCCCAGCCTCAAAATAAAGCGACCAGACTTGTTCGACGTATTGCATTTAAAAAAAGAAAGAAAGAAAAAAAAAAAAAAAGGTCCCTCTGACGCACCTTTAGCTACAGCGTAGCGACCTCTCTGTTCATGTCAACGCAGGACCAATAATCATCGCAGTGATCCAGCATAAATTATCTTCCAAGGCCTCACAGTTACATTTAGGTATAGGCCAGCAGAACACCATTTTGAAATCGCTCCAATAATTTCGTAACTCTGCTCTGGACGCGCCAGTCACTTTTTTCCGGTTTTGGATTTCGCGCCGCGGCCCTTTGTTAAATGCGCGTTTTATTCTGTTTGCAGCAAATATCGAAGAGAAAGGGTCATGTATGTACAGTGGTCGGCTATATTCGGCACTTCACACAGACACATAGATATTGTTTAACGCCGTTTGAATGGTGCGATAGTGATTTGCAGTACGCCACGCTGCCTGCTGTCCCTCGTACTGCGGAAGACTACTTGCGACCGCGGAGGCCATGCCATAAATGGGGGCAGCGGGAAAGGGCAGCGGGCAGCTCCGAGTTGGCGGCGGCCGGCGGGGCGACGGTTTCCTACCCGGGGCGGGGCCACGAGGGGCGACGTGGACGTATGCATGGCAGGCGTAAACCGTAAACAACATGGCGTTGTCGGTGTGTTGAGAGTCGCAGCGTCGTGACAAACTTCGTTGCACTGTACGGGCCGTGGAAACGCTCCGTCCGCCGCTCGCGCCACGCGGCTCGGAGCAGCTACGAGAGCCTGCTTTGCGCGCTGTGTGTAGCAGCGCGGCGGATGCGCAGCAGCCAAAGGCGAGACGATAAACGAAGGCCGATATATCGTAGCATGGGTCGCTGCTGCGACTGCTTTGTTTCGCCTAGTCTCAAGCACTGACGTGTACGCCTGATAATCCGTCGAACACAGCCGCCATGGAACCAGGTATGTCAGACATTTTATTCGTCTATACTTGGCTACGCGGATATTTCTGTACAGTGGTGGGTTGCAGGATGGTCGTCCCCGCGAAATCTTTCTGATTCAGCATGTTGTGGAAACTTGTCGGGACGCATACCTTGAGGTGTTGTAGAGCCTGGAAACTCTTCCCTTCCACCAGTATGGAAATATCGTCAAGCTGGAGTGCGCCTAATATATGTAAATTTTACGCAGTGGCACGAGTTTGTCGTGTATAACGAGCGATCACGTTTTCTGATGCGATGCCAGCAAATGTCTGCCTTATTGCACTTCATTCGCTAAATCGCTGTTCCCTTTGGAGGCAGCGTATTGAAAGGGCAGGGTGCGCGTGTTTGTTTAAAGCCTATCGCCCGAAAAGTCGGAATTTTTATCTTGATCATCGCACTGTAGCTCAAGTATTGATCGAAGCGGCATTTTTGCGAGTTTCTTGAGCATATAGCGACTATACCTGTTAACTAGCACCGTAGTATACAGTCCTGGACGAAAGCTTTACCGTCCAAAATTTTGCCGAGTTCTGGTATATCTTAAATTTGACGCACACATGAGCAACCACTTTCATTTGGTACCCGGCGCCGCATCTGCTTTTGTAGAGGCAGTGGGAGGCTGCATGCACTGCTTCGAGCTCTCTTTCTCTCTCTCTCTCTCTCTCTCTCTCTATATATATATATATATATATATATATATATATATATATGGGCATCAGCAACGAACACAAAAAGAAAAATTACAGAGGGCGTGCACAAAAGATAGATTTATCAAATTCAATCCTGGAGCTCGAATATTAAAGGCAGTTAGGCGCCTGTGCGTTGACATGCGGCCGTGCTTAGCTTTTGTATTGTTTGACTCCTGGCACAAGTTCATCTAATAAACTCTCTTCGCCCGAGGTAAAAATTGCTAGTTAATTGTCTCATTTCTAAACGGTTCCCGGGAAGTCATTTTGTCGTGTTTTTTCTTTTTTTTTTTTTTTAACTTTGGGCTAATCTTACCTACATAGACCATTTCTTCGGTGGTCATTTTCTCCGAGGTATTTTTTTTTTTTTTTTTTTCTGCGCTCCAGCGAAACCTATTGACTCTGCAAGGTGCGTATTTTAGAGTTAGGATTTGGCTTGACAGCGTTAAATCATTTCTTCGGGAATATCCCTGGCCCCTTAAGCCTCCGGGATCCCGTTTTGCAGTCGACTTAGTTTCGTTCAATAACGCATTTAATGGGGAACTCAGCGCATTCAACTGGTTGCTCTGTTCTCCCCACGTGCCGGCGAAGGTTCGAGCAGGCGACTGTCTTTTGTCCTTTGTTCAGCCTTAGACGGCACGATAGGCCCGCGCTTGCTAGCAGTTCTGCCTCCAACTGATGTCCGGATATGCAGAGATGAAACATATTTACTTTCCTCCATGGCGGCGGCGGTTATGCTAGATGATTTGTGCCTCGGACGCAAGCACGGAGCCTGCAAACTGCAGTCGAACTGCCTGAATTCTCGCTATACAGAGTCGCCAAAGGCTTGTACTGCTACTATATGCTTCGATGCCATATACAAGCGCCGCGTTTTGAGACATTGAGAATCTTGGTATTTATCTACAGTGACTTAGGGTGGCGAGGGTTGCCGGCCGCGTCTCCCTGAATTTTCTGAGTGCTTTTTTTCAGAACCCGGCAACAGGAAGTTATACAGCCCGTATACGAGACACATGTGGTAAGCGAGCGCACGAAGCTCTCGAGGCAGCATTTATTTTCTTCATCTAATTGGTCTCCATTTTTATCTAATCTTTCTAAGAAGCAATGCCACAGAAAAATTGCGCCTGTTTCGAAGGCTGTGAAAAAAAAAAAAAAAAAAAAAAAAAAAAAAACATTGTGGGGATTTAAGTAAGGATTGAACCCAGTGAGAGGGCGAAAGCTGTCAGTGTTGCAGCGATGTCTTTTTTTTTAACACCCGCTTTTAGTCCG
Organism: Amblyomma maculatum; assembly: GCF_055883805.1. Taxonomy (NCBI): domain Eukaryota; kingdom Metazoa; phylum Arthropoda; class Arachnida; order Ixodida; family Ixodidae; genus Amblyomma; species Amblyomma maculatum. The sequence continues at coordinate 14,351,701 of NW_028146738.1, forward strand.
CAGTTTTTACATAATTTTTATTGAAATTAGGTTTCGGGGAAAGGAAGGAGCCTTATACTTTTGAGTGGACGCCAAGGAATGACGCCAAGGAATTGTGGACACATACACTGTACCAGGTCAAGATCATGTTTTTCATATCTTTTTTTTCTTGTATATTGTACATTGGTTTATAAGAAAGGAAAGGCGCAGTATCTGCCAGACTTGAGAAAAGGAAGATGGGAGTGGAAGCGGAGGCCGCAGAGTGATTTGGCCACCTCTGGGCTGTCTCTCCGTTCAAGTTAGCTTTTGGGGAAAGGAAGGCGCAATATACATTCGGGTGAACACCACGAAATCGTGGACACCCACACTTAACAAGGTCATTTGAAGGGCAAATTTAGTGTCACAAGAAGACCTGCTATACCTAGCGAAGTGAAGCTTTCGCTTCCATTGTAAAATAGTTTACAAGAAAGGAAAGATGCAGTATCTGTCCAGGTCATTTGAAGGTAAAAACTCCAAGGTCCGCGACAGCTGCCCGGGGTAGCGTAATGAAGCTTTCGCTTCAAAAATTGCGCAACCTGTGAAATTCTGTCTATGACTACACAGGCCTGTGATCACCGAACACTACCTGGCAAAAAAAAAAAAGAAAAAAAAAAGCAACCTCTTACTACCTCAAATTCAGACATTGGCCATCGTTGCCCACTTTTTACTGGCTTAATTCTTTATCCTCCTTCGCTTTGTCATCAAGGAAACTTTGGTATGGTTTGTTGGGTTTAACATACCAAAGCGACTCAGGCTATGAGAGACACAGTAGTGCAGGGATCCGGAATATTTCGACCAAGTGGGGCTCATTATAAACTGACATTGCACAGCAGACCCGTGGCGTCTTGCGTTTTGCCTTCTTCGAAACACGGCCGCAGTAGACGCCAACCCGTAGCAATGTGCCGTACATGCTAAGACAAACGCGGGCGGGCGTCGTGCTTTTATGCTGATTTTTTTTTATTATTCTTTCCATACTTCTGCTTTTATTTTCATATATTCAGCGGAGGGGGGGGGGGGGGGGGGGGCGCTCAGTCTATGCCCTTTATCGCATTTTTGCTCAGAACGACACGAGCGAGAAGTGGCGCTCGGCTTGGTACCCACGCCAGCCTGTTCCAATTGATTAATTGATGTTGTATGCAAACCTAAACGACGCCAAGCACCTCCAATCCTTACCTGTTGTTTTCATGTTTTGTGGGTGCCATCAACGTAAAATAGCCTACTACGGCGTCGTAGGGTAGAAGCCAATTTTATGGAAACGAGGTAGTCCGAAGTATAGCTTAGGTAGTAGTGGCTTATTAAAAAATAATGAAAAAGGAAGGAAAAGAACGTTGCCGGCTGCGGCTGAGGCCGGCGGGAAACAAAAGTGATGACGAGGTGATAGCGAAAAGCAGAGAGGGGAGCGATAGCAGGGTAAAAAAAAAAAAAAGAAAGTAAATACAGGAAGTAAATATATGACAGCGCCGACGCCGTCCTTTCTGCGACGAGGGGCCCTGACGCTATCGCGTGAAATTGGATTGGCGGCCATAGCGTCAGTGTCCACGAACTCGCCCTGCGCCTGAAATAAGCCCAGAAGATGAGGTCGTATGCAATCAACATAATGCAACTCCCCTTGTTCTACCTCTCGCTGACAGTGCCGGCAAAGGCGAGCAGTGACTCGACTCACGCGCGCCTGCATGCCGCCCCTTCGCAACAACAAAATAGTCATAGGAATGACACGTGACTTCCGGCAAGTTTTTTTTTTTGTTTTGTTTTTGTTTTTGCATTCGCCTGAGCCACTCTGGGCCTTCTTGTCGTTTCCTTCGTCAACGTCAGAATTTGCTCCATTAAAGGGGCCCAAGATAATTTGCTTCTGTTCTACTTCTGCATGTATATCCGTGATTAGCAGAGCTAGACTATCTGGCATTTTTTAATGCAGTGGATCTCGTTTCGTGCGCACTTTATAACACTCCCCATTTCAATGTTGGTTTTATACGCATTAAGAAATACATCTATGAACGGTGTAAAAAGCATATAAACAACAGCAAAACGTGGAATTTCAAAATAAAGCAATAAATAAGGCTTACTCGAAGTCTTCCGAACCCCCCCCCCCCGCACACACACACACACACATACCCTCCGTCCCTGGATTTGGGCGATCGAGAAAAGGTCCCATGCCTGGTCACTTGAGGTATAGGTCAAAAGTCTGGGAATAGTGGCAGTTTGTGAGCTTGCCCCGACGGACCCATGCATTTTTCACTGCAGTAGTCATTAATATGCACATAATTACGGAAGGGCATTTAAGATTAATTACATGATATGAAGGCGAAATCATGAATTATAGTTTTTTAATGCATCCATGTATCCACTGTAATTAACACAAATCCATCTTTTATACAGTTTAGTCCAACCTAACCTGCCGTGATGAAACGTAATCCACAATATTCCATCGTAAACCAACTGAATCTGTCGTAATCTACCGTAATCTCCCAGAAACCACGATGGTCACCGAAATCCATCATATTTCAACCTGATCTGCTCTTATCCCACCCAACACCACATAATCCTGTCTAATCCACCGAAATGCAACAAAACCTACCTAATCCAGCAGAAACTACCCCTAATTCAACGTATTCAAACTTACTCCCTCTAAAACCACCGTTACCCAGCTTAATTTAACAAGGCATCCTTAATCTACTGCAGTCCACTAAAATGCAGTGTAATACACCGTAATCCAAATTATCCATGGTTTTATCAGGTCACATGGCCCAAGAGGCCCTTTCGAACTTGGCGCTGGTTCCTTATTGGTTCAGGGGCTGAGGCGTCACAGTCCTTAGTGAGCCCACAGCGCTGCGTTTCGTTGCCGATACGCCATGCGAAGGTATGACCTTTAAAAAAAGAAATTGAGCAAAACATATTATGCGGGAATATGTACGATCCAACGCCGTTAAGATTAAAAAAGGAAAAAAAAAAAAAAAAAAAACACATGTTCAACTCTGTCAACGCCGAACGATCATCGCTTGTTTGTGCAAGGTGTGAAGTTTTGTAGCGCGCCTGAATACTTTTATTCGCATTTGCCATTTACCGTGAAAAAAATGTACGTCGTAATGTACCCGTTAAGGCGATGTCTGTAGTATTCTAGGCAATACAGCTGTAGGCTGGAGTAGACGAAATACATATATGTTCGTTTCCTTCGTCATTTTCTGGTGCTTCGCCCCTCATAAGAAGCCATTATGTGGTAGCCAGCTTGCTTTTGCTGTTCGTTTCGCCCTGGTACCAAGCTGGCACTTTGAGAGTCTAGGGTAGTGGATCTCAGCTATGGATGTGTCAGTGGCCCCATGAGACCCGGAATCTCGAGAGGGGGGTATCTTGCGCGGCGATCTGCGCCCGGGAAGCAGGTCGCGCAATTGCGATTGAGAAACTGGTCTCTAAGAAGCGTGCACTTGATAAGCTAGTGCGCTGTGCTTTGCAGATGACTAATTAAGGGTCGAATAGGTGCGTCGGCGCCGCGGTGTTCGTGCCCCTAGAAGAGATCTGAACTCATCCCAACACCGCGCCGCTCTCCGGACGTACGCCCGAGACGCTGCGCTGAAGCCCCGTCCAGCACTGTAGCCAGAGCTCGAGTTTCGCCAATGTGAGCATTGGCGACTCGCTCTCCGTTTCCGCGCTCCTCTGGCTTTTCTTGCCCTTTGAGAAAGCACATCCATGCTTTTTTAGGCGTGCAAAACTATGCCTAGCTAGGCCAGAGCTATCGCGCTACCCCCCCCCCCCCTTTTTTTTTTTTTTTTTGCGTGGGTTTCGCGCGCCCCCATTTAAGAAACACTGCCCCGGATAAATTTTTTGGAAAATAATTCGTTAATCTTGAATAATTATTCATGCAGGCGGAATTTAAAAAAAAAAATACTAGCGGATGCGAGTAATTTAAGTAAGTCCTGTACAGCTCGAACGTTCAGAAGAAAGCTTAGATTTTTTGTAAATGGTCTATCTTAGCTGAGACATCCGTTCCAATACTGTCAATCCCAATCGGCACTTGACAGTATTATGAAATAAATAGATGAATATTAATACATATCTATAATAGCATGGTGTAAGACCGTGTTCTGAAGGGATTGACATGTTGACTAAAGAAACTGGCCTTTGGTAGTGTTATTTAATTAGAGTTCCTGTATACTTTTGGTACTGTAAATACATTGAAATCACAGTGCATTTAAATGGAGTTGCCGGGGCCGCATTTTGATGGAAGCAAAATGAAAAAAGAAAAAATGTGTCCATGCATGTGCCATATACTATTGCACTTTAAAGACCATCAGATAATTAAAAGTAACCTGGCCCATTAGTGCACCACTGCACCTATACTTGTTCCCTCCCCATCTTTTCATTAATTCCCCCAGGGAAAGGTTTAGGTGGTTATTATAGGGGAGACAGAACTTTTCCTTCCCCAAAATCAACACATCCATGCAGAAAATTAAGGTCATATATTTAGACTGCATTTTGAACTTGGGAACACTAACCTTTATTACATAACCATTAATGTCATCATCATATGTCACACGTTCAAAATCTGGCATTTAAGAAAAATCAACGTAATCAAGTCATATATCGTAGCAGGCAATCTAGTAACGTTGGTTGCAGGATAAGAAAACAAAGCGATCATGTGGTGCTAACATCACTTGTTCAACAAATCCCAGTGTCAATCTCCCGTGTGCGTTATGACTTTTCATTTATTTCATTTTTTCTCCATTTCATTTCTTTTCTCTACCCCTATTTTATAATTGTTCACAGGAAAGGAAAGGCGCAGTATCTGTCAAACATCCTATGGACACCTGAACCGCGCCGTAAGGGAAGGGAGGAAGGTGGGAGGGAATGATATTGGAAAGAGAGAATAGGGGAGCCGTAGCTAGGGAGGGCTATGGAGTGATTTCGACCTCCTGGGGATCTTTAACGTGCACTCGTTTTCTTTCTAGACGTGTGTGTGTGTGTGTGTGTGTGTGTGTGTGTGTGTGTGTGTGTGTGTGTGTGTGTGTGTGTGTGTGTGTGTGTGTGTGCGTGCGTGCGTGCGTGCGTGCGTGCGCGCGCGCGTGTGCGAGTGTTTCTCCCTTTGTGTCCTGTTTTCTTCAATATGTAAATACATCAAAAACTTTTTTGCTATCCCCCCGTATGGGTGTATGCCATGTATGTTATTTGGTAAACAACAGCAACAACAACGCCCGCCGGCAATTAAACATGACGTGACTGAAGGTAAACATGAAAGCGTGACTGAACGTGACGGATGGGTACGTGTATGCACCTCTGCTCCCTACATTTTGTTCTCTGTGCATGTGACAAACATACGGGAGGCCACGAGGTGGCGCTATCTGATATCATGCCCAGGTATCATGGTAGCAACTGCTACCACCCCGTTTCAAAATCCATCCATCCATCCGTCCGTCCGTCCGTCCGTCCGTCCGTCCGTCCGTCCATCCATCCATCCATTCCATTCCATTCCATCCATCCATCCATCCATCCATCGATCCATCCATCCATCCATCCATCCATCCATCCATCCATCCATCCATCCATCCATCCATCCATCCATCCATCCATCCATCCATCCATCATTTTCAAGGGCTCCGTTCTTTGGGAGAATATGAGAATATTTTTACAGGTCATGGAGGAAGGAAAAACTAAGGAGGGAACGCGCGGCAATACTCTTGAAGCCTAGTCATAAAAAATAAAAGGGAGCAAGTTGGTCTCCACGTGTTTAGACCTCGTGGTGGTGGTGGTGAAAACTTTATTTCCGTAAAGAGAGAGAGAGAGAGAAAAGTGATAGCGTGCGGTGATGTCTACCAGATATGTCTATATCTAAGAACGTTGTATGATGTATATACTACCGAATCGGCGCGATAACCGATGCTCGCCACAGCAGACAGCCGCGCCAAGGCTATACCAAGGCAGACGCGCGCATTAAAACATACCGACATTAAAACATTGAGACTGGCCGCCTAATGTCGCGGCGGCACTCTTGGTGTCCGGGGGATGGGGAAGTGGGACGTGGGGAGGGGTGGGGGAGATCGTCTTGGCCCGCATCAAGCAAACAGCCCGGTGAACGTCGGCAGGTCGGTAGTCCGGTGCGCAGCCTCCGGTGCAGCAGCGCTTACGGGTGTTCCAGGCGAAGCCTGGTACTGCGCCTCTGCGAGGCACAGGAAGGACTGCTGGTGACAGCAGGACGCCACGGCGATTGGGGCAACCGCCGCAGCAGGAGGGAACCGCAATAGACTGCTGCCAAGGCAGCAGCGCGGCGGGTGGTGCTGAGGAGACCGTCCGTAGACAGCGCGCCGAGGCCCGCGAGCAGGGAGCCCACGGGGAGCTGTCCCGGAGTATCCGGAGTATCCGGGTAGCAGCAGGAGGGAGCGCCAGGATTCACGGAAACACGCGCGCTCTCCCTCGAGACCGGCCGTGGCTGTGGTGGCCAGCGTCTGCGCGCGCTCCCGCGCCTGCGTTTCAAGCAAGTGCCTTCGCCACCTTCGCTGCCGCCTCACGGCCCGCCAGCTGCGTCGTCTGCTGCAGAATCGCCTCCTTTCCATGCGGCGACGGCAAACGCCTCTTCCGACCCGCTCGATCTCACGTCTGTACTCAACCCTAAAGCACCTCAATAGAGGGGTTTCACTCCACCCGACCATGTATTTCATTCCATCCCCGGACGACGGCTGGGAAACCATCGGTGCCTCTCGCAAGGCCGCGAAACCTGCCAAATCTCGCCTGGACATGATATCGGTCGGTCTCCAGCTCCCACCTGTACCCTTACCCCCACCATCCAGCCCTACGAACTACTTGGAACTCCTCTGAACACTTATGTAATGACCTCACCCTCGAGAACAATCCAGTGCTGAACCTGGTCTTTCTGAAAACACACTCTGACCTTACTGCCAAGCTTCTATTGCCCATCACCTACATCAACATTTCCGGTAAGCTCGTGAAAGTCCGTCCCTACCCTGTCAGCACTCCTCTTTCCTGCTTCGGTGTCATTCATGGCGTCGAGCGTGGCCTCATAGAGACCCACGCAGCCGATATAATAAACGCGCGCGTGATGGGGTCCACTGAAACAGTACTCATTGCATTTTCTGGTACTGTCATCCCAGTCCGCATTGTTATTTTCGTCGAGCAGCATTTCAATGTAGCCCTCGCAAATTCCGCGTTTCTGCGTGAACGCGCTATCTCGAGATTGGCCACCGCGCACATCAGTGCTCTAGTGGCACTGTTAACTGCCCCAAGTGCACTTCCCCTATCTCCCCGCCACCCGCTGTCCAATGCAGCCCTGGTGCCGGCACTGTCAGACAAATGAGCACGCTACTTTCGCCGCTATTTGTCCCTACTACATAAGCGGGAAAAAAAAAAGTGTGCCAAGAACACCTGCCAACAGCGTGTCAACCTTTGCCAGGCCACTCAGCGGGCTTCTCTGCAGCCCCTTATGAACTATGGCTATCGTTTTGCAGAGCATGCATTCTATTCCCTTTCCGGCTTCTACGCAGCAGTAGCAAAGACACCTTCTCAGCTTCAGCGCAGAGTCGTGTGCTCCTAGTCTCGTCAATCTCTTGACATGTCTGATTAACAAGCCTCATTACTCTCTCCACTCATCTCCGCAGTCACTCGCTTACGCCGTGCCCCCTCCCCCATCCTTTATGCTTTCATACCCTTCAGCTCTGTGTGGCTAGTTTGGAAGTGGCCATTCGCCCCCTCAAACAAGATCTCAACAGTATCGATCGCCGCCAGGATGCTCTTGAGGCTTGCATGGATCAGCTCACTACAATAGATTTCAAACTCTCTAACATAGAGACAGTCGTCACATACTGTCCGTTATACTTAGTGGCATGGGCAGAGGCATACTATTATTTTTGATTACTTTTGGGCAGCCTCACCATAGTATATGTCTCAAACACCAGTCTGACCTTGACCGCCGCCTCCAATAGCATGAGGAGGCTATCATTCAAATTGATGCCAAATTCAATCGCCTGGATACTCACGTCAATGTTTCAGACTTCCCTGCAAACCATCATAGATTCTCTTCCCCCACCCCCAAAGAAATGTGATGACTTGTCACATCGCGGTCAAATTAGTTAGATCTCAACATAAAGGACCTCAATATCATTCAATAGAACTGTCGCAATCTTAATACTAACCGCACTCCATTACACCTATATCTTCTTACTCTCTCCTATCTGCCTCACTTTTTCCTTCTCCAGGAAAATCGCTGCTTCGCTAATGTTCCTGGCTAACCGGCATTACACTCTGTACCTTCTAACCCCCATCTCTACGTTTGCTATGACCTCTCGGTAGCAGCCCTTGGCATTCCCTCATCACTCCAATCCTACCTGGTGGGCACCCTCTACTATCTTCCTCAAGCTCACCTCAGCCTGGCACTTCACTTCAGCCTTCACCTCACTTTAGCCTTTCCTGTTGGCATAAACTTTCAAAAATTTATGTGCAAAAATCCTCTACTAGCTTTATAAATTCGTCAAGCATTGAACTTTCTGTTATTGATGAATTCAAGCTGTTCCACTCCCTAATTGCAAGAGGAAAAAAAAAAAAAGAGTATTTAAAGCAGTCAGAATAGCAAAATTCATTTATATAGACCTTTGCATCGGGCAAGGAGGTTGTCGAAACGCCTCCTCTCTGGACTGTTGCAAACCGGTTCCGCTGCCGCCTCCACCGTGTTGACATCAGGCGCACGCAACAGCCCAGCGAGCAATATGGTGACGCCCAGGAGGCCCTCATTGCAAAGGTCTATATGATGTGTGCAGTGGATTCTTCTGCACAAATCTGGGGTAATGTGCATTGTGCTATATCAAGCAGAACCTGGCACTGGAATTACTTCTCTCCTTTGTGTTCTTTTGTTTTCATTTGTTTAGCTTGCGGGTTAGGCATCCTGAATCTGCACGTGGTCCCTGAGCGACACTGAAGTGGCGGGTCTGTTTATGCTGTTTTTATGTACACATCATTTTACAATCGCTACAGTGATTGTAAAATGCCTATCAAGTAGATGCACCAAGTAGCTAAACAAGTGGATTTTAGTCCTCTGCTTGTGGTTGACGATACATTAAGCCAGTGTGATGAAACAAAACGGGGGCTCCTTCAGGGTGGAGTCATTAAATGTACAAAAGGCATGTAATAACCGTACAAGCTGAAGGAGAGAGAGAAAAATTCATTTCCGTTTCCATCACAAAGTTTTGTAGGGTAGAAAAAAAACATTTCTGGTTCCTTGTTCTGGTTAAGGAGCTGTTGAAGAACATGTGAAAACATAACACAAACTACAACACCGTACAGAAGAAAACTATGTCCAGCATACTGGACAATGGAATTTCTTTTACTCTGAGCTGCAAAATATCTTATTTGCGTGTTAAAACAGTGATGCTTTAGGTAACCTAGGGATTTTAGTCAAGTCATGAGTTTGTTTGTGTGAACAGTATTAAAAAATAATTTCCCTCAGAATGCACTTCTTGCATTGCAATCAACGCGACGCTGTTCTCTATGATGCCTCGTCCCCGAGAAAAAGTTGCCGAAAGAGGAGCTGTCTTGATCAAAACATTGTTAGGAAAGCCATGGAAGTAGTTTTTATTAATGAATACTGGTTCTACTTCTTTGCTCTACTTTTTTTATATGTCCAGTATACTGGCCGCTGGGGCGTAATGGGATTTACAATTGGTATTGCTTACCTTATACCTTCCTTTCATGGAATGTGCGTACACGAAAACAATTTACAAGGTACAATCACATAATCATGCCACCTGAAATGACCAAGTTATGATGGAACGTACATGGTACATGTTCTATTTTTTTACCACGTGGTTGAGACACGAGACAGGGCTAGAGTAAAAATTTTTCTCAGAAAACGCATCCTGCATGCTTTTGCAGCCCTCCTATTACGATGCACAGTGGTGGTGTTGGTGATGTACTATGGCCTGTCGGCAATTCTGCACTGAGTTTTTGTTGTGACTTTCTCAACATTTTTGCGGTAAATGGTTCCTATGTACCTACGAGAGAAGTTCTGTTGAGTACTTGCTCTTTTTCCACATGTAACATCAGGCCAGCGTCAGATTGAGACCCTGGTGTTTTTGGACCTGGAGTCGACAGGCCTGCCGGATACAATGCCGCGGCGGAAGGTGAACGTGATTGAGGTGTCGCTGATTGCTGTGGCACGGGAACACCTGAGCCCTCCGCTGCGCTGCCTGCATAAACTCACCTTTTGTGTACAGCCACGGAATGCTGTCACGTGCCAAGCTGCTCAGATCACTGGTGAGTCGTCAATGCTGCTTGGATCTAACAATAGAGGCCACAAAACAGTTCATTGCATGTAATCCTTTTCATAGACCATTGACTTTTAACACATGAGCAATCTATTGTTGCATATTTTGGGTGAGTGTATGCGCTGAAAGAGATGTCATGCATTACACGAAGCACTGCACGCATTACCCAATTTCTTTATATGAGCACATGTGTTTGGAAGGAAGCTTATAGTAGCTCTGCTTTGTGAACCAGTCATGTTTGGTTTGGCTTACGGAGGACTCGGCTATGAGAGACGTCATAGTGGAGGACTCTGGAAATTTCGACTAGCTGAGGTTCTTTAACGTGCACTGACGTCGCACAGCACACGGGCACCTTGCTTTTCACCTCCATCGAAAAGCGGCCGCTGCGGCTGGGATTCAATCCCGCATCTTTGGGCACAGCAGTCGAGTGCCCTAACCGTTGCACCACCACGGTGGCTTGAGTCCAGTCATAAAGTACTGACTCCATCAAGTAGAGCATGTACGTTCCCTTGTACCTTGATAAATTTCAGGCAATTGGATGATATAAGTAGGGGTTGGACTTTTCGGTTTAATTTGAAAAAGGTCAGTACCTCCTCATGCACACCGCGAACTCTCAATGACGGGAGAAAATTACAGCAGTGTTCAGATTCTTGGTTTAAGTACAGCAGTTGAAGGTTTTGAGGCATTATTCATGGCCTCACGAATGGGGAAGGAATGGCAACCATGCTTGACGACCCTCATAAACATGTGAAGCTGCCGATAAGAGGCGCGTGCGGCAAGGCAGGCACTTCGAGGGGCAGACCAGAGCATTTGCAGCGGAAGTGCTTCCAGCAAATCGCTAAGACTAAAGCCCGCGAGTTTCTTGCCTGGACACTTCTCAGACACAAGCCGAGAGAAGCGCATTTTTTAAAGTGATTTGGTTTATGCATAAGTTTGATCCTAATAAATAATATCTCAGTTACTCCTTTCTCTAATGAGTGAATTTATGTTTTACATATGAGTTCTGTCATAACACTAATTTTCATCATGAATAGCATTTTCTTCCAAGAACTTAGCTGTATATATGACCAACTGTACCTTGAATAAAAGTGCATAAAACAACATGCAAGAAAAAAAGCCAAAATGAACACTACGTCACTTTTAACTGTACACGGATGGCTCTTATCTCACCGAAAAAAAAGCTATTTCTTCAGCCGACAACAATTTTAATCGAAAAAGAACTGAAGTTGTGTTTGCAAATAAACACCGAAAAAAGTCAGCCGAATTCTCAGAAAATGAAAACCAAAAACTCCAACCCCTAGATGTAAATAAGTAAGACTGTGCCGAAACTTTATTCTGCACATTCGTGTCTCGTACTCGTATGATCGCTATTGTACGTAGTAGGTTTTTAGTAAGTCTTACGAACAGCAGCAGCACATCTAAAAGGACATTTTTCAGTGTGTAAGAGTGACACTAGAAGCAGTTCGTTTTGTAATATGTTGGAAGATGGAATCTAGTGGAGTGTAATACAAGCTGCCTATAAATTAAAGCTGCCCTCAGGCTTAACCACTGCACAAGGCTGAGCATAATGTTGAGATATCAGAACAGTTAACCTCTAGGTACATAACTGGCATAGCCAGAAAATTAGTTTGGGAGTTCGAGGGGGGCTTTAGAAAGGCGCTAGGGGGTACACCGCCAGGCTCGAGAGCAATAATAATAATAATAATAATAATAAAAAAACTGCACAAGGATCTTCGTGCGATATTTACATATTGTGAAACACATGCGAAGCTGCTGGCTTTCATATTTGAGGCGACTGTCAATTTTAAGTAAACCACACAGGCCAAATTTCGACATATAAAGCAATGAAATAAAAAATGTTACAGTGCAAAATTTACTTATGCTGGCACTTTTGAGAAGCGATTAATTACATCTGAAGCAGCTGTTACAGCAATCTCTCAATGAGTATATAAATTGGTGCTAAGTAGACTAAGCAGTATTTGTTCATCGAGACATGCACTAATAAGCTGCAGTTATCAGTAGAATGGGATACTTTGAAATTTAAGGGCCAAGAGTGTCGAAATGAACACAGAGTAACTGTATTTTGTTCATAAATTGCTTATATTATAAGCAAGGGTACACACTTTACAGCGAGAACTAATGACCTTCACAGCTTAAGACAGACAACACAGCAGCTCTACAATGCACTCGGATGGGGCACAAACACAAAACTGTTTCTAGTTTTGAACTTGTCATACAAACACAAGACAACAAGAAAAGACATAATGCTGAAAGGCTTACAGACTTCATGTGAAAATGTACAACAAAAAAAAAAAAGAAAGAAGAGGCTTATACAAAAGAAAAGAAAGCTCACAGGACCATCACCATCATTTAACTCGAGGTTCAGTGACAGCTGCACAGATATTTTCATTTCACCATGAAATATGGTAGAGAAGTCGGTCGTCGAGATGTGTGACACCACATGACAAGGTTGAGTTGGCAGCAGCAGCAACAGCCAACTCAGGCTTTGCAATTGAGATGAGAGAGTGAGATCGGAATGAAGGCTTCCAGGACCCTTGGATCCCAAGCACTGCCTCTAGGTAATGCTGGTACGCTCATATGGCTTTACCAAGCAGGGCTTTATTTTATCTACGTTAGGTGGTCTTTCATGTACCACACCCAAGCGAGACAAGAATCAAGGTAGAGATGCAAGGATCACACACACTCTGAATTTTATTACATTTTTGACCAAGGATGTGATAATTTTTGACCAAGCAGAAAGCGCAGCAGGACTACCCCTTATGGCATCATGAATGCCACCGAAAAGATCGGCAGAGCCTGCCACGACAAAATTTATACGGTGCCCCATCCCATGTTCCACTTCACTTTTGACGCGCCTGTACTATGCCAGTGCCATTTACTCCACAGAAACTCCCTCCTCCCTCATAACCTACAAACATACTGGCCATTCACCTGCCACGGTAAAGTGGCGGTAAAACCTATATAATGGTTCAGACATGTTGGAAGCATTTGCTGCATAAAATGGCAAAGCAAGTTTATGAAATACGTTCATTGCTTGAAGGGAACATCAAGCAATTTCTGTAATGCCTTTGTTCACCAGTAACTCTTGCTAACATTGCTAGCTTTTGTGGCAAGATTCCCTTTGGCACATATGGCTAGTCTGTATGAAACTGTAAACTGCGTGTTTTCTATCTAGCGCTATTCTTAATGCTGCAGTTATGGTCCTGCAATGCAGCCTTCACTTGCAACACCAGTTAAGATTATCGTTTGGTGGATGCTGCTGCTTGAGAGTTGTGCGTATGCTCTGTGTAATACACGCACCAAATAAAGTGTAGCACATCATCTTGTACTAGGTTCTTTTGCTGATAAGTTATTCTTTGGTACAGTTCACTCTTGCTCCCCCTATATTAAAAGAAGGAAACATAATATACTGATACAATGTGTGTAAATATCATGGCTGGCACGTGCACAATAATTTTGTAAATGTGAATCCATATACGTACCGTGCCAACACATATTAAAACATTTCAACATGAAGTATATATAGATGCTACATGTTATGGCAATTGAGAACATTTTGAAAAATGCAAGATATATGAATGTACCCACAAATATTATGCTAATAACCTCTATATGATGTTTCTTTATGTGTTCTACTTGCACATTCAGGTCTCGACAACTGGGAGTTGGAGTTGTGCCCACCGTTTCGAGAGGTAGCCCACATGATCGAGAAGTTCCTCTATACATTGAAACAGCCCATCTGTCTCATCGCACACAATGGGGACAAATTTGACTTCCCACTTCTGCGGGCCGAGTTCAAACACGCCTCTCCTGGCATCGACTTGGCGGCATTCTTCTGCTGCGACTCGCTGCCAGCCTTCCGTGATATACTGGGCAATGCTGACTGCCACGAGGTGACCGAGCTCATGGAACTCCACAAGCTTGGCGAGGACTTTTGGGAGGCCTTTGATACACCAATGAGTGATGAAGATGAGCTTCTTTCCCAACCTGTGTTGAAGCCAGTGGACTCAACGCCGCAGAGAAGACTGTCAGAGTTGCGGGGTAGCAGCCCTGCTCCGCCACCTCCGAAAAAAATTTGTCCCGGATCTGTGGTGACCGGAAACCATTCGCTGCTGCAGCATCAACCGGCAGCACGGAGACAGCTGTTTGCCTCGGGAGAGGATCCCCGAACTGCAAATGGAAAAAATGGTGTACCTCATACGCTATCCCAAAATGGAAGTGTTACACCATGCTTGGGTACTGCGCCACCAAGCTTTAATGGTGGAAGCAGGTCGATGAACGGCAAGAGAAACATCAGTTTCAAGCTTGGCAGTGTTTATGAGCGTGTCGTGAGAAAGGAGATGTCCAGTGCGCACGAAGCCGAGGCTGATTGCCGGGCACTAGCCGATATTTGTGCCCGCCTGGGTAGACGGTTCCTGGAGTATGTGGATGCAAAGCATCGCATGTTTGACAGTGTGGTTCCCATGTGGTGATGGCATCATCACCTACTTTTGCAGAGCTTTTACTACTTTTTTACCATTTAACTAAGCAGCCATCTTTGACACAGGTAACACAGGTAAAGAACAACATCTGATGACCTCGTAGTTGCTGTGCATTTTTGTAGTTGCACTACATATTCATAGCACTGAACATAGCACTGTACTGCTGCAGGCCATCTAGTGGTTTGTTTTTTGTTGTAAAGGCCTCCTGAGTGTAGCTCGTTTGAATCAAGGTGAAGGATTAGACACGAACACATCATACTGTGATGAAATGGTTCAGCAAACGTGCTCCTAATTTCGGTGCTTAGGTGCTTGGTGGATTTACCGAACCTTGTGTTGCTTTTGCCCAGCCCATGAAATGTTATGGTTCTAATGGCATGTCCTTGTTCTTTCTCACAATACACAACACTCAAAACCATCCCAGAAAGCGTGATGCACAGTGATTCTGTCTTACTGAGGCCAAAGGCTGTTGAGGCCTCCTAAATTTCCACCCTTATGCAGATGTAAATATCCACTATGCCAAGTATTAATGTTGAATTCTTAAGTTTGATCTAAATGACAAGCTCTACCCTGGACCTTGCAACTTGACACTCAGGCAGGCAGTGTATCATCACCCCGAGGATGGGCCATAAACTAGATGCACAGCGCTAGAAGTGCAGTACCCGAAATTTACATGGCCAACCAAATAATTTAAATACACACAGCTCTTGCATGTTTTATGTCTTCACTGTATGGTGCCTGCACTTTCACTTTCTATGCTGCTGCTGAAACTGAATGAGTTTATTTACTTCCACTGGTGACTTTTGCCTATTTCTGTTACATGTACTGTTCATTGCTTTTTCTTGACATTTTTGAAGTCTTAAAATTTCCCAAACTGCTTACTGCTACGTATGATCATGCACATGCTCTCTCTGACTGTGAATGGCAATGCTACTGATGCTCTTCTCTCATGTATACATTCTGCACTCAGTGGACTGATGTATTGGTGGGCATTCGAATGTTTACTTTTGTTTATTTGTGCCAAGTAATGTCTCTTTATTGAAGAGGATTTTTATGCCAATTTTATGACTGTGAGACTTGCTTACACTTGGCTGAATGGCATTTTTAGATCCTTTTGCTCGATGTGGGCCAACAGAATTTATAGGTGTATTTTGTTTAAATTTTATTGTACATACTGTTAGTTCCACGAGATTTTAATGCGAAAGGTATAAGTTGAGCAATCATAATAAGGAAGCAGAATAAATTAAAACTATTTTATGTTTATATGCATGATGACCTCTGTTAGCCGCAGCAAATATTTTTATATGGCTCCTTGACATTAAAGTAATGCATCTGCGAGGACTTTTTGACCTCCAAAACTCTGCCTTTGTTTTATTCGGTGAAAAGAAACTTCTGACAGGGGGCAAAAATAAATGTTGTTTACACTGTAGATTGCTGTCAAAAGACAATGTCACATATGATATGTGAGTTACAACAATACTTCCAGACACATAAAAAAAAGCAACATGCTTTAATTTGAATAATATTTGTATACACAAGCTTCATGAGCCAATTACTAGTTCTTCACTAACATATGTAACGAAAAGAAAGCAATGATGCTTTTGGAAAAGTTCTGAGCATGTTTTACTGTTTACACATTACACCTGATTAGACAAAAAAGGGAGAAAGGCACACCATTTCACCTTAAGTGACATCACTTGTGCTCCCCACATGTTATCATCAATGTTGGTGTCACTGTAATGTCTTGTTATATTGCAGTTTCACCTTATCTAGCCATCTTTCAAGTTTTCCTGTGTCTTGACAAATTATTGCTTAAGCAATGCAATCTGCTGCATTGTATCCTATGTGCTGATCTTCGCAACTACAGTCGTGCCTCGTTAACACAAACACTTTGGTTCCCAACCAAAACTGTTCATAAGGCGGGTCATCTGTAACAATGAATCGAGAAGAGAGTTTTCTTCACTGTCAGTCATGATGTTAACCGAGTAGAGTTTATTGACTGGGAAACTTTACACTGTAAAGCATGAAACCAATATAGAAATGAGCTATCGATTAGTCATTTCGAATTTTTAATTGCATTCGTGCCATGTCCCACACTCAAAATGCAGAATATGCGTGGTACTTCTCCACAGGGCACTATACTATCCCTCCCCTACCGCATATTCTAGCATCTATCCCAAACATAAAATATACGTTCCACGCAGATGGTCATACTCTTTTGTGTGCTTCAGATTCTGTGGCTCATCTTCATCCATATTAACGGAATAGAAACACATGGGCCGGTATGGGACTCATTCCGTTTTCTTCCTTGTCTATTGTATGGACAGCAAGTTTCCATAATAATGAGGTGTAAATACATCGAACAAGTTGGGTCCCTAAAGAAACTGTCCAATTTGTCCATATTAATGGGGGTCATAATAATGAGGCATGACAGTAGTGTAAAGACTGTGGCAGAATGCCTGTGTGGGTGAACAATAAAGCATGTTGCATATCAGCACAGCCAACTCCCATGGATGCAAAAAGCAGGCCCGAAACGTGGCTGTGTCCCACAGAAACTACACCATACTTTTTACTGCAAGTTACTCAAGCAATTGTTCACAAGTGCTTCTGGCATTTATGCTTTGTGGCCTTGCGAAGCATGAACGACAGAAGAGTGCTGCTTGACACACTGTTTTTTCAGCTTTCCACCGGAGGCAAGTGATGGCATAAGGATCTTGTTATGTATATGGCTAATGAGGGCTCATTTCCTATCAACCGAGTACAATGATTGCATAAATGGGTTTCGGCCTCTATGTGTTCACTTCCCTCGGGGATGTATGGCACGTCTCTTGTGTTGACGCCATGTGACGAGGACCTTAAGCCGCTGATAAGATGCATTTCAGAAGGCTGTGGAGACTATTTGCTCTCCTTGCACCATATGTGGCAGCAAAGTAACGACCTCCCTCTTGTATAGGACAGCAAACCCGAGCTTTACATACTATGTCTTCGCTACTTTCGCTATTTACAGCAGCAACATTTCTGAACAGTCAACAACAGCCCAAAATATTGCAAAACTTGCAAACTGCTTACCAGTAAATGTCGTATGCTATCACCCAAGAGATCCAGAATTTATCACAAAGCAAGCATGCATAGCAAGCTAACAATGAATTATAAACAGAACAGTACAAGGAACATGAACAAAGTGCTATAATGAGATGTACACAAGGGCTGTGTACATCTCAGCACTGCTGTTTGTTCACGTTCCTTATTCTCTTTCATTTGTTATGCAGTACAAACTAGCCTGGTGTCTTGTTCTAGAGTGACCTAAAAAGGCCGAGAAGTTTCTAATTTTATTGTTTAACTTGTCTGTGGACAAAAATCGAGCACGAACTCTTCTTTCAAGAGTACTTCAAATATGTTTGATGGAACTGGTCACTTTGCTGCCATTTGAGCATAGGCTGCAAGTAGCAATGACGTCTACTCTCAGTTGTGTTGCCATTTTTTGCTTCTCTGCACAAAACACCTGTCAACAACTACCTCGTGCAAAAGACTACCTGCTTGAGAACACGCACCTAGAAGTACTCTTTGAAGAGTCATTTGGTGTATACATAAAATGATAATGCAAGGTTAGAATAAGTCAGTTGGCGCTTTTCTAGACCTGTTAGTTCCTTCTGTCTTTTCATGCCATATTAACTCTGAAACATGCCAATGTCGTGGAACAAACTGCAATTTTTCTAGAACTGCAATGGATGCCTGCTGTAACATGGCTAATAGGATAGCAAAATGATTAAATGCAAGCAGTGTTTCATTCTAAAAGTGTGACAGTGCTATTATAAATACAGAGATGACACCCCAACACCGCATAACTGTTTTGAAAATGTTATGCGCTTCGCTTTGTTAACAGAAAACTAAACATGTATCGTATGCCTTTTCTGCTTCAAATTGACCAAGCATTCTCAACATTTCTTGCCACACAAAGCCACACTACTTGGAGACTACATAGGCTGCGAGTTTTTACAGTGTGCTTTACAATTTACAGGATTGTCAGTTTTGTATAACTTGTGAATCACTAGGACACTGCCTTGTAAGTGGGAGGTGCAGGGTACCCACCGGTGATGCAGCAGATACAAGCTTTCTGTTGGCTGGGTGCTCGGCTGCTTTGGAGATTTTTTAAATGCTTGCAAAGTGGGTCTGTGACCCCCCCATTCTAGAGCAAACAAAAAATACTCCCAGATACGCGTTTAAGCTATTTAGGTGTTCACGCTGAATTCTACACTAGGCACAACCATTTTGTGGATGAGCTCGGCAGTTTATACTACTGAATTTTGTGTTGCGACAAAATTCCAGACAGTGATGTCTATATGCAAGGTCATCGTGTGAACGAGCAAGCAGCTTCATAAATTTGCTTATTTAGTATGGCTCCGACAGCCGTCGAGCTATCAACACAGAATGCTCGTCCCATGAGTTACACTTCAAAAACAAAAAGGTACATCACAAAACTATTAAAGCACTGATATCTCTAAAGCTAGATTTTTCCCCACTGCTTGCCCTCATTAGGACACCCTGCAAGTTTCTATGCACAGCTGTTTTGCTGCATGCCGTGATGAGAGGCCCCTGGGTGCTCTAGTTCCGATAGTTTGACTGAAGATGCTCTGCCACAAGCAATGTACCAAGGAGAAATGAAAGTTACTTAACTTACATTGTGTATCTCTTTCGTCCTTATCTGCAGATTTCTTTTTTCTTCTTGGTGTGTGTGTGTGTGGGGGGGGGGGGGGGGGGGGGGGTACGTCTTTGCATAACACGTACTACTTTTAAGGTCTATTCACACCAGCGACTCGCGAAGGACGCGCGACCGGCAGTCGCATGCGACCAGAGAGCAACCGATGTTCACACTTGCGAATGCGACTTGCTTTCCACATAATATGTTCGTGCAACGCATTCGAGATCCGGGCAGAGTGATCGATACTTGGCGCACTTTAACGGAACAAGCGTCGATTTAGAAACGTCACGGTAAATTAATGACAACAAATGTGAATGCTTTCTGCCCGCGACAACTACGCCGGGCTGAACCTTGTCTTTCCTCAAATATAACAGCGCTATATCTCACACTCTAACTCCAATTTCCAACTAGTCTCCACAAAAAGCAACGAGCAACGTCCTTATATCACTAGAGAACCTTAATACCGCGAAACTATACAAGGTCCTCATCTCTTTACCGGCACTGCGTCACAAAATTTGACGCATGTCGAGATTTAACACAGCAAATAAACACACAAAATGGGAGCCTGCGATTCGGGCTTAACTTTCCTCACTTACCGAAGTAATAAACATGCGCAACCTAAGCTCAGCCGCAAGCCAGGGCCTTCCCGCCTGCCAACCTCGATTTAAAGTAGTGTGCCTTTTCAGGAAAGGACATTTTCGCTTGGAGCGCTACGATTGTTAGCCTTCCCTAGGCCACGGCCGGTCCACTTCCGCCATGGCCGGTCCATGTGCCGGTCAGCCGGTCTCGAGGGAAAACGCAGTTCTCCCTAGGCACGGCCGGTGCCGAGCATAGAGCTAATACTTTCTGCTGGCATTGCTTGCAAGCGTGCGGTTTCGACCTTTATTCTCTTGATATTTGCGCTTAATTTGCTGGAAATGTGGTGTTGTGCTCGGCTTCCAACTACGGCAACTCAACTAGAACGCGACACAAGATGTTCTCGAGTGCCGTCGAGTTGTGAACGGTGAAAACAGTTGGCCGTTGCGATCCGCTAGCTGACCGTCGACGGCGAGTTGCACGTGAAACACGAGGCTGTATCTCGAGCGTTTTGTCAATGGTAAGTGTTGGATAGCGCTGTGAAAGCTAGAAAATGTGAAGTAGGTTGTTTGCTCTCGTTCAGGAGCACCAAGTTCTCGCTCGGGTGACTTTGGCTATGTTTTCGCATGATGACGGTAGCAGCGAGCGGTCGTTCCACGTCTTCAAAAGATTCGCAAATTGTGTTGTTTGGCCTCCGTCAGTACAGCGTGATATGATAAGTACTGAACAGCGAAGCAATCAGCGTGAGCACGCAAAGATTGCGGAGAAATACAAGCAAGATGGATAAAGTATCCTGCTTGTCCGGGCCTACTACATGGTGCTGTGATGTTTATTCGTGTCCTGTGTAGAAGGACAGACAGTTAAACACTGTTGCAGGGATAAAAATTAACAGCATTTTTCTATACTGTGGGTCAGAGTCGTCAAAATCTTCACTGCAGGACAGCACTAATATATATTGTCCAGCTATTTTTCATCTTTCATGTATGGCACATAGAAAAGCTGACAATACCTGTTCAGCAAAGCAGTTTTGTAATGACCTAGATGCTGCTGAACGTGAGTGCGAAAATTAAATGATGCAAGGTGCTGCATACATTTATGTGTTATTTTCATTTGCTGCGTGGATTTCAGATAGAAAACAAGGTACTGGTGACTATTGGCTATCTCAAGAAGTGCAAAATTCTGCAACGTAAGCAGAGGCTGGCCTAGCTGGCAGCTTTTATGTCTGTGAGGGTAAGATGTATGAATCTTGCCCAGGCAAGATTTCTGTGCCCTGTGCATTTTCTTACAGCTTGCTATTACTCGCCCACAGGTCTATTGAAGCTCATTTCTACAGCCTGTACTAGGCATTTTGCCACAATATACTATTCCTCACTCAGCCTTGCTTGGAGGTCATTAATCACATGCTGTAAAAAATGTGCTGCAAAAGTTCTGCCGGGGAAAGTGATATGAGGTGTAATTACAGTATGAGAACGGTTTTCTCTTTCCAAGAATTTTTGTCTTTCATGGCTCTATAATAAAGACTATAGTCACTTCTATCTTTGGCTATTTTTTTGTGCCTGACTGTTTCTCTGGTGCCCGTAGCAAAGCTCTGCTAAGCATTGATACCTTGTTTTCAATTGATGTTTTCATTATGAAAAAACACAAGACAAGTTGACTTTATGCCTGGCTTTTTGTACTTGACTCCTTTACCTTGAGCACATTGCATATAGTGCAGAAGTTATACATTCCCACATTTCAGTATGTATGCATTAACAGCTTATGTGCCTACTGGAAACATCTGAATGTACACCATCTAGTTTTTCTGTCCAACCAGACCTCGAGCACAAAATACAGAACAGCAAAATAGTTACAGGCTCTTCCCAGCTTTGATTGAAAGAAATGATGGTTTTGCATTCTGAAGTTTCTGGAGGTTTCAAGAGATGCTATTAAAACAAATGTTTTGTTTTAGTACTTCCCTTTTTTGACCGACATAATGCAGGAATCAGTATTGGGCAATCAAGCATGGGAATTTCAAACATGGAGAGCTTCCACAGTTGTATGTAAATGGTGTAAAATGTCCCACACACTATATATGCTTGGTTAATTTTATTTATGAATGGGGTTTTCTCGCATGCACTGCAGCCTCAGCAAGTGGATATGTCTCTCGTATTGCCAGAATAGCTACATTACTAGCTGACCCAGGCCTTCAACAAGCATTAGTAGAGGTTTTTGGCCGTATAGTCTTGGCTACCTACATGTTGGGGTATGATATGCATGCAGAAAGAATATAGCAGTGCTAAAAATGGAACTCATGCATCATGCAGTTGCATCTTCGTAATACAACTCAAGTAAAAATCAAATGCTTGAGAGATTTTTATTCACTTCGTGATCCTCCTAACGTTTTCATTGATTGACAGTATGATGTTAACCATGATACAGCTCTTTGGCATTCTACCTCGTACAGTTTTTAGAAAAAAAAAACTAGCACATAAGTAAACAAAATATGTTGAGCTGTCAAGAGCATGAAGCTTAAAATAGCATTGTGCACGCTTTTAAGGTTTCGAAGCACTGGTAAGTAAATCTAGATCTTCTGGAGGAATAGCACAACACACTGTTATAATCGCATGTCACCATTTTAGCTGAGCAACTAAGGCACGGTGTATCGGCCGTGCTTGCAGGCTGCTGCAGTACACCGCAAGACAAGAAACCCTAGCTGTTCTGACTCTCTCGGGCAGTGCAGCATAAACTGATAAAACTTTGTAAAGGCTGCAAGAAAACTGCACAATATCCTCCTGGTATTTGCATGCTTTCAGCTCTCAGCCGTCGCAGCTACAACATGCGCGACAGTCCACTCCTACGTATCTCTATACTGCGGTTGCCGGCAGTCCAATTATCCGGCTTCTGCCAGTGAAATACCGCTAAGAATGCTTACTCCAGTATATTTTAAGATATATGTAGCGACTGCATGATAACATCAACGAAAAACAAACTTTGGCCGAATGAATGATGCATGCTAAACTTCAGCGCGAACAGACGACACACGTTATATAATGGTTGCACTTGCAACGATTTTTCACGCGTTTTCTTCAAGTACGAAGCCAACATTAAATGGGGTCATAACATGTATGCAGATCATTATGACGTTTTCTACGATTTCATTCCAATTCGTTATGGCAGCGGGCGCTTTGGGAGCGCTTACCGCACTTTTACCGCTGCTGATCATTTTCTGGTACGTTTTGTAGCGCGCTGCTCTCACCCAGCGCTTCCGTATACTTTGTTGAGCATCCTTTATGTTGAGCACCTACGTCCCGTGCGTATTGGTTATTGTCTTGTAGCACCTCAGGCGCGTTAAAGCACCTTTGCGCGCGCCGCACCCGCGAAAGCGGTCGCGCGCTAGCCAGACAGCAAAACAAAATATTCGACATGAATTGCATACATTATTCAAACTAAACACCACTCTCGACATTGCGCGTACAAAAATGACGTATTTGCGCATGAGTATCATGACGGCAGTGACTAAACTTACAAACATTCGCAACGAAGTGGCCTGCCTCTGACGAAGCTACAGCACAACCGCATTTTCACTGTAATCGCGTAATCGTGTTAACAAATTCATTATAGAAGCAGACACAAAAAAATTCACCTATCAAAAGCACATGAAACGCTTCTTTACACAGTACTATCCCATTAAGTTGCTTCTTTTCGCTCCTCACAATCAAAAAACTTCCCAACGGCACGTGGAACTTGCGGTGGCCGCCCGCGCCTGCCGCCGCACTCTTAAATAATCGACGATGGATTCAAATGGATGGGAGGGGGGTGTATGCAGTGCCTCCTGGAGAACAGCGCCTGTCTCCATAGTATTCATTCATTTATTCATAAACCTGTATTCATGAGGATAACCTGAGGCCTAGAGGGGAAGGGGGTGGATGACTCCGACATGGTCTAGCAGGGCACTATAAGCTTGCACTTGGCGTTGGTATTGGGGGCTGTCCAGTCTTCGTAACTCTGAATGTGGTGAGCAGATGTGTAGCGTGCGCGGAGGCCAGCCGTGCCAGGACAGGTCCAGACCAAGTGCTGCAGGTCATGGATTCAGCAGGGCAGTTGGGGCAGCTGATCTTGGTTCGGCGCCATTGACTCAGGATGTCCGGTGTGTACGCTGCACCGGCTCGCGCCTTGTGAGTTAGAACTTGGGCTGGACGAGAGAGGCCGGAAGGGATCGGAGGATTAATACCGGGGACAAGGTCCCGCAACAAACCCCTCCTCCGCTCATGTTTAAGCCGCGTGATGACAAGTCCGCGGTATGAAGAAGAAGACGATGAACAGTCAGGGTACGTGGTCCACATAGTATTGAAATTGGCGGTCTGTTTCGCTGAGGGACTGAGTGGTGGCGCTAGCGTTACGCTAGCGCTAGTGGACTCATACGGAACATATGAAACATGTGGCCAACTCATTTGAAAAGAGCACCACGCGCAGGGAGGCCACCACGTACGCCGAGTAAGTCGGAGAGCTGCTGCGCATCATGAACCAGTACGCAGTTCGTGCCATCTCTCGAGGAGGAATGCGGCGCAAAAAGTGGTGGGACGATGAGGTTAAGTCTGCGATCGGAGCGCGGCGCACGGCCAACCGCCTGCATCGCAGAGCGGTCAAACAACTCCCCGTGGAAGACTGTCAGCTGGCCTGGCAAGAGTACGTTCTTCGCTTCGCAAGAGGTAGGCGCGACAACTTGTCTAGGTGAAAATGGCAGCTTGCAATCAAAAACAGCTACAGGAAAAAAAAAAAGAGCGAGGCGCAAGGCATATGTGTCCTCCCTGGACAGGAAGCCACACCAGCTCATGTGCTATGGGACAGGTACAGTGGTCAGAGCTTACAGACCACCTCCACTCAGTATACGGGCAGGCTGATCACCGGGAAGAATCCGACGCTGGAGCTGAGACAGGTGTACCAACATCGTGCGACAGCGATACTTCTGATCTCAACTCGCGGTCGGTGACACCCAAGGCGCTTGACCAAGCCATCGCCCACATGGGGGCTAACACAGCTCGAGGACTGGACGGCATTCCCGCTGGGTTGGTTAAACGCCTTGGCGAGGAGGCCCGCGAACACCTTGCTGAATTATACACTTAATTATCATCGCCGGCGGCCCTATCCCCCGAGGAGTGGCACCGCGGCAAGCTATATGCCTCCTCCCGAAAAAAAGGCGGGGATCAAGGCTCCATCAGGGAGTACAGGCCGCTATCTCTAGCGTACTCCACAGAGTATTCGCCCAGGTACTGAAGACCATGGATAGTATCATGGGCCGAGGCGAAGGGCCTGCTTTCGAAGCTGCAAAATGGATTCCGACAGGGTCGGCGCCTCGAAGACATGTTTATGCTGACACAATGCATTGAGATAGCGCGCAAAGAAAATCGAGGGTTTGTGGCATGCTTCCTGGACGTAAGTAGGGCGTATGATAGTGTTCCTCACAAGACTCCATCGAATGGCTACTATCGGGTTGCCAACAAGATGGATCGAACTACTACAGCGACTCTATAGCGACAACGCCGTGGTGGGATACTTGGCCGATGCCTGCTCCGATTCTGTCCCCGTGCGGGTAAGACTGAAACAAGGATGCCCAATGTCGCCGATCCTGTACATGCTCTACATAGCAGACTTTGAACACCACTTGGTCCGCTCTGGCGTCGGATTTGCCCTCCCATACTTTCAAAATGGCATTCCAGAGTCCTGGACACTATCAGGCTTGGTATTTGTGGATGACATTTTACTTCTAGCCGCGGAGGAAGCACAGCTGCAGAAGCTTAATCTCCGCCGAACATCTCGGAAAACTGGGGCTAGCCTTCAATGCAAAGAAATCAGCTGTGCTGTACTTCGCGGGCCCCAGCACCACACTCTCCATGCTGCATCTGCCAAGCAGAAAGCCCATACCTCAGACCACCACCTATAGGTACCTCGGCGTTAACATCAGTGCCTAGGGAGACGTGTATACGCAGCACACGAAGAACACGTGCGACGTTCCTCCCAGCGAGCGTGCTGTATTTTGCGCAAACGGTGCCTATGCAGATGCAGCCGATACGTGATAGTCCGTGCACGTTCCGGCCCTGACATTCGCAAATGCTGTAGTATGCATATCGGCCTCCACGGATGCTTGGCTGGAGCGCGGACAACACGAAGTTGGCAGAGTGGTCCTGGGGTGTCACGGGCGAGTTGCCATTGAGGCAATCCAGGGTGACCTCGGCTGGTCGTCGTTCGAAGCACGAGAGGCCAGCAGTAAAATTGCATTCGAGGAACGGCTCCGCATATATATTGCCCGACTCACGATGGCCGGCCGCGACGAGTGTTTCGGTATCTCCATTTTAAGGGGACCGAGCGCAATGGTATGTACTCCCGGGTACAGCGGTTGCATTGCAATTTCAGTCTCTTTGAAAATTCCACACAAGAGAACAATCAGCAAACTGAACGGAAGAGCGGACGCGCGGTGCGGACCCGGGTGCAAGCAGCAGAGACCGCCCGCTGGCAATCCGCTGTGGAGACCAACAACGCTCTACAGCACGCACAAGCCAATCTCTTTCTCTATGCACAAGCGACAACAGCGGAGGTAGCGCACTTTTTTTCGAGGCGCGTGCCGGAGCTCTGCGCACACTCGTGCCGTTGTCAGATGGGAGGAGGTTTGGCACCAGAAGGCGCCGCACCTCAAGGTCTCACGTAACCTATCTGCCCGTCATCATTCATACATCATCCCCGGCACTTCCCCCCCCCCCCCCCCTCCCGGATGTCCGGGGGGCGGAGGTTTTTGTTTTGGGATGACGGCCATACCCTGGCAAGGGGGCAGTTGTGTGGTGACACGCACACAGCAGTCACCGAACACTATGCCAACTGCGTTTAAGGTCCCCGCTGTGATAGCAGGCCAAACACAGGGAGACCGGACCTTCTTTGGACCTCGGATGTCCTGAAGGACAACTGTAACTTTAAAGGGCTTCATATCGACACTGTTATGGTACGCCCAGAAACCTCGCAAATAATCGGTGGCCTGCTCCACATGTCTATGAAGTCTTGCTCGCTGAGGTGACGCTGCTCACGGCTTAGGTGAAACCAGACCTCCCTGCGGACTCGTGCGAGTACCTCATGAAGGCCTGGGACACTGCGCGAAAAAGCAGCGGCGCACCTGGCAGACCAGACTTGGTACATGCACTCAACGAGCAAGAGCACAAACTGTTTCACAGCATGCCTGGGTAACGGGTTGAGGTACCGGACAGTTTGATATCGCACTCCTGGAATGCTAAACAAGGTAGCCACTCGTTACCGCCGGCGCTTCGATCCTTCGATGCTTTCGCCGAGATTGGAAGAGCTTCCTACTTCCGCAGAGCTATAGTGCTCAAGTAGAGCTCCGAGAACACTTGAGCGCGCGCTCTCGGGGGAGAGAAGCGCGCTCTCCCTCGAGACGGCCGTGCACCACTGTGACTGGTTCTCCCCTCAACATGCAGATGGCGCCACCCTCTTACGCGCATTGGGCTTCAAGGCGGGCGACGAAAGCGACAACGAAACGAACACTATCGCAAGTCGCAGTGTTTCCATCACGAAAGATAACTCGGCGATGATCGCCAAAAGACCTAACGTCGCACTCTGTGACTGCTACAGTGTGTGTGTGTGTCTGTGCCAGTGTGTGTGTTTGTGCGACAATGTGTATGCGTGTTTAAAGTGATTTTTTTTTACAACGTTTTCGTCTGATCCGGGGGACCCCGTTGATCTCCCGATACGAAGGAAATGACCACAGACTCATCGTCATCATCATCATAAACGCGCGCGCGAAACATTTGCAGGCGCGCTTTTGCATTCGTAGTCATTTTTTGATTTTCTGTTGGTTTGAAACACCTTCAAAACCGTTAAAATTTGCGGAAGTTACCTGCAAGCGGCTGTTCCTGCTCCACTGTATTAGCTCTATGCCACTGGCGCGAGGAGCGTCTGCTAGCTAGAGATGTTAATGGACCCCTCCTAGAGAATAACTTCGCGACGTGGTCGCGAGGCAGAGCCAAAATTACGCTCTATTGGAAAAGGGAGAGGCAGTAGAGGGATAGGGTTTAGCGGGAGGCAAAACCTTCAACCATGGAGGAAGGAAGCCTTCCTCCATGCCCCCAACTACCCCAACGCTGCAGGCATAACTAAAGAAGTCACTGGTGTATGTCACGTGGGCAGATAATTTGTTTTGCAACAGAACTCTTTAATATGCACGTGGTTGTTTTGAAATGAACCTGCAAACATAAATGTATTGTGCACAATGCTTTTGTAGGTGTGGAAATTATATTTGTATTAGGCCGAACGCAACCGGCGTTTTGCCTCTGCCACCGGTGCGCTGGTGTCGTTCCGATGGTGGCGACTCCTATATTGCGGACGCAGAACTCTCAACAATCCACCCCCCTGCCCTTGTCGTCTCACCTTTTCCTCCGACGTGAAGCGGGGCGTCACGTGATAAATGTATAACCGCCATCTTAAGGGCCTGCAGCATGTCGGATTTTACCGCGGTTGCGCCGCCACAATCAAATATTTCTAGCGGGTACGATCCTAGTGCAGCGTTCGCGGATGCTGTGCAAAGAGCGCGACAAGTAAGTGCAGCACTCGATTTTTGTGATTTCAAGTTTCCTTCGCCGCACGAGCGTCGATCTGATGGCGCGCGTGCGGAGGGGGTGCGCCTCATTGTTTGCCGGTCGCCGTGCGCATCGTGGCATGCCGGCGCCGCGGAATCGGGAAATGGGGCTTGAAAATGGCCTCGTAGGCGTGTTTTTACGTTGCTTGCGTGCTTTTGGCAAGAAGGGGTAGTCGAAAGAACATGTTGACATAACGCAAACGTTTGCCAAGTACTGGTTTTAGCAGTGCTGCAGTCTTAAGCCTAATGGTGTGGCTTCATTGTGCGGTGTCGCGACGTAGGCCTCTGTGCCATGATTCCAGCTAATGGCCCTTATAATGCTGCGCGACCTCTATGCCCGCTTTGATAGCCTCATGTAGCACCTCTTTTCCTTCAATGCTTTATTCCTCAAAGTTTCTCTTCACTTGGTTATTGCTAATTTCAAATAGACAATGCCGCATGACGTTGTAGCTAAGCCGAACAGTTTTTTTTTTTTTTTTTAACGAAGGACATATATATCTGAGATGTGACTACATTCACAAAAAAACTAGCATAGTCAAACAGCGACGAACTTACACATTCACGGGTTCAAAAAATGGGGAGTACGGCTGTTCAAAAACTAATTACCAATTCGCTGCGTCGCATCGATAGGGTGTGGAAGAATGGTTCCTTACCTTATCTTCCGCCGGCAGTCCGATACGGCTCCTGTATCGATCGGCTGGTGCGCTGACTTTTGCTGAACAGCGATGCCGGTGTTTTTTGCGCAGATCGCTGCAAAAATTAACCCCCCATCAAATTCGGAGGCAGGCACTATACCAGGAGGCGGAACCAAGCGGCCCTTAGAAGATAGCATGGACAGAAATGGTAAGAGTATTTTGCCTTGTCCGTTAGCTGTTTGTGCCGTAATTTGGGAGGTAAAAAAAAGGGGGGGGGGGGGGGGGGGGGGAGCGGGCACGCGCCTCGTGGGTGTCGAGCGCGCGATGAGCTGCGTGGAAGTGGCGCGCGCCACGTGGCCGCCTTTGTTCTCGTGGAATGCTTCCTGTACTGAAACGACCGGGCTGTGTCTTCACACAAGCTCAGTTTGACGAAACGTCTAGTTAATAGCTGTTAAGCATTCACCGTAGCTTGCGCTGATCGTTGGCAGCCAGGGTGATTATGGATTCGTCTGTGCAAAGCTGTTTGGCTTGGATAACACAGCGTTGGGCAGCCGGACTTGATCGCCATATTTGGAAGTTGCCTGCAGGTCTGTCTCATTTCTTGCTGTATCGTGTAAGTCTGTATCGTTGGTCATAAACAGTAACAGTACATTTCAAATTAGTGCCTTTGTTTTTCACTTTCAAGTTGAGGGCAGTGCAAAGCGCTGCATTGGCAAACTGCACAGGTGCGACCTGGATGGGTGCTTAGCAGCAGCACTTTATTTGCAATTAAGTTGAGGCAGTTTGGCCAAAACAACTCTTAAGCCCTATATACTCGACAGCACTGGTTCGAGTCAGCTTTGAGTAAGTGAGGTCGTCCTTACTCGGCCCTCTTAGTGTCTACATGAACTTGCCTGCCACCTAGCTTGCCTAGCGTCTGGATTCGATTTTATTGTGCTAGCTTCCTGCACCTGTTTGTTTCCATTGCCTGTTACTGTCAAGAGCTTTAATTATTTTTATCTCTTAGGAAGCCTTTTGATTCCATAGCTCGACCATGCTGGTCAAGCCAGTTAACCTTAACCCCCCCCCCCCCGAGCGAGTTGACTGTATAGGTTGTTAGGGGGGGGGGGGGGGGGGAAGAGAAGCGCGCTCTCGCTCTCCCTCGAGACGGCCCTGCTGCACTGTGACAGCAGAGTCCACCTCATGTGCAGACAGCAGTGGGTCTAGGTACACATGGCTTGGGGGCATAGTATTCTAGGCTTGGCTTTTGTGTGTGGTGAAATTCACCCAGAGTCAAAAACCTTGCATTGCTGATAAGCAGCCTTTTTGTCCAGAACTGCTTTTTGTATCCAACGAAAGGGAAAGAAGGCAATATTTTCATTACAGCATTCCTGGCTCTTCCGCAATTGCTCTGTTGCACATTTTGATTTTATGACAAAGCAGTGGAGAAACCTGGGGTTTACAAAAATAGTGGCAGGTAATTCAGTCTTGTTTTGTTCTCATGAGCACCACATTATGAATGAGGGCCTCTCTTTCATAGTGTGGCCATCAGTATTGAGTGTGCCTATTTTTCTCTGTTGCCTTGACCATGGCCACTGGCAATTATCATCTTGCCCCAAACACCAAAGTGCTGGTGTTCGATGAATGTTATTCTGCAATAGT
Organism: Amblyomma maculatum; assembly: GCF_055883805.1. Taxonomy (NCBI): domain Eukaryota; kingdom Metazoa; phylum Arthropoda; class Arachnida; order Ixodida; family Ixodidae; genus Amblyomma; species Amblyomma maculatum. The sequence continues at coordinate 14,382,639 of NW_028146738.1, forward strand.
ATGTAGATCCTGTGCCATTCTTGTCCTTGCAAGGGGGGTCGAACAGGCTAGTTGGCAGTTCATATGTGGAAGAAACAGTGCGCCCTTAAGACACAAGACTAAGAAACATAGTACGACACAGTGTGTGTAGTCCTATCTTTCCATGCCCGTGTCTGAAAGGTGCGCTGTTTTTTCCACGCACGAGTTCAACTGATGTGCTTGTTTAGCTAAGCATGCAATTGGGTTAGGTCTGGGCTCAGATCTTAGATATGGCGTATTTGCAGTTGATGTTAAATTGGTTTGGTTTTAGCATTGCAGAGACATGAATTTGTCAAGTTTTGCTTGATATCCTTGTTTCTTTTAATGAGTACAGGGGCTTGTAGGCTTCACTTTTGCTATTTTTGTTCCAGGAATATTGTAAAGCCATTTAGCTTGATTTTAAGCATCGTATATCTTTGCTTTCAAGTGCCTGTCATACAGAATTCGGGATGGCTGTTCCAAACAATGCTGTTTGTGGCCATAGAATCGGGACATTAGGAAGCTAAAGGTGTATACCTTGTTTAGTGCCAAGTTCATATGAGGTGAAGCCTTTTGCCATTTTTTTATTGGCATCTGACACTCAAATTAATGCAGTCTCATAAGCAAACGCTTCTGCTCAACTCTGACTTTTGGTTGCTTGACTTGGGGCACTTTATACATGAAAAACAAAAATGGCCAATTGTAGTTCTCCATGGACTCCATTATTTTTCAAGGAGTTTGAGAATATCCATGAACCAACCTTCACAGATTCTCACCAGCTTCCTAATTTAGGATGAAGGGCAGTTGTGGAAAGGGTGCAGTGGTTTGCCTGTTTCAACTTGCATCACATGAATGTTTAGATTGGGAGTGGGGTCGTGCGGAGACCCATGAGGCCTGCGTGCCTCGAATGCTTTGCAGAGTTTTTTCTCCTCCTCCTCGGTCACATTCACAACCTTGCTGTGGATGCAGTATTTGTTAAGACCAGTGCAAGCGAGGGCATAGCACAGGATCCATGCGGGTCCTTGAAAACCCTTGAATTTGGAAGTATTTTCAAGGGCCTTGAGAGTTTGGGAATTTTCGTGGGGTTCTTGAAAAACAGTGAATTTCGGTGTGGTGAGTGAGGCAGCCACAGATACAGGCTAGAATCCCTTAAATTTTCTTTTTTCACAATACATCTCCTTGGAGATGACTACTGGAAAACCATTGCCGCGGCTTTGATTGCTGTTTGCTCGGCAAGTGCGCTGCGAAGCAGACAAAGTTCCACCGTCTCTGCCTGATGCCACATGTGGCTCCTGTAGCCCGGTAACCTGCTCCAAGAGCAAGGTTTGGACACGGAGTGAAAGGAGACGGTGCGAACCCAGTTCAGGCACGGCACCCGATGCTCCGTAAGTGTAGGGAGCCTACACAGTAGCGACGCAAGTGGTTCACCGGCACAGCAAGCACGCGTGCGTCGCTCCACAAGAGCAGTGCAGGCTTCACCTGAAGCCACTCGTAAAACTTTGTCCCCGCGATTAAAAAAAAGCGGTTATATATGCTTCAGTGTCGCCAACAGCTGTGCCAACACGCAGGAAAGTCCTCTATACGTGCAGCATAAGTAGGTACATAAAATACGTAAGTAAATACAGCTAGTAGGTGAGGGCTGGACACCTTGCTCTCCAATCTGTGCATGCTTTTCCTCCAGCATTCAGGGGAGACTGTTCTTTTTACTGGACAGACCCATTCCCCCGCAAATTGGTTGCCCACTGATGGGTGGAGAATGTCGCAGTGTTTGAGCGGGCCTTGTCTTTTGTCAGACATCAATATGTATGTGGAAGCAGTAGTGAAGAAAAAAGTAAATCTTTCAAAATGTGTGGCGTTTCAAAGCATTTTAACCTTCTGTTGAGACCCACTTGTGCTAGCGAAGTTCAACTTTGAATTAAATGTAGCCATGTTCTTACAGCATTTTCTTCTGTTATACCAAACGGACTAGCCATTGGTATTGTTTTTGGTGGAACACCATATCTGTGCAGTTAAAAGCTCTCGCTGAAATTCAAGGCGTATTCATCTACAGGGATAAAATCATTTTGAAGATGGACATAGAACATCCAACAAACCACACTTCACTTGAGAAAGGTTGATGTTGGCCACACAGCAGGAGAGGTTCTGAAAAACTGAAAGTTGAGCTCGAAGGAGGCGTTGACATTTAAGATGGAATGCTAGCAGTTTCTCTCGGCAGTAACAAAAAAAGATACTAGGCAGTCTCTTCTAGTTCGAGGTCTTGCCTTGTAGACCCAAGGCAGAGCGCTGAGTTTTGAATGCATTGATTGCTGCAGAGAGGCTAACAGGAATGCAAAGGGACACTGCACTTTCATAAAGTGCAGATATTCTACAGGATCACAAGCACAAACTAATACAAAACTTCAGATGCTGTGGACAAGCTTTTTTCCTATCTGTTGCATGCAACTTCATGCTACAGGGAGTTCTAGAGAATTGATAAACTATTGCTTATTCTCAGTCATGGGCAGGATTATTGTGTGGAGCGAGGGTTCATTGTGAATTGGCAAGTGGCTGTGGAAAATCTGAAAGATGGGTCTTGTATATTCCAGCAGATTGGTGGGATGCTGTGGAAAGAGCAGGTGGCATTGCCAACGGGGACATCTCGGGAGAGTTGATGATGTTCGTGGCTTTTGCAAGACAGCATTACCATGCTTTTCTGGAAGCTAAAAAGGAGGAGGCAGACAAAAGTGTGGAGCAGCAGAACAAAAAGCGAGGTTTCGGAGAAGCGATCTAAAGATTTTCGAAAAAAATAAAGATCCAAAGCGGCTGTTGTAGAGTTGAATGCTTCTGCGGACACCTATGCCGAGAAGGCAGAAGCTACCAATGACATAATATGGATTATTAAGTCAGTTTGAGGAGGACCGGTAAAGGAAAGGCAAAGGAGGTTATGAAGTCAGTGCTGAAGTTCAAAAAAAAAAAAGCTGAGCGTTACGAAATGTTCAATTAATGTAAAGGAATTTAGCTTCCTTGGCCTTGTGAGAAGTCTCTTGTGCAAGCAATGTTAGACGTGAGATGTAAGAAATGTTTCTAACAAAATGCTGTGTTTTTTAGGTCCTTGAAAACAATTGTCGCGTGTCCTTCAAAGTCCTTGAAAATCCTTGAATTTCGTGGCTGATAAGCAGCATAAACCCTGTAGCATAATCGTGGCCTAGGCTACTTTTGAGGGCCATTTTAAAGAGCATCTTTCTGCTTTCTTTGTAGCACTTCGTCATTTGTTTGCAACTCTGCGTTTCTCTGTGTGCATGCTCCAGCTGGGAAAAGATAAATATTGGGCTTTAAGGTGATTCATCTGTGTCCTTAACAATTCCTAGGGGGTTGATTGTCCCGTTTGTAAGGTAGTTTTCCATTAGTGTTACCTCGCGTAAAGTTAATGAATTGGACATGCTAATATTTACGCTGCAAAATGTTTGCACTGAAATCAAAACTGTTGTCCGAGAGGATGAACTTCTACATTGAGAATCTGTGTGACCCCAAGTCATTGGGAGGCCTGTTTGCTGCATCAGTGCATGCACTCCTCCTTAGGCCATTGCACCACCTTTTCTTTGCTGGTTTTACTGTACTGGTTCTTGTAGCCGTGGCTGCAAAGCAGTGCTGTGGTGCCATGAAGGTGTGCAATGTGGTTTGTAGCAAAGCAGCCAAGGGGAAGTCTTGTCAGAGTTGTCGAGAAAAAAAACGAACCTCTTCCGTGCAATGAGTGCTCGTGTTGCACGGCTCGGCAGCGCCTGTGGTTTATCATTGACAGCAGCCTCAAGAACAGCTTATCAGTTTGCTGCAAAGTCTCGCGCACTGGCTAGAGCCCCCCGGTGACTTGTTCTATGGCTGGGGGGTGTAAAAACAGTGCAACAGCAAGTGTTTTTTGAGTGTCTCGCTCGACTCTGAGGATCTTTATGGTTTGTTGAAGGGTCAGAGTGTTTGAGACTCCAACAGGAAACTGGTTTGAGCAGTGTGTGTACTACGTTGTGTGCAGTAGGTTGCTTTTAAACAATCATTTCATTATGTCTTTTTTTTTTCTGCCATCAGATGGCTCTCCTGAGGCCAAGAAATTGGCTGCTGTGAATGACCGTGAGTGCTTTCACTTTTCTTTCACTATGCCCATGCTGGCTTTAGCTGGGCGGGTATTGCTTGCTATGTTACAAGGCAATTTTCGAGCAGCGTGTGCTGAACTTGGTGGTGTATGCGAGCACATAGTGTGAGATGCTTTAGTGGCTGGCAGTACAGACATCCTGAAAGAAGGTGAACTATGCCTTTGCTCTTGTTTCCATGTTGGTAGATACGGAGAGGGAAGGTGCTCTGTAATGGTGGCCATGTGAGTTAAAGAAGCATTGTGTGGAGAGGTCAACAGTTGATTTGCACAGCATGCACACTGGCTGATGTCTGCATATGATCCTTCTAATAAGGTTTTGATTTCATTTCATTGCAGCCTTTGGAGCGCAGCTAGCAGCTATGGCTCAACAGAGGTGAGGCATTATTAGGCTATGCTAGTTGGAAACATTTATTTTGCTTATTACTCAGTGAGGTTTGGTGGCTGTTGAATCTGTGACCATTTTTGATACTGAAGTTCTATGAAAACTGACTTGTACCTTGCAAATTCAGAGTTCATATTTGTTTAATGCTAGAAGGTGCCTCACAGAAAGTGTATGGAAAAGGAAAAATATTGCACAGCAACATCTTTGATACTTACTGGAAGCAGAAACATCATTTTTTGTGTAATTTACCTTGCAATAGTGGTAGGGGGAGAGGGCAGGAAGGACGCGTCTGGAAGCCAAGGTTAATAAGGTGCATACAGACTGTAAAAAAATATACAGCCCAAGGGGTTTGCCATTAGAAGGCAAACCGCTTGGGCTGTGTATTTTTGACAAAGTGCGTATTTTGTCTCCTATGAAGTTGGCTCAAGATGTCGTGATTCCCCACCACCGCATTTGCTTTGGGATTCAAACGAAGTCTGGTAAGCCACAGTGCGCGAACAATGGCTTGATCCCTTCCGTTTGCTTTCTGGCATTAACATTTGCTTTAAATTAGTTTAGAAAGTTTGGTTCGCCCTGTGCGTCTGCTTTTATGGTCGCAGGCATAGGAACACAGACCAGTTTGTAATGACGTGTGAACACTGGATGCGTGGACTGACAGCTTGCAGTGTTAATCGGCCTATACCGGCATGGCGGCTGTGTTTCGGTGGAGGAAAAATTTAATAATATATGAATAATATATATGGGCATTGGGGCCTGCTGTAGCAGCCCAGGCAGCTGAGATCAGTCGTCCCTCATGAGCCATGCTGGGATGTGAAACACCACAATTGTATCTTTGCCTTGCAGGGGTCTAGCAAACGCCGCACCGGCTGTTGAAGAGTGGAGTGTACCCGACAAGATGGTTGGACTGAGTGAGTGCCCCTTGTGTGGGCTTCCTCATTTTTAGACCCTGCAGATTGGGCCATGGTTAAGTGAATTGGAGGCCATTAGCACAAAAACTTGTTCTAACCTCATTGCAGAGTGCAGCTTCTTTAATGGGGATAACATTACCAAACGGACAACAAAGTGTTGTGGATAGTAAAACTCTCTTGGATGGATGTCTGTACCTTAAATAAGCCAGAAAAAAGGTTTTTAATGTGCTGCTAAGGTTTATATTTGTGTTTATGCTTGCACAGGTAAAGGAAAACTTTTGAAATCTGCTTTGTACAAACTTATTCCCATTAGAATCTTGTGTACCGCCAGTGGTGTGCGCAAGTTGATAGCCGCCTTTTTCTCTCGGCTCGCTGTTTTAATATGCGAGTGATCGGTGCCAGCTTCCGCCTAGACAGCGGCCGTCTACATCTCTTGTATGCATTGCATGTCTCACTTGTGCGGTGGTCATCCGGTATCAGCCATTGGCCTTCGGGCATGTGAGCTGTGCCATAAGGGGTACACTGAATACGGGTGCCATTTTTGAGATGTTCTTGGGAGTTGACTTTGGATTGGATTCTTTGACTGGATGGGGGTAGGGCACTTGCTCAGATTCCTACGGTAGCATCAGTGGTCCTTGTCATTTCTGCATTTACTGTGCAAGTTGAGTCTCACCAATCGCTGGTCTTATGCGCTCCCGCTATTTACACAATGATTGCGTTGACTTGTTTGTTCAAATTGCCCTTCAGTTGCTCAAATCATGCTCACCAAATGTTACGGATTCATTGTGTCTGCTTGTTGCAGAGGGGTAGCCGTTTAGAAAGGCATGGCATGAGTGTGCTGAGCGCTTTTATGCCTCCCAGTATGGGCAGAATCGGGGTGGTATACTTGAACCCCTGCATTCAATCCTGATGGAGGTTACAGCAATGCCCTGTGTTAATCCCTGCTCCAGCCTATCTGGTGACAGATTCATGACAGGGTCACATAGATAACTGCTACATGGCAATATGCACTGGGCACCGGTAGCCATTTCTCTAGCTGTTACCGTAAATGGGCAGTTCAGAGCACTTTTCCTCGCTTCACAGACAACGTAATTGTAAATTAAGCTCCCATCAATAAAAGTACACCTGCACTGCTGCACTGCAGGACAAGTACATTTCATGATTGCAAATGAAATTGCAGCCCTCACTAGTAGAGAGCTGCAGAAAAGCTTGGATGCCATCTTTCTTGATTCCTTCCCTCTTGCTGGACAAATGATGTTCTTGTGAGCCATAACTCTGGATGTCACGCCGTCAGAGTGGGTCGGGGTTGTTAGTCTTGGGGCCTGTGTGCAAATCCTATGGAGAGTTAGTGCCTTGTTTCGAGGGTCTCTCTTCAAAAGTAGTTGTTGCATTTCATGATGGCATGAAGGCTATGTGCTTCTGAAAGCCTTTCCAGGCTCACGGTGACGTTCGTGCTTTTAAGCAGGCTTAATAAGCGCAGCCTTCTGCTGGCCAAGGTGTCATGCAATGTATTGCTTCCGTACAGTCATCGGTCGGGGAGGCGAGCAGATCAGCCGGCTGCAGGCGGAGTCTGGTTGCAAGATCCAGATGGCCCCTGACTGTGGAGGCATGTCAGAGCGACCCTGCACCCTGACTGGACCACGGCACGCCATTGAGTAAGTGGATATGTGTTTGAACTTAGCTAGCGTGCTGGTGCAGTGATGGTTACTTGCTACTTGCTAGAGTGGGGCTATCCTGCCCTTCACCTTTTGCGAGTTCACTTTGCTTAAAGGCTTAGGCAGTCTCTCTGATGCCAGTGTACAGGATAAGGAGGCTAGGTTGGCTTTCAAAATGGAGTGGCACAAGGCTTTTTGCTTTGAGGCCACATATGGCCCTAGCATTTTGCAAATCTATCTTCAGTGCCTTATCATAGCGTGGGACTTGTTTGTTTACTCTGGACCATCGTCATTCGTTCGTTAAAGCAGATGAGTACTATCACGATCAGCATGAGCTGCACCGTGATAGCATTTCACATGATTCTTGTGTAGTGTACCTCATACTGAGCACAATAGTGTACAGTCGGCGTCACCCTTGTGTAGAGCGCTCGGGAGGGACATGTCCCTGCAAATAAGGCCAGATATCACCGCGGCTGGTTCTTGCGGCGAAATTCTAGTGAAGGTGGTAGACACTAGCACCTAGCCCAGAAGTCTGGAGCTGGAGTCTATTTTCGGCTTTTGTAGCCTGATACGTCTTGCTCAAGCGCTCTACAGAAGGGTGATGTCGACTGTACAGCTTTGGCCCCAGGCAATTAAGTAACCAGGGTGTCTACCAACCAGGAAAACCGGGAATTCTCAGGGAATTCGGATAATCTGGAAAAACCTATGGAAAACACTGGGAATTTGTGCTTATATTAGGGAAAATTAGTTGTAGTTCTAATCAAAGAGAACCAAACTCGTGATAAAAACTGACTGCCATCGCACAGGTTGTGCATGCGGTGTTAAGCGTCCTGCCCTCGGCAACCACCGGCCTCCAGTGTTGCGCTGTCAAGTGTACCATCTCAGCAAGGTGCAAAAAGTACTGTGGCACCAGCGACGGTTCGAATTTTGAAGCGTGTTGAAACCGGAAACTCCTTTGTCAATGTGGCTGGCAACAGAGCACCCACTTCCTACGGATCGCACATGGGCTGTTCGATGGCCACCGCCTCCCCTTGTTTTCTTACTGCTCCCAGTAGAGAGTTTCAGCAAGGCGGCAGAAAACGTTGCAAGAATTTGCTGTGCTTCTGATTTCCAATGGTGAGCAATGCAGTAAGTCCTAAATGAACTCTTCCTTCCTGCCTCGATGGAAGCATCCATTTTTGCTGCTGGGGGTGCATGCATGCGATGCTGGCAGTTCAGCTTTTGTAGAGGGGGAATATTGTTTCGTGCCTCATTGTGAGCCTAAAAAAAAATCACTTTTCTATGAAACAACAGCTTTACAAATCACGGAACGAGAGCCACTCGCCATGTTTCGTCTATGTGTCGATAAAAGGCAGTCTGCCGCTGTCATCAGCTTCCACACACCGCCCGTGTACAAGCACTAGCGTGATTCGATGCAGCCGGCGCTCCACCAGTGCGTACACCGTTGACTAAACTGCAATCATGAACAGGGATCCAAGCTAGTCTGTCTGAATGAATGCTTCGGTGAGCTTTCACAGCCTTGCATAACCGGTTCGCGACGATGCCCGCTCGTTTGTATCATGCAGCAAAAACGAGATTTCGGCCAAAAATTGATCTCTACTGTATCGCTGGTGCTAAATTTGGTAAGAAAATTCGAGCTTTTGAACACCGTACAGTCCAAAATATTGGTTGTGAAAATGTACACATTCCTATGGGCCGCGTGACTGTTCCTGAATAAAGTCCAAAATATAGCGCAAGTCCGAATTATTGGGAGTCTGTCAAATTGGTTGGCTACTGTATTTGAAAATGGTTAATTTAATTTGCAGTTGGCTATAGTACCGTATTTACTCGCATAATGCTCGGCACTTTTTTTATGGAAGACCGGTACTAAGTTGGGGGGTGCGATAATTATGCGGGGAAAATTTTCGAGCAAAAGTTTAGGAGCGCTAAAAGCACATTTAAATAGGTGTGAATCGAGATTTTAGGTCAGCTATTGTAAATATAACCAAAACATTACTTTTAAGCAGAACTTACCCTTGTGTAAAAGTACAGGGTCGCCAAAAGCTCAAATTGCTAAAGCACTTTATTTACCGCATGCAGCCTCATCATCACTCCGTGCGTTTCGTGATGTAATGCTCACAGCAGACCATACATTTCTACTCTTGATCAGAGTCCGTATCGGCACTTCAATTGCTGTCTCCAGTAGCGCACTATGCAGAACTCGTTGACGTTGAAGTGCCTGCTGGCAGTGCGGTTGCTAATCTGTAGTCCGTACTCGGAAGCTTTTAGCTTAAAAGCAGCTGTATAACTTTCCAGCTAGGTTCAGTAGCGCTCCAAAGATGGCGCTTGTTACTACTGGCAGACGACTCTTGCGGTGGTAATATTGGTGGTGCGATGATTATGCGAGGAAAAAAATTCTGATTTTTGACTGCCAATGTTGGGGGTGTGAGCATTATGCGACTAAATACGGTAGTTTTTCTAAGACAGATTTGTAATGATTTGGTAATGTCTGCCTTCTGTTTTGTTTTTTAAATAAAATACACTACTCCTTACCATTCAAAACTGATCATATATATATATTTAACATGCTTACTAGAACATATATTTAACATAGCATCAGGCTGCCTTGTGTCAGCTCGTTTCAGCAATAAAATACAGTTGAACCTTCTATAGTAAAGTCACTGGGACCAGCAAAAATTTTCGCTGTATCAGTTGTTGGTGACGACAGTGTCCAGAAGATTCTTTCTGGTAAATGCCTACTTTCTGAACCAGTCTTGTTTCTAATTGAAAAAAAAAAAAAAAAAAAAAAAAACTAAAATACCTTTCATCTCTCGTTTCATCTCTCCATGCCATTTTGGAAGTACTTCTTAAGCAAGAGGGCAACGTGGCTATGAAAACAGCAGTTTGATTTGAAGTGGAAATCAAAGCTTTGCATGGCAGTGGCATCATCTCCCGCTCAAGTTTTTGAAAAGGATGAGAAATGCGCGCAGCAGTCGAGCTCTGCTAAACTGCACACGGCGTTCCTCCAGTTCCTATCACAGCTGCCACGTGCTTCATACTGCAAATGCTGGAAATGCTTCATAGTTCTTTCCTTCCTGATTTCTCACTTTGCTTTTAATTTCTGAACAGACAGCGCAACCTTCTGTGTTTCAGAGCTTCCTTTTTTTTCCCCACGCGTAGCATGCTTTCCGTCATGGCTCGATGGCCTTCCTAAAGTTGGCTTCTCCTGAGTGCTGCTAAACACTGTAGTAAAGCCGTTTAAAGAAACGACCGGCATTTTGTTTTATTTTTCGAAAAAAAAAAAAACATGAAACAATTGCCTCGTGATTCTGGGTAGCGCACATGCGGCAATGTTGTTTCATTATTGCACTTTTTACTCTAACAGATTTTTACCAAAAGTGTCTTTACTATAGATAGAGCAAAATGTACAGTCTTCAATGAAAGAACTGGGACTTCAGTTTTATTTCAGAGTTTACTATAGCGGGGTTCTACTGTACTGTGTCACATAAGAAATTTTGCAGATGCACTCGGGGAAAACCTGGATAACTCTGGGAATTTGAAAACACCAACTTGGTAGACACCCTGCTTAAGTATCCTCCCTGCTGTATTTTCTCAATTTTGACAGCTTGACTCCAGTTTTTTTTGCGACCTGGAAGGAAATTTCATACTCATCAGAATGCCAATTTTCCTCTTGTACAGCAAGACAAAGCGGGCGAGTGGAAAGTGTGGCAGCAAGTCTTGGCGATGTAGTAAACTTCCGACCATAAAGAGGGGGCAGATGATAGAGCCCACTTACAACGGTCGCAGTTATAATGAACACTTGTTAATTACGAACAAGGGTGGAGCCACCATAAAAACATTGTTTAAACGCACCCGCTATTTCCTGAAGCAAATAGGTCAACAAAAGCGAGAATAGCCTATCAAATGCACGCGCGCAGGAGCTTCCAAATGCCTCCCATGGATGGTGCCCGCAGTCGTGGGTAATCATTATCAAATTTTTCCTCTACCACGAGCTTCTGCAATCCATGTCGCCGTTGGTATTGCCAGCCCCGGCTTTGTTTTGCGACTGCCAAAGGGATGCGAGTAGTGGTAGCGTGGTTGGCGTGGTCATACATCATATTTGTGGCTCTTGTATGCTCTGTGCTTTATTTTTCGGGAATCGCTGTGAGCGTTGCCATTCTAGCACAATGGGCAAGCATATTGGAAGCTACATGGCAGGCTTTAAACTGAAAGTGGAGTTTGCCCACGAACACTGCAAGCGTGCGGCGGGCAGAAAATTTGACATGCACGAGAAGTGTGTTCGAAGATAGTGCAATCGGAAGGACGCGTTGAAGAACGCCAGTTACAGAAAGCTTGCTTTTCGAGGCGAGCCACGCGAGCAGTTTAGACTGGACTGAAGACTACTTGTAGGGTGAACGTGCACCAGAGCACTGCACAAGCTTGGAGTTGGAAGACCCCGCGAGTCACGATTGGATGGTAAACGCCGCACGTTCACTATTGGTTTGTTTTTACTTGAAGAAAAAATTTTTTTTCATGTGTTCAGTGTATGGGCTGGCCCTTGAAAATTTGCCCTCAAGTTTGGAAAAAAAAAAGTGCGTCTTGCGTGCATTTATATGGTATGTGTCAGGTTTATGGCACTCTGTCATGGATGAAACAAACAACTGTATCCACACCATTTGGTTGCAATGAACGGGGAGAGTCTAAAGACTCACTCTTCCTTTCAGTGCTGAGACCGAAGAGCTACCAGGTTCAGTACGCCAGTTGCCAAAGAAACTGTCGACCTTCCCATAAAACGGGCTACAAGGTTAGTGTACTGCCGGAGACTAGTATAAGGATACTGGTGTGTTCTGTCTCAACTTAGTGGCAGTATTGAAGGAAGGGAAGAAATAATTTCCATCATCATCAGAGGCGTTGCCATTTGCATACTCGAAGCCTTGAAAAATTCAGCAACCCCAACCTCTTCCCTCGTTTTCGAAGCATGGCAGCCTTGTAAAATCATGAGAATGCCTCTGAGAGATGGCATGAAAGTCCACATTTCTCTCACCATAAGACTATCATGATCTCATTGAACTTGAAATCTTCACCTGAAAGAAACATGTATGGTGACAGGATATGTCATGTTCTACGTCACTCAAAAAGTAATTTCCGCAACACACAATGCTTTACAAACAAGCAATAATCTTGCTTTCATTTCATTGCACAGATGGCAACATGATCATGTAGCATCTGTGCAAAAGTAATGCTATCGTGTGTCATGTGACGTGCATGTCATTGATAACATGAGAATTTTCCTCTTAAGGGGAGATGCTACTGCAGAGAACATTTTAATTTTTCCCCAGATCAATGAAACTTTCATCATTTAGAGAATTTGAGCTCCTCTTTTCACATCTGCTTTTATCTTTTTGATAGCTTATGTTGGTTCATTTTTTTGCATACCATGCATGTTTGTGCACACTTGGGTGGAAACAGGGAGCACAATAGAACACTAGCAAATAGCTCATATTGCTCCCAACAAACAGTAGAAATCAATAAAGCATAAAAAGTGTTCAGTCCACATTTTGATCTACAAGAAAATTCCAATGTGAAGTTCGTTTTAACACTCCAAACAAAAAGACAAAATTATCTTACTGAATGTTTGCTAAAAGCTCTCTGAATTCAGGACATGCTAAGCATAACCATGTCAAATTTCAATGTGATTGGAATGTGTTCAAATTTTAGTGCACATTCTTGAAAGTGGATGAAATGAGAAACAAAAACTCGTTTGAAAGTTAAGTGTGTTTACTACTATACTACTCAGTCAATATCAAGGAGAATTGCACATAATGCAAGCAAGGGTGTCTCAAAAGAGTACACAAAGCTAGAAGGCAGCAGCTCAATACGTTGCCCCCTTACAATCACTGCGAGCAGACTCCGACTGCGACATTCGTGGATGCTGCCTAGCTGGCCTTGGCTGCAGTCAGCTGTATAGCTCGCTCAAGGTCTTCGGCGGCGGCTCCCGCGGCGGCAGCGTAAAATTTGTGAACGATAGCAGTAAAATCCTTGTGGTGCACCTGTTTTGCAACACCCATAATCACACAAACCCGCAAGAGCTGCTTATGCGCGACGCGGATCGCACGCGCTCCGATCACTGACTTCACGTTCATGGCTCGTGCTTTACTGTGGGCGGGATGTCTAATCAATGCGGTTGCAGGATCGCAATGAGTGGCTCGAAGAATATGTCAACGAAACTGGTTGTTAGACACTCGTCATTTCGACAGTTTCAAAAACTGCGGGTCCTTTACGTTTTCTGGCCGATTTTCTGACAGATAGCATCGCCTTGCAGGCGGGGCATGTTGCGCGACATCTTGCAACTTGTCGATCTCGCAGATAACTGCTTCCTCATGTTTATGCTTGTTCTGGTCGTCGAACAGCTTTATCTTCCATTCTGATGCACTGGCAAAGTGTTTGACGCTCCGTATGAAGCTAGGAGGATCCAAATCAGGTACATCGCTGTTGCCGCAGTTAGGCCTAACAGCAGACGAATCTCCCGTCACTGGAGCTCTCCTCGTCAGGAACTTCCTTGAACAAAAAATCGTGTTTCTCGTGAATATCCATGGCGGAGAAAGGAGAAAAACTTTGGCAGAAGTGCTACTTCACATCACGGTGACAGCGGAACGAAAAAAGAGCGTCCGCGCCTGATTGCGTGTTGGAATGCTCGTAGCCAATGGCAGGGCTCCGAACATAACATTTGATGTAAAGGGCCAGTTGCAGCGCTCGACATAGGCTGGAAACATTTTTTTTTTTCGTATTAAGAATGTGCCGCTGCCGATAGGGGAGAAGGGGTTAGGCCTACTTCCCTTTGAAATTCCAAGAGCGGGCGATGTCGTGGTGTGAAATAGCGCGTGCCTGAAATTTGGTCAAATTTGCTCTTTCATTAGCCACTGAGTGCTTTAATTGCATTTTTTACCAACTTCCCGTTTATTCTCTGCTTTGATATTTTGGTACATAAAAGAAGTTTTAGAGAATACAAAACGTATGAAACCACAAAATCTACTTTTTCGGAAAAAAATTTTTTTCCACCCGCATCTCCCCTTAAGGAGAACTCGTCTGCGCGAGTTTCCCCTTTTCAGAGAGCTAATAGCTTATTCCAATCAAAGAACCACAGCAAGCTTTCTTGCTCCACAAACCGGAGAGCACACTTTAAAGGATGGTTTTGATTAAGATTCTGAGTATCTGATTGGCTACCGTGATGCCCTGATGTATTTTGTACTGTCTCGTTAGGTCAGAGTTCCTCCAGATTGCAGGGGCTGAAAAGTGAACTGTGAACTGTTGTCGGCGCGATATGACTGTGCGTGCCACTGTGATTGCTGTCCTGAAAGTGCACACTGACATGCGTAAGGCCATTAATTCCAGCCAACCTTTAGGTTCTTTGCACCATGCTGATGTCAGTGAAAAAAAAAAATTACAAAAATTGGCGCACAGAAATGAAAATTATTCGGTTAATAAAATTCTAAATACAAGAGAAAAAAGACCGCTTGTCTGAGTTGGTGCAAGAGGGAGCCCCTCTCCCATTTCGTTTGCCCAGCGCTCGACTCGGGCGGAACCTATCAGGAACGCAGCTTTCTGCTGACATATAGGAAGCTATCCGCCATGGATGGTTGCCTGTCCAACCCAACGTGCAGCCGCACTTTTTGGCAGCATAGTTGCCATGGTAACGACGCTGCGAAGCGCAGCTGAGGACTGGCTTCTTCGTCTGCTCCCTTGGTCTGCTTAAAGTTAGCCTAGCCCGCCAAGTGCTGCTCCAAACCATCTTTGCCATCTAAGTGTAGTGCCCACACATTGTTCACGGTTCAATACTGATAATAAATGTTACCAAACGCAATTGCGGGGTATCGATGAGGTGTACCAGACTGTCAGGAAATCTGTGTCGCCGTTGTGGTGTTCCGCTTGCGTCCAGCACTGCTGCTGCACATTGATCACTCAAGCGCTACTTGTGCGAAAGTTTGAGAACGAGTCACCGTCGTTAATCGTGGTACCTGAATTATTGCTTCACGCGGCGCATGCATTTGTTCGCGGCACGAACACAGCATGACTGGCCAATATATTCTACCTGGAGGGCTATAGCGGTTACAGCTTATCGTAATCTGCGTGACCGCCTTGAGAGGGTTGTATGCTTGCCGGTGGCGCTCATGCCTGCTGTGTCTGCACCAATCTGCGCACGCGCACTGGCGGTCACGTCCCCTAGGTCTGATCACGCTAGTGCGTGCACATGGGCAACGGGCGGATAACTGCGTGTTAAAGATCCACAGAAACTATCACCAAGAAGCTACTGATAAACGTGTAGAGTGTGTAGAACGAATCCTTTTGAGCATTAACCCAAAGTATAACTCCTTGGAACAAAGCCTGCAATTTATTCATTTTTAAAAACAGCGTTTCTTGAAATTTGCGGGCAGAGAAGTTGTCACATGGCAGTGTCGCATGGAACTATATCCTGCGACGTCACGGGTGAGTTGACTGGCAAGGTTTGCAAGAAGCTGCCATTCGCTGCGGCAACTGCAGCCATGACGCCATGGAAACACTTCTGGTAGCTGCGAAAGTCTGCTCATGTGCTGCGCGAACTCCTCAGGCGCCTCACGCGTGTGCGGGCTGTTGCTGCACAGCTCGTCGCACTTCTCGGTTAGGCGGCCATTGCCCATCAAGTACAACAACCGAAGTGACGCAGTGATCAGCGGAACAAAGCTGCATTTACATATCATATTTATATAACGTGGTTTCAGGAGTACAGCAGTGTCGTCCGACGAGGTGTCAACAGCACTGTCAAGCACCGCACGATGGCAGCACCTTCTCGACCGCCGTAAACACCGCCGCTGTGGCCCCTCTTCCCGCATACAGTATGCGAACAACACTGTGGATTGTTAGCGCCAATGTCCGAAATAAAGCGTGCTAAAATTTGTATGCATCTGGAATACTGAGCGGAATATCAAGTACGAAGCCCTCGTGAGGATCGCTGACCAGCAGCAAATTGCTGGTAAGAGCGATAGCCGTGATACAAGCAAGTTTCTGCTCAAGCCAGCTGCCGATAACCGCGGTTAGTGGTGTAACAATAGTTTGGTCCGCCATGTAACCCTGCCTGTGAACAAGGGCTGCGCGAACTGGTGAGTGAGGACGGGTTGACGCGAGTACGCCAGCGAGCGAGCGCGCGGCAACCGGAAGTTCGTTGAAGGGACATATTTCTGGGTGGAGCTTTGAACTTGCTTGTATTTTTTGTTTTTTTATGACTCCTTTGGCGTACGAGTTGAGAGGAAAAATTGGAAGGGTTATTTTTAATCGCTGATATCTCTGGTGTTGCAGAAACTAGATTGGAAATTTTTGTGGGAGAATGATGGGTGGTTCAATATCTATCAGTGTTATGGCGTTGTTTACCCTTCTTGGTGACCATATCTGTGGACCTTTAATCAAAACAAAACATGGGAAGCAGCGAAGTTTGTGATCTGTAAAGTGGATTTTTTGCAGGAAAGGGAGTTTATCGAGATCAGATTTTTCGGACTGTTGCATTATTCGGACAATTTCCCATGTGCCGCCAAGTCCGAGAAAATTTGAGACTGTGTACTGTTTTTGAGTATGCCACAGCGTCACAAAGGCAGTTGTGTTCGTATAAACATAAGACAGCCTAAATTTTTTCTTTAAATAAATTGCAGTGGCACTTATTTTTAATATTGCATGGTTATTTTTTTAAACTCATTCAGAACAAAACAGCTCAAGATGCTGCTGAATTTGTAGTGGCGCTGTTGATGGCAGCGCTGCTACAGGCGAAAACAGTTTTTAGCATCTGTGGTAAATGTCGCCAGGTTGATTTAGTTATTCATTTCATTCTGTTTAAAGCAGTCTTTGTTTCCTTATTATAGTTGCCAAAATCTAATCTTTGCTATTGAAACATTCTGCACGTGGACTAGGCGGCACGGCAGTTGTGTTCATAGAGCTGCACGTCATGTCCACATCAATGTTTTTAGACGCCATATACCATTGAGAACACGAGACTGCTGTATGGAAAAAAGTTTTAATTTGTTCTGCCACATTTCTCAGCTCCACAGCTGGTTTAGTTCAGGGAGGGAGCTTTTAAAGGAAAGTACTAAGGAGGGCGTTTTTTGAAAAGGGGCAGTGCTGAAGTGGACAGGATGCATTTTTCTGGCTGAAATGGGGCAGGTCACTTGGTCAAGTTGTATGGCTTGTACTCCTGTGAAGTGTGCATGATGTGGTGTGTTTGGGTGCAGGAAGGCAAAAGATATGATCAACCAAATTATCAGTCGTGGGGGCGATCCCAGCCAGCTGAACGATGGCCATGTGGTTGTGGAGCTCATGGTGCCGGGGCCCCGGGTGGGCCTGGTCATCGGAAAGGGCGGCGAGACCATCCGGGGGTTGCAGGTGAGTCAAGTGAGCATGCAATGCCACCAAGTGAAAACTGCACCTTCACTGCTCTTGCATAGCATCCTGTGTGGGCTTGTAGCTTTAATTGTTCTCTTGTTACGTTGCTGTGTTTGGGTGGATAAGATTCATTTTCGGTGATAACACGAGAGATGGCCAGAGTTGCTTTGGGACAAACTCCACGGCCCAGACCGTTTTTGCCATGCACCAAGTTACAGCTACTTAAGGGGGGGCACTGGTCTTAAAACTATTTTCCTTATTTACCAATCGAAATTGATGCAACTTGGTGGGATTGTGCAGGTTTTTGTGCAGATTCCGTGATCCAATTATTTCATGAGATAATTGCACCAATTAGTCTAATTCTTACAAGAACAATTACAAAATGACCACTGTGGAAAAACTTCAGATAAGCACATTGCTGGACTAGAAAGAATGAGAAGCACAATGTTGCAAGCTGTTTTTTGATTGAGCAATTATTTCTTGTTTTATTGCATAATAAAGTTCAAAGGTAAAAATATAGCACTATAATGGTCACTAAAAAAAAGCCATTTCAAAACTTTTGAACAAGAAATTAAAAAATCTACTTGCAACATTGTGTACACATATTTGCCTTCATGCTGAAAAAAAATTATTACTCTATCTGCAATAGGTGCAGAGATATTAAGGCCGCAAAGCTGCAAGTGGTCGACAATGCATGTTTTGAGAAAAGAGGAAAAAAGAAACTGGGGATTATTTAACTGACATTCACTGGTGCAGTGCACACATTTACAATTTAAAATGGCTAGAAACCTCCAGGAATGTAGTCTCTTTGCATTCCAACGCCTAAGTGTCTCCTCTTTCATTTTGATTTGCAGTTGCAGCAAATTCAGTTGTCACTTTTTCGGCTGCGCGTCACTGCAAGCAGAGACTTTTTTTTTTACGTACATCGTTTGTCACGCCCTCGCATCAAGACTGCGGTGAGGAACGTTTATTGCGGAAAAGGAATGTAATTTGGAGCTGTTTGCTGCTTCCCAGGTCTTTGCATTGCATGGGAAGCAAGTGCATTCACTAAGAACTATGAACGAGGTCCGATCGGCGCAAAGGCGCGGCGAACTATATGGAGACGTGTCCTGCAGTTTACGCATTGAAGAATAAGTTTGACGGCGATTTCTTATCCACGTTCACTTTTTTAAATGCCAATATCACCGCCATATGTTTTACACTTCGCCAATCTCTGCAAACTGTTTAGATCTGACGATCGTGAACTCTGCCTCGCCGAGCGGACTGTCCGCCGCGCTGCCGTCGTCGGCACGATAACAATCAGGCTACCATTTCGTTGCTGGAGTTGGCGGGAGTTCAAGCTTTTTCTGTTTTGAGCTTATCTTTCTGCTCATCTGTGGTCTGCGATATCACTGTCGAGGCGGGTGCGACTGCTGGCAGTAGCAGCCTCCCGTGCTGGGGAACACGCTAGGCCTACTTCAGGCTCGTACACAGTCGTTCGGCGCACGACTTTCGTCTGCCTGAGCGCGCACAGCCGGGGCAGGGCATCACCTGAGATGATTAATCAACAATTTTTTTTCACTTTTTTTCACAAATTCTTGTCCTGAATGCACCTCTCGGTTTGGAACTAAGCGCGGCTGGCGTCACGTCTCCGCCGTCTCCCCACGGCTCGGGCACGCCTAGCAGACTCCGTCAGCCAGCTCCACCAATGCGGTGACGCCTTATCGTCATGTGCACCCCGAAAGCCCATGGGATTGCAAATGCCACATTCTTTTCTTTTGCTATTTTTTATGCGACCAATGGGCGAATGTAAACAGCAGAGGCGACAATTTGAAGACGAAGGCGGCTCTTTCGAATGAGACCAAGATAGCTACGGTGCCGCGCACAAAATGGGAGCTACGCCTCGCGGAAAATGGTTGTTTCGGGCGCCGTTTTCGGCCCAAATTCGGTCGACATTGATTATATAAATTGGCATTGTTACTAAAATACCGATCCTAGAGATGAAAAACTTAGCAGATAGGTAGATAAAGAGCTACTGATTTTGCAAATCACATTTTCTAAAAAGTGACTTTTTCGCGATTTTTTGGTCTGAAAGGCCCGTGTCCCCCCTTAAGCCTTCTTCAAGCTATTTTTGCAAGAGGTGAAGCTGAGATGCACAAGCTGCCTCCTGGCTTCCTAGCTTAGCTTGGGCTGCTGTGGTTGGCAGTTTGCAGCCTGCAGCAAGTATAAGCTTTGGTACCAGAACAGAAGTGCTTTTGTCTTCCACATCTTGTGAAATTGCCATTATTAGCCCTCTTGAAACGTGCCACTTTCTGCTATGTAGGAGCGAGCCAATGTGAAGATGGTGATGATCCAGGACGGCCCCCAACAATCCATGATGGACAAGCCCCTCCGCATCACCGGCGAGAAGAGCAAGTGTGAGGTGTGTGTGGACAGTAGTAGTGGACCAGTTTTGATGGGCATGTATTGATGCCACGAAATGTCTGATGAGGAGGACCACAGGCGACAGATGTGTGGCCCTGTGGACCTCTGCATCCAGTAGGAGAATATTGTCGCTTCTGGGGTATTACTGAACACATCAGCTGGGGTGGCATGAACTCGACAGTTTTTGAGGCCTTTTTTTTTTTTTTTTCATGGCAGCTGGAATCTGCCCTGTTTGCATGTTCTTAAAACTGTGGTGATTGAGGTGCCTTGCTGTCTCATAGCACATATCTGTGTTGGGTACCATGTTGGGAGGGCGTAATGTAGGTGCGCACCATCCATCACCTGCCTGCTGCCTTTCTGAGCTGTCAGGTGCCACAAAAACGGTGCTAGAGGAAAGCAGTGGAGGGCATTCGCTGACACCCTAAGAGCTACTACTCTGTATCTCTATGAAGGGAGTTAGATAGTACTCCTCCACACATGGCCTTCTTCATGTTGTGTAGTTCGTGGTGATTGTGTGTTTGGCACAGTCGATGATGTACCCTTCTTTGCTCTTGTCTCTCGCAGTACGCCAAGCGCCTCGTCTTGGACCTCATCACTGAGAAAGAACTAGAGGTGAGTTCTGCACCTTGGACGAGTGGGGCAACCCTTTCCCATCTTTGGGGACCAGCTCGATCTCATTTCCCTGGTCCCCGACAAGGAAAGGCACAGCATATGTGCGGGGCATGGTCTGTGTGCTCTGCAAGCTGAAGAGCAGGGTGCACTAAAGCCCTGTTCCACAGGACACAGTGAGTGCAGGATTGAAAGGAGCTTCTGTTCTAAACAGGTGGGGTTGCTGGCTTGCAGTGGGCACCAAACCGGTAGTTACTTCCACCATTTGGGTGCTCGTGAGTTGAACGGTCATGCAGCAGTAAACCACAGCTTGCTTTCCCCGCTGTTTCTGTGGCTATATTACCTTTATCTGGCAGTGCAACGGGAAGCTGTAGGAGTAAACCCACAGCCTAAATGCGCTCCTTTCTGGCGCAGTGGAAATTTGCGCGAACTTGTAACTGGTTACGAAGCTGTTTTGGAGAAAAGGCAAGAAAAAAATGTAAATTCTCTCAGCAAAAGAGGAGAATATTGGTGACCTAACTCACTTGTGACTAGGATAGTAAACCCAGAGCATGTGCTGTGTATGCTTCTGTAAAGGCTGCCTTTTCTTTTGTGATAGCACGTGTGCGATGCTTATGTGGGACTGGCACTTTTATGTTAATATTTCACGGATTACAGGTCTTTAACTCTTTCGGGACCGCGCCATAGGCCATCGTGTAAAAATGCATGATCAAATCGCGCGCGCTCTCAAGCTCAAATATCCGCTCATTGGAACACGTGTCGCCATCTAGTGAATAGTCTAGTATCTAAACTTTCGGTTTTGGTGTAGTTTGCCTTTTTCACGGCAGGCGGCGACGCGGGAGAGATTTTAATCTTTGGCGCGGCGGCGGCGCAGATTGAGAACCATGGCGTCAACCTCGCGTCAGGCCGCGCAAAGAAAAAAGCGTCAGTCGCGCGATTCAGCCGCTTCTACTGCGGATTTCTTTGAGGAAGTTAGAAAAGAGGCATTGTATCACATTTTGTATATTCTGAAATATTTTTATTACTCTTTTTTATTTCCGTATTCAAGAATTTCCTTCTTTTTTTGTTTTTTTAAGAAGAAAAGTTATATTTTGAGATTTTTTTGTGATATCATGTATATTTTTAAGGCATCTCAATTTTTTTCTCGTGAAAGTGCGTTCATTTAGCTGCATAACAATATATGTTACAACAAGCTAGCAGAAAATGTCATTGAATAAAAAAATATTTTCCAAGTTGTATCACAATTGCCTTCTTTTCGGGCGGTCCCGAAAGAGTTTATATATATTTTTTTAAGTTACAGTTACAAAATATTCAGAGAACATGCTTTTGTGTAGATTATAAATTTTTCATTTAATTTTATTTAGAATAAATGCTTAAACCCTTATGCAATACGTTATATTTTGTATCTGCAGAATATCATCCTTTTTTTTCATCAACAAACGCCACACGAACACATCATACAGTAATTTCTGGCTCATAACCTTTCACCTCAACATGAGGCATATAAACTTCTCTGTCTCCAGTGGCCACGTCAAGTCCTTCTAGCTTGGCTTTGTGGTGGGGAGGACAATTTCACTTGTTACAACTTTCGTGTCAGGAGAAATCACTCACGGATTTTAGCAAGTTCTTGGAAAGCTCATCACAAAAAGATGCACAAGTTTTGCATATGTGCTCAAGGAATACTTGGAATTAACATACAGTAAAAGCTCGTTAATTCAAATTCCACGGGGCCGCCAGGCCAGTTCGAATTAGCCAAAATTCGAACTAATGAAAGTGAGCAAAAATGAAGGCGTTTGATGCCCGGAGGGCACGAAAAACATTTATTTAGCAAAAAAGTCTGTTATCATCTTCTGCTTCTTCTCTCTGAGGGCTACCGTACTCACTCGGTCTTCTAGCATGCGAATGCGACGCAGGGAGTCTTCTTCCCCCTCTTCAAAGCTGAAGAAAAGGCGCGCGACATTCAGCGCTCCCATAACTTCTGCCGCGGATGGACGCACGGGCTCTTGCTCCTCGTCTTCTGCCTCTTCTGGGACAGACTGCTCCCCAACAATTTCAGCGACAATGTCCTCATCACTTAGGGCACCGCACACTGCTGCATCGCTGTCTACTCCAAATTAATCATCAAAACTGACGTCCTGCAGCACAGCACGCACAGCCGCAGGCAGAGGCTCCGGACTCCCATCGTCGCCACTTTCTTTCATGCTTCCGGCAGCAAAGCCACAGTGGTGGAAGCAGTTTGCAATTGTGGACGGCGTGACCTGCTCCCATGCACGCACCAGCATGTGCATTGCTGTGAGCAATGTGATGGTGCTGGTCTTCTGGTTTCCAGTGCACAAAGTCATGCGCTCGATCATGTGGCGCCTATAGAAACATTTGATGTTTCTGATCACCCCCTGATCCATCGGCTGCAAGGCCGCAGTCGTGTTGGCGGGCAAAACGACGAGCCTTGTGGCTTTCAGCTCGGCGTCGGTCGACTTTGTGTGCCGAGCAGTTATCCACAATGAGAACTTGACGCTTCCCTAGCTCCATCCTGCGATCGAATTTCAAGAGCCATTTTTTAAACAATTCGCCCGTCATCCACGCCTTGCTGTTGGCGGAGTATTCCGTCGGCAGCGTCCTAATGTTCTTGAAACATCTAGGCTTATGTGCCTTGCCGACAACAAAAAGAGGGACCTTCTCCGTCCCGGTCATATTAGCGGCGACCAGAACAGTAATCCGCTCTTTGCTTCGCTTGCCGCCAGCGCAGCTGTCCCCTTTAAATGTTACTGTTCTGTCGGGCTGGAGCTTATAAAACAAAGCCGTCTCATCAGCATTGAATATATCATGTGCCGAGTAGCTTCCTAAGTACTGCTGCAGAGCACCGCTTCGCCACGTGGCACAAGTTTCTGCATCCACTTCTTTGGCTTCTCCAGACAACACCCGGAAGACAAGATTATGTCTGTCTCTAAAGCGGTGAAACCATGCTTCGGAGGCGACAAAATCTTCCACATTCAAGCGCAGGGCGAAATCGGCCGCCTTCGCCATGATAATTGGGCCGCTCAGTGGAATGTCAGCGCTTCTCATTTCTTTCACCCACGTGATCACAGCGGTCTCAATTTCCGGATACTTGGCTAACCGAAGCCTTTTTCTGTTGCTGGCGAAATCTTCGGCTTCATAGGCATCCTCGATGGCCTTCCTATTTCGGATGTACGTCGACAACGTGCTTGGTGGAATCCCGTGCTTTTTCGCGATTTCCACTTTGCTGGCCTTCCGTTCATCCACCTCGCGTAAAATAGCCACCTTCTCCTTCACCGTCTTGGCACAGTATTTCCCACGTGAACACATCTCGCGGACACAAGCTCACAACAAGCGGCGTGCAAAACGAGGGCTCACGAAATGCAACGCGAAACCGTGGTCGATAACACTAAAACGTCGTTCCTCGAAGGAGTCGCGGCAGGAAAGACTGTTTAGTACTTGTTCCAGCACCCTAGCGGCGCCCCAATGGTTGTGCCATCTATCGTTCTGCCGTGAAAGCTTCCAACGATGGTTTTTAACAGCGCCGCTTGGCGGCGCGCAGTTCGAATTATGGGTGGCGGCGCCAATTTTTGAGTGAATTAACGAGCTGTTACGCGCATAGACTTCTATGCACTGCGGACCGGACCACGATGACTATTTCGAATTATCCAAAATTTCGAATTAACGAGTTGTGAATTAACGAGCTTTCACTGTATTTAGAATCAACACAAAACCACAAGACCTCTGCAGATATCAAAATTCTAAGTACAGTAACAATTGCTTTGAGTAAAAAAAGGTTGGTTCTAAAGTCCCCTCCCCTCCCAACCTGCATCGTGTCATAACTAGGAGTGTTTGAATATTTGAAATTTTGAACGTGAACGGAATTATGTTTGAAACTGCAAATCAAATTCTTACTTGGGTTTAATTTCAAATGCTGACATGCATCGTGCAGGTGTTCATCAAAAATCAGTAATGCAAACAGTTTTGGACAGGTTTTTTTTTGGCCCTATTGATAATTTGAACATTTTTGTCAAATTTTGTGTGCTATTTTTTAATTCTACGTTTCTTTTTCACTGATTGGATATCGGACATTGTAAAGCATTTTTTTGCCCATACTTTGTTATTCGATTCATATTTGAAAATTACAGTATTTGCACACTGCTAGTCATTACTGAACGGGGACAGACATTGTGTGAATGTACACAGCATTTCGATTTAGGGCGCAAAGTGTGCATATTTTCTTGAATTCTTTGAATATAGCAGTGACTTCAGTGCGGGAAATTTTTTGTTCTCATGCTCCTAAAAGTGCAGTCTATAGCTGCACTGTACTAGGGTGGTTTGTAGTGGTTTGCAGTTGGCCAATAGTGGGCACTGTAGCTTGCTTGCAGTTATGACATTAGGTGTGAGAGTTGTGGATTAGCTCTGCGTTGTAAGAATGTCACCTGATGAAAAGGTTGTGTACATCTCTCACTCCCCTTTTGGGCACTTACTTTTTCAGAATGTGCGAAGGGGCTTTGGTGGTGGCGGCCCGGGTGGACCTGGAGGTGGCGAATACGGTGGACCTCCGGGTGGTGGTGGTGGTGGTCCTGGAGGTGGTCCTGGTGGTGCCTCTCAGGAGGTGCTGGTGCCGAAGCAGGCTGTGGGCGTGGTGATCGGCAAGCAGGGGGACATGATAAAACGCATCCAGCAGGAGACGGGGGCGCGTGTCCAGTTCCAGCAGCCTCAGGACGACAATGCCCCCGACCGCGTGTGCCTGCTCACAGGTGGCCCCGACCAGGTGCACCACGCTGCCTCCTTCATCGGGGAGCTAATCCAGAGTGTGCTGGTGAGTGAGGCACTTCCTTGGCTTTTTTTTTGCACTTCTTGCTCGCAGCTGTGCATTTGTAGTTTTTTTTTTTGCGCCATTAATGGCTTGGGAAATCGCCTCTGTACTCTGAAAAAGTGCGTTAAAAAATTTTAATTTTGCCACTTTGGCCCACGCAGCACGTTGTGTCGCCGGTACTGAAATGTGACATGGCTGTGAACTTGTCGCAGTGCGCACCTGGGCCTATATTCAGAGTTAGTGTCATTATTGCAAGTCGCTATCTCCCCGACCTCGAGTCATCTGATGGGCGGAAACGCCGGAACCGGACGTGGTAGCGACATCATGTTCCCGCATTTCCACCAGTCGGATAACTGAATGATGGGGAGGTAGCGTCGTAGCGACACTTTTGATAACACGAACTCTGAATATGCGGTGCAAGGTCGAGGCAGATTTGTTTGCCTGGGATGTTCGCTAAGGCTGAGAGACCAAAGAGGAACTCTGGGGCAGTGAGCAGAGGCAAGCGCGCCCTTATTAGCACCCCTTATCACTTCCCTATCCCGCTGGGGTGGTGCAGTGGTTACGGCGCTCGACTACAGTTCCCAAGGACGCGGGATTGAATCCTGGCCTCGGCGGCAGCTTTTCGATGGTGGCAAAAAGCAAAGTGCCCGTGCGCTGTGCGATGTCAGTGCACGTTAAAGAACCCCAGGTGGTCGAAATTTCCGGTGCCCTCCACTATGGAGTCTTTCATAGCCTGAGTCGCTTTGGGACGTTAAACCCCATAAACCAACTTCCCACCTTCTCTCCCAGTGTGGACCCAGCTGCTCTCTTAAAAAAGGAGTGTTGGAAAGTTATGTGCAACTTTTTTTTGCCGAGAAAAACATGGCACGTTGCGAAGCGTAGCATGTCTTGCAGTTTATGCGGCTGCAATTCCTCTGCCAGAAAAAAGAAAGCTGCGCCCTCCTGAGCACTCAAAGGTGACCGGCCAGCAGGGGAGGTGTGTAACTATCCTTCTGCGATGCGTGTGGCACCATTAGCTGCCTATCTCTGCGCTGTGATGCTGCATCAGTTGAATATGAATCCCTGCAGTGTTTGAGCCCCTAGTTGATGCTCTTTTCACATGCCTTTAGTCTGAGTGAAGCAGTGCGCGCAAGATGTGATTGTCGGATCTCTGCACCACCACAGGCGCATTTTGTTTTTTACATATTATAGGCTTCCCCTTGAGGTAGAGAAATCTAGTGTGAGGCCCTACTATAGGAATTCTCTTGGCAGTACACAAATTTGTGTGGTGAGGCTGGGCTCAGTTCCTTGTGATGTAATAAATGCATTGATGTTTAGCCTTGGTACTATTTGAAGTTCCCATATTTTAGCGCGTCTCATTTGGATCATTGTGCATAATTTGCAGTAGAACCTCAGTGATACCAAAATGATGGGGTCACGAAAAAAATTGGTTGTGGTTTAGCTCTGGTTAAATAGAGCTGAATTGTGTTTAGCAACACTTTGGTCTCTCGTTTCATATGGGACTGTTATGTCAGAATCGGCCTGCCAGGACCCTGGCATTCATGTTGCCCCTATAAGCCACTAAGGCACGTTCATACGGCTTGGTTAAAGCGGCGCTTTATATGTGGGCTGGTAGGAACTGCCAACTTGAGTCTCTCCTTTTGCATGCGATGGTTATGTCAGAATCAGCCTGCTGAAACCTAACGCAATAAAAATTTGTGTCATCAAAATGAACAAACATCAGCATGCAGAAGCATGGAAAAGGCGTTTGCACGGGCCTGTTTACGGCTGAGATGTACTTACGGCCTCTTGGCCACAGCTCGTGGCACACAGCACAGGAGACTACCGCTTTGTCGGTGATCTGCTGGCTCAAACTTCTCGCGATGTGCTTAGCATTACAGGAGGTTGCACTGCAGCTGGAGGAGCTTTTCGAATTTCTGTCATCCTGAAATCCACGTCTGTGGGATTCTAGTGTAGTACTAGTAGGTTGTGAAGGGTGCAGTGCGGTGCAAATACGGTGGCGGTGTCCTCTCCTAATTGTGTGCCTCTGCCTCTGTGTGTGTGTTGTCATTTCTGCCTGCCACAGAACCGCAGCGGATTTGCTCCGCACAGACAATTTGGATTTCCGCCACCTTTCGTGAGTGTTGAGCATTTCTCGCTGTGGGCATTCTCTTTCTCTCAGCCTTACTGTTTGGGGTGGGGAAGGAGGGGGCTTGGTGAAGGGTGCACTATGAGAGGAGTTGGAGCACTTCAGAAGAGATGGCAAAAGCTGAATGTGTAACAAAGGGTTGTCCCTGTAAACTAGGGTCCACAGTATAACTTCTGACAAAGTAAGTTGGCAAGTGTGGCCACCGTATTTGCACTGCCTTAGTGCTGCAGCCTCATTGGTTAATTTAAGGGCCCCATTGTCCCTTGCTTTGTTCACTGGTGTGAATGAAATATGTTCTCTCTGGGTAACTGTTATTTGCTAATTCTCTTATGCTTTCCCATTAGCAAACTTCCCCCTCTGTAACATCCCTCACTGCTGCCTCCCCTAACATACCTTTAGAGCTGCATTCAGTGTTGCTGATGATTGGCACATGATTTTCTGTGCTTTCCTCGTTTCATCTCTCTTGCACACTGCATGTGGGGCCTGATGGTGTTTGTCAGTGGATGAGAGGAGTAAGGGTAGGGGGCGAGTGGCCTCCTCCTGTGGCATGCCTTGCTGAGATGTACATGGTACATTTTCTTGCTGATTTGTCACGGTGTCTGGGTTTGGGTAAATGTTGTATGTTTTGGAGGGTGGTAATGCTGTAACACATTGCTGGTGTCATTGCTTGGCTTCATAAGCGGTTATGAATTTTGCATTTCGTGGATTTTTGCATCGCAGATTGGCTGCGTGATTTACAGGGCTTTCATGTAGCTACATTTTACTGCTTCATTCTGCCTATGCATGATGCGTGCCATAGGACTGCGTGTTCAGCACTTGCTCTGCACTTTTTGTGGTAGCTTTGAAACAGTGATATCGAAGGTCTTCTTGTCTTGGCTGTGGATGGCATTTGACATTAGAGGTTATGATAACATTGAATTTTCAAATAGACCTTGCTTGTGATACAACTAGTTAAACCTCGATGTAACAAATTTCAATTCCACAAAGCAAGTGGATTGTGTAAGGGTTGGTGCACCTGTGTCCGAGACAGCCTCACTTGGCCCTCTGATGAACAGATAATGTGCATGTTTAGGGTGGAAAAGCAGCAGTGTTGCAGCATGGGCCCAGTTTCGTTCAATCTGCTCTGACTGTTGCTGACGTGGAGAGAGCGAAAGGGGCCACCAGTCGCTGCCAGGACTGCCTCTTTCCCGCTATGCCGTGGTTGGCTACTCACACTTCAAAAGGCTGTGAAACCAAAAACTTTAGAAAAACTTTATGGGATGTCCACTTTCATCACGGGGAGTAGGGGACGGGACTGGATACACCAACTACTGCAAAAGGAAAAAAAAAAAAAAACTGCTTAGAGCACACCACTTCGGGGTGCTATGCCATGGGCTGCACATGTGTGCTCGCTAATACATGGAGACATGAAAACATTAGCGATTGACTTCGAGAGCTGAACGGCTGATGGGAACTGCAGCATGGGCACTTAGCTGGCAAGGGCGTTTTTTTTTTTTTTTTTCCCGGACTTAACCACACAGATGGTTTTCCCTCCGAATGGCTTGTGAAGTGTTCTGGAGGATTCTTTACATGCCAGGAGGGAAGTGAACTGGATTTTAGAGGCTGTTATATCGAGGTTTAACTGTAGATGTTACTTTAACGTTGCTGTTGAATGCCAGGAGCCTTTGAAGTCTCATTAGTTTTCTACAACTTCTTCAGTCTGTTATTTTATCGGCGAGGGGTGCATTTGCTATGCCTGTGCCAGAATTAAGGTTGCCTGTAAAGAATATACAGTTATGCCTTGGCAGAAGTCTTGTGTCCTAAAGTAGCAGCAGTTAAACATATGGTGAAGCATTGAGAGGGGTGTTGCCTTCAGTCTGTTTATTTCGTTGCGGCTAATTCTAAGTGCCTTTTTAGCTGACTTTGGGAAGTGGGCTAATATAAGTGCAGGAAATGTGAGGATGGCTCTCTAATGGGAAAAGTGTAGTGTGGAGCCTGGGGACTTTACCTGTTGACCACTCGAGTTATCTTCCTGCCCCATCCTGCGATTGACGAGAGTTTTGCAACCCTCGTGTAGGCACGAGACCAGCAGAACATGGGTCGTGGCAGAGGCAGAGGTCGCGGTGGCTTTGATGGAGGATTTGGACCCCCCGGAGGACCTGGCATGGGACGTGGTGGCCGGGGCCGGGGCCCCGGGGGAGATGACGTACACGAAGTCCAGTACACGGTACCTGCCAACAAATGTGGACTTGTCATTGGCAAAGGTGAGTGCACCCATTTTTTAAGGTCCTGTGGAAGGCGTGATGCCTGTTGTGTAGCGTGCACGGTCTCGTACCCCAGGCCAGTATTGTGTTGGCCTTGTGGGCAAGGAATCCCGTGCGACAGCAACTTTCCACTGCAAATGAGAAACGCAACTCTTCCTCTACGGAAGCTGCGATGGTTGTTGCTTTGGACAGGTTCTTTTATGCCTAGCAGTCTCTTTTCCTTAATGGGATTTGGTTGACTGTTGCTGGGGAAGAGTAGCCTTGGCTTGATTGAAAAAGGACTGAGTGACTAAAGAATTCTCGTGTGCCCAGGTGGAGAGGCCATCCGCCAGATCAACCAGCAGTCGTGCGCACATGTGGAGCTGTCGAGGGCACCCCCTCCCAACCCTGTGGAGAAGGTCTTCATCATTCGGGGCAATCCACAGCAGATTGAGCATGCACAGCAGCTCATCAATGAACGGATAGGGGGAGTAAGTGTTGACTTTGCTTGTATTACTAACAGTCGGGACAGTGAAATATGATCAGCTTCGTGTCACTATGACAGGAAATGTACTGTGTCGCTGTTTGCGCTCCCCAAATCATGCTTGCCAAATGTTAGATTCATAGTCTGCTTGTTGTAGAGGGTAGCAGTGTAGAAACGTGATAGATTTAGTGTACTTTTATGCCTCTCAGTCTGGGCAGAATCGGGGTGGTATACTTGAACCTCCTGCATTCAATCCTGATGGAGGCTACAGCAATGCCCTGTGTTAATCCCTGCTCCAGCCTATCTGGTGACAGATTCATGACAGGGGGACATAGATAACTGCTACATGGTGTTGTGCAGTGATTCTTCAACTGTCACTGTGTAGCCATTTCTCTGGTTGCTACCGTAAAGGGGCACTTAAGGGGGGACGAGGGTCTTAAAACTAACTTTTTTAGTTATGGCTAGAATCTCACGAAACTTTGCACACAGATGTGGTTTTCTCTCCTGATTTCAAAAATGTAATTATAATTGAGCTGGTGGTATTAGATCAAAAGTTATCTAACAAAGTCCAGAGCATAATTAGTGAATTTCTTACGCAGCTTTAATGAACTTTCTCGTTGCATTTCGTTGCTTTTAATTACATAGATTGATAGCCAAAGTCTTCCCATACCCGATGACATCCTTCGTTTTCCTCAAAAAGGCATGTCATTCTCACATACTATGGTGAGAGTAAAAGGCTGCATTATTTGAAACGAACTCATTAAGCTAATCTCAAATTGACATTTATCCATTGCCTAAACTAAAAAACTAAAAATGTCATCGGGTACTTCATTTCTCTCTGAAGAAAATGGTACCAAAGTTATTTGTGTGAACTAAAAAGAAGTTATCAAAACCCTGCGTAAGACTGTAGAGATCGACCAAAAATATGAAACTGAGAAAACGGCATTTGAAGTTTGACCACATATTATAACTTGAACAATCAGTAGCCTCACTGTGATATTTCTCACCAAAAATGTCATGCTCTTCCCATTTCCAAAACTGTCTTTGGATTTTGAATATGTCAACTAAAACTGAAACTATCACCATTACCCATGGCCAAGGTAGTGTATGCCATTAGGAAATCAGCAAAATTTTTTGACGTGCAATATTATTTTAATGGCAATTTGAAAAAATCTCGATAGAGTGATGTAAGTATTGGATCACCCCCTGATCTTTTCAATATGACTGCAGTGGTGCTAAATTTGTCATTGTCACTCGGCGACAATGTAGAGAAAAAGCACAGTAAGGCTGAGTGCAGTGTCCAGAAACAGCACTGAGAAAAACGTATTTGCATTTTGAGACAACCTTTAACTTTTGCTACACTGCAGCTATGGTAATATAAATGGAATCGTTGTGAGGCTTTGTTCTTTATGAGGAAGGCTATATACTAAACATATAACAGTACCCTCCCCCAATACTGGTAAAAGCTTGCCACAACGTCTAAATATACCGCCACTAGAACCAGCGGGAGAAGCTTTATTTACAACTTCATATGCCTGTGGCAGTGCCCTTCAAGGCAAACAGATACTCAAAATTACGATAAAACGGTCTTGCAATATTAATAAACCTGCACAAAGTTTAAGGCTAAAGCACAGCGGCATACTGGAATGACCTAATAAATTGGCTAATGTTGCAGAATGAAACTTTGCTACATTGCTGTACAGCGCATGCAGGGCCGCACGCGGAGTCCCTTGCTGGAGCTAAAGCTCGAACTTTCACACCCCTTGAGCGCAGCGACGCAATTACTTAGACAATCTGGGGGGAAAAAAGAAAGAAAAAAAGAAAAAAAAAAAACCGTCCGCGGAAAATGAACGCGGGCAACGGCGCGATGTCAGGCTCGCCTGTCGTCTGAAGCGACGCGATAAAAAAGCAACGAATTGGTAGCGTCGGTGAGGACCATGAGTATCAGCTGAACAGTTAAATCTATCGATGCTATCTTTGATGCCTCTGAACCGCTCGCAAACGATTATATGCCGCCGGATGTGCTGCAGCTAGGTCGAGAACACGCCGCGCGACCCTGGCAGCGCGCCGCCGCACTCGTTCTTCGACGTGCACTCGCTAGGCGCTTCCGTTTTCAATACACTCCTGATACGGCTACGTTTAACGAGCTACGTCTAAAGACCAGCACCGGCTGCGGGAACGACTGATAACGATCGCTAAAGCGCATCATAAATGAGCGAAGACACAGCCGCGACGAAGAACGTTAAAAACAAACAAAAAAATTGGCGTCAGTCGCGCTGGCCAATGGGAAGCGCGAGACGAGGGGCTCGCTTCGCGAGCGCGCACTCCAGCCAATCAGCGGACCGGAAACGGATTTCGGAAAACCCGCGACGGTGGTCGTTCTGTTTGAGCGACGTCATTTGGAGATGTCGCAAAATGCGCACAAAGAAACAAGCTTCAAAACAAGTCCAAGATGGCGGCGGCCAGCCGGCTGCTTCACCCGCGGCGCGCGCGGGAAGTTCGGACAATTTTCACCCCTTTTTTGGTCATTTCGAGGCTCCCGTGGCGTTTTAAAAGTCGATTTAACCGTATTTCCCGATCGAATTCAGTGTTGATATTTTGAAGGCTAGTGCTCAAAGGTACAGACATTCTGAAAATGCATTTTTCTCAAAATCAATTTTTCGCCCATTTTTTACCAGTTTAAGACCCGCGTCCCCCCTTGACGCGGGCTTTGAAAGTCGAAAAATCGCGAAAAAGTCGGCTTTTCAAAAAGTACATATCTCGGCTGTATATGTTATAAACTACCTTTCCTATAATTATAAACGCCTAATTCATCGTGGAACTGCTTTAAATTAAATATACAACTGGGCGCGGCAGCCCCAGAGTCGCGAGCGAACGGCAAAAGTACCCAAATTTCGCGCGCGCGCCATTTCTCTGCCGCTGAACCGATCGCCGCCATCTTGGTCTTGTTTTGTTTGTGAATGCTTGCCCTTTTCCATATTGCCTTCGCCGGCGGCGTCCGCGGCATAGCAGAAGCGTGGCTCGCTTGTGATTGGGGGCCTCACAGGGATTGTTGAGCTTCCCGCGTCTCGAATTCAGGCTGTGATTGGACAAAGCGCGCGCTCCGTGAGAACCGTGAGAACATCTGTGCGACTAGCCGATCGGCTACAGCGAACGCCTTGGTGCCGCGGACCACTTTCTACATGCTGAGATCCGTCGATCCTGAGCTCTGCAAGCCGCAATAATCGGCATTCCCGATTCCCCCGCGGCATTTCGCCCTAGCATGGTGGGCGGCGCAGACGCAGCAAGCGGTTTCCCGGTTTATCTATCGCGGCATCTCGCCAGAGGAACGAGGAGAGGCCCAAACGCGACAAGCGACTTCCCGGGTTATCTTCCGCGGCATAAGCGCCGTAACGAAAAAAAAAAAAAGCTAGCCAAGTCTGCACTGAATGCGTGTCGCACCTCGAGGCATCGTGAGCGACCACGCAACGTTTAACACGTTGCACGAAACCATTCAGAGGGCACGACGAGAGATCGTAAATCCGGCGATCGCAAAAATGGCGAAGCCAACAACGACAGCAAAGAGCCGTAGCAGACGACGCGGGGAGGCGGAGACCGACGCGTCAGCGGCCGCAGCAGCCAATAGTAGTCGGCCGATCCCCCGCGTTCTCGCGGAGCGCGCGCTTTGCCCAATCACAGCCTTGAATTCGAGCGCGGGAAACTTGAAAGCCGCCACGAGGCTCTCAATTGGTAGCAAGCCACGCCTCGACCGCTCCGCCGCCGCCGCCGCCGAGGGTGGCAGAAGAAAGCGCAAGAATTCACAAACAAAACAAGACCAAGATGGCGGCGCTCAGTTCGGCGGAAGAGGAATGGTGCGCGCGCGAAGTTTGGGAATTTTCGGCGCTTGCTCGCTGCTCCGCGGCTCCTGCCGCTTGTTAAATAATTAGTTTCGAGTATTTCTATGGCGAGTTGGACATTGATAATTACAGAAATGATAGTTTATAAGACATACTACCGGAATATATAATCTTCCAAAAATCGACTTTTTCGTGATTTTCCGGTTTTCAAAGGTCGCGTCCCCCCTTAAACTTCAAGGGCCATTTTCTCAGAACGTATTTTTTTCATGGTATGGTTGCTTATTCCCACAATATTTCTGGAACCGCTAATCTGATTCCCACCTGGTTTTTTTTATTGTGTGCCTTAATAAATTTCCGAGGGCAAGACAAGCTCATTTTTTCAAATTATTGAGTCTGGAATTTATAATAAACAATCAAAATTAGGCTAATGCAAGTCCAATTAGTGGCACTAACTTCAATGCACTGCTAAAAGTTTTTGGCAGGGAAATTAAAAAAAAAACAGAGCTCTGTCTTGCCCTGTGGTACCTATTCAGGAACCTTCATAATGAATTTCATAGTGCCAACACATTTTGCAGGTTCACCAGGCATGGAACAAGGAACCCATGTGAACCATTCTGATATACTTCTCTAATTTGATTACCAATGTGCGCAGCTCCATGAAACTTTGCAGTTATTCAAATGGCTGTGCCATGAGTCTACCCTGAAAATTTCATTCAATTATCTCAAGAAACAACAAAGTTGGTATTCAAAGGTAGCCTCCCCCCTTAAGAGAGTTTCTCTTTTATTTTGTGCTCTGGGCTCCCATGAATAAATAGCTTCCTTTGCAGACAGTGTAGTTGTAAATTAAAGCCACATCAATAAAAGTACACCTGCACTCTTTGCTTTCACGAGACTCAATCTCATCACTCTGCTGTGGCCAGTGAAAATCCTCCAATTTGTAGTCACCCAGAGTAATTGTTATTTGTGTTCTTTGGTATAATGGGAATAATATTTTGGTAGAACAGCTACATATTTGGGGTTGAGAAAGCGTTTCACCGGAACGACAAGGTTGATACAAGTGAACTGTGTTCATCATACCACTCCATGTATCCTGGAGTGGCAAGCCGCCACGCAATTGCCTGGATTGAATTCTGCGCATTCTATAATCCCTTGCTCTGAGCGCTTCCCTAGCTCCGCCATACAGAGCAACAATTTGAAGTTTATAAGAACGCTGGGAATGTGCAGATTGAATTCCCGCAATTAAGGCATGGCCCAAATTCTCTAGTGTCCCTGTAATGACAAAAAAAGGGATGATCTGTGTATTCCCAACGTACCTCGAGGAAATAGATTGATGCCGCTTGTCGATTGCATGTGCTTTAACCAGGGACCAACATTTGATTTTAAACAAAATATGGTTGGGAAGCATTTGCAGTATTAATACAGTGTCAGCTGTGTTCTAGTGACTGCAGCTGCCGTCAGTTTGAATTGCTTGTCGTATCGAGTTGCACTGTCTTTGGGCTGAGGCTTTCTGTTGCACTGAAGATGTTCGGCACCGGCACGTCTTGAAGTGATCAGGACGAGATGCGGCCACGATGAAATGTGCAAATTGTGGGTGTTCAAATTGCTCAACGCATTATGGCTTCAGTTTGTTTGTGGTGCTTCACATCGTTCACATGCTGTCTTTGTAAAGTTGTTGTGTTCGAACATTTGCATCTGTGTTGGATTTTTTTAATTGTGCGTGAATTTTTTCTCCCTTGTAGCCTCCACCTGGAGCAGCAAATGGCCAGGGTCCACCAAATTATCCGACGCAGTATCCACAACCGTAGTGAGTTGTCTTGCTATTTTGTTGCGCGTGCTCGGGTATAGATAGTTGGCTACAATAGTTCGCTGTACACTTGTTCTGGGGCACAGCCACAATCAGTACAGTAGAATCTCGATGATACGATTATGGCTGGTACTAATTTTGGGATGATACGAATTTTAAAAATGCTTTGAACGGACTGCATTGTATAGAATACGTCAAGATTCGGGGTGATACGAAGAGTTTCTGAACCCGCCGCGGTTAATACGAACGTGCAAACCAGTCGCGCATGCGAGCGGGCCGGCGCGGCTGTCCTCAAGAGGGAAACAGACCCCCCCCCCCCCCCCCTACTGCGGCAGCTGCCTCTCCTCTCTAACCCCCCTCACCCCACTAGCCATCCTGCCTCCACCTCCTTTTCGTAGCAAACTGACGAGCACCGTGCCAACGAGCACTAGACAAGGACGGCCAAGGCGAGGCACGTGCCCAGGTCGTGTACGTCACTCATTCGCTGGCAGCTCATTAGTCTATCGAAAAGTTGTCTCGCCAGCTGTTCCCAGGAGGCCTGTGACGCTGGCTACCGCTGCAGTAGTTCTCCGTTCGCCGCTTCTTTCTGTCGTTTGCTGTGACGTGAACTGGTGAACTGTCCAAACGTTAGAAAGACGTAAGCGTTCGCTGCTGCCGAAATGTTGCGGAAGCTTAAAGCTCTTTCTTTTAAGGAAAAGCTTGAAGTGCTGAAGAGGGTTGACGAAAACCCTAAGAAGAAGCGTGTCGACTTAGCAAAAGAGCTAGGGTTGGCACCGTCGACGCTCTGCACCATTGTTGGGCAGCGAGATGTCATCTTGAAGAATGTGCAGCACTTCGGTGCGAACGTGAAGCAGGCTAAAACAGCGACCCATGTCAAGCTGGAAGAGGTTCTGCTGACTTGGTTCCGCGAAGTGACAGCGGCCGGCGTCAACGTGGACGGCAAGGTGCTACGTGAAAAAGCCGACACCGTCGTGCTTTCGCTTGGAATAGAAAATTTCCAAGCGTCTGGGGTATGGCTGCACCGGTTTAAGGAGTGGCACGGACTTGTCTGCCAGGTCGTCTCAGGTGAAGGCAAGAAAGTGGACCAGTCAGCTGTAGATAAGTGGCTGAACACGCTGCCGGCTCTGATTTCGAAGTACGCGCCACGCGACATATTTAATGCCGACGAGGCGGGCCTCTTTTTCAACCTTCGACCGGAAAGAAGTTTGAGGCGGGCCTCTTTTTTAACCTTCGACCGGAAAGAAGTTTGTGCGTAAAAGGCCAGGCATGCCAGGGTGGCCAGAAAATCAAGGAGAGAGTAACAGTACTCTTTTGCTGCAACTCGGATGGATCCGAGAAACTCCAGCTTACCGTCATCGGTAAGTCGAAGAAACAGGTGTTTCCGATTGGCGGAGTGTTTGCCTGTCTTTTACAAAAGTAACCGAAGGGCGTGGATGACGAGATTTTTTCCGCGAGTTCTTGACAAGCCTTGATCGGAAAATGGCGCCAAGAAACTGGAAAATTTTGCTTTTCGTGGACCAGTGCTCTGCCCACCCAAAGGAAATGACATTCAATAACGTGAAAGTCAGGTTCCTGCCGGCGGACACTACCAGCCATCTTCAGCCACTGGATGCTGAGATAATTAGAGATGTGAAGCATCATTTCAAAGGACTTTTAGTGAGGCGTCTGCTGGCGAAAATTGACCGTAGCTTCGAGTACTACCGGTTGGCATCTGCTGGGATTGTTTCTCTCGGTGCGAAAAAACTGTAATAGGTCGTCAGCAGTCATTGATCACTCATAGACTAAGAAGCAAACTTGCGTATCAGTCTCTTGAATGCGTTGCACTTTCTAGCCATGTCGTGGGATAGTGTAACTTCAGACACAGTCTCGAACTGTTTAATAAGAAAGTCCGGATTTGCCATCGGATTTGATGCGGCTTCGGCAGGAGATTGTCAAGAGCCAGATGAAGACCTCACAATTGATGGCTGGGACAATCTGGAAACTGAAGCTTCGGCTCTGGACTTCGTTACCACAGGCGACAATGTCGCGACCTGTGGGCTGTGGTCTATTGAATACTTGGTCAACGAAGCGAATGATTGCGAAAGTGAGCCTGCCAGCAATGGTGACGCTGACGAGTGCGATCAGCCGCCGTCAACGGCAGATACTCTTCACGCTTTGGACGTTCTGTGCCGCACCGTAAGTGCCGGCAGTGTGAGCGACGAAACCGCGGCATGGTTTTATGGAGCTTGTCTGCGACATCAACAGCAAAAAAGTGCAGACAAGCATTACGGGCTTTTTCGGCCGCAAGTAGTTCGCCATAATAAAGTTTGGTTCATTTTCAGTTCATTCCCATGTGCAAGTTCACTTGTTTTGAATCATACGAATTCGGGATGATACGAATATTTTGCGGGCTCCCGTGGAATTCGTATCACCGAGATTCTACTGTAGTACTGATAGCCTTCCTGGGAAATGGAGTTACCCATTTTTTCATCCTTTTCGTGTTCAGCAAATGTCCGCAGCCTGTGTGTAGTGGGCCTCTGTTCATTGTCTTTTCCCTTTGCAGTCAGCAGCCACCCCCTCCAAACCAACCTTATGCGCCACAGGGCTGGGGCAATGCGTACCAACACTGGCAGAATCAAAGTGCACCTCCCAATGACCCCTGTGAGTACTGCTGTGTTGTTTCTCACGTCACGTGGACAATGTTGGCACCCATAGGATGCGTCCAGTGCCACACTGCGATCTGTGATAATTGTTGACCTCCATACCCACCAACTCTGGGGGGCTTCGCGAATGACTGTCGGAATCTCAAGGGCTGTTGATATGTGACCTTTACACATTTAAGAGACATAAATGCTCTCTGCAAACACCTTTCACCAGTGCAAGAATGTGGATGTTTCTCCACTGCAGTGTATTACATACCATTTTCATTTTCAGAGCAAACTTTGGGGGAAAATTAGTACACCCCGATATTAGCCTTGATTATTTACAACTCACATTTTTACTCGATTTCGTTACTGCTGTCCGTTGGATCGCATGCTCCTTGCTGGAATGAAAATTTAACTTGACCATGTGGCAGTGCCGTATCTGGATCACTTTAGAAAATGTTGATGGTCAATGACTCGGATGGCATTGCGATTGCCAGCGTTATCGCGCTACAAATAAAAAATGTCGCTAAGTCAGGGAAAATGGAAAATTGCTCAGCATATTCTGCAGTGCATTTTAATTTTAAACTGGCGCACAGCATGTAATTCATGCAGATTTTTTTTGTGTGTGCTGAGCGCGTGGCCCCCCACGCACGAGATATGCCATTGTGGCGGCGCATGGCTGAGCTGCTATAATAGAACCAATACGCACCCGAGCTGGGTACTCAACAAAGTATGCGAAAGTGCTGCGTGGGAGTAGTACGCAACGAAAAGCAGCAATAATCGCGGCGGCAGCAGCCAGCACGAAAGCTATCGGCGAGCTGATTTACAGCTGAGGTCCGTTGCGACACTCCAGCGGTTGACCGCTCATGTCTTCGTGATGTTGCCGCAGGTTCCGCGCTTCGTCTGTGCAATATAATTGCTTGACACTTATGTCCGCAATCACGAGCTCTGTACCGGCATCACATTCCGCGCTAATGCCAAGGTAAAACTCATTGGGCTGAGGACTCTCCCGACAGAAACTTTGCGCCGACCACTCAG
Organism: Amblyomma maculatum; assembly: GCF_055883805.1. NCBI lineage: Eukaryota > Metazoa > Arthropoda > Arachnida > Ixodida > Ixodidae > Amblyomma > Amblyomma maculatum. The sequence goes on from NW_028146738.1 coordinate 14,422,045, forward strand.
TGCGTCGGCTCCACCGTAGAGTAGTATGCAGCGGCGTCAACTCAGTGTACCAGGATGCAATTTGCGCTGTAATTTGAACCCGCTGTGTTTTCAGCGGGCAGCGTTGTTGTTTCCTGCACATCTAACAAGTCTGGCACCGGCTGTAACTCAACTGTCCCGATGGCACACTTATGGCCGACGTTCTTCTGGGTTTTGTTCCTCGCTCGTTTCATACGACTTTCAAAGGCTCGTTGAGTGCACGGTTACAATCTACTGTTTTTTGGCCGGCATCTCGACCACAAGAAAAAATTGCACAAAGCGGTGCACGAGCACAAACGGAGACGTGCATGAAGCTGTGCTCATTATCACTAGCAGCTAGCTACATTTTTGAGCCTCTTCACTAGTCAGGTAATTTGACCCGAGATAATTGGGGAAAACTTGGAAAAGTAGGGGATTTTGAAAATAGTGGTTTGCTAGACACCCTGGTGTAGCTGTTGCTTTTGTTTGTGTGCTTTGTCTCCACGCCTACCAGTTTGGGCAGAATCGGGGATGTAATCTCTTCCCTGCATTCAATCCTGGTCAAGGCCACAGTAATGCCCTGTTTTAATCCCTGCTCCAGCTCTATCTGGTGACAGATTCATGGCAGGGCAACAGCTGCATGCATACTCATCTCTATTCGCTTGAGACTTTTTTTTTTTGCTGAACTCTGATTTTACAACCACTGCCCGATATTTCCCAATTGCCTTTATCTGTGATGAGAATACCTACCTACCGTCCAAGCCCTGTAGGGCCAGGTACAGCCACCCTTCGCGATGTGTTGTTGTCGTCGTGGCTGTAGGAAGAAGGAAAAGCAAATGCACGGGCCTGCTACTGGCTCTGTAGCTGAGCCACCTTCACTGCCTCATGCGGACAGAAGAAAAATTAGAGAAGGAAAAAGAAAAGGGAAAGAGAAGATGCGCGCCGCAACAGCCGTCGTTTAAGAGGGGAGGCTACCCTTGAACGCCAACTTTTTTATTTCTTGAGATATTTGAATGAAATTTTCAGGGTATGCTCATAGTACACACATTTGAAGAACTACCAAGTTTCATGGAGCTTTGTGCGCGATCTAAATATTGCGCATTTCGCACTGTGGTCACGACGAGGAAACAGCGCTAGGCATTCCAGATTCCCTCGCGGCATTTCGCCCGTCATGATGGGAGGCGCAGACTCAGCAAGTGGCTTCGTGGTTTATCTCTCTCCCAACTTCCCGGTTTATCTCTCGCGGCATCTCGCCGGAAGAACGAGGAGCGGCCCAAACGCGGCAAGAGACTTCACGGGTTATCGTCCTCGGCATAAGCGCCGAAACGAAAACAAAAAAAGCTAGCCAAGTCTGCACTGAACGCGTTCGCATCTCGAGGCATCGTGAGCGACCACGCAATGTTTAACACGTTGCACGAAACTGTTCAGAGGGCACAACGAGATATCGTAAATCCGGCGATTGCAAATATGGCGAAAGGCGAACAGAACGCACGAAGTTCAAAGACAGCCAACAACGACAGCAAGCAAAGAGCCGGAGCAGACGATGCGGGGAGGTAGCCGACAAGACCGATGCGTCAGCGGCCGCAGCAGCCAATAGTAGTCGCCCGATCCCCCACGTTCTCGCGGAGCGCGCGCTTTGCCCAATCGCAGCCTTGATTTCGAGCGCGGAAAACTTGAAAGCAGCCAAGAGGCTCCCAATCGGAAGCAAGCTACGCCTCGACCGCGCCGCCGCCGGCGATGGTGGCAGAAGAAAGCGCAAGAATTCACAAATCAGACCAAGATGGCGGCGCTCAGTTCGGCGGAAGAGGAATGGCGCGCATGCGAAATTTGGGAATTTTCGGTGCTTGCTCGCTGCTCCGTGGCTACCGCCGCTTGTTAAATAATTAATGTGAGTATTTCTACGGCGATTTGGGCAATGATAATTACAGAAACCCAAATTCCCAAATTCCAAAAATCGACTGTTTCGCGATTTTTCGGTTTTCAAAGGTCGCGTCCCCCCTTAAGTTGTAGTGCTGTTGAGGTGCGAGAACAAATAGTTAAACCTAGTTATAACGAAATTGTAAAAATGTCTGCGATTTTTTGTTACATCCAGGTTTTCGTTATATGCAGTTAAAAGGACCATCTAGACCGAGAACCAGATTAACAATTGATTGGGGGGAAAAAAAAACATCTTCAAAGTGTTTACAGTAAATGAGAGTTACTTGGAGCTATAAGAAGCGGCGAAAGCCTCCACTGCTGCAACTTGCATGAGTCTACAAGGAAGTGGGGAAAAGGGTGGAAGAAGAATCAATCTGGGATAGTGTGTGCACTGCCGCTAAGCGAGGAAGCACATCTTCATGCATGCTCTGCTCACGTGGGCAGTGATTTGCTGGTGTCTGGTGCCTCTTCGAACATTGTGCCGCTCTGACCGTTGGCGCGCATTTCCTGCAGAAACAGATTGAGCAATTTTTGAAGCCATTCAGTGAATAAAATGAATTTTTAGTGTAAATTCGTTTTTTTTTTATCTGCCTGGGTTTTTTGGGCCCTTGAGGGTCTGAGACATGTCGGCGACTGTACAGTGTATGGAAGGGGTTCGATTTAGTGCTCCAGTTTCCCCTTAATACATCTCTGTGTACCATAGTGGGGTAGATCTAATGAGAGGTGGTTTTTTGTCGCATGTTGTTTGAGCTTCCATTTTACTTTGTCCTTTTGAGTGTTGACACGAAATCTGGATGTAACGAAAGCTTGCGGATTTCGAAATTCATTACAATGAAGTCTAACTGCGTCGTTTCGGATGACGATACACTGCGTTACTGTAGTTGGTACAAGTGGTTTATATTTGACCTCGTGCGTTTCAGCCAAGGCAGCAGCTGATGCAAATGCTGCTGCCTGGGCTGCCTACTATGCCCAGTACTATGGGCAGCAGGGAGGGCAGCCTCCACAGACACCGCAGCCTCCACAGGCAGGTGCAGCTCCCGCCATGCCCACCCAGGCAGCCCCGCAGCCGCAGCAGCAGCAGCCCCCACAGGCAGGCACGCCAGCTGGTGCTCAGCCAGACTACAGCCAGGCATGGATAGAGTACTACCGTTCCCTGGGGATGTTCCGGGAGGCCGAGATGATTGAGCAGCAGACGCGCACCAACCAGAGCCAGCAGGTGAGGAGATCTCGATAATTCAAACTGCTGATTCAAAATTGCGTCTGCTGTGAAGTTCACTTTAACATATGTCACCGCTGTTGTCAAGGTCACAGGTTTGATCCTCTCTGCTTTTTGTTGATTTGCAAAGTGCGACGAGGTGCCAGTGTTACCGCTGTGACTAAACATACCCTCGCATATATGTTGCCCATTGGCTTTCATTGAGAATGACCATTTAAAAATGGTCTTTCTAAGCTGTTAGGAGCGCAAAAATATGTTTGAATTAAGACATAGCAAGTGTCTGTGGAAACTACTTTTCAACAAAAGCATGCAGGTTTCACATGTTCATTTAGGTTTCAAATACAGTAGAACCTCGGTGATACGAATCTCACGGGGTCGAGGAAAAATTCGTATCATCCGAACATTCGTATCATAAAAATATGGAAGTAAGTATGCAGAAGCATGGGAAAGGCAGTCGCGCTTATCTGTTTACGTCCGAGAAGGTTCATTATGGTCGTGCGATCGCAGCTCTGCACTTGAGGCGCACACAGCGAGACAGGCGATCGAGACGTTGGCGACGTGCGGGATGCGTGCCTCTGCGGACTTCTCGCAGCATGTACAGCACGAAAAGAGATGGCGACGTGCCAGCTGCGCTGCGCTGCAGACTGTTCATGATGCGTACAGCGCGACTAGCAGTTGCGAAGTCTACGATGTGTGCGTGCGCCGCCTACTACTCATGGCCGCGCGCTGCTGCAAACCTTTCGCGGCATGGAAAACTATCGCAATGCCAGTGATGTGCGATTGCACATGCGGGCCGCACGGCGCTGCAAACTGCTCGCGGAGCCAGCGATGTCCGGTCAGTGCGCGCCCGCAGCATATGCCGCCATCAGCTACGGCGGTTGCGACATCTGCGGTTAGTCGGCTACGCCTGCTGAAAGCTTTTTGCGACGTGAGCCTGACAGGAAACCACAACGTTGCGCTAGCTAGAGGCCAATTCATTTGCCTTCATGGCCACTACAGATACTAGTTGAATCCCGCAAGAAGAAAGCGCGCGGTTGTGTTTTGAGAGTTGGATGCCGTTTGTTTACATGATTGGATTTTAACATGACAAAGGCCGTTGCTTGAATCTTGATGTTATGACGGATGTTGCTTTTTTATATGCGTACAATATGTCAGTTCCTGCAATCAACACGAAACTTCAAGCAAAAGAAAAGACGCGGTAGAAAGTAAGGTGGTGCTCGTTAAAGGACGAGAAAGGACTTACAATGTGGAAAACATGAGCAGTACAATCTGCTTTATGACTCTAGCGTGACTCTTAAGGGGAGACCCTGGTCTTTGACCAAATTTTGTTAGTATATAACTTAGAGAGATGAAACGTTTGTGGCTAGTGTATTTTGGCACCCTGAAAACAAATATGCAATCAATTTTTGCCTCTCCCTGGTAGGAGTGCAGCTATATCAGCATAATTTTAGCAGCAGCAGTGCGAAAGTCTCATAAGCTGTGCATAAATTTGTCAATTTCTTTTTCTATGGAAGTGCTAAATTAATTCAATTTTGCCAAAACAAACTAGTAGTTTTTTTTGTTATACAGTCGAACCCAGATATATCGAACCCACCTATATCTAATTTTGGTTATATCTAACTCACGGAATATCCCCTTGAAAATCCCATGTAAAAGTATAGGAAAGCCGCGTCATATATCGAACTCAATTTCACCGGGCATTCGATATATCGAACTCCGCACCACGTACTGGAAAGTGTGCCTTTCCCAAACACGATCGCATCACCCTCGGCCGTTTGCCGCGTGACGTTTTCAAGTCGCGCGTGGAAGTAATGAGAGGGGACAGTTCGGCTAGGGCAGCGCCGCGCCCATTCCTTAAGGCGTGCGCATTTGCGGTTATCGTTTCCCGCGCGCTAGCACGTGACGTTTGCAAGCCATGTGCGTGAATGAACCAGAGGGAACCGGTGGGAACAAGTGGGGAAAAAGACAGAGCGAAGCGCAAGGGTGTGCCCATTCTTTTGCCGAGCTATCTCTCTCCTTTCTCTTTCCCGGCCTTCGTTCGCAGTAGCACGCGCTACGCATGCGCCAAGCCAGCTCAGCCCTTTTTCAGACAGACAGAACGTCGGACGCTTTCCCCAGCGTGTGTTGCGAACCCTCTGCGCGCAGCGGCTGACGTGGCTATGGCGCCTGCGGAAGTTAACAAACAGCAGGTCTATTTTTTTTTTCCGAGAGTCGTCTATTTTTATCGCTGTGCTGTACGCGCGGCGTAGCGTGTAAGATATGGCGTTACGAAGCCCCCCCCCTTTTTGTGGGAGTCTCTTATTCTTGCATGTATGAATCAAAGCATGCAGTCAGTTGCGGTCATGACGCTGGCATTTAGCATTTTTCGCTTCAAACAGCATTTGCATCTGTATCACGCTTTCCAATATTTTGTGGCAGTGGACTACACCCGCCCCAAGCGCTGATAAATCGAACCAGTCTTGTGCAATCAAGCCATCACAGGCAGTCTGCCAAGTTCGCTCGCCACCCCCGCAGGAGCTATAAAAAGATAACCGAACACGCTGCGACGTTATCAGAATCATGGCACGCTGCCAAGAAATGAGCTGTGGATGAGACGGCCGAAACGGAGTGCCACATGCAAGCGAAAATGCTGGCGATTTCTGACACAGAAACCTTGTTTCGAGCTGCCGCGGTGGCTCGAGGTGGCTCGAACTGCAGAGGGAGGCAGTTCCAACAAGTTGGAAATTTTTTGCTTTGTCGCTGCGGCTCCTCGCTGAGGTCGCTTAATCGCTTGCATGTGAGCGCGCTGGCCTTAACGCTTTCTTTTTTTTATTTTTTCCAAATTCTCGAGTGCAAAAGTGAAAGGTGGGTTCATTTTGCGAGTGAGTTGATTACGCGACAAATGCGGTTAGCGTTTTTTCGCATCGTAAGTGCTGTCCCAAAACGATTTCTGTATATCGAATTATCGATATATCGAACTATTTCGCGATCCCCTTCGAATTCGATATATCCGGGTTTGACTGTAGTTGCACAGAAGGATGTATAAACTTTTATATACATCAAGAATGACTGCAATCCAACCACTACATCAAGAGATACCTTGGGCAACAGCACATGTCATGCTAAGAAAAACACTTCTGAGAAAACGAAGAAAGAAGTTTCAAAACATAGCCTGAACGTTTTTACTGCAAACTTGGGCGTGAGTAAAAACGTTCAGGCTATGTATTAAAACCTCCCGGGAACATAAGCAGTCATTTTCTTTGATGCGCTTTTGTTTGGAGGACCCTTGGTGATTAAACGTAAGATCTTTTGGACATTTTTTAAGTGGGGAGGCTACCCTTGAACACCAACTCTTTTATTTCTTGAGGTATTTGAATGAACTTTTCAGGGTATGCTCAAAGTACACACATTTGAAGAACTACCAAGTTTCATGGAGCTGGGCTCATCGGTTCTCAAGTTAGAAGAGTATATCAAGATAGTTTACATAGGAGGTCCCTAGGGGTGGGCCTGGAGAATTTGCAAAATGTGCTAGCAGTGTGAAATTTGTTGTGGTCATTCCTGGATAGTTTCCCCAGGGCAAGACAATTCCCTTTTTCCAAATTTCCTCTCTGAAAAATTTTAGTGCAGCCCCAAATTTAGTGTTAAAATTTACACCTGACTTAACAATATTTTGGTTGACTGCCCCTAATTACACATGAAATATTTGTTTTGTTCCTCGCTCGTTTCATATGACTTTCAAAGGCTCGTTGAGTGCACGGTTACAGTCTACTGTTTTTTGGCCGGCATCTCGACTACAAGGAAAAATTGCACAAAGCAGTGCACGAGCACGAACGGAGACGTGCATGAAGCTGTGCTCATTATCACCAGCAGCTAGCTACATTTTTGAGCCTCTTCACTAGTCAGGTAATTTGACCCGAGATAATTGGGGAAAACTTGGAAAAGTAGGGGATTTTGAAAATAGTGGTTTGCTAGACACCCTGGTGTAGCTGTTGCTTTTGTTTGTGTGCTTTGTCTCCACGCCTACCAGTTTGGGCAGAATCGGGGATGTAATCTCTTCCCTGCATTCAATCCTGGTCAAGGCCACAGTAATGCCCTGTTTTAATCCCTGCTCCAGCTCTATCTGGTGACAGATTCATGGCAGGGCAACAGCTGCATGCATACTCATCTCTATTCGCTTGACTTTTTTTTTTGCTGAACTCTGATTTTACAACCGCTGCCCTATATTTCCCAATTGCCTTTATCTGTGATGAGAATACCTACCTACCGTCCAAGCCCTGTTGGGCCAGGTACAGCCACCCTTCGCGATGTGTTGTTGTTGTCGTCGTGGCTGTAGGAAGAAGGAAAAGCAAATGCACGGGCCTGCTACCGGCTCTGTAGCTGAGCCACCTTCACTGCCTCATGCAGACAGAAAAATTAGAGAAGGAAAAAGAAAAGGGAAAGAGAAGATGCGCGCCGCAACAGCCGTCGTTTAAGAGGGGAGGCTACCCTTGAACGCCAACTTTTTTATTTCTTGAGATATTTGAATGAAATTTTCAGGGTATGCTCATAGTACACACATTTGAAGAACTACCAAGTTTCATGGAGCTTTGTGCGCGATCTAAATATTGCGCATTTCGCACTGTGGTCATGACGAGGAAACAGCGCTAGGCATTCCAGATTCCCTCGCGGCATTTCGCCAGTCATGATGGGAGGCGCAGACTCAGCAAGTGGCTTCGTGGTTTATCTCTTGAAGTTTGATCATATATTATAACTTATTGATCATATATTGATCATTTGAAGTTTGATCATATATTATAACTTGAACAATCAGTAGCCTCACTGTGATATTTCTCACTAAAAATGACATGCTCTTGCCATTTCCAGAACTGTCTTCGGATTTTGAATATGTCAACTAAAACGGAAACAATCGCCATTACCCATGGCCAAGATTGTGTATGCTATTAGGGAATCAGCAAAATTTTGGACATGCAATATTATTTTAATGGTAATTTGCAAAATCTCGATTGAGTGATGTAAATATTGGATTGCCCCCTCATATTTTCAATATGACTGCAGCGATACTAAGTTTGTCATTGTCATTCATTGAGAATTTAGAGAAAAAGCCTAGTAAGGTGATTGCAGTGTCCAGAAACAGCACTGAGAAACGCATTTGCGATTTGAGACAACCTTTAACTTTTGCTACACTGCAGCTATGGCAATATAAATGAATCGTTGTGAGCCTTCGTTTTTTATTAGAAAGGCTATATACTAAACATATAACAGTACCCTCCCCAAATACTGGCAAAAGTCTGCCACGAAGTCCGTATAAACCGCCACTAGAACCAGCGTGAGAAGCTTCATTTACCACTTCATATGCCTGTGGCAGTGCCCTTCAAGGCAAGCAAATACTCAAAATCTGATAAACTTTGTGCAAGTTTATTAATATAGCTAGATGATTTTAAGGGGAGATGCTCCTCGAAAACACTTTTTCTTTAATATTGAACCTAAGGTTATGAAACATTGGCCATTTATAGAGTTTTTAATGCAGATTCCAAATATGTTTTTACTTTTCACATATCTTTATTAGTTTTTGTGTAGAAGTGTCTGCAAAAGCACAATATAGGGCCTTTTGTGCACACTTTTTTGATAATGAAATGCATGTTTAGACCAGCTTGCAATAGCTCATTATGTTGCTTTGGTAATATAGTATGTCGAAAGCTACTTCAAATTTATTCATTTTATCCTATAATTGTAAAAAAAATTCAGGAACACCAATGTGTATATTTTGGGCACCATGTGTCAACATTCTGAATTTTTTTCAAAAAAAGTTCAAGAGATTTTTTATAACCAGGTAGATAACAACATTCTACACACTTTGAAGAGGCTGTGCGCGAAATTTCATCCAGATCTGACCACTGAAAGTACTCAAAATTTGTTGCACAAAATGTAAAAAATGCTGAAAACTACGAATGGAGAAAATTGCATTTGAAAGTTTCAAACATCTGTATTTTTTCATAAACACAACAAAAGCACATGAAACTTCTTGCCACTGCTTTCATGGCCGCACCATGAACTTTCTTGCCGATAGCAGCAAAGTTCTTGTGGTGTAATGGGTTCGGCAGGTCAAGAATTGCACAAAATCGCGACAGCTGTTCGTGTCCAATGCCAATCGCGCGCGCAGCCACCACCACCTTCACGTTGACGGCGAAGCTGTCGCGAGAGCTTCGACTCCGATAGTCCTGATTTCCACTGGCGCTATCTGCAAGTCCACCGGGCACAACGCAGCTCGAGGTGTGCACAGCAGAAAGCACTGATGCTAGGCACTCGCTACTTTCACAGTGCAGCTCAAGAAAGGCCGAAATCCCCTTTCGCTTTTCCACCGGTTCGCGTACCGCAAGGGTACAGGTGCGGCACGTAGGGCAAGCAGCACCGCTTACCAGCACCGTAAGCGTGCTAATCTCGCATATCGCAACACTCTTAGAATATCGATGACCGCATGCTGCCCTATCTTCCTTGAAGAGTCCAATCTTCACCTCCGAGGTGCTCACAAAGTTCACCGCGGCATCGATCTTGTCCGAGTGCACGTTGGCCTGGTTAGGACTAGCTTGCGTCTCCCGCTGCAGCTTTCCGGTGAGGTCCGCGACGGCGTCCTCGGTACGGGTTCTTCGACCGAGACTTTCGAGCTCGGAAGTTGCGCTTTTGCGTGTCGTTCATCGCGAACTCAACAAATGCTAAAAGGCCGCTGAAAAGAACTAGCAGAGCACGATGTAGCGCGATCCAGACGCTGCACAAAACGAAAGCAGGAGGTAGGCTTCGCCACAGCGTCGTATCAGTCTAGGCCAATGGCGGCCTCTCTAGAGCACCACGTGATTTAAAAGGTCCAGTAGGGACGCTTGAAGCGTGCGCGGAAAACGTTTTTTTTATTATTTGCAGCCGAGATACGAAACTGCGAGAGATGCTATCTACAAGAGAAAGGCTTGCTCAACCTCTCCCAGCAAACGGCAATGGCGGGCGACGCGGCGTTCTCGAGGTATAGGCGCACGAAAATTGACGATTTGCGCGGAAAATAGCACTTTCTCGAGCCACCGTGGTTGAATAAAATGGACTTTTTACTAACTTCACGATCGAATTTTGCCTCGATCTTTTAGAAAGTTGTAGCTAAATGTTCAAAGATAATTTTACAGGCAAAAACTCAAAACTGAAAAATTACTCGGAAAACTCGCTTTTTCGACGCGCATCTCCCCTTAAGCCTAAAACACGGCCGCATTGGCTAATGTTCCAGAATGAAACTTTGCTGTACAGCAGATGCAGGGCCGCACGCAGGGTTCATTGCAGGAGCAAGCTCGAACTTCCACATCCCTTGAGCGCAGTGCGCGATTTCTTAGGCAGTCTGCTATATAAAATAAAATCCATCCGTGGAATTTGCGGCTGAGAAACGCGGGCAACGGCGCGACGTCAGGCTCGCCTGTCATCTGAACCGACACGATAAAAAAAGCAACGAAGTGGCTGCGTTGGTGGGTACCATGAGTATCAGCTGAACAGTGCAATCTATCGATGCTTTCTTGGATGCCTCTGAACCTCTCAAACGATTATATGCCGCCGTATGCGCTGCAGCTAGGCCTAGAACACGCCGCTTCGGATGCGACATGCGACCCTGGAAGCGCGCTGCCGTACTCTTTCGTCGACGCACTCGCTAGGTGCTTTCGTTTTTAATACAGTTGTGATGCGGCTACATTTAAAGACAAGCACCGGAACGATTGATACATTCATGAAAGCGCTTCAGAAGGGTGCGAAACAACCGCAACAGCAAATGTTAAAAAATATGACAAATCATTCGCGCTGGCCAATGAAAAGCGCGAGACGAGGGGCTCTCTTCACGAGCGCGCGCTTAGCCAATCGGCAAACCGGAAACTGCTTTTAGAAAACCCGCAACGGTGGTAGTTCTGCTTGAGCGACGTCATTTGGAGATGTCTCAAAATGCACACAAAGAAATAAGCTTCAAAACAAGCCCAAGATGGTGGCGGTAGCGGGAAGTTCGAACAATTTTCACCTCTTTTCGGCCATTTTGAGGCTCCCGTGGCGTTTTAAAAGTCCATTTTATCGCATTTCCCGATCGAATTCAGTGTTGATGTTTTGAAGGCTGGTGCTCAAAAATACAAACATTCCGAAAATGCATTTTTTCTCCCATTTTTGACCAGTTTAAGACCTGCGTCAACCCTTATAAGACCACTTGAGCAAACGAAGATGGTGACCCGAAGAATGTTGTCTATTGTAGATTAGAAACCGTCGCTCAAAATACATAACGGAGTTCATAAGTTAGCCGCCTCTATTCATCATATCTTGACGGAGAGCGACTTTATTTTCAGAGCCAGCAGGGTGGATTCCCTCCAGGCAGTGCTGGTCCTGCGGGGCAGCAGCAGCCAGGCCAGGGTGCGGGTGCAGCTCCAGGACAGCCTGGGGGAGGGGGTGCCCCTCCCCCTGCACAGGGCTACCCTTACTCTGGCCAACAGGGGCCCCCCGCTGGTGCGCCTCCTGCTGCACAGCCTTCATATGGGGCACCTCCAGGAGGAGCAGCTGCCGCCACCGCCCAGTATCCAGGGTACAGCTATCCTGGCTATGGGGGTGCCCCCCAATAGCTAAAATGGTGAGTAGTGGGCCACTCTGAGTTTTTCGTCAGCTTTGCCACTTTTGTCATTTTCTTTGCAATGCATTGCATTAAGGGTAGTTGAGGGTTCGAATGGCCAGCAAAACATCTCCTCATGCGAGTCCTGTGTGATGTCAGCGCACACTGAATGTTGCTACTTAAAGCTCAGGTGTTGGTTTTGGCCATTAACCCATTTGGTTTGCAACTGTGCAAATAAAATGGGTGTCAAGGTGTGTATTTAGTGTATTTCTTGTCCTTGGCAGTGTGGGGCGTTCTTGCACTTTATGGCATTTCACGAAAGCTGCCGAGACTTGAGTGCTGTGTTGGGGGGTGGGGAATAGTGTAACTGCTCAATTATTTGTGCATGCTTAAGGTAAAGGGGTACTTTTGGGAGGTTGCTCTTAAATACATAGCTTTAATGTGTGCTGGGGCGATGGGTTGAGGTAGTATTTTTTTTCTTTGTTCCTTTACTGCCATTTGTGCAAAGGGTAATCACTCAGGCCACCTTGTGTGTTGTGTTGTCTTTTTTTCTCCCCCTCGTGTCTCTTGCAGATTTTGAGCTGTCTGCCCTAGCAGTTGAGCTACCACTACTACCCCTTGCCCTTGATGCCGTTGATGATGATGATCTTGAATCTTGCTGGGGCAATGTTCACAGGGGAGTGTGCAGGCCTCCCGGGAGAGAAGGGAACAAAAAAAAAAACTTGTGCATGAGTTTGAAAAAATTGCCGCAGCCAAGCTCTCGACTGAATTTATCTCGCTGTTCACCGTAATTCCTTTAGTGCACAGCTCCAATGGCCTCGTAATTGATTTTTCTCGCTGTCTAGGCGCGCGAGAGAGCAGCAGGCAGGTACATAGTGGGCACCACAACAGCAGCAGCAGCAGACACATTCCGACGTGCCGCTCTTTGCAGAGCGATAATTGTTACCCCCTCTCGCGTCGTATAGGGGGTCGGTGGAAGTGTGACAGATATCAACACTAAAACCAGCCATCGGCATTTCATTTTCTTTTACACAAATTTCACCAATCGCTACGTCCACATAGGCAACAGTGTTCTGCCATCCCTTTCCCTATTTTGGGGTCATTGTTCAGTTTTTTATTGTACAGTTCATAGTGTCTCTGCACCATCATGCATTATTTCTCTGCCACTGTGCTGCATTCAAAATTGAGTGGATTATTCTATGCCACTGTGCTACATGAGCAAAGGCCATTGGGGTTACCCCATTTTCCCCTCTTCTTTCCTGCCCCATTTTTTGTACTGTGTGGAATAAAATTGTGTGAGAAGTGCTTTTTTCTCTGTGCTGCAACATGGTGTGTGTTTGTGTGTATGCTGGCGGGCTGTGGTGGGGTGTGCACACCAGGCACCTGGTGTCGACATAAGTGGGAATTGAGGAGGCTCTTCTTCCACTGTGAACGTGATGCGAGGCATGTGTTGCTAGGGGCAGAAGGCTTCCAGTTAACTAATGTTCTTTGGGACTTAATGGGGGGAATGGTTTTGCGATTGGCTGCGTGGACCTAGAAACACTATAGCTAAAGGGTGGGGGGGGGTTGTTAATGGGACCTGACAGACTCCATTGGATGCGCATTCTTCATGGCAAGCACTTTGCTCTTCTCGTTTTGATGCAGTCTGCATTCACATTTTCCCGTCTTTATGTTCTAGGGGGTGCCATTCACTCTTCTTCTTCGCAAGGAACCCTCGCAAAATAGCACAATCAGGTGATACGTCCCCTTCCTGGGCCACTGCTCTGACCATCTGTGACCAGATCACTTTTTCTCCATTGCTGCTAACGTGATTGATGCTCTTTTGATGCAATTGATTTTTTCACATGACAGTGCATTTTTTATGGTTGAGTGCAGCAGATACTAAAAGTAGTGCATCATTATGCTTTCCATGAACATGGTTTGATGGCTCTTGGCCCTGTTCACGTGCAGTGCTTTGTTTTTCTCGCAGCAATGCAGTGCATTGATTGAAATACCATTATTGGAGATGGTTATTATTGCAATTTTTGCGTGGGTTCAATCGAATTCTGGCTAGGTCTTTTTCTTGATGCTTTCTTGAAGCTTTCTTGCTAACTTAAACTCTATTGTTTTGCAACTTCTCGTGATTTTGAGTCTTGCGGTCATGCCGCCACCTATCACCCCCACCTTCCTCCCCCATTAGCCTTGGTAACATTGACTTAGTCTTCTGTCTCCTTGCTGATGTGGATGGCAGTCCCAAACAGATTGATAGGACCTTGTTTTGTTCAGTGCTAATCTTCTGGACTGTGCGCTGCATCACTGGATAATACCATTCTTTTAATGGTTTTTATTCCAGTTATTATGCTTTATAGTTCAGTGCATAATGGATTTGCAGTCAGTAATTGTGCGATGACGTCTGAATTTGTTTTTACCATTGCCCGAGATATTGAAAAGCAGCTTAGCTTGCACTGGCTGGGTTATAAGAGTACCATATTTACACGAATATAATGCGTTTCTTCATCAGTCTTTAGGGGAAGGTAAAAAATGTAGCAGAACCTTTTTACTAGATGTGATAGCTGCGAGCAGCTAGCTTTTAGTTGAAGCACTGGAACAGTGAAGTAGGGAATGTAAAGGTGAAAGGGCATAGGACTGGTCAGCATGAAACTCGTGGCAGTGATGGTGTGATGACGGCTGCTTTTTCTTGCCAGACTGCTGCTGTAACTGAGACTGTGGTGGATGATGTTGCTTAAATTTTTTGAAGTCTATCAAATAGATATGCTCCATATTCTATTCAAGCCATTGCAACTTCTCTGAGCCCTCGATGCCTCAGTGGTAGTTGGCTTGAACTGTGGTTGCATTATTATCGGCACATTCTTGAGGTCTCTCATAATATGCATGGTCGCGTTATTTACGTGTAAATACGGTATTGAGGGCTTTCTTCAAGTCGTTTTTGTTCACTGACTCTTTAAGAAGTGGTAGGCTTTTTTGTGATTATTTTTGTGCATGAACGTTTCTTGTGCATGAATGTTGATAGGGTTGCCAAAAATGGGTACCATATCACTCCAGTGATGGGTGCAGTGAGGCTTAGAAGTGTCATGGCACCATGAACTCAAATGTTATGGCAGGAGTGTTGGTTACTTGGCAGAAATAGCTTTTCAGAACTGGGAGACCGATGAAACTCCTTTAGTGTCGTGTTGCAGTCAGCCATTTTGCTACGGTAGGGGCATTGATTGCAACAAGAGCGACTAACCGCTCGTAGAATGTGTCTTGTTCGTGGCAGTACTGTTCTCATGAGTGCATCAAGTTGCGCAAAGTGCTGGTCATGTCTGCCATTTTAGGGGCCGTCCTTAGGAGGCACCAAGCTCTTGGGAGTTCAGAAAGTAGGGTATCAGTTATACTTTTTCCCTCACTGCGGCAACGCAAAAGAATGGTGCTCGCCTGTTCTT
Source organism: Amblyomma maculatum (assembly GCF_055883805.1). Lineage (NCBI taxonomy): Eukaryota > Metazoa > Arthropoda > Arachnida > Ixodida > Ixodidae > Amblyomma > Amblyomma maculatum. The sequence continues at coordinate 14,437,178 of NW_028146738.1, forward strand.
GAACTGCGACGACTTCCCGTACAACATTTACTCATCAGGTACGTCTTTTTTTTGTTTTTGAAATGAGTAATGAGGTTACGTCGTGCTATGCCATTCAGTGCTCTGCGGAGTGGTGGAGTAACTTCTGTGCTACAAGTCGTTATTTTGAGGCATATTGCATTCAGTACTTCGTGAATTGTTGTAGTCAGTTCACTGTGATGGCTCACATTTGGGGGGAATGCAGTCAAGTATAGTTGAGCTGCGTGTGATTGTGTGGTAGCTTGGTGATTGTGTGGTAGCTTGAGAAATTTAAGTTCTTGATATTTCCAGGGCTTTTCAATAGAGGCACATAGCAGGCCACATTTAGACACCTAATTTGTTAATGAGGCTAGCTTTTACCTAACATCCAGGCAGAGAGAGCATAAAGCTTAGGTGGTTGTAATGTTTGTGCAGTTTGGTCTGGTGAATGCCTGCATTTTATTTGCACGCGTCAGCACTCTTGGTTTTCAGTACAATATTTGGGCACGCATATAATGTGCCTATAGTGTAATGTTTAAGGAGGCAGTGGTTATAACATTTGATCAGTAGTGGCATTTTTACAGCGTTTGGGTGCTGTACATTGGGCATGTGCATAAAACAGGGCTGGTGTGTCTTGAAAACTGATTCGATTGTATTTCCTGCCTTGCGTCATTGGCTGTGGAGACGAAGAATCGAGCAGAAGTGAGCAGCAGTAGTTCAATTGACGTATTACTGTAGTTACTGGAATTGCAATGCTGATATTGAAAATCTGTGGACACTTGTGTTGCAGCTTCAATGCCGCAAATTCGTGTGGATCTTGGACGTCTTACAGCTAAGCAATTTTTAATAGTTCTCCGTTTAACGAGGCGTTTGTTCTGTATATGGGCTAATGAGTGGGTCTCTAGTGCATTTTTTGCATAATTGATTGCTTGATTTGTGTGTTCCTTGTTTTCTCTATTATTTCCACGAGGGTAACTTTTCATGTGGCATTTTATTTCGACAGGCATGCACTGCTTGCAAGTTCAGCTTTCTACTATTGTTTTCAGGCAAGCCCTGCACACACTTAGTGCCGGGCTTGTGGAAACATATTATTGTCGAGGTTTCGATTTGCTTCTTTTGCCTTTGATGTGTTCCAACTTTTTCAAGCACTGAGCATTATATCGCACATAGGGGGATGCTGCTGCGATATGGAGCATGATCTATGTTGCCTGGACAGTCTCAAAAGTATATGGCCCAAGAATATTTGTTCTATGCCAACTAATGAGGTTTCTAAAGAAAGTCTAGCATTCGAAATCTGACAAATCGCCCTCATTCTCCTCTAGTTTAAATCATATTCCAGTATTGCTGCCAGCAGCTGCATTAGTGCTTAGAAGCAAACCTCTTTGGCCTTATACGTTTGACAAAGACTACACAAGAGTTGCTGGCTCTGGTTGCCTGAATTTAGCTACCACTATCCCCACTGGCAAAAGTGGTGCCTTCAGTGGCTGCACACATGCTAGGCACGAGCTGTGTGCTTTGGAAGCGTACTGGAGCTGTAGAATTGTGCTTGAGAAAGGTGGCACACTCCCTCTTTGTCGTAATGACGTGTTAGTTGCACTTGCCAAGGTCCCTCCGCTTTCTGGTTAGACATGGCTGCGTCTTGAATTTGTTGGTTTTGCACTTCCATAGTTGTGTCAATCTACTAGGGTTTGCAGTGCCCTTTTTTTGCGCATGAGTGCGTGATATGCAGATGCGATTTTGTCGAATCCCTAGCTGTTTGCATTCCCTGGCTTTCCTCTTTTAGTTCTTTTGTTTTTAAATGTCAAGCTTTAAGTCGCTGCTTTGAGAACTGCTCAAGTAGAAATTGTCCCATTTTATTTCTGATATTAACCTGGAGTAATATGGGGGGGGGGGGGGGTGCCGTGGTTGACCGGGATCAGTGCATTGATACCCTGTTGCTCGATTGGAATACTCGTGTTTATGTGATATACTTTGAAAGATTTAGCGGCTCTTGATGTGCACCATGGTGAGTTCAAGCTGGCTTCCCAAATTCACGAGCACTACGATTCATGGGCTGAAGATGGCCAACAGTTGGAGCCTGACTCAAGCCATGAAGAAGGCACTAGAAAGTTGCTATGCAGTGATTGTGCGTGCACAGGACTGAAGTGGCGATTTGCTGTCATTTGCATTAGTGGCCGTGAGCGCAGGTTTTATGTGCCGTTAAATTCTGTTGCTAACTTAATGGAGTGACCGCGAAGCGTGTTTGGTACATTCTACCTTGTGCACGCTGGATGCTTCATAGGCTTAAAATGCTACGCCAAGAAGTGCCAAACCTATTTAGTGTGAAGTGAAAATTTTAGTGGTAGGATAGTTCCCTTGTGCACTGAATTTTTAGTTCATTTGAGTAATGGACCTTTTTCAAGTAGTGCTACTGCGCATGCGCGATGCCTCCGGTCGTCATTTTCGCCGGGATACCACGCGAAAATGGGGGAGGTTTCGCTGCACATTCTTTTGCCATGAAACTTCCCTCGATTCATCGACGCGACGAACTGGTACGCAATAATTGCGTGCAGTGTTAGGATCATCTAGGTCTTTGGTATGCACACATATTGTCCCCGCCTCCACTTGCTCGCCTCAAGCGAGGAGACTGCCAGGTTCTCCGGCGCCCTAAGGGTTAACGGCGTGGGAGATGGGGAACATCTGAATCTGCTAGGCGAGACTAGGTAACTATATAGCCGAGGCACTGCTCTGAAAATAAGCCCACCCGACTAATGTGAACAAATTTCTGCCCAATTCCTCCGTTCTTCATTCGTCAAACCTTCGCCTGGCGGCCGCAAGAGGGATGCGCTACTGGAAGAAGGTCCATTGCGAAGGATCAGCGTTTTCTATGCGTTTCATTGGCTTACCATTTTCATATGCATTGTAAGGCTGGGATGGTCATTTTGTCCAATTTTTAATGGGAATAACTTGCAAGTGGGGATCTCTAGCTAATTGACATTAACTGATGCTGAGATTTTTGATAATTAGCCAGAAGTACTAGTACCTTGCTGTAAACACCAGCTAATGTCTGGGTTTAGGTGGGTTCCGGTATTTGTAGGGGTCTGGTTGCATGATGCGCGTTTTGTGCAGGCGCTGAATTTTCAGGCTGAAGGTAAACTGGTACCTCATTTTCACAAGCATTTAATTTTTTTTTTTTTTTTTTGCGGGATTCCAGGTGATTTTTGTGTTGCAAAGGGTATGTAGTCGGGTGATGTGTGTTGGGCCAGCACTTGTGGGTAATACTTGCCTACGCGTTCCTGTTTACAGTAGGGGTAACCGTGTCAAGGAGCTAGTGCTAGGCAGTGTATGTTAGCATGCACAGTATGTTGCCCAGTCATTCCCCACCCCTAGGATCTGCAGAAAAAGCACTGATTTAGGGCCGTAGGCTGTTTTAAAAAAGTGAGGTTTGCGCGTGCGTTTTGAGCGTCTTGTGTCATCGAGTGTAGTCAATTGACCTTAATTTGTAGTCATGCAGTATCTGGAGAGTTGGGTTTGGGATGTGGTTGTGCTTCCAACTTGTTTATTTGTGGCATGTAACCAACAGTGCCGTGTTTTACATATTCATAATTAGTGGGTAATTAGTGGGATATTGTACCGACTTGTTATTTGCACTCCGCCTTGGCGTGGCAACGCGATTAGTTTCCTGTCGCAGTGGATGTTCGTTATTCTTTGCCCTTAGCTGGCCTGTAGAACGAAGTGGGACGGCCGATGCCATGAACTCCGGTACGATACCTGGGCGCAGTTGCCGCCGCGTAATCCGCGCATTATGTGGCTCAGCAGTCGGCAGTCACACGCTCGGTGTTCGTCGTGCACGCTATCTCGGAGAGTTAACGAAATTGCCATAATGCCCGAAGCGCTGCTCCGTTTAACATTCGTTTAATCGTTAAATTGGGGCGCGTATGGTGTGAATTGTCAATGCATGATCGGGCGGGTGCGGGGTTATTTGCGGTCACCTGGGCGCGCCAACTTTTGATAGGCTTTACGAAGCGAAGACGTACGCGGAATAATTTATTAGAGCCGCCCCCCCGGGGGGGGGGGGGGGTTCCTTCCGAGTCGTTAAGTCCTACCGCTCAGGATCATTGCGAGCTACGCGGTGTGGCTCGGAAGCAAACCATTGGACTCCAAACATGCGGCAAAGCCTGCGCTTCTGTATATTGCAATATGCTTAGGCGGATAGCAATCGTCCGATGTTCACTTTTACAGACCATTCCAAGAGGCTCTCCAAGCGTTCTGCAAGTTGCTGGCTGGACTGTTTGTGCACTTGCCTAGCTGAGTCGAAATGGCGCACAGCAGTGCATCGAGCTGTGGTGCTGTCCAAGGAGCGCTTTTTGGAATGGACCGCTCGACTAATTCGAAACTTCCGGGTTAACTGCGCAAACGGCTAGCAAGTATTGCTTCTTTCCGCTTTCGATGCGACCAGAGGGTTGTCTATATGATGGGCGTGTTTATGTACTACGAGGAGCAGCGGCGAAGGTTTGACCTTTTAACATGGTGACGGAGTCTGTTGCGCGAATCTAACATATTTGACCAGCGAAAGACTGGAACAAAAAGTACACGGGACATTCCACAGCTGTCCCATGTACTGTTGTTTCCAAGTCTGGCTGGTCCGGAAAGAAGTATTGACCGCTTTGGATATGGTTGTGGGAGGGCTTCGTTGAGTGCCTTTTTGGCGTTCCGAATAAACACTTTTCACTCTACGCTTTGCTCTTGTCTGGTCGGTGACTGAAATTTGCTTTTTTTCGACTGGTGGGATACTAGTACGGTTGTGTGAAGTTTGAAAAGGTCAAGAATTGCGGCGTTCTCTGTAAAGGTAAGGTACGGGTTATTCGGGATGAGGACCCAGCTGTCCACGTAGGGACACTGGAAAAAGAGTTGGGGCGGCCATTATGAGCGCGTACGTTGCAGTTTCGGCTGTGTGATGGGTTCACGACACTGAAGAGTGCATTGTAGCATGAAAGGTGAGCCTCACCCAGAACGTTTTGCTGAAAGAGGGCAGATCTGATAAAGCTGGCAGGCACACTGTTCTGGGAGGGTTTAAATTTTCAATAGCTTATCTACCGGGCAGCACCGAGGAAATGGTCCTGCTCGGCGTGTGTGATGCGGAGTTTTGCATATCTGCTCGCGGCATATGTAAATGCAGTTAGCAGTTATACTCGTGCAGCTCGTTCTATTCGCCTGCACTATGTGGTAGTGAACTTCGCCATTTGTTTAAAGTGTAGCATCACGGCCTCTGCACGATGCCGTTTCGAAGTGCAGACGTGACAGTCCAGTTGGCTAAAAGTTCTGCACCACCTCGGCGGTCTGCCGACATGGTGCAGCAGCTGCCCTCGCATCAAAGGATTGCTTGCGTGTTTGCGATAAACAGTATCTACATCGAGAACGGTGCTCATGTTCGCCAGAGAAATGACAGCTACTTGATGGCGCACATGCCTCGAGGCTGGTTCATGTGAACTTTGATTGCGATGTGCTCTGAAAATTCACCCTAGTAGGCATGTGTGTTGTAAACTAAGTTGGTTTGTAAGACGAAATGCGCAGTAGTCTGACTCCTCTCGGACACCTTTAAGGCTGGTTGACACGATACTCTCGGAGGTCATGCGGCTCGATTCGTCGCAAAGGGGGATACCCGCGACAAGCGGCCATCGACAAGGAGTGTTCTCCCGGGCGTGCGACTCGCTTCGCGACAACCCACTCTTCGAACGAGATATGAACGAAGAGCCGACTTTCGTGCCTTTAGGGCCTCCGCTACTACGCTCGAGGTAGATTCCGTAGTCATTTTGTGTATGAATTTGTGCAATTATCAGCGAGGAAGAACTATAGTTATCCCAATATTTAGGGCGGTTTCGACAGCCAAAGCACTGTAGTTCTACGAAAACGGAAGCGGCGGTGGTGTGTGCGCTGTTTGGGGCCTCGCGAAATAGATCACGAAATCATCTCATGGGAGAGCGTCGAGAGCATAACCAAGAATGTGTAAAAAAAAAAAAAAAAAAACGTTGAGCCTGTCGCACTAGCACGACATGACGCCGATTTGGTCTGCCGACAGCGCGTTTTCCTGATGTCTGCGTCTAAATCTCGCACTGTGCTGACGAAACAGTCGGCGCCACGTCGCTCGCAAGACATGTCGGCCGACGGTCGCTAGCCAGACAACGTGGGAAACCTCCCCACCGATTAGGCCCTCTCATTCTCACTCTTCTCGTGTCATACGTTCCTTTTCCTAATCCTTTTTTTTTGCTACCATGCGAAATTCTGTAGTTACTCGGTATCTTTTTCTTGGTTTATTCTTAGTACTGCTAAGTTACGGAACGCTTAATTTCATTTGTTTTACATATTCGACCATACCAAAACATGCGCCTTAACAGTCGTGATTATGGGCCGAGACTGAATAGTGCCCAGTATTTTTACACCTGTGGTTGCCGGACCAGAACGTCAGTGTTCCAAAAATACAAGCTGTTCACGGCGAAGAAGAGACAACTACCTCCCGTTTGATAGCCAGCTGCGCTAACTAAGCCTAATCGCTGCTTTCAGAGGTTGAGATGGTTTTAGCTTTCTGTCCTGTGGTGTGAAAGGCGCGAAGGCAGTAGGAGCGTTCACCGCTAAACTGACTGTCCAGTTTGCTTAGAGTAAGCAGCACATAGTTTGAATCATGCAGTGTAACAGGTAAAATCTTCGGCGGATTTCACAGGGCTGGCCGCGGGACCACGACTGCTGTTGGTTCTGTTGTAAAGTTTAAACGCAAGTTCGACGCTTTTTTGCGCTCACAATTCTTGGAAGCACATTGAATTGTGGAACAAAAATTTATTGCGTGATGCGTAACGTACCGCTAACAGGCTCGTGAAGTAGCAACTAGACGTAACGCAACGATCGAAGTGCGCAGGAGGATCGGCAGCTGTAGGCTGGCTTCAGGAAAATAATCTCGATAGTTTCTTTGTCATGCACTATGTTCATTTCGCACTATTCTGTGCTGTTCAGAAACGCGGAAAGATTGCTCACGGTCCCAACGCGAGCCGCAAATCTATGCGCCCCGAATTCAATCGCCCCGAAAGAAAACTCCGTTTATATTCCACGCGCATTCGGCGGCCCCGAGTATACTTCGGCGGCTCTCGTTTTGGTCGGGGATTAGGCGTTGATTCTACTTTTTTACGTATATTAGTGCTGAAAGGTTTTCGCCGTCGACGTGGTGTACAGATTCGGCTAGGCGGCCGATCTCGGGAAGGCTCGGTCACCGACAGTCGGCAGACTGGTTTTGTTGGTGTCCCCGGCCTCAAAGCCTGTCACACTGGGAAGACATTTGGTTTTCGGTCGTGTTGATGTCGTCGTCGGCCTAGTGTGACAGCTTGGTCGGCCGCAGACACAGTTGGCCGACCGTCGTCAGGTCGGCGTCGTGTACGCTTCACTTTCGCAGTGCTCCTTAACATGTGTGCCCTTAACATGTAAGTCTATTGTGCACACGCGTGCATGCACTCAAATTTTTATGCCTTGGAAGGAGACAGAAGCGCTGCGGATTAACTCAGTAGTTTTGCGACGAAGTCTCGTCGGAAGAAATCTCGGTGAGCGACTGACTCAAACGGGTCGCTGGCGACTCGTTCGGGTCTATCCCTCCGTGATCAATCGTGTCGCGCGACTTCCGAGAGTCGCCAGTGTGAACCAGCCATTAAAGGGCAGCGAGTGAAGGTCGCGTGGTGGAGGGCTGCGGAGTAATTTCGGCCGCCTAGGCGCCACTAAGGAAGTGAGCAGTATCTGTTAAGGTCACTAATTCTCAATTGCCGTGCATGAAGATCATGGCGTTCATCGCCTAGTGAAGCTAGCATTTGAAGAATGCAGGACTAATTTATAGGGAGCGCGCACCTTGCATGCCCAATAGTTTGCCATATCGGCAGCAGAGTGCTGTCTCCGCGCGTGCAAGACTGCACACAGTTTTATGGTGGCGTAAATGAGCTGTAACAGAACTAAAAGCGGAGCACAGAGGTCAGACTGGCCGGTCGCGGGTTCTTCAGGATTCGAAAACTGCGCTAGAGCGAGCAAGCAAATGAGCTTTGAGCGAAGCAGACTCGAATGCCCCGCTCGAAGCAATTTAGTCACAAAATTGAATGTTAGAACATTAGAGACTTTTAGTATAGCGTACACAGACACGCAAAGGAACAGCGCACGCCAAAAATATTGACAGGCACTGCGCATGCGCTATACGATAGCCGTGACCGAACTCGTACGATAGGCCAGCGCACGCTGAAACTTGAGTTTATCGTACCACGGCCGCTCAATGGAGGCGCACTTGGTGCGGCCCGTCGCGTCGCGCCTCAATGGCTGGGGAAGCGCGTATTGGGAGAAGTTACAGTTTCCGCCGTCATTCTCCGCGGGGGCGCCACCACTCCGGGACAAGACGCCGCCGGCACGGACGAGCAGACGACGCGGAAGGAGCGCGCTGGCTGGGTTGGCGCGTGTTATCGTTTTGACTACTCAGCATAACAGAATCCTAAGCGTATGCAGCACCATGCCAGGCAACTGCTGTGTGCCGCTGTGCACCACGAAAGCAAGAAAAGATTGGTTACCATGAGTTCCCGTGCGATTCACAACGTCGAGCAGCATGGCTGAAAAACATATCTCGGGAGGGCTAGGATGGAAAAGGAAGCCGGTGGGAGCCGAGTGACAAGTCACTGGTATACTCACTACACTTCACAGATGACGATTACAGGAAGAACATAAAACTGAAGATCCTGCTTCCTTCAGCTGTCCCCTCCGTGTTCCCGAACTGCCCACATTACAAGTTAAGTTACTCACGCGGGCTCATGTTGAGCCAAACAACCTTGAAAAAATTAACGCGCGCAGGTCAATAGCTTTATTTTCCCCACTTGTTATAGCTACACTTTATTTCCTCCTGGACAACCCCCCGTGTCATCCTGAAGCATGTGTGTTTCAAGATAGCTGCGCCACGATCACTTTTATGACGATGATATCAAAATGGTATGCCTTGCCCAACATCGCATAAGTGAAGCCATGGAGACACCAAGAGGAGCCGCTCTATTTGTCAGATGACGAGTGACTATCTTGGTTAGAGTTGGACTTTGCCATATCGAAGACATTCAGGTCCAAGGAGGCATGTCAAAGCAAAGGCTAACCAAACAAACGTACGAAGCAACAATCAAGACAATCAGATCCACAGTGGCGCAAATCACGTACCTTCTTGATCACATCAAGTATCTTACAACAATGTCTTCTGTGTGCCTTACTAGTGCATTGCATTTAACCGAATCTTATTTTCAGCTTCCGATACGCCCTAAAGCAGGCTCTGAAAGCGGGTCTATAGTATCGCTTTTTAGCAGCCTAAGGCAATTCAAAGGCGGGAACGACAAAGTTGACGCAAGGGCTGCAGTTTTCACCTCGGAGAAAATACTGAAGGTACCACTAGCAAAAAATATATATATATCGACTGATGTTATACACATTTTGCCATGCTTCGTGCAGGTTGGCATCTTGCAAGCATCGGTTTGCAAATGCACCTATCAACAATAGGCAGCTATAAAACTTGGAATTCGCGATTATGAAAGTCGTACCTTGCCAACTGCCATATCACGTCTGCTGCGAGAGAGTTTTCGAGTCAGCTTGGATTCATCCATGTGTGGTGTGAACCAGCAGCTGACATAGAGTTAGCACCGATTGCATTCTTGGCTGGTTACCTTGCACGTCCATTTGAAGAGAAAGTGTGAATAGTTTTACAGAATCTCATGAAACATTTTTATTTATTCTGTTTTCAGTGCCTGCCCGTGTTTTCATTATTTATATATTACCAAAGTTTAAATAACTTCTAGTGCTTACTTTAGAGTGTCAATAATTTTATTTTATTAGTCCCCATCCATTTATTAACTTTGTGCCTTGTGATTCCTGCAAAACCCTCGACTTATCAAAATTCTTGATGACGGACGCCTAAGGTATCTGAAAATCCCCATACACCTTTGTTAGCAAGGTGATGAAGTGCCCGGAGGTCAGAAGAAGCAGCAAGCTATGCAACATGTTAGTTTCATCCCTTCTTCCCCATTTTGTGCAATTTCCGGAGTTGATTTGCGAGAGAGAAGACCGCAGTCACACTAAGGACCTAACCAAACTAATGCGACCACTGCTGACCAATTGGACAGGCAACATCAATCTGACAGTGGAAAAAATCACGCTTGCACATAAACCTTTTTTGAGGAAAAGTTCTTCGCTTGTAAAATAAGCTTGTGTGCCTTCTGTGCATCACGCGACTTCATAATCAAACGAAAAAAGAAATTGCCTGAGCCTGCGGGCGTGCCGATGAACTGGCTGTCTTGTGTTGTTTCTTTTGCAACAGTTTGTGTTAGCTAGTATGTTTAGGTGGTGGTACCCACTTGAATATTATTTCCAGTGAAAACGGAGGAACTGGTTGAACGATAATGTTGAACGCTACGTCCTCAATTGTAAGTTTCCAGAAAAGTGCGCGCTGAATAAATGGCCCCAAACCTTGCCCCGATTTCAAGATTGTAATATCTAATACGTTATTACAGTGGTTGAAACGCAACTAAATTGGTGCCCACTCAGCGAAGCACACGACTGCCTCGATTCTCGTTGTAAACGGAAGACCACGAATGACTTCGAAAAGCCCAATGATGATGACATGCCGCTATCACCTTATCAATAGCAAACTTGCACGTAGCATCACATAATGCGTGAAACGCCGCTCATAAATCCTAAATTGAGCAAGCGCCGACCACGCGGACGCCGAAACGAAAGCACAGCCACGGCCGCTGCGCGCAGCTCTCCGCCCGGACTCGTCCCGGAGCGGTGGCGCCGCAGCGGTGGCGATGAGAACTAGGCGCAATACGGCTCTTCTGGGCGACGCGACGGGCCGCACCCAAGTGCGCCTCCATTGAGCGGCCGTGATCGTACCCAGCCTATAGTGCTCCAGAACATTGGGCAGTGTGTCGACCGCGCCGCGAAATGAATGGGAGCGAGGGGACGCTTTTGCGATGACGGAGGCGCCGCAGCGCAGAGGGCGCCACCAGCAACCGGTGTGTCAGCCGCCCGGGCGCCCGCGTATGCGCGCTGTGCGGCGGGGCGGATTCCGCGCACACTGTACGTTCTCGTTTGCTCGTGCCTCGTCTCGGTCTGCTGGCGTCAAGATTTTACAAATATGCCGGTTAACGAGGCTCAGTACTGTTAGCAATCATCTAATCTATTATCCATTTTGGCCGTCGGCAACACCTCGGGGAAGCAACATGACAGCAGTTGTGCTCCGAAGGAAACAGCTTGGAGAGGGGCGTACGAATTCAGACAGCACAGCACGCTTCAGTCGTCATACAGCTTTCTTTAGCATTCCTAAAGCACCCAATTCCCATTTTGGAATGTACTCATTTTGAAAAGTGGGTAGTGTGGAGACAGGATGTATGAAGAAGTCAGAACGTGCGTTAGAGCGCTGACTAAATAAAGCTGGTCATCGGTAAACCATTAATTAAAACAGTCCAAAATAGTATATACCGTTTTTTCACATGCAACCGTGCCGACTACAGTTCGTCACCTGAAGTCACAAGAAAAGTCGGCATTCAGTTCGAATGAATTAAATGTGGACTACCCCGCATGGAGGTAGTCATACATAAGACATAAAGACAAAAAACGAGTGACACACCAGTTAAGTTGGCTATTGAATAACGGAACACAGTGGGGCAGGAAAGGTGGAAGAAGTGAGAGGTGAAGGTAAAAAAAAAAAACGTGCCACCTACCAAGGAGGGATAAAGAGGCGGTAGGCACGCGGCATCGTGAAAAGAGCGACCGCGAATGTGAACAAAGCCGCTGGAAATGGAGATATATGAAAGGCAATAAAAAAAAGGAAACAACCGAGCTTAAGAACCAAATGAAGGCATAGCTGGGAAAATGAAAGTCGTGCACAAACAGGCTATAAGTGGGGCGTGCAATCGAACGAGTGTAAAGATATGTGTCGAAATTTAAGAGCCAACAACTTTGTGAAAATGTACCCTAATATAAACATCCTTTTTTTTTTTTCGAGAAGTTGGAACGTTCTTGTAACAGATAGCTTTAAATACTCGGAGATGTGCGCCGTACTAAAGACATTTAATCTCAATTCGAGCAACCGGTAATATGCAATCATTGCCCCCAGAAAACCACTCTAGTCCTGTTTTGGTTCAAATACAAAATGAAAAAAAGATAACTTTAAAAAGAAAGAACGAAGTAAAGATAAAGGACGCAGAGGCTATAGTGTGCGCCTATAATTCGCTTCCGCTAGATCATCCTTATAACGTCAAAATGTTTAGTTTACTCTATATGGCGGGATATGCAGCTCTTAACATTCTGCGATTGAGAGGTAGCTCGGTTTCTCACTAAGAACAAAAACTGAGCCATAGGCTCGGAGCTACAGGTAGCAATTGATCCTAAAATTTGACTCGGGTGGTCCGACGCCTTCGCACTTGATTTTGCAACTTTCCTGTAAAGTGCGGAAGTTCAAAAATTTTAGCGGGACCAGGAAGCTCACACTTGAAATAATGAAATTTCATGTGCTTTTGAGGCTTCGCTCTTTGCAAAGTCAGCGAACTGCGACAAAAATTCCCAAAGGGAAAAATAGTTCAGTTCCCTTAGAAGTATTTCACGTGTAAGATCAACCTTGTTATAGTTTTCCAGATATAGCCTGATTAGTTCTGCAAAGTGTAGCCGGCAAGCAGTCCGATTATAGTTCTGTAGGATATCTAATCGATTACTCATATTTCCGTACCACACACTCGAAAAATAAACACGCATCAGTGTGCGCATTTAAATTCGGCCTTATATTAATAGCTTCCGTATTAGGGGCTCGTTATCTTTTTTCGCGTTTTTCCACTTTCTCTCGGTGCATGCCAAGAACTGCATCATAGACAACGCGCAACTATAAGTGCTTTTATTTTTTTTTTTGCTCCGCATATCTGCCATTTATGCTAGTAAAGCATCCGCACTCAAGTGCCCACTATGAAAGTATTCTCTCGTATGTGATAGGATTAATTTTTCATATTTTATCTGAAGTATTGCCCAGCTGTACTTGACTTTTTTTCATCTCTACAGCTGGTTGACCACTTGGTGAGTGGCACTTAAAAAATAAATGTCCGCGATATATGTATCTGTTAATCACTAACAAAGAATAAATGCTTGAGTCGCGTATACGTCCTTTTCTTGCTGTAAATACCGCAGTGCTTTAAATTACTACGGTTATCAATAAATGTGTTTTCCTCGCACACTGTATCTGTCATTTCTATGAGCGGTGATTAGGGCACAGAAGGAACACGGATTATAAAGATATATTACAGATTACTGACAATTTATGGATAAATGTTGTTATATATTGATAAGCACAAGCTACAAAATGTAAGCAGGTGTTCCTGAATAAGGTTCGTAAAAAATAAGGTATTCCTAAAGCGGCCTTACAAAGCAGAAGCTTCGATTCACATGTATACTGTTTTTCTCCGCGTGTTAGTAGCGCTCCTCGGCAGCAGCCTTTATTCCCTCATGGAAAGAATGATTAAAAAACACCACACTCCGTTGGTAACATGGAGTACAAGTGTCTCATCTGGACGATTTATGACTGTCCGCAGGACGAAGGAACGTTGAAAGAGTTTCAAATAACGATTCAAACATCGCGCGCTGCACCGAAGAGAAACCCAAGCGTGCACGGCGTCTCCAAGAGACTTTAAATGAATTTCAGTGATTATTTAAGCACCTGGAATAACTAGCTTCTTTATTAAATATCGCATTGCAAAATTTAAGAGGCAAAATTTGCTTTCAGGACGCAAGCAGTTCACTTCCGCAAATGATAGCCATTCACCTCTCACCAATGTAACATCGGGAGTCCCACAAGGCGCCGGACTGTCACCGCTACTATTCCTAATTTACATTAACGATCTCCCTTATAATATAAAATCAAAATTACGTCTTTTTGCGGATGACTGCGTCATATACAGAGAGATTAGGACGACCAACGACTCATGTTTGTTCAATCTGATCTTAATACACTCGCCTCTTGGTCTAATAAATTCCTCCTTCCTTTAAACATTAGCAAGTGTAAATCCATGACTTTCACGAGGAAACGCACTGTGAATCAGCATCAATATAGTATTGGCTCGCTTTTCATTACCCCCGCATTATCCTACATATATCTTGGCCTCCACCTAGCACCATCACTATCATGGGTAACCCACATTCAAAACATTTGCGCTGAAGCCTCAGGCACACTCGGTTATCTGCGACGTAACTTGAAGGCCGCACCCCCGGAAATAAAGCAACTAGCCTATTTAACTTTCATTCGCCCCAAACTAGAATATGCGTCCTCCGTTTGGCATCCATCACAAGCGTATCTCGCCACCGACCTTGAAGCCATACAGAATCGCGCCATCCGATTTATAACATCTTGCTATTCAAAGAAAACCAGTATCACAGCACTGAGACAATCCATCGCCATTCCATCGCTCATGTCACGCCGTATCATATCTCGCCTATGTCTTCTACATCACTTCTATTATCATCCCCGTACGAGACATGCAAAGCTACAGCCCCCCCCCCACACACACACAGGACATCTAGCCGCCTAAACCATAATCATAGCATTGCACGTATCAACTGTCGCACCTTAGCATTAAATTCTGCATTTTTTCCGGACGCAATAGTACTGTGGAACGCCCTGCCAAACACCATCTTATCATGCACTGATCGCAAATCATTCAGGATAAAATTAAACGACCATCTTTCGTGAAGAAATCTCTGATGACGTCGGCAGAATTGTGGGCGCGCGGGGGAGGCAGCGCTTACCTTGTCTTGACTTTTTTTACGTGTGTTTGTAGTTGTGCTGACGTTGCCATCGATGACGTACCAACCGGCTCAAGTTTCACCAGTTTCGTGAAAGCGTTTTTCTCATGCAAATTTGTATAACATTTTCGGCGCCATTTACTTACGGTATATTGTTCTTTTTGTTTTTTGAAATTATTTCGTCTAACCCTTGCATTATTTCTCTTGTTTCTGTTTTCTTTTCTTCTTATTTTAATGTTTTCCTGTTCTTGTTAGCAGTGTATATTGAGCTTGCTCCCCCCTTATGTAATGCCCTCGGGCCTTTAAGGGAAAAATAAATGAAATGAAATGAAATTAATTGCGTAGCATGTGAAAATAGCTGCATAGAGAAACGCGCCCCTCCTCTGTACCTGCCGCTATCCCCGCGGCCGCTTCGCGCTGAGCGGCGATCCTGGCACCCCTGTTGCACGTCGCGCCCTCTCGCGGAAGCCGGTTGCTGTCATCGCAAAAGCGGCCCGCTCTCCGGCGCCGGTCGTCACACTGCCCAATATTCTAGAGCACTATACCCAGCCCTCACTAGTACACTATACCCTCAAGTACGATGGGAGATCAGCGTTGGCAAGATGGCAGCGTCCAGGCCACCCGCTTCAGAGTGAATTTGTCTTCGATACCGCGGTTTTGTGCGCGCTACCGCCTATAAATGGCACACGGGGTTTTCGCTGCCTCGTGTAGCACTGAGCACAAATAATTAGCGAATATTTACCTCTATTTTTTATTTTGCACCGCGGCAGCGCAGTCCCTAAGCCTGACGAGTAGCGTTGCTTTGTTGGTATGGCAACGCCATGAAGGGAATCGTCTTGGCTTGACTCCTTACATGCGTGTATCCGTAAAAATATGCTTGGCAGTACGGGGCTGAAACATAGAGTTCCTTACACTACCTAGAGGGAAAGCTGAGGGCGCTGCACTTCAGCCACCATGGGCGCGCTAAGAATCATGGGCCGGTGTGCTACTTGTTGCGGGACAGTCTGTTTTTCTCGGGTACGTGGAGTGGCGTTACTGCGATGTTTCTTTTTCGTCATCATCATCATTTGAAGGTGCGTACATAGACCGCGAAAGCCATAGTAGCGAAGGCGCAAAAGCAGACGTCGCCAATAAATGGTTTCTGTTTCCTGAAATGCCACTAAAAACTTCCTTAAGTGACTGCACAACCATAAATATTTTCATAACGTTTTTTTATTTCAAAGTTTGGGTATTAGGTGCGAAATATTGGTATTTGTGCTGCTGAAAACTAAGCCAATAGGAGAAAGAGCTATCGCTTCTATTGGATAAATCTCACACTGACATGCTGTTTTTTTCTCTTTTTGTAATTTATAGTCACAATATTCAATCTTAGGACATTATTTACGGTAGAACAACATTTATCTTTGCATTAGTTTTGGCCAAAAGTTGTAGTTCTGCACTCGGTAGCTCTCCGGCCCATGATGCTTTGAGCGCCCATGGTGGCTGTACTGGCCGTCTGGAAACTCCATGTAAACTCTCATAGATGGCAGCACAGCTTTCCCTCTAGGTAAGAGTAAGAAACTCTATGGGCTGAAAGGAGGCCGTTATGCACCATGACGGCGATACAAGGTAAAAGTAGTCGGCGCAGGAATACCAGCGTTAGAGAGTACAAAAAACTGCCACAGCAAAGAAACTG
The DNA here is from genome assembly GCF_055883805.1 of Amblyomma maculatum. Lineage (NCBI taxonomy): Eukaryota > Metazoa > Arthropoda > Arachnida > Ixodida > Ixodidae > Amblyomma > Amblyomma maculatum. The sequence continues at coordinate 14,453,652 of NW_028146738.1, forward strand.
GCTCCGGTGCGACTTGGCTAGGTTTGGCTTGCGAGTAAAAAAAAAGCCCGAATGTGTTTTCTTATTCTAAAACTAGATCTCGCCACTGTAGTTTGCGTTCGCGCGTTCGTACGGCCAACTAAAAGCAAAAAGCGCCGATGCAACACATGGAGTAGCGTCCCATAATTTTCTAGCGTTTATCGTACGAAAGCGTCCATACGCTATACTAAAAGTCTCTATTGTTTATGGTAGAACGTTTATCTTTGCATTACCTTTGTCCAAAAGTTCTAGTTCTGCACTTGGTAGCTCTCCGGCCCATGATGCTTCGAGCACCCACGGTGGCTGAACCGGTCGTCAGGAACTTCCATGTAAACTCTCATAGAGTTTTATGGTGGACGTCAATTCGAGAAACTTCAGATGTACAGACTTTTGCAACGAGGGCCCACTCCATAACGCTCGCTGGGCTGTTGTGTGCGTCTGACGTCAACACTGGAAACGGCAGCGGAACCGGTTTGCAACAGCCCAGAGGTGTTTTAACCTCCTCCTCGCCCGATGCAAATGTCTATACAGATGCCTCTTACCACCCCTCGAAGCCAGCGACAGTGGCCGGGGCTCTCGCCTCTCACCGCGGCTGGTACACAGCCTGCAGCATTCGCAGTATAGAAACAGCTCAGCAGAGGTTGCCATTGCGCTAGCCGAGCACCAAGGTCGGTGGCTCTACAGGCTATCCGCAGCTATGATGCCGGCCGTATCTCTTCCAGGCGTTACACATTCTCTCGCTTACTCCTTTGGGCTCCAGCTCACAAGTCGCTGAGCGGAAACGCCCGGGCACGCACATTCGCCCGAGATCTTGTCTGCCGAGCCTAGTGTATGGTTGGCCGCTGTGCTTCTCCCGACACTGATCTCACATGCCCCTTTACTCACCACACGGACATCCTCCAGCACTACCGACTCGGAAGGTGCGCATATCCTACCGCACATCGCAATCTAAGACGCGAGGCTGTCCAAAGGCACACACTACGAACTGGCAGCTTTTCACACCTCTTACCCAACATGATCTTTCCGCAACGAAAGGAACAAAAACTGCTGAACTCTAGCCACTCATGCACATGGCTTGAACTTGTACACATTACAATACAGACAATTCATAAACACCCCAGAAACTGGGAGTCTTCTGCGTGCCTCCGAGCCAGCAGACCAATGCCGACTAATCCAGCGCGCGGTGTAGGCCGCAACATCTCAAGGGTTCCCGCCGACCTCTAAGCCAGCGCAAGCAGTCCTTGGACTGCCCCTGTTTTTTGGGGAAATAGAGTTCACCACCACCACCTACTTAGGGTCCAAAACCTCTGCTTACTGTAGCCTAGCGGTCCTGCATCGTCTGCTGCTAACATAGCGTACTACGTAGCATGCATTGCTTCGTGCAGGTTCCCTACTGACGAGGCTAGGTAGCTAGGAAGACCCCGGCCGCGTGCGGGGCTCGGCCAGGATATATTTTTCTTGGGCATGCCAGACTCCAACCCAAACTTGCGAACACGGCCATTGCGCATTGATCGAATGCAATGCAGGAAGAGTCGAGTCCATGTGTTGGGCTAAATGCTGTAGTATAGAGCACTATATCTATAGAGACGGAACTCCTAAGGTCATTAGGTGAGGAGACATAGTGCAAGGATCAATCCGATTTCATGTCTTGCGAGTTTAGCCAGCAGTGTGGTGCGTTGCGAGGGGCGTGTAACCTGAGCATCGCGCCGATTGCTGGTTTCATGGAAGCAATGCCGGATTAATGGGGACGGTCGCTGACTTTGTGCTTAGAGAAACCATGAGAAAATTAGTATTTTGTGATGCATAGTGTAATACGGCTCCATGCTTTCAAACTGCAGTAGAACTGAACACTCGCCAAGTGGAAGGTGAAGCATAATGAACAGCTCAAAGGACCAGGACGAGCAAAGAAATGGGCATGGGAAGTGGAAACAGGAACAGACACAAAAGAAACACAGACACGAAGCAATTCTTTGTCCTGATCCTTTTGAACCTCATTAATGACCACGTGACAAAATAAATGGGTTTCGATCGAAGGTATTGATGCAAAATGTTCTCAGGTAAGGCACTGAGAAGAAAGAAGGATGGACTTGCAGCTTTGATGCTTTCTTGGTATGCTGTCATACCAACATGCCCATACTTAAGGATGCATCGTTCTCGAGTAACGTCATTTCCGTTGCCAAGCCATGCTACGAGGTCTGAACTACCTAGTCTAAGATGCGTGGGTTTATGAATGCCTTTACTATGGTGAAGGCGTTCACCGTAGCTTCACCATACCTCACTATACCATACCTTCGCCTGCACCATAAATTCACTGAGGACAGCACCCTGTAATGCAGTTTGCAAAACAGATGGTGTCATCTGGTGGCCAAAGCAAGTGTGAGGGTGTTCATGCTGAGTGCTTTTATTTCTCTGCTAGCAAGATTCGTATAGAGGGGCAAAATATGCATATAAAATGAAATTGTCACTTTGGAGCGCATGGTAGTAAGTCGAACGGAAAGCCACAAAAATTGCCAAATCAGCCATAAAATTAGCCGACCTGCAGTCGAGATGAAAAAGTGCCCGAAATTGCGCTAAGGTGCACCAAAAGCCGCAGTGTCGCGAGAAGTTAATTGTAGGTTATAGGGAAACTGGCTGTCACTACAGGGTATAGAGCTGTATCTGAACGAAGGGAAAATCAGCCCGACCGCCACATGCGTACGATTAATTGCTCGATTGAGATTGGTGATTTGCCAAAATCAGTTCTCATGATTAACACTGCTTTACACTATTAAGCACACTCGGCCATCTCCCTAATCGATTTTGTTTGCACATTTCCTCATGCGGCTTTTGAGCCGACAGCATGCTGCTCTCCAATTTCGACTTCTCGGCGGGCAGGTTTGGCTTCTCGATCCACTCGCATTTATTGTGAAGCATCCATTACTCAGGACAGACGACGCTGAGCGGCGGCGGTATAACGTCGATGCATTTAGACAAAGTCCGGACTCGCGTCCATCGCTCACTGCGTCCGAGAGCTACCCGGGTCAGTACCGTGTCTGGTTGAACGGAAAAAGGGAAATGTATGGACATGTGCCTGACAAATAACATCACCATCACTGCCCGCATGCGGATAGGAGAGAAAAAGGGAGAGAGGAGGCGGGAGAAGTTATCGGGAGTCGCGTGCAGTCGCAGTTCGGCCGTCATTTTAGAGTAAGGCATCGAAGGTGATACCTTCAATTAATTCCAGGAATGGACGGAAAGCCTTGGAGCTCTGGGGCCGCGAGGAAAGAGATATCCTATGCTTTGCGCGGGGAGGCCAGTAGGCTGGTAGGCTGCCTTCAGAAGAGTACGCTGGACTTTAAAGGTGGGTTACTCACAAAAGTGGATGGATTCCTCTGCATAACTGCAGTGGGGCCATTCCGCAGTAGACACAAGGTCATTTCTTTGAAGAAGTACCCCTGTCCATGTACTGACATTGACGCGAAGGAGAGCTCTCGCTATGTGAGGTCCCTGGACAGCAGCGGTTTTTGAAGAGGATGCTTCCATTATGGGTGCTCATACTGTTGATGGCAGTGGAAGATGCACCTGGCAAAGTCCAGGAGACATCAGCAGTGTATGGGGTAGGGACCCCATGGGTGGCCGTCGCGAAGGCATCGGTGGCTTCATAGATAATAGGGAGGCGGCACCATGGGCTTTGGAGGTGCTGGAGGGCCAACTTCAAATCAGGATGGTATTGCTGTATTGGCCATGAGGATGTCAAGGGTAAGTTGAATGGTAGCTAGCTCCGCTGTAATAGAGCTCATGGCAAAGGGGAGACTGACTGGGTGCTGGTCCTAAGGGAAGGCGCCGAACAAGGGGCAGAGGCTGAAGAACAGAAACCGGGAGCTACTGACCCGTCAGTGTAGAAGTCGGCTAGTTCCTCTCCAGGGTGGAAGAGGGCCTCAGGTGGGTTGTTGCACTTTAGCCTGTGCCCAGCCCAAGAAAGATGTGAGGGCCATTTGGCCCATCTTCGAGTGGGGCAGTCAGGGTCCTCCTGATGAGAGGGCGCTCATCATCATCATCATCATCATAAGCCTGATTATACCCACTGCAGGGCGAAGGCCTCTCCCATATTTCTCCACTTAACCCGGTTCTGTGCTAGCTGCATCCACTTGACCCCTGCGAACTTCTTAATCTCATCCGCCCACCTAACTTTCTGCCGCCCCCTGCTACGCTTTCCTTCCCTTGGAATCCAGTTTGTTACCCTCAGCGACCATCGGTTATCCTCTCTTCGCCCTACATGTCCTGCCCATGTCCATTTCTTCTTCTTAATTTCCACTAGAATGTCGGTAACTTGAGTTATTTCTCTGACCCATTCTGCACGCTTTCTATCTCTTAATGTTACCCCTACCATTTTTCGTTCCATAGCCCTCTGGGTTGTCCTCAACTTAAGTAGAGAGGGCGCTCATCAATGGCCAAATGGAAGTGCTCGATGTGACGACAGGTCTGGCCAGGAGGTCCATGGGCCAAGCTCTTGCCTCTGCCAGGGTAGCCAGGATCTTGGAGTCTCGCTAGTCCTAGATAGAGATGGATGGTAGCTCTGCCACTGTGCACGATGGCGAGCTGCTGGCCGGTGGAGGTGAACCAGTGGCAAACAGGCTTATAAGGTGCCACTGCAATGGCATCGAAGAGGTGAAGGCAAATCTGGAGAGACCCTATTGCTGCCGGCCAGTAGCTTGCATATGGCTGTTTGGACTTAATTGGCCTGGAGGCAGATGTGCTTCACAGCAGGCTGCTCCCGGTCGATTTTGAACCCCAGGTAGCATGCGTCTTCCATGGGAGCTCACTGCTCACTATGGTCAGGACCACCTTGCCACATCTAGCCTCCATAGCCGCAGTCTTGAGGGGAGACTGTTCCACTCATTCCAAGTACAAGCTCGCTCAGTTGACTGCCGGCTGTACGTGCTTGATGACCTGGGTGCATTGATGTGACCCACGGCACCAAGTGGCGATGTCGTCCGCATATATGATGCGGACGGGCAAGCTAAGGTCACCAGGAAGACAGGCAGGGAGTTGCACCAGGACCAGGTTAAAAACTTGGGGCTGATTACACTGCCCCAAGGTACCCATAGGATGAATTGTCTCGGACAGCTGGTAGCTCTGCGGACACGGACCATGGACTTCCGGTCCTCCAGGAAACTGGATCTAAGTCTAGAGGTATGCTGAGATGCCAAGCTGTCCATGAGCTCCAGGACAGCTGCATGGTGAATGTCGAAAGCTCTTAGGACATCTAGGAGGGCAAGAAGACGACCTGTTTCCAGTGCTTTGCCTCTTCAGAGTGTAATGCTCGACGCTCGACGACCGACGGATACATGGAGATCTCTTTATTCTGACATCCCACTCGCTCCCGTGTCACCCATGAATCCCTTCTCCACATACACACTGTACTTCCGCATCTGTGCCATCTCGTTCTCCTCCCGACAACTAAACTGTCTACTCTGCCTCCGACGTCCGCACCACCACACAAGCACACCACTCGGCCTCCGAGATCCGCACCCTTCCTTCCCGCCCTCGTGTGTCTAGTCCACTTAAGCCTGCACTCTATCCTCACAAATGGATGAGACGATGCCCATGATGAATTGGCGGTACATCAATGTCTGCAGAACCACCCAGTCAGTTGAGCTGGTAGTAACTAGGTGAGCTCCGCAATCCAGGCAGTCCGTTCCAGGGCGATAGATTCTATGATTTTGCCTGGGGAAGACGTGGGCGACACCGGCCTGTAGGACCAGCTCTGAGGGGTGCTTCCCGAACTTGGTTCACCAGGCCTCCGGGGGAGCAAGCCAGAGATCCAGATGGCATTGAAGGACATCAAGAGTGCCTTGCATGTCATTGTCGAGGTCTTTTAGCATTTGGTAGCTGATTCCATCCAGGCTGGCTGCGCTGCGGCGTTTACTGCGCTAGAGGGCAGCCGAGAGCTCCGCCCGGGTCAGCGGAGCCATGCAAGACAGCAGTGATGTCAAGATCGACGTTAATCCGGGGGTCAGCGCATGTGATAGGAGGGAGAAGCGGTGGTGGCTGCTTAATCAACAGGGAAGAAGGCATCCGCCTGGCGACCAGGAAGCTTTTGGTAGATGATCTGGGCGACCGCAATGGCCAGGTAAGGAGCCCTTTGGATGTTGGGGCAGAGAGACCGGAAGAATCGCAGACCCTAGCAAGGCTTGTTGAGTTTACAGGTGAGCCACATATATCCTCCCATGATTCCCTGTTGCGTTGGTTGTGGCTGCGACGGCAGCGTGCATCGAGGCGATTATGTTCGGTCCAATGACGGTTTTTCAGTGCGGAGCGCCTGTCTTCTCTTTTCTGCTGGGCCATCAGTTGGAGTAGGAGGTCAGGGATAGGCTGGTTGGGGGAGACTTCACAGGTATTACTAGCCGTATTCGCACACCGTGCCTTATGTAACCGAATGTCTCCTTATAGCGGGGAGCTTATAAGATCTCGAAAGCGGTCCCAGTGTAATACTCTGCATTTTCGACTATAAGAGGGCTTCCCGGCCTAGGAGTTAGGACGGGGCAGTGGTCCGGACCCGATGTGTCTGGCGAGGTGCGCTTCCATAAACACATCGTGGCGACGCGATGGTAATATCAATACATGAACGCACTACTTTCCTGGCGAACAAATGTGGAACTTGGTATTCAAGGCATGAATTTTGGTGTCACGAAAGCATGCGACGAAGTCACGGCCGCATCTGTCCACCCTACGGGACCCCGAATGCGGTTTCGCCGCATTGAAGTCCCCCAGAGCAGTTAGTGTCAGTAATATTGGCAAGATGTGGCAAGGATTCGGTGTGATATGGGGATTTGGGGCGAATATAAACACCTGCTTCTAACGCTTTCTTAACCTCGTCCTTCGTCAAAAGCCGAACGTATGTGCTTTTCCCTACTGCCAATCTCATTATTGCCCTGACTGTTGTGGCGACTGCGACTCCTCGGCTATTTTGACTATCTTGTCCATATTCGTGATGACGTTGCCCGCCTTGCTCTTTAGCGCATACATCTGATTTTTTTCTATGCCAAATTTCTTCACCGCTTTAAGGCTTTCCCCTTTACAGCATGCTCAATTTTCTTCATGTTATACTTCCTTATATTGATACACTTTGCACATGTTGATTAGCTTTGATATATCTGCCAATTCTATTTGGTCTGTTGGATTGGCAGCCTTCATACTTTGGCATTTCTTAATGAAAACTTTTGTCTCCTTAGACAGCTTACCGGGTATCCTCTCTAACTATCCAACTGCATACTTCTACAGCGCACTCAATAATAATGTCTCTGAAATTATTGTTCATTGCTTCTAGGCTAATGTCATCATCCTCAGTTAGAGCTGAATATCTATTCTGTAGCGAGATCCTGAACTCTTCTGCCCTCCCCCTCACCGCCAATTCGTTGATAGGTTTCTTTCTTACTAATCTGTTGCGTTCCTTCGGATTTAGGCTAATTCGGGACCTCACCATCCTGTGGTCACTGCATCGCACTTTCCCGATTACCTCTACATCTTGCATAATGGCGGGGGTTGAACACAGTATGAAGTCAATTTCATTTTTACTCTCCCCGTTAGGATTCTTTCATGTCCACTTCCGGTTCTTCCATTTGCTGAAGTAGGTATTCATGATTCCTAGGTTATTGCGCTCTGCAAACTGAACTAGTAACTCCTCCCTGCTATTTGTAGAACCAATGCCATAGGAGCCCACTGCGCGGTCTGCTGTCTGCTTTTTTCCTTCCTTGGCATTGAAGTCACCCATTATCACAGTATGCTGCATCATTCCTTTCCGCATTGCCGATTCTACATTTTCGTAGAAGCTTCCAACTGCCTGGTCATCATGACTACATGTAGGTGCGTAGGCCTGTACAGCCTTTAGTTTATACCTCTTATTAAGCTTAATTACGATGCCTGCCACTCTCAATTAATGCTAAATAATTTATCCGTATTATCAGCTATATACTTACTGACAAGGTAACCTACTCCTAGTTCCCTCTTCTCCGGTAAACCTCGACATCACAGTGCATGCCCTTCAGTAGAGTATATGCCTTATTCGGCGTCATAACCGCACTAAGCCCTATGACAGTCCATTTCATACCCTGTAGTTACTCTAACAGCACTGCTAAACTAGCTTCACTAGCTAGGGTTCTAACGTTAAACATTGCCAAGGTCTGGCGTTCTGTCCAGTGGAGCCAGATTCTTAGCAACTCCGCTTCGTCATAGGTCTGACGGCCGCCATCGTCAGTCGCTCCGCAGGCGCTGGTGACTGAGGGCCAGGGTTTTATAAGACTAATCATGGGAGGTTGCAGCCAATTACTGCACCAGGGTGGCCAACTCCTGTTCTGGTGAGGGAGTGCATTGCCGGAGGTGCTCACCGGCATCAGGTCGCACGCCAAACCTCTTTATGCAATTCCATCGACACGCGGATTGTTTTTGATCCGGTGGAGAATTGCGCGGCACCGGGATTTGAACTACGGTCCTCTTGCATGCGAGGCGGATGTTCTACCTCTATGCCACCGCAGGGGGAAATCAGCTAGAGAGGATCAGGCAACTAGATTTGTTGGAAAACGGGGGGGGGGGGGAGATAGCATGCTAGGAAAACTGGCAACCCTGTATTGGGCGCGAGTGCCACCACTTGAGCGTAAGGCGCTAGTGTCGACCCTGGAGGAGAAAGTGGGATCACGTGACTCCTCTTACTGCTGCTGAAGCAGACGCTAGATTGAATTTGTGCGTTTTAAAAGCTAATAGTCGCGTTTATTTCTTTAGTTTGGGTTGATATAGAGTGCCAGCCTTTTTTATCTTGTGTCTTACTGAGGCTGCTGAAGTTTATGTAAGCTGTTGCTACGGTCCGTTACTGCTCTGTACCCCGACGTGAGCGAGGGAACGCGGCGCAAGCTCCCTTTGCTACCTGAAACATAAGTTCACAAAATTCGCCTTCCTTAATTAAAATTTAGATGGGCAAATCAGCGAGTGATCATTCTCATGATGTGCGCTGCAGACGTTTCAGCGAGCGAGAATTTGTCCATAGAGTTGGCGTTAAAGTTTCGGTGAGTGGCAGAAAAAATGGCGCGTGCGTTTTAATTTGCGCTTATCACTTGTGAATTCTATATAACGATACTATTGCTGCAAGGATGGAAAAAATGCTAGCTTCTTCATAAAGCAGTACCACTAAAGAAAGGAGGGATTGTGCGAAGGCCAGAAGGTCTCAAATTATTGTGAATGAACACGTTGAAACGGAAGTTTCACTGAAGTGAACTAGAAGATTTATGCATGATGAGTTGTCTCATGTAGCGTCTCCAGTACTGTAGTAATTTCAAATGACAGAGTCCGTGAATAAACGGAAGGTACCGCATTTCATACATGCTGTAATATGCTGATCGATATGCGCAAAAAAAAAAAAAAATCTTACTGTGCGCGAGAATAACAAATATCCGCTCTAACCAAGAATATAGTCAGTGCGCAAGACTTCGCTGCGTGGAACACGTCTTCACACTTGCTAAAATTTATCCATGTCATCCCCGCAGTCAAACTTGCTTGCTCTACTACATTCAAGGGAGCAAGCGAACGGTGCCGCTACCGCCGGCGCTATGCGAAGGCGCATCTTTCAGGTTCCTGACAGTCCTCTGCTCTCGCACAGAAACCCTATTACCTGTGCACTGACGGCTTACATCTGACTGGTTGTGTGGTAGCTTCAGCTGATTTTTTTTTTCATAACAGCAGAAATGCTGCAGCCGCTGCGCGTCGTCGTAGCAGTAAAGCTCGGCAACTACGATAATTCTGATTCGGTGAAGTACTCTTCTGCCGAATGAGTGGGTCTCATACGTCAAAATAAGCTTATACAGGCCCTGACCAAGGTATATATTAAATAAATAAATGAACGTAATGCTAACGCGCAACTGAACTGCCTCTAGGAAAGCATACTACAGCAGCCGGTCAACGTGCGTTATTCCACTTACTTTTTCATGCGGGTGCATCCGAGAGATGGCGCCACGGTATGTCCTCGCGCCCAATACACAGTGCCTGGTGTCATCAACGGTACTGGAACCATGAAAACGGAAACATTTTAGTTCATAAGAAAGGGGACCACTAAGAACCTGAAAAATTACAAACCAATCAACATAGTCTGTTACATATAAAGTATTTACTAAGGTAATCGCTAATAAAATCAGGAGAACCTTAGACTGTAATCACGCAAAATATCGAACATGTTTTCGGAAAGGGTACTCTACTATCAGTCATATCCATACGATCAACCAGGTGACAGAAAAATTCTCGGAATATAACCAGCCCTTATACATAGCATTAACTGATTACGAAAAAAGAGTTTGATTTAGTAGGAACCACGGCGATCATGCAGGCATTGCGATATCAGTGTGTAGACGAGCCGTACGTGAAACTACTGGGGCCGAATTAAGGGCCCCAGTAGTTTCCCGCTCCCATTGGTCGCCGCTCCCATTGGTCGCCGTCGCCATTTTGAAAAGTTGCGTCACGAGATACTACGAGTGCGTCGCGGAGGCGAAAAAAAAGATGACGTCGCGCACCTAATTATACTATTTTTGTAGAGCGCGATGAGGCGGTCTCAAACGTTTTAGAGCGAAAATGACGGCGGCGTCTTCCGCGGTGGAGTGGTGGCTGCGGCGCTAAAGCGGCAACGCCGGCGCGAGCAGCGAAGAAGGGCGGTGTGTGAGAATGCGTTTAACTTGTTCGCCGAGTTGTTCCGACGCCTATTTCGACTTAAAAATGGGAAAGCGGAATGGTCGTGCAACGAATGCGCCGATGAACTGTAATGAAGCTCGCAGTCGACCGCTCTGTCGGTGCGGCCGTCACAAGGCCCATCACGCGGGCTCCGATCGTTATTTTTTTGCCTCCGGAGCATTTCAAGTCTCCGCAGGTAGTCGGCCTCTCATAACCGACGGTGATCAAGTGCGTGCTGTCAGTGCGACCAAGTGCGTCAAATACCTGAACTCAACTGCTGCAAAGTTGGCGCTGAAGGATGGTTGGGCTCCGCAGTGCATCCAAAGCAAAAGGCGGAGGCGACATACAGTACAAAACAAATGAAAACGAGCGAGGTTGGTAGTGTACATTCAACCGCGTTGCTTTTCCCCGTGTTCGTTTTAACTGTAGCATTTGTGTATGAGACGTTAGTGTGGACATAAAAGTTTATCTTACCCAACGGAGCGTGCTCCGCGGTCGATCTTTCTTTTTTTTTTCTTAAAGAAAAATAAACAAACCCCCGATTAGACTTCTTTCTATATGATTTCTCCGCGCATTTAGGACCATCATACAGTACCTTGACTTCAGACGATGCACAATAGCCAGCACTAGCCGTGGAATCAGCTGTCTTACTGAAGGGTGCCATTTGCACGGTTTGTTTACCTCTGCCAGCGCGCCCTCACGACAACAGAAGTTACCCACGAGAGTGTTTAATTGAAAAACTATAGCTGCTTCTTGATTTTTTTGATGATGTTGAACTTGAAATGCGGCTTCTTGAAAAAATAAAGCTTTAGCTAATTTATTCACGCGCCATGTGTATAGACCAACACCGGTCTGTGGCGTAAGCACGATGCGATGGCGCTTCTATCGTCAGCGTGGTTCGACTGGGGGTGAAAAATAGGCTTAGCGCCCATAGGAATACATCGAAGCGAAATATTGCAAAGCAGTTTTCTAATTTCATGGGTCATCTGTGATGTCGTTATTCGGTACAGAGCCACCATGAACGCCCTGGAATAGATCGTGGAAGTGTGAAATCTCATTACCGAGGCCAAGTATTCTTAAAACACCGCGAAACGTATCGGGGTGCGAGTTGAGAGGGCGACCCATAGAAGTACATGTAAACACATCTTACCGCAACATTTTGCTCGGTTCCGCAGCGTTGAACCCTTCTCACTTTTTGGCGAACGTCTTGTACGACGCCCCGACGTCATGTTGCATGACACACTACATTCTACTGCAAGTAATGCAAGTCTGACGTCTTGCGGGACCGTTCACAACACGATAAACTGACCGCGCACAGTTGCAGACGACCATGCACCACCCGCTGTTGCTAGCAGACGCTCCGGAGCTGGAGGCGGCCGCGGTGGGTATCGCCAGCTACGCTGTCGTCTGCTGCAATGCGCGAATCTCGTTGGGTTCATATTGTCGTATGGCGTTTGACAACTGCTTTTTAAATGTAATTCTTTCTAGCACGTATCCCTGGAGCGATAGTATTATCAAGCTTATTCAGCCTATGCGGCAGTATATCAGACTGTAAGCATAACTGCGCGATTCGCTACACCCAGCTTGCCTTTTGGCGGTGTCTGGATTCATAACACAGGTTATTTGGAGAGTTTTAAAAGTAGACTGACTCCTTAATGACGCACCATACTTTATCACACACTTCTTCAAAGCACTGGTCAACGTTTAACGACCGGCCACCACTTCTGATGCTCTGCGAAAGGAGAAAAATGTTCCGGTAAGTTATGTTTACATGTATTTCTACGGTTCGCCCTCCCAACTCGCACCTTAACATGTTTCGCGGTGTTTTAAAAATACTTCGGCTCGGTAATGAGATTTCATATTTTGGCGATCTGTTCTAGGATGTTCATAGTTGCTTTATAGCGAATAACGACATCACAGATGCCCCGTGAAATGAGAAAACTGCTTAGAAATATTTCGGTTTAATGTATTCCTATGGGCGCTAACCCTAATTTTCACCTCCAGTCGGCTGTGGCGCCACCAGCGCCCCCTTGGTTTGTAAACACGGTGTTGGTCTATAGCAAGACCGACTGAAATACAGACCTGCACAGATAGCACTGCTCCAGCGCGCACCTTCTAGTTCATAGCCTTCGCCGCTAGGGAACGAACACTACGGTTAACCTGGCGCTACTGTAAACCTGTTAATAAGAAGGGTCTATTAGGTCTGTCATTTTTCTTCGTCGTTATAGTTTATTTATCTGTCCACGCTGTAATGCACAAGCACCTGTTCTGCGCATGTGCAGTGAGTAACTGCAGTGCCGTCGCACAAAGCGGAATCGCGGTATGTCTTCTAGCGAGAGAAAAACATCGTAAAAATAAACACTGTCCGCTAAAATACAAAAAGGCAAAATTTTAGAAGTATAACCTGGGCAAAGATCTTTTTTTTTTAATTTGGGTACAGTTTGTTTATATTAATTTGTGATTTGATGATGATGAAAAGGACAGACGAACAGGTCAACCGAGCGCCCTCAATGACGAGAAAGGTAACGAAAGTTGGCGCACGGGGTCCCATAGGACCCTGTTTTTTGTGCAGGTCTGTATTTCAGTCGGTCTTGGTCTATAGAAAGTTAGCAAACGGCTCCTTGACGTGCGAATAAACCTCTTGCCGTTAAAATAAGCGGCCCGGGGAGGCATCCTGGTGACCATTGGTTGATTCCGATTCTCGTCACGCATTGACGTCTCGCCGAGGCGTCATCATTATGACGTCACGCTCTAAAACTTTAGAGTGAGTCCCGTAATTCGGCCTCTAGAATATATATATGCATATATATTTATATAGTGGCAACCATATTTCTGCGTAACGAAAGTAACAAAATTCCTATAAAGAAAGGATACGATCTACCCAGTACTATTCACAGCTTGCTTAGAGGAAGTATTCAGAGACATGGAATGGGAGCAGTTAGGGATAAGGATAGATGGAGATTACATAAGTAATCTGAGATTCGCTGATGACATTGCCTTGCTAAGTAACTCAGGAGATGAACTGCAAAGAATGATTGATGACCTAGACAGGAAAAGTAGAAAGGTAGGCTTGAAAATCAATATGCAGAAGACTAAGGTAATGTTCAGCAGCCTCGGGAAGGAACAGCAGTTTACATTAGGTAGCGAAGCACTGGAAGTAGTAGGCGAATATGTCAACTTAGGACAGGTAGTAACCGCACATCCGGACCATGAAAAGGAAATAACAAGGAGAATAAGACTGAGATGGAGCGCATTTGGCAAGCACTCGCAGATTATGACTAGCAGCTTCCGGTATCGCTCAAGATGAAATTATACAACATTTGCATCTTACCTGTACTCACCTATGGGGCTGAAATGTGGAGGCTAAGAAGGTTGTACTTAAGTCGAGGACAACGCAGAGGGCTATGGAACAAAAATGGTAGGGGTAACGTTAAAGGGGCCCTCAAACACCTCCCGAGCATTGCTCACAAACTATCTTTGTCGCTAGATTATGCTGCGATGCACATTTGAACGTAATAACACACGTCTACGCGCAGTGCAAGCCCCACCATCCTATTCGAAAGTTGACGCTCTCTTTCCTTCGACTTTTGCAATCCTTCTCCTCTGTGCAACGCTACTACATATTAGCGTTTTCGAATGACTATTGGTCTGCTTCTTTGCGACGTCACGCAGCCATTAAACTATCAATTATGCCAGAATAATTGAAGTATGCTTAACTTTTAGTCATCAGAAAAGAAAATTAGGATGTTTAGTAGACAGAAATATTTTTTCAAAGCATTTTCAAAGCTTTTTTTTTATTGCACTTCCTGTCTCGCGCGGGCAGCATGGCAATCACGGCGCGATATCGCGCGGCGATCTCGTTTCAGTTCTCTGCGGGGCACTTTCCGCCTGTGTAGTATAATATACCATAATTGTGTTGAGCATACTTTCGGTGAACATGCAGCGAGGACCCAGAAATGTGGGGCTGACTGTGTAAAGTCTCATTACTTGGTATTCTCATGGTCTCTGGTTCTTCTTTCTTGTGTCGCCAATGTGAAATGAACTTCGAAGTCTGCTTACCGGTCTCCAGCATTAGGTCGGTGCCTTAAATGCCGTGCCCCTCTGCACCGCGCCGTACGTAGTGCAGCAAAATTTCGGAGGCAACCGCTCCGTTCCCGTGTCCACCAAACCAAAATATGCACCTCGATCGAATCTAGTCAAGGTGACAACATATGTTGGTAAATATTGTGTTTACTAGCCGGAACATAAAGCACAGATAAATGATGGTTTCACGGGTGCAATGAGTTATAGTCATTATTGTGATGCATCATTACTGCGGCGGCTTTTAAAATCCTACCGTCTCAACTGTTGACTTGAGTGCGGCAAACTATTCACGGAGGTTGCATTTTGTCTCGTAGTAAGTTTGTAGCGTGTAAACGTTTGTCTTATAGCAAATTAGCTAAGACAACTGTACCTACCTGGCTCGGCCGTGCGCGATGCGCGTACCCGGGGTATCGTGTGCCGGCTGGCGGCTTTCGGCCCCCGATACCGGCGGACTGTGAGTTCGCATTGTATGCAGAAGCAACGAATTAAGCACCCTTACCTGAATTACTACGAGCAAATAAAAGTTACTGCAATATCAAAGCTCCGTGTGCAGTTTCACCACAAACGACTGACCGGTTGAGCCGGAGATACAAGCCGCCACGGTAAACATGTATTAGGATAGGCATGCTGTATCTGCCCCTTGCAAGGTTTCATATGACATGCAGTGATGAGGAGGCACAGAAGAAACGAAGTAAACAACTTTATTTCGAGAGAAGTCCTAGAGCATTTCTCTAGATATGCCCTAGATCATATTTCATTATGCCGTGAGGCAATAAACAACATTACCATTTAAAAAAAATTCTTCATCGGCGAAGCGTTGTGCTTTCTTAGTCGCTCAGCAGTATAAATTACCACTAAGAACGTAGTATTATTTCGCCCAAATAATAACAGTCAGCACAATTATACTGTTGTATTGTAAACTGTGTAGCTTAACTGATGGGGAGCAGCAATTAAGCCTGTAAAAAGAGATGTGACATGGTCACTTGTGAAGTCGGCTCACTTTAATTACTTCCATTTACTTCCATCTTGGCCTCAAGAAGCTGAACAACTCTGACCGGCGTAATTGTTCGCAATCTAGCCTTACACACACCCTCAACCCACAGTAGCTCAGCCTTTCATTCTTTTTGTTTCAAACGCCAGCTTTGATGCAATACTTGAAGGGCCTGTGGGCGGTCGCACACCATGTGGAGTTGCCGCGATAAGCAAACAGCAACATGTTTTGTGTGCACTTTTGCTTGGCCGCAGCCAGAAGCGAAACACAGAGACATGGGTACAAGACTGCACTCACTCCGACAGAAAAAGTCATATGAAACTGTGCTCCAGCTATTGTTAGTCGCAGCAAACATATTGAAACAATTGTTTCGGCTCCAGCGGCCAAGCTTTGCGGCGGTGATGCCAGTCTGTTGAACATTTGGGTTAATTATACTGACAGTCTCACTGTGCAATTGACTTGTCACGATGAAGCACAAACCTGTGCCTGTGTGCAGCAATTAGTTCTTTTGACGCTTTTTCACAGGCATCAGTCATAGAGCGGCGCCTTGAAGATGTGCTTGCAGCGGTCTCTCTGTGTGAAGAGCCCTGAGACTGTTTCTCCGCATCCTGGAGGAGCCTGTGGACGTACGCTTGAAATAGTCATCGAGATTATAACAGTTCACTTAGTTTTTCCCGTAATATTATAAGTAGAAGTACAAAAAGTAGGCTTCATTTTCACTAGAGCCACACTGAAATGTCTTTTTCTTAATTTTGCCATTTTCGCTTTCCAGTGGTCCTCTCCTTTTTTTTCTTCTGTGCCTGGAGCCTTGAGGAATTTTCATTGAAGTGAACAGTCAGATGTGACGTAAAAAGAAGGTAAATATGAATGAATTTCTCATACTTTGGAAAAAAATGTGTTTCTTATTGCTTACCAGCAAAATCGTACCGAGTAGAGGCTACTATAAGGAACCATTATGCATTATATTCACATCACTGCAGCAGAGATTGCTTCTGTTTTAGTTTCTATATCCAGCACCTGTATATCGAATTAAGAATGTGATGCAGTGATCTCCAAGTAGTAGAATGAATGGGCTATACAACATCATATTGTGGATCACCCGTGTTCTCCCTGCTGTTGTATTCTAGTGACCATCATTAGTCTAAGTGATCAAGTGAACTTTGAGCATTCTTTCAGTTTAAACACAGTAGCTTTGGGACATTCTAGACAGTTCTAGAGGGGTCGGAAACTTGCGCTGATAATTTCCAGTTCTCTAAAAACTACCTTTGTCTTGGGACTGCACTAAGACGAGGAGCACAAAAGAGAGACGAGTTCTTTTTCCAGCCAGCCCTCCATGCTTGCCCTCAACTTTGTGTCATTGCAGTGTCTTAGCTCTTTTCCTTTCTGTCTGTATGTATTCCTGATGCGCTGTTCTTTATCTCATCCCATCTGCCTAATCTAACATAACAGCAATGACTTCCAATGAGGGCCTTTGGGTGGCCTATGCAGTCTATAGTCTGCTGTCTCACTTTTTCCACGGAAGGGGATTACAGAATGGCTTGTGCTACCAACCTAGCAAATATGTTTTTACCGTATTATATGAAGCATCCTTAGAAGGTCAGAAGTGTGTACTGCAGTCTCTTCCAAGTGTATGAAAACTACCTTTGACATGGCAGTGCTCCACGTTTTGGAAAAGAAAGACATAAGATAAGCTCAGCTAATTTTGCAGCAGTGTATTTACTATCAGGATGGAAAGGTGGAATTTGGCTCATCAGGTGAATTGGGTGCCTACTTTATACAGAAGTTGGGATTGAGTTACGTGCAGGCCACTTTTTTGACCGATATGTCAGGGTCGACTCCTGTGAATTGCAATTGTAGGGTCTTGTATTACCTGGCCTGATAACACGACAGCTCCAGATCAAGCACTGCACTAAGGCAGCTGAAGTCCAGCCCAACTTCTATAAAAAGAAAGCATCCAATGCGTCCAATAAGGCAGCAGCTGCTCCCTCATAACATTAAAAAAAAAGCACTTGAACTCGTTTTCTCTTTTTCTCCAGACCTCAGCACAACACCATGAGAAAGACTGTTTTGAGACGTTTGAAACTGGTCACAGTGAAATGTTTCAACTTCCCAGGGCTATTCCATAGCAAGAACTAAAAGCGATCTGCTAAGTTGCAAGTTCCAATGGGCTGCTTAGCAAGTTGAAGAATCAAAAGGAGCAAAAGGAAATGAAGCAAATGCAGCACAAGCTCTCATAGATGAACTTTTGTTTTTCTTTTTCACACCATGTTCTATTTCCTCTGGCCTCTGTTCTTTTTATAATGACAATATTATGTACATACATTTAAAACTTCATGTAAGGATTTATTGTTTGCACATGCCATGCAGAAAAGTTGGATCTCATACTATGCATCATATTCATAAAAAGACCCCATGTCTTGTACTGCTGTTTTACTGTGAAAAGAAATCTAAGAGATGTTGTCGAGCAAACATGCTGCACTTTGTCTTCTTTAAAATTGTCAGTATAGGACAGTATGGAAAATCTTATTGTATTTGTGTTCCATACTGGCATGTATAACCAAGCTGCCTCAGTATTAAATTATCTTGCAGTCTTAGCACCCACATTTACATTATATTGTTTCTTCACTTCATTAGGGGTTTCTTTCTCGGCTATGTCATATGTGAACTTGCTGTTATGTGTGGAAAGTTTTTGCCATGAAGTTCTATTTACATTACTTATTCCTGAAATTTATCATTGGTTAACAAATGCAGCAAGCGTGGGCCGTGCGCCTGCTAAACAATATCAAAGTGAATACTTAAAAAAACACAGATAAAACAAATTGCCTGTTTTCAAGGAGCTCATGCAGGCATTTGCTGTATGAACCATCATGGCTATCATGCTTATTGCATATGTGGTTCAACAGGCTGGACCACATGCTGATGATCAGGTCACCCAGGGCAGCAGCATGTAAACATGACTTGTGATTGTCTAGATCCTAGGTTGTAATGCTTCACAGCCCTTCGACCTGCTCGCAGCTTTCAAATTCTTCTTGAGTCCAGTGCAGAATAGTGTTATGACCATGTGTTTGCACTAATTATTAAAGCAAGCAACTACATGCATCTTTAGTAATGTGCCAGGCATCAAAGTAGTGCTGTATGTGCGATTTTCTGTTCTTGCAATATGTCCGGATAGCTGGGTGGTGGTCTGTAGATAGATTAAATTAAGAACTCATTGCATAATAATATATGTCAGCAAATTTACAGTCTTTGTCAAAAGTGTAGAGCCCAGGGGGTCTGCTTGTGAGCCCCTTCATGCAGCTTGTAATGCATTTACAGTGTTCTGAATCTCTTGATAGAAGATTTTTTGTCCTACCCTCTTCAATAGGAAGTACCTCCACTAATGCTAAATCAGCACCACTATATGGCTCAGAAGCAGACCCCCTGGACTGTACACTTTTGACAAAGGCAGTACCTATTGCCCAATGGTTTGCAACGATGAAACATATTGTAATTCAATTGTTTTTATTGTATAATGACGAATTTGATTCTTTTTATGTATAGAAATGCAAGCAGCATTTGCCAAGGCCACTCTTGGTGAGGTTCAATATAATTTCTCTTAATAATATGCAGAAATTGTCACTTGTTGTTAAAGACTCGTCAAGTTGAGGCCCGGCATTCCTTCCCCATGCTCGCGCTATTGGGCACTGCAGCTTACTGCACACAGTTAATATGAATTGCAGCTTTCCAATTTTTGTATCGCAGCATTGCCTTACCTCTCCTATTCTTACCTGTTTGCATTGCAGGATATGGCCTGTTTGAATGACAACCACGCTGTACATCAAGTACTTGGCGCTGTAGCCGGGGGAGTCGAAATGCCCATCTCCTGCGAGGTCCACTTCAATTCCATCCAGCTGGCTTATGATCTGCACCTGCTGTTCCTGGAAAAGCTGGGACAAAATAAATGCGAATTTGTGAGCCACTTGCACTATTGTGCGAACTGGGTCACTGGTTGCACTGCCGCATTCGCGCGCACTGGTTTTTCAGCTTAACTCCCTCTCCCCCCTTTCCGCAGAAAAAACTCTAGCTGTGTATAGGGGGTATTCACTGACGCGCTGCATTGTGGGTAATTGAGGCACAGTCGGCCATTTTTGTGTCCACGGAACAAACAGGGCGAACGTACGTATCAAGTGCTGTCGTGCGGTTCTACAAGCAGTGGCATCCGCAGCTATATGTTGTTTACTGAGCTATCGTAGACTGTAATAGACGCGTGCACAGTGTAAACAACGGAAGCTGAAGAGCTGCGCGAACGACCTCGGCATTTTAAGGTTCCGGAAGTGCACATGAACAACTCCACTCGAACGAGATACCTCACCGAGATGCGACGTCACGTATGGCTGGCACGGCTCAACCGCACAAGTATCATGGAATATGAGAAATGTATGTCAAAATGGGCTGGACTGGAATCTCCCGGATGTGCCTTAGCAGCCAGGAACTCTTGTCACTATCCGTGCACGACTGTCCTTCACGCACTCGGAAGACACATTCCCGGTAAAAGAGCAGCGCGGTATCGCTTCCAGTCATGCGCATGCATGCAGCGCGCCGCCAACACCTCCTCGTCGTGTTTTGCTGCAATAAAATCCTTCATAGAGGGCTCGCTAAACTTTGTGTTCATTCAATCAGAAGAAGTCGGATGTTCGCATCGTCTGTGTCGGCTGCTAATCAAAGCAGACCGCATGCATATTCGGCGAAGGAACGTAGGCGGGCAGAGTTGTTTTGCAGAAGGTCTGAAGAACTTTACAAACTTATTTATCTCTAATAACAAATCAAGTTTAGCTTGGCCAAAACTGCGCTGTATTTCAAGAGTTTTGTTGCAAAAAGTTATTTCGAGCCCGCAAGGCAACGAGGTGGCGCCACCGGTATCATCGCTGTGGCCTGTGGCAGCGGTTTCGTTTGCTTCCTTACCACCACAGACGATGCAAACATCCGACTTCTTCTGATCGATTGAGGCAAGTACACGAAATAAGTTTTGTATAAAAGATACTCACTACCAAATGCCATTTCTATGCAGAATATCAGCTACAAACACTCAGCGGTTTAGTTGGTATAAACGTTGGACGGCACGCACGTAATTGCACAAAGAGCGAGTTCGTCTGCTTCAACCGCGGCTCTTAACCCAGCCGTTTGTAACGTAGTTGCATTGGTTTCTTGTGACGAAGCTCGTCCGTAGGACAAGGCATATGAATGTCGCACATATTTATGCGTGGGCACAGGCCGACGCTTACCGTGCAGTTGCGCATATCGACTGCACACGGGTCGATACCAAAGTTTTGTTTCGTACAGGTCTCTGTCCGCATCGCGCACACTTTGCCGATAAATCAAACTGTCACTCATAATACCGACTGAGTTTTCATAACAGCGGTGCTGGCATGAGACAGAGTGGCAGAGCAAACGGACGCGCGCGAACAGCTGAGCTAACCGCCGCCCCGTACTAGTACTAGTCAGAACAGGACGCAAATAGGGCGTCGACTGCATACTTCTTGACGAAGGGCAAAACCCCCTTGGCACTTTTTTTTTTCTGTTTCTATCTCTTCAATCCTGAGTGTCCCTCCTTTCTTTTCCTTCGTTTTTTTATCAACCGCCCACCACACGTGTTTCTTTCCTGGCCGCCTCGGTTGGTGAACTTGGAAGCGGCTCCAGTTCAGGGTGCGCTCTGTAGAAACACCGCACGGCGTAAAAAAAAAAGCTACAGGACGGGAGTCATGCTGTGATCACAACCGCGCACCGAATAGAGTTTGTTGACTTCCTGTCCTGTCTGCGCGCGCGTTCTCCGTTTTCCCCATGGAGGAAGGAAGCTTTCCTTCCTCCATGGTTTTCCCGCTGTCAGCTGACGCCGAACCGCGCCTGACAAACTACACCACTGCGCAGAACTACGCAGTCCCATTCTCCTCATCCCTTTTCTTTTTTTTTTCTTCAGTATCAATCGTTATCTTTCACGAAGGGGCATCGTATTGAGTCAAACGCAAAAGGAGCCTAAACACGAAGGTTTCAAGGTTCGAGCGAGGTGCACGAGAGAGTTTCCCTCCGCAACGCCCGGAAGACCGCTCTCTGCGATCTCGATTCTGTATTTCTAGTCATTCGCCTACATCTTATACCCTCGCTGCGGCTCGGATATTATCGACCCCGAGCTCGAGCAGTGACTTCGGCGAATGAGTGCTGAGATGGGACTCGGCCACCGTAAGTACACACCGTTCAATAATCCGGTGCTGACCCCCGACGACGATAGTATACGGCTTATATGGGTGCATTGATGCGTGGGGTCGACTAACGTAACAGTAAAAAATAGCAAAATCCCATCGTAAGCTCACCACTGGTTTATTTTGAGCAGTGTAATTCACAGTGATTATGACAAATCCCTTTTTACACCCCACAACGCCGAGAAAGATCGCCTGAGTTAAAAAAAATCCCCACTGTATGTGTGGAATTTGCAAATTGTAGGTGCAATTTGGAAATTGCACCTACATGAATCGAACACATGTCTTACAATCAGGTACGTGGTGTGAATCCATTGTGCCACAGAACCGATGGTTAGTGCGGTGTTTAAATGCGCTCTTGCTCGTTTTAATTCAACATACTAAAGATGGCGCGACGGACGCAACTGGCATGATCAAAGGATTACTGCAAGCAATGTTAATCAGCAAACTATTTATTGATTCCTGTAGGTGCAATTTTTCTTTTTTTAAATTCAAATCAATGAAATAAACTACGACCATATTTCCTGAGGTATGTTCCCCTTTAGGTTGCCTAATACAATGTTTTTTTGTTCTTAACAGCAGCAAAACCGAACGCAGCCAGGATGTGATGGTTTGACAACGGTTACACTATACAATTACCTTCACGGTAATCAATTCCTGTCTTCAGTGATTGACGCAACTGGCATGATCAGAGGATTACTGCAAGCAATGTTAATCCAGCAAACTATTGCGAATGCATTTTAGTTTATGCACTTCAATGTGTACCAAAAAAACATAGGTTTATTGACTTCCTTTTTGTTGTGTTTTATTTTTTAGTGGCGCCACCCGGCACTTCCGTTGCTGCAGTTTTCAGGGAATGGTAATACGCGTCAGAGAAATAACTGACATTCCTGCCGAAATTAAAATGAAATGGCGATGGGCAGATCATGTATTGCGAAGAGAGGATAATCGATGGTCGCTT
Source organism: Amblyomma maculatum (assembly GCF_055883805.1). Taxonomy (NCBI): domain Eukaryota; kingdom Metazoa; phylum Arthropoda; class Arachnida; order Ixodida; family Ixodidae; genus Amblyomma; species Amblyomma maculatum. The sequence goes on from NW_028146738.1 coordinate 14,476,621, forward strand.
GGGGTAACAAACTGAAATTCAAAGGAAGGAAAGTGTAGCAGGGAGCGGCCAAAGTTAAGTGAGTGATGCCGCTAGCACATGACGGGGTAATTGGAGGAATATAGAAGGCCTTCGCCCTGCAGTGGGTATAGTCTGGCTGATGATGTAAACACCTGTGAGGGTCATGTCAACTGAACTGAGCCGAACTGAACACAGTTAATGGGGGCCACAACCGCATCACTCCTCGAAGTCTGCCCCTGGGGAAGCGTGCTGTGGGTGAATAGGGTCCCGGGAATCTCCTGGTGGGTGGGAGGCATACAAACTGGTTACTTGGGCAGGAGCATCTCTTGCCGGAGGTCCTGCTCAGGAAGCAGTTGTACCTTGCTTTTCTTAGGCGGTTCGACATCCTGGAGCTTTAGCCACAGGCGTTCGATGAGCTCCGCAAGACGAGGGTGGAGCGCTGTGCAGTCTGATTGGTGAACCTGTGGACAGGGGGTCACCAGTGGACATGTCTTATTGGGTGACTGCTGCTGCTGTATTAGGCTGGCCTGCACACTAAAAAAACGGTGTGATCTTAATATTTTTGGGGGGTTAACTGCTTGTCACTGAACTGACACATTTTTGGGGGTAAGGTTACACTGTCTCTTGAAGACTAAGTATTTACACCTTTGCATGTAGTGTAACATTACGCTTCTGGTAGCCCAAACTTGCACCTTCACAAGCAGTGTAACTGTAATCTACCTAGGTATAATATTGCACCTTTCATAAAGGCCTACATTTTAGTCTGTCGATGACATAAACATACTTTTCCATCAAAGGTGCAAGTTTGCACCTTGAGAATGTAAACTTACCCTGTATGTACCGGTGCAAAGTTGCCATTTTGCAGTATAAATTTATATTACGGCAAAGAGAGCAAAGTTTTGCACCTTTATGGCACAAGCTTATACCACCAGGAGAAGGATAATGTTGCCCTCCAAGCAGTTTAAAGTAATGCCATATTAGATAGGGTATCTATGCATCATCTAGTGGCACATATATGCTATCTATGCAAGAGTACACTTACCAATCTTAATTGTAAACTTGGTCACTGGAAGCAGGAATAAAGCTGACCAATATGTTTTAAGATTTTCTGGAAGAAAAGGTAATGTTGAAATGTTGCAATATCTTTATGTCGTCTGGAGTGTGACAGTGAGCAATGTTTCAGGTGAGGTAGTCTGTGCCATGTTGTGTTCAAGCCGTAAGTTATCTGCAGAATGAACAAAAGAATTCACAGAACAATCAGTGAAACATGCTTATGGGGTTCCTAATTCACATATAAAAACAACACTGCACAAAATACAGACAAAAAGGAAAACATGAAAATAGTACACTAGTACAGGCTTCCAAGTGTTTATATAATGAGAAGTGAACTCGCACAATATATAGATGAAATGAAAATTCTCCAAAATCTGAGCTATACATGTGCCACTAACGCATACAAATCTCAGGAAAAATTTCGCAATATGCTCAATAAGACACAATATTCAATGAGACGTATTCTTGTTAGGAGCAGGTTCAAGCCACAGGCATCACTGATGTTGGACTACCCAGAGGGTTGTTTCAAGAAATATGAATGAAAACATTGATAAAATAGAAGCTCTCCTAATAAAGGCAAATGATGTGATTTAAAAACCTCTCTCTCTATTCTTTCATATGTGTATAGTTCTCCAATTTTTTTATTAGCTTTTTTATAAACTTTGTTTTATCACTTTCACTTTCCCCTTTGTTGTTTGCTGGTTTCCATTCCATCACCCAAACATTATAGTTTGATTTCACACCTGACCATCCCAGTGGTCTTATTTCTGGAGTCACTATGGTCTGACCCTCCTCCTAGAAAACAGTGTCTCTGGTCCTTCATATTTATCTTATATTGCCTATAGTGTTAATTTTTTCCGGAGACTATAATGTCTTGTAGTCATCTGATCATCCATCACAAGTGACAACTGCACATCTTTTATTGCGAAAGCAATAGTACTCTAAGTTTCGAGCCTTCAGTATAGTGTGGCCGGTAACCACGTCTTACCCTAGTGACGCTGGGACGTCACACCCTACGTGACACTAGGGTGAGAGCTGGGCTACCAACTCAAGTGCTTGGCAGGAGCTAACAGGAGCTGCCAACTTGGGTCTCTCATTTCACATGGGATGGTTGTCAGAGTCAGCCTGCTAGGACCCTGGCATTCATGTTATCCCTATAGGCCACCAAGGCATGTTCATATGGCTTGGTTAAAGTGGGGCTCTATATGTGGGCTGAGGAAGAAAAAAGAGAAGAAGAATGCTCGGTCACCCGCAGTTAATGCTTTCGCTCAATATTTGGTTCAGCAGCATTGAACCCTTGTAAATTTTTTTCTTGGGGGGGGGGGGGGGGGGGGGGGGGGGGTGTTCTTTTCTTGTATTTGTTGTCTCTAAATTCATTTCTCATGAATATATACAATGAAGCTTGTTCCTGCAGGGCATGTCTAAGGCCATTCTATTGTTCCTGCCCTTAGTGCAATATACATTCCTGGAGAGAGGCATGAATATACCACAGAGGCTATGCCTTATAAAATACAGGATACTACTTCTGAAAAATGGAGCGTTTCATACTACAAGTGCAATGATAACAAGGCATATCCAAAGCACCTTCTGCACATGTGCATTTTTGAAGTGATGTCACAGATGCAGAATTATATAAAGGATGGCAATAAAATACAACATTTATGTAAGTTCATTTCTCTAAGATGATGTTCTTCATCTTTAGAGATTGCATATCATTGCACATGTGCATTTTTGAAGTGATGTCACAGATGCAGAATTATGTAAAGGATGGCAATAAAATACAACATTTATGTAAGTTCATTTCTCTAAGATGATGTTCTTCATCTTTAGAGATTGCATATCATAAACTATGAAGAGACACCCGTTGTGCAGCAAGGTGGGCTTTGGGTACCTGATACAGCTTAATGATTAGACTTAATTACCTATATTTACGCATATATTTTTGTTTATAAGAGGCAATATGAAAACTGCAAAATTGAAGGCTATTAACATCACGAGTGAACCCAGGTCTAAAACCCTCCTAATCATCTATGTGGTCTAATATAATGAGCATTCAAAATATTCCTTTAAAAGCTTTGTAAGTTGGGTTTCCCACATTACATAGCTAAAAAATGGTGTTGCTGATATTTCTTATTCAGAGAATACAGATATATTTTGTGTTTTTAATGATGCAGAAGAAGCTAACATGATTCTGGCAAAAATACCAAGTGCAGCAACATTTTTTACATGTAATATGGGAAAGCAAGACTACAAGAGTATTCAAATATGCCTTTTTTTGTCCAATATTCTGAACTACATTGCTCTTTAAAAAAATTAAGAACTGGGCTCACCTATATTATTGGGGACCCTCAGTTCTTGTATATAATACTGTCCCCTAAAACTAAAATACAAAGGTTAATTTTGGTTGAGTAGCTATTCAACCATTATCCTCTACCACAGACATATCCACTGTGCTGCATAATCTGATTTTACTGCAAATTTTGTTCCATTTATTCTCCCTTTAAAGGTCCATTAACATTACATAAAGGGTGGGTGCAGATATATATATATATATATATATGTATAGCTAAATAGTAGTGGTGGAACACAAAGAAAATATGCTGGCTACAAACAGAACAAAACAATATAGACACACAAAAGAAACAATAAAGCTGAAAGTGCTAAAATATCATCCATTATATATCATCTGCAGTACTTCAGTTTTAGTGTCTTTTGTGGACATACCTAGCAACATAAGAGCATGTGAGTTGTTGGAAATTGTACCCATCAGAGAACACAGCCTTCCTGCTGAGACCCAAGTTTAAACAATTTAAGTATTAGGTTTTGAAGACAAAAAGTCTACATTAAAATCTCGCTCAATAAAAAGAAGACACCATGTTCAGATCCATTACACACTGCAAAAATTCCTCCCTAGTTAAGTTGCTTAAAAACACTGAATGGTTCCAAAATCAGTGCAATGCCAGGGCTATTACTCCTCAGCATAGAAAAATATGCTCTTTGATGGAGATCAAGCAACAATGAACAGGCCCCAATGCCACAGCTATGTCAAAAAATACATACCACACAAATCTTGCCATAAGCAGTCGTCCAACTCTGAAGAAGGCAGGTTCATCTTTAGCAGCAGGAGTAACAGCACTTCTACGCCACATTCCTCCTACTGGCAGGTACACTGCAGTAAAGGTATCATTCATACCATTAACATGATACTCGTAACTAGTAAGTTCGTAACTACAGTACAAAAAATAATGACACCACACATGCTAAAACAATGACTCAAATATTTTGACAATGAGCTTAACTCCAGAAGCTACAACCAGACATAGGCATCCTCACGAGGGTGAACCCTCATGAGGGCGTCCTCACCACCACCTCGTGAGGATTTGATCCACTGAGGTGAGGGCGAGGGAGGATCGGCGCTGAAAAATTCGTGAGGACGAGGGTGAGGGAGGGCAGAGGCGGTGAGGTGAAGGTGAGGGAGGGAAAGATACAGAGTTTGAGGGGAGATGGCAAACCTTCCACGAAAGGCGTAGTTTCTGTATAGTAAAAAAAGCACGCGGCAACACGAAAGGCACGAGTGACCACACACTTTCTCCTCCACTAGGGGAAAAGCACAGGCGCTGCAGCAAAAAGAAGCAGGAACGAAAGCCACAGTTGCCCCGGTGCTCATGGTGAAGAAAAGTCTAAAAACGACACTAGAGAGCTGCAGGGAGTCACCGAAAGCGATGTGTTTCCAGTCTCACCGAACACGACGGAACCGGCGAAATATACAGGACAGCCGTTTTAACTGTTAACGTTTCTTTGCCATTCAGGCAAAAGCAGGTACAGAAAAAAAAAGCGCGCCCAAAAGAGCTGGGACGCGCAGTAGAAACGTTCAACACAAAAGACCGAGGTTGGGTGATCTTATCTGCTGCGACCCTGCCATACGTTTTTTTTTCCTCCTTCAGAGTGGCTTGCATGAGTAGTCGACGTATGAGAAGTGTTTCTTGACAGTGTTTAGTGACTGTCCAGTTAGGAAGATTTTACATAAAACTTTCATAAAAAGTGTAAATTACAATTCGCAACAAAACCAACAGAAAATAAACAAACAGCGGTGAATTTGTGCTGATAAGAACTCTAATAAAATAAACCGCAGCTTAATATCCGATGCAATCTTTGTCATGTGTTTGTAGAAACAAGTAGAATTTTTTTTTTCTTTTACCATTTTTAGCTTTGTTGTGAATTAGCAGAATCATCATATCGTGCATTAATATGTGTGGCACGTAAATACAATGCATTGTTTTTCTATAATTTCTATAACATTAGGTTTTAGTTTATCTATGTTCTTAAGATAGTTTTCCTCAGATAGGTTTTAATATCGTTGGTGAAGTAATAGACTGCGAGCACTGAGCACAATTTCACGAAAGAGTTGTTTCATTTCCAGTATCCAGAGTGTGCTCGCATTTCGTGTTAACCTGTTCAAGTTCTGTACCGGAGTAAAGTTCTTTAATATTCTTTATTTGATTTTAACATTCGTTCTGTAGTCAGAATAAGTTTAATGCATCGTAATACCCGACGATCGTAAGGCCGTATGTTATGACAGACCCACGCATGACGGGGACAATGCCGAACCGGGTTCTATGAATCTTTGCCGAATGAGCTTCCGGGTTGACTTCAGCTATGAGGTGTCAGCACAAGAGTGATTGCAGTTCTTAGATACATTTGTTGCTGTTTGCAAAATCAAAGCGTGCTGGTGGTATGAGCTTCGCAAAAAAAAAAAAAAAAAGGTATTTTAAACCACCAGTCAGCTCATTTTAAGTTTCCAGGGGTATTGCTAAAAAACTACCTGCATGCCGCTCTTGACAAATCGTGCCTACATGAAATGACACATAGCATAGATGTTTGGCTGCAAAATACTAATCAGTGCAGGATTTCCCTGTGAGGTGGTTACCCTGTTTTAAAGGACCTTGCTGATGATGCTAGGGATGTAGAGGAGCACCGCTGAGCTGAAGAAATCATATCTCCCACCGATTAAAAACGTGGCACAGAAAGGTGACGTCCTTGTAGTCATCACTGCACTAAAAATATTGGCTGGTGTGTGCAATATGATGCAGGGAAAGCACAAGCAGGGATGTAGCATCAAGCGCGTAGGCAGGTTCGTCCCGAGGAAGAGTGCGTTCGTTTATCGTACACCGCTGCCATATGCCAAAAGCTACATTGAACAAACTGGATGTTGCAAAAACGGCACACTTCAGGAGCTGCGCACACGACTAGGCGCACTGGTGGGAGAAAAAAAAAGGGGGCGGGGGGGGGGGGGGAGGCAACTGGGCGTCTATTGCTGCCACTGCATCAGAACCGAGGCGTGCGACTAGATTCTGTGAAACGACAATTTTGAAGAAGTTCGCGTCAAAACTCAGCAGAAAAGTATACGAAGCATACTCCATTAAGATGACATTCACCACTTGTGTTAGCAATTGAGGTCTCGGTCACCTTATCCGATAACTTGAGGAGTTTAAATATCCCACTCATGTCAGCGTGCCAGTCTTCTTAGTTTGCCATTAATTTGCCAAGATCAGCTTCACTGTGGGGGTGGACCATATTTATGTCGGATTTCAATGGCTTCTTATCCAAAGCATGGTTTCCTGTGCTTGGCACGTCATGATATAAAGCGAAAAAGTGATGTTGGTTCAATGCTGCAGAAATAACGCAACCGCTGAACTGAAATTTTTAGCTGACACATTGTAGGGCTTAATCGAGGAAAGCTACAAAGCGTCTCTCCACACTCAGTGATAAAGATTCGCACGGGCTGGGCCCGACCCGCCGTGGAGTGTTTCTTACCTATTGAGATGAGAGGGTGACATCGAAGTCCAGCCCTCCAGGACGTTTGTACCTTGAGTACGACCCGCTGCCCCAAAGCCACGCAGGCATATTCGTTGGGTTTGGTTAAAGCAGGCTGTAATTTTAGCTTATGACTTTATGAGATCGTTTTAATAAGTATCCCAACAAGATGGCAAGCTGAGATGAAGTACCTGTATGCATGCTGCCAAGGCTAGAGTCGCACCAGAGAGCACCTGTCTTGCATACTGTTAAAACGCCTGCGAAGTCTGAACAAAAGGAAGTCTTCGGGGAAGAAATTAAGCTTCGAGGGTTTGCGTGATACCTGCTCTCGAACGCTATCCTTCAGCGCCTCACGCTCACTCTAAGACTGAATCAATAAAGCAGACAGCTGAGGTTAAATGAAATTCAATTCCGTGTAGTCATGGTATGTCCTTGGATCTCTAGCTGGCAGGTTGAAATTATGACAGCACTGCTTTTTGTAAGCCTGATTCTGCTTTGCCATTTCTGTGGAGGGAAAGAGGCCTCCTCTCTTCCGCGGATTCTCTGTGTTGTCGTGCAATAGGTTGTTCGCTCCCCGTGTGAGCGAGATGCCGGCTTTCAGATAGCGTGCTGTCCCTTTTTCTGCCTTGCGCCAAACACACGCATGCACCACGTGTGTGTTGCTAAACAAACTAAAAACGAAGCAACGAAAGCAACGAAACTCGTACTAGGCCGGGAAAATGTTCCATTCGGCGGGCTACAGTGTTCTAGAAGGCTGTAGCCGGAACGTTGTTAGCCGGGGCGCACCTGAGCCTGCGCACACGAGAGCTTTGCGTGGCGGCGTTTCGTTTGAAGACTGACTAGGCGCTGAATGGGAGGGGACAGATAAAGCACACAGTAAGCAAGTGTGCGTCGGGCTTTGCCCCCTGTGGCAGTGCGTCGACGACAGACTATACTCCCTTCACAGCGAGGGCAGCTGGCAGTAGGAAAGGTGTTCAAAAAAAAAAAATCTCTTCCGCAGGGCTGGCAGACCACTGACGCTGGTTCACGACCGGGTTCAAGCAGCGGCTGTGGCTGGTCTTATCAGATCTCCCTGAGGCGCCGGGTGGCGACATGGGTGCATGTGGGAGCAGTGCTCTCAGCAGGGTACACACGCGTCCTCTGTCCAGAGGCTCTTCCTTCAGTTCAGTCTCCCCCCCCCCCCCCCCCACACAAAAAAAAAAAAAGAAGAAACAAAAAAAAAAAAACAGCGAACGGCAGGAACGACTGGGGAAGCCCTTCAGTTTGTGTTGCTCTGTGATCAGACCACTCAAGTTGTTGATGCTTATGTTCAAAGCAACATTTTGGTGCGCTGTTGCAAATTCTATATGCTCGAGGAAGTCTGTGTACAATGTGCGCGAATAAGTTCCCATTGCGGCAGTGTCCTCGGATATTTTGGGCAAATGCGCGGTCCAAGTGAAAAGTTTGTTCATGCAGGTTCGAGGTGAGTTTCATTCTTTTGCGGCTCTTGCCTTCTCAGTGTGGGCAATCCGGTTTTCGGCTTTTGCATATGCGGGCACGTATTGTTCGGAATGAAGAAGATCAGCTAGGAGATGTGGGCTTAGGCGAACTGATACAGAGTGCCGATTCTGGCAGGTTGGCGCGTATGTGTTGCTTTTCTGTCCCCGTTCTAAGTGCTGCTTTTTTTTTTATAAGCGAATCTAGATTTAAGCACACAATCCAGGAAGCATAATCAAACCTTACGCACGAAATGCTGGCCTGTTCACTTTGCACGTTGTACTGCTCTAGTTATACGCCGTCTCGTTCTGTTCTCGTATAACTTTATTAGAAATTAAAAAAAAAAATTAAGTTTAGGCACTACTGATGCGGCGTTCACGAAAATTAGAAGTGGAACAGAGTTACGTGTTTCACTTTGCTTTTTCTGTTTGTACTTGGAGGAAGTCGGGATGCGACCGGGGCACATCATCGGGGGCACGTACCTGCTGCGCCGCATCCAAACAACAGCATTTTTACGCGGTGTCTCCCAAATGACACTACACGTACGTCTTAAACTGTCGCGCACGGCCCCAGACTTGCATGTTATATGTCCCCCCATCCCACCCCCCTCGACGAAGCGAATGAGGGTCAGGAGCCACTGACCCCTCAAAATTTATGCTTCAGTGTGATAGCGCTTTCCTGTTACTTGAATTACATTGTTCTATTGCCAATATGCCGTATATGCCTCATGCTTTCTCCTTCTGCGACTGGCTAGAAGTTTGTATCTCCTCCTGCCTCAGGCGGTGTAGAGTATTTCGTCTATCTCCTTCAGATATCAAGTGTGAACTGGTGGACAGGTTTGCCCGGTAAACTATGCCAGTTGTTATTTTCCTTCCTCCTCGAAGTTTCACCTTTGATTTACATGCCTAGGGCACTGTCCGAATTGTTTTTCGCACTTTTTACAGCCCCTGGTTTTCTCGCGCAGTGCATATCTGACTCTCAGCAGCTGTCGGAACAAGTACCAGATGGCTCTTGCCAGTGATTCGCTACAGGATGAACGCAGCCACGTAATTTATTTAAGTCCATTATTAGCTCCGAGAAATTCGGATTGCTAAATGATCAACTCGGCTTGACACCGCCGAAAACAAACCCAGAGAAGAATAGTTTGCGCCCACTACGACTCAGTATAACGTTGACATAGATCGAAAATAATGAAAGAGCTAGAATATTAAAACTGCTGAACATGAGGTTGAGGGTGAGGGTGGGCAAATGAAGTGAGCGTGAGGGTGAGTGAGGACCAGCAATATTTTTTAAGTGAGGGTGAGGGCGAGGTAGGGCCAGGAAAATTTTTGGATTGAGGATGAGGGTGAGGGAGGATCGCCGATTGGAAAGTGAGGGTGAGGGAGGAAAGGCTGAAATGAGGGCATTTGCCCACCTCTTGCTACAACTCCTGTTCCTAGATATATCTGTAACAATATTTGCCACCTCTTTACAGTTGAAATAACTACTAAAATAAAGTAGAATAGCAGATTTATGACAAACAACTGCTAGCACAATGACAATACACATTAACTTCAACAAAGTAATGTCTCAGTACCAGTGAATTGTAGTAATGAGTATAACACAGTCTAACAATAGAAACTACAGAAGTGCAACTGGACTTCACTCCTTCTTTTAACTTTCTATCTCCTGCATCCCATTCCCCCTTTCTCAACTTATGTCTTGTGGCAAACCTTTCGACAAAAAACTACAGAAGGAAAAGAATGTGTTGTTATTGGTCAGTAGGCTGAAAATTTTAGAATGGAAAAACGGAGTAGAAAGTATAGCAAATTCCGAAATGAAAAATATTAGTAATATAAAAATTAGCCTTAGCTCGCTAAAAAAAGTAACGCGTTTGATAAAAATAGCTGTTTGGGCTAGTTGCTGCATAGTTAGCAGCTAAAAAGAACAGCAAACAAAAAAAAAGAAAACGTGGACAAAGGAACACAAAACGTATTTCAGCGCAGCCTTAAAGCAGAGAAGGGGTGACACTAGGTTTGCTTTAGTGCTGACATTGATCATCTGCCAACCCTAACTTTTCACTTGTTAAATGATTGATCGAGTCCAATATTTATTGTCAGTTCTTAACATAAGTGATCAGCAGCTTAAATAGCGCTATATTCAATCGCACACGCCCTCAAACACAACAAAACTGCTCAAAACTGCGGGTCTAAATCGACGTTTTGAAAGCGTGGCTTTAGCTAGGATATCAAGCGCGCTGCCTGCGAACTACAAGTTGCTGGAAAAAGAACCGTGAACTCATCCCATCACCCTGCACGCTCTCCCGCATTTATAGTAACATTCCCGTAAAGCAGCAACAACAAACGATCAAAATCGATTGTAGGCAGCGAGTAAAATAATGCAGCATGCAAACACACAACGCCAATATGTATCACTGGGACTGAATTTGCGCTCGTCGACGTATACTTTTGACGGCTGGATACGCTTCCGCGTGTCGCAGACGACTAGAAATGCATCGTCAACAACCTGCGGAAAGGCCGTGACCATCTGACAGTTTTGGGATGCGCCGCTCCTCCCGTCTGTGCTCGAGTTGGGACCCAAGACGTCGTGCTCAGAGGCCGGTTCAGAGACAAACAGCAGTAAGCAGCGGCGTCGCGGGCGTGAGCAATACTAAAACATGTTCAGGCCAAGTTAAATAGCATGACACGAAAGACGAAATGTAAAACGTCACTTACATGCGCGGCCGAAATTTGGCGCCAAGGATCCGTTGGAACACCACCACCGCGAAGACCAGCCATCCGCCGTTTCATTCCGAAGTTCACACTTTCACGAAGTCGTTTCAGAGTGAGACATCGATGAGCGCACTCGATCACGGCCGGTCTCTGGGGAGAGCGCGCGCTCTTTCTTACGGCCTTCTCAATCGCCGCGGGAACAATGGGAATGTTTCTCGTTGAGTTGCGCTCTCCGCCACCGCAAGGGGCGCGACCTGCTGACTGTTCGCTCCGCGTCTGCTTCAGCGGCGGCGGGTGGCTTTTGCCTGGTTTCTCGCTGTCGCTCGCGAGTTTCGTGGTTAGTGCAGCCCCGAAATTAAAGAGCACAGAACGTAGATGATGCAGAGGCATGTCGTCAACGTACTACACACGTGAACGGATATAAAAAACACTGTCGTTCAGAAAACGTTCGACAAGCATGGCATACATTGCGGTATGGTAGCTACTTTTGTCCATTTTAGCCTGAATTTTTCGCAAGCCTGTACAAGAATAGGAACAAAAAAAAAAAAAAATAAAACTGGATGAGAAGTGATCACATCGAAGCTTCTTCAAGGCTAACATGACAGCAACTCGTCTGCTACAGCAAAACCGTGTTTAGCGCTAGATGCGAAACCATTCATGTAACACCGAAGATGAAAATAATTTCATAAAAATGTAATGTAAATTGCAAAATGCTTGCATGATATAAAAGATTAGTATAACAAGCAAAGTAAACGTTGTAGGGTTGAGTTTTAAATGTTATTACAATTCATATTAGCCAAATTGTGGTATTATACACATTATTTTAATTTTACAAATAAACATTGTTTTAATGAAATTTTTACGATATTAAGCTTGTTAAGAAAGCACTAAAAATGGCTTGATATTCATGACACTACTTGTGCTCGAAGTGGTAAATAGAGGCCAATAAATGATGAAGGTGATACTCGATGCAATGACTTACAAATGAGTTCATCTGCTATATCGAAAGTATGCAAGAAACTTCTAAAGAGTAAAAGAAGGACACTCTCACTGAAGACTCATTTCAAGCCTTATATAGCAACCCATTAGGGCTCTCTTCGGGAAATTAAGGTTAATGTGCGGAAGGGAATGACATATGCTAGATGCGAGGGCCGTAACAGCTAGCGGCACATGACGACATTGTCATGACAGACGTTTCATCTGAGAGCAAAATCAAGGCACTGAAGGAAGTGATGGCATCTCCTACCATCCCATTTCTCACTGTCACATATTCCGGTTTACCTTACGTCGCTGGATATATCGTTTAGTTAATCAACTTCGGGTGTGACGCTTGCTCTATTCTTCTTGAATCTAGCGAAAGAAGCAGCCCCATGTAGCATTATCCGAAACCATAGCTTGTTGCCCTATTGGACAAGCTTTTTTTTTTTAGAAAAAGCTGCCGTGCACCTACTATAGATACAAATGTTATCGAAGTACTTAAGATCCTGATTCAGTCAGCATTTCAGAATTCAACACTGAGTTGCCCGAAAGGAATTGACAACAGCTATATGTTATTAGGTCCGCTTCTTTGATATTTGAAACATTTCTCAGAATTATTCTCCTCAATTAATTATACCAGGAAAGTGACAGAGAAGACCGAGAGGCCAACTCCTTACGTGCACAAGCCGTGCACGAAGATTTTGAGACTGAATTTTCTAGACGCAGGTGGCGTTTTGATGAATTGATGAACATATAGTGCAATGTGTAACTTTGAAGGACAATTTTTTATTGTTTGCCGCTCTTTTAGATTCTGCTTAACTGTTTATGCAGATTTACTTGATTAAAAGTAGTCGCGAGAATACATATACATCTTCGGTCTTTCGACCGATTCATATGTTTTGAACGAAGCTAGAACAGCCCACTCCACTAGACAAGTGAAATTTTTACTATATGGGTAAACTTTTGTTCTTTACTCTGAATCTGAGACGCGCCATGCATTTTTGTCCGTGCCTCTTCTGATCTAAACGAAAACGGTAGCGGTTGACAGCTAGAATCTCGACTAAACAGTTCACCATGCACTCACGTCAGGTCGCGCTACACCTGTTTAAAACGTTCAAAGGCACATTGCATAGACTGGTAAATTTAGTTTTGTACAAAATTTAGGGGTAAAAAATGTTGAAGTGTACCCGAAGCTTCATTCAACCGTGCAAGGCCGAACTGACGAAGGAGCGCGCGCGTGAGCGGATTGTTGCCTGTATTTTATTACTCGTACACGATAAATATTCGATGTTGATTACGGATTTTGTATAAACCATAAGGGGTGAAATGTCAGGACCTGCCAGTTGCAACTGACGCGGGCGAAGCTAAAAGCGAGCGCGCGTTTCCCTTGCGCGTGAACGGCTGTAGCGGAGAAGCAGCAGTGGGGCGGTGGCGACCCCACCGTGGCGGGGCGGGCGGTAGAAACAGACCCCATTGGAGAGGCCGTAAGAGAAGAGAAGCGCTCTCTCCCTCGAGACCGGCCGTGACTCGATGAAATAATCTCTGAGCGCCACCGAACTTCTCATAAAACGCAGATGAGTACCAACGACAAAGAGCATGAACGCTGACTCGTGCGGCATCATCGTCGTCATCTTCTCGAAAAGTCGCAGGGAACGCAGGCACTACGGACACGTGACGCTGTGTTGAGAATAAAAGCAACAAAACTAAAAAGCAGCTATTTTGCTTCTCGCCTCACCCCCTCTGACCCCCGCTCACTCCCGCTCCCCATCACCCCCCCCCCCCCCCCTTTCTCCTTGTTTTGCAGCCTACACACTCTCCGCTCTTGACCTCAGTTCGGCGTTGATCAAGATAGCGTAGGAGTGGAAAGCGGAGAAGGAGGCGTGTGTGTGTGGCGGAGGGGGGGCTGCTTTTTGTAAGAAAATGCTCCGAACTTTCACGGGCCCCAGCCTTCTCCGGGGAAAAACGGGGGGTCCTTTTGTGGCAGATCTTGAAAGACATCAGAGGGGAAGAAGAAACACAGCTGCACCCAGCTTGGAACCGGTCACCATCATAAAAAAACAAGCAAAAAAAACCCGGCAAACTTTGTTTTGCTTACGCTGCAGGGACGAAATAGTGTAACGTCATGCGAAAGAAACGTCTTCCGCGTGTGTGATAGCCCGTGGCGTCAGCGGAGATGCGGTGGCGCTGGCGACAGCAGCGACTTTAGTGGTGTAGAGCGCGGGCCGTCTGCATTGGATGCGCGGCGATTTCTGTGTTTTTGGGCATAATTCCCAATATTTCTGCGAGCTGTGGTGCGGTTGATTGCGCCACGAGGCACAAAAAGCAAAATGGCACTTGTTTTAACATGTTTCTTGCGGTAGGATAAAGATGAGAGCGAAGGGCAGCGGCATTGCGCGCGACAAGTAGACTCTTCGATGACGGATTGCCTTCGCGGCTAACATGCGTTGCAGTTCTTCACCGAAACTAGATCAGTTCGTTTGCAACCCTTAATTATCATGACTGCTTTCCGGCGGCACGACGAACAGCACAAGAACAAACGCCTGCAGCTCGTGCCCATTTTGATATACTATTAGGTTGTAAGAAGTTCAGACGCGATATATTCCGTGTGCGTATGATCCCGCAGGGAAGCCGCACTGTGAGTTCTATTCACTTGCAGTGCTACCCGTGCATATGCCACACATAAAGGACACAAACGCTGCTGTGAAGGTAATTGCAATTACCTTGAGCGCGGTCACTCCAGTGCGATATTGCTGGCTATAACAGGCCCGACTTGTAAAGTATTCGCAACTTTCACGTACAGTGCCGCCGCCACGCGGCCGCTTCCGGTACCGCCCTTGGGGGGATACTCGGAGAACGGCTCGTGTTCCTCCAGCTTGCTGCTGCGCCTCCCGCGAAAATTCTTTGCGTGGAGCTCGGTACTGCAGCTCCTGTAGTGTGTAACTGCTTTTCGAGTTGACTTTGGCTCGCAGACATGACAATAGATTAATAATATAACTTCTATTTTGCTGTGTCGGGCACGTAGTACGAGGGGAAAGCATAAAAGCAGTCGAATCTTCCATACACCGATGTGTTCTGACTGCACGGTAAAAGGCGGGATAAACTTGCACATGTTATCTCCAGATTATATGCCCCGGAAGGAGATGATAATTAAGTTAAGATCACGATAAGATCAAGTCAGTTACTTTATCGTGAAAAACATCGTGATAAATCCTGGTCGACGAAGAAACACCCCCCTTAGTGACAGTATGAGCGGCGTAGCTATCTCATTTCTGGGATTATGCATGGGTCTCGTTTTTTCTTGCCGCTCTAAACTCTGAGCAGAACCAAGTTTCGCAAAAAAAAAAGACTGCGACGAAAGGTATGGCTTTCGGTGCGCATTTCTGATGTGAGAAGTTAGACTGGCGTAAGTTGCGAGCCATACGTGATAACATTTTTGACTGCCAACCAATTCATGGCCCACACATGTTCAAGAAATTAAGAATGTCTGTTTCCTACCCGGCTGAGTGAATGCAGTGTTTGCAATCAGCAGCTGCCAGATGAACGCTAGATTAGAAGCTTGTATTGAACGTTACGGAGCATACACTCACAGTCCATATTCGGACTGTTTTCAAAGCCGGCGCTCTAGCTGCCTTGCTTATCAAGTAACTGTTCCCAAAAAAAAAATGTCTGTGTCAGCACTGGGTCATCACTTGCGAAAGTCAAAATCACTGCCTATCAGAGGTGCTGCAAAGAAAAAAGAAAAACAGGTTGGTTAAAGCGATCACAGTAGACCATCATTATTACCTTGTAGTGATGTTTTCTGGTGCCCAAAGAAAGTAGTACGTATTTCGATGCGACGGCGTACATTTTGAAGTGAAGGAAGAAATTTGCCCACATAAAATGCGGGGTTGGCCGCTCGGCATACCTATGCTACGCGCGTGAATACGCAGCACGACTTCTTGAAATGCTGCAGTTCGCGAGTGCCCGTGATCCCTGGATAAAAGTTCAAAGTTTTATCTATATTCGTGTTTATTCTGTCTCCGTCGAACGTTTCTCTGCAGCACTTAGTGGCGCTTAGAGTCGCCTGGGAGCCTGTCGTACTTGCGCACAACACAGTCAGCATGTAGGATGTTTCACGTACCTGACCAGCTACACTTCAGGGGTCCTTTGTATCGCACCCCTGCAACGCATGCTCACAAAGGCTTGCATACGCTGACTGACAATACCGTGCATACCTTCGCACTCCAGAACACTCGCGCGAATATTTTAATGCAGCTTCAGGAAACGTAGCCCAGCGGCCCAGCACAATACACTTGAAGCATGACAGCCGGATCCCCTCAAGGGCAGCCATATTGGATTTCCAGTGGCGCCGCCTATAGCCCGTGAAAGTTGCGAATAGCTTTTCTCTGTACTTTCACGAGTTTCAACGACTCTCTTCACCACCGGTTCTATAGTAAACATTTTGATGATCCGGCGAGTCCCGCAGCATTATTTCTCATTTCTAAATTTTATTTTTGGAGGTCATTATAACATCCTGAAGAACGAATTAAATATCCACGTACAATCTAGCTTTGATCGAGCAGGATATTTAAGTACAGGGTCTTGAATATTTGGGGGCTGGGATTTGAAAAAATTCCTATGCAAAATCTACTGCCCCATTCGAGCTGAAATAACGTTCACAAAGTAGCAAAATATCGTCTACGTTAGAAGTGATTCAACATCGGTACTTGCCTAGATTTTCCGAAATCGAGAAAAAACTGCTCTGGGCGACGTGCACAATTTTCGCAGAAGAGAGTCGAAAAGCTATTTTGACATGATGCGTCATCTGTCGGGCAGCGAGGCAAGCGCGCCAACGGCCGGGATGGAGCTTGTCTCACTGCTCGACAGATGACGTATCATGTCAAAATAGCTTTTCGACTCTCTTCTGGGAAAATTGTGCACGCCGCCGAGAGCAGTTTTTCCTCAATTTCGGAAAATCTAGGCAAGTGCCAATGTTGAATCACTTATCAGATTACGTAGACGATATTTTGCTACTTTGTGAATGTTATTTCAGCTAGAATGGGGAAGTAGATTTTGCATAGGAATTTTTTAAATCCCAGTCCCCAATATATTCAAGACCCTGTATATATGGTACATGGAGTTCAATGTCGCAAAGAGGAATCGACTATGAGGAGTGCAGAATAAGCAGAATAAGATGATGCGCATTTGAATAAAAATTTTCCAAATATATTAAAAAAAGCTCAGCAGATCACGCAAATTTCGCTGCAAGCGATCGCGGAGAACGTTTCATCTGCACTCATGCGTCTCTACTATAGAGCAAAGAGAACAAAATGAGAGCTTTCGTACTGGCCGTCATGTACATATTAACCAGTGAATGACCTTGCTACGTCTGTAAGATGAGATAGACGTCAACCTCTTTTTTATCGGGCAGGCGAAAACAAGTTGGCAGTGGACTTTGCCAACATGTTACAAAGATCTAAAAGATTGAGTTCTGCTTATTAGATACGAAATTCTATGACTTAAGTTGCCGGTAAAGTGAGCTAGAAATGTGATTTCTAGTTTACTATATATAGTTGCCGATAATATTGTTCTTTAGAATGAGTGCTTGAAGCAACAGAAAGGCAGTCAATAGATTTGTCATATGAAAAACACTCTTCCAGTCATCCATATTGTCGTCCTCCTTGCATGCGCTAGGAATAGGCCTGGGAGTTGAACAGGGTTGACTATTAGTCTTTCTTATACATTGCTCTTTCTCATTTTTATTTAACTTAATCACTCACGGCCGTCGCCTACGTAACGCAGCCGCGCGCTGTTGAGGCCACGGAGAAGGAAGCCAATGCAGCGCTCTTCGCCAGGTAATTCCAGCTGTAATGGGCTGATAATGTGCGGAAATACTCTCCAGGCATAAACCAAGCTATTTTTACGCATAAGCGAGGCTTACGTAGGTACGCTGCGCTTTTGCCTACACCCCATGTCGCTGGCGATCGCAGCGCCACCTTTGTTTACAAACATGACGCTTGTCTATGTTTAAGCCATGCGGTTTCTGATAGCATAAATCCCAAACCATCTTTATACACTCTTTTTTTTAGAGTGTGGGATGACTTTTGGGGTATGGTCCGGGAGGAGGGAGGTCAAGGCCCGGAGTGCAGCGTCGAGGGTCATGGAAAGCTGCTCCAGTGGCGGACGGTCTCGGAGAGCGCGCGCTCTTTCTTACGGCCTTCTCAATCGCCGCGGGAACAATGGGAATGTTTCTCCTTGAGGTACGCTCTCCGCCGCCGCAAGGGGCCCGACCTGCTCACTGTTCGCGTCTGCTTCAGCGGCGGCGGGTGGCTTTCGCCTGGTTTCGCGCTGTCGCTCGCGAGTTTCGTGGTGAGTGCAGCCCCGAAATGAAAGAACACAGAAGGTAGATGCTGCAGCGGCATGTCGTCAACGTACTACACACGTGAACGGATATAAAAAACACTGTCGTTCAGCAGACGCTCGACAAGCATGACATACATTGCGGCATGGTAGCTACTTTTGTCCATTTTAATCCAAATTTTCCCCAAGCCTGTACAATTAAGAATAGGAACAAAAAAAAACAACAACTGAATGAGCAGTGATCACATCGAAACTTCTTCAAAGCTAACATGACAACAACTCGTCTGCAACAGCAAAACTGTCATTGAGCGCTAGATGCGAAACCATCCATATGTAGCACCGAAGATGAAAATAATTTCATAAAAATGTAATGTAAATGGCAAAATGCTTGCAAGTCAAAGTAAACGTTGTAGGGTTGAGTGTTAAATGTTATTACAATTCACATATTAGCAAATGTGTGGTATTATAAACATTATTTCAATTTTCCAAATAAGAATTGCTTTAATAAAATTTTTACGTAATATTAAGCTTAATATGAAAACAATAAAAAATGGTTTGATATCCATGACACCAATTGTGCTCGAAGTGGTAAAAAGAGGCCAATAAACGATGAAGGTGATACTCGATGACTTACAAATGAATTCACCTGCTATATCGAAAGTGTGCAAGAAATTTCTAAAGCGTTAAAGAAGGAAACTCTCACTGAAGACTCATTTCAAGCCCTATATAGCGACCTATTGAGGCTGTCTTCGGGAAAGTAAGGTTAATGTGCGGAAGGGAACGACATATGCTAGATGCGAGGGCCGTAACAGCTAGCAGCACATGACTACATTGTCAAGACGGACGTTTCATCTGAGAGCAAAATCAAGGCACTGAAGAAAGTGATGGCATCTCCTACCATCCCATTTCCCACTGTAACATATTCCGATTTACCTTACGTCGCTGGATATACCGTTTAGTTAATCAACTTCGGGTGTGACGCTTGCGCTATTCTTGAAACTAGCGAAAGAAGCAGCCCCATGTGGTACACTCTTCTACGAGGACAATATTCTAGTGGACTGCATTATCCGAAACCAGAGCTTGTTGCCCTATTGGACAAGCTTTTTTTTTTTTTCGAAAAAGTACATTTTACACACAAATGTTCTCGAAGTACTTAAGATCCTGATTCAGTCAGCATTTGAGAATTCAACACTGAGTTGCCCGAAAGGAATTGACAACAGTTATGTTATTAGGTCCGCTTCTTTGATATTTGAAAAATTTCTCAAAATTCTTCTTCTCAATTAATTATACCAGGAAAGTGACAGAGAAGACCGAGAGGCCAACTTCTTATGTGCACAAGCCGTACAGGAAGATTTTGAGAATGAATTTTCTAGACGCAGGTCGCATTTTGATGAATTGATGAATATGTAGTGCACTGTGTAACTTTGTAGGACAATTTTTTATTGTTTGCCGCTCTTTTAGATTCTGCTTAACTGTTTATGCCCATTTCTTTGATTAAAGGTAGTCGCGAGAATACATATACATCTTCGGTCTTTCGACCGATTCATATGTTTTGAACGAAGCTAGAACAGCCCACTCCACTAGACAAGTGACATTTTTACTGTATGAGTAAATTTTTGTTCTTTACTCTGAATCTCAGACGCGCCATGAATTTTCACCGGTTCCTCTTTTGATATAAACGAAAACGGTAGCGGTTGACAGAATCTCCACCCAACAGTTAACCATGCACTCACGTCAGGTCGCGCTACACCTGCTTAATGGTCCACGGAAACGGCTCCCAAGAAGCCACTGATAAACGTGTGCAGTATGTAGAGAGAGAGAGAGAAAACTTTTAATGAGCATATAATCAGTAAAAATTCGCAGGAGCTGGGTGGTCGGTGCCCCTAGTCCAGGGCTCCGCTGGCAGCAGCTGACTTGCGGACTAGCTGGATAATCCAGGCCTGCTGGTCCAGGTTGTCGCTGGTCAGGGCCGCCTCCCACTGCTCGTGTGTCGGGCATGGCACTATTAACGTTGGGTCAGGTTTGTCCTGGCATTCCCAAGAGATGTGATAGAGTGTGGGGCTTGCACCGCACCAAGGACAGTAACTCGTGTATTTTGTTGGGCTTATCTTATTTAAAATTTGAAGATTAGGGAATGTGTTTGTTTGTATTTTTCTCCAGTCTATAGCGTCCGAGGAAGGAAGTTGTTTGTGTGGTGGTGAGAAAATTCTTCTTTCTAACCGTAGGTGTTCCAGCCTGTCGCCGTAGGGTCCTAGGAGAGGGGTGAGGTAGGGATGGGGATCCGCCCGGTTTGTGAGAGCTCGGGCTAGATCATTCGCTACCTCATTTCCTTCTAGGCCTTCGTGTCCAGGTGTCCATGTAATTGTGTGCGTCTGGGAGATGGAACGTAATATTGCACACGCTCTTTTGCGAGGTTTTCCGGCCAGGTAGTCCCTGCAGGCTGGTTGGGAGTCCGTCACTACGTGTGATGACTTCTTTTGGTTGTCTTGTGTTTTTATGGTGATGGCTATTGCCATCGATTCCGTTTCCGCAGGATCCTTGGCATAGATCGAAGCCTGAATAATTGGCCTCTTCTTGTGGTCAACTGCAGCTATTGTGAACTTGCCAGGTTCGCCGTAAGCCCCTATGTCCACGTAGACAACTTCCGCGTCTTTAGGCAATTGTTTTTCCAATGATTTGACTCTGGCTTTCCTTCGACCCTTCTGTAACTCATGGTGCATGTGCTTGGGTATCGGGTTCACATAGATGTTGTTTCTTGTGGATGTCGGAATTTGTGATTTGATCTCAGAAGTTCTTAGTGCCTGCCATAGCCCTTGTTTTGACAGGATTTCCCTACCCGCCTGCGTTGTTGTTAGGCGTTGTTTCTGACTCTCTAGAGCCGCCTCCTTGAGCTCCTCGAAGTTGTTGTGCACTCCGAGTGCCCGAAGACGTTCCGTTGATGTTGTTGGCGGGAGGTTTAAGGCCGTTTTATAGGCTCCTCTTATGATAGTGTCAATGACCCTTTTATCAGTGAATCTAATTTCGTGATATGGGAGCCCGTAGGTAATCCTGCTAACGACTAGGGCTTGTACAAGGCGGAGGGTGTCCTCCTCCCTCATCCCTTTCCGGTTCCAGGTCACCCTTCTAATCATTCTGGAAATTTGGTTGACTGTGGTTTTGAGTGTTTTGATTGTATAATCCACTCTCAAATTGCTTTGCAACCACAGCCCCAAAACTCTGATCTTGTCCTTCTCTTGAATTATCTGGTCTCCTAGAGAGAGCTGAATTTCTCCTGGGGACTTGTAATTTCTTCTGTGTAGCCTGATAAGTTCGGATTTTTCTGGGGAGCATTGAAGACCGCTCTCCCCGGCAAATTCCTCGACTAGGTCTATAGCGGCTTGCAGAGCTTCTTCTTTTTGCGCCAAGGATCCCTGAGTAGCCCAGATGGTGATGTCGTCCGCGTATAAAGTGAAGCCAATATCAGTGCGGGTCAACAGTTTTTTTTTGCTAAATTTATCATTGCTATGTTAAATAGCATTGGAGAGATTATAGAACCCTGCGGTGTACCTTTGTTCGGCATGGGTACTTTTGGTGATCAGATCTCTCCAATTCCTATGGTGGCTGTGCGATCGGAGAGGAAAGCCTTCACGTATTTGAAAATTTTCTCCCCGCAGTTGATATTGTTTAATTCGTGCAATATTGTTTGGTGGCTAATGTTGTCGAATGCTCCTTTGAAATCTAGTGCCAGAATGAAATTTTCGCCTTTTCGGGGTATGGTGTTGATGACTTCTTCCCTAATCCGGAGGAAAGCATCTTGCGTGCAGAGTCCCTTGCGGAAGCCCAGCATGCAGGAAGGAAAGATGTTGTTTTCGTCGATGTAATTTTGGAGCCTTAGGTGGACTACTTTTTCATAGAGTTTTCCCAGGCAAGAAGTGAGGGGGATAGGACGGAGACTCTCCACAGCCGGTGGCTTTCCAGCCTTTGGTATGGTGATGATATCCGCGTGTCTCCAAGCTAATGGGACCTGTCCCTTCTCCCACAGTCCTTCGTTGATGTACTTCGTTAGGTCTTGCAGATGTTCGGTGCTTAACTTCCTAATCATAGCGTAGGTGACTTTGTGTCCTCCAGGGGCAGTGTTTCTTGTAAATGTACGGGCGGCTGAGTAGACCTCCGCCAGTGTTATGGGGGAGTGAAGGGAGGGGTTTGGTTGACCCGCATATGAAGTTTGGCAAGCCGGAGTAGGGTCTCCTATGTATTGCTTGTGCATGGCGGTGATCAACTCTGCATCTGTGCCCGGGTATTTATGGGCTATGGTGTGGAGGGTTCTTCTTGTGGCCGTTTTGGTTTTTGAGGTGTCTATCATGCTTCTTAATAATGACCATGCTTTAGCCGTGCTTAGGGTACCTTTCAGCGAATTGCAGAAATCTGCCCAGTTTTGCTTGGCGAGCTTTATAGCATACTCTTGTGCTTCAGCCGTAACCTGTGCTATCTTCATTTTAAGTTTTCTATTTAATTTTTGCATTTTCCACCGTTTTAATAGACTTTTTCTGGCTTCCCATAAATGTAGGAGATGTCTGTCTACTTCTGGGGTTTTTGTCGTTGTGTTGATGGTCTTGGTCGTTTTTGCATGAGCATCCTTCAGGCTTTGAACCCAATCTTCAATTGTTGTGATGCCGTCGTGTGGCGGTCTAATTTGTTTGAACTTATCCCAGTCTGTTATTTTAGTAGAGCCAATGTTCCTTTTCATACGGGTTGTCATTAGGGATAAGCTAAGGATTTTGTGATCGCTGCCAAGTGTTTCTTCTAGATTGGTCCAGGTGCAATGTCTTATGTTTTTGGTGAAAGCTAGGTCTGGGCAGGTGTCTCTGCTTACACTGTTTCCTATTCTAGTGGGGGACATGGTGTCCGTCATAAGACAGAGATCCAGCTGCTCAGCCGCTTCCAACAACTTGGTTCCCTTCGGGGTGTCCTTGTGGTAGCCCCATGCCGTATGTACAGCGTTTAGGTCCCCCATAATAATAAGGGGGTTCGTTCCCGCTATGCGTGTGCATTCCAGTAAAAGTGGCTTGAAATCTTCCTGCGTGTTGCTTGGAGGACTGTAAAGGTTTAGGACAAACACACTCTGCTTTCTTCTTTTTTGAGAGATGATCTCGATGAGAACTTAATTTCACTGAAGGGAAGGTCGTGCGGTATGACTGTTAGTGTGGGGGCCACTAGTGCAGCTATTTTAGGTGCCGTGTCATGGGTGTATGTGAGGTATCCTTTGAGGTATGTTGTGCATCCTGTTTCTTGGAGACAAATGACGTCCGGAGGTATCGGTTGATTTTGAATAAACATCTGCAGGGAGCTGCGTTTCCTCTTGAAGGAGCGACAGTTCCACTGCCAGAGCTCTAGGTGGTTTGGTTGCCGGTTAGGGGAGGCAGCCATCAGCGTTACTCGCCACTGACTCGCAGTCGCTGAGATCTGTCATGCCAGCGGACCTTCGGTGGGCTTTTAGTCGAGGGTCATCGGGGATTCACCCCCTGAGTTATCATTTGGATTTTCGAATTGAATTCTTCTTGAACTGCCGCAAATTGAGTTTGCGTGGCAATTTGTTGATCTTGGAGTTGTTTGGTTAGTTGTGTCATGGTCTGCTGCATTTGATTAATCATTTGTTGCATTTGAGTAAGAATGCTTGGTGCGTTTTCTTGAGTGTGAAGTCCGAGAGTTTGCGTAAGCGGTTTCTGCCGTTGCGTTTGGAGTACACTCGCCTGTTGAGTTTGAGATGCGGAGGTGTTTACAGCATTTTGTACCGGTTGTGGCTGTATCGATACTATTGATGAGGGTTGGGGGGCAGTTTGCTTCTGACCCATTAGTAGGAGTTGTTGTAGTTGTTGTTCCACCTTATTAAGGCGTTTCTGTTGTTCTGATAGTTTTATTTTCAGTTGTCTATTTTGCTCTTCGAGCCTAGTGCAATCCTGGCATGGACCATACCCGTTTAGTGCAGTGGGAGAGGCAACCTGAGCCCAGCTTACCCTTTTGCTGTCGTGCTCTAGCTTGTCTGGCGTCGCCCCTATCGCTTGTGGTGGTCCCTGCTGGTTGGGCCTAATCTGTTGTGTCTTCTGTTGGGAATAGTAGGCTATCAAGTCCCGTCCCTTGGATCTCGATCGGGACTGGGGTCTCTGTTTCTCTGTCAGCTGCTGTTCCTCCTCCTCCGATGAAAACCAACGGCGCTCCATCGGCTTGATCTGCTGATCTCTCCGGCTGACGTGCTGCTTGGGGGGCTTCTGTTGCTGATTGTTATTGCTTTGTTTAGCTTTGTTGTTGTAACGTCCGATATGTGCCCTGAGGCGCTGCTTGCAGGCCTTGTCTCCCGTTGGGTGGTTTCCCTGGCAGGCCACGCACTTGGCTTCACAGGTGTGGTTTTCCTCTGGTTCATGAAGGCCGCAGTTCCGACATACGTTGGCGTTGGGTGTTGGGCAGACATCCGCTCTGTGGCCTGCCTTGAGACAGTCTTGGCAGATCTGTTGGGTTGGTCGATATGGGTAACATGCCGTCTCTCCCCCGTAATAGGTGACGTAGCGGGGGAGAATGGGGCCTATGAATGTTAGCACTGCCGTGCGAGACTTTCCCAACATTCGTGCTTGAACGATCTCGACCCCTTGTGTGCGTAGTCGGATGTTTGATAGAAGCTCCTCTGATGGTGTGTTTGGATCCACTCCATGAATAGCTCCTCTGATGACGTCCTCAGGCGCCGCCAGGTAGACGTTGACTTCGTAAGTCTTGTTTTCCAAGGTCAGACTCTTGATGTGCCGTATGGCGTCCGCAGTCTCGTCGTAAGGAGTGCTGACTATGATGATGTTCGATCCTGTGCGGGGTCTCACAATAAATTTGGATAAGTCGCACAATGCCGGGTTGTTGCAGGCAGCCACGATGGCTCTTGAGAACTGGGTAGGAACGAATTTTCTGACTTCCATGCCTTTCTTGGGTCTTATTATCACCTTATAGTCAGTTTTAGGAAGGGGTGGTAATTTCTTCCTCTTCTGAGACGTTGTTTGATCTATAGCCGGCTGTACTGGCGATGCTATCGTTTTCTTCGGTTTCACGACGGTCTGCAGCAAGTGCGTCGGGGGAGCATAGATCTTTCCTGCGATCACGACTTGTTCGCCTCTTGCTAACCTTTGACGATTCTTCTTGCATATGTTTACGTGCCAGTTGGAGTAAAGGTCATCCGGTGTCCAGGCATGACCCTCTTCCATGTCCTGAGAAGTTTGGATTTGGACGTCTAATTCCATTCCCTGGTGTTTAGCAGAGTGAGCTGGGTTAGCGGTTGTTGAACACAGACCACTAGATCCCGCTTCGCCTTGGTCTACGGTATCCATGCGCTCTGGGTCGGCATTACTAGGCCTCGCATCGCCTAGCATGGCCGCCGCCGAGGAGCTTCAAAAGCCCATTTCGATGTCCAATAAAACACTCACGGGTTTGAGAAAGGCCTCGGTGAATTCCGGATGACTTCAGGAAGGTCCTCGAAACGAACTTTCCAGGATTTGTTGGATTTTCCACACAATTTCCTTTCTTGTTAGCCGAGCCCAATTGAAGTGCGTCCGCTCCCGTCGGCTTCTTCTTCAGCCTTTTGTGTGCAGTGTGTAGAACACATCCTTTTGAGCATTAACGCAAAGTATAACTCCTTGGAACAAAGCCAGCGATTTATTATTAATTTTTAAAAACAGCGTTTTTTGAAAATCGCGGGCAGAGAGAATGTCGCTTGGCGGTGTCGCATGGAACTATTTCCTTGACCTGTGACGTCGCGGGTCCGTTGACTGACAAGGCTTGCTAGAAGCTACCATTCGCTGCGGTCACTGCAACCATGACGTCAAGGACACACTTCCGGTAGCTGCGAAAGTCGTCTGCTCGTGCGCTGCTCGAACTCTGTGCGGGCTGTTACACCGCCGCCCTTATCGGTTAGGTGGTCATTAAGTGCAACAACCGAAGCGACGCAGGGATCGGCAGAAACAAGCTGCATTTACAAATATCTTATTTATATAACGTGGTTTCAGGAGTATCGGAGTGTCGTCCGACGAGGCGTCAACAGCACGGTCAAGCACCGCACGATGGCAGCACCTCCTCGACCGCCGTAAACACCGCCGCTGTGGCCCCTCCTCCCGCATACCGCTCGCGAACGGCACGGCGGTTCGTTAGCACCGATGCCCGAAATAAAGCGTGCTAAAATTTGTTGGCGTCTGGAATACTGAGCCGAATATCAAGTATGAAGCCCTCGTGAGGATCGCTGACCAGCAGCAAATTGCTGGTAAGAGCGATAGCCGTGATACAAGCTAGTTTCTGCTCAAGCCAGCTGCCGCTGGTGCATTTCGGCTGATCCGATCTGCTCGTACTAGCTCTGCGATTAATGCGTCGGCAGAGTTAATCCTATAATTATTTTACTATGGCAGGATAGGAATCACTATAAGGCAGTTTCATAAGTAGACGATTTACGACAGCGTTGATCATGTTCCAAAGCGTCGACCGCCGCGGCTTCGAAGCGAAACAATTTAGGCCTAGCGACGACTAGGGACGGTCACGCACGGCGCCGTCGTTCGCCGCGCTCGCACGTTCCACCCCCGCGGTAATTGTGTAACGTACCTCAGCCTGCTCGCGGCATCCCGTGCTACAAGCGTTGCAAACTCGTGTACTTTCATAGCTAAGGCCGCGTATTTTTTGACGTTCTGCTCAGCAACAAGCCGTTCAAATGATACTGTAGGCAAGACAAGGCTTCAGTACGCAGTCGCTGCGCTGTCGGCCGTAATCGAAGACGTCGGGCGGCACCATAATCTATACATCGATCTTTAAACGTGATACAGTGGGCAAATGAATAACTTTGTGAAGCAGACCCGCTCGTACGTTTCGCGCACTCGGGCGCCGACGAGTAGCTTCCGTCAACAGACGCCGTCATAACCTCGGTTAACGACGCAAACCGAGGTCGTCAAGCTCGGTTTGTGGTAACCGCGGTTCGTGGTGCAACCATGGTTTGGTCCGCCGTGAAACATAGGATAACCACGTGTTCGCGGTTACATTAACTGTCGCTGCGCGAACTGGCGAACTTCTCAGGCGTGTGCGAGCGAGGACGGGTTGGCGCGAGTACGCCAGCGAGCGAGCGCGCGGCAACCGGAAGTTCGTCGAAGTGACGTATGTCTGGGCGGAGCTTTGAACTTGCTTGTATTCTTTGTTTTTTTATGGCTCCCTTTGGCGTACGAGTTGAGAGGGAAAATTGGAAGGGTCATTTTTAATCGCCGATATCTCTGGTGTTGCAGAAGCTAGACCGAAAATTTTTGCGGGAGAATGATGGGTGGTTCAATAACTATCAGTGTTATGGCGTTGTTTACCCTTCTTTGTGACCCCTTTCAGGGGACCTTTAAAATATTCAAAGGCACATTGCATAACCTGGTAAATTTATTTTTGTACTAAACTTAGGGGCAAAAAATGTTGAAGTGTACCCGAAGCTTCATTCGACCGTGCACGGCCGCACTGACGAAGGCGCGCGCGCGCGTGAGTGGATTGTTGACTGTGTTTTATTCCTCGTGCCCGATAAATGTTCGATACTGATTACGGCCTTTGTATGAACCATAAGGAGCGAAATGTCAGGACCTTCCGGCTGCAACTGACGCGGGCGAAGCTAAAAGCGAGCGCGCGTTTCCCTTGCGCGTGAACGGCTGTAAGAGAAGAGAAGGGCGCTCTCCCTCGAGACCGGCCATGCTCCAGTCTACCGCTCAAGGGGGGAGGGTATTTTTGCACATCGTGAACGCGCAATCACGTGACACAAAAGTGACGTGGGGCTACTACGTCACTTCTGCGTGTCCTGTCGACGTTTTTTTTTTTTGTTTTTATTTGACTCGGGCAGTGAGAAAAGCGCTTGGTCGTCGGGCCGCGGCTTCGAGCTGGCGGAGGGATAGCATCTAGCCGTCCGCACTTAACAGCACGCACGTTTTCTTCTGTATTTTTCTTCTGTAAAGCGCTCGCGGCAGTTAGTTTTGTCCACGCCATGGCTCCTCCTCCAACACAGTCTTCTCCCCTTCCCCATGGCTCCAAGCAGTAAACAGAATTTTCCTCCCCTGGGGGAATGAGTGAGCGCAGATTTTGTGCGTTCGCAGTCTTTTGCTTTCGTTCTCTTTCTTCCGATGGTCTGGCGGGGTTAGAGTTGGTATTCGAAGCGACGCAGGGACTTCGAGTCGCGAGTCTGCTTCTTCGCAGCGCGCTGCAGGGATTGTGATTGCTTCCTCACTACAATGAAAACGTGCAAAAGTACTGACCTTATGCGGGGCCTCAAATATATTGAGTACCTGCGCATGAGTTATTTGCACACACGCGCGCCCCCACACATGCAGTTTTTTAGTGGCAAAAAGCAAATAACTTTACAGCATCTTGCGCGTAAACGTTGATGTTTGGAATTAAGCTGTGAAATTATACAAGATGTTACTTAGCTTACGCACACGTCATTATATACATACACACACATATATATATATATATATATATATATATATATATATATATATATATATATATATATATATATATATATATATATATATATATATATAAATATATATATATATATATATAAATATATATATATATAGTTGTATGTACATAATTGAGGCGTAACTTTTAAGGTGCAAAAGCGCTGATTGAGCCAAGTAAACGACACAGCAAATCTTCAGCACTCCCTCCACTGCCTCTCAAGCCAAACCAGCCCATACATCACAGCTAGGGCAAAAGAAAAAAGGAAGCAAGCGTGCATACTGCTTTACCGGGGGCAGCTCCAAGCCGTACCTCGTTTGAAACCACGCTGTCTACGTTGGCTAGCCTGCCCGCCCCTAAAGCCCCTTTATTGAGGGGCTTTACCCGACCCTCCTTTCAACCTCTCCTCACCAATAGGAAAAAAATACAGAAGAAAGCGTGCGTGCTGTTATGTGCGGACGGCTAGATGCTCTCCCTCCGCCAGCTCGAAGCCGCGCTCCGACGGCCAAGCGCTTTTCTCACTGCCCCAGTAGAATAAAAAACAAAAACAAAACAACAACAAAAAAAAAAAAACGTCGACAGGACACGAAGTGACGTAGTAGCTCCACGTAACTTTTGTGTCACGTGATTGCGCGTTCACGGTGTGCAAAAATACCCTCCCGCTCAGGGGGCAGCAGGTGAAGGAATCATTGTCCATGTCGGCCTTGTTGACTGGTGTGGCAGGGGGTGGGTAGAGTTACGATATAGACTTTGCCAGAGTTCAGTGTTCCTTTTCTTTCGTCGCCAAGCAATCGTGTAGCACCGTGAAGCCAACCCGATGGACATCCCGGCTGCATTGCATCATCCTTCGTGTGTACGGCATGCCGCGCTGTGTCGGAGCTATAGCGACGGTCGCTTATTTCGATTAGGAGAGCCAGAGCAATTCCTTTTCGACTGCTTTCCCGTCTGGGGGATCGGCTCCTGCATAGACGACGTATGGCTTCACTGCACAACTTGGTTGCTTACGCAGCACCTTCGCGCAACTGTGACAAAGGGCGCCACCAGTCCAGTCTGGGCCACTGGAGGTTGCTGGCGGACTGTCACCAAAACCTTGGGCATAAATTAGTTGGTCTCAGATTGGTCCGGGCGGCCCGCCTCGGGACGCGTTCGAGGGAGGCGGCCACGGCTGCAGCCACATGTCTTTCCTCCTGCCACTGAGGGCAAGTATAGGCATCTGCTGGGTGAGGACCGCTACAGTTGCGGCGTTGTGGGACTTGGTCTGGTGGTGATGGCCACGTTTGAAGCGAAGGGTCACGGGGAAGCAAGTTGTGACGTGGTCCAGGCGTCCACACCGGATTAAGCGAGGGAGGGCAGGCCAGACGAAGCTGCAGCTTGTGGCTGCCCCAGCCACCCAGGAAGGTGGTTTGGACGTCCCGAAGCGAACCCGGAGGGAAGTGCTCTGGCCTCGATGGATTGCCAGGAACGGGACGGGAGCCTCCTGGGCCACTTGGAGCTCCTCTACGGGCATGTCCGCTGGGCCACAATGGACATAGCCCATCTAGGTGCACCTGTCTGCTTCAGGATGGGAACGAACCAGGGTCTCCGCCAAGCCTTCTATCCTGAGGAGGGTCGTGAGGGCCTCGGGCGTGATGGCGTCAACGGTCACGATGTTACGTAGGGGGTTAACCCTTATCGCTGTGAGTCCAGAGATAGGTGAAAGCGCGGCTGCAATTCTGAGCTTGAGGCTTCTGAATGCCCCGCCCTTGGTGCGAGGTCGAAACAGGACTGTGTCAGTCAAGTTGTCCGCCCGTTCTGGTGGCGTGGCCGGATGGGTAGGAGGGAGGAGCGCCTTCTTATATGTCTCGGCTTCCTCTTATAGCGGCATCTGTGATGCGGATTTCGCGTGAGAATATCGTGCGAATACGTAAAACAGTGACGCGGTGGAATAATGATAATAACTGGTTCACAGGAGGGGAAAGGAGCAGTATCTGTCACAATTGTTTCTGTGGACACCTAAGCCGCACTATAAGGGAAGGGAGGAAGCTGTGGGAGTGAAAGTGGAAAGAGAGGAAGAGGAGGCATAGTGGAGGGCTGTGAAGGGATTTCGGTTACCTGGGGATCTAACGTGTGCTGACATCGCACAACACACGGACGCCTCTTCGATTCGCCCCTATCGAAACGCAGCCGCCGGTAGTCTAGCCCGGGTACTCTGGTAACGAACTGGATTCCAAGGGAAGGAAAGCGTAGCAGGGGCGGCAGAAAGTTAGGTGGGCGGATGAGATTAAGAAGTTCGCAGGGGTCAAGTGGATGCAGCTAGCACAGAACCGGGTTAAGTGGAGAAATATGGTAGAGGCCTTCGCCCTGCAGTGGGTATAATCAGGCTGCTGATGATGATGATGACTCTGGTACAGCAGTCGGGCATCTTAACCATTGCACCAACAGGCGGGGCCAGTAATGCGGTTTTACTGGTGAGTTTAAGCACACGAAGATGACCGGATTTTGCGCTCCTTTGTGCACAGTATCGACGCAAAGGGCTGAGAGTAATTACGTTTCCAACGAGATACGCGGGGTGTAGAAAGAAGTGGAGACCCAGGGCAAACATGACCGCCGCAAAGCGACCGACACACCTAAAAGCTGTATGGTAAGGAGCAAAAGACTTTTTCTTCCTGGCTGTCCGTGCTGACTGTTAGAAATGTATTATGAGTGATAACACAGATGCGAATGGATTTGCGATTGTGGATGGATGGAATGGAAGGGATGTGAATGTGGACACGGCGGCAAGGCCGTGGCAATGTCACCGAACGTACCCTTACTTGTGCAGGCGTTCGCTGGCTGCTTGCTCTTTGCTTCCGGTGGGGCTACCTCGTCCCCTGCTGAAGGAGGCTGCCTGCAGCTTACGAAATCAACGCGGCGCAATGGCTGCATGGGTACAGCTCGTTCAGCGAATTTTCATTCGATGTTATTATGCTCTATCCGGCATGTGGACAAGGACTACGGCGCACCATCTTCGGACACGCTGACGTCAACACGTCATCAAGGGACAGCAAGACTGTTGGATATAAAAGGCACCCCTGCAAGTTCCTGCTTCAGTGGACACGGCGGCCTGGCCGTGGCAATGCCACCTAACGTATCCTTACTTGTACAGGTTGGTGACGAGAAGTATGGCTTCCGTAGCTACTACCTTTGTATATTAGGGTTGCCGTGTCACATAGACCTGTGCAATGTGTTTGTGACTGTTTTTCAATGGCACTCTTATTACCTAAGCTGTCTGGAGACATTTAATCTAATCCCGGCCCTGTTACTGAAAACATATGCGATGAAATCATTAGCACACAGAAATATTGTTCAAAATCTTAGAAATTCAGCAAAACCAAACATCTTCTGACGAACGCATTCTTGAAATGCAAACCAGGCTTCAGACTATCGAAAACAAATTCCAGAATCTTGACAGAACACACAAGGCTTGCTGACTTAGAAAGTGTTTTTGATGGTCACGTCATCAACATGAATAGTATCTCCAGGCAGCTTGATAATCTAAAAAACCGATCCCATCGAAACAATCTAATGATTAGGGGCGTGAAAGAGGAAGGGTGTAAACTGAAGGGACTTTTGAAGAAGGTAAACAATAGATTGGAGAGAAACGTGGACGGAACCTGAATTCTATCGAAAGAATTCATAGACTAGGAAAGAAAACATTGGGTAATCACCGTACTGTTATTTTGAAGTTAACAAATTTTACAGATGAAAATTTTGCGCAACTGTCACAAGCTCAAAAGCACTGAAACAAGCATATCAGAAGACTATTCTAAAAGAGTTGTTGAGATCCTTAAAAAGCTTTGCGATTCGTCAGACGTTGAGTGGAGCAATGACGCGAAAGTTAATCTTCGATAAGAGTAAAATTAGCGATGTCCTGTACGTTTTGGATGAAGCCACAGGTGAGAGTGAGGTGTAACGATTTAGCAGAAAGTGAGCATTTGTTGCTCAATAATTCTCCCAATGCATTTTTTAAGGTTATAAACATAAATGCCAGGAGCCTAGTAAACAAAGTAGCCGCCATTGAAAGTATTTCTAGAGCACGAACCGCATATTGTCGTAATAACTTGGCTTAATCAGAACGTTTCGAATGCGGAGGTCCCCCACACCAAACTATACAATAATAAGAAAAGATCGGATAGAAAGAGGTGGTGGAGTGGCAATTATGGTTAAAAGCGATGTTGTATTTGTTCTGTTGGATGTTCCAACTAATATAGACGATTTTAGTTTCGATGTCGCGGCGCAGCCATTTTAATTTGATGGTGGCGCCCCGTATGACTCAAACTGGGGAAGTTTGCTCCTGCTCCTCTTGACGCCATCTTGGGCTGTGCGCACGCTGTGGATGCTACGGTAGCGGCAGTGCAAAATGGCTGTTTCACGGTGCTCGTGAAAGCTACGCGATACCTTGGTGCTATTTTGTATTTTGTTTGAGCGTGCCAGCAAACCGTATACAATCCGCTTAGCATGGCGACAGCTTTTGGAAACAGCAGTGGCGATTGTGAAGGACTGCGCTCCGCTTCCGCAGACCGAACTCGTCAGAGTTAACTGTGAGGATGTATCTAATGTATCTTTCACGATACACGTATTTTCGTTTATATTTTATAATCGCAATGGTAACAGTGAACACAAACACACAGCGAATGAACCGTACTGGCAGCTACCGAACGCGGAATACAGACACTACGAAAGATGCTTTCCAGTCATCGCCGCATTGATTTACCGTGAAGTGCAACAAATTTAATGTCGTGTATTTTCTATCGACAGTGCATATTTATATTCGACGTTGCGCTGCTTTCATTTCGCATTAAAGGCGCGGGCAGCGTTCACCGCTTTTACGCCGCTAACTGCTGCTATCGCGTACCGAGCTTGGCGAATGCATGCGCGTCTGTGGTTCGCCGGCGACCGAGTGCGAAAAGCATGCGATGGAGCTGTCCCGCTTCAGCAATGCACTTCCAAGGCAAACCTCGATTCAAGAACAGCAGATGAGAAGCAGTGTCTAGAGTACCATTCGACGACTTTTTTATGCAGCCTTGGTGTACGTCCGACGGTGCAGCAACAGCGTATCCCCGTCTCGTCGTAGCAGCATGATTCGCACGGCGTGTTGTTGAGCAAAACGTTGAAAAACGTGCGCCCTCGGGTGCACCATGAACAAAAACGACAAATTCGCAGCACTTACAGCAGCGCTTACGAAAGCGGCGCCGCCCGCTGGCGCGACGGACGACGGCACTCTTGCCGAGCACTAGGCTTAAATTGTTTTGCATCGAAAGCACATCAGACGGCGCTTTGTAATTCTCAGCGCTAGAGTAAATGGTCTTTCGTGGAACTGCCTTACTGCCTTAATGTGTGAATAAAAGAAATATGCTAATTTCGGTGACGCATTAGCAGCGGAGCCAGCGGGTAGATAATGAGCTGCACCCCGCACCAGTGGCAGCTGGCTGTATTGAGAAACTTGTTTTGTATTGCAGCTATCAACAAGATTTTTTTTTTTGCAGTCGGCTAATTGTTTAAGTAAAGAACAGATTTTAGCACGCTCTTCTGGCACTGGCGGAAGAGGCGCGGAGGGCTTGCGGGAGGCCCGGCCGGCGAGGCCGCGTGCGTGTTACTACGGTGGAGAAAGTAAAATGAGCATCATATTCGTGAGTCTGTCGTTGGTACTAAGTTTGTATGGTTTACACAAAACGTTCATAGGCGAATTTAATCAGGATGAACAGGAAAGTTGTAAAGCAAGAACGTATCACTAACGCAAGCGGACTGTCATTGCATGCTTCCCGCATACGCTATAGGCGATCATTTTGCGATTTATTTGATTGTGCGCTATACACGATCACGTATTGCTGTCCCGATGGACATTGGCACTAAAAGGGGCGCTAATAAGGGTATTTAAGTGGCCCCGCCGGGGTGGCGCAGTGGTTACGGCGCTCGACTACTGTTCCCAAGGACGAGGGATCGTGTCCCGGCCTCGGCGGCAGCTTTTCCACGGAGGTGAAAAGCAAGGCGCCCGTGTGCTGTGCGATGTCAGTGCACGTTAAAGAACCCCAGGTGGTCGAAATTTCCAGAGTCCTCTACTAAGGCATCTCTCATAACCTGAGTTGCTTTTGGACGTTAAACCTCACAAACCACCAAAGGTATTTAAGCGTCTCAAACGACAATAAACCGAGGTGCAAGGCCGCTTTGCTATGCACGAAGCGTGCAAATGCACAGCCCACTCGGCACTGGCAACAATGGGCCGGCGCAATGAATCTGGTTAGAGAGTATTTTCCTCCTCTCCTACTTGCTTTCGGTAAAGCGGTGTATAGAATGAGTATGAAATAAAATAAAGTTGAACAACCGCTCGGTGTTTGTTGGTGGTGGCTATAGTGCTCCGGACTCCCCTCTAGACATGCTTGTTCACCTGAGAAATGTAATGGACACAAAACTGAACTATGATAAAACCACCTAAAAGTAAAACCACCTAAATTAAATTAAAACCACCTAAAAGCAGTCCTGCTTTTAGGTGGTTTTAATTTGCCAGGAATCGATTGGAATGCACTCTCCTTTAGTACAACTTAGGTGCGAGCATTTAACAGAACTTGCTTTTTGTTATAACCTAACTCAAATTGTCGAAGGTTACACCAGAATATGTGAAACGACATCATCACTTCTTGACCTAGTCTTTGTATCCTCCGGACTGCTACCATATCTATGTACGTGTGAACGCCACGAGGGTATATCTCTTCATAAAATGACATTGATAGATGATACCAGATCATTCGCATAGCATTTGTAAGACGGTTATAAACTTTGCGGCCGCTGATAATGTTGCTGTCTTGGACTACCTCGAGCGTTCATTTGACGATTTTGTGTCTTGGCGAAAGCAGAACTACAGTTGACGAACTATGGCTTTACTTCTAAAACTTGGTAGAACACTGCATTAAGCAGTTTTTTCTAAGCACCTAAAATGTACAATAAAGAGAAATCCCTCGATCACTAGAGAAATCATACAGGGCAAAGGAAAATAAAAACGTAAACGGAGGGCAAACAGGAATAGGTCTGATCGTAATGAGAGTGGTGTCATTAGCCAAATGAGTAAGGAACATAAGCGTCTTGTCAAGGTGGATAAGTTTTATAATGTAACATTCAAAAATTTTTAACCTAGGCACCTAGCAAATTTTGGCGATATGATAATCCAGCGAGGACTCAAAGTGTCGGAGATAACAATAATCACGAACGTACCGAAAGCCTTAATTTTTTTTCTCTCCAGTTTTCACTTCTGACGACGGCTTGTCACCAAATTTATCAGACTCAGCTGTCTGCTCTCCAGTTCAAAACATAGACATCGTAGAGCAAGGAGTTCTAAACTTACCTCTTCAACTGTCAGTAAAGAAAAGCTCAGGCTCCGATAAAATCCCAAACGAATTTTTTTTGTTCAGATATGAAGAGTGGATTGCCAATAGCTCACGAAAGTTTTTCAAATATGTATTGCCACAGGTTCTTTCCCGCTCGCTTGGAAGTATGCCAAAGTCATTCCAATCCATACGAGTGGCTCTATGTCTGTCGCCAATAATTTCCGACCAATCTCTCTTCTTTGTACATGTTCTAAGTTGCTTGAACACATTTTATTTAAACAACTTATGGCGTACCTTGAAATTAACAACATACTTCATCCTTGTCAACACGGGTTCTGAAAAGGGCTTTCTACAGTTACTCAGCCTACAGAAACCGCTTATGATTTTTCCGAAAGAATAAATTGCCGTGGTCAAACTGACGTAATATTCCTGGACTTTGCAAAATCATTCGATAACATATCCCATCCAAAGTTGCTGCTTAACGCCATCTTCAGAAAACCCCAAAATAACAACCTGGTTTTTATTCTTTTATTCTTGGTTTTTATTATGATCTTCCAAAATCGATCACTCTTCCAGTCAGACTGCTCACTGATGATTGTGTGCTGTACAAAACAATTAACTCCCCAAGTGACTAAGAAGAACTGAACACTAATATACAAGAATTTGAAAACTGGTGCGCTATATGGCAAATGGTACTAAACCCTGATAAATCTGTTATCATGTCTGTTACCAGGAAGAAAAATATTGATATCGCCTTACTGCATTTCAGGTAAACAAGTTAATAGGGCACAACAGCACAAGTATCTTGGTTTGACTTTCAGCTCTGACCTACGCTGGCATACGCACATAACTAACGTATGCTCTAAGGCATGCAGGGTAATACGGGGCTAGATAAAATCCGCAGTGCAACTCCCGTTATAAAAATACTCACTTATAGGATCCTGGTAAGACCGGTACTTGAATATGGGAAAATTGTGTGCAATCTCTACACTGCATCTAACAAAACGAAAATTGAAAACGTTCAAAGACTCGCTTCCCGTTTCATCTACAATAAATACCGCCGAATCGATTCACTGGCCGAATTGTGCAACTCAGCCAACCTCGAAAAACTATAATGTCACACTAGGATAGAAAGGGTGAAGTATCTCTTCCTCCTAATCCATGGTCACTTTAAGATTAATACATCACACTATTTTGTAATACAACGCAATGAGCACACAAGACATCGTCATAGTATGTACATTCCTTTGCCGCTTTCTCATAATGATTGTTTTAAATATAGCTTTTTTCGTCGAGCTATTAAAGAGTAGACCATGCTGCGTGAGCTCATTGTAGAAAGTGATACTCTAGATGCCTTTCTTGAAAGCCTGAAAAGATATTTTGAAACGCACCTATATAAAAGCTGTCCCTGTGCACATCGTTTTTTTTTTCTGTATTGTTTGATTTTCTGCCTTACGTCCAGTACATTTGCTTGCATTTTGTGTCGTATTTTTATAATTGTTGAATTGTGCTCCCTTTTTGAATGCGCAATCTTTTTCTCCACTCCTGTAATGGCTGGCAGTATTAATAAATGAATGAGTGAATTTCCCCTGGCATGCATATAGCCTAGGCGCTTGCCCTTGCACAACCGTTGGCCGTTTGAGACTGTGTTCCTCGCGTAATTGCTGCGATGTCATGAGTCAGACTTAGTGCACGCGAAAGCTACGCTGAATAGTGTGAAGCGATAGCCGAAACATGGTTACACATGGTAAAGCTCTTTATTCGGCTGAAGGTTTTGCATTGGTCATGGCTATTCAATTTTATCATATCACCGTTGAGTACATTCCAGCATATCATACAGAAGGAGGTCCCAGAGTCAGCTACTGAAGATAATCCGGTGATACGTAAAGAAATTCCTCTTGGTTTGAACTTGGTGTACTCCGAGTCCATGTCGCTGCTACAGCCGAGGCGCGTGGCGCGCCTCCATACCTATATACTCCAGATTGACTTCAGCGATCATGTCTCGACATGTGGCTGCTCACGCGTTAAGCAACTTCCCACTTCAGTTGACCTTTGAACGACTTGACCTTGTCCTTTGGTGGATACATAGCTACCCTAAGTGGTTGTGGCTACAACTTGACCTCGAAGCTGTTTAAAGGTCAACGGAAGCACATGGTGACCTTGGCTTTACCTCGCGTAGTGAAGCTATTACTTTAAAAATGTTTGGCTGTCAGAGCACAATAACGTTTTAATGCGCCTCTAACGTGTCCTGCGAGGTCCCCTTGTTTCGTGACAAATAATATATCGATCAGACAGGTGAACGACCGACGAATGCAGGAAGGAAAAAAAAACAACAACAAATAAATAACGAAACCATACCCATCTTGCGCAGCACTTCTTGCCATGCACTGATTGTAAGCCACATTTTCGTGATTTTAGAATTCCAGGAACAAGTAAGCAAGAACAGCCGAACAGTTTGAAGCATTCCAGAAAGCGCGCAGTAGTTCTGAGATAATATTTGTTTCACGCTTTTGTCAGTAATTCTGCCGACACACCTCTTGCATGCATGTTTGCACCTGTTCAAGCCAGTGAATGTGCCTCTGCCTTCAATAAATAGTTATGAGACGCGCCTGTGCTCTTCTTCATCGTCTCCTCTCGCCCTGTCTTTCTGCACCTAATGAAATCGCCACAGTATCTGACAACCGGAGTAGCAGTTAATTGTTTTGAAACAGGTTGGCTTCGGTCTTCAGGGATATTGTATGCTTATTAAATAAGCAGAATGAGTTATTTACGTATTCTGTAGAAGTTGGCCTTGTGTTCACTTTTATTACGCGGTAGCGAATACAGCTCGTCCGGTCGAAAAGCCGTCGGCGTATGGTAGTCATCGCGCGTCGGAAATAATCGCGGTCTTCGTAAAAAATCGTATCACGGTAATTTGTAGTTCATGTCTGATTGGTGTGTGATAAGCGATGACAGCTTAATGAAATCGTTGTAATCATGTGCACGAAAGCCACCGCGCTGAAAATAAATGGCTAGATGAAAGCACCCCACTACGCGTGTTTCTTATCTTTGCTGCATCGCTTATAGTTTTGCTGAAAACTGGCCCTAAATCGCCGCGAACGTTTGAAACATGAGCGAAAACACTGACGTTTAAGCGCGTCATTAACAACAATTCCAGCCGCGCACAACTTTCCGCGACGGCGAGCCTATGCGGCGGATCTATAGAGGGGCTTTAACCGAAACGTGTCGGATCTGGACTCTCGCAGCCATGTCTTTGTCCGCCGTGACCATATCCGTCCTCCACTTACACCGGTCCACTAACACCGGTCTGCGTGCTCCATCGTGCGACGAAGACCTTTACGCAAGACATCAACGCTCGTGGAGACGTCGTGTCTGTTGACAGTCTTGAACACGCCTATCTTGCCGCGCTTCAGCACGTGGTGGCCCCTACAGTCACTTTCGCTTTGACTCTGCCACTTTCTCCTGCGGTATTATCTAAGCATGTCCGCTGGGAAGATCCTCTGGCTTCCGCTCTGCGGGGAGAGAGGGACCGGGTATCGAATCAATCATCGAATCAGTCATCAGCTATAGCCCATTTACAGACTCAATGCTGCAACGCTAAGCAGAAGACAACGTGATAGTCAAATAATTATTCTTTCGTCGGGTTTATTTATGTCATGTGTGAAATGGCGATCTAGCATTATTGAATGGTTGTTTCCGGGGTCACGGAAACCGCAGTGAATGCAGCAGTTTTTTCAGTTGAGGCTGCGTTACCTGCATTGTATGCCGATTTTTAAGCGCGAAAACTGTTTTCGGATAGCTTAATGGCGAACTTCCGGTATGAGGCAGGTAGCAAACAGACCGGCCTACTTTTCGTATTTTCTATTTTAGCTCTGCTGGATACTTACTCTGGAGCTCTGCACTGCTCACATTTTAGCAATCTTTACCATCGGATATTTTAATTAATGTCACGGCTCTTCGTAATTTCGCGACATGGGCTGTGATGACGCCGTGATTGAGGGCATCAGAAATTTAAACCACTTGGCGTTCTATTAACCTGCACCGATATCGAACTAGTGCGCGGCATTGTGTTTTTCACCTCTATCGACACTCGGCCGCTGCGACACTCACGTCACCAGGATCAGTAGTCGAGCGCCATATACCACCGAGCCAATAGATCCGGGCTGCGTTTAATGTTTCATTGTATTCCAAACATAAGCTATTTGTTTTTTTTTTTTTGTACTGCGGCGTATTACATACTAATACTGCGAAGTGAACAACCTCTGGCGCATTTTGATGTTTAGCTGGAGTTTATTTTTATGTTAAACAATATTTTATTTTATAGACGCTTTCTGCTGAGCAAAGTGTTCCAGAGGTATTCCGAATTTGGTTTGCATTTTTCTACTTTACCGTAGACATAAAGATGGGGTTAAAAAGATAATTTAAAGCATGCCGCATTATTTGGTGCTTAAACACCTTTCTTTTTTGTCTAATGCTGCCATCATCATTAAGGAATTTTTTTAAATGGCCAGATAGTCATGAAATTCTTGACACTCATTTCTTGTCAGATGTTGATTCACCGATCATCGAGTGGGAAAAGAAAAGCGAACGCCTAGACATGGCTCATACTCTATACCCAGCTCTTTTATATACAGAAGGAACTACCAATTAAAGCGTCACTAAATCATTCATGATGAGTCATGCCACGACATGGTTGTCATAGCCACAGATGGGTCAGCCACCATCCATGGTTGATGCATTGATTTAACCTTAGCAAAGCAAATAATATATCCACAGCTAGAACTGAATATCTCAGTGTATATCACACCGATAATAAAACAGTCGTGATTCGTGAGTGCCACTGCTAAGTAATAAAGGGTGTCGTTCTACGGTTTCGCGATCCAACCAGCTTCACAGCGGAGATTGGAGCCACAATTTTAAGCCAGAATCCTGTAATGCCTTAGCGTTGTCAGTAGAGGGTATTGGCAGAGGGTGTCAGATTTTCGAGGGAGATTGTTAAAAGTAAATAAACAAACCTCGTCTCCACTGGGAATCGAGTCTCCATCCCTTGGATCCCCAGCCCAGCGCCTTACCAACTGCGCCACGCCCCGGATCGTCAAACGTTTATCGTAATTCCTCTTGTCTACCATACGGATACCGTGATTCCGCGTGTGAAAGATACTGCGCCTTTCCTTTCCGGTAAACTAATTATAGAACGTCGGTGAACTTGGATGCTTTCAATGGATTGCTGGTCGTGTTCGACAAGGGGCGCGTCATGTACCGTCACGACCGGTCATGCTATCGCCAGGCGATTCATGGACAGACGAAGCAGACCCCGCCGGGCGTCCGATGCGTCGTCTTTCATTTAGCGCTTCGTCGAACGCCGCACTATAGAGCAAACAGCAGACCCAGAGGAGGCGTTAGTACAGCAGGCATCAGCGGCGTTTGAAATTTATTTACTGGATAGAAAAGGTGTAGTATCTCTCACAATTCTTCACGGACACATGTACTATGTCGTAAAGGAAGGGACGAAGGTGGAGTGAAAGATGAGAGGGAGATAGAGGTGCCGTAGTGGAGGGCTACGATTCACCGCGCTTTAATGGCTTTCGTCTCATTGCACTTTAGTGGTTCAAGGCGCCTTCTACAATGTTTTTTTTTTTTTTTGTCCGTCGATGTGGAGCCTGCATGTGCGCAGTGATCGAAGGCAGGGGCAAGATTAACTGATCTGTTCGGGGGGCCATCACGTGTTCAAAACCCGCTCGATGCCGAAAGTATTTTGCTTCATTTTTTGTTTTTACGAAGGATGATTACCGACAGACGGCCGCAGCTGGGTTTTCATTCGACTAAGCGGTATAATGCTGTTGATTAAAGCCCTCCGCCAGGTCCTTGGAAATGATAGAAAAAGAAGAAGCTAGGTTGCTTAACCAAGAGGGTGTTCTGACTGTCTACTCTTCACTGGGGCAAATGGAAGAAGCAACTGAAAGTAGCAAGTATCAGGGTCGGGAAGACGGTAATATATATAGCTCAGCACAATCGTGTTACGACCAACTATTTGCATGACTGAAACACGTGGTTGTACATATATGCCGGTAAACATGGATGTTTGAGTAAGTCGTAGTGGTGAGTTGTTAATAAATGCACATTTATAGACAAATTATGGTGCCATACGGTTTGCGCCATGATGATTGGCGTGACGCACAAGGCTGAACTGCAAAACGTTGAATCTGGAAATTAAAGACAGCGGGAAGATTCCAGGCCAGAAGGGCGACGAGGGAAACAAGAAAGCTGCTTGAAACTGCAGTATTAAGGCTTTACTTGACTACGTTCGCGTCAGATGGAAATGGACGCAGAACATGTCCGCAGGCCTTGTGTCGTTCAGAAGAGTTCGGAGTAAAGAATGATTATACGAGGTAGCTGATGCCAAAATGTCACTGCGCTTCACGTTTCGTAGACATGGAGTAAATAATCAGGCAAAATGTCAATTAGACATCGAAACAGCTTTGAATGTTGACATAGTGTATGGACGTGCAAATGGTAGCGACGTTTGAATTGTGCGGAAGGCGTCAAAGGCGTCAAAATTGTGGCAGAAAAACTGCAAATGAGACGTATAATAAGGATTGGAATCGATGAAAGAGTGAATAATGAACATTATTAAGGCAAGATTTATTATTATAAAACATTATTATTATATTATTAATAAAAATAATTATCATTAATTTATTATTATTATTATTATTAAGACATTATTAGGACAAAATGTTCCCCAAAAATGGGTAAAGAAAAGGCTGCAACCATGGTGACGTGATGCCAACATGATTGCCATGGTGACAGTGCTCGCATTCCAGCAAAATTGTGACGCCTTAGGAGAGGGCGGCGACGCGATGACACCGTGGGGAGAAAACGGTTGCATGATGAAAAAAGTAAAAAAAGCCTCGAAAATTCTTGCTCGTCGCCTCCCCTCCAGGCGCTTCCTGCTTGCGCCAGAATTTCACGTGGCTATTAGAGCTTCGCGGGATAGGAACGACGCCGTACAGCCAATGTTACACTTGTATGAGCACTGCAATGAACGCGCCCCAAGGAACGCCACATGACAGGAGCGAGGGTTTACCGTATTATCTCACACTTGTAGAATGAAATGTGAGAGATACTGCGCTTTTCCTTGACTATAAACCGATTATAAATACACATATCACTAGAACGAACTCGCGCCAAGGAAATAACATTTTCACGCTGTGGCACGGGCCGGGATTTGGTAGCAAGACCCCTACAAGGGACGCGCGATATGCCGTGTGCAGCAGCAACACCCAGGCTTTCGCATTTCTGCAGGGCTCTAGGAATTTTTTTCCCTCCAGCCATCATATCCATAGGTGTTCACATACATGCGCACAACCGGTGGGCGGTAGCAGTTTTAATATGTTGGCCGCGAGATCTAGCAGAGCCTCCACCTTGAGTGGACATAATCGATCAGACATGGCAGTAATTGAAATACAGTAATGAAATTACTGTAATTTAATTACTTTTTCCGGTAATTTGTAACGTAATGAATTACTTTTTCGGTTCGGTAATTTAGTAATGTAATGAATTACTTTTTGGTAGTAATTTCGCAGCAAAAGTAATGAATTACTTTTGAAATTACTTTTACTAAAGTACGCCACTACTCCTTCAATAGACAACAAAGTGTAGTGCCGCGAAAGCAAGAACAAAATGCGGCAAGCCGAACCCGGAGTAACGGATCGGCAAAACGAGACAGAATTGAGCAGAGCAGTGCGTCTGAGACCTCGTGTGTACCAGGGTCACTTAATGCGGCTATCCCATGACAACCATTCTCCAAGCAGCAGGATTCAAGGCGCCAAGAGAATGCCGAAGGGACGGATGGTGTAAGAAGGCCGGAGTTGAGAACTAGCTGGAAGCGCAGCGCAGTGGCACTCCCTGTTGCGTGGGCTAGGGCACAGTGGTGCTTGGTTACACACGTCACCACGGGGCAAGGGAGGATTGGGGTTTGGGGAGATAAGCGGAAGGATCCATGGCGTAAGCCATCATGGCTTGAGCATTACTGAGCACTGAGCAGTGAGCACAAGGTGCCGACTTCGATTCTTAGGACTGCGGAAGCAATAAATAACCTAGCTTCTTCGGGCCTTCAAATGGCGGAGACAGCTCCGGGCAAGCAAGAGGCTGGGTTCGCCGCTCATTTCACGACCATTTGACCATGCTTCAAAGTGTGACAGATACTGCGCCTTTTCCTTCCTGTGAACCAATTATTATTATTCGATCATGCTTCTGCTTTTTTTTCTTTTGCTGTTGTCTTGTTTTTGTAATGGCAAATGCTGTAGGAAAGAGGAAAGCAATAGCTCTCTGGGACGGAATTTGGCGGGAAAACGAAAGAATGTGTGTACTTCGCATCTGGAGAACAAGTTTTCGCTTTGTTTACTAGTTTTACTTAGTTTTTGCATGGATGGAAACTAGGAAGTAATTTAAAAGTAATTGAATTACTCAGTAGAAGTAATTGTAATGTAATTTCATTACTTTTTGGAAGCAGTAATGAGTAATGTTTTTAATTACTTTCCTGCGATTTTCAGCAAAGTAAGTAGTAATGTAATTTAATTCCTTTTCAAAAGTAATTTTGCCATGTATGTAAT
The DNA here is from genome assembly GCF_055883805.1 of Amblyomma maculatum. Classification (NCBI taxonomy): domain Eukaryota; kingdom Metazoa; phylum Arthropoda; class Arachnida; order Ixodida; family Ixodidae; genus Amblyomma; species Amblyomma maculatum. The sequence continues at coordinate 14,521,417 of NW_028146738.1, forward strand.
CGATACACAGTGGGTATAATCGATTTTAAATTCCAGGACTACCTGCTGACAGGTCACAGATTCTGATCTGACAGGAATTAAGCGTCATGGTCATATGACTTGAATGCCAGAGGCTGGTTGTAGGAAAAACCTGCTTCTAGGCTCTCTCCGTCGTCTGCTCTAGTAGACGATGCAAACCATCGGTCACCACGGCACCGTTATTTCGCAGTGACGCCGCGCGCACGTTCAATGTGTTTATCTCCAGCATGCGTATAATGGCTAAAGATAAGAAAAATTGGCGCGAATCAATCGACGCCTGAATGCAAAGCACTTGAGAGACCTCAGCTTGGCGTGGCTTGATTGCCGTTGCTTCTTGCTAAGTTCTCCCAAGGTCGAAGCAGGTCAACCCGCGGCGCTCGGGATCACGCGAAAGCGTCGCCAAAAACATTTGAAACAAGCGTTAGCTACTCCAACCCTGAACGGTTGGCTTGCGATTCGGTCCTGAACTTGTGGACAGCACGAATGAACAATCCGTGCTGGCTCTGAAGGCGTCTGTGAGGAGCGAATTTCAAGGCAAGAAAGCGAAAGTGTATCAGTGTAACGCACCATATGTTCTGCAGGAACACGAAAAGTACTTAGAATGCGCACGGAGTCCATCTCAATATGGCCGCTGTGCACGGCGCTAATTTCCCGTGAGCTGTACTGGTGGGCGGAACTTTTGGTCTGGGCGAGAAAAATCGAACGGCGGACTCGCGTTAGCAAGTATGCCAGGGCATGGCCTCCGAGATCACCTCCGCGCGCACGTTTCTCTCCGGCCGTTCCAATCGGCCGGAGAGAGCGTTAAGTTGGAAAAGGGGCGTGGCAGCGTCTTTCGCCGCACCGCGGCGCTCGCCACCTATGCATCAAGTGTTCCGCCGCGCGTATATCCGATTCCAACAAACGGATGCGGCGCGAGGGGGAAAACGAAGATGGAGAGGGAGAAGAGGCCGTCGGCTGGCTGTTACGAGCTGCGGCCGACACCCCCATTCCACGCTAGCGACCCGTGGGCCTCGGCTACCTCGGCCAACACCTTCTCGGCGCCCGTGTTGTGGTGGCAGCAGTGGCAGTGCGCGATGCGCGTTGTTGCGTGGATGTGTGTGCGCGCTCTTGTGCTATACTTGTGCCGCGAGTTTTCTCCAAAGACCGCATGCGGCTAGTCATCTTGTCTTGCCCCGGATGAACTAAATGCGATTTGTGCATTGATTCAATCGCTGGCGCAAGGCCGCTCTACGAAGCCCTTCGTGGCTCAGACGCAGGTTTGTTACATACCGCTTACATGCAAATCGGCCCCGAAATGCGATCTATTTTATGAGGTAACCCAAGCCTTGTATTTCGGCAAGATCCCCACTAAGGTACGACTGTATTACTTACGCCCTCCGGTGAAGAAAAGACCTGCATTTAAAAAAAAGCAAACCGTCCGCAGCTGTGCTTTCTGACCGCCTCTACTGCGTGCAGACACGTTCCGCCGTGCATGCAGTGAGAGTGATTTGTGCATTTCGCAAGGCGGCAATGAAATGAAAGTGCGGAGACCAAAAGCACTTGGCTGCTTTCGGGATGACGTGTTTTGTTCTACTGACAGTAATGTGCGGCTTCTGCAAGCTCTAAATGAAACAGCTGTGATTGAAGTTTGGTTATGTGTAAAGCACGAAGTTCGTTACTCGTCCGCGTTCATGAATGACATGCACGCCCTTTTTTATTTGATCTTGGAAACCAATTCCAAAATTTGGAGATCGCCCGCAATATCACCAGAGGAAGTGACCTTTACAGTATGAAACATTGTTTTTGTATGCTACTTTTTCGATAAATGACAGCCATGTGGCACTTTTCAGAACAATCTTGTTTGCGTTATGCCCTGTCGCCATCTGCTGCCTCTGACTGCACTCGCGAGTTTTGTTTCGTTAATTTGCATGGTTACTAAACAGCTTTTTGTTGCTCTTTTGGTGTGGTATAAGGGGTTCAACTTCTACAAGCAAGTTTCTTTTTTTTGCAAAGTAAGTGATGACAATTTGTTGCTACAATATATTAATCCATTTCTCTCTGCCACCAGCCCAAAGTGCCATGTCCGGTGAAGGTATATGTCTGTACTGATCAGTTAAGCGAGACAGAATGCATGAAACAAAGTCAGTGACTGTTTTCACATAGAGGAATAGAGAAGAAGTAATTCATTTGTAGCCAATGTGCATGAAGCAAAAAAGGTACTATCACTGGCATGTTTTAACCGTTGCAGCATATCTGCGCTCTTGCTGCCCATGTTACGATATGGACTGTTACTGTTACGATATGGACAAACTGTCCCGATGAACTAGAATTCTGGCTGGATTATCCACAATCACTATAATATTTGGCTTCTGCTGTGCCTTGGTTGTATAGTCCTTCCCCCTAGCAATAGCAACACACTTTCACCACTAGTACATCAAGTGAAAGTTGCTGGTTTGCATCATGCACCTTGCAGCAGCAACCTTGTGCCACTCTTAGGATAAATTAAATTTGAAGGGAATAAACACTGCATGTGATGAATAAGACACCAATGGAGTGCACATCAATAGAGTGCCCAGATGTACAGGCGCCCAAATCTTTAACTGGCGTGCGCGAGCGGCGACTTTTCTGTGCGTCAGCGCCCTATGACAGAGCGAAGTTGGAAACGGGATGAGGCTAAGCGCATGCTCACAAAGCACGCTCGGCTGGACGCGTCGTCTGCCAGGCTGTTCCGTCCAGCTGAGCGTGCTTCGTGAGCATGCGCTTAGCCTCATCCTGTTTCCAACTTCGCTCCGTCATAGGGCGCTGACGCACAGAAAAGTCGCCGCTCGCACACGCCAGTTAAAGATTTGGGCGCCTGTACCATTCACAGTAGCATACTGCACCAGTGAAAACTGTCAAAAAGTGTGAGAAGCTCATAGCCAACTTTATTATAAGCGGAACATATTTCAGCTCCATCATGTAATGAGTTGCAAGACGAGAAGTGAAAAGAAGTGAAACTTTTCCATAGACGTATCATCAATAGTGGTATTTAGTTAGAAATGTTGCAGTAAGGTGTTCACTTGGCACAAATGGTCTGAGGCTAAAGTTGATGGAAACTGCCTAGCCAGTGTCATCGTCCAGAAGAGCCAGACTTTTTCCATGGCCACAGTGGAAAATGTGAAGTGCTTCCGAGCTTCTCCTTTCCTACTTTTTTTTACCCTCCGTCTTTGTTTATACATAACTTATTTTTCATTTTCAATTCAGTTTCATTGCTTCATTAACATAAACTTGTATTTTTCACATTGAGAAAAACATCCATGAGCAATTTCATTGCTTTAAAATATGGACCTCTGTTAAGAACTTATTCCTGCTTCATTTCTTCACATGCACCAAGCAAAAGCCATTAAGCTTTGGTGTCGTAATTTCTGGATGCATAAACAATACTAGCCTACACTGTCACTATCTGCAAAAAAATCTGTTATTGTGTCCTGTAAAGCTGGAAAAAAGGTACAAAATTCTTGTGATGCTCAAGTTGGCAGACAATCCCTGCATATTGTCGATTTCAGTCGTACTCCATGTCTGTCATCTTAAAGTAAAGGGTATGAAAAGTGAACCAGATATGATTAACGCAGCCTTTTTGATATATTTTGTTCTCAGTGACTTATGAATACACAGCTTTCTAAATATATTTTCTATCACATATGGCCCCTATAGCCAACATGGTTTAGAAGAATGTCAGTTTGGGCTAAATAGTGCATACTGTTCGAGACTGAAAATAATAGTGCTAAGAAGTGACACAAGAGAGAATGACGCAGGACGAGCGCTAAATTCATCTGGCCTTTATTCACTGCCAAGGCAGCAAATATATAGAAATTTTAAGGCATGCGCATGAACAACAACACGACGCATTAAACAAACCGTTCAAGATATGTCATCTCAGTCTTGAAAAGGTGAACCGATGTACCACTCACACGCTTTCCCTCTCTTTCTTATGTGAAACGCCTCCAAGACCTCGCATGCCTTCAAATCTCTACTTCTGCCCAGAATCTTTATCTCATGAAACCGTGGTTCACATATCTTTCAGTGCACGCATATTTTTTCCCCCGCTGCATGTTTTGCCGCTCGGTTGCACACGAAGCAATTTGCACAATGCTGTGAAAGATGTGCACCTCCTGGTTCTTTTTGTGATAGTGCATGCTCAGCTGCACGGTCATTCACACGGCGCCTCGATTGGCCCACATAGGCTTTTCCGCAGGCCAGTGGTATCTCACATACTACTCCTATGCAGCACTTCACGTACTGCTTGCTATGTTTTTTGCTGCAAGCGCCCTCCTTTTCATTGCTCGCAATGCGCGCGCATAATTGTGCAAGCTTTCGTGGAACCTTTTTCACATTGTGCGGAACCCTGTGAACATAGGGTACCACTTCTGGTTTCACGCTTGACTTTCTTGTCTCGCACGACTTTTTGAACATTACACGTTTGGTTTTCCTTAGGAAGGCTTCAGCATCACCAGTGATTACCGAGCTTGGGAACCCCGCCATAGCAAATCAATCCACTTGCTTTTCAAAGCTCGCCTGCATAGTATGTTCACACGACTTCACAAGAGCAGACCCAAGGCAGAGGTTAGCAATAGCGCGTTTCACAGTCTTTGAATGAGCCGAGGAATAAGGCAGCAGCTCCTTCCGTGCTCGAGGCGAGTATTGCCAACACACATGATGCTTGCCCAAGGTAATACTTAAATCTATACTTAAACTGAAAATATCCTCGCAAAGGGAGTTCACGGGTAAAACACAATCCCTGCCCCTCTTCTTGAAAGTTGGCTAAAACTGGGCTTACAGCATCTGTGTAGGTCAAATCTTTCTGTTCTTTAATAACTATTAGAAAATCATCAACATACCTGAAAAAGTTTAGTACTTCCTTCTCAGTCAAACTGAGTTCTAGGGTGCGGTCATTAAAGGCTAAAAAAATGTTAGCACAGGGGCTACGCAGGATCTCATGCAAGTCCTTCGTCTTTGTCGGTAAAAGCTGTTATCAAAAGATACAAACGTCACACTGAGATGAAATTATACCAGCTTCATAAAATTACTAATTGACACACCTGAGGAGTTCTGAAATCAACTGTGCCGCTACTCTCTATGGCATCCCTTACAGAAGTGAACAAGGAAGGCATCGTGGGGCTGTCACATGAATATGCATTCATGCACTTTGAACTCGGGTGACTACAGTTTCTGGACCAAAAAGGTACATTTAACCTAGCAGCAATGAACATTTGTCAGTATCCTTCCTTTAACTGTGCTTTGTAGGCCATATCTGTTAGCAACTTCCTAGCACCCTCTACAGACAAAAGCTTGTGGATGTGTGTTATCAAACAGCCTGGTAGGCACCATAGGTTTTGATGGAACCAATAAGCTTGAAATGGTTGTGAAAATGTTATGAACTCTGGGGACTATGGTTTCTGGGCCAAAAAGGTACATTTAACCTAGCAGCAACAAACAATTGTCAGCATCCTTCCTTGAACTGTGCTTTGTAGGCCATATCCTACCTGCAACTCAAGTCTGAAGAGGTCTGTACCCACATTATGGCAGTTGTCCAGCTGTCCCCTTTCTTAGCAACCGAACTCTCGTCTTCATTCATGCTGCATATACATTTAGTATGTTTCCTTTTTGTTGTGGCATGAAAGGATTGGATAACCACAATATTTAAGATGACTACTGGCAGAGCACTCCAGTTTTAAATTTAACAAGGACTGTATGACGTCTTAAATTACACAGCAGAAGTCAAACTGATTGAAGCACTATTGATTTTCTAATGTACCGGTGAAAAACACAAGAACACACAATTTCAACAAAGACAGGCAATTTCCTTCAATTTGTTTACTGCACGCCAATGACATCTGAACAGCACGCACGAGCTGTTATAATTTGGTTAAAAAAAAAAGTTGCATGCATCTGCTCTGGTGTATGTATGTAGGGTATGCTGTATTGCTATTTCTAAAGAAAAAAAAACACTTTGACCAAAATGTGGCTTCCCTGGCTTAGGGAGAGCGAACCACTTTGCGGCTCTTCATCTATTTACAAACAAACACTCTATTACCATCAAGCAAAAAGCCAGGCTTGCTAACCAAGTGTACATATGTTTTACAAAGCTAGAATTTGCATTTTTCGATTGTAGTTTGTACTGCCTTGCAGTGGATATCTAATGGGGGAGGCAGTAAGTTACAACTGGTCGGCCCCACAGCTACAAATAAATATAGCAACGACATACCAAACCCCCACAAAAATACTTATCATCGATGTGTGACCGCTTACAGAGTAAAGGATAAAAAATAATGATTTAGGCAACCAGCGCCAAGGCAACGACGAAATTGAGTCGTGTGTGTTGTCCATTTTGGCCTTGAAGTCGAACCAACTTGCCCAACAGCACAAGCCTCAATCGAACAGTTTGAAGCATGAGCGCTCAAATCTCGAAGCAGTAGTACAAGTATAACAGTAGAAACTTCAGTTAATGACGCACATTTCGTGGCACCACCAAAGAACTATATGGATCTAGCGCCAGTGCAGTCAAACCAGACAGGCAGACGCTTTAAAACTCGGATCAACATTGTGCTACTAGCCAGAGCCAAGTACTTGCGGGCAACACATGCGGCAACAGCCGTAGACACCCTATGGTAACAGCGGACCGCGTCCGTGAAAACCGCGTACATTCAGAACATAAATATCTGTAGTGCATTTCCGTAAGCACAAGACAATTCACGAAAGCCAATAGTTTAAAATTCGGCTTAATGTGGAAGCAGACGGTGCCTGAAGTGGTCATCAGAAAACCAACATCGCTTCAGCACTATTGCTGGGGAAAAATGTGAACTTGCAGCGCAACTGTTTCCACACTCGTTTAAGGTTAATTTCAAAAGAAATGCTTTGCAAACCGGGAGGAGCAAAACAAACCTCTGAGATATTCTGAGGAGATAGCGAGCTCGGTATACTGGGCGCAGCCATCTTGCAAAATAACATCAATGACACTAAGAGAAAAAACAAAATGTGTCAAATATAGCCACATTTAACTGTTTCAAAACATGCACGCAAAGTAGTGAATTATATTGTGTTCTGTGTTATGAGGAGTAAACAAAATAATTTGTAATGTGTCTAAAGGCACATGATTGTATGTGAACAGAAGCAGTATTTCGGGCAGTCAATAGGTAGCAGCGTAGCAACACGACGCAACCACAGCGACATTAGCAGCATGGCGCATTGTAGCGCAGCACCATGCGCAGCACGGGAAGAAACTTGTACACGGTGGTAACGGTGGTTTTGAATTCGGACATCATCAAAGTGGAGCCATAGAGCTTTCATCATCAGGAACGTTGTAAACTTCGGCTGTGGATCATGGTTCGGACCAGCGGACGGAGACCCGAGGACGACGAGCAGCGTAGGCGCGGTGTGTTCCATGCAGTGAGAACTAAAAGATGACCCTTCGTTTAGGACTCCATACGGGTGTTGTAGCTAGAACGCAGCTCAGGGCTTATTCCGAAGCACACGTCTCTGGCAAGGCTGTAAACAACCTAATATTTGAGACGGGGCCTGCTGTCCTAAAACGACTAGCGTACTGCAGCTTTTTTCAGATGCCTGCGGCTGTTTCGTTGGTGATACTCTGACGATGCGCGAGTGCTGCCATGGCTTTGTGAAAACTTTCAAAAGCTGCATTTCAAAATGCGCAAAATAAGAGAGCTAGATAATGCAACCATAGTACATGCTCTCTAGGTAAGTATGAACTTCATGCTGCAAAGTGAATTATAGCTCAATTATTCAGCAATCTTGATTCAAAGGTAATTGCGTGAAATGTAGGGACAAGGAAGAAATAATTCTTCCACAACTGCACAAATGTAACGAGCGCTCATATTTTGCACAGTTTTGCATAAAGTTCTCACAAGCAAACTTCTTTCACCTCCCAGTTATGAGCATGCATTGTGTGCCCGTTATTGCTTCCAAAGCATTTTATAACACCAGTACAATTAGTCATACCTTGCTAACAGGTACACATTGATTCTAGACTCAAACTGCCTCATAAAAAGTTTCCTGTTATCAGAAATCTTGATGAAACAAAGATTAAATGCAGTGTCAAGCCAAGTTTGTAGCAGTCAATTGTTCAGTTCTTTCATGTGCAATATCGTGGTTGACATTTCATGCAAATGATTTAACACCTTGACGTGCCTAGTGAGTTATGACAAAACATGGTATAGGCTACATTCTTATATCTTTACAGTGGAACTGTGTTTGTTAAATAAGTGTCTCGTCTCGCACATAATTGCTGTAGAATTGTTACTGAAAGGGCCCACAAAAAGCCATTTATTAAAACTAGAAAACGCGTGCAAGCAATCAGTACCTCTGCAATGCAAACATTTTCAAGCTACCTGCATTAGCACTGATCGTATCGGTGCAAAAAATTACTCTTGTCCCCATCAACTCAGCGCATGCCACCATGCCCTGTCCCGCCTGCCTGCCTGCATCACCTGGGAGTGTCCAGTTATTTTGTGCACCCAGCAGACCCCAATAACATCATTGAAGAGTGAGCGCACGAGAGGCGTTGCCTTATTTTATTGCGAGCAGTTGCCAGGAGCACTTTTTAAACATTATCTGCAAAGCTTTGAAATTTGACTTGAGTGCTCAGAAAGACCACCTCCGTGAACTTCTTGCATTAAAATATTACCATTGAAGCACTCATCAGCTCAGCATGTTTATCAGCTTCAAGCAGGTAGGACAACTTTATAGACTGTGACTGTACTAGCTTAATCAAGCAATTCTTGAAGCTTTGTGAGGGGTGTGACGATACCTCTGAGCATGTCCATCTGCTTCATTCTTTTGCTTGCCTGTGCCCGCAATGAACATGAATTCTTTCCTGCTGAATGATAGTCATAAAGGACCTATGAAAATGCCTTTCTGGGCTGTGTTAAATGCTTCACAAATTTTCCTGATTGTCGTTGCGTTTGCCACATGTCAAAACCTACTTTCTCAAGCACTGACGCACATTTACCCCCATTTTTCAATGATATGCTAGGTCTCCTAGGGCACCACTCACATCACACTTGTGTTCAACAGCACCACTTCCACACAGTATTAACATTACAGCGGGCCTGACATAACGGAGACAATGTTTAGTTCGGGGTCATTTCCTTCTTGCATTAACTGGAATAGTCCTTTCCGCTTGCAAAGGTAACAATTTCTTTTTCCAACGGATGCCAAGCGTTGCCCTTAAGTGGACTGATGAAGCTAAGACATTTGCAGGGGTCAAGTGGATTCAACTAGTGCAGGACCTGGTTAATTCGAGAAATATGGGAGAGACCTTTGTCCTACCTGGGCCTAGAAGCAGTGTGTCCTACTCAAGATCCAAGGGTCTTGGAGGGCTGGATTCCGATCTCACCCTCTTATCTCAAAGGCAAAGTCTGAGTTTGCAGCACTTGCCAAAGTGGCCATGCGGTATAGTCTTCTGCCATAAAGACAACCTGATACCCAGTAAGCGCCCGGCCATGACAGCTGCCAACTACTTTCTGACAAAGTTAAAGTGGAAAGACGGGCTAGTTGGTATTGGTATGATGACTGCGGGTACAAAAACACAGGATGAAGGAAGGAGACAGGTGCAGGATGAACGCTTCGTCCTGCATCCTTTGAAGCATTTGCCCTGCGTCTGTCTCCTTTCTTCCTGTGTTTTTTGCACTGAGATGCATATTTTTTTCTGGCAATGGCATGTGATTTTTCGCTCATGATGCTGACACATTCCATAACGCTGACAGCAAATTTTCTGCAAAACACTGCAAAAATTTTGTTTTTAAATTTAAATTTTAAATTTTAAAAGTTTTACAGGCTTCCCACGCGAATTCAGTTGAGTGGTACCTTCTCGTGAGTGCAGAATAAAGCTCGCTCGATGGCCGATTGGCTGCTGTTGCCTTTTTGTCCTACCAAAATGTTTGCTCACCTATGCCAATGTCAAAATGACATTGCGGCAAAGCAAGCCAGTTCCAAATCAAACAGTTTCATGGTGTAGCGCCTTCCCCTGGCTGCGCAAAGACTGCGGCCAAAGCATGGCCGCTGGAAAAATGAAAAAGGACGCCGGCTGGCAGTGGCACGTGAAACCACAGTTGGCTGGTTTGTTCTAGTCTAGATCATTATCAGCTGTCTCGTCCTTCGCTCCTGAGGTCTTCAGCCTACAATGTATTTGGCCCCTGTTCCTTTTTGCATAATGCCAGCCTTGCCTCGAGCCCAAGTAGCATTTAGCTTCTGCGGCATTGTTTTGATGTGATAGCTTAAAGACTTCGTTTTCCAGAAAATCCAGCAACAGCAGCAATATTGATGTGAGCGAAAAATCATGGGCATGCCTCTGGCAGGTAGCAGTTGGCAGGTGAGAAGCCGTGCACTGACTGGTCAGCAGGTTGTCTGTCGCCACGAAGCCACAAGACATGGCCGACTTGGAACTCCCGACTCAAGCAGCTCCTTTGAGATGGAGGGGGAAATGAGAATCGGACCCACCGGAAGCCTTCTATACTGTAACAAGAATCTCCCATTGATAGCGCAAGCTACAACAGTGATGCATCGTATCCTCATCGATCGGAGCAGCCAGCTGGGAGCCCCAACCGAGTGCCGTGCGCCGAGTGGAGTGGTTGGCAGCCATTGTCTCCCTCCTCACACAGAGCAGACAACTGACATTACATGGCATCTCTTCTCTAGCTGCAACACAAAAGGCCCACACCTGTGTAGCCTAGACTAGTTGAACCTGTTATGCCCATTTAAAAACTGCTCGAGTAATTCATCCGTACTAAACAGGCATGAAACAGATAACGAGTCAAGCACATTACTCCTATGCCATGCAGACACGTTCTTGGTTAAAGCAGGTCTTTTTAGCTATGGCTGTTGGTGTTTCACGTAATGTGGTAGCTCACGAGTATAAGCTAATGAGTAGGTGTGGGATGATAGTGTCACAAATTCAGGAATTGGTGATTCAGCGAGTTGTAAAGTAATGAGGATCTGCAGGGGAAGCCATTAAAACTATCGCATTAGGGCTGATGTCTTCCAGGTTTTTTCTCATTTCTTGCGTTTTTTTTAAGGTTTAATTTTTTTTTATTTTTGAGGAAATATGCTAAAAGGAACCTATAAAGGTAATTATTGTCATTGTAATGCAGTACACTTCTAGGATTTTTTTTGTTGGTATTCAAGTCAAATTTTAAATGTCTCTGCATACCCCCTTTAATTTACAAATTTCTCAAAATTGCTTTTCGCAGTCTATTTGGACATCATCTCACGGCCTACTCTTAGCTCCCCCTACTTACATAAACTTGGCCATCTGGGACCAAATGATGCAGGCGAAATGGGCCACAGTGGGGAATGGTTGTGACATTTTCTTTACTTTTCTCATCGGCATGTGTCGAGTTGAAGGGAAAGGAGGGGCATTATTTTTTACCTCCATCTGTGTTAGTAAAACCAGCTTAAAAATTTGTGTCGTGGAAATGAGTGATGAAATACTAATCGTTAGTGCACCTTTTCTAGCCACAGCAAATACCTTTTCATTGTTCCTTTAATTGAGCTGAACTAGTTCATTCATTATCACAAAAATGTATGCAGCTTTGCTTTCATCTATTTGTTCCTTCTTTGTTGTGGTTTCCATGCAGCAGTTTTATAACAACTTCATTCCTTTCGTGCACAGACAAGGGTAGGATAATGAATGGCTCGTGATGACATGCATATGAAAAAAGCCAAAAGTGATTGAAATCAAGTAAAGCATATGGAAATTTTTATTATTGTTGTTTCACAGGATATTCAATGGAAAATTATTACTTTAATCTTTTTTACCTGAAAGATTATGGTGGAAGTAGGAGAGACGGCAACTATATGTAAATAGAGAGATCCAAAGCTACAGCAGTGGCTGTTAAACCTTGTTCGTCCAAGTATACTAATTCGGTTGTGCATAGCCGAATATTGAGATTGCTCACTAGGGTCACCCCCAACCAATGCGGCAATAGGTCTAATACCACAAGTGCCACTTGGAATGCGATTGAGTGGTGAGAGTAGCAGCTGTACCAAAACCCTTTAGTCCTCCTCTAGGAGCACCAAAGGGTTCTGTTAAAGGTTTACTGCAAGGAATTTGCAACTTTCTCTGAAATCGCTGAAATTGCATTCTGGAGATCAGTTATCAAAAGCTGTTTTGTGCACTGCTTTGAGATTATTGTACTGGCAAGTTATATTTTGTAGAAGATGGCTGTAAAAGTGTGAACTTTCCTTAGAACTAGTGCTAGGTAGATTTTAATGAGGAATTATATACAACTCTGAAAAGTTTTGTTAAGCAAAAGGTGTAAAGAACTGTATTAACACGATAAGTACAAACCATCTTCTCTTGGTCACGTGTCAGTGTATGTTGTGCCTCGAGGCTCCTGTATTGTGCTCTTTCTGTGATGGGTTCCTTGCGACATAGGCAAGTGGCTTTGCCTTATGAGTGACCTTAAAGCAACTCGCACTTCCTTTAGTTTTGCACTTGTACAATCAAGCACAAGAGACGAATTATAGGGTCATTCAGCACTACACATCTTGCATCTACAGTACACCTAATGTGGAAAGCCTGGGAGTGTTGCCAGCAATCTCTCTGTTATGCTTTTCTCACTCCGAATTTTTTTTTTTATACTGTCCTCAACAGTTGAAAACGCAGCTGAGTTGATGCAGATAATTTTCGGATAATGATTGGGTTTGTCCGCACATTCACGAAGCATGCTTGGGTAGAAATACAGAAAAATACCGAGTTCTCACTATACACTAACTATCTTAAACGTAGTGGCGAACTGATTGTAATCTTCATTTATCGGAATTTGTTTTTGGCAGAATCACAAAGTGGCGGAAATATGTGTAGGTGGTTTCTTCACATTCACATTCAACAGACTAACAGACCAAAATGTGTCATAAATTATGATGGAAATGGCAAGCTCTTGCCTTGCAATTGAGGACAGCAGTACAGGAAGCAAAAGGATTTATTTATCACTGAAAATCTTATCAAATGAGCTAGAGTGTTACATTGCTGTGAAGCCTTGCCGTTACCGGTGCATCCCACCATATGGCCACATCTCGGTGAAGTATTAGAGTGCACATGATTTTTTCTTTTTCTTTCACGAGTGTTCATGTTCTATTTTAGTTTATGCACTCTCTGGCCATCACTCTGCTGATTATAAATGCTCCCTTCACTTCGCCAGTGAAGTGCGTCTAGCTTCTGTCACTCAGTGGAACCACAATGTTTTGCATTTCTTGGCTGCAATGGCGACCACGGTCATTTAATGCTTGCATAGACTTAGGCATTTGTCAAAGTGCCATAACGTCTGGGTGCGGGAACTCATATATATATTATTCTCTTCTGTAAAAAAAAAATGAATGTCTGGCAGCAGAGCTTTCTTTTTATATTAGCTTTCAATACATCCTTTTTGCCCGCCTGTGATTGACATTTTGCTCATTTATCATGGTTTCCAGCTTCTTCATACAAACAAAAGACCAGTAACATCAACTGATGAAAATATTCTTGGTAAAAACTTTTCTACAGCATTTCTAACAAAAATTTCATGGAATGATTACCTTAGAAGTATGTTTTTCATTGTGCCGAAAAGATTAGGTGTTTAAACTTTTGTAAGGTGTGAGAAATGTACTCATTTTGCAAAGCCATTGTTGTTGCACGTTGCAGCCATAAAAAGTTTGCAATCTGCAGTTCTCGTAGGACGTAAATTCACTAAGGTGTAAACAAAAAAAATGAGAGATATAAATAGCTGAGGAGGAAAAAATCGAAAGCCCATCATATTCTCCACTGTAGCCATAGAAAAAAGTCTAGCTCTTCCGCACGATGACACAGCTAGGCAGCTCCGAATGGCTTTATTAACCACTGGCTGTTTGTGTCACAGGAACACTTTTGTTCCTAATACAGTGTGCATTAAAAAACGTTTTGCTTTTTGTCCTGTAACTCATTACATGATGGAACTGAAAGAATTTACATTTAAAATAACGCTTAGAAATGAGCTCAGTCCTACTTCACACATTTTGATTCAGTTTTCACTGGTGGCAGCACGCTAACTGTGACTGGTGCATCTGTTGACTAAACTATCAGTGAACAGCAGTTGATGATTTTTTTATTCTAGGAAGCGTTCAATGGCACAAGGTTGGTACTGTGGGGGGCGCGAGGTAAACCAGCAACTTTTGATGTACAGACTGATGTACAGACGTCAGCAAGTCTGCCCGGAGTGCTCGAACACCAACCTGTCGCACAAAGAAAATGAAATTTTTGAGCAGGGGCCCAATTCTAGGAACAATGATGGCACTATACTGAAGGTGCATAGGCATACTACTTGCACTGACAGCTACACTTTACCACTAATAGAGCAGCCCAGACAAAATTTCACTTTGTTCGCTCCGCAGCACACCTCTCCAGCATTGTAGACGTGCCGACGACTGCACTAGTGGTGAAAGTGTGTTGCTATTGCTAGGGGGAAGGACTATACAACCAAGGCACAGCAAAAGCCAAATATTATAGTGATTGTGTTCAGCCATTTCGCTGCTAATATGTTATTATTATGCTATTATGAATCAAATCATATAAGAATACCCAAGTACAGATGCAGATCTGCTAAGCGAACTCTGAAGCAGATATCTCAATACCGGTAGCAACCCCAATGCTACCTATGAGTACAAAGGGGTTCCTAATGAAGACTTCGACAGAGAGATCGCGGAAGCGGAAATTTGGGCCGCAATTCGCCATTTACATACTACCTCTCAGCAATTAACGACTTAATGAATGAATATTGGAACAAAGGTGAACTTTCGCAGATGTGGAAACACGTGAAGGTTGTCTTTATTCCTAAACACAAAAAGAAACTAAGCATAGAGAACTTAAGGCCCATCTCTCTTACGTCGTGCTTAGGTAAACTTATGGAACATGTTATTCTAAATAGGCTTTAGAACTACGCAGAAGAGAATGACCTTCTGCCCAGCTCAATGATTGGCTTCAAAACTCAACTCTCTACTCGGGACGTAATGCTTCAGTTGCATGCAGAAGTGATAGATCCCCCTAACAAAACCAGAACCAAAGCAATTTTTGCCTTGGATCTGGAAAAAGCCTTCGACAATGTCTCTCATGAAGCCATTCTCCAAACCCTCGCCAACATAAACGCAGGGAACAAAACCTTTAATTACATTCCTTCCTTTCTCTCGGGAAGGACTGCGGGCAGAGCTAAGTATCGCAGGACTTGCATTGGACAAAATAGCAATAGGAGACAGAGGAACCCCGCAAGGATCAGTCCTCTCTCCCTTCTTGTTCAACCTAGCAATGATAGGTCTGCCTCCCAAACTTGAAGAAATCCAAGATCTTCAACACTCCCTATATGCTGACGATGTCACCTTGTGGGTAGCAAAAGGTTCGGACGCTCACATAGAGGAAACGCTTCAAGAAGCAGTGAATGTAGTCCAGTCATACACTAACCAGATTGGGCTGAAATGCTCACAACATAAGTCTGAACTACTAGCAGTGAGAAGGAAAACGCAAGACAAAGTAGAGATAAAAGTCTGCCTGCACGGACTACCCACAGTCGATACTATTAGAGTGCTCGGGCTCTACATCCAGAGCAATAGGAAGAGCAATGTTACTATCAACAGGCTGGAAATGACTGTGCGATAAATCACTAGACTGATACACAGAGTAACGGCAAGAAAGAGGCTGACATTTGTCATCTTATCCATGCCTTTGTACTAAGTCGATTCACATACTCTGTCCCTTATCTCCGCCTCATTCAATCTGACAAGGAGAAATTAGACACTCATTAGAAGCACCTACAAGGCTGGGCTAGGTCTACCCAGAAACACTGCAACCGAAAAACTTCTCTCACTTGGGATACACAACAATGTAGAGGAGCTGATTGCAGCTACAAAGACTAACAAACTCTAAAGCAGGCAGACAAATTCTCAACCGCATGAGAATTAATGCCGAACCACTAGGACCACTACCAAGAGGAGCTGGCGACAAAATTATCTCCAAACCTGTGCCCAAAAACATGCATCCCTCCTTCCATGAAGGCAGGAGGAAAGCTAGAGCTAGGGCCCTAAACAGAAAATACCGAAATCACGATGGGGTGGTGTATACCGACGCCTTGGATTACTATATGGCTGACGGTGCCGTTGCTATCTTTGTAATTAAGCAGTACAGTAAGTAAATGCGTATCAGCTGCTTCGGTCAAAGTCCGCTACTCGGACCAGGAGGAAGAAGCCGCAATCGCTTTAGCCATCGCTACAGCAGATGCGGACATAATTGTCACTGATTCAAAAACTGCCATACGTAACTTCTTGCGTAGCAGAATATCAAATACTGCCAGAAACAACCTCGCGGATATCAGACTCGACAGAGAGATAGAACTCGTATGGACACCTGCCCACTCAGAGTACCGAGGCAATGAGGCTGCTCATCAACACGCTCGAGGTTTTGTCGGCCGAGCGGTGAGACCTAATGCCGAGGAACTTGAAATGGAAGAATTGCTCACATACAGCGACCTACAGCGACATACCCCTGCCAGCATTTTAGTTCATTGGGACAGTTTGCCCATATGATAACAGTAGCAACTAGTCAAGCTCCCTCATGACTGCATGGGCAGCAAGAGCGCAAGTATGCTGCAAGGGAATACACTGTCAAGGTTAAAACATGCCAAAGTTAATACTTTTCTTGCTTCGTGCACACTGACTACAAATGAATTACTTCTCCTCTATGTGAAAACAGTAATAGACTTTGTTTCATGCATTTTGCCTCGCTTAACTGATCAGTATTAGACACATACCTTCACCAGACATTGCACTTCGGGCTGGTAGCAGAAATAAATGGATTAATATATTGTACCAATAAATTATTATTAAACATTTACCACTTTGTTCGCAAGAAAAAAAAAAACATTTTTGCAAATGTGTGTAACATGCAAGGCTGATTTTGTTAATGCCCACATCACATTGACACAGATAATGTAACATAGTGTGTACCAGTGAAAAAAGTGATTTCTAGTCTGTGTTAGTGCTAGGCTTTGTTTCTGCTGCTGTCTGCAATCAACAAACTATACTTCTAAGGATTGCATTTGCAAAAGAAAATAGTACTCATATTAAGACATGCTAGGCCGAGGACCTGGGTTCAGTTCCAGCCATAGTGGTCGTTACATATCAATGAAGGTGAAATGCAAGACACACTTGCAATGTCAGTGCACACGAAGAACCTCAAATCAATGGCATTAATGCAGAGCTGTCCACTATGACGTCTCTTATAGGCAGTTTTTCTTTATCACTTATGGAAGTTAAACACCATATCCCACACCGAAGGAGGAACAACACTTTCTTTACTGACCAAATAAGTGAAAAAGAAACGAAACTTGCGATTGCCCTGTTCTTTAACCCTGATGTTGAAGGAAAGAAAGTGTATTCAGAGGCAGCAGCTGGTGGTGGCAATTTCCACCTGAGCATGGATATTCAATGAATGCTTGTTTTAATCTGAAAGTAAATCTCTAGAAGGAAAATTGTTGAAGTGCGACTTCTGCAGGTTTCGTTGATGCTATATTGCCATTTATGACACTGTGAACACCCTTTCACTCTTATCTACTACCCTGCGAAACTAAGAAGCAAACAAGATAGCTTTGAACAGTGCCACATTGCTGCAATACCTAAGCAACAGCCGCACGAGCTGTTTAAAGCCACTTGCAAAATACACAAATCATTTTCACTACATGCACGGCGGAAGGTGTTTGCACGCAGTAGAGGCACTCAGAAAAGTAATGTATCAGCTTTTGGGGTTGAAACACAGCTACGGACGATCGCCTTTTTTTTTTTTTTTAAAAAGCAGGCCTTTGCTTCACCGGACGGTTTAGGTGGGGTTCTCACCGAAATACAAAGCGTGCGATAGCATTTCGGAGCCGATTTGCATGTTAACGATATGTAACACAAACCTGCACAGAGAGCCACGACGGGTTTCATGACGCGGCCGTGCACCAGCGATCGAAAACGTGCACAAATAAACGGCATTTAATTGATTCGTGGCAAGACTAGCCACTAGAGCACTAGCCTCATGCAGTCTTTGGGGTAGTCTCGCGGCACATCACGCACGCACATCCAACGGCTAGCAGCAACGTTACTAGTACAAACTCTAGCAGTCAGCACAAGGGATCTTGCGGAAATACAAGGCTTGCGTTCCCTCATAAAATAGATCGCATTTCGGGGCCGATTTGCATGTAAGCGGTATGTAAACAAACCTGCGTCTGAGCCACGATCGGGTTTCGTGGAACGGCCGAGCGCCAGCGATTGAATCAATGCACAAATCGCATTTAGTTCATCCGAGCAAGACAAGACGACTAGCCTCATGCGGTCTTTGGAGAAGACTCGCGGCACAAGCATAGCACAAGAGCGCGCACACACATCCACGCGACAACGCGCATCGCACGCTGCCACAACAACACGAGCGCCGAGGCCCATGCCTTGAGTCGCTAGCGTGGAACGGGGGTGCCGGCCGCAGCTCGTAACAGCCAGCCGAAGGCCTCTTCTCCCTCTCCATCTTCGTTTTCCCCCTCGCGCCGCATCCGTTTGTTGGGATCGGATATACGCTTCCGCCGCAGCTTGGCGCAAACTATAAAACACGAGTTTCCTCAGCTTGCGCTCGTACCACAGTCGAGCTGAAGCTTTAAAATGCCAAGGGCAAGACGGCAGCCAACAATTTCGCTATCGTTAAAGTACTAATAATATAAGGCCCACATGCGCAAAGTTAGGCAGCGACTACCCGAAGCTGCATGCCTGCCCGAAGCGTGCATGCGTGCTCTGGCGCTCTCTGCTGCGGCTCCGCGTCTTTTTTCTTTTTTAGTCAGTGTGTATATACACGCCGTACATTTGCAGGTTCATTAACTCGCTAAATACAGTATTTACGCGTGTGGCGACTTACTTAAGCATCCATCGCACGAATGCAATTCTCTAAACGGTTCCGCCACAGCCACATGATTATTGCTTACTTAGATGCATGTCACGATAGCTATTTTTTTTCTCGCACGGTTTTAAAGCAGCCTTGGAAGATGTAAGGACGCAAGTTCGATAGAGCCCTTACGGAAAACAATTTACATGGGTTTTTATAATATGCCTCATGGCAAGCTTGCATAATAAAAAAGAAGTTCGATAAAGGTGAAGGGTAATCGGGGCACGTTCAGGCACCTCTGCCGTCATATGAGTATATGCGAGGTTTTCGGAAGTGATCCCGATAAAAACGGATCAGTTTATATGATCGAAAGTGAGGAGAAGCTATTACCTCGTTTGTAAACTACGCGGTCCGCCATAGCATAAATGTGCGATATTATCACGCGAGTTTCAGCTTATTTCTTGTTTTCACTTGTCTGCATATGCTACAGACTGGGGCCAGTGCTTTTATTTTTAATTTTTACTCCTATGCCTATACACGCAGAGGGCCAAGCCGAGCAAATGGGTTAATTCAAACGAATTATGATTAGACTATAGAATGGCACTATCATACACGCCTGCCACACTAGTTAGCAATTTTTAATTAACTTTCAATGATATGCGAAACTTATCAGAACATTTTTCGCACTAAACCTCCGCCGGTTGTAATGATACTAGCCACTTTCTGAACAAAATTACGAGGCAAACAGTGTGAGCAATTTAAAAAAGACGTACATGTTTCCTTATTTACAAAACTCATGAGGTGGACAAAAAGAAAAACAATATGGGCAAGCACAATCAAGAAGTACACACAAACATTTCGTTATTTACAAAGTTCAATCACCACATGATGACTACTTTCGTAGTATTATATTCGCAAAGATAAAACAGGCAGACTAAACACGCAGCTCCTATCTTGCTCAGCAGGTTTTTTTTTTTTTTTTTTTTTTCCAGTAAGCTGCTTGATCAATTACTATTTTTCCTGCGTTCATTAGCTGTGGCCTAAGCAACTTTTCTATGATTATCTTCGTTGTTTCAGTGGCGTGGTCCTTTCTTGCTGCACAAAGCTAGAAGAGAGCACCTCTCGAAGTAAGCAACATAAGCTAGCGACATGTACGCTTCACATGGAATGTAGCGATGTACGCTCCACTGGAATTTGTTATATTTGCAAGCAAGCGCAGAAGCCGTAGGATTAAAAATGGGGAGGAAAGCGAATGTCTCATCAGTTCACCAAACTGCAACAAGACCTTGCAGCTGAGAAACATGCATGCCTTTGACCACTCGAGCATACGTTCGTAACGTTGATTGACTGCCGGCTTCACGAGTGACCGTTAGACACTCAAAGACTACCACCTACACGAGGTAGTCTTGACGAGTAACTGTTTCACAAGCAAAGAAAACTATCTACATGAGCACAATGCGTAAATTCTAAGTAGAACGAAACGCATTATGTGAACGCAGCAAGAACATCAACACTCCGCTTCGGTAGTAAACACAACACTTAAATTGTGAAACATTTCGGACACATCTTGCGGTCAGTCTTTGCTGGAAAACCAGCTAAAAATGAAAGGCTACTTGGCACGCTCGTAACAAAGTTTTCGTCAATGTACACGCGCAAAAACGAGAGAACCGCCAGCGGAGATACGCCGCGAGCGGGCTGAACGATGCATCGACGCATAGGCGCGCACTGCCGCTTGGTGGCGCCTGGAGGAACTGACAAACTTACAACATTTGGCTGGGGCGCGCGCCGATTGGAACGGCCGGAGAGAAACACGCGCGCGAGGGTGATCTCGGAGGCCATGGCCAGGGATTTCCAGGGACAGAAAATGGAGTGTGCCCAGTGTGGGGGACACTGGCGTCGTCTACTTATGATGAAATGTGGGTAGTTGGCTTTTTTTAACGAAATTCGAATGAGGTTACTTCCTTTAAATGTGTTCATAGGTTAGATAAAATTTGCTATCTTGCTTAATCATGCTATATTAATTGGTAAGCTGGATAGCTACGAAGTTTGTGGCAATCGTTAAAGATTCTAAAAATTACCTGGTTGGCAGTGAAAAATGGGCATAGTCTCATACGGCTCATCAACATACTCATGCTCATCAACATTTTCACATAGGGCTCATCAACAGAGCAGGAAAGACCACCTTAAGCATACTCTACCCCTTATTAACGCGATACTTCAGCAGCCAACGTTGAAAAGGGATGAGAAGGGGGAGGGGCATAGTTGCGTTAGACGGGTCGCAAAGGGGAACGTCATCGGCCACTAACCTATAGTGAGTGGGCGGAGCTCCCATAGTAGCGGAAGTCGAGGGTCCACGAAGGAGATATTTGACGAGGAAAACAGTACAAGGCGCAGAGTGGACGTTTCATTCCGCGTCTCTGCCACGAGTTGAGGAATAATATTCTCGAGGCGGTCTCTCTGAGAAGACTTCAAGGGAAGAAGGCATTTCTTGTCAGCGCGGTAAGTAAGATATTCAATACTATACTTAAAATCGGGAAGCATACTACAAACGAAACTTGTTTACACTCTGAAAAACGGTCAGCACTATAGTGTAAATATTATTCTCATCGTATGCGCAGTGCTGATGCCGTGCGGTCCTCCATCAGCATTTTGAATTTCGTGATGATTACCTTCACGCCACTTTCGCATACACGGAGATGCGCCTAACACGCAGATGTGAATGCAGCTGTCGGTGGCGCCACGGATAAGAAATAAACATCGCCGGAACAGGTTTTCCTTTTGTGCTAACTCTAGCCGGACAAATAGGCGAAAAAGGAGCGTTTATGAGAAGGGGGTGTTAAAGAGTCTTTGCTCTGCTTTATGGCAGATGTTAATTTCGGAAGATGGCGTGTACTAACACGTAGGCATTTATTTACCGACAGTAAATTATGGACTATGGACGCTGTATGAGGAGAAAACTTTCGAATGCCTGGAGCGTCAATCAGAACATAAAACGTCTGGCGCGTGCCTTTTTCGTGCAGACATGCGTACCGCAATGAGGGGACGGCGTACTCCAGAATAGTACAGCCAGGTGCTTGTTGGAAGCTCTTGCATTCGACAAAGTGCGCTTTTTGCTTTACACCACACTTAACATTTTCTCGGCTATCAGAGACAATTATTGGCGGAAAAAATAATTTTCTGAGCTTGGTTCTGGAAACTTGACTCGAGAGAGAGAGAGAGTGCTCACTACAATTGGTTAGTGTGTTATGAATGCAGATCGTATAATTTGTTTTTTACTATATTTCAGTGCGCGGAGTCAAGGCACGGCAGTTCTTGTAGGTTCTTGGTTGAAAGGAGCAACAAGTATGCGGAGACGAAAACTGTAGCCTCTGAAAGAAGATTATTTCATCGTTAGAGATAAAAAAAAAAACGAAAAAATTTGTCGACGATTACGTTACCTGCTAATGCGAAGTCTGAGCGCCGCTCATCAACTGCTTCACCTTTTTTGATAGATTGATGCAAAGATTTCAAACAAGACATGTGTGCCAAGTAAAGACGACTATTTAATTTTTCACACATATTCCTTCAAGAAATACTCCACAAACAGTTCTCGACTGTCATGAAGGAAGCTCTTTGTGGTTGGAGAAATCAAGAGAGCAATTAAGTTATCGGAAGGTTGCGGGAGGCAGCGCGTGGACCTATACGAGCGTTGCAAGGTTAAGAAGCTAATGTTACAAGCTGCAGACGAGAAGAAAGAACCTTCGCAAATATCTTAAATCTGACTTTAAAACGCTGTAGCGAAAGTTAGCAAGCATCTTATCGAATATATAGCAGTATGTTTTAAAGGAAAATGAGGGCAGGCTAGATCCGGGCCAGACGTTCCTCGAAAGCCAAGGGACGATCGGCTATAGATCCGGACTATCAAACTAGCTGTATATACGCAAACTACATAAAACTATGGTGATTTTCTCTGTGAGTGTGTGAATTTTCGGTTACTGCACATGTTACCCTGCAGTTCGGTATGGGCTCTCGCATTATTCATGAATTATCTTTGCAGTATGTACCATGCGTGGTCACGTCTTCCACTTCAGCTCTGAAGCGTGCCTTTCATAATTGATTCACAGGAATGGAAAGGCACATTTTCTGTCACACTTGTTTCTGTGGACCCCTGAATAGCATCGTAAGGGAAGGAAGGAAGGAAGGTGGGAGTGAAAGTGGAGCTGGTTACGAGGGACAACGCCGCCGACGAAGACGACGCGATACCCAGGAACGGGCGCCAAAGAGCTGCGCTCTAAAAATCTGCTACTTGGTCATCCACTCTCTGAACTGCTCACCCTGGAAGAATCGCCCTCTGAGCTTCGCGGAAACAAATATAATATCATAAAACAATAACTGGCTAACTCGCGAAATAATTGCGGCTCTCGTTATTGGCAACCTAAAAACAGGCTGCGTTAGCACGCCTTCAGATCGTTGTTGGATAAAGAGCGTGTATTTCTTGCAGGGTTTATATGATTAAATTATGATGCAAATATATTCTAGAGCCAACAGCACAAAATATCGGATACTAAATCTTCACGGGATACACATATTATATGGGGAGGCAGACAGAAGTAAAGAAAAATAAAGTGCCTCTGCCCGTGCCACTTAGTTAGGGTACACAGTCGATAAAAAACACCTTTTTAATCACGCGCCCTCACTGAATTGTTTACGAATGCCTTCACATGTACTATCATCATCAGCCGGACTATACCCACTATAGTGTGAAGGCCTATCCCATTCCGTTTAACCCAGTAGGTACTGTTATAGCTGCATCCACTTGGCCCCTGCGAATTTCTTAATCTCATCCACTCACCTAACTTTCTGCTGCCCACTGCTACGCTTACCTTCCCTTGAAATCCAATTGGTTACCCGTAGAGACCATCAATTATCCTCTCTTCGAACTACATGCCCTGCCCATGCTCATTTAGTGTTCTTAATTACGACTCGAATATCAGTAACTTGAGTGATTTCTCTGACCCACTTTGAGCGCTTCCTATCCCTTTACCTTACACCTACCACTTTCCGTTCCGTGTTTCTCTGCATTGTACTTAACTTCAGTAGACCCCTTTTCGTTAACCTCCACGTTTCAGCCCGATAGGTCAGTACTGGTAGGACGCAACAGTTATACATTTTCCTTTTGAGTGATACCAGTAAGCTCCATGTCATAAAATTTGAGCACCTCCCAAATGCGCTCCATCCCAATCGTATTATCTTATTTCCATTTCATGGTCCGGATCTGCGGTTACTACCTGTCCTAAGTAGACATATTCGTCTACCACTTCCAACGCTCCGCTACCTATTTTAAACTGCTGTTCCTTTCCTAGGCTGTTTAGCATTACCTGAGTATTCTGCATATTAATATTTAGGCCTACCTTTCTGCTACTCCTCTCTAGATCATTTATTGTTAGTTGCAGTTGACCCCCTTAGTTACTTAACAAGGCAATGTCATAAGCGAATTGCACGTTACTGAGACATTCTCCGTCGACCCTGATACCTAACTGCTCCCATTCCATGCCTTTGAATACACTTTAAGCAAGCTGTGAATAGTACTGGGAAGATCGTGTCTCCTTGCCTAACACCTTTCTTAATTGAAATTTTATCAGTTTCTTTATGCACAACTATTGTTGATATGCAGCCGCTATAGATAGTTTCCAGTACTTTCACAGATGGCTCACTTGCACCCTGATCTCGCAATGCTGCATGACCACTGAGGTTTCGAACGAATAAAATGCTTTCTCGTAGTAAATAAATGCTATGTATAAGGGCTGGTTATATTTCGAGAACTTTTCTATTACCTGGTTTATAGTGTGGATATAATCAATGGTAGAGTCCCTTTCCGAAATCCTGCTTGATCCTTTGGTGGATTGAATTCTAAGGTTGTCCTGATCATATTAACGATTACCTTGGTAAATACCTTGTACTAACTGCTAGTAAGCTGATTGGTCTAATTTTTCACGTCCTTAGCATCGCCTTTCTTGCCAAAAGTCTTTGTAGTAAAGCCAATTTCATTGTTTTAGTGGCAACATCGGACAATCCCTTCAATTCGTTTCCTGACAAAACGCTAGCGCCATGCATTGGTGTGTCAGGGGAGAGACAAGTACCCAGTCTGCGACTGCAATACTTGGCCGCGCTCGCTCACAATGACAGCCTTTGATAGGATAACCATGCACACTGACAACTGTGACATCGTTTTGTTGGAGTAGTGTTGTTCTTACCCAAATAACATACTGCGCATATCCACACAGGGGCATGTTAACGCTCCATACAGCGGCTTAGTCATCGTCGGCTTGTGCGCCTTACGCATCGGAAGCCCCAGGAGTAACGTGCCGTCGGGTTTTCGATGCGTGCTATACGATTATAATGGAGGTTATAGCGATCTTATGCGCAGTCCGAGATAGCGAACCAGCGTCAGCGGACGCTTCATGTGCCTTCGACAACGGTGCTCAGATGCATTTGCAATGACATGCTTAGCGAGTTACCACGCTCAAAATAATTAGCGCGTAGGAGCATTGCTTTGCTGAAGCCGGCAAGGACGTTGGGCGTGTCCCTACCGTAGCATATACTCGCATAACATTTACACGCCACAATCGGGGCATTAGTTACGGTTTGGACTGTGAAACGGAGTCTGGCGAAACTCGTGAGCTTTGAAACCCCCGGAGTTCAACTCGGGACTGCTATGGCGGGAGCAGCTGCAGTATGGACCATCGCTTTGAGCTGCGGTAAAATTCCGTCTGATGGGACTTAGAGCTCCAGCGACATTTTCGTCTGCCGAAAAAGCTGTCGAATTGCGTGTGGGACGAACGCGACGACGACTAAAATCTGCGAAAACTGCGTGGTGTCTCATGCGCTCAGAGTCGAAGAGTAAGTCTCCTCTGGTCTCGGGTTCTGTACGACAGGTAGATTCTAGGAGAGCGTTCACACATGTATGTGCATTGGTCTCCATGCAGTGATCCATAGCGCAAGTGGCGTGTCCGACGTGCTTATTCATGAGATATAACGATCATTGTAACGCAACACACGACAAGTACGAGGGGACACACAGCGCTAACTTTCAACAACTGTATTGTGAAGATGCACATCTATATACACACGCTACATCGCCGTGATATCACGAGGCATACCTGGCATCATCGGGCCAGAATATACGCAAATTCTTTTTGGGATAGATTAACAGAAGGCATGCTAACGTAGGTACATCCTAATCGATCATTCTAATTCCCTCTTGAATTATTTTCCACGTGCGCTTATCCTTGTTTTTCCCGATAACAACTGTTTCATCGTAAAAAGGTGAACACTTTTGCAATTATTGTAATGCGCTACAAGCGACTCTTCTGGTTAATTTTGGTTCTTTGCATTGCATTTGTGCTTTCGAAGGCGATAATTTACCCACAGGCAGTTTTTCCCACGTACTGTTTACCACACGATAGCGGAATCAGGTCACCACAGCCTCTTTGCATTCAAAAACGGAAACTGTTATTTGGGCACGCGACGTTTTGTTATACTATAGCTTGTCTAACTTATCAGGGGATGAAAAGACAAATGCATGGATCCATTCACTTTGCAGAGAATTCGCGCATATTCGGGCCCGATGATATCACGACTTTAAGTCTGGTGATATCAAGGCAATGCAGCGTGTATATATGGATGTGCTTCTTACAGCAAAGTTGGAAGTTAGCGCTATGTGCGTGTCATGGAAATTCGCCAATCAGCTGCGCCCTCGGACCAAGCTTCACCTCCCAGTGACCTGTGAAGGTTAGCGCCGCACGACCATCAATTTCTTGCCTGCTTATGTCATTTTAGGCCGACCACGGCCCTTTCGTCCCCGCGTCGCCGGAGCTATCTATCACTCCCTTAGGAGTTAGGCCTACTCCGATGGAGGCCTCTGCTGCCATGCTAAAATGCAGGTGCGTGGCCCGGGAGAGACTCTACACCCCCATGATTATGATCCAAGGAACTGGAATCACATTCTCAGTGTGCCTGCCCGCACCCTTGACCGCCTTTGGTACCCGCAAGCCAATATAACGCCGCATTTGCAACCGGCGTCGCCATGCCACCTGCGTTCCAAGAGACCTCAGCTCAACTGAGAGCTACGCGTGTGGCTGCGCAACGCTCGCGGCAGTAGCCGCTTCCGGTGGCTGACTACAAAGTGGTCTACAGATCCCAAGGCGGGATGCAGCTCGCCCTAACTCAGGCCAGACAGCTGCGGGAGGCCATCTTGAAATCAGCGTCCCAGCTTCAGGAGCCCATGCGTATCCAAATCAGGGTACATCCACTCAACAATAGGTGCACTGGGAGCATGCCTTTACGAGCCGATGCACTCACGCTGGTTCGTATTACCTCCATCCAGTTTGACGCCAAAGATTTTGCAGTGGCAGGACGGATCAGTGCGCGGAGTTATCTCCAATGCGTATTGGAATGAGACCCCAGAAGCTCTCCTGCAAGACCTCATCGTCGGCAATCCCGAAGCACCCATACTTGACGCACGACGGATGGGCGCTGCGTGTTCCATACTGATTACCTTCCGTGCCGGCCCTGTCACACGTGCTATCCTCTATGGAGGAGCCCTCTACAGGTGTACACCTTACCGCGGGCATATAGATGCTTGCACCAACTGCCGAACTCCCGGATACCGAGCCGACGTGTGCGTACACCCCAGATCACAGAAGTGCCCTCGCTGTGGAGCATCCCATCCCCAGGAAGATGTCCCCACATGCACCTCCAGCTGCATTCTTTATGGAGGCCCGCATATGACTGGGACTGAAACCTGCAAAGCACGGGGCCATAAACTAACATCCCACGGAAAACGATCTCTCCACCGTTGATGCCGCGGCAGTCCCGCAGCGATCAGCCGGAGCGCAGTACCAACAGACGCAATTCCAGAACTTCGATACCAAATTCCAGACGCCGGCAACAGAGCTGCAAGAACGCACAACTGAGCTGGGCTGACCGCGTTTCCGGCAACGCCACCGACCATCTCCCGCCAGCCCAGCCCTTGCACGAAAATCTCAGGGACCGGGAACTCCGGGCCTTGCGGGACGAGGTAAACCGCCTTTCCGCCCTCTTAAGTACCCCCTCCACAGCCTCTCAATCCGACCTACCCCTCGTTGGTACCACCACCTCCTCCATAGAATCTTCAAGTATCCCTCTACAAAGAAACAACGCACCTCACATGCCACACCTGCCTTCACGTCCCCAGAAAAAGACGCTAGATTTGCCGCAATGGATGCCAAATTCGACCACAGACTAAAATAACTAGACGCCCGCCTTGAGGCTAAGTTCAGTGTTCTTGCCGCTGCCGTTACCGAGAAGCTGGAGCAGCGCATGGACGCGATGCTCAACAAAATGGTCCAAGTAATAAAAATCGCTTCACCCAACTTCTAACCCCTCCGACTCCCCATAACCTCCCTCCGCAAGCTCAGCCGACCTTTTCCCCCCGAAGAACAAATGCCAGTATATGTGTGTCTCCTTCCCCTCCTTCAACCTGCTACACTCCAGTATGGCGGGGCGGACCAATAATTTCCTCCCCATATTAAGCTGGAATTGCCGGGGCAAACGCGCACCTCTGCAGCTTCTCCTCCCCACCCTCTCCACCACCCCTAACATACTTCTTCTACAAGAGACTGCACACCAGGCAACACTCCCTGGCTACACATCGACACTCTGACAGCACCAACACACCCAGGGCGTCAACACTCATTCATCGGAATATCACGTACAAAACTCATCACATCACGTCGGAGGCACCATGCGTAATCGCACAACTTATACATCACACACATACCACCAATCTTCATAGCAAATATATACCACCCACCATCCAAGCCGATGGCCTCGTTAGGAACATTTCTTCGAGAGCTGCATCAGCTAGCAGGGAAACACCCGCTGCTTATAGGCGGAGATTTCAACAGTGAGAATACTGACTGGGGATACACAAAAATCACACATCGAGGCCGCAGGCTCTGGCTGCTCCTGCAAAACCTCCAACTCACTCTGCACAATATGTTCCATACTCCCACGAGGATTGGCAACCGTGTCAGCATGGACACTAGCCCAGATCTGACGCTGAGCCGCTATCTACGCAGTGTTACCTGGAACAGAACACAACATACACTAGGCAGTGATCACTACATTATACAGATCACTGTCCCGTACAAACCTCCTTGTCACACGTACACAGCCCACATACTCATTAACTGGGATGCCTTTCGCGCTGCAAGAACCGCTAATTCAGATGCTCCCATCAAAGACATCGACACTTGGGTGCAATCACTTATGGTTGACGTTCACTACAACACGCGACGCATAGAAACGACAACCGAAGCCCTTACCCTTAACTCACGCCTAGCCCACCTCTGGGAGGCTTATCATGGCGTCCTGGGACGCTGGAAAAACAATAAACAGAACAGATGACTTAAAAAGTGGCTGGCCGCGCTTCAGACTAAAATAGAACAATATTTTGAGGAGCTGTGCAGATCGAATTGGGACACGTATGTGACAGCATCGCCGGAAAACTGTCCACCAAACACGCATGGCAACTTCTCTGACATCTCAATGACCCTAAACGCACCCCGTCAACAACACAACACCACGTGACACGCCTCATACACGAACATATTGAAGATCCCGACGCCCTCCTTGACACACTACAAAACACATACGTCTCCCGGGAGCCCCCACACATCTTCCCCTGTATACAGGAGAGCCCAATTCGACACTGGACACAGAGTCCACGGAGACGAAAGTCAGAGTAGCCCTTCTTAGTGTCCGAACAAACTCCGCACCTGGTCTGGACCAAATCACAAACACCGTGCTTCGTAATCTGGAAGACCAGCCGATCACCAAAATTACGGCATACTTTAACCAGTGCTGGGTAGAGGGTGTCCTCCCGCAGTCTTGATATCATGCGAAGATTATATTTATAGCCAAACATAACAAACCACTTACACTCAAAAGCCTTCGCCTTATTTCGCTAAGCTCTTGCCTCGGGAAGCTCTTCGGACATGTTGTGTTAGCGAGACTTACAGCACATGTGGCAGACAACAATTTATATCTGCACAGCATGGTGGGATTCCGACCCTATCTGTCCGCTCAGGACGCCATGCTGCAACTCACCAACGACATTTTTGACCCACTTCTTCCTTGTCACATCAAAGCAGTCTCAGCTTTGGATCGTTCCAAAGCTTTTGATCGCATCGAACATCAGGCTATCATGACTGCCCTATCCACATTGAATGTAGATGCACGAACGTACACTTATATTCGAGCATTCCTCACTGACCGCACGGCTGAGGTACACTTCGGCCCTCTTTCTTCCTCCTCCCACACGCTTCAAAGTGTCGGCACCCCGCAAGGGTCCGTCCTCTCCTCCTTTTTGTTTCATCATCATCATCAGCCTGACTATACCCACTGCAGGGCGAAGGCCTCTCCCATATTTCTCCAATTAACCCGGTTTTGTGCTGGCTGCATCCACTTGACCCCTGCGAACTTCTTAACCTCATCCGCCCACCTAACTTTCTGCCGTCTCCTGCTATTCTTTCCTTCTCTTGGATTCCAGTTTGTTACCCTCAGCGACCATCGGTTATCCTCTCTTCGCACTACATATCCTGCCCATTTCTTATTAATTTCCACTATAATGTCAGTATCATGAATTATTTCTCTGATTCACTCTGCACGCTTCCTATCTCTTAATGTTACCCCTACCATTTTTCGTTCCACAGCCCTCTGGAGTGTCCTCAACTTGAGTAGAACTCTCTTGGTTAGCCTCCACGTTTCAGCCCCATAGGTGAGTACAGGTAAGATGCAACTGTTGTATACTTTCCTCTTGAGCGATACCAGTAAGCTGCTAGTCATAATCTGCGAGTGCTTGCAAAATGCGCTCCATCCCAATCTTATTCTTCTTGTTATTTCCTTTTAATGGTCCGGATCTGCGGTTACTACCTGTCCTAAGTAGACATATTCGCCTACTACTTCCAGTGAAATTGCTGTTCCTTCCCGAGGCTGTTGAACATTGCCTTAGTCTTCTGCATATAGATTTTTAAGCCTACCTTGCTACTTTTCCTGTCTAGGTCATCAATCATTATTTGCAGTTCTTCCCCCGAGTTGCTTAGCAAGGCAATGTCATCAGCAAATCGCAGATTACTGAGGTATTCTCCATCTACCCTTATCCCTAACTGCTCCCATTCCAAGTCTGAATACTTCCTCTAAGCAAGCTGTGAATAGTACTGGGGAAATTGTGTCTCCTTGCCTAACACCTTTCTTTATGGGAATTTTGTTACTTTCTTTATGCAGAACTATGGTTGCTGTGCAGCCACTATATATACATTCCAGCACTTTCATGTATGGCTCGTCTACCCCCTGATTTCGCAATGCCTGCACCACCGCTGGGGTTTCAACTGAGTCAAATGCTTTTTCGTAATCAATGAATGCTATGTATAAGGGCTGATTATATTCTGAGCATTTTTCTATCACCTGGTTGATGGTATGGATATGATCGATAGTAGAGTACCGTTTCCGAAAACCTGCTTGATCCTTTGCTTGATTGCAGTCCAAGGTTGTCATGATTCTATTAGCTATTACCTCTGTAGATACCTTATACGTAACATACAGTGAGCTGATTGGTCTGCTATTTTTAAGGTCCTTAAAGTCCCCTTCCTTATGAATGAGGATAATGTTTGCATTCTTCTATGGTTCTGTACCGTCGATGACACCAGGCACTGCGTATACAGGGTGGCCAGTTTTTCTAGCACGATATCCCCCTCGTCTTTTAGCAAATCTGTAGTTATCTGATCCTTTCCAGCTGACGTCCCCCTTTTCATTGTTTCTAATGCTTTCATGACCTCGTCCTTCGTCACTGGTGCAACGTCTGACTGTTTTCCCCTACCGCCAATCTCATTACGGTCCTGACTACTTTGGCTACTGTAGAGATCTGTACAGAACTCCTCGGCTACTTTGACTATCTTGTCCATATTCGTGATGACGTTGCTCGCCTCGTCCCTTATCGCATACATGTGGTTTTTCCATATGCCCATTTTTTTTTTTTTACCGCTTTAAGGCTTCTCCCGTGTTTTACAGGATGCTCAATTTTCTCCATGTTATACTTCCTTATATCGGCTACCTTCAAAGCCACCTAGACTACTCAAGGCCTCTCCGCTTGCTCCGTCCGTGACGTCACGCTATTTGACCGTCCGCCGCTGGCCCCCGCTCACGGCAGGGAGAGTTCGCCAGCAGTTTTCGGCGCATTATTTGCTATCAGGCACAGTGGCTGTAGCAAGGAGTCAATAAACAAAAATTGGCGACTAAACAAGCGCTTTCCAACCGGGTGCATAATTTCTCTATATACAGTCTGCTTTAATTTATAATTTGGGCTTACTTGCATGGCCCTGGCGGTACATTTCGTTTTGCAGCTAAGTGCTTTGATTTTACATTTTCATTTTAATACTTGTGGCAAATCATTTCACGGCTATAGTTGTGCTCTTGCGTTCACTGCAGATCATATTTACGCTGAAACATTTTTTCCTAGACTGCATAGCAGTAGAATACATGATATCCAAGTGCATCTCATTCATTTTACAGCATTTTAGGAACGCGTATGTTTTTTTTTTGTTTGTCAATTTCGAAAGTGGATGGCCTGTTAAACATCGAAAGAAGCAAAACTCAGTGAAGCTGAAAAAAACCGCCTGAAGACATTATGAACATTATATCGCTCTCGTTGCTTTGAATTAAAATACTTCAATTCTTGAATTTTTCACACTTCCTGGCAACTGCCTTCAGTGACTGTCCAAACTTCTTGTCGCAAACATTGACTAGCTTGGTTTGGATCTTTTCGAACGAAGACAGTGATTTTTTACATTGTTCTTCCTCACTTGCCTTTGACGGAATTAATAATGGCTTTTTGGATAATGTTATTTTCCCGATGTGCCTTCTTTATTGCTAGGGAATCGCGAATTAATATGTAGAAAAAAGGTACAATAGAAAATTTGGCAACTTCGAAGGCACTGCGTCCTTTTGAATTTGAACACGGTCGCGCCTGAGCTATATGGCTCTTCCAATTTGGTTATCATTATATGAGAGCTTCGTGATGAAGCATTGCTCATGAAAATGGAGCTCGAATACCTGTATGAGGAAACTTAATTATAAAATCACCCAGTTCTCTCGAAACAACAATTCAACAACTTTTAAATTTACAAAATGTTTTTGTTGTGTGTTGGGTTTTGTGGCACATAAGGTAAAACCATCGAAAGGGGTTAAATGTTATTGCTTACCTTGAAATGTATACGGTTGGCATCCTTACGAGGAACACATCTCATCCATGCTTTCCTGTGAGCTTCATTCTTGGGAAAACCAAACACTAACAACGTTTGGGCTACCGTCGTAATTTTCGTGGCATTCAGGCACACAACATCGGCCCATGTGGCGACGGTTGCGAAATGCCTGTGCTTTTCTTCAACAAACATCATGATATCAACGAGCACAATTAAGCCAAGAGAAAACAGTTTGACGTCCTGAAGCTCGAAAACCTAGACGTAGGAAAAGAGAAATACCAGCGCGCTCGCTGCCTGGCCTAACCATAGGTAGATACCGCGGCAAAGTCCGCCTGCGTGTTTTCCCAGGTGCGATGCACCTGCATGTGTTGCATCCCCTTGCGATGCACAGAACTCCTACTATCATTCGCGGTCGGGCAACTAGTGTGACGTAGGCCCCGGTGGAGAGGAGGAGCGCGCAGGTCTTGTCCAGTCTAGGTGGCTTTGCTACCTTGCGCTTATTGATTGGCTTTGATATCTCGGACAATTCTATCTGGTCTGTTGGATTGGAAGCTTTCATACTCTGGTGTTTCTGAATCAAATCTTTCGTCACCTAAGACAGCTTACCGGTATCCTAACTATCCTACCGCCTACTTCTACCGCACACTCAGCAATGATATCTCTGAAATTATTGTTCATTGCTTCTAGGGTAATGTCGCCATCCTCGATTAGAGAGGAATATATACTCTGTAGCGAGATCCTAAACTCTTCAGCCCTCCCCCTCACCGCTAATTCGTTGATGGGTTTCTTTCTTACTAATCTGTTGCGTTCCTTCTTCAGATTTAGGCTAATTCGGGACCTCACCATCCTGTGGTCACTGCATCGCACTTTCCCAATTACCTCCACATCTTGCATAATGGCGGGTGTTGAACACAGTATAAAGTCAATTTCATTTTTACACTTCCCGTTAGGATGTTTCCATGTCCATTTCCGGTTCTTCCGTTTGCTGAAGATGGTATTCATGATTCTTAAGTTATTGCGCTTTGCAAATTCAACTAGTAACTCCCCCTGCTATTTCTAGCGCCAATGCCATAGTCACCTACTGCCTGGTCTCCTGCCTGTTTTTTCCCTACCTTGACATTGAAGTCGCCCATTAGTACAGTATACTGCGTCTTCATTTTCCGCACTGCCGATTATATATCTTCATATAAGCTTTCAACTGCCTGGTCATGATAACTACATGTGGGTGCATAGGCCTGTACAACTTTCAGTTAATACCGCTTATTAAGCCTAATTACGATGCCTGCCACCCTCTCATTAATACTATAGAATTCATCTATATTACCCGCTATATACTTATTGACAAGGAAACCTACTCCTAGTTCTCGCCTCTGCGGTAAACCTCGATAATACAGTACATGTCCATGCTTCAGTACAGTATATGCCGGAAGCAGCCTCCTAACCTCACTAAGCCCATCCCATTTTATACCCTCTAGTTCCTCTAACAGCACTGCTAAACTAGCTTCACTAACTAGGGTTCTAGTGTTAAACACTGCCAGGGTCAGTTTCCAATGGCCGCCTGTACAGCGGAGCCAGGAATTCTTAGCACCCCCTGCTGCGTCACAGGTCTGACCGCCGCCGTGGTCAGTTGTTCCGCAGCCGCTGGTGACTGAGGGCCGGGGTTTTATGGAACTAATCATGAGAGGTTGCGGCCAATTACTGCACCAAGGTGGCCAACTCCTTTTCTGGTGAGGATCTGGGTGGTGCTTAACGTCACCCTAACCTCCCTCGCTGGAAAACTGTCAGACATCCCGCGTCTGCAACACACCCTCTATGCCGACGAAATCACGCTGTGCACCACTCACGGCAGTGATGGTGGTATAGAAGTCACCTTACAGGAAGCAGGCACCCAGACCGAAATTTACGCAAGGAGAATCGGACTGTCTTGCTCCCCAGATAAGTCCGAACAGCTGCTCGTCCGCCCCAAGAGCCGCCATTCCCTCCACTCCCCTCTTACTATTGAACTGAATGGGAGCCCAGTACCGGAGGTTGAAACCCTCCGCGTATTGGGCCTACACATCCAGAGCAATGGTAAAAACGCCACCACCCTAAATAAACTCAGGCAGGTTGCAGGTGCGATATCGCACCTCATCCAGAGAGTTTCTGCCACCATAGGAGCATGAAGGGGCGCGACCTTTTTCGCCTCATTCATGCCTTCGTCCTCAGCCGTGTGCTTTACACTACTCCTTACCTACAACTGTACAAACATGACATAAAAGCTTTGAATGCCTTGATCCGCAAGGCATACAAGGTCGCACTTCACCTTCCCCTCAACACACCCACAGACAGATTGCTAGGCCTGGGTCTACACAACACGATTGGGGAGCTCATGGAGGCCCACCGACAGGCCCAATACATGAGACTCACGCAAACATCCACTGGACGGCTTATCCTAGACTCCCTTGGAATCAGGATACCAGCTAACGACCCAACCCTTCTATCCATCCCTCGACACAACCACCAAGGACTACTTATCAAGCCACTCCCGAAAAATATGCATCCATCCTACCATGATCAACGCCGCAGAGCCCGTGCAAAGGCGTTCCACCGATATTATGGCGGTGAGTCGGACGCTGTATGAGTGGATGCTGCATGCACGGGTGATGAAACGACCCCAGCCGTGGTGGATTCCTCCTCATCCCCTCTCATCACATTACCTCTCCCCCCAGACACCTCCCCAGAAGCTGCAGAGAAAGCTGCCATTGCATTAGCCATAACCCGTACGGAAGCCCAGTACATTTTAACTGATTCAAAAACAGCAATTTTAAATTTTGCACTTTGCCGAGTCCATGTCCCTGCTTTTAGCATACTGGACTCGCCCGATGCACCCCCACCCCGCCATGTGGAGCTGATATAGGTGCCTGCGCACTCCGGGAATCCCGCAAAACGAGGCTGCCAACCTTGCTAGCAACGCCAGGACTCACAGCGGAAATTTCCTTTACACCGTCGTTCATGTGGCGTGGTGCATCTGGGCGCCCGTTCGTTGCAGTGCTCCAGAAAATTTTTCATAGCCACGTGACAGCCCGTTGTGCTTTTGGATTTGCGGGCTGGGCAACTTTATAAAGTTGAAACTTGATTTAACAAAGTTGAGGGGAGCCGTGAATTATTTAATTAAATCGGGAATTTCGTTAAATCGAGTGAGTTAGGACAATTCACCAGTCTTCTTCAACAGCTGCAGAGCTAACCGCTCTTCGTGCCGCAATTAGTCATACCAGTCAGCAGAGCCCCCAGCGGTGGTCTATTTTCACAGACTCAAAAGCAGCCCTGCAAGCGTTAAAAGCGGCTCTTCATCGTGGAGCTCATGAACAACTCGTTGCGGAAATACAACAAATTCATCACTGTGCAATTATTGGAGGACATGGCATCATCTTCCAGTGGCTTCCAGGACACAGCGGCATAGCGGGCAATCTTCGGGCGGACGAAGTCGCACGAACAGCCCACCAAGACGGCGATTGTGTGTTGATTCCCTTTTCCAGGGCAGACGCAGCGAGCAGGCTTCGCGCTCTTGCGCGGGAATACACACTCTCCTTGTGGAATTCTGGCCAGCTTGCGAACTGCCGCTTAAAATCCCTGGACCCTGACCTGAAGCTCCGCCTTCCACCTGGCCTACCCTGACGCGAAGAAACTTTGCTGTGCCGCCTGAGTTGGTGTAGCATTCACAAACTCGTATTATTTTTTGATAGGCATGGCAAACAGCCCTACATGTACAAACTATGGATGCGACGAGTCTATAGGGCACATTCTTTGTGAGTGCCCGATATACAGTGAGGAAAGGAAGTGTGTGCGCATATGTGCCGTTCGCTGGAGCATTTAGATGGACGCCCATTGAGTGAAACTAAGATTTTAGGTCCCTGGCCACGGCGATCGTCTGCGGCGAAGGCCTCCCAGGCACTGCTCCGCTTTATGAGAAGCACAGGCCTAATCGAAAGACTATGAGTTTGCTATGACATGACTGTAACGTGATGTGATGTGGCGTGTCTGTTAATTGACTGTATTAACTTCAACTATCCCTCTCTCACAACTTTTATATCCACTTATCCCCTTCCTTTTATATCTACTTTTATATCCACTCATCCTCTTCATCTTCCTCCTCCTCCTGAGGCATGGGGAAATATCCGCAGGAGCGCAATGGTGAACGAACCACACGAAGCACGTCACAAAAAAGCACCGAACAGCCACACCGCCTCTTGGAATGTTACTTTTTTTTATCGCTGTCACCATCTGGTGAATTCAACTGAACACTACAACTCTTGTTTTGCGCCGCGCAGTTAAAAAAAAGCGGAACGAAGGTGCCCCGCGCTGTTACCATGAGCTCGCATTCAAGAAGATCAATAAGATCACGGAATTGATTTTGTTATTTCGAGTTAGTCAAAGGATTGGATCCTATGGGCTTCTGAGGGAGAATTACGATATCTTTGCTTAATCGGGTTTCGTTAAATCAAGTTTTGACTGTATTTGTTTGTTAATTGCTCACACTAACTTCAGCTATGTGACATTATCATGAAATTTACCTGTCACGTGATCTTGTCACATGATACTCTCATAGTAACATTACACTGCGACCCATGTGTCAGCACTTAGTGTGACTTAATTTTGTTACCCAAATGAGGACACATGACTGTAGTCTTCTTGAGACCCCCTGGTTGTGACTATGATTCCTGACTTTTGCATGACAATAGAAGCCCTTATCCATATGCCTTTAGTCATATGACTCGTTGTAACGACTCATGAGTTAAACCAATGACTCACACGACCACGACAATGACTTGGCATCTTGTTTATATAAACCACATGTGATATACATTCAGATATGACCAGTAATTCTACCAGTTGATGACTTCATATTTTGCGTCCACGCTTTGCCTTCACTTTTTTCAGATACGTTTGGTGCTCACATAGCCTACTAAGGCTTACGGCTTAATAAATGTTTTTTCATCTCATTTTTCTTACGAGGGTGCCAGCTCTGAGTCTCCCCATATTTTACACGGCCGCTACGACCAACATCCAAATTTCTTATCCATGTTTCGCAATTTTCGCACCGATGTTCACTCAGAACGGCTCAGAAAGTGTGCCTTAGCTACATCGTGCAGCACGTAGACTGCGGTGAAGGTTACCGGGACATAGCGTCCTCTATTATCCATGCCCGGTGATTCGATCTTGCATCGCCATTCAAGATTATCTACCAGTTGTCTGCTAGCCTGGGGTGCCAGCTACGCTTGGCGAGACGGGCAAAGAGCTAGGTGCTTGTCGTGACGAAGTGCTTTTGCACTACGAGGCACTCGGATCGCACGGCTTCCCACTCCACACGCTGTTCTTTGATTTGAATGGGGATCTGCGCTTGCAATTATAGCGATGCATGGCCCTCATGGTGGGAAAGGGATTCAATATTCATTCATCGCGGTGACCCCCTGGTTTTGACTCTCCATGGGAAGGGAGGTTCGCAACCCAGAGCTCCTACCCACTCACGGCTCGGTAGTAGAAGGGATTCGCAGCTCCACAGGGAGCATGGTCGAAATGAGCAGCACCAGTAGGGGGGGGGGGGGGGGCGGACCTGTTGCGCCACCTCGGGCCAAGATCAACGCGGGCAAGCAATTGACCTACAAGGAGCCAGAGGAGAAAGAGTAGCTATAAGAAAAAATCTATCTTTACCGGACATCGAACCACTGCTCCCCCGATCCTCAGCGCTCATAAACCACTACTCCACTTTTTATCGCATTGAAATTTACAATATTTACATAAAGAACCTGAGCCTTATTTGACTA
This sequence comes from Amblyomma maculatum, assembly GCF_055883805.1. Taxonomy (NCBI): domain Eukaryota; kingdom Metazoa; phylum Arthropoda; class Arachnida; order Ixodida; family Ixodidae; genus Amblyomma; species Amblyomma maculatum. Next base: position 14,560,392 of record NW_028146738.1, read on the forward strand.
AGGTAACACGACTAAAATTCCTTTATGTCTTCAATTGCTTTAGACCTTGAAATGAGAAATGCGCAGCGTAATATGATAGATAGATAGGGATGAGGACGAGGGATATTAACCAGAGAGGCCTCCGGTTGGAAATCCTCCACTGTGGAAGAGGGATAAGAGGAGTAAAGATAGGAAGAGAAAGGGGCTTCGCAGATGCAGCATAGTCAGTGTTTATCACTCAAGCCGGTGGCAGTCAGACAAGTAAACAGTGCCCTGTATGCCTTGAAAGCAGTCGACTGCCGTGGCCATGGACGAGGGATCTATCCGCCATTAAAGGGCGAGGATCGAGACAGTCCAGCGCACAGCACAGGTAATGTTGTTGACTCATAAATGAAGAATATTCACATAGGAGATGTTCGATTGTCTCTCCACAGCCACAATTTTTACTGCCAAGGTTTTCGGCCGTTCCAATATTGAAAGCATACTTGTTAGTGAACGCAACCTGGAGCGATAAACGGCAACGGAACGTTGCTTTTCGACGCGCTATCTTACTGGGAAGGCAGTTGAGGCGCAGTTGAGGATCCAGGGCCTTGAGGCGGCGGTTGCAAAACTCTCCCTTGTTCCACGCTGAAAGTGTGATCTCCAGGTCGAAAGAGGGAAACCCACATGCTGCGTCAGCCATCTGTATGGAGATTTTAACTGGAACGCCACAATGGGCAGCCTCATCCGCCAGGTTGTTTCCACTGATGGCAGTATCCTAGCAGCCACTGAAACATTATCTTGTGAACTTTATATCCTGTGAAATTTTAAATAAAAAGATGACGTTTTAACCTTTATCAATATTGACTTGTATGGTAGTACCACGGACTTCGCGGAACTGGTTAGATTAACTTAGTCATCTGTGTAGACTTGTTTGCGATTTTGATGTTTGAAGTGGAGATAATCATTATTTAAGAGCAGGTGGTGTTATTTCGGCCTTCTTCGTAATTCAAGGAATTAAATTTGTATTCATGGTTCGGGTAGACTCCATATGAGGGAGCATGGTCATACAGCAGTGGTGAAGTGCAAAGGAATATAGGTGCGATGACCTTCTATAACTTTGGCGAATGCCGTGCATGGCCTAATTACAGAAATGTTTGATAGATGATGACTAGCGACTCTTGTTAGGGGCAGAATATGCGTTATGATTGTGTCAACAGCAATATGTGACGCAAAAAGATGATCCAAGAACAGTCGCTGCAGTTGAGGCACACTTAGGGAGTCCACGGCATACACGAAGAGCTTGAGCTTGCAGAATTTGAAGGGTCCTGAGGTTCGTTGTTTAATCTTATTAAATATGAGGAATCTGTATCTCATGTAGCACAGGAACCGGTATATTTGGAGCATCGAATGCCCTTGTGTGCCCCAGGAATTTCTCCCGATGAAGGACAGAACTTGGACGCTACACGTTTGCGTCTCATTTCTCTGAGATGAGGACTCCACGAAAGATTTCTGTCAACGTCAACTCCAAGGAATCGGTGGCTTCTCTTGTAGGGAATGAATCTGTCATTGATAAATATGGGGTAACGTGACATTGTTTTACGTGCGTATGTCGCAAAAGAACACTTCTCGGTCGAAATATCTGGGCCTTGAAGATTAAGGTACGGCGTCAATATCGTTGAGGCCTTTTACATCCTCGCACGAACTTGGGGACGAGTCACAATGAATGTCCAAATACATATATCATCTACCCAGAACTGCGGCGCAACGTAGACAAACACTTAGAAACACAACGCAGGCACACACTACCAACTATAATACAAAACGGAACCTGAACTTCCTATTTCACACTCAACCATAGTTTGCTCCCCTACTCCCAAGTACATCACACTCGCACACCTCTTCTTTCCCGAGCAAGTATGTCTAACCAGCAATAAATGCTATCAACCCTCACATCCAAGGCAATGTTCAACTCGCCACACAAGCCTTAAATCTGTAAATAAATATATCGTCTGCATAGATAGAGATTTGAGCAGATTGTGGTATAAGTCTACGAAGCTGAAGAGCGTTGGGCTCAGCACTCCACCCTTTAGAACTCCGCGCGAAATTCGATGTAAATACCTTGGTACGCCTTCAGTCTGAACATAAAGGGACCTGTTTGACAGGTAGCTGCTTATCCAGCTGAGCGTGCGGCCTCCGATCTCAGCAGCTATCAGGGTGTCCAAACTGTATTGATGTGTACGTTGTAGTAGGCGCCCTTGATGTCCAAATAAATGCTATGTCAATTGTTTCAAAGCCTTTTTGGTGCTGATCAGACATTACGAGGTCAACCACATTGTCGATATAGGAGCGGCCATGGTGAACCCCAATGAAAATTTGGATAGATTTGGTATCGCTCCTTGTACTATTCAATGCGTGTTAGTAACAACGTTTCCATGACTTTATCGACGCAGCTGGCCAGTGCAATTTTACGGTATGCCGCGCGGTGGAGTGGTGATTTTCTCGGTTTCAAAAGTTGAACTAGACAACTGGTCTTCCATCCTTTAGGAACTGTGCGATCACACCATGACTTTTTGTAATTATTCAAAAGATACCATCAAGCCTCAAGGCCAGTGTTAGATAGTGCGGAGAATGCCACACTGTCGGGCCCTGGCGATGATGACTCTTTACAAGATGCCAGCGCAGCATCTTGTTCCTCCATGGAGAAGGAACGATCCATCCGTGAATCCCGCGAAGGTGGAACGTCACAGCAATGCAGCGTTGTGGAGGCGTTCTATACGACTATTATTCTTGCGCCGAAATCTCTGACTAATTCTACCTCACTACGTCTTTTACGGCCTCCTTAATTTTTCTTCAAAACCTGTGGATAATCCTTCTGTGTAGGCATCCTCCATTCGTGCTTTAAAAAGTGTCCAATAAATGCGCTGCATATGTTTGGCTAAGGGGGATGTGGCGTGGCTGGCAATAATTAGGTAAGTTCGGATATGGTCGCTGCCATGAGTTTCTACATTCGAAAGTCCAGGACACTGCTGATAAGGCATTCTGCAACAAATGTCAATTCCAAGCAGCTGCCATAAGTCACTCTACGTATATAAGTTAGAGTTCCATCGTTAAGGCACTGCAGGCCATGGTCAAAAGCGAAAGGCTCAAGCTTTGTTCCTCTAAGATTCATCCTAACACTTCCCCACAATGTGTGGTGAGCACTGAAATCACTTATAATCATCCACAGGCCTGATGTGACTGCATTCAAAGTACTCAAACTTTCGGTGTCAAAGCGGCTTGATGATACCGAGTACACAGCCACAAGCATAGAAGTGAGGTCCCGGATCTTCAGTCACACAAACATATATACTGATTCTCGTAGTTAGAGGGAACCGAATGGTGCGCATATGCAAGCTCACGCCGAATGTTGGCGATACAAATGCCTCATAAACAGATATTCGTAAGATTGTTGTTTGATTCATTTCACAAAAAACACAAAATGGAAAGTAATAGTTGTAAACATATTGCTGAATATCTGAAATTATGGACTGGAGTCCATGGGCATTCCATTGAAAAATAAGGGCTTGCTTGACTTTACTTTGAAAATATATATTCGGCGGAGCCAATGCCTTCCACTGTAAAGCTGCAAGAACCGGATGCAGTGTGTCTATTACTTGCAGTGCGTTGTGTGCTGCTGGCGTGCGCAGGTCGGAAAGAATTGCACGCATGCATTCATCAGTGACGTGGGCATTGCAGTTACTTGCAGGTCTTGGTCACGATCCGGAGCACGCATTTTGGCTGGATCAGTCATAGGCATTGCACGACTGGAGTGCGACAATGATCCAGACCCGGTGGTTGTAGAAGTTTTGGTAGTGGTGGCCAAGTATTTTCTGGTGCAGCAGGTCCCTCGCTATCAGACACCGGGTTCTCTTGGTTTAGTATGATTACTGGTGGAGTCGGAGCAGTTGCAGTAGCGCTTGGGAGTTTGTCTTAATGCGTACCTTCGGGTTATCAGTTTCTTTGATGACATTCGTCGGCGCGAACGACGTCGCCGCTGCTTAGCAGCAGCTTGTGTGTAGAATGATCCAGCAGCATTTCGTCACACGGGGCAATCTGCAGATGAAGAATCGCAAGGGCGGCGGCAGTTGGCGCACTTTAAAGTAGTGGCACAGCAGATGTCACCGCTGTGTGGCTCTGAGCATATCGGGCACATGATGGAGTTGCTACACACCGAACTCACGTGGCTAATCCTCATACACTTCCTGCACTCTAAAGAGTTAGGCACGAACGGTCGAACTGGGTGGCGAAAGCGCCCAACCTTCATGTACGATGGTATGCAGTCACTCTTGAAAGTCGGCTTGATGCTAGGCGCTGAACACGGGTTATTGAGATGTTATTGGTTACCAGCTTGATTAACATAGACAAATCTGCGTCACAGACGGCGATGTGAAAGTTGTTAATTACCCCAGTCTTAGTTCCGGTCTCTTGAAGAGTATAGGGCGTACGCTAATATTCCGGAGTTTAGTGATGGCCGGACACACTGTCTAGTGCGCTTCGCTCCTTGACATCAGTGGCAATGACGTTTTTATAGGGGTTTATACTCATGTCTTTTATCCCTCCCGGTACTAGGCTAATCTATATATCGATATGGTTTGTCTTTTCAGGGGTTTCAAATTTTCCGTCAGCTGCGCTGGCACAAACTAAGCTGTATGTACCGGGACACTTCATGCTGTGAGGATCGTTGATGTACTTGACAAGGATGACTCCGCTTGTCTGCGCATGCGCTTGGCCCCCTTACTGATGGCGCTACTTGCCGGCCGGTGCTTTGCCACCTTACTGATGACCACCTTACTAACTCCTCGACCGACCCTTCATCGGTCGAGCAGTCATCACTTGGCGCCGAGTACACATCAGTGTCCTGGCTCCGTGAGTCGCTCGGGTGGTAGATGCGCTTTCTATGGATGGGTGATGCCGACCCACCAGGTTCCAAGGGAGGCCTAGATGACACACCTTCCACCACAGTGACGAAAAGGGAGCAGCGGCTCTATGTTATGGCGCAAATTATAAAAGAACTACAGAGACGTGAATGCAGCGTTCCCATACAAAACAACTTCGTATAATATGATGTCTCTTTGAGCACAATGAGTCAGAAAGGAGTTATGCTATGGCTATTGAAAATGCTCTTTACGAGTATTACTGCGGGCTATTTGCCCATCAGCCTGTAAATTATGTCCAGTTTAAGGAAGAATGTCTCCCTTAGAGACGAAAGTTGGTGGCAAATTGAGAAAGATATTGGAGCAACCATTTTCTATCACCGAAGTTTCCAATGCAGTACACGGACTTAACCCTGGTAAATAACAGCCCCTGAACGATTGCTAGCTGCGTTTTACAACACCTAAAAAAAGAACCCATACCCTCTTTAACCTTAAATGAAGCGTGTGACATGAAACTCTTTTCAGTCTCATTTTTACGTTCGGATAGAGTAATATTACCTAAAGCATTAAATATCGTGAGGCGGTTTAAGAGGGGACGGTATTCCGCCCCACCGCTACTCCGCGGATGCAGCGTTCTCGTTAGCGACCCGCGGGGTGTACAAAAAGGACAAGGATGAGGTACGACTCATCATTACTACTCGAATGCTATTTATTGCACTTGCATATAATACAAAGCATGCCGGCTATAAATCAACAAGGTTTTCCTTGGAAGGGGCAACACTACGTAAGAAGGACTTCTGACTCACCGGCTGGGGACTGGGTGTGCGACTTCGGCGGTGAACATTTGCACGCGCCGTGAATTTGGCGGCCTTGATCTCCCGAGCGCGCCGCATTCTTCGGACAACACCTTATACTATGGCGTCTGCCGCGGAAGGCGGCGAGAGCGTGCGGTATTTACCGGTCGCTTGGCTGTTGGGGACCAGAAGACGGGTGGTCGTGCACGACGGGTCCTCCCGTGTGCGCCGCGTACTCCGTGCCCGTTATCCCTCGGAATTTGCCGGGAGAAACGGCGGCAGACGACCGCTAGAGTTGCCGGCGGGATACAGAATCTCTCTGTTATCTTCTCGTGGGAATCCGCGTTGGCGTCCAGGTGGCGCACCCGTCGCTAGATCTCCGTCCCCCAAGGGGAGGTATTTACCTTCTCTTCTCCCAGCCTGCGCTGCCGCGACGCTCGCTGGGGTGGTGGTGATCGGTCGCAGCGAAGGGGAAGGCAACTGGTTTTCCACAATCTTTACAGATGATCCAACCATGCTGAGGCAAGTAAAATCCTATCGTCCGATTGGTCAAACGAAAGTTGATTATAAAATTTACATGACAGGTTTGGCAAAAAGGCATCAAACTGCGATGAGAGATACTGTGGCCAGTGTTCTAGAAGTGTGTGATTCTACGCAGGCATGTGTTGCAATGATGCAAGGTGACGTGTAAAATGCGTTTGATCGTATCCCTTACAATATTCTGTCTTTGCAAAGCCTCTAGCGTAACAATGATAGTAGTAATGACTACGATGATGCAGTTCGGGATTATCTTAAATTATGATAGCAGCAATTACAATAACGGCGCATTTATTTGTTGACGATAGTGGCGATAGTGATGATGATGATACCGGCTATGACACTGACAATGTAGGGAATGAACACAGCCCTGTAAGATGCTTGCGCTACAACCGTTCTTAGGCAGACCTAAATGCGATACACGATTTCACATAACCCAACTGGGCTTGGCAGGTTAAATATCAGCCATGGTTGCTGCCGTTTCCATGGTTGCACTTGCCACAAGTGATTAATGTTTTAGATCCATAAACCACGTACGCCTGTTTCAAACTGCTCCTTTTTAGGTTCTAGGAACGTCCATATAAAGCTCCGCGCTCGGTGGTTATCTTCTTGAGAGACGAAGAACTATACCTTTTTGCGGCACACTTAGCCGAGTCGGACGAAATCGATCCTTCTCCGTGAGGTAATAGTTATGTTCTCGCCGTAGCCAAATACAAAAATTATTCAAGACAGTAGGTCTAAGCATCATTCTGCAGCTGCAGTCAAAGGTAATGCGTCAGTCGGTCCTGCACATCACCAGACATCTGAGGCTGAGCTGCCGACCACACACTCAGGAATAGTCGGCGACTGAAAGTTGGTAAACAGTTCTTTAACTGGGCATTCGAGGCAACCTGTTATTTGCAGGCTCGAGTGGTGCCTTCTGCATCATTCCTCGAGCCCCCGACGTGTCTTTGAGTTCGAAGCTTAAGTGATTTGTGCAGTAAGCGGCACGAAAGCTGTAGCCTCCTTAGAGTTAGGTGTTTAAGTAAATAAATGCATATATTTACAGGTTGCAATGTTTTACTGCTGATAGATGTCGCAAAACTTGACCGCGCCTGCCACTGCTCAGTAGGAATCAGGAAAATCGTCAGAAAGCATAACGCCTTAAAAACGCGCTGCACATAGCGGCACCTAGTAGTGCCCTCTCTCTCGTGGCAGAGGGGGCGCGTCGTCAGAACATTTTTCTGTCTTGCACCTTTGCCTTGAAGGCCACGGCCAGCATTTTATGATATCGGCGCATATTACCTGGACAGGAATAAAGACGAAGAGGCTATACTTGTGCATATTTCGTTTGCACACAGAAATACCCCGTGTCTCGACAGCATTATCGATCTTATGTTTCTTGTTCTTAGGCGAACATATACATTTTAATTCGCTCTTATTTTTGCTGTGCAAGTTGTTGCTACGGCAATTTAGCGTAAGTTAAATGAAAAGTAATTGAGTTATCGATATATCAAATCTTGAAAGGAAAAGGAAGTGGTGTCAATATGTGTCTAGGTCTGTGTCCGGTATATTCGGTGCCAACGCCTAACTGGTCGCGTATAATAAATATGAAGTGCCAGAGGGGTCCATATATCGCTGGAAATGTGGCCGAACTACCATTGTTGCAGGATTTTCGATCTTATAACTGGTTCGGTTTTACCGCTGGAAGAGCGACCCTCAACCCGTTTTGCACCGTATTGGCCATGAAAACATCCCTTTTCCTGTATTCCGTGCATGAATGAAGACTGTTCCTCTCCACGTCTTTTCATTAGACAGGTATTTTCAGTCGAAGAGCCTGTCTCAAAACGAATTTGTTACGCATTAAAGACGTTTTGAATTCCCGAAAATACCTGGCATGCTCAGTAATCGGTTCCTTCATCTCGATGAAATAAAATTGCATGAAATATTCCTCACATCATCAAATGTGACCGCTAATATTCTTGACAGAAACCTGGCAGTATCAAAATCACCGCGGAACTTGTAGCGTTGGCCACCCGCACCGAGATCAGTCGATGACGATTACTGCTAAATAACTTTCATTTAATCACGCAAAGGCCTTGGGCAACAGAACTAATCGACGGAAATTGCACGCATGTACAGGATAGAACAGAAAAAAAAGCAACAAGAACCGCGAAACCATAATTGAAACCTCCAATGCGATACTACAATTGCTACAATTTATAGATGGAGTATGGAAACGAGGTAGAATACCTTCAGAGTGGAAACATGCTAAATGAATCTCTATTCTAAAACATGGAAAGAAAATTGAAGTAGGCAACTTCAGGCCAATACCCTAACGTCGTGTCTGGAGCAGCTGATCGAGCATCTGGAGTATGCGGAGGAAAAAGAGGTATTTACCAGAACAATACCAGGATTAGGAGCAAGCTTGCCAAGCACGATGTAATTATTCAACTCAAACCAAACATCAGAGACCCAGCCCATAGAGAAAGAATGAATAAGTGAGGACACTCCGATAGACCCAACCGACTCTAGCGCGCCTAGTGGTGGGTGAAACCAACTTGCCCACGCTTTCGGATGCTTCCGGTTTCACTGGCGCGAATTTAAAATTGCTTACGCGCCACCCAGTAAATTTGAGTGCACCCAAGGCGTGTGAAAGCAACTGGCACATACTTATTTCGGTTTCACTAGCACAAATTTCGAATTTCTTGCGCGTTACCCACTTTTTTCTATGGGAGATAGAATGTCTCATTAATTCTCTTTCTCGAATTTCGTTTTCCCAAAATTATTTTCAATGTAAGATGTACTGAAACGTGTACTTATAATAGGCAGTCGTGGATTTATAGATCAACAAAGGTTCTTTCTGTCTGGCGCTATTGTCTTCTTTTTGGAGCAAGTAGTAATTCTGAACGCAATAATTAATAAAGAGACGGAGTGTGGAGGAACTTTTTTTATTTCAGGGCAACTAACAACTGACCAAAAAATCTGGGCACCAACCAGGACCAGCGTGGCGGAGACAGGCTCGATAGAAATGCAACTGTGTTCCTTAACATAATCAAATCTGAATAGATATAATAACAGAGGGAACACAAGGCAAAAATGTCAGCGCATGGCTAGTGCTTGCTGAAAAAAAGTGAACCAAGATGGACTCGCTCAAAAGTACAGGTAATGCTTTGCAGCTAGTACAGAGATGTAGTAATAAAAGGTGCTCCAATTTCGGCTGCCCGTTTCCTTTTTTATGCACCACTTTGTCACACGTTTGAGTCTTTTGTGAGCTGTAAATTATCGTCAGCAGTCCAAATATCATGAAGAGAAAATAACTATTATCCTCACTGTCCTGCTGTCTCACTCCATACGGAAGAAACTTATCCCTGGCTTCTTGTGCGTTTTGTCGTTCTTCTGGCACCACAACACAGAGCTGTAGCTGCCGTGGGAGGGACAGCCGGGCGGCATGGTAGAATGGTCTGAAAAATGTCAATACGCGCACGTGTTATTTTGAATTGCCAAACCATATTCACAAGTCATAACTATGCTAAAATTGTTTTGAATGGAGTAGAAAACAGCTGCGCCATACAAATACGCTGGCGCAATGACACACGTAATAGGATGTGACTGATTTCACACTAAATAAGAGCTGACTACAGGCGCAGATAAATGATGCACGAAATATACATATGAGCCCTGGATTTGAAATACGCGCCAATTCTGCGCTTGCACCACGAGCAAAACAACGTTCCCTCAATTGTCAGAGTAACAAACAGGGTGAAAGTTTCATAAATGCGCACGGCAAGCGGCACCGCGAAATAAGTGCATGCTCTATATATATTCGTGCTCTGGCCCCTCATGCCCCCTCATCCCATCCTCTTACTGTTGTAATCAAACCTGCAGGGGCACCGCGCTTTAAATGCCGTTCTGCGCCTCATAGAAACAACCCACTGTGATGTAAAACACTACAGCAGCCTGTGCTGATCTTTATGTCGGTGTTTTCAAGCAGAAAAACGTGCCTCACCTGTTGTCCAGCAAGCCCAATGTCGTTTGGTGCTTTGCAGCAATACCGAGCTGACAGAAGAGACAGAGCAGGCGACTTGCAGTCCTGCATGTTTCTTGAATAAATTACATCTTAATATGTATGTCAAAATAGTAACCATAAAGCATAGGATAATTGTTTAACAACCAGAAATTTGTAGGCTTGAATTCAAAAAGATTTTTTTCCTGGTCGTTCTCTTGGCATCGGGTGAGAATACTAGATGCAATACTAGAAACCAATAAACTAGGAAACAAGGGCACCCCACAAGGCTTAGTTCTCTCCCCCTATTTCCTTCATCCTGGCGTTAAAGAACCTTGCATGACTATTGAGGACTGTTAAAGGCGTTAAACATACGCTATATGATGATGATATTGATATTGAATATCATAATATCGACACACCAAGGCAACAATAGAGAAATAGAAAAAAATCTCCAACAAGTAACCGACATTGTTGAAAAATACGTAGAATGGCCAGGGCTAAAATGGTCACCGAGCAAATCCGAATTTCTGATAATCCGGAGTACAAAAAAAAAATTGGTAGAATTAAATGGCGCACCATTAACCAGAGCGGACAAAATCAGGGTCCTGGGGCCAATAATCCATGACAATAGAGAGAAACCTGAAATAATAGATAGACTTAAGTCAATAATTATCATGACACCCAGGTTAATAAGGTGAATAGCCAACGAATAAAAAAAACGGGGGTTAAGAAAGATTTTTGCCGAATTATTCAGGCTTTTGTGAAGCAGAATAGTGTTTACTATCCCATCTTTAAGCTAACGCTGGAAGAAAATAAAAAAATAAAAGGGCTCATTGGGCAGGCATATAAAGCCGCGCTGAGGCTACCACACTGCACCCCGACGAAAAGACCTCCTAAACTTGGTCTCTACAATAACACCACGGAATTATGGGAGGCACATATAATAGCACAGATTTAAGGAGGCTCACCACCACATCCATGGGATGGAAGATCCGGGGTTACCTAGGACTACGAGATAGAATCCCGGAAAGAAAAGCTCAAGTAAACCTGCCGACTGAAGTGTGGAATGCACTCAATAATAAACCGCTACCAAAAAACATGCGCCCTGCTTGTCATGAAAGAGGAGAAGAGCAAAGAGCAAAGGCGCTTGAGGCCAAGTTAGAAGTTTCTGAATAGGCACTTTATGTAGACATGGCGGAATACGAAGGAGACAACTCTTTCGCACTCGTGGGCGTTGACGACTTGGGGAAAACATTATTGTCCGGTTTGATAAAAAGAAACAATTCAGGTACGACAGGTAATGCCATGGTAATGGTCAGCGCCAAACCTGCCACCAGAACTAGTGACTCCAAAGCCGCTCTAAACAATATTGCGAGGGGGATGATATCCAAGGAGACAGACCGAATATTAAGATATCAGGACTGGAACGAAAACGAGGTGGAAATTATACGGGTGCCATACACCCGAGAAACAGGGGAAACGAGCTGGCTGACATAACCTCTCCAGGTTATGTCAGCCGTGCAGCGAACAAGATTGATTGGCCCAAATTCGCGAGAGATGCAGTCATGTCACTTCACGACTATATTGATCACTTTAAGCTAGAAAGGCGGATATATCCTCCGCCAGACAAGAAACTTGACAAAAGGCAGAAAGTAACCTGGCGTCGCTTCCAGACGCGAGTCTTCTTTAGCCCGTGTACATTAGCACACATGTACTCAAAATAATACAATCCAAATTGTAAAGAATGCAGCGAGATGACCCGGTACGATCACATATTATGAAGCTGCAAAAAAACAGCGCCATTGGTGTACCTACTAACAGTCCCTTCTCTAGAGCGAATAGAGGCTATAATGGCCAGATCGAATGAGAGTCACGGACTCGAACATATCTAAGTGTTGTTCCCCCCTAACCTATCCCATCTAAATAAAAGTTGTCCAGTAATGATGGGATGCCATTACTGGCCACTTGTTAAGGACATAGAATAGACTTGTATGTAGTGCGTTACGATCATATAATTCATTCCTTCCATGACTTGAAACCATAACCACGGCTTAAGAAAGAACTGGCACTTTGTTACGAAAACCGACGCGCACCGCAAGACAGTCATGGTGATAGAGAACGAAGGTATGCGAATCGCTCGAGCAGCACGTTTGGGCTGCTGAGAAGAAAACGAAGGGTCAGACGCCATAGCCTTGTTCTTTCCGAAGGACGCCCAGGTGCTGCCGCTTTAGAGCCGCCAGATTCGATGGACCAAAGCTTTACCGAGAAGTGGGAGCCGCTTCGCAAGGCCATCCAGTACATACTGGAAGATGGCGGCGAAGGTCTGCGCTACGAACAACTGTACACGTGCGGCTACAACTTAGTGATCCGGAAACAAGGAAGGCTGCTCTACAGTGAAGTATGCAAAGTCGTGATCCACCACTTGGAGAGAAAAGTAAGGCCAGCCATCCTTTCCTGTACCAACGATAGTTTCCTGAGAACACTAGTTCAAGCCTGGAACGACTACCAGATAAGCATGACTCGTATTAAGGAAATCCTTTTGTACTTGGAGCGTACTGATTTGAACGACAACATGGGTAGCGTTTACAACTTCGGGTTGCATCTCTTTTGCGACGAGGTACTGCTCAACATAGACATACAAGACAGGCTGCGAGATACTGTCTTGCAAAAGGTGAGCCGAGCTCGCGTGGGTGAGGTGGTTGAGTGGCTGTTAATCGAGAACGCCTGCCAGATGCTGGTTGAACTGGGCATTGATTCGAGGTCAATATACGAGGAAGTCTTCGAGCGGCGATTCTTGGCCGAATCGGCTACGTTCTACGCTCTCGAAAGCCTAAAGCACTTGACAAAAAAGAGCGCGATCGACTACGTCCTGATGGCGGAGCAGTGCATGAAGGAAGAGACGATGCGGGCAAAGTATTTCCTGGGATGTGGCACCGAGATCAAAATCCAGCAAGTGGTCTACCAGGAGCTAATTGTTAACCATGCGAAGGCCATAGTGGAGAAGAAGGATTCGGGCGTCGTGGCCATGCTGAAGAACAACAGGATGCGGGGCCTCGCGTGCGTGCTTAGGCTGCTGAGCCACGCCGAGACCGGCCTCAAATCAGCTGCATTGTGTGGGAGCAAGTATCTTCGTGAGCTGGGCTGCTCACTCATGGAGGAAGACTGCTACAAAAAAGACTCGTCTTCCTTGGTCAAAAAACTGATGGATCTTAAAGATCGCTTTCAACACCACCTAATCAGTTGTTTCAACGACAGGCGCTATGTAAAAGCCATTATTAGCGCCAATTTCAAACACATCCTGAACGTGAACAGCAGCTCGGCCGAGCATGTGGCCTTGTATGCGGATGACTTGCTGAGGTCGGCGATCAATGGAAAGGGCAAGGAAGAGACAGATCGGCTTTTAGAAGAGGTCGCCGAGTTCGTAGGGTTCTTGGACGAAAAAGACAGGTTCGAAGATTTCTACAAGCAACACATGAAGGAACGACTGCTACGCAACAGGAGCGCGTCGGACTATGCCGAGCTAGCCATGGTCTCTAAGCTCAAGTTGGTGTGCAGTTCGGCATTTACCTCGAAGTTAGAAGCCATCCTGAAACGCAAGTCTGTGTGTGCTGGTGTATTAAAGTAGTTCAAGGACGCCTTGACGTGAAAATTGGATGTGAAACCGGGCAAAAGATATGTCGGTGCAACCCCCCCCCCCAAGGAGGCAAATAAAAAATGAAACAGCACTGCCATGCCGCCTGATTTTGGACTTCTGATGTCGAGAGATACTAATGCGTATGCGCCTAGTTACATTACTACAGCCGTTTCTTCTTCTTGGCTTAGAGCGTACGAGCTGATAAAACGCAGCTCGTACGCTTGGCGGAGGGAAGCCGAAGGTAAAGCATACATGCTTCTCTCTTTTACCTGATCAGATAGATTGCACGCAGCTGCGAGATTTCTTTTTGCTTTTGAATATGCTATGCTTCATCGCTTGTGGCAGTGCCCTTGTTACGCTCTGTAACTACTGCAGAAGCTTCGTAATTTTCAAGTTCGCTCGACCCGAGCAGATTCCTCCGGATAAGTGTGGACACACGTGATTGGCAAGGTGTTTCATTGCGGATCAGTGTAAACCTGTAAAATTGTAGACGAGACGAAAGGCGCATGTAAAGTCACGGACACAGCACTTTCTATCGTTACATGCGCCTTTTTGTCTCATCTGCATCGCGCAATTTTATTTAAATTACAGAATTCCACCCCGAAAAGTTCCCCGATAGTTTGCGGAGTGTAACCACGCGAAGAAACGGTCTGTCTGCTTTCAAAGACAGCTCTCTGAAGCAGAAGGTATGTTCCTCACCAATCAGTTAGGACGCCTCGCTAGCCTTCCCGGCCGTTCTATCAACTGGTATCATTGCCTGTGGTCATTGCTTCGGATGTTTACGTCTCTGTCTCGGAGACAAACTGGTACATCTCTTTATTTATTCGACTTTCTTTTCATATTAGTGACAGCCAACCCATAGTGACAAAATAATTTGTAATTCTGCATAGAACGACGTATTTTTCTTAAATGCCGCCATAGTGGACGTATCCAGTTGTGTACACTTGGTGCTATTGTACTTCTGTGCACTCGCATTAGCGGTCGTTTTTCGGTTTGTTTCCATGAAACAGCGGCTATGGTGGGAAGGAGAGACGGAAAGAGGAGGAGGGAAGGCAGGAACTTAAACCAGAAGAGTGCTCCGTCGGGCTACCCTGCACTGGAGAAGAGAAATGAGGGGACTTAAAAGGGGAAGAGTCTCAATTTGTCACTGATGAAAGAAAACAGTGCCTTGAAGACTTCGGGGGCAAATCTCTGGTCGCGAATTGACGATCTTATCCTCCGTTAAACGGCGAGAATCGACACCTTCTTGACCCTCGCTTAGGGAACAGCCCTCATTACCTTGAAGCCATGCCACAGAGGTCAAAGCCTGAGACTGCGGAGGAAATCAACGTCGACATCTTGCTGACAGGTCACTTCTGTTGCATCCTCCTTTTCATTTTCTGTTCATACTAATGTATCGCTTTCGTACTTATCTCGTGCATTTACTGGGTTATTTGCTTTATTCTGTTCACGTGATTGTAGCCTATAAATTTAGGTCTTTGAGGGAGCCTATTGCCAAGCTCAAGAGCAGCTTTCATTTATGGTTTGATAAATGTTTAGAGCACTGCGGTGACTTGCATTACAAAAACAGCCATGAAGACTGCAGAAATTTGGTTTCTCAATAGCATCAATCAAATCTTACTTTTTGTGGAGTATTGTATTAAAGGCATTGTGGAGGCTGTTCAGAAACTTTGCCGCCAATTTGCTGACGTTAGCGTGGTGTCTGAATGTCTGAAGAGGTCATGATGCAGTTATTTGAGAGGTTGGTATTGAATGCTCGGGATGATTTGGACTGCAGTGTTTCCATAAGATTTGCCGCGGATTTATTGAGGTGTTTTTTATGGTTACATTTCTAACCAAAGGAAGCAATAGAAAAAAGAGGGAGGAAGAGGGGCTGCAAAAGCAAGGAGGAGGAGTAACAGGGGGAGAAAGAGGAGAAGGGCCTGGAGCAGTGACGAGAATAATGCAAAGCCAACTAGAAAATCGGCAGGTTAAGTACTCACCTAAGTTTTTAAAATCTAACATTTAATCTATACTTGACATAGAAAATGCAGTAATACATAAAACTAATGCTAGGTCAACTGTACATTTTCTCATCTGAGGTCGCTGCCAGCAGATCATAGATAAAGCATTCGCCACCATTTCATCCAGCGCGGTTTCACAAAACTTTGTGTAGTCATTTTTTTGAAAGAGAGACAAAATAACAAAAACCACAATTGGTTTCAGCGATTAAGTTTCCTTTTAATCTATCTTCGAGGGGCACACACGCTTGCTCGGGTATAAAGGAAGCGCAGCGCGGTAAGCAGATTTGTATTTCCGCGAGTTAATTGTCTCGCAACGCTCAAAGATAGAATGATTGTATACGCACGACATTGTGTTCGCCAAAAGGGCGCTTGTGCCCATGACGTTGCTAACAAGAGCGACATCAATGCGTCATTTTGCGCATGTCGAGGAGATTGACCAAACTGATTCCCGATCATAGTTCGTGATCAGCGGACGTGAGAGCTACGCAAGTTCGGTCTTGTTTTCCCTTTCTTTTTCGCGTTTTAATACCGGCACCGATTAATATTTGGCATCGCCCCATACAAGATAGTCGAAAGTTTGGTTTATTCTAGGCAGCAGCCCTATATTTACATGCACAGTTAAAATTTGAGAATTTAAATTTAGCATCAATCCTGGTCACGCCAGCCTGGTCATTCACCACTACTCGATCTCACATATGCAATCAGGAAATGTTTCTTTTTTCTCTATTACATGAAAAATGCTGGCGCATATTCAATAACTCACAAATAAAACACGAATCTTCCGTGAAAGTTTGCCCGAGCTGGATGACCAAATGAATACTTCATCCATAAGGTATTTTAGATGTTCCACCCTGCATGTAGGGAGCCTTTTACCTGAAATAGCGCTGTTGTGGACGACAAACGTGAGTTGTGCCGTTTTTCAGGGGAAAAAAGGGTAAGGTTCAGGGCAAAGAATGCAAAATATATGCATCGCTGTGAAAACACTGCCATACAGGAAAATTGTTCAATGCACTATAATATGCCAGCTAGCCTTCATTATAGCACTTTTTACGGAAACCAAAATTTACTTATGCGCATTTCTGCAATTCGAGTCCAAGAATGTGCATTGCGAAGAACGACGCCGTGACGACACCTTTTTGAAGCTGACTGTTTGCAAGGCATCAACATATTGTTACGGAGCGCAGTATCGAGAGAACGACGACGTGCTGGGGTGAAGAAGACGACGCTCAAGCTAAGCTGGATTCATTCTGGTGGGGTGTGCGTCTAACAGTGAACTAGCAATTACCGCTGTGTACTTTCCTTAACATTTGCTTTTGCTACTTGCAACCCTCAACTGAGTTTTATTCGTTACCCCCCCCCCCTAATGTAATGCCCGCCCCAGGGCCCTTAAGGGACAAAATGATGATGATAAAAAGGAGTGATTGTAATATTGACCCCAGGGAAACACCACAGCTAATAACAGCCGGATTAGAAATAGCATTAGAATATTGAACAACTTGAAGTCTGTCAACAAGGTAGCTGCGTATTAAAGTTAAAGAGGTATCACAAATTCGCAAAGTTTCCAGTTTTTGAAAAGGAATGTTATGGCTAATAGTCTAAAATGCTTTTGTAAACTCTGAGGTGTACGAAGATTGAATTTCATGAAGTAGTTGGTTAGGCGAGTTACCACAAGTTTCTCAAAAACTTTGCTAAAGAGAGGTAGTGCATATTGTTATTGGGCGATAATTTGCTACGTTATTTCGCTCTCCTTTTGGGTACCATTTTACCTCGCTTAAGTTGATCAGGAAAAATGCCACTTCTAAACATAGAATTAATGATATGAGCAAGGACATGAACAATGATAGAAGCAACGAGTTTAGTCTTCTACGGATGAATGTTGTCTAACTCAGGACTTCAATGTTTAATTGACGTTAGAACAAGGCGCACTTCTTCAGGTGATGTTGGGCGTAGATAGAAGGAATGAGGACGAGTGACAGGAGGACAGTGAGATGACTGCAGAGCAATTCTGAGATTACTGAAAGCATTAGCGATGTCAACGTGGTTCGAAAAAACGTTAACTCCATCACTAGTATTAATAATGGGGGGCTGTGAATTAGACTGATTTACGAATTCTTTGTTGAGTTCCAGTTATTCTGATTGGTATTGCCATTTTCATGAACTAATCTTGGTAGTACCTACGTTTGGCTGCTTTCAGCACTGCTGATAGGTGATCGGAATACGTCTTGAATCGTTTTAAAAGGGTCATATTAAACGGCTGCGATTTAAAAGGGTCATGGCAACGATTTTGGAATATAAACTGTTTATTGCATCTTATTCCCGATATGCCAAGCAACTGAACCTCAATTTTTCAGCTCCACCGGAGCTGCAAACATTTTTAAAACTAGTATTTTCATTTCTTCATGAACATCTGGCTGATCTGGCCACCGGCGTAGCCGGTGACGACATAAAACAACGCCGCGTTGTCTGCGGCATGTTCTGTGCGCTAGCAGCGTCAAACAATAGTTACACAATGGCTATGTGGCGGATCAAAATACAATCATGTCACTAACCGCGGTTACCGCAAGCTGATTTTCGACCCCTCTTAGCGCTTTTAACGTAGGCAATAGCGACGCCTCTGGGCGGGATTCAGGAGCACGGCAGCGCCCGAGAACGAAAGCCCCATGAGCTGTCCCGTTCGAACAAAGTACACACTGTACACTAAAACACGTCTCTAAAGCAACACATGCAGTGTGCATAAGGGCCGTCCAAAGGCGTTTTTGTACAATCTTCGAGTAGCACCCGACAGCGCATCAGTGTAATGTATAAGTGCGGCACGCTACATCGAGGTGCCCAATACCCTTTCCCGTGCGTCGCATCGTTTACACTACACGTTGTCAGGTCCAAGTCTGGCCGCAGCCGCATCATGAAAGCAGACGACAAGCTCATGAGGCTTACAACACAAAATGCCGCAAGGTTGCAGCAATGGTGCAGCCCGCGAGCGCGGCTGACGACGTACGGCGCCTGGCCATCTGCTTCTCCCTAATCGTCGCTAGGCTTACATTGCTTTGGCATAGAAGCAAAGCGGATGGCACTTTGTAAGTCGTCAGCGAGGCGTTTTAGTAAAAGGGTTAATCGATCATGAAACTCCTTCTCAACCCCACTTTTCTATAGTGAAGAAAATTATTATTTTGGGCGAAGCCTTAACATCGGAGCTCGCGTACGTGTACACGGGCCTGTTGCGCCACCTCGGGCCAAGCTCTGCGCGGGCAAGCAATTGACCTACAAGGAGCCAGATGAGAAACAGTCGCTATAAGAAAAAAATTGTCTTTATCGGACACCGAACCACTGCTCCCCCGATCCCCAGCCGAGCTCATAAATCACAACTCCACTTTTAATCGCATTGAAATTTACAATGTTCACATAATTAACCTGAGCCTTATTTGACTAAGGTAACACGACTAAAATTCCTTTATGTCTTCAATTGCTTTAGGCCTTTAAATGAGAAATGCACAGCGTAATATGATAGATAGATAGTGATGAGGACATGAGACATTAACCAGAAAGGCCTCCGGTTGGAAATCCTACACTGGGGAAGAGGGATAAGAAGAGTAAAGATAGGAAGAGAAAGGGGCTTCGCACATGCAGCATAGTCAGAGTTTGTCACTCAAGCCGGTGGCAGTTAGAAAAGTAAACAATGCCATGTATAGCTTGAAAAGAGTCGACTGCCGTGGCCATGGACGAAGGATCTTATCCGCCAATAAAGGGAGAGGATCGAAACAGTCCAGCGCACAACATAGGTCATATTTTTGACTCACAAATGTAGAATATTCACATAGGAGATGTTCGATTGTCTCTCCACAGCCACAATTTTCACTACCAGAGTTTTTGGCCATTCCAATATTGAAAGCATACTTGTTGGTGAACGCAACATCGAGCCACAAACGGCAACGGAACGTTGCTTCACGACGCACTATCTTACTGGGAAAGCAGTTGAGGCGCAGTTGAGGATCCAGGGCCTTGAGGCGGTGGGGACAAAACTCTCCCTTGTTCCACGCTGAAAGTGTGATCTCCAGGTCGAAAGAGGGAAGCCCACATGATGCGTCAGCTATCTATATGGAGATTTTAACTGGAACGCCACTATGGCATCCTCATCCGCCTGGTGGTTTGCACTGATGGCAGTGTCCTAGCAGCCACTGAAAAATTACGTTGTGAACTTTAAATCTTGCGAAATTTTAAATATAAAGATGACGTTTTAACCTGTATCAATATTCACTTGTCTGGTAGTACCACAGACTCCGCGGAACTGGCTAGATTAACATAGCCATCTGTGTAGACCTGTTTGTGATTTTGATGTTTGAAGTGGAGATAATCATTATTTAATAGCAGGTGGTGTTATTTTGGCCTTCTTCGTAATTTTAGGAATCACATTTGTATTCCTGGTTCGTGTAGACTCTATATAGGGGAGCATGGTCTTATAGCAGGGGCGAAGTGGGAAGGAATATAGGTGCAATGACCTTCTATAACTTTGGCGAATGCCGTGCATGGTCTAATTACTGGAATGCTTGCTAGATGATGACTAGGCACCTTGGTAGGGACCGAATATGCGTTATGATAGTGTCAACAGCAATATATGTGGTAAAAAGATGATCCAAGAACAGCGCTGCGGTTGAGGCACATTTAGGGAGTCCACGGCATACACGAAGAGCTTGAGCTTGGAGAATTTGAAGGGTCCTGAGGTTCGTTTTTAGTCTTATTAAATATGGGGAATCTGCACAGAAACAGTGACCGGTAAACTTGGAGCATCGAATTCCCTGGTGTGCCCCAGGACTGTCTTCCGAGGAAGGAGAGAACTTGGACAGACGCTACAAGTTTGCCTCTCATTTCTCTGAGATGAGCACTCCACGAAAGATTTCTATCAATGTCAACTCCAAGGAATCGGTGGCTTCTCTTGTCGGTAATGAATTTGCCATTGATAAATATGGGGTAACGTGACATTGTTTTATGTGCGTTTGGCGCAAGGGAACACTTCTCAGTCGGAATATCTGGGCCTTGCAGACTAAGGTACGAGGTCAATATCGTTGAGGCCTTTTGCAGCCTCGCACGAACTTTGGGACGAGTCACAATGAATGTCCAAATACATATATCATCTACCCAAAACTGCCACGCACGTAGGCAAACACTTAGAAACACAACGCAGGCACACGCTACCAACTATAATACAAAATTGAACCTGAACTTCATTTTTCACACTCAACTATAGTTTGCTCCTCTACTCCCAAGTACATCACACTCGCACACCTCTTCTTTCCCGAGCAAGTATGTCTAACCAGCAATAAATGTTATCAACCCTCACATCCAAGGCAATGTTCAACTCGTCGCACAAGCTGTATATCTGACACATATTGTCTGCATAGATGGAGATTTGAGCAGATTGTGGTAATAAGTCTACGAAGCTGAAGATTGTTGGGCTGAGCATTCAACCATTTGGAACTCTGCGCAAAATTCGATGTAGAGACCTTGGTACGCCTTCAGTCTGAACATAAAGGGACCTGTCTGACAGGTAGCTGCTTATCCAGCTGAACGTGCGGCCTCCAATCTCAGCAGCTATCAGGGTGTCCAAAATGGCCTGATGTAGTAAGCGCCCTTGATCTCCAAAACAATGCTACGTCAATCGTTTCAAAGCCTGTTTGGTTGTGCACCGACATTACGAGGTCAACCACACTGTCGATATAGGAGGGGCCATGGTGAACCCCGATATAAAATTTGGATAAATTTGGTATTACTCCAGGTAAATTTTTCTCATGGTGGTTATGATGGAACCATGATCATGGTGGATTATGGTAGTGGGCATATGGTCGTTATGGTGTGCATGGTCGTTATGGTGGGCATGGTTGTTATGGTGTGCATGGTCATTATGGTGCGCATAGTCGTTATGGTGTACTACATGGTCGTTATGGTGTGCATGGTGGATAGCAAGGTAGGTATGTACAGCCATGGCCGGTCTCGAGGGAGAGAGTGCGCTCTTTCTTCTGGCATCCTCAATAGCCGCGGGAGCAATGGGAACGTTTTTCCTCGAGTTACGCTCTCCACCGCTGCAAGGCACGCGACCTGCTCACTGTTCGCTCCGTACCTGCTTCAGCGGCGCCGGGTGGCTTCTGCCTGGTTTCATGTCGTCGCTCGCGGGTTTCATGGTGAGTGCAGCCCCAAAATGAAAGAACACGGAATAGATGCTGCAGCAGCATGTCGTCAGTGTACTATCGTCAGTGTACTATACACGTGAACAATCATTATATAAAAAGCACTGTCGCTCAGCGGACGCTCGGAAGCATATATGACATACATTGCAGCATGTTAGCTACTTTTGCCAATTTCAACCCGAATTTTTTTCAAGCCTGCACAAAAATGCAAAAAAAAAAAAAAAAAAAAAATCTGCAGTTATCACATTGAAGCTTCTTCAAGGCTAACATTACAGCAACTCCTCTGCAACAGCAAAACAGTCTTTCAGTGCTAGATGCAAAACCATCCGTATATAGCACCGAAGATGGAAATAATTTCATAAAGATATAATGTGAGTTGCATAATGCTTGCATGATATAAAGTATTAGCATAACAGTCAAAGTAGACTCTAAGGTTGAGTTTTTAATGTTATTATAATTTATATATTAGGAAATGTGTTGTATTTAAACATTATTTTAAAATGCTGTTTTAAAGAAATTTTACATATTATGCTTATAAAAACAAAGGAATGGT
Organism: Amblyomma maculatum; assembly: GCF_055883805.1. NCBI lineage: Eukaryota > Metazoa > Arthropoda > Arachnida > Ixodida > Ixodidae > Amblyomma > Amblyomma maculatum. The sequence continues at coordinate 14,582,951 of NW_028146738.1, forward strand.
TTGATATTCATGACACCACTTGTGCTGTAAGCGGTAAAAAGAGGCTAATAAATGACGCAGCTGGTGATACTCAATTGCAGTGGCTGACAAACGAGTTCACTTGCTTATAAAGCACCCAAGAAACTTCTAAAGCATTAAAGAAGGGAACTTTCACTGAGGAAATGTTTCAAGGAATTCTGTTCATCACGAGTCTACTGTACAAGTTTTAGAATACCTCCTGGGGAATGGTGTCGGCTCCGCCCTCACCAGGAAACTCAATAGCGACCCCATTCAGGCTCTCTTAGGGAAAGTAAGGCTAATGTGCGGAAAGAACGAGATGCTAGACGCAAGGGCCATAACAGCGGCACTTGACCACGTTGTCAAGACGGAAGTTTCATCTTGGAGCAAAATCAAGGCAGCTTTCGTCAATGCCGAAGAAATCATTTCTGCTTGGCCGCAATCAGTAACCGAAGAAATGAAGGAATTGTGGTGGCATCTCCTGTCATCCCATTACCCACTGTCACATATTCAGGTTTAGCTTACGTCGATGAATACATTGATAAGTTAATCAGTGACTTCGGGTGTGACGCTTGCACTATCTTGAAACTAGCTAAAGAAGCAGCCTCATGTACACCCTTCTACGAGGACAAGAATTATAGTCAACACCGCTTATCCTTCGTTGAAGGACAAGGGGTGTTGACTATATTTTATTCCTCGTACATGATAAATTTTAGACGCTGATTATGGCATCTTTGTATAAACCAAAGGAGTGAAATGTCAGGACCTGCCGGTTGCATCTGACGCGGGCTCGACAAAGAGCGAGTGCGTTTCCTTTGCGCATGAACGGCGGTAGCAGAGGCACAGCAGTGGGGCGGTGGCGACCCCACCGAGGTGCGGCGGGAGGTCAAAACAGACCCCACTAGGTGAGGCCGTAAGAGAAGAGAAGCGCGCTCTCCCTCGAGACCGGCCTTGGTACAGCACACTGAATGGTGTGTCATCTTGTGTACCACATATAGTTACAGTTCATTGGTGAAGAAAATACAGAATGCTGGTAGTGCCCCTATTTTCCCTGATGGCTAAGGAGCCGATGCTGTATTTGCTAACCTGCTAAGTGATATACTGAGCATGCAAGCTTACAGCTTCTGTGCATCCAGGTAGCAGCAGAAATGGCTCACCTACTGAAGCACGCACTGAATAAGCAGCATATAGAAAGTCGAGCTCAGATTCCAGCTTTATTGGAATCATCGGCAACTGAGATTTTCCTGCGATGTCCTTGCCGGCTGGCCTCAATGAAGAAGCGCCGCAGATGTTGACGGCATGACTGAATTTGTACTTCATCAGGCACATCTGTTTTCGGATGTTTTGCTATGTACTGCATCAGACAATCTGAAAAAAAGAAAACACATGTATCTTTTCAATTCTCCTTCATCAGCCCATGCCATACACAAATAGATCTTGCATATGGCTATGCAAGTGGTAGTACACAAAAATAGCAAAATGAAACATGGCAGTTCCATTTTGACACAGCCCTGTAGCACTGTGCATGTTAGAACAGTGGTTTTCAGCCATTGGACCCCTTGAGATGGGGGGGAGACGTTTCGATAGCAGGTCACACAAATTTGAGTCAAGGCTATAACTTAGCCTCTAAAAGGCATGCACTTGATAAGCCACACCATGGCCTGCAGAGGAGATGGGGGAGAGGCAACATGCTGGCACCGGTGTGCATGCTGCTGAAAGAATTTGGCTCCTCGCAGCACTGCGCAGCTCGCTTGGTAGATGCTTTGCATAGATGCCCAGCCAGCAGTGCAGCCCAAGTTTCGAGTTTCAAAGATGCCGGCGTCAACGAACCTGGTAAACTGTAAACACTCTCTCGCTTTCTACCTCTCGAACAAGCTCTCAATTTCTGTAGTCCTGAGTTTATTTCGCTTTGAGAAACTGCATTTTGCTTTCAACCTCCATGCTTAACATTTTAACCCACTGCAAAAAAAACCCACTGCAGTAATGTTTAACAGCCTCGGGAAGGAATAGCAGTTTACCAATAGGTAGCGAAGTACTAAAAGTAGCAAGAATATATATACTTAGGACAGGCAGTAAGAACAGATCTAGACAACGAAAGGAGAATAACGAAAAATATGATGGGATAGGGTAGATTTGGCAAGTACTCGCAGATAATGACTAGAGCTGAACCAGGATAATTCGAATTATGGTTCCATCAAACTCGTGGAATATCCCCTTGAAGACTCCATGCAAAAGTATAGGGAAGCTGCGTCGTACATCGAACTCCAATTTCACTGGTCCTTCCCCAAAGACTATCGCATCACCATCGGCAATTTGATGCGCGACGTTTTTCGAGCCACGCGCGGGAGGAATAAGAGAGAACAGTTTGACGACGGCTGATCTAGAACAGCGCCGCGGCCTTTCCCCAAAGACGCGCGCCTTCAGCCCACCGCCGTGAAGTGTCACTCATGCGGTTAGCACTTTATATTTATATCTGGGCCATAGCAGCCGCTTCTTGATGGATGAAAAAAGCAAGGTGCCCCTGTGCTGTCCGATATCAGTGCCCATTAAAGGGACACTAAAGAGAGAAAGGAAGTGGGTTTGCATCGATAGAATGCCAGTTCCTGATTACAAAAAAACCACTCTTACTGAAAACAGAGCTGTTATAAGGTAGTAAAGAAGAATAACAGAAATACAGGTATCGCCACCACAGCCAAATGGCCGAGGCTCGCAACTACAAATCATGTGACGCGCTAGGGATCCCGGAGGCTGACAAATGCGAATTACGTTGCATGCTTGAATGCGGTAGTACGTTTTTTCTCAAACATGATAACACGCTTTTATCATACGTAAACGACGGCGAAAAGGCAACGTAAACGTTGCAAGGCAAATACAAAAATATACTTGGAGGCGCCAGTTTTGGTTATGTTTCGGCTCAGGCATTTCGTGCGCACTCGGATAGTTTGTTTGAACCTGCAGCGCCTGGATTACGAGCTTGGAGCAGCAGATGCGCCTTGATGGTTCCCATTTGAGCATTCGGAGGCACGAGCGAGCGAAATCCGCTACCGCCGACACTCTCCTTCGTTCACACTTCTGCGCCAACATATCGCCGCCGTTGCCGCTTCGACTGCGACCTGACCGCTTGACTGCAGCTACGTGCGCCACGAAAAGCATACATATGCTAAGTACCGAAGGAAAAACGCATTATCATTCAATTGTTCACTAAATCATGGCTCATCTGACCAACATATACTGCGTCAACAAGACCTTCAACGTGCTATTTGCAGGCGCCGTAAACAAAAGGAGCATACTTGCCGCTCCAAGGAGAGCGTCGATATATTGCGCTCGTCGCCCGGCGAAAAAAAAGGGCCTCGGGCAAAAATTAAAAACTAAAAATAATGAAGCACCAGAAATACATTACAAAAGGTTAAAAAAAAAGATATGTTAAAAAAAAAAACCGCGGTGAGACTCGAACTCGCTACTGCTTGCTCCGTAACGTCCGGCGCTAACCGCTCGGCTACGCAGCGCCACAAGAACCTTGGAAATATTTCTTCTTTTTATGTCATGGCCCCATTTACAATAAAGTGTTTCTGCTGCCGGTCTAAAACATTACAACTTCTTGATCATCGGCGCATGCTGCCTGCTCTCACGTCTTGCAACTAATGTTCTGGATGCCTATGCGCACTATATTGTGCACTGGATCCATTTTAACATGTGGAATTTCACAGCGCTGGCAAATGTAGTGGCGCCGGTACTTCGGTCATGTTCTACTACCGTGGACGTAATTTTCGCTGAACACGGAGCTGTAGCACAAACCTTGAAGGAAAAAAGTGCGCCGAAGCTTCAAAACTGACAAGCGCAGCAGCGAGGACACTATTTTGCTGGTAACTAAATTTTATTTGTATGTAAACATGTCAGGAAGCGTTGCGATGACCGAGGGCTCGGTTTGTTTATACACAGTGCAAGAAGGAGCGCAAAAGCTTGAGAAACATGTAAAGTATTGTGCATTACAAGCGCTCTATGTTTTTTTTTTCTTCCTTTATGGGCCCATCGCTCGGTAAATTACTCTCTTCATCGTTTTATTTCGGCTGAGGCCGTCATTGCGAGTACGCTGTTGCCAAGTTGGCCCTTGAGAGATGCGACGCCGCGGGCCGCGCCGGCTTGCTAGCTATTACGGAGTCTCCGCTTACGTCATAGTGTGCGTCACTCAACTCCAACTACGTAGTTGGAGGCCACAGTTTGAATTCGACCGGCGGGAACAAGAAAAAACCTCAACTTCTTATCGCAATATCTCAGCAATTATTAGATTTTTTGCTGCCGGATATGCGGCGACAGTGTCACCAAATGTAGTTTATTAGATTTTCATACCACCTTTGGCTGTCTTTAGTGTCCCTTTAAAGAGCCCCAGGTGGTCGAAATTTCCTGAACCCGCCACTATGGTGTCTCTCATAGCCTTAGCCACTTTGGGACATTAAACCTAAAGAGCCAAACCAAACTTATATCTCGCGATATAACAGGTAGAAAATGCAGAAATGCAGTGAACCATATTTTTTGCATAAGTATGTTTAATTGCTTAACTATTGTATTGGTCATAACTGAAGGCCAAAGGGTTGCTGAAATATAGTCACAAAACAGTTCACTTCTGCCTCTTTATTTGGTATTGTTCATTTCAAACATGCATTCCATGTTTGTTCTAATTTAACAGAACTTTCTATGTGCTTTTGTATACCATAGCTGAACAGTTTGCACACACGGGCAAGACAGCCAGCAGACATTAGGTGCCGCCCCTTGGTCAATGCAAGGTGTGTCATTACAACTCAGGCTGCTTCAGACCAAGTGGATCACCACCACTAGTCACATTAGACTATTGCAGCAGACACTCAAAATTATGCAAAGTTAAGGCTGGTGCACAGCCTACAAAATTCCATATCATGCACTAGGCAGAAGCTGATGTTCAAAAATGCTGCATAGGGTCAAAAGAAGGTGTACATTAACTTAGCCTGACAGTGGTGCAGCACTCTATGTCAGAAACATCTTCACCTCAATCCACAATTTATTGTTGCTTGACAGAGTGAACATCTTTTTTTATAGTATATGGCTACGCAAGCTAAAGTAAGTAGGCTGGTTGGTTTATAAAAGAGCTGTGAAGAAGGGTCTAGGGCAAGTTGGAGTTTGCAAGCTGAGCCAATATTTTGACAAGAGAACTTCTCATCTGGGCAGTTCAATCATTACTGCAGGGTTTAAATGCACCTTTGCTTCTGTACGAAAGCCAGGTAGGGAAGAGGGAGGGCTAGAAAGAACTCTGAAAATCAAGTACCACCAGAATGTCATCCTTCTGAAGACCACCAACGAATTCACTGCGCAAAAGGTAGCAGCAGTTACCTCGTTATTCATTCAAGCCAAAACTCATATCATCCAATCTTGCATGATGGCCCCCGTGAATTCATACCGGGACGTAATTCACGAAACTGGGAAAGGTCTTTCGGAAACCGAACATTTATAAACTCTTCAACCGCGGCATGCGACGATCCTTTCCACTTGCATGATGAGAAAGACCAAGTCAGTGCTAATAACGTTTGAAGGCACCCATGTACCTTGACAAATTCTGTTCTGCCATGTCTTGTACAGATGCAAGCTTGAAACAGGGCTAGAAGTGAAAGAATATTTCCTTGGGTATCAATTTCTATGAGCCTGCAACCTGTGACAAGGTGACCTAAAACAAAAATAAAGAGTGGCAGCAGCAGGATAAGCTACAAGATAACCACCTGAAGCAGGTTGGATTATGACACCTGTTTCTTGAAAGGGTACAGACAGGCATCGTAAAGCGATCTAACAAGATATATGGCCACAGGGGAATACTGAGCTTTCCAGAAGAGGGTAATAGAAAAAAAAAAGCAAATCAGAGTAGACTACACCTGCCTAGCGAGACATTATCTGAAGAAAAGGATTCAAGTGGAGCCAAAGCAGTGGTGACAAGGAAACGTGTTTAGAAAAACACTTGCAGCTTTGCTGTTGCCTGAAGAAGAAGAAGGGGAAGGGGGGGGGGGGGGGGGGGGAAGGTAGTGGATTTTACACATGCTGAGAATAAACTGCACAATTAATGCTTTATGGGAGTGTTGTCCCTGCTAACTATAGTGCAGAGGGAATGTATGTAAGGAATTCTAATTTTCCTTTCGAGATATTTGCACTACAGTAATCCCTCGTTATAACGATATCGTTTTATTCGAAATATCTTTCGGTCCCGACCCAAACGCATTCATTTTAAGCCGCATTACTCGAAGTGCACGAAGAGCTTGACCCGCTTACAGCGAAGTGGCGAGCGGAGGCATCGCCGAGCGGCAGCGATGCTTTTGCGCATACAGGCGCGACAGCATGAGGCAACAATCCCTGGAGATGTGTCATGCAATGGCAATGCCAATGCCTGTCGTTGCTGGTGGCGCACACCGCACGGAACGATGGGACTCGGGACTGCGCTACTACACTGCGATGCCGACTTCCATTGCAAGCAGTGACTTTCTCTTGCTCCTTTCGAAAATTAACAATATCTAGCCAGACTATCTTTTTGTTTCCTTTACTACCCTACCAAGCTTTTACTGAATTGTCTCAATGCACTCATATGCACGCATCAGACGAAGGGAGCATCTGCAGGTCCTTCGCTCAAACCGGACTACGAAAACAACCTCCCCCCCCAAAAAAAAGTCAGAAGTTGAGTACCCCTTAAACCTGCTTTAAATGCTGAGTCATTATCTACCTTGAATTATACCTTTTTCTGCTACTGCCACTTTTTATTTTCGTTTTCAGGTCACAGGGTTCACCGGTTCCAGGCTCATAAATTCATACCCCGAGGAAACATTCTTTCACTCCTTGCCTTGCTTCTTTCTTCTCCCTCCCTAGCTTTCGTTCTTCTGAGGCAAAAGTGCATTTAAACCCTGCTAGTTATGATGGTGCTATCCAGACAAGGACAAGTCCCCTTGTCACAACACTGGCTCAGCTTGCGAACTGAGGCTTCTCCTCTACCCTTCTTCAGTGCTCTTTCATACTCTGAGTCATCTTTCTCAAATTCAGCCTTGCTTGGTTCATGGGGTTTAAAGCACCAAAGTGGCTCATGCTAAGATGATCTAAGTACTAAGTACATATCCTAAAATACTGAAAATATATTCAGTATAATAGAATTTCTACTGGGAAAGTTCACTTACTTTTGAATATGCCGACTAAAATGGCATGGTGTGCTCCATGGTAGTTGAGCCTGCAATGTAGCAACAGGCTTCCGCAGTTAGGCTCTGGACAGCAGCTCTTTCACGCATCCAAGGTGTTCCAGCAATTTCCAGGACCAAATCGGTGTTGAGTGGCACAAGCAGCCCAGCCATAACCACACCTGCAGTTATAAAGGTGGCTCTCAGGCACATTGCAAGAATGATACAGAAAACTTAATAGCTTGAAAATGCCATGCACAGTGGGTTCATAATGTAGCAGCTTTTCTATAGGCATAGCTAATAATGTGCACTTACAATGCATACAGGAAGAACCCGAGATTATTCTGACAGAACAGTGCAGTAACCACAATAATAATACATCCTTTCTTTATGGCCCTTCCATGTTGAATACATCTGGATGCTTGACCCTCTCAATGTTTTTTTTTTATAATTTGCAGCATTTACTACAGTCAAAAGCCATTTCCCTATCTAGGGGTTAAAGATCCTATCATGTGATAGCCTTTTGAATTTTTCTGACTACTGTACGACTGTATTCATGGAAAACTCAGTGGCTATGCAGCGAAGGCTACACAAGAAAGGGAAAGAAATAGGCTTTTGCCCCCATACTGTCGGGACAGCAAAAAACCCGCACCATCCTCTCAACCTCCCCTCATCACCTCTCCCCTGAACAACCCACTGTCAGTGGCATGGAGACAAAGGCTGGACTCATTCCCTTTCTTGTGTAGCCTTCGCTGTCAAACACAAGAAAGTTGTCAGGGAGTTAAGTGTCCATAAAAATAATAAAAACCTTTAAAATTTCTGAAAAAAAAAAAAAAAAAAATGTACATGAGCTGTACTTCTATATTATGCATGAAGAACTTGTCACTGCAAAATCATTCATTATCGATTAAGGTTTTTTTTTTTTTTTTTTTCAGTTCAAGGTGTCATCTTTAAGCTTTTAAAAACTCAGCTCGAAATATCTAAGTATTATGAAATCTTTAGCCAGAACATTTACTACTCCAGGATGATCTAGATCTGAGCTAGTTGTTTCATGTCAAAGTTGAAGCTATAGCCTAACAGAAAAAGACACAAGGAATACGAAAGTACATGAGGCTGACTAACAACTAATCTTTGTTCAAGGATGCAGAAGAATATGAAAGCAAAAGGAAGAGGGTAAAGAAGTGAAGGGCGTTAACACGAAAAATGCACTCAGTTGTCACAAATGAAATAAATGAAGGCAATGCCGCAGGATAAGAGCAGAATATAAAGAAGAAAATGTATGAACATGGGTGCTGTAAATGGCCAACCTGGAAGAGATTAAATCTAAAACCAATGCGTGAAGAAATGTGGCTAAACACAAGCGACGACAACAAAAAAAGGGGGGGGGGGGGGGGGGGGGGGAAGAGGTTGGGGCGGCTAGAAGCACAAACAAGAAAACCAACTTAGTCAAACACTAGGGCACTAAAAACTTGTAGGACTGTCCAAGACATTTCTGCTCTTTTTCAGTAGGTTCCACAGAGGCCATGCTAATAGTCATTAATTGCCACTGCTTCCAGCACGTTTTGAGTTACCTGGGTGCTCTTCCTAGCCAAGCAGGTCAGCTCGTGCACCAGTGGGCAGATCCTGTGGGCTTGCAATGCTTGCAGTGCTGAGATGTATGCCCCCCTAAGCGTTTTAATGTGCTCAAAGGTTAATAATATTGAAAAGGTGCCCAGGTGCGATATGCGTGGTTGTGAAGTGGTGTTGGCTTCAGGTTTCCCATCTAGTGTGGTAAAGTGTACGTAAAACAGATTGGTAGGTGCTATAATGAACGAGCAAAGAAGCACGCAAGGTATTCCAACAATGCTTCTCGGGAGGGGGGCATTTGTCTCAACACTGCAAGCATTGGGAGCCCACAACAAGAATGTGCAGTGAATGCAGGCAGCGCTGGAAGCGGTGGCAATTAATGACTACGGGGATCTTCATCAGCACTGTCTTGTGGCACTCGTCGAAAAGAAGAAATACCTCGGACAGTTGTACAAGTTTTTAGCACCCTAGTGCTTGACTAAGTTGGCTCTCATTGGTGTCTCCAGCCATCACCGTTCCACCCACCGCCCCCCCTTTTGTTATCGCGGCGCTGGTGTTTCAGCCGCGTTTCCTCACATTGGTTTTAGCTTTTAATCTCACGCACGTTATTTTTTTGTGTTAATAATGCCCCACATTCCCTCTCCCTTTCACGTTTATATTCGTCTGCACCCTGGAATAAGGATGAGTTGTTGGTCAACCTTGTGTCTTGTTGCCTTCCATGTGAGTGTGTTTTTCTGTTAGGCTATAGTTTCACCTTTGATATGTACTATTCGGGAAGAGACTATTTCCCCTCAGTTTCAATAAATAACTTACATGAAAAACACCAAACGTGCAAGCATTCTGTAGTGTACTGAGTATTCAGATGAAAATTACACACTAAGAAAATTACATGCGCACACAGAAAACACGAAGTTTGCTTAAATTTGACATGATGTGTGACTGCTCATGCACATTTCAGGTTTAGAATCAAAGCTCATGAAGTCATGAACCTGAGAATAAAGAAGTTTGGCCTCAAAAAGCTGAACTGTAGCCAGCATATGTATTTGTCATTCAACTTTATAAACACCATGAATCCACATTCGCTCCTCCTTTCCTAAACTTTGTTTCAAGCAGGGAAAAAAAAAAGGGAGCACGAGCAGTCACACACAGCATGTAAGGTTGACTAGATAAGCAAACTGTAACATGTTCGGCTGCAGACACGAGCAAAATGCAGTTGCAGCGTTACAGCCTTGTCAAGAGTACACTCCCTCAGAAAGTCGAAAACAACTTGTATCAAACTGCACTCCAGCTGTCGTCAGCCACCACAAATATGCTGAGGCCTTGTCTCAGCTCCAGTGGCCAACACTTTGCAATGCCTGCGTCAGTTTAGGGCACGCTGCTGAGCATTCGGGTTAAGCATGCTGATGGCCCTAACAAAAGTAACATGATGCAATTGAGGCTCACAATAACACACCTGTACAAATAACGATGACCCAGCAAAACAGCACTGTCAGGTCAGCTGGCACTGTACCATGTTACAGACTGGAGTAGCGATGTGCCCAGAAATGAAAGTAGCATCCATGCAGTGCAGACCTTGAATGGCTGGAAAGTGCAGCTTCCAGCATGAACCATGCCTGCAGTCTTTGTTACACAAAGATCCAGCTATGAAGCTTGGGAGACGGACTCCATCAGATGCCAAGTTTTAACACCTGCATGAAGATGTATGGTAAAATTGGTGCATTTTTTTGCCTTTATGTCAGATGAAATAAAACTAAACAAGGCAATATAGCTGCACCTAAAGGTATATTTCATATGGCAATAAAGTTTTTCTAGTCCTGCAGCAATATCAGTATGGCAGAGAGACAACGTGCTGGGTCGATAAAGAAAATTAACCTCAAGCAAGATAGTTAAACGCATTAGTACTGGCTCCCTACAAGGAAATTCAAATTTCACATTCACACAGAGGTTATTACAAGACATTTTCAGGCTGCTGCGTGGCGTACTACTAATGTGCCGCATGGCCTTAAACTTGTTTCCCCGCATTAAACTCCGAACTGTGAATTTTTTCTTTTGTATCCCTGTATGTGCCAGAGCACCGAACGAAGGTTGAGAGGATGCCTCAGTTTGCAAGTCGAGCCACAGTTCTATAAAGAGGACTTGTCTTCATTTGGGCAGCTAGACGAAGACAAATCCACCTGTCGAAACATTGGCTTGGGTTAGGATCTGAGGCTCCCCTTCTACCCCTGTTCAGTGATCTTTTAAACTGTGCAGCCACCCTGTATGTGCCAGGCATTTGTCGAGACCTTACCGCAGTTCCTTAAGTAGTTTTCTACGCTCTAAACGCCACTTTCTTGAGATTAGCAAAATCTAATAGTTTGTTAACCGGAACCAGCACACTACACTAATGTTAGTTTGGCACAGTCTTAAAATAAATTAATCTCCAAAGGTGAATGCATAATTAAATTTTGTGCTATTTGGTTCAGGCCTTTGTCATAATCCTTTTTCTCACCTACCGTTATTTTCTACGTATAATGCCTCGTGTAAACCTGCCCATAGCCCAGAATTCCATGTTTCAGTGTTTGCAAATAAATATATACGTAGTGTAGCAACAAATCATTACCACGAGAGTGCACCCGTCAGTTTATAGTACACAGCCACGTGCCAATGCTAAGGTGCATACTATGAATGAAATTACTACGATTATTAGGATAATTTTTCCAATTATAAACATACGAATTCTGAAATATGTTAGCAGTAAATAAAACACAAAGTTCTGGTAACCGCGGTTACCAAGTGCCAGCTGCAGTTGTATTGAAAACCTACCGCTTCCATAAAATCATTGCGGAGGTAGCCGACTCACCATTCCTTCAAAATAAAGAAAATGAGTTCACGTCCTGACAAAATATTTCGTCCTCAGCTTATATCGAGTCGAATTTAGCACGCTGCTTCTCAGTACGAGCCCTCACAAGCCGCCGAGTTGTAGTACGCGTTTGAGGCTTTATATGTGGCTATCGTCAACGCGGTGTTCAGAATCGCTCACTGGGGGTCTCTCAAGAAGCGCGACGCAACAACTCATGTTCCTGCATAAATAGATACGCGCTGTAAACTAGCTGTGGCCCTCTCCGTTTTTATTCTTCATACGCTGTCAAAATCAATCCCTGCTAATTCAATGTAGCCCACAACGGTCGCTCGAGAAATTGCACGTGCATTTCACTCCGCGACGCGCGATCCAAAGTCTGTAATTTCCACATTTGTACAATGCGCTGTGTCAGATTCGCTTTTTCATTTTTGCGTCCAGTACCCTAGAGCCCAGCAAGAATGGAATGCGAGCGGAAAATCAAACCAACGGGCAAAATACTCACCGGCTTTGCAAGTGATGACAGCACCGCGCTCGTCCTTACGTCGTTACTTTGCTCCGAAGACGCTGGACGTGCGCCCGGGAAAAGTGGCCATCTTCAGATTCAACCGTACATACATCTTACAAGCATAAAAGCTTACGAGCAGTGTATTTGCAAACAGCAAAGCTGCGTACACAGAGAGTACCGCGGCTGCCGCGGCCGTTGCGCCCACCTACGTCGCAAGCCCATTTTTCGACCACATTTTTCGTGACCGGTTCGCCAAGTGGCCGTTAAGTGTCTCTTACTCACTCATCTTTTTTTATTTATTAACTTCTCCAATGACTTACTATTTATGATATTACGCCTTTTCGACACCACTCAATATTTTAACATTATTTAAAAGCTAATGGGTTCAAAATTAGAAACAATTACTATTTCTCACTGTTTCTTTTATTTTAGTGTATGGTATGCAGCGCTAACCGACAGCGGTAAAATTATGAACTAAACTGCAAGCTACAGACGGCACGCTTTGAGAGGGATAATCTTGTTACGGTGGGTTTGGCAATCCCCGGTCAGCTGATTTTTGATCGCACCCGTATAAAATGTGTAAACGTTTGTGATACTCTGAGTGCAACGTCGCAAGTGACAACTGAAGCAACCTGCCTTGCCGTCGGAACACCAAGAAGCTTCATGGCGTGTGACAAGCTGTGTACGTGCGCGTGTGCATGTCGTGTCAAATGAGGCTATAGTCGTGTACGATCAGCCTCAAGCATGCCACGCTAGCCACGCGAGAAGCATCTGTGTTTGTAGATAATCCGTGTTTCAGCGCGCGAGCGCACGTTTCGTACGATCGGCCACAAGCGTGCCATTCATTAATAAGCCGATGCGAGGAACCCCCGTGTTTGTAAATAAATAAGCCGTGTTTCTACGTGCCTGTGTGCGTGTCGTGTACGATGGGCCAAGTGCGTCACTCATCCATAAAACGAAGCGAGAAACGCCTGTGTTTGTAGATTGGCACGCAGCAATTGTATGTGGGGAGGGCACAGTGAAGCGGAAACAGCCATTTCGAAACTTTCCTCGAGTGGCTGTCTCGTCTGGAAGAAAGTGCATGAAGCTGTGTTCGGAATTTGGGCTTGGAGCGGCGAAGATCGCACCTACTGTTTAGAAAAAAATAAAAAAAAAAACCCATTGGTACGTTTGAAATTTTGTATTCGCTGCCGGGAGGCAGTGTACGTAATTATTTATAGCTGCATATCTTATTGAAGTAGAATTTCTTCACGGAAGTGGTTACTTGAAGGCGGAAAAAAAAAAAAAGAGTTCAGCATCAAAACGATTCCTTTGTAGCTTCACTGGTTTGTAATGTTCGTGTATTCAACTCTGTGCCCAGGGCAACAGCAGCAAGTGTGCATGGTGGGCAATGAAGATCAAAACTGCTGACCGTTTAGGCCACACTTGTGTGGATCCAAGTTGGAAATTGAGCCTTAAGCGCTTACTAAAATCTGAAACATTGTGAAAGCTGTTTTGCATGGTTGCGATCATACTTGACAAGTCTGGCAATCCACTACCTGCCTGCTGGCAACTTTGGGGGAAAAAAAAAAAACAGTGCATCGTGAGAGTATCATTGGAAAACTAAGTTATGCCAAACAACTGACAGCTGCTAATAGTATTAACCACTTGTAGTTACCCAAGCTTACCGATTTCACGATGTTTGCAAAAGTGGAGCTATCCATTAACTTGCGATGCAGGATGAATAAGCAAGCACTTGGTTATGAATGCAAGAAGAAATTTCGAAACTGTAGTGTGCCATCAGTTCATTCATTGATCTTATGCTTTCTTAAACAATTCCCACTTGCACTGTTTCTCCTATTCCTTGAAGTTCAGTTTAGAAAAAAATTGTCAGCTTGTTACCGCAAGTATGTCATTAGGTTGGCTTGACCTTCATAATAACACATTAATGTCTGCTTTTAAATTACCTCGTAATTCTGCTATACAGGTAGATGATGCCTCTAGGGTGTTGAAATCACAAATCTGTGCCCCTAACTTGAAATATGGCCTGATCAAACTCAATCATTTCACATGCCGGTTGACCCTTTTCTTTGCTTCACAGTCACTATATAATTATTATTATTACTATATTATTAGGACGCTATATTATTTGCATAGTCGTGCTGTTCGCACTACCGAGGCAAGAGCAGAAAGTCTACTTCATAGAAGTGAACTGTGGGGCTGAAATTATGCTAACAAAGTAAAGGACAGGACAACAAAAATATAATGAACACAGGTTGCCAAGCTCACCTTTGTTTTTTAACCTCCTTTGCTCTATATGATTACTATGGTCAGTGATGTGTGCAGTATAAAGTGAAAGTTAGTACAATTCCCAGATACAAGGCATGATTGCAGGGTTTCGAACAGAAATGAGAGTTCCTCTTTGCTACGCTTAGCTCTCTCTGTATTCAGAAAACAACTTGACTGCATTGTTTGTTGTCTTTTCGACAGAGGCACTATTGATTGCAATTCAAGTTATCCAGCGAGATTGTTTGATTAGCTTTTAGGCACATATTTTAATTCAGCATATGGCTGCATTCTCACTCTTATTCTGTTTAGATTATAAATGGGAACGAGTCGGTGGCAGAGGGCTATATGGGTGCTGTAATGCTTTCAACAAACGTCGAGTACAACCGCATGCATCTGCCTTTTGTCCTGTGCCTTATCTTGGTACGGTGAAATGCAGGAAATGGAATTCACCACAAGTTATAAAGCACTATTAGTTATTTCTGATGGAATTCTTGAGACGGTATTTTCTCGATAGTTGGTCGTCATCTTGTGAAGCAAAAAAAAAAAAACAGGCCATAGCACAATTTTTGAGCTTGGCTGTGCTCACTTTGTCTTTGTGTTCTTTTCTGTGTCCTGTTTTTTAGCTCTGCTTCTTATGATGGTGCATAGTTATTTCATTATACTTAGAATTATCGCATTTTTTAATATATTTATTGACCTGATGTTGATCTGCTAATTGTCATTTTTTGCAAAAAGCACTTGGGTTCTATGCAGTTTAGAGGGCTTAGGTAATGCATTACAGATTTGTTGAATCAATATTTTAATGTTCAGCTGCAGCCATGATGAAACCTTTGATCCAAACAGCCAGAACACATCTGGCTGATTGTTAGTATAATGCATAGCACATATGACATCGATGTATATGAAAGCTTTACAAGTGCGAAAGTATTTCAGGTTCCTCCTTTCCAAGTTGCATTTTGCCTTCATGGTTAGTCTTTTTCTTGTAGACATTTTATTCTTTCAGTAACTCTTAGAGAGCTGACAGTAGTCGTAAAACATCACTGAAGGAACAGAAATGAGTTCTGCTATTTCCTTAAATTGACATCATTTCATTAGGTAATGTCAGTGGAGCTCTGGAATGAAGACCCCACTCATAGGCTGAAGCAACTCCTTTTGTTTTTCCACCTCCTCCTTATAGCTGCGTTTATTTTTGATGTTCAGGAAACTGTGACATGGTCGCTTATCATACTTGTTCTGATAACATTGCTTAGGACACTTATATATGGGTAAGCAAAGATGTTCCAGCAATAAAATTTTGTATGGGATGAGTTCTTCAGTACCTCCAAGAATTTCTTTGGCATGATTTTTATTAGTGTAGTGGCCATGATGCATCCACTTTTCACCAGTCATACTTAATCAGACAGTTTTGAGTTAGCTTACAAACAGTACTTTCTATTTGTTTTGTATCTGTGAAGTGTTAAATTGCAGACAAAGCAAAATTAGATGTGTGCATCTCTCACTTTTCAAAATTATTGAACAACTTGTATAATTATGAACTGGCAAAAACTATACAGTGTGCCCCAAGGATAAATTGCTGTGGTAAGCTTCTCACCATGAGCATCAGCATTTATTGTAGTCTGAATAGTATAAGATTGAAAACGCATTTGTTTTCCTCAATGTCTTCATATATACCTTGTGAACATGAAAATAGCGTTCAGCATTTTATGCTGCCTGCCATAATGCTTACTGAATAAACCATATTTCGACCTCTAATGCTCATTGCCAACTCTGCAAGAAAACAACCTTTCAAAAGTGATTCTGGCTTACATATTTTCAGCGGCCTAGCATTCTTTGAGAAATACTTGTTTCTGACAACAACCATCCTCACTAAGCCCTATGACATCCCATTTCATACCCTCTAGTTCCTCTAACAGCACTGCTAAACTAGCATCACTAGCTAGGGTTCTAGCGTTAAACGTTGCCAGGGTCAGTTTCCAATGGCGGCCTGTCCAGTAGTATTGCATCGTACCTGTACTCACCTATGGGGCTGAAACGTGGAGGCTAACCAAGAGGGTTCTACTTAAGTTGAGGACAACTCAGAGGGCTATGGAACGAAAAATGGTAGGGGTAACATTAAGAAATAGGAAGCGTGCAGAGTGGGTCAGAAAAATAACTCAAGTTACTGACATTCTAGTAGAAACTAAGAAGAAATGGGCATGGGCAGGACATGTAGTGCGAAGAGAGGATAACCGATGGTCACTCAGGGTAACAAACTAGATTCCAAGGGAAGGAAAGTGTAGCAGGGGCAGCAGAAAGTTAGGTGGGCGGGGGAGGTTAAGAAGTTCGCAGGGGTCAAGTGGATACAGCTAGCACAGAACCGGGTTATAACATTAGAGAAATATGGAAGAGACCTTCGCCCTGCAGTGGGTATAGTCAGGCTGATAATGATGATGATGATAATTATTCCTATTCTGAAAACCCGAAACATATTTTTCTTTTTAACTATACTCGTATACATACCTCTTTTAAAGCGGGTAAGTAGAACTACATGCTACAGTGTCATTGCCTTGTTTGAAGACAGCATAAAGCTGCTTTGAACAATGCTGTTACTGTTTACATACTCAGCATATGGCTTGGTGGATTTTTTTGCTTTCATATTCCATATGCCAACCATTATTTATCTTTGGGATATTACACTGGGCGTTACGAAGTTTCTTGGGACAGGCTTATTTCCTTACTTTTTCTTTTATCAGCTCATATGGCACATGCATCAGCAATCTCGTTGCAGCTAATCCCAAAATGTATCCTATGGCTACAAAAGATTTTATGTGGCTGTTGCATCATTTAAAATGTCCCTATGGAAAGTGTTACAGGGTTTCGCTGGAATGTAGTGCTCAAATTAAGTGCACTCTCAGAGAGCCTCTGTATGAATTGTACTGTTTTTGAGACTTCTGATGAGGGTCAGCATAACATTCACAAGGAGAAAGAGAACGACAGTACATGCAGTGTTGTTTTCCCTAATTCCATATTATGTGCCACTTCCACTTATATGCAGCTAGCTCAAGCATATGGAGCTTGTTTCACGATGTGGAAACGCCACTACAGCACATACATTTGATCCTCTGCACTTGGAGCTATTGCTAAGGCCCGCGATTCTGCACATTGTGCCATAGTGTATATATCTTTATTTTTCCTCTTTTCTCCCTATCGCTCACCTCTTTGATTTCGTCTTCTGCTTCCTCACTACCCATTTATTTCTGCCGTCCCAATTCAGGTGCTTCAGATATCAGATAGCAGATACCGGGGCTGACAAACACCTTTTCCTTCCTTTCGGATATATAATAAACTAATTACATACTACTGCTACTGCACATGTGCTAGAAAATTGCTTTTCCAGCCGTAATAGGTACCTCTGACAAAATTTGCATTGCATTCATTTTCATAGCAGAGGCTGACTACTGTTCTCCCTGGAAGCGAATGTCACGTCTGTATACATGAGCAAGGCGCAAGCTGAGTAGCTGGGCTTTCATTTTTCTTTCGATCGCGATGCCCCAGTTTTCTCGTCGCGGCGCTGCTATCATTTCCTAGCACAATCGAGCGCAGACGCGCAGACCCCTTGATTTGTGCCAAATGCGCATAAGCACCACCACATCGCGGTGCTGCAGCGTAGCTTGCGAGATGCGAAATTGCGTGGAATTTGTGCAATGCGTACACATGAAACCTGCGGCAACGGCTGCGTGAGCGAAGGCTCTTCGGCTTACTTTCACCCGAGCTGTATTAAACTCTATATAAGAGATTTTGCGAGAAAACAAAGCTGTGTGCTGTGTGCTGGGGCTTCGACATGTTTTCCCCAGCTTACAAGCGAAGCTTACCTGAAACGGATATTTCATGTTTCTGACTTTCCACGGCCGTGTAGCTTCGCTCACAGCGTGCATATATCATCGCGGCGGCGGCGGCGGCATACGTTGACTTAGCTATGACGTATAATCTTTTATAAGTGAAGTTATTTGTTCTCTTTGAAGATAAAAACGTCTTCCGAGGCCAGTCCTCGCGGATGAACGGTCGTTGAATGCGGCCGGCACGCGATTATACAAGCACGCTGTACACGGCGATGTGCGAATCGTAGGCACTGCCGCTGTCGTTTGCGTGGCTGCACACCCGCCACGCACAACCGGCCAATGCAGACATCAACCTGCTTAGTTTGTGGGAAGGCAGATGAGGCGTGAAAAACCAGTGAGCTCCTCGTCGCGATCGCGGCTTCCGATGTAGCATCCGATGTACTACATTCGAATATAGCCTGCACGCTCGCTTGCGGGGAATAAGGCGAGCAGCATAACTGGTATATTTGTCGAATGTACGTGGCTTTAGGACAATCTACTACGTGCACTTTAATGTTCAAGAATCGACTCGATACGTCGGACATACCTATATACTTCGTTCTACCACACCGCCATATGGTGCGCTATGCATGAGATGAGCCAGCCAAGTTGGCCGCCATTCTTCATTACCGCCCACCTTGACCACCTTGACACCAAGGCTGCCCCACGATGGCCCCACCGTAGGGAACCATAACCACCGTATCCACCACAGAAGCAAGATCACACACCATGCACACCTTTTGCTACCATCGCCAGCATGGCGCCACGAATTCAGTCGGGTTTTTGGTGGTTAGGGTGGAAAATGGTGGCCATGGTTATTTTTCGGTGGTCATGATGTGGGCAGTATGGTGGTCGAGATTGACCACCATAAAGCATGCCCATCATGGACACGAAAAAAACACCATGGCCACCGTTTTTCCACTCTAAATACCATAAACCCACCACAAAACGATGGTGGTTTTATGGTAATCTACGGTGGGATTTTCGATAGAGTAACAATTTTTCCATGAATTTACCGAAGCAGCTGGCCAGTGCAATTTTACGGTATGCCGCACGGTGGAGTTGTGATTTCCCCGGTTTCGAGAGATAAACTAGACGATTGGTCTTCCATTGTTTAGGAGCTGTGCCATCACATTGACGTTTTGTAATTATTCAAAAGATACCGTCAAGCCTCATGGCCAATGTTAGATACTGCGCAGAATGTCACACTATCGGACCCTGGCGATGATGACTCTCTACAAGATGCCAGCGCAGCATCTTGTTCCTCTGTCGTGTTTTAGGAAAGACAACTGAGGCAGCATAGCCCAGACAGGAACGGCTTTATTCCGTGATAACGGAAACGAATGAAAATGTGCTGCGGTGGCTGGCGCAGCGCGCTTTAATAAGCCACCTTATCACAGTGGCAAGGGTGAGCGGAGAGAGCGTGGCTGAGGCGAGGTAGTTCCGCAGCTTTGATAACACTTCTCGATATAACATCCCTCAGCACTTATTTACAGTTCAAAACAAATTCCTGTTCACGGCACATAGCGGTCGGGTGGTCTCCTCTCCCGAAGTGGGTACCGCCGTTCTGCAGGTTCTGTATCCGAATGGCGGTCTTGCAGTCCAGCCTGTTGACGGGGAGACCGGCAGGACTCCGCTTGCTCATCAGATTCCGGGTATGGCGCCAGAGGAGCAGATGTGCCTTCTTCTGGAGCCATTCGGACGATGTGGTTCTTGTGGCGAACCCACTGAAACATACCTCTAGGAGTTACGACACTTAAGCGGTACGAGACTGGACCAGTTTGCGCCAAAATAGTCGCTGAAAACCATTTTTCTCCGCACTTGAAGTTTCTGACCTTTGCACTATCACCAAACTTAAAAAGTCGCTCTTTGTGATAGCATGACTTACGCCTTAAGGTTTGGTCAAACTGCTTAGCCGATACTTTTGATTGGATTGAAGGTTTTACAAGTTCCAACCTTGTGCGAAGACGTCTGCCAAGCAGGAGGAGTGCAGGAACTTCCCCAGTGGTTGTATGAGGAGTGTTGGGATACGCCAAAAGAAAATCAGCGATAGCTGCTGCTTGGATGATACGGCGCTGTGCGAACATGACGGGTGCCAATGCTGCGCATGTATTTTGAGAACGCGTCCGATGTGAATTGTGGACCGTTATCCGATACAAGCGTCTCTGGAAATCCGAAACGACAGAAAAGTTCATGAAGACGGTCAATGGTTTTCTCTGCGGATGTATCTTTCATTTCAAACACTTCTGGCCACTTAGAATGAGCGCCTATGACTATCAAGAGCATCGCACCTCTGAATGGGTCTGCGAAGTCGACGTGAACCCGTTCCCAGAGCCGGCTAGGCCACGCCCATGGATGAAGCGGAGCAGGGCACGGCATGTTGCGCTGCGACTGGCACGACTGACATGCACTCACTTTCTGTTCGATGTCTCTGCCAATTGTTGGCCACCACACGTAACTTCTCGCACACTCCTTCGTCCTGACGATTCCAGGGTGCCCCTGGTGCAGCTCCTCAAGCATGAACGACTGGAAGCGCTCAGGAATGACGACACGAGTTCCCAGCACCAGGCATCCTTGCTGCAAAGACAACTCCAAACGTCTGTAGAAAAACAGCTTCAGTAAGTCATTCGGAGCGCGATTCGGCCAGCCGCTCAAAACGTACTGCATGATTGCTTTGAGTACAGGGTCACGACTGGTCTCACGTGCTATTTGAGGGCAGTTTACTGGAAGCGAGTCAAAACGCAGAACGTAGAATTTATCTTCCGGTGCTTCATCATCATTGCCATGCAACGGCAGCCGCGAAAGGCAATCCGAGTCCGCGTTTTCTGCTGACGACTTGTACTTGAGCGTGTAGTTGTAGGCAGATAACAAAACGGTGAATGAACAGCCATAGAGGTAGTAGTGAAACTTTTTCACACCGAAAATTAAGGCGAGTGCCTCTTTCTCAATTTGGCTGTAGCTAGCCTCTGCCTTAGTCAATGTTCTTGATGCGTATGCTATCGGCTTCCACATACCATTTGGTAGGACGTGAGAGAGCACGGCTCCGATGCCGTATGCTGATGCGTCGCAAGACAGCTGTAGTGGCAATCCGGGCTCGTAGTGGGTAAGCACGGGTGGCATGGACAGCAACTTCTTAACTTCATCGAAGGCGTCCTCGCATTCCCTGCTCCACACCCAGGGCACATCACTGCGTAAAAGCCTGTTGAGGGGTGCGATTACACTGGATATGTTCGGAATGAACTTTCCATAGTAGTTAACTACCCTACTGAAAAAAACTGTAAGGGGCAATAACCTCACAGTTTCTCACACAATCTCACTCAATTCACATAAGAAATCACGTACAAGTCGCATATAATTGCATAAGTTCTCATAGTTTCTTGTACATTATCATAAATTATGTACGATATTTTATGATAATGTTGTGCACCGTA
This sequence comes from Amblyomma maculatum, assembly GCF_055883805.1. Lineage (NCBI taxonomy): Eukaryota > Metazoa > Arthropoda > Arachnida > Ixodida > Ixodidae > Amblyomma > Amblyomma maculatum. Next base: position 14,604,586 of record NW_028146738.1, read on the forward strand.
TGAGACTCTATGCGATTAAATGAGATTTTATGAGGTTACTGCCCCTTAGAACTTTTGGTTTTTCAGTAGGGTAGGCCAAGCAGGGACCACAGCTGATGCTTGTCCTTTGGCCTCGGTGCCTTTGAAATAGCTGCCACTTTGTCAACGGCTGGACGCACGCCATCAGCGCTTACAATGTGACCGAGGTACTGAAGCTGGTCCTTAAAGAACTGACATTTAGGCGTCTTCACTTTAACGCCTCTTTCTGACAAGCGTTTCAGAACAGCTTCGAGATTACGCAGGTGCTCTTCATCAGTCTTTCCCGTTACGAGGATGTCATCAATATAACATGCAACCACTTCGAGTCCTTTGAGCATGTTATCCATTATCCTTTGAAAGATTGCAGGGGCTGAAGCCATGCCAAAGGGTAGGCGGTTGATGACGTACAACCCTTTGTGTGTATTTAGCGTCAAGTATTCTTTCGACCGTTCGTCCATTTCTACCTGCTGGTATGCTCTGTTGAGGTCAAGTTTCGAGAACTTCTTTCCTCCCGCAAGGATTGCAAAAAGCTCATCTGCTCTTGGAAGCGGATAATGCTCAGTGTCTAGAATTGGATTCAGGGTGACCTTGTAGTCACCGCACAGTCTTATCGAGCCATCAGCTTTAATGACCGGCACAACCGGCGTAGCAAACTTGCTGCTAGCCACTGGTGAGATAACACCAAGCTTTTCTAGCTTCACAAGTTCCTGTTCTACTGCCGGACGTAATGCGAATGGCACAGTCCTTGCCTTCAAAAATCTAGGCTCTTAATTGTCTTTGAAATAAAGAGTTGCTTTATCACCATTTATCTTGCCCAAGTCTTCGCTGAACAGTTGCGTGTACTTTCGTAGCAAGGCCTGAAGTTTCTCCGACGACTCTTCGGTCGCACAAGGCAAACTCCTAACGGCGTCCCACTGAGCACAGAATATCTTGTAGCTGTCTTGATATGTCTATATTGGTCACATATATCTTGAGCTATCAAAGACATCTACAAGACGTCGCTTGGTGCTAGTCTAGAAGACATCATCGGCAAGATGTCTGGAATCTGTCTAGTGAAGAATTTTTATGTCTTCAGCTACGCAAGACAGTTATTAGCCGGCTAACGCCAGATGTCTTCTAGAGTTCTGCTTCAGAAGTCTACCATACTTCCTAACAAGACGTTTCAGGGTCACATATGCGCCTATAGTGCAATATGTACACAATTTAACTGGACGACACTGTTCTGCATACTCTAAGTATAAATTGTCGAAGGTTTGTTCTAGCAATTTTTCAGCTTGCAAAATACTGTATCCAAAGTGCCTGCGCTTTTGAATTAAGCATGCAATTTGGGCTGTTTCCAGCATGCAGGACCAATATGGCACCAAGAAATGCTGTTTAGGCGATGGGTATCTGAACATAATGTACAAAAGCCGCTGACACCTTCATTTCTGCAGCCGATAGCCACACGCGTACTGTGTTCGACCTAACTGGGCGCAGTCCAGTCCGCCGGAAGACTCCAAACTCCGAGTGTTCACAACGACAAAGTAAGCTAGCGATGTATCCGTGTGTGATAAAAGCCAGTAGTTCGCACAGAGGAAAGATTTGCTGCGCCGATGTTAATACGGAACGCCAGCTATGCACGATCCGCCATTCCCAAACTTTGCGCGCCGTGGCCTTTTCGCACCCCTCCTCTTTACAGCGAGATAGAAAATAGTGCGCCAAAATAATTACGCAAGACGCAGGTTGTATTTACCGTTTTGAAACAAATACGTCATAAGCAAGAGTTACATTTTACTTGTATAGCTTGTTTTATGAAATATATTTCAGATTTATATTGTTTTTAAAGTTATTGTATCAATGCGCTGCTCGGCGGCTGGCCATTTCAAATTTTCGTCGTGTCTAGTCGTGTCTGCACGTTAGGTCGTTGGTTTGTGACTGCGTTGAAAATGTATCCCGCACAGCGGCTGCTACTTCTGGCTGCAAGGCAAGCTTCGCTGGGTGAGTAAGAAATTGTTTCTTCTAAATGAGTCACTTAATGGAGCAGTAAAGTGACTGAGTGTTTTCTTTTTCCAATAAAAATGCTGCAAGGGCCGTTGTTTGCATCCGCCGGCGCAGGCTGTATGTATGGGCGAGCAAGATAGCGCGCGCGGACCGTTTAGTCAGTACGAAAGGCGGTGTTTTATGGCGCATCTACAGTTTTGTGCATGCAGGAAGGTTTTTCGCTTGTAATTCCACTCGCCGCGTTTCGTGAACTGCCATTGGCGGCGGAACCTCGCGATGTAATTCTTCAAAATGAGCTTGGCGATCCGACGTCTTTCGTTGATTGCCGCTGGTTCTAACACTTTCCCAGGAAACACAACTGAGCACGAAAGTCTGCATGCTTAGTGTGGCCTTCACTCTGCAGCAAGATACAGAAAATACGCACCGTCGAGTGGAAGCCGTGCATTGTTTCTCAGCCTGCAGAGCTCTATACGCGCTAAGTTATGCCGCGGTTGCGAAAAAGAAAGAGAACGATCTCAATAAGCCGCCTTAGAGGGGAGGGTAAAGTGCATTCTGGCCACAGCGACTCTCCCAACTGCTAGCAAAATACTCTCGGCCTATTCACAGGCACAAGTTGAAACACATAGCGAGATAGGAACGGCGTACAAACATTCTGCAGTGATTTAATTTTAATAGTTCATAAAATGTTTACAGTCAGCCATTACATTGCCGTGATTAAGTGATTTTACATTTTCATATAGTCAGAAAGCACAATTTAGTTCTTTTTAAGTTCCTGAACTGCATGCTGTGTGATGTGCTGGTGCTCTATTTGCTTTGGTCCTCAGGTTTTTTTTGTGTTTTTTTTTATTATTATTGGCGGAAATGTTTTAAGAAATTAAGCTTCAGTTGAATTGGTACAGAAAGAAATCGAAAGCAAATCTTTCGGACGGACCTCATATAACGAAAAGCCTATTATAATACACAAAAACATATCAATTTCATTTGTTTTCTTGCTTCAGGACCAATAGACTCTTCCTATCCAGAACTGGGAAAAGAAAAGAGAGTACTGAATCATAACTTACTTTTAAGGCGTATAGAATGTAGCCATGTTATAAATGGGTTCAGTGTATGCCTTCTGGCTGTCCTCAACAACAAAGCTGTGACTCCACGCAAACCTTTTGATAGCATATGGACTCCTCCCGAAGTGAAGGTGTTTGGCATCAAAGGTGAAATACCTTCATTTAATTTCAGTTCAGTTCAGTTCAGTCGTGTCCGACTCTTCGTGACCCTATGGACCATGTCACGCCACGCTTTCCGGTCTCTCACTATCTTCCTAACATCACATAACTTCCTCTGCAGTGCCTCGAGGATGCCATCTAACTATCGCGTTCGCTGCCTACCCCTTCTCCGGCGACCCTCAACCTTTTCCAGCATCAAATCTTCCTCCAGCGACTCCTCTCTTCTCATCAGATGACCAAAGTAGCTGAGCTTTAACTTTAGAATTAATTAACTTAGAATTAACTTTAGAATTTAGAATTTAATGCTCTTTTTCACATTGTGCTGTTGTGTCTGTGTTTGTGCTCTTGTTATTTTGTGTCTGCGCGAATTTTCATGTAAACAAAACACTTACCCAACAGCTCAAGCAAGTGAGCTATGCATTCTTTTTTTTTTTTTTTTGCTCTGGGTGCATACTCACTGTTTAAAATATTGCTTTCATTTGTTCTAGGCAAACCTGGTGATGCATACATACATAGGTACCTACATATATACATGCATAGATACATACATAGGTAATGCATCCATACATAGATACATGATATATAGATTTATTTCTTCTCTACATATGTCGAATGAAACACTTAGTAAACTCAGAGGCAGGAACCTTACCCAGCATAGAAAGTGACTCTCAATAAAAAAAGAAATGTATAAATCAGGAAAATGGTGGTTCTCTTCAGGTGTGTCTGTTGGTGAAGACAAGAAAATGTTTTAGCCTTCAAGGTCATCAAGGAGTTATTAATATACATATATTATACTCAGCACTATTTTGTGCTGCTAGTGCGTGTCTTGGTTAAACATATTTCTATTGTGTACTCAGTACTCTCAACCTTATGTGACATATTTTGAGGTTAAATTCTTATCCAATGTTTTGTAGTCAGTGATTTGCTTTATTAAACTTCACAAGAAATCTTTAAAGCATTGGAACACCTTGCAGGTTGCCACCACCTCCACGGCTGCCTAGCAACTATCCTTTTCCTGTCTGTGCTGCAAACACAACTTAGCAATGAGGGCCACAGGACTGACATCTCACTGGGCAGTCACGGGCTACTGACTGAATACACAGGTATGGTTTGACTGTGCCAAAAACTTAGAGTTGCCAACAGTGGGACTTTTTCCTTCTGTTTGGGAGCTCATATATCTAAATCGTGCTTTTGATTTTAATCCTGGCAGGTGTGACATGGAAAGCCTTCAACACCAATGAAACTTAGTTTTGCCGACGTCACAAAAGAGTGGTTGGTGTTTGCCTTGTGACAAAGACCAAGTCCACATCTAAAGGCGCTGCACAGCCACCATGAACAGTGCCACAATAGCAAGCAGCTGGGATCAAGGCACCTTCTGTGCTCATTTACAACTCAAGTTTGAAGCTTTGTAATTTTGCAAAGGTAGGCCTCCAACAATTGACAGAGAGGAGCCTCCCAATCAATTGAGCCACAAAGGAATTCCCCCTTTCATGGCAGTAGGTGACAAAAAGAGGCAGTGCAGCTGGTGTTCAGTACCGATAAAGAAAAAGCTGCCCAGCCTAGTTAGCTGTGGACAAGGGCTGAAGTGGTACCAGTGTTGAGAACGATCTGATTGGCAGAAAAGCCTCCTTTGAGGGATATTCGCCCCTTCATTCTTAATTTGTAACTGACTGCAGTGGATTTGATAGCCCCGGAAGTTTTCTTTTCTTTTTTTTTTTTAATTTTCTCTGCCCTCTAGGGTTGTACAGAATAACAGATGCACAACCCATGCCAGCTCCCTCATTTTACGATGCTTTCATGCCAGAATGTTGGCAGTGGTATTCAGACCTTGTTTTTTTTTTTCAATGCCTTTTCTCCATGCATAATAACAGGCTATTTAGCGTAACACAGTCGCACACAAGACAGAGGACACCATCAGCACTTACAACTGTTCAGCGGAAAGCAGCCGATATACATAGCCTACTCAGGTGATGCGCACGGGTACAAGGCAACATGGAAACAGCACCATTTTGTCAAACTATGCATGGGAAATTTTTCTTCAGTCTCATAAGAAAAACCAATTTGCTGCTGACACAGCTGTAACCTGCTTTTTTATATGAAGGGCTTCTAGTGTTTCATGAGCCGTTACCCACAGTTTTCACAATTGGTGCAAACCCTACGGTGCAAGAGAAGTCGCTCACCTTCATTGTTAATGTCTTTTGCATGTTCCCTAAGTTGGCCATTGACGCAGAATCCTGCTTGTGCAAAATAAGATTTTTCTACATGACAGTAGAATTTTATAGACGGTGGTGCACTTTACGAAATGCTGGCCATGTCTCTTCTGACAGCCGACCTGTTTGCTTTCGTAGCTTATGTGATGGCTTAGCTGAGCAAGCTTTCAGGGAGCAGAGGATACCATCTATACATTAAACAGGTTTGAGCTGTGTCAGTGACACTTCAGCTTTTCTTTGAGGCTGAACAGATATTTCTCATACCTGCTTTGATAAGATTGGTGCTGTTTTCCTGTTGCCTTGTACATGTGCACATCAGCAGTGAAAGCTATGCATCGACTGCTTTCCCCTAAATAAACAGTTGTAGTAAGTACACATGGTGTCTTCTTTCTTGTGTGTGTCTGTGTTATGCTAAATACCTTTTTTATTTCTGAAAACCAACTATCTCAGCAGTTAACTTCCTTCTTTTTATACCAGCAGAATGTGAAGAGCAGCACCGTGTGCAACACTGAATTTTATTCTCTCTTTTTTTTTTTTGCTGTGCCTTCTGTACTCCTCGCAAGCTGTTAGCTGCACTACAAAAGGTAAGGGCAGTTGGTGCCATCATGGCTGGTTCATGCTGCCCTTATCTTTTGTAGTGCTGCAAACAGCTTTTGATATGGAATATAGTGGTTGGTATGTACAATGACAGGGATGCGAACCTTTTGTTCCTTCCTTTTTTTTTTCCTTATGGTGCCTTCTAGTGTTTCTTGTAGAGTGATGTATGACCCTTACCTGCTACCTTTTCCTTAGTACTTTTTAGTTATGATAGTAGAACGTAACTATGACAGGCATGCAGCCATTGCATTTTTTTTTTTCAGTGCATTCTAGTCATGCTAACAGGAACAGCAGCAGTGAAGCAGTCTTGGCTTCTTTTTTTTTGCAGTGTAGATTTTTTAATGGATTTGATGTCGTGCCTATTGCTCAAGTGTTTGTGCAGTTTCTACAAGATGTATGTATGACCAGCATTCAGTTGGTGACATGCATATACATATAGTATGAAATGCAACACGTGATGATGGTCCTTTGTGAAAGCGCCTTTTTCTGTATACTGAAGCTTTTTCATTCGAATTTGTTGCTTTGTTTTATTTTGTACAAACGTTATGCAGATAGTTCGTTCGACCACTCAACCAGTTTTGTACACTTTTGCATACCTATCCCTGTTTATTTCTAGTCATTTCCTGTTCTTGTTTGGAGTATGGATGTTGTCATTCTTTTGTAAACAGATCATTTTAAGCTTGGAGAGAACTGCATTATTATTTTGTCATTTTCATACCACTTGTAGTGTCTAGTTTCTGTGCTTGTAACTTCGTAGCGCATTGTTGAAAAAAATCAAATATATGATTTACACATTTTGTTTCCTAGCACCTTTTGTAGTTATTGCCGAATCTCCCAAAGAGCACCCAACCATGGCTGTCCACCGTACAGTGTGGCATGTTTTGTAACAAAGAATGTGTGCAGTTCTCACTTACTGTTTGCAGTTTTAATGTCTGTGAGAATGAATGACAATGTGCATCATTCTTTACATGTCATGTGTTCATGAGTTGGCTCTTTCTGGTGTTTTCTTCCTTGGTACAATATTAGGTTTCAGAGAACCACATTTTTTCATTTGCATACTGTTGCTTGTGGCTTTCCTTGCTTTTAACATGCATGAGATTAAGTTGCCTATTTGCAATGTATAATGTTGTGGAAATTAAAGAGTTCTGTAGTTTACTCATCTCATTTTCTAGCATTGGGTGCAGTTACTACCAAACTTTCTAAAGAGCACCTGATGGCCATTAACGGTGAAATGTGGCACGCTTTGTAATAAAAACATACAGTTCTCATTACTAGACAACAGTTGTAGTGCGTGAGTATTAATGATTTACAATTGTACATCAGTTTAGCTTGCATCATAACTGAATGTGTGAAAGAGCACTGTGGGTGTGTGACGGCAATGCAGCTTTAGTTGTAGTAGCATCTGATGAGACTATATTTTTTGTCTGGCAGTGGTGTTGAAAACCTCTGCAAATACATAAGCATTTCAGACAGTTTTGCGAGAAATAGCAGGGAATAAATGATTTAGAGCATTGCAGGAGATTCTAGAGCTCATTTTAGACATTCAGAATCTATTTTAATGATCTCTAGATGATGACTTGCAAGACGTCTTGCAGCTTAAAAAAGTGGGTGCATTAGCTGAGCTAGAAGGCAGCTACAAGAAGTACCAAGACATATAAAAACATCTTTCATATCTTGTCAAAGCATCTTTTAAATGTCTATCAGCTGTCTTGGGTGCCACTTCAGATGTCTATAAGGTGACTTGTTTATCTTGGGCAAGATGCCTTATAGCTATCTGCTAGACTGACTTACGTTTAGTAAGTTATTTGTCTTCCAGATGTCTAGGAGATATCTTGCAAGACGTCTTGTAGCCTAAAAAAGTGGGTGCATTAGCTGAGCTACAAGATCACTACAAGAAATATCAAGACATCTGGCAATGTCTTGCATATCTTGTCGAGACATATTATATACGTTTAGTAGCCATCTCAGAGGTCTACTGAGACATCTATCGGGCATCTTGCTTGTCTTGGCAAGACAGTTTATAGCCGTCTCATAGATGGGTTGGTGTTTACTGGGGTTCAGCTCCCAGATACGGCTCCAGTCAAGCCGAATCTTTTGTAGCCACTCTCGTCCCAGAAGTGAGTGTCCGTCTTGTGGAACCACGTAGAGCGGTAGGCGCTGCTTTTGGCCGTTCGTTTCGACGTTGACTTCAAGCACTCCAATGGGCTTGATTACTTCACCCGTGCACGTGCGTAGTCGAAGACTGGTTCGTTGCGGGTGCAGATCTGGAAAAAGCCTCCTGCAGTGGTTGCGTGAAATTATCTAGACAGCAGCTCCGGTGTCCAGCTCCATCTGTAACGGTACACTTAACTTTGACTGTCACCATAAAAGGCACTGCACGTGTGTCTAAAAGCAAGTTTTGTTTGCCTGTTGAATGAGCTTACTGTGAGCGTTTTCACACGTCGCGGACGACTTGTGCAAACTCGTTGAATGTGTCGCTTCTTTTGGTACTTATAACAAGTTGCTTGCGAATGTGGACAAGATGGTGCTCCGTGTTTGGGCGAACCGCATCGATAACATGGTACGGCCTTTGCTTCGGGAGTTGGCCTTGAGCTAGGCATTTTATGTATATCGGCATTCCTTTCCTGCACTACGTGCACTACGTGCGCTTATGTCGCGTTTCGCACTGCCGCTTCAAAACAGAAGGCACGCGCGACAGCTTTTTGGAAAGTTAAGGCATTATCTTCGGCAAATAAATGCCGTTGGATGTCGACGCAGTGCAACCCGGAGACAAATCGGTCGCGCAGTGACTGATCCAAGAACTCACCGAAATCGCATGTCTGAGCAAGGTGTCTTATCTCGGCCACGAACTCCGATATGGTTTCAGTTTCTTTCCGTGACCGGCGGTGAAATTTTGCTCTGTCGCCGATGACCGACGGCTTCGGAGACAAGTGATTGCGAAGTAGCGTTATGAGTGTTGCATAGGGCTTAGACGAGGGCTTATCAGGAATAGTCAGTGACTTGAGAAGTGCGTAAGTTTCCGGTCCGATCAAACTCAGGAGCACGTCTACTTTTAAGTCTTTCGGAACTTTGTTAGCACGCAAATATGCTTCTAACCGCTCTTCATACGAAAGCCAATCAGTCGTAGAATCATCAAAATGCTCAACTTGCCCGAAAGTAGTCATGGCGAAGGTGTTCCCGTTGCTGTAGATGCTACAGTTCTTGGTCTTGTGCCGAAAGTCCTCAGTGGGCGTAACACCGGCGCAGATATCCCATCCTCGTCGCCATTATGTCGTGTTTTAGGCAAGACAACTGAGGCAGCATAGCTCAGACAGGAACGGCTTTATTCCGTGATAACGGAAACGAAAGAAAATGCGCTGCAGTGGCTGGCGCAGCGCGCTTTAACAAGCCACCTTATCACAGTGGCAAGGGTGAGCGGAGAGAGCGTGGCTGAGGCGAGGTAGTTCCGCAGCTTTGATAACACTTCGCGATTCCACACCTCCATGGAGAAAGAACGATCCATCCGTGAATCCCGCGAAGGTGGTACGTCACAGCAATGCAGCGTTGTGGATGCGCTCTACGCGACTGTTATTCTTGCGCCGAAAGACTAATTCTACCTCACTGCGTCTTTGGTGGAGCGCGAGAGATGTGAACGGGAGACGCTGAGGAGGCGATGTGCGAAAGCCACGAATGACACTCCAAACGCGTGATGAAGCCTTGCGTGGATCTATGTTTTCACAAAAAGACTTCCAGCGTTGTGTCTGTAGGGCTTGAATTCTGCGCTGAACCTTCTTATACGTGCGCCTTGCATCTCTGTAGTCGAGGTGAGACATTGTTAGTCTGTATTTACGCTCTGCCCTCCGAAGTTGTCGAAGTCGTTGTAGCTCAATGTCAAAATTGGGGCAGTTTGGAATTGGGTCAAATGAATAAGTAGCGTGTTGTACGGACTCCTTAATTTTTTCTTCAATACCTGTGGATAATCCTTCTGTGTAGGCATCCTCCATTCGTGCTTCAAAAAGCGTCCAGTCAATGCGCTGCATATGTTTGACTAAGGGGGATGTGGCACGGCCGGCAATAATCAGGTAAGTTCGGATATGGTCGCTGCCATGAGTTTCTACATTTCAAAGCCCAGGATACTGCTGATAACGCATTCCGCAGCAAATGTCAATTCCAAGCAGCTGCCATAAGTCACTCCACGTATATAAGTAGAGCTCCATCGTTTAGGCACTGCACGCCATGGTCAGAGGCGAAAGACTCAAGCTTTCTCCCTCTAAGGTTCATCCTAACACTTCCCCACAATGAATGGTGAGCACTGAAATCACCTATAATTATCCACAGGCTTGATGTGACTGCCATCAAAGCACTCAAACTTTCGGTGTCAAAGCGGCTTGATGATACCGAGAACACAGTCGCAAGCATAGAAGTGAGGTTCCGAATCTTCAGTGACACAAACATTCTGATTCTGGTAGTTAGAGGGAACCATATAGTGCGCATATGCAAGCTCGGGCCGAATGTACACGATGCCCTTGCTGGTTCTTCTGCGTGTTGGCGATGCAAATGCCTCATAACCAGATATTCGTAAAATTGTTGTTTAATTCATTTCACAAAAAACACAAAATTGGAAGTAATATTTGTAAACATATTGCTGAATATCTGAAATTATGGACTGGAGTCCACGGGCATTCCATTGAAAAATAAAGGCCTGCTTTACTTTATTTTGAAAAGATATATTCGGCGAAGCCAATGCCTTCCACTGTAAAGCTGCAAGAACCGGACGCAGTGTGTCTATTACTTGCAGTGCGTATTGTGCTGCTGACGTGCGCAGGTCGGAAAGAAGTGCATGCATGCATTCATCAGTGACGTGGGCATTGCGGTTACTTGTAGGTCTTGGTTACGGTTCGGAGAATGCGTTTTGGCTGGATCAGTCCTAGGCATTGGACGCTTGGAGTGCGACAATGATCCAGCCCCGGTGGTCGTAGAAGTTATGGTAGTGGTGGCCAAGTATTTTCTGGCGCAGCAGGTTCCTCGGTATCAGACACCGGGTTCCCTTGGTTTAGTATGATTGCTGGTGGAGTCGGAGCAGTTGCAGTAGCGCTTGGGAGTTTGTCTTAATGCGTATTTTCGGGTTATGAGTTTCTTTGACGACATTCGTCGGCGCGAACGACATCGCCGTTCCTTAGCAGCAGCTTTGTGCGTAGAATGATCCAGCAGAATTTCTTCATACGGGGCAATCTGTAGATGAAGAATCGCGAGGGCGGCGGCAGTTGGCGCACTTTAAGGTCGTGGCACAGCAGATGTCACCGCTGTGTGGCTCTGAGCATATCGGGCACATGATGGAGTTGCTACACACAGCGCTCACGTGGCTAATCCTCATACACTTCCTGCACTTTAAATGGTTAGGCACGAACGGTCGAACTGGGTGGCGAAAGCGCCCAACCTTCATGTACGATGGTATGCAGTCACTGTTGAAAGTCGGCTTGATGCATGTAGATCGTCCTAGGCGCTGAACAAGGGTTATTGAGATGTTATTGGTTACCAGCTCGATTAACATAGACAAATATGCGTCACAGACGGCGATATGAAAGTTGTAAATTACCCCAGTCTTAGTTCCAGTCTCTTGAAGAGTATAGGGCGTACGCTAATATTCCGGAGTTTAGAGATGCCGGACACACTGTCTAGTGCGCTTCGCTCCTTGACATCAGTGGCAATGACGTTTTTATAGGGGTTTATACTCATGTCGTTGATCCCTCCCGGTACTAGGCTAAACCATATATGGATATGGTTTGCCTTTTCAGGGGTTTCAAATTTTCCGTCAGTTGCTCTGGCACGAACTAAGATGTACCGGGACACTCCATGCTGTCAGGATCGTTGATGTACTTGACAAGGATGACTCCGCTTGTCTGCGCATCCTGCGCTTGGCCCCCTTACTGATGGCGCTACTTGCCGGCCGGTGCTTTGCCACCTTACTGATGACCACCTTACTAACTCCTCGACCGACCCTTCATCGGTCGAGCAGTCATCACTTGGCGCCGAGTACACATCAGTGTCCTGGCTCCGTGAGTCGCTCGGGTGGTAGATGCGCTTTCTATGGATGGGTGATGCCGACCCACCAGGTTCCAAGGGAGGCCTAGATGACACACCTTCCACCACAGTGACGAAAAGGGAGCGGCGGCTCCATGATATGGCGCAAATTATAAAAGAACTACAGAGACGTGAGTGCAGCGTTCTCATACAAAACAACTTCGTATAATATGATGTCTCTTTGAGCACAATGAGTCAGAAAGGAGTTATGCAATGCCTATTGAAAATGCTCTTTACGAGTATTACTGCGGGCTATTTGCCCATCAGCCTGTAAATTATGTCCAGTTTAAGGTAGAATGTCTCCCTTACAGACGAAAGTTGGTGATAAATTGAGAAAGATTTTGGAGCAACCATTTTCTCTTACCGAAGTTTCCAATGCAGTAAACGGCCTTAACCCTGGTAAATAACAGCCCCTGAAGGATTGCCAGCTGCGTTTTACAACACCTAAAAAAAGAACCCATACCCTCTTTAACAAATGCCTTAAATGAAGCGTATGACATGAAACTCTTTTCAATATCATTTTTACGCTCGGATACAGTATTATTACCTAAAGCATTAAATATCGTGTGGCGGTTTAAGAGGGGACGGTATTCCGCCCCACCGCCACTCCGCGGATGCAACGTTCTCGTTAGCGACCCGCGGGGTGAACAAGAGGGACAAGGATGAGGTACGGCTCATCATTACTGCTCGAATGCTATTTATTGCACTTGCAAATAATACAGAGCATGCCGGCTATAAATCAACAAGGTTTCCCTTGGAAGGGGCAAGACTACGTAAGAAGGACTTCTGACTCACCGGCTGGGGACCGGGTGTGCGACTTCGGCGGTGGACATTTGCACGCGCCGTGAATTTGGCGGCCTTGATCTCCCGAGCGCGCCGCATTCTTCGGACAACACCATATACTATGGCGTCTGCCGTGGGAGGCGGCGAGAGCGTGCGGTATTTACCGGTCGCTTGGCCGTTGGGGACCAGAAGACGGGTGGTCGTGCACGACGGGTCCTCCCGTGTGCTCCGCGTACTCCGCGCCCGTTATCCCTCGGAATTTGCCGGGAGAAACGGCGGGAGACGACCGCTAGAGTTGCCGGCGGGATACAGAATCTCTCTGTTATCTTCTCGTGGGAATCCGCGTAGACGTCCAGGTGGCGCACCCATCGCTAGATCTCCGTCCCCCAAGGGGAGGTATTTACCTTCTCTTCTCCCAGCCTGCGCTGCCGCGACGCTCGCTGGGGTGGTGGTGATCGGTCGCAGCGAAGGGGGAGGCAACTGGTTTTCCACAATCTTTACAGATGATCCAACCATGCTGAGGCAAGTAAAATCCTATCGTCCGATTGGTCAAACGAAAGTTAATTATAAAATTTACATGACAGGTTTGGCAAAAAGGCATCAAACTGCGATGAGAGATACTGTGGCCAGTGTTCTAGAAGTGTGTGATTCTACACAGGCATGTGTTGCAATGATGCAAGGTGACGTGTAAAATGCGTTTGATCGTATCCCTTACAATATTCTGTCTTTGCAAAGCCTCTAGCGTAACAATGACAGTAATAATGACTACGATGATGCAGTTCGGGATTATCTTAAATTATGATAGCAGCAATTACAATAACGGCGCATTTATTTGTTGATGATGATAGTGGCGATAGTGATGATGATGATACCGGCTATGACACTGACAATGTAGGGAATGAACACAGCCCTGTAAGATGCTTGCGCTACAACCGTTCTTAGGCAGACCTAAATGCGATACACGATTTCACATAACCCAACTGGGCTTGGCAGGTTAAATATCAGCCATGGTTGCTGCCGTTTCCATGGTTGCACTTGCCACAAGTGGTTAATGTTTTAGATCCCTAAGCCACGTACGCCTGTTTCAAACCGCTCCTTTTTAGGTTCTAGGAACGTCCATATAAAGCTCCGCGCTCGGTGGTTGTCTTCGTGAGAGACGAAGAGCTATACCTTTTTGCGGCACACTTAGCCGAGTCGGAACCAGGTCGAAATCGATCCTTCTCCGTGAGGTAATAGTTATGTTCTCGCCGTAGCCAAATACACAAATTATTCAAGACAGTAGGTCTAAGCATCATTCTGCAGCTGCAGTCAAAGGTTATGCGTCAGTCGGTCCTGCACATTTTATGATATCGGCGCATATTACCTGGACATGAATAAAGACGAAGAGGCTATACTTGTGCATATTTCGTTTGCACACAGGACATACCCCGTGTCTCGACAGTATTATCGATCTTATGTTTCTTGTTCTTAGGCGAACATATACATTTTAATTCGCTCTTATTTTTGCTGCGCAAGTTGTTGCTACGGCAATTTAGCGTAAGTTAAATGGAAAGTAATTGAGTTATCGATAAATCAAATCTTGAAAGGAAAAGGAAGTGGTGTCAATATGTGCCTAGGTCTGTGTCCGGTATATTCGGTGCCAACGCCTAACTGATCGCGTATAAGAAATATAATGTTCCAGAGGGGTCCATATATCGCTGGAAACGTGGCCGAACTACCACCGTTGCAGGATTTTCGATCTTATAACTGGTTCGGTTTTACCGCTAGAAGAGCGAACCTCAACCCGTTTTGCACCGTATTGGCCATGAAAACATCCCTTTTCCTGTATTCCGTGCATGAATGAAGACTGTTCCTCTCCTCTCCACAGGTATTTTCAGTCGGAGAGCCTGTCTCAAAACGAATTTGTTACGCATTAAAGACGTTTTGAATTCCCGAAAATGCCTGGCCTGCTCAGTAATCGGTTCCTTCACCTCGATGAAATAAAATGGCATGAAATATTCCTTACATCATCAAATGTGATAGGTTATATTCTTGACAGAAACCTGGCAGTATCAAAATCACCGCGAAACTTGTAGCGTTGGCCAACCGGACCGAGATCAGTCGATGACGATTACTGCTAAATGGCTTTCATTTAATCACGCAAAGGCCTTGGGCAACAGAACTAGTCGACGGAAATTGCACGCATGTACAGGATAGTTAAAAAAAGCAACAAGAACCGCGAAACCATAATTGAAACCTCCAATACAATACTACAATTCCTACAATTTATAGATGGAGTATGGAAACGAGGTAGAATAATTTCAGAGTGGAAACATGCTAAATGGATCTCTATTCTAAAACATTGAAAGAAAATTGAAGTAGGCAACCTCAGGCCAATAAATACCCTATCGTCGTGAATGGAGCAGCTGATCGAGCGTCTGGAGTATGCGGAGGAAAAAGAGGTATTTACCAGAACAATACAAGGATTAGGAGCAAGCTTTCCAAGCACGATGTAATTGTTCAACTCAAACCAAACATCAGAGACCCATTCCATAGAGAAAGAATGAATAAGTGAGGACACTCCGATAGACCCGAGTCGCCCAATCGACTCTAGCGCGCCTAGCGGTGTGTGAAACCAACTTGCCCACGCTTTTGGATGCTTCCGGTTTCGGTTTCACTGGCGCGAATTTAAAATTGCGCCACCCAGTAAATTTGAGCGCACCCAAGGTGTGTGAAAGCAACTGGCACACACTTCTTATTTCGGTTTCACTGGCACAAATTTCGAATTGCTTGCCCACGTTTTTCTATGGGGGATAGAATGTCTCATTAATTCTCTTTCGCGAATTTCGTCTTCCCAAAATTATTTTCAATATAAGATGTACTGAAACGTGTACTTATAATAGGCAGTCGAGGATTTATATATCAGCAAAGGTTCTTTCTGTCTGGCGCTATTGTCTTCTTTTTGGAGCAAGTAGTCATTCTGAATGCAATGATTAATAAAGAGACGGAGTGTCGAGGACCTTTTTTAATTTCAGGGCAACTAAAAACTGACCAAAAAATCTGGGCACCAACCAAGACCAGCGTGGCGGAGACAGGCTCGATAGAAATGCAACTGTGTTCCTTAACATAATCAAATCTGAATAGCTATAATAACAGAGAGAACACAAGGCAAAAATGTCAGTGCATGGCTAGTGCTTGCAGAAAAAAGTGAACCAAGATGGACTCGCTCAAAAGTACAGGTAATGCTTTGCAGCTAGTACAGAGATGTAGTAATAAAAGGTGCTCCAATTTCGGCTGCCCGTTTCCTTTTTTATGCACCACTTTGTCACACGTTTGAGCCTTTTGTGAGCTGTAAATTATCGTCAGCAGTCCAAATATCATGAAGAGAAAATAACTATTATCCTCACTGTCCTGCTGTCTCACTCCATACGGAAGAAACTTATCCCTGGCTTCTTGTGCGTTTTGTCGTTCTTCTGGCACCACAACACAGAGCTGTAGCTGCCGTGGGAGGGACAGCCGGGCGGCATGGCAGAATGGTCTGAAAAATGTCAATACGCGCACGTGTTATTTTGAATTGCCAAACCATATTCACAAGTCATAACTATGCTAAAATTGTTTTGAATGGAGTAGAAAACAGCTGCGCCATACAAATACGCTGGCGCAATGACACACGTAATAGGATGTGACTGATTTCACACTAAATAAGAGCTCACTACAGGCGCAGATAAATGATACCCGAAATATACATATGAGCCCTGGATTTGAAATACGCGCCAATTCTGCGCTTGCACCACGAGCAAAACAACGTTCCCTCAATTGTCAGAGTAACAAACAGGGTGAAAGTTTCATAAATGCGCACGGCAAGCTGCACCGCGAAATAAGTGCATGCTCTATATATATTCGTGCTCTGGCCCCTCATGCCCCCTCATCCCATCCTCTTACTGTTGTAATCAAACCTGCAGGGGCACCGCGCTTTAAATGCCGTTCTGCGCCTCATAGAAACAACCCACTGTGATGTAAAACACTACAGCAGCCTGTGCTGATCTTTATGTCGGTGTTTTCAAGCAGAAAAACGTGTCTCACCTGTTGTCCAGCAAGCCCAATGTCGTTTGGTGCTTTGCAGCAATACCGAGCTGACAGAAGAGACAGAGCAGACGACTTGCAGTCCTGCATGTTTCTTGAATAAATTACATCTTAATATGTATGTCAAAATAGTAACCATAAAGCATAGGATAATTGTTTAACAACCAGAAATTTGTAGGCTTGAATTCAAAAAGATTTTTTTCCTGGTCGTTCTCTTGGCATCGGGTGAGAATACTAGATGCAATACTAGAAACTAATAAACTAGGAAACAAGGGCACCCCACAAGGCTTAGTTCTCTCCCCCTATTTCCTTCATCCTGGCGTTAAAGAACCTTGCATGACTATTGAGGACTGTTAAAGGCGTTAAACATACGCTATATGATGATGATATTGATATTGAATATCATAATATCGACACACCAAGGCAACAATAGAGAAATAGAAAAAAATCTCCAACAAGTAACCGACATTGTTGAAAAATACGTAGAATGGCCAGGGCTAAAATGGTCACCGAGCAAATCCGAATTTCTGATAATCCGGAGTACAAAAAAAAAAAAATTGGTAGAATTAAATGGCGCACTATTAACCAGAGCGGACAAAATCAGGGTCCTGGGGCCAATAATCCATGACAATAGAGAGAAACCTGAAATAATAAATAGACTTAAGTCAATAATTATCATGACACCCAGGTTAATAAGGTGAATAGCCAACGAATAAAAAAAACGGGGGTTAAGAAAGATTTTTGCCGAATTATTCAGGCTTTCGTGAAGCAGAATAGTGTTTACTATCCCATCCTTAAGCTAACGCTGGAAGAAAATAAAAAAATAAAAGGGCTCATTGGGCAGGCATATAAAGCCGCGCTGAGGCTACCACACTGCAACCCGACGAAAAGACCTCCTAAACTTGGTCTCTACAATAACACCACGGAATTATGGGAGGCACATATAATAGCACAGATTTAAGGAGGCTCGCCACCACATCCATGGGATGGAAGATCCGGGGTTACCTAGGACTGCGAGATAGAATCCCGGAAAGAAAAGCTCAAGTAAACCTGCCGACTGAAGTGTGGAATGCACTCAATAATAAGCCGCTACCAAAAAACATGCGCCCATCTTGTCATGAAAGAGGAGAAGAGCAAAGAGCAAAGGCGCTTGAGGCCAAGTTAGAAGTTTCTGAATAGGCACTTTATGTAGACATGGCGGAATACGAAGGAGACAACTCTTTCGCACTCGTGGGCGTTGACGACTTGGGGAAAACATTATTGTCCGGTTTGATAAAAAGAAACAACTCAGGTACGACAGGTAATGCCATGGTAATGGTCAGCGCCAAACCTGCCACCAGAACTAGTGACTCCAAAGCCGCTCTAAACAATATTGCGAGGGGGATGATATCCAAGGAGACAGACCGAATATTAAGATATCAGGACTGGAACAAAAACGAGGTGGAAATTATACGGGGGCCGTACACCCGAGAAACAGGGGAAACGACCTGGCTGACATAACCTGTCGAGGTTATGTCAGCCGTGCAGCGAACAAGATTGATTGGCCCAAATTCGCGAGAGATGCAGTCATATCACTTCACGACTATATTAATCACTTTAAGCTAGAAAGGCGGATATATCCTCCGCCAGACAAGAAACTTGACAAAAGGCAGGAAGTAACCTGACGTCGCTTCCAGACGCGAGTCTTCTTTAGCCCGTGTACATTAGCACACATGTACTCAAAATAATACAATCCAAATTGTAAAGAATGCAGCGAGATGACCCGGTACGATCACATATTATGAAGCTGCAAAAAAACAGCGCCATTGGTGTACCTACTAACAGTCCCTTCTCTAGAGCGAATAGAGGCTATAATGGCCAGATCGAATGAGAGTCACGGATTCGAACATATCTAAGTGTTGTTCCCCCCTAACCTATCCCATCTAAATAAAAGTTGTCCAGTAATGATGGGATGCTATTACTGGCCACTTGTTAAGGACATAGAATAGACTTGTATGTAGTGCGTTACGATCATATAATTCATTCCTTCCATGACTTGAAACCATAACCACGGCTTAAGAAAGAACTGGCACTTTGTTACGAAAACCGACGCGCACCGCAAGACAGTCATGGTGATAGAGAACGAAGGTATGCGAATCGCTCGAGCAGCACGTTTTGGCTGCTGAGAAGAAAACGAAGGGTCAGACGCCATAGCCTCGTTGTTTCCGAAGGACGCCCAGGTGCTGCCGCTTTAGAGCCGCCAGATTCGATGGACCAAAGCTTTACCGAGAAGTGGGAGCCGCTTCGCAAGGCCATCCAGTACATACTGGAAGATGGCGGCGAAGGTCTGCGCTACGAACAACTGTACACGTGCGGCTACAACTTAGTGATCCGGAAACAAGGAAGGCTGCTCTACAGTGAAGTATGCAAAGTCGTGATCCACCACTTGGAGAGAAAAGTAAGGCCAGCCATCCTTTTCTGTACCAACGATAGTTTCCTGAGAACACTAGTTCAAGCCTGGAACGACTACCAGATAAGCATGACTCGTATTAAGGAAATCCTTTTGTACTTGGAGCGTACTGATTTGAACGACAACATGGGTAGCGTTTACAACTTCGGGTTGCATCTCTTTTGCGACGAGGTAGTGCTCAACATAGACATACAAGACAGGCTGCGAGATACTGTCTTGCAAAAGGTGAGCCGAGCTCGCGTGGGTGAGGTGGTTGAGTGGCTGTTAATCGAGAACGCCTGCCAGATGCTGGTTGAACTGGGCATTGATTCGAGGTCAATATACGAGGAAGTCTTCGAGCGGCGATTCTTGGCCGAATCGGCTACGTTCTACGCTCTCGAAAGCATAAAGCACTTGACAAAAAAGAGCGCGATCGACTACGTCCTGATGGCGGAGCAGTGCATGAAGGAAGAGTCGATGCGGGCAAAGTATTTCCTGGGATGTGGCACCGAGGTCAAAATCCAGCAAGTGGTCTACCAGGAGCTAATTGTTAACCATGCGAAGGCCATAGTGGAGAAGGAGGATTCGGGCGTCGTGGCCATGCTGAAGAACAACAGGATGCGGGACCTCGCGTGCGTGCTTAGGCTGCTGAGCCACGCCGAGACCGGCCTCAAATCAGCTGCATTGTGTGGGAGCAAGTATCTTCGTGAGCTGGGCTGCTCACTCATGGAGGAAGACTGCTACAAAAAAGACTCGTCTTCCTTGGTCAAAAAACTGATGGATCTTAAAGATCGCTTTCAACACCACCTAATCAGTTGTTTCAACGACAGGCGCTATGTAAAAGCCATTATTAGCGCCAATTTCAAACACATCCTGAACGTGAACAGCAGCTCGGCCGAGCATGTGGCCTTGTATGCGGATGACTTGCTGAGGTCGGCGATTAATGGAAAGGGCAAGGAAGAGACAGATCGCCTTTTAGAAGAGGTCGCCGAGTTCGTAGGGTTCTTGGACGAAAAAGACAGGTTCGAAGATTTCTACAAGCAACACATGAAGGAACGACTGCTACGCAACAGGAGCGCGTCGGACTATGCCGAGCTAGCCATGGTCTCTAAGCTCAAGTTGGTGTGCAGTTCGGCATTTACCTCGAAGTTAGAAGCCATCCTGAAACGCAAATTTGTGTGTGCTGGTGTATTCAAGTAGTTCAAGGACGCCTTGACGTTGTGAAAATTGTATGTGAAACCGGGCAAAAGATATGTTGGTGCAACCCCCCCCCCCCCCCCCCCCCCCCAAGGAGGCAAATAAAAAATGAAACAGCACTGCCATGCCGCCTGATTTTGGACTTCTGATGTCGAGAGATACTAATGCGTATGCGCCTAGTTACATTACTACAGCCGTTTCTTTTTCTTGGCTTAGAGCGTACGAGCTGATAAAACGCAGCTCGTACGCTTGGCGGAGGGAAGCCGAAGGTGAAGCATACATGCTTCTCTCTTTTACCTGATCAGATAGATTGCACGCAGCTGCGAGATTTCTTTTTGCTTTTGAATATGCTATGCTTCATCGCTTGTGGCAGTGCCCTTGTTACGCTTTGTAACTACTGCAGAAGCTTCGTAATTTTCAAGTTCGCTCGACCCGAGCAGATTCCTCCGGAGAAGTGTGGACACACGTGATTGGCAAGGTGTTTCATTGCGGATCAGTGTAAACCTGTAAAATTGTAGACGAGACGAAAGGCGCATGTAAAGTCACGGACACGGCACTTTCTATCGTTACATGCGCCTTTTTGTCTCATCTGCATCGCGCAATTTTATTTAAATTACAGAATTCCACCCCGAAAAGTTCCCCGATAGTTTGCGGAGTGTAACCACGCGAACAAACGGTCTGTCTGCTTTCAAAGACAGCTCTCTGAAGCAGAAGGTATGTTCCTCACCAATCAGTTAGGACGCCTCGCTAGCCTTCCCGGCCGTTCTATCAACTGGTATCATTGCCTGTGGTCATTGCTTCGGATGTTTACGTCTCTGTCTCGGAGACAAACTGGTACATCTCTTTATTTATTCGACTTTCTTTACATATTAGTGACAGCCAACCCATAGTGACAAAATAATTTGTAATTCTGCATAGAACGACGTATTTTTCTTAAATGCCGCCATAGTGGACGTATCCAGTTGTGTACACTTGGTGCTATTGTACTTCTGTGCACTCGCATTAGCGGTCGTTTTTCGGTTTGTTTCTATGAAACAGCGGCTATGGTGGGAAGGAGAGACGGAAAGAGGAGGAGGGAAGGCAGGAACTTAAACCAGAAGAGTGCTCCGTCGGGCTACCCTGCACTGGAGAAGAGAAATGAGGGGACTTAAGAGGGGAAGAGAGTCTCAATTTGTCACTGATAAAAGAAAACAGTGCCTTGAAGACTTCGGGGGCAAATCTCTGGTCGCGAATTGACGATCTTATCCTCCGTTAAACGACGAGAATCGACACCTTCTTGACCCTGAACAGCCCTCATTACCTTGAAGCCATGCCACAGAGGTCAAAGCCTGAGACTGCGGAGGAAATCAACGTCGACATCTTGCTGACAGGTCACTTCTGTTGCATCCTGCTGTTCATTTTCTGTTCAAACTAATGTATCGCTTTCGTACTTATCTCGTGCATTTACTGGGTTATTTGCTTTATTCTGTTCACGTGATTGTAGCCTATAAATTTAGGTCTTTGAGGGAGCCAATTGCCAAGCAGCTTTCATTTATGGTTTGATAAATGTTTACAGCACTGCGGTGACTTGCATTACAAAAACAGCCATGAAGACTGCAGAAATTTGGTTTCTCAATAGCATCAATCAAATCTTACTTTTTGTGGAGTATTGTATTAAAGGCATTGTGGAGGCTGTTCAGAAACTTTGCCGCCAATTTGCTGACGTTAGCGTGGTGTCTGAATGTCTGAAGAGGTCATGATGCAGTTATATGAGAGGTTGGTATTGAATGCTCGGGATGATTTGGACTGCAGTGTTTCCATAAGATTTGCCGCGGATTTATTGAGGTGTTTTTATGGTTACATTTCTAACCAAAGGAAGCAATAGAAAAAAAAAGGGAGGAAAAGGGGCTGCAAAAGCAAGGAGGCGGAGTAACAGGGGGCGAAAGAGGAGAATGGCTTGGAGCAGTGACGAGAATAATGCAATGCCAACTAGGAAATCGGCAAGTTAAGTACTCACCTAAGTATTTAGAATCTAACATTAAATCTATACTTGACATAGAAAATGCATTAATACATAAAACATATGCTAGGTCAACTGTACATTTTCTCATCTGAGGTCGATGCCAGCAGATCATAGATAAAGCATTCGCCACCATTTCATCCAGCGCGGTTTCACAAAACTTTGTGTAGTCATTTTCTTGAAAGAGAGACAAAATAACAAAAACCGCAATTGGTTTCAGCGATTAAGTTTCCTTTTAATCTATCTTCGAGGGGCACACACGCTTGCTCGGGTATAAAGGAAGCGCAGCGCGGTAAGCAGATTTGTATTTCCGCGAGTTAATTGTCTCGCAACGCTCAAAGATAGAATGATTGTATACGCACGACATTGTGTTCGCCAAAAGGGCGCTTGTGCCCATGACGTTGCTAACAAGAGCGACATCAATGCGTCATTTTGCGCATGTCGAGGAGATTGACCAAACTCATTCCCGATCATAGTTCGTGATCAGCGGACGTGAGAGCTACGCAAGTTCGGTCTTGTTTTCCCTTTCTTTTTCGCGTTTTAATACCGGCACCGATTAATATTTGGCATCGCCCCATACAAGATAGTCGAAAGTTTGGTTTATTCTAGGCAGCAGCCCTATATTTACATGCGCAGTTAAAATTTGAGAATTTAAATTTAGCATCAATCCTGGTCACGCCAGCCTGGTCATTCACCATTACTCGATCTCACATATGCAATCAGGAAATGTTTCTTTTTTCTCTATTACATGAAAAATGCTGGCGCATATTCAATAACTCGCAAATAAAACACGAATCTTCCGTGAAAGTTTGCCCGAGCTGGATGACCAAATGAATACTTCATCCATAAGGTATTTTAGATGTTCCACCCTGCATGTAGGGAGCCTTTTACCTGAAATAGCGCTGTTGTGGACGACAAACGTGAGTTGTGCCGTTTTTCAGGGGGAAAAAGGGTAAGGTTCAGGGCAAAGAATGCAAAATATATGCATCGCTGTGAAAACACTGCCATAAAGGAAAATTGTTCAATGCACTATAATATGCCAGCTAGCCTTCATTATAGCACTTTTTACGGAAACCAAAATTTACTTATGCGTATTTCTGCAATTCGAGTCCAAGAATGTGCATTGCGAAGAGCGACGCCGTGACGACACCTTTTTGAAGCTGACTGTTTGCAAGGCATCAACATATTGTTACGGAGCGCAGTATCGAGAGAACGACGACGTGCTGGGGTGAAGAAGACGACGCTCAAGCTAAGCTGGATTCATTCTGGTGGGGTGTGCGTCTAACAGTGAACTAGCAATTACCGCTGTGTATTTTGCTTAACATTTGCTTTTGCTACTTGCAACCCTCAACAGAGTTTTATTCGTTACCCTTCCCCCCCCCCCCCCCCCCCCTAATGTAATGCCCGCCCCAGGGCCCTTAAGGGACAAAATGATGATGATAAAAAGGAGTGATTGTAATATTGACCCCAGGGAAACACCACAGCTAATAACGGCTGGATTAGAAATAGCATTAGAATATTGAACAACTTGAAGTCTGTCAACAAGGTAGCTGCGTATTAAAGTTAAAGAGGTATCACAAATTCGCAAAGTTTCCAGTTTTTGAAAAGGAATGTTATGGGTAATAGTCTAAAATGCTTTTGTAAACTCAACAAATACTACTCCAGCGAACCTACCAATATCTAATGATGGCTTAATGAAATCCGTCAATTCAATTAGTGAAAGCTCAGTAGAATAATTTTGCCTCAAACCAAACGGATGAGGTGTACAAAGATTGAATTTCATGAAGTAGTTGGTTAGGCGAGTTACCACAAGTTTCTCAAAAACTTTGCTAAAGAGAGGTAGTGCATATTGTTATTGGGCGATAATTTGCTACGTTATTTCGCTCTCCTTTTGGGTACCATTTTACCTCGCTTAAGTTGATCAGGAAAAATGCCACTTCTAAACATAGAATTAATGATATGAGCAAGGACATGAACAATGATAGAAGCAACGAGTTTAGTCTTCTACGGATGAATGTTGTCTAACTCAGGACTTCAATGTTTAATTGACGTTAGAACAAGGCGCACTTCTTCAGGTGATGTTGGGCGTAGATAGAAGGAATGAGGACGAGTGACAGGAGGACAGTGAGATGACTGCAGAGCAATTCTGAGATCACTGAAAGCATTAGCGATGTCAACGTGGTTCGAAAAAACGTTAACTCCATCACTAGTATTAATAATGGGGGGCTGTGAATTAGACTGATTTACGAACTCTTTGTTGAGTCCCAGTTATTCTGATTGGTATTGCCATTTTCATGACCTAACCTTGGCAGTACCTACGTTTGGCTGCTTTCAGCACTGCTGATAGGTGATCGGAATACGTCTTGAATCGTTTTAAAAGGGTCATATTAAACGGCTGCGATTTAAAAGGGTCATGGCAACGGTTTTGGAATATAAACTGTTTATTGCATCTTATTCCCGATATGCCAAGCAACTGAACCTCAATTTTTCAGCTCCACCGGAGCTGCAAACATTTTTAAAACTAGTATTTTCATTTCTTCGTGAACATCTGGCTGATCTGGCCACCGGCGTAGCCGGTGACGACATAAAACGACGCCGCGTTGTCTGCGGCATGTTCTGTGCGCTAGCAGCGGCAAACAATAGTTACACAATGGCTATGTGGCGGATCAAAATACAATCATGTCACTAACCGCGGTTACCGCAAGCTGATTTTCGACCCCTCTTAGCGCTTTTAACGTAGGCAATAGCGACGCCTCTGGGCGGGATTCAGGAGCACGGCAGCGCCCGAGTACGAAAGCCCCATGAGCTGTCCCGTTCGAACAAAGTACACACCGTACACTGAAACACGTCTCTAAAGCAACACATGCAGTGTGCATAGAGGGCCGTCCAAAGGCGTTTTTGTACAATCTTCGAGTAGCACCCGACAGCGCATCAGTGTAATAAGTGCGGCACGCTACATCGAGGTGCCCAATACCCTTTCCCGTGCGTCGCATCGTTTATACTACACGTTGTCAGGTCCAAGTCTGGCCGCAGCCGCATCATGAAAGCAGACGACAAGCTCATGAGGCTTACAACACAAAATGCCGCAAGGTTGCAGCAATGGTGCAGCCCGCGAGCGCGGCTGACGACGTACGGCGCCTGGCCATCTGCTTCTCCCTAATCGTCGCTAGGCTTACATTGCTTTGGCATAGAAGCAAAGCGGATGGCACTTTGTAAGTCGTCAGCGAGGCGTTTTAGTAAAAGGGTTAATCGATCATGAAACTCCTTCTCAACCCCACTTTTCTATAGTGAAGAAAATTATTATTTTGGGCGAAGCCTTAACATCGGAGCTCGCGTACGTGAACACGGGCCTGTTGCGCCACCTCGGGCCAAGCTCAGCGCGGGCAAGCAATTGACCTACAAGGAGCCAGATGAGAAACAGTCGCTATAAGAAAAAAATTGTCTTTATCGGACACCGAACCACTGCTCCCCCGATCCCCAGCCGAGCTCATAAATCACAACTCCACTTTTAATCGCATTGAAATTTACAATGTTCACATAAATAACCTGAGCCTTATTTGACTAAGGTAACACGACTAAAATTCCTTTATGTCTTCAATTGCTTTAGGCCTTTAAATGAGAAATGCACAGCGTAATATGATAGATAGATAGTGATGAGGACAAGAGACATTAACCAGAAAGGCCTCCGGTTGGAAATCCTACACTGGGGAAGAGGGATAAGAAGAGTAAAGATAGGAAGAGAAAGGGGCTTCGCACATGCAGCATAGTCAGAGTTTGTCACTCAAGCCGGTGGCAGTTAGAAAAGTAAACAATGCCATGTATAGCTTGAAAAGAGTTGACTGCCGTGGCCATGGACGAAGGATCTTATCCGCCAATAAAGGGAGAGGATCGAGACAGTCCAGCGCACAACACAGGTCATATTTTTGACTCACAAATGTAGAATATTCACATAGGAGATGTTCGATTGTCTCTCCACAGCCACAATTTTCACTACCAGAGTTTTTGGCCATTCCAATATAGAAAGCATACTTGTTGGTGAACGCAACATCGAGCCACAAACGGCAATGGAACGTTCCTTCACGACGCACTATCTTACTGGGAAAGCAGTTGAGGCGCAGTTGAGGATCCAGGGCCTTGAGGCGGTGGTTGCAAAACTCTCCCTTGTTCCACGCTGAAAGTGTGATCTCCAGGTCGAAAGAGGGAAGCCCACATGATGCGTCAGCTATCTATATGGAGATTTTGACTGGAACGCCACAATGGCATCCTCATCCGCCTGGTGGTTTGCACTGATGGCAGTGTCCTAGCAGCCACTGAAAAATTACGTTGTGAACTTTAAATCTTGCGAAATTTTAAATATAAAGATGACGTTTTAACCTGTATCAATATTCACTTGTCTGGTAGTACCGCAGACTCCGCGGAACTGGTCAGATTAACATAGCCATCTGTGTAGACCTGTTTGTGATTTTGATGTTTAAAGTGGAGATAATCATTATTTAAGAGCAGGTGGTGTTATTTTGGCCTTCGTCGTAATTTTAGGAATCACATTTGTATTCCTGGTTCGTGTAGACTGTATATAGGGGAGCATGGTCTTATAGCAGGGGCGAAGTGGGAAGGAATATAGGTGCAATGATCTTCTATAACTTTGGCGAATGCCGTGCATGGTCTAATTACTGGAATGCTTGCTAGATGATGACTAGGCACCATGGTAGGGACCGAATATGCGTTATGATCGTGTCAACAGCAATATATGTGGTAAAAAGATGATCCAAGAACAGCGCTGCGGTTGAGGCACATTTAGGGAGTCCACGGCATACACGAAGAGCTTGAGCTTGGAGAATTTGTAGGGTCCTGAGGTTCGTTTTTAATCTTATTAAATATGGGGAATCTGCACAGAAACAGTGACCGGTAAACTTGGAGCATCGAATTCCCTGGTGTGCCCCAGGACTGTCTTCCGAGGAAGGAGAGAACTTGGACAGACGCTACAAGTTTGCCTCTCATTTCTCTGAGATGAGCACTCCACGAAAGATTTCTATCAATGTCAACTCCAAGGAATCGGTGGCTTCTCTTGTCGGTAATGAATTTGCCATTGATAAATATGGGGTAACGTGACATTGTTTTACGTGCGTTTGGCGCAAGGGAACACTTCTCGGTCGGAATATCTGGGCCTTGCAGACTAAGGTACGAGGTCAATATCGTTGAGGCCTTTTGCAGCCTCGCACGAACTTTGGGACGAGTCACAATGAATGTCCAAATACATATATCATCTACCCAAAACTGCCACGCACGTAGGCAAACACTTAATGAGAAACAACGCAGGCACACGCTACCAACTATAATACAAAACTGGACCTGAACTTCATTTTTCACACTCAACTATAGTTTGCTCCTCTACTCCCAAGTACATCACACTCGCACACCTCTTTTTTCCCGAGCAAGTATGTCTAACCAGATAAATGTTATCAACCCTCACATCCAAGGCAATGTTCAACTCGTCGCACAAGCTGTATATCTGACACATATTGTCTGTATAGATGGAGATTTGAGCAGATTGTGGTAATAAGTCTACGAAGCTGAAGATTGTTGGGCTGAGCATTCAACCATTTGGAACTCTGCGCGAAATTCGATGTAGAGACCTTGGTACGCCTTCAGTCTGAACATAAAGGGACCTGTCTGACAGGTAGCTGCTTATCCAGCTGAACGTGCGGCCTCCAATCTCAGCAGCTATCAGGGTGTCCAAAATGGCCTGATGTAGTAAGCGCCCTTGATCTCCAAAACAATGCTACGTCAATCGTTTCAAAGCCTGTTTGGTTGTGCACCGACATTACGAGGTCAACCACACTGTCGATATAGGAGGGGCCATGGTGAACCCCGATATAAAATGGGGAAAAATTTGGCATTACTCCAGGTACCATTCGACGCGTGATAGTAAGAATTTTTCCATGAATTTACCGAAGCAGCTGGCCAGTGCAATTTTACGGTATGCCGCACAGTGGAGTTGTGATTTCCCCGGTTTCGAGAGATAAACTAGACGATTGGTCTTCCATTGTTTAGGAGCTGTGCCATCACATTGACGTTTTGTAATTATTCAAAAGATACCGTCAAGCCTCATGGCCAATGTTAGATACTGCGGAGAATGTCACACTATCGGACCCTGGCGATGATGACTCTCTACAAGATGCCAGCGCAGCATCTTGTTCCTCTGTCGTGTTTTAGGGAAGACAACTGAGGCAGCATAGCCCAGACAGGAACGGCTTTATTCCGTGATAACGGAAACGAATGAAAATGTGCTGCGGTGGCTGGCGCAGCGCGCTTTAATAAGAAACCTTATCACAGTGGCAAGGGTGAGCGGAGAGAGCGTGGCTGAGGCGAGGTAGTTCCGCAGCTTTGATAACACTTCGCGATACCACATCCCTCAGCACTTATTTGCAGTTCAAAACAAATTCCTGTTCACGGCACATAGCGGTCGGGTGGTCTCCTCTCCCGAAGTGGGTACCGCCGTTCTGCAGGTTCTGTATCCGAATGGCGGTCTTGCACTCCAGCCTGTTGACGGGGAGACCGGCAGGACTCCGCTTGCTCATCAGATTCCGGGTATGGCGCCAGAGGAGCAGATGTGCCTTCTTCTGGAGCCATTCGGACGATGTGGTTCTTGTGGCGAACCCACTGAAACATACCTCTAGGAGTTACGACACTTAAGCGGTACGAGACTGGACCAGTTTGCGCCAAAATGGTCGCTGAAAACCATTTTTCTCCGCACTTGAAGTTTCTGACCTTTGCACTATCACCAACCTTAAAAAGTCGCTCTTTGTGATAGCATGACTTACGCCTTAAGGTTTGGTCAAACTGCTTAGCCGATATTTTTGACTGGATTGAAGGTTTTACAAGTTCCAACCTTGTGCGAAGACGTCTGCCAAGCAGGAGGAGTGCAGGAACTTCCCCAGTGGTTGTATGAGGAGTGTTGGGATACGCCAAAAGAAAATCAGCGATAGCTGCTGCTTGGATGATACGGCGCTGTGCGAACATGACGGGTGCCAATGCTGCGCATGTATTTTGAGAACGCGTCCGATGTGAATTGTGGACCGTTATCCGATACAAGCGTCTCTGGAAATCCGAAACGACAGAAAAGTTCATGAAGACGGTCAATGGTTTTCTCTGCGGATGTATCTTTCATTTCAAACACTTCTGGCCACTTAGAATGAGCGCCTATGACTATCAAGAGCATCGCACCTCTGAATGGGTCTGCGAAGTCGACGTGAACCCGTTCCCAGAGCCGGCTAGGCCACGCCCATGGATGAAGCGGAGCAGGGCACGGCATGTTGCGCTGCGACTGGCACGACTGACATGCACTCACTTTCTGTTCGATGTCTCTGCCAATTGTTGGCCACCACACGTAACTTCTCGCACACTCCTTCGTCCTGACGATTCCAGGGTGCCCCTGGTGCAGCTCCTCAAGCATGAACGACTGGAAGCGCTCAGGAATGACGACACGAGTTCCCAGCACCAGGCATCCTTGCTGCAAAGACAACTCCAAACGTCTGTAGAAAAACAGCTTCAGTAAGTCATTCGGAGCACGATTCGGCCAGCCGCTCAAAACGTACTGCATGATTGCTTTGAGTACAGGGTCACGACTGGTCTCACGTGCTATTTCAGGGCAGTTTACTGGAAGCGAGTCAAAACGCAGAACGTAGAATTTATCTTCCGGTGCTTCATCATCATCGCCATGCAACGGCAGCCGCGAAAGGCAATCCGAGTCCGCGTTTTCTGCTGACGACTTGTACTTGAGCATGTAGTTGTAGGCAGATAACAAAACGGCCCAACGCTGCAATCTCGCTGCAGCTATCGTAGGAATGCCTGTTTTGGGCCCCAGAACGGTGTGCAATGGCTTATTGTCGCTTACGAGGATGAATGAACAGCCATAGAGGTAGTAGTGAAACTTTTTCACACCGAAAATTAAGGCGAGTGCCTCTTTCTCAATTTGGCTGTAGCTAGCCTCTGCCTTAGTCAATGTTCTTGATGCGTATGCTATCGGCTTCCACATACCATTTGGTAGGACGTGAGAGAGCACGGCTCCGATGCCGTATGCTGATGCGTCGCAAGACAGCTGTAGTGGCAATCCGGGCTCGTAGTGGATAAGCACGGGTGGCATGGACAGCAACTTCTTAACTTCATCGAAGGCGTCCTCGCATTCCCTGCTCCACACCCAGGGCACATCACTGCGTAAAAGCCTGTTGAGCGGTGCGATTACACTGGATATGTTCGGAATGAACTTTCCATAGTAGTTAACTAGGCCAAGCAGGGACCACAGCTGATGCTTGTCCTTTGGCCTCGGTGCCTTTGAAATAGCTGCCACTTTGTCAACGGCTGGACGCACGCCATCAGCGCTTACAATGTGACCGAGGTACTGAAGCTGGTCCTTAAAGAACTGACATTTAGGCGTCTTCACTTTAACGCCTCTTTCTGACAAGCGTTTCAGAACAGCTTCGAGATTACGCAGGTGCTCTTCACCAGTCTTTCCCGTTACGAGGATGTCATCAATATAACATGCAACCACTTCGAGTCCTTTGAGCATGTTATCCATTATCCTTTGAAAGATTGCAGGAGCTGATGCCATGCCAAAAGGTAGGCGGTTGATGACGTACAACCCTTTGTGTGTATTTAGCGTCAAGTATTCTTTCGACCGTTCGTCCATTTCTACCTGCTGGTATGCTCTGTTGAGGTCAGGTTTCGAGAACTTCTTTCCTCCCGCAAGGATTGCAAAAAGCTCATCTGCTCTTGGAAGCGGATAATGCTCAGTGTCTAGAATTGGATTCAGGGTGACCTTGTAGTCACCGCACAGTCTTATCGAGCCATCAGCTTTAATGACCGGCAGAACCGGCGTAGCAAACTTGCTGCTAGCCACTGGTGAGATAACGCCAAGCTTTTCTAGCTTCACAAGTTCCTGTTCTACTGCCGGACGTAATGCGAATGGCACAGTCCTTGCCTTCAAAAATCTAGGCTCTTAATTGTCTTTGAAATAAAGAGTAGCTTTATCACCATTTATCTTGCCCAAGTCTTCGCTGAACAGTTGCGTGTACTTTCGTAGCAAGGCCTGAAGTTTCTCCGACGACTCTTCGGTCGCACAAGGCAAACTCCTAACGGCGTTCAGCTCCCAGATACGGCTCCAGTCAAGCCGAATCTTTTGTAGCCACTCTCGTCCCAGAAGTGAGTGTCCGTCTTGTGGAACCACGTAGAGCGGTAGGCGCTGCTTTTGGCCGTTCGCTTCGACGTTGACTTCAAGCACTCCAATGGGCTTGATTACTTCACCCGTGCACGTGCGTAGTCGAAGACTGGTTCGTTGCGGGTGCAGATCTGAAAAAGCCTCCTGCAGTGGTTGCGTGAAATTATCTAGACAGCAGCTCCGGTGTCCAGCTCCATCTGTAACGGTACACTGTTAACTTTGCACGTGTGTCTAAAAGCAAGTTTTGTTTGCCTGTTGAATGAGCTTACTGTGAGCGTTTTCACACGTCGCGGACGACTTGTGCAAACTCGTTGAATGTGTCCCTTCTTTTGGCACTTATAACAAGTTGCTTGCGAATGTGGACAAGATGGTGCTCCGTGTTTGGGCGAACCGCATCGATAACATGGTACGGCCTTTGCTTCGGGAGTTGGCCTTCAGCTAGGCATTTTTTGTATATCGGCATTCCTTTGCTGCACTACGTGCGCTTATGTCGCGTTTCGCACTGCCGCTTCAAAACACAAGGCACGCGCGACAGCTTTTTGGAAAGTTAGGGCATTATCTTCGGCAAATAAATGCCGTTGGATGCCGACGCAGTGCAACCCGGAGACAAATCGGTCGCGCAGTGACTGATCCAAGAACTCACCGAAATCGCATGTCTGAGCAAGGTGTCTTATCTCGGCCACGAACTCCGATATGGTTTCAGTTTCTTTCCGTGACCGGCGGTGAAATTTTGCTCTTTCGCCGATGACCGACGGCTTCGGAGACAAGTGATTGCGAAGTAGCGTTATGAGTGTTGCATAGGGCTTAGACGAGGGCTTATCAGGAATAGTCAGTGACTTGAGAAGTGCGTAAGTTTCCGGTCCGATCAAACTCAGGAGCAGGTCTACTTTTAAGTCTTTCGGAACTTTGTTAGCACGCAAATATGCTTCTAACCGCTCTTCATACGAAAGCCAATCAGTCGTAGAATCATCAAAATGCTCAACTTGCCCGAAAGTAGTCATGGCGAAGGTGTTCCCGTTGCTGTAGATGCTACAGTTCTTGGTCTTGTGCCGAAAGTCCTCAGTGGGCGTAACACCGGCGCAGATATCCCATCCTCGTCGCCATTATGTCGTGTTTTAGGCAAGACAACTGAGGCAGCATAGCTCAGACAGGAACGGCTTTATTCCGTGATAACGGAAAGAAAATGCGCTCAGCTGCAGCAGTCCTAAAAAAACAAAACGAAAAAAAAAAGGGCCACATAATGGGCTGTTGCCGCGCAAGGCGGACTTATTGTTGTCCGATGGCGGAACGAATCACTGCCACATCGGCGCAACTATTTGGGCCATGACCCCTTTTCCCAAGCATTTCACCCCAGAAGAGCCGAGCACCAGGCCGGGGGAAAGCTTGTACCCATTTAAAAACCGGTGGGTAACCGGCGGCACCAGGGATCGAACCCGGTACCTCCCTAATGCGAGGCGGATGCTCTACCACAAGGCCACCGAACGCCTTAGGCTAATGCTTAGTTGTGAGTCAGCGCATGTACTGTGGCTTTCTTGTTTCTTGTCCCTTGTTTTCGTGTTCGCGCTGTTTATATCAATAACAAATATGCGTCACAGACGGCGATATGAAAGTTGTAAATTACCCCAGTCTTAGTTCCAGTCTCTTGAAGAGTATAGGGCTTACGCTAATATTCCGGAGTTTAGAGATGCCGGACACACTGTCTAGTGCGCTTCGCTCCTTGACATCAGTGGCAATGACGTTTTTATAGGGGTTTATACTCATGTCGTTGATCCCTCCCGGTACTAGGCTAAACCATATATGGATACGGTTTGCCTTTTCAGGGGTTTCAAATTTTCCGTCAGTTGCTCTGGCACGAACTAAGATGTACCGGGACACTTCATGCTGTGAGGATCGTTGATGTACTTGACAAGGATGACTCCGCTTGTCTGCGCATCCTGCGCTTGGCCCCCTTACTGATGGCGCTACTTGCCGGCCGGTGCTTTGCCACCTTACTGATGACCACCTTACTAACTCCTCGACCGACCCTTCATCGGTCGAGCAGTCATCACTTGGCGCCGAGTACACATCAGTGTCCTGGCTCCGTGAGTCGCTCGGGTGGTAGATGCGCTTTCTATGGATGGGTGATGCCGACCCACCAGGTTCCAAGGGAGGCCTAGATGACACACCTTCCACCACAGTGACGAAAAGGGAGCGGCGGCTCCATGATATGGCGCAAATTATAAAAGAACTACAGAGACGTGAGTGCAGCGTTCTCATACAAAACAACTTCGTATAATATGATGTCTCTTTGAGCACAATGAGTCAGAAAGGAGTTATGCTATGGCTATTGAAAATGCTCTTTACGAGTATTACTGCGGGCTATTTGCCCATCAGCCTGTAAATTATGTCCAGTTGAAGGTAGAATGTCTCCCTTACAGACGAAAGTTGGTGACAAATTGAGAAAGATTTTGGAGCAACCATTTTCTCTTACCGAAGTTTCCAATGCAGTACACGGCCTTAACCCTGGTAAGTAACAGCCCCTGAAGGATTGCCAGCTGCGTTTTACAACACCTAAAAAAAGAACCCATACCCTCTTTAACAAATGCCTTAAATGAAGCGTATGACATGAAACTCTTTTCAAAGTCATTTTTACGCTCGGATACAGTATTATTACCTAAAGCATTAAATATCGTGTGGCGGTTTAAGAGGGGACGGCATTCCGCCCCACCGCCACTCCGCGGATGCAACGTTCTCGTTAGCGACCCGCGGGGTGTACAAAAGGGACAAGGATGAGGTACGGCT
The DNA here is from genome assembly GCF_055883805.1 of Amblyomma maculatum. Lineage (NCBI taxonomy): Eukaryota > Metazoa > Arthropoda > Arachnida > Ixodida > Ixodidae > Amblyomma > Amblyomma maculatum. The sequence goes on from NW_028146738.1 coordinate 14,639,132, forward strand.
GATCATTACTACTCGCATGCTATTTATTGCACTTGCAAATAATGCAGAGCATGCCGGCTATAAATCAACAAGGTTTCCCTTGGAAGGGGCAAGACTACGTAAGAAGGACTTCTGACTCACCGGCTGGGGACCGGGTGTGCGACTTCGGCGGTGGACATTTGCACGCGCCGTGAATTTGGCGGCCTTGATCTCCCGAGTGCGCCGCATTCTTCGGACAACACCATATACTATGGCGTCTGCCGTGGGAGGCGGCGAGAGCGTGCGGTATTTACCGGTCGCTTGGCTGTTGGGGACCAGAAGACGGGTGGTCGTGCACGACGGGTCCTCCCGTGTGCTCCGCGTACTCCGTGCCCGTTATCCCTCGGAATTTGCCGGGAGAAACGGCGGGAGACGACCGCTAGAGTTGCCGGCGGGATACAGAATCTCTCTGTTATCTTCTCGTGGGAATCCGCGTAGACGTCCAGGTGGCGCACCCATCGCTAGATCTCCGTCCCCCAAGGGGAGGTATTTACCTTCTCTTCTCCCAGCCTGCGCTGCCGCGACGCTCGCTGGGGTGGTGGTGATCGGTCGCAGCGAAGGGGGAGGCAACTGGTTTTCCACAATCTTTACAGATGATCCAACCATGCTGAGGCAAGTAAAATCCTATCGTCCGATTGGTCAAACGAAAGTTGATTATAAAATTTACATGACAGGTTTGGCAAAAAGGCATGAAACTGCGATGAGAGATACTGTGGCCAGTGTTCTAGAAGTGTGTGATTCTACGCAGGCATGTGTTGCAATGATGCAAGGTGACGTGTAAAATGCGTTTGATCGTATCCCTTACGATATTCTGTCTTTGCAAAGGCTCTAGCGTAACAATGATAGTAGTAATGACTACGGTGATGCAGTTCGGGATTATCTTAAATTATGATAGCAGCAATTACAATAACGGCGCATTTATTTGTTGATGATGATAGTGGCGATAGTGATGATGATGATACCGGCTATGACACTGACAATGTAGGGAATGAACACAGCCCTGTAAGATGCTTGCGCTACAACCGTTCTTAGGCAGACCTAAATGCGATACACGATTTCACATAACCCAACTGGGCTTGGCAGGTTAAATATCAGCCATGGTTGCTGCCGTTTTCATGGTTGCACTTGCCACAAGTGGTTAATGTTTTAGATCCCTAAACCACGTACGCCTGTTCCAAACCGCTCCTTTTTAAGTTCTAGGAACGTCCATATAAAGCTCCGGGCACGGTGGTTGTCTTCGTGAGAGACGAAGAACTATACCTTTTTGCGGCACACTTAGCCGAGTCGGAGCCAGGTCGAAATCGATCCTTCTCCGTGAGGTAATAGTTATGTTCTCGCCGTAGCCAAATACTCAAATTATTCAAGACAGTAGGTCTAAGCATCATTCTGCAGCTGCAGTCAAAGGTTATGCGTCAGTCGGTCCTGCACATTTTATGATATCGGCGCATATTACATGGACATGAATAAAGACGAAGAGGCTATACTTGTGCATATTTCGTTTGCACACAGGACATACCCCGTGTCTCGATAGTATTATCGATCTTATGTTTCTTGTTCTTAGGCGAACATATAAATTTTAATTCGCTCTTATTTTTGCTGCGCAAGTTGTTGCTACGGCAATTTAGCGTAAGTTAAATGAAAAGTAATTGAGTTATCGATATATCAAATCTTGAAAGGAAAAGGAAGTGGTGTCAATATGTGTCTAGGTCTGTGTCCGGTATATTCGGTGCCAACGCCTAACTGATCGCGTATAAGAAATATAATGTTCCAGAGGGGTCCATATATCGCTGGAAACGTGGCCGAACTACCACCGTTGCAGGATTTTCGATCTTATAACTGGTTCGGTTTTACCGCTGGAAGAGCGAACCTCAACCCGTTTTGCACCGTATTGGCCATGAAAACATCCCTTTTCCTGTATTCCGTGCATGAATGAAGACTGTTCCTCGCCTCTCCACAGGTATTTTCAGTCGGAGAGCCTGTCTCAAAACGAATTTGTTACGCATTAAAGACGTTTTGAATTCCCGAAAATGCCTGGCCTGCTCAGTAATCGGTTCCTTCACCTCAATGAAATAAAATGGCATGAAATATTCCTTACATCATCAAATGTGATAGGTTATATTCTTGACAGAAACCTGGCAGTATCAAAATCACCGCGAAACTTGTAGCGTTGGCCAACCGGACCGAGATCAGTCGGTGACGATTACTGCTAAATGGCTTTCATTTAATCACACAAAGGCCTTGGGCAACAGAACTAGTCGACGGAAATTGCACGCATGTACAGGATAGAAAAAAAAAGCAACAAGAACCGCGAAACCAGAATTGAAACCTCCAATACGATACTACAATTCCTACAATTTATGGATGGAGTATGGAAACGAGGTAGAATAATTTCAGAGTGGAAACATGCTAAATGGATCTCTATTCTAAAACATTGAAAGAAAATTGAAGTAGGCAACCTCAGGCCAATAAATACCCTATCGTCGTGAATGGAGCAGCTGATCGAGCGTCTGGAGTATGCGGAGGAAAAAGAGGTATTTACCAGAACAATACAAGGATTAGGAGCAAGCTTTCCAAGCACGATGTAATTGTTCAACTCAAACCAAACATCAGAGACCCATTCCATAGAGAAAGAATGAATAAGTGAGGACACTCCGATAGACCCGAGTCGCCCAATCGACTCTAGCGCGCCTAGCGGTGTGTGAAACCAACTTGCCCACGCTTTTGGATGCTTCCGGTTTCGGTTTCACTGGCGCGAATTTAAAATTGCGCCACCCAGTAAATTTGAGCGCACCCAAGGTGTGTGAAAGCAACTGGCACACACTTCTTATTTCGGTTTCACTGGCACAAATTTCGAATTGCTTGCCCACGTTTTTCTATGGGGGATAGAATGTCTCATTAATTCTCTTTCGCGAATTTCGTCTTCCCAAAATTATTTTCAATGTAAGATGTACTGAAACGTGTACTTATAATAGGCAGTCGAGGATTTATATATCAGCAAAGGTTCTTTCTGTCTGGCGCTATTGTCTTCTTTTTGGAGCAAGTAGTCATTCTGAATGCAATGATTAATAAAGAGACGGAGTGTCGAGGACCTTTTTTAATTTCAGGGCAACTAAAAACTGACCAAAAAATCTGGGCACCAACGAAGACCAGCGTGGCGGAGACAGGCTCGATAGAAATGCAACTGTGTTCCTTAACATAATCAAATCTGAATAGCTATAATAACAGAGAGAACACAAGGCAAAAATGTCAGTGCATGGCTAGTGCTTGCAGAAAAAAGTGAACCAAGATGGACTCGCTCAAAAGTACAGGTAATGCTTTGCAGCTAGTACAGAGATGTAGTAATAAAAGGTGCTCCAATTTCGGCTGCCCGTTTCCTTTCTTATGCACCACTTTGTCACACGTTTGAGCCTTTTGTGAGCTGTAAATTATCGTCAGCAGTCCAAATATCATGAAGAGAAAATAACTATTATCCTCACTGTCCTGCTGTCTCACTCCATACGGAAGAAACTTATCCCTGGCTTCTTGTGCGTTTTGTCGTTCTTCTGGCACCACAACACAGAGCTGTAGCTGCCGTGGGAGGGACAGCCGGGCGGCATGACAGAATGGTCTGAAAAATGTCAATACGCGCACGTGTTATTTTGAATTGCCAAACCATATTCACAAGTCATAACTATGCTAAAATTGTTTTGAATGGAGTAGAAAACAGCTGCGCCATACAAATACGCTGGCGCAATGACACACGTAATAGGATGTGACTGATTTCACACTAAATAAGAGCTCACTACAGGCGCAGATAAATGATACCCGAAATATACATATGAGCCCTGGATTTGAAATACGCGCCAATTCTGCGCTTGCACCACGAGCAAAACAACGTTCCCTCAATTGTCAGAGTAACAAACAGGGTGAAAGTTTCATAAATGCGCACGGCAAGCTGCACCGCGAAATAAGTGCATGCTCTATATATATTCGTGCTCTGGCCCCTCATGCCCCCTCATCCCATCCTCTTACTGTTGTAATCAAACCTGCAGGGGCACCGCGCTTTAAATGCCGTTCTGCGCCTCATAGAAACAACCCACTGTGATGTAAAACACTACAGCAGCCTGTGCTGATCTTTATGTCGGTGTTTTCAAGCAGAAAAACGTGTCTCACCTGTTGTCCAGCAAGCCCAATGTCGTTTGGTGCTTTGCAGCAATACCGAGCTGACAGAAGAGACAGAGCAGACGACTTGCAGTCCTGCATGTTTCTTGAATAAATTACATCTTAATATGTATGTCAAAATAGTAACCATAAAGCATAGGATAATTGTTTAACAATCAGAAATTTGTAGGCTTGAATTCAAAAAGATTTTTTTCCTGGTCGTTCTCTTGGCATCGGGTGAGAATACTAGATGCAATACTAGAAACTAATAAACTAGGAAACAAGGGCACCCCACAAGGCTTAGTTCTCTCCCCCTATTTCCTTCATCCTGGCGTTAAAGAACCTTGCATGACTATTGAGGACTGTTAAAGGCGTTAAACATACGCTATACGATGATGATATTGATATTGAATATCATAATATCGACACACCAAGGCAACAATAGAGAAATAGAAAAAAATCTCCAACAAGTAACCGACATTGTTGAAAATACGTAGAATGGCCAGGGCTAAAATGGTCACCGAGCAAATCCGAATTTCTGATAATCCGGAGTACAAAAAAAAAAAAAAATTGGTAGAATTAAATGGCGCACCATTAACCAGAGCGGACAAAATCAGGGTCCTGGGGCCAATAATCCATGACAATAGAGAGAAACCTGAAATAATAAAGAGACTTAAGTCAATAATTATCATGACACCCAGGTTAATAAGGTGAATAGCCAACGAATAAAAAAAACGGGGGTTAAGAAAGATTTTTGCCGAATTATTCAGGCTTTCGTGAAGCAGAATAGTGTTTACTATCCCATCCTTAAGCTAACGCTGGAAGAAAATAAAAAAATAAAAGGGCTCATTGGGCAGGCATATAAAGCCGCGCTGAGGCTACCACACTGCAACCCGACGAAAAGACCTCCTAAACTTGGTCTCTACAATAACACCACGGAATTATGGGAGGCACATATAATAGCACAGATTTAAGGAGGCTCGCCACCACATCCATGGGATGGAAGATCCGGGGTTACCTAGGACTACGAGATAGAATCCCGGAAAGAAAAGCTCAAGTAAACCTGCCGACTGAAGTGTGGAATGCACTCAATAATAAACCGCTACCAAAAAACATGCGCCCATCTTGTCATGAAAGAGGAGAAGAGCAAAGAGCAAAGGCGCTTGAGGCCAAGTTAGAAGTTTCTGAATAGGCACTTTATGTCGACATGGCGGAATACGAAGGAGACAACTCTTTCGCACTCGTGGGCGTTGACGACTTGGGGAAAACATTATTGTCCGGTTTGATAAAAAGAAACAACTCAGGTACGACAGGTAATGCCATGGTAATGGTCAGCGCCAAACCTGCCACCAGAACTAGTGACTCCAAAGCCGCTCTAAACAATATTGCGAGGGGGATGATATTCAAGGAGACAGACCGCATATTAAGATATCAGGACTGGAACGAAAACGAGGTGGAAATTATACGGGTGCCGTACACCCGAGAAACAGGGAAAACGAGCTGGCTGACATAACCTCTCGAGGTTATGTCAGCCGTGCAGCGAACAAGATTGATTGGCCCAAATTCGCGAGAGATGCAGTCATATCACTTCACGACTATATTAATCACTTTAAGCTAGAAAGGCGGATATATCCTCCGCCAGACAAGAAACTTGACAAAAGGCAGGAAGTAACCTGGCGTCGCTTCCAGACGCGAGTCTTCTTTAGCCCGTGTACATTAGCCCACATTTACTCAAAATAATACAATCCAAATTGTAAAGAATGCAGCGAGATGACCCGGTACGATCACATATTATGAAGCTGCAAAAAAACAGCGCCATTGGTGTACCTACTAACAGTCCCTTCTCTAGAGCGAATAGAGGCTATATTGGCCAGATCGAATGAGAGTCACGGACTCGAACATATCTAAGTGTTGTTCCCCCCTAACCTATCCCATCTAAATAAAAGTTGTCCAGTAATGATGGGATGCCATTACTGGCCACTTGTTAAGGACATAGAATAGACTTGTATGTAGTGCGTTACGATCATATAATTCATTCCTTCCATGACTTGAAACCATAACCACGGCTTAAGAAAGAACTGGCACTTTGTTACGAAAACCGACGCGCACCGCAAGACAGTCATGGTGATAGAGAACGAAGGTATGCGAATCGCTCGAGCAGCACGTTTGGGCTGCTGAGAAGAAAACGAAGGGTCCGACGCCATAGCCTCGTTGTTTCCGAAGGACGCCCAGGTGCTGCCGCTTTAGAGCCGCCAGATTCGATGGACCAAAGCTTTACCGAGAAGTGGGAGCCGCTTCGCAAGGCCATCCAGTACATACTGGAAGATGGCGGCGAAGGTCTGCGCTACGAACAACTGTACACGTGCGGCTACAACTTAGTGATCCGGAAACAAGGAAGGCTGCTCTACAGTGAAGTATGCAAAGTCGTGATCCACCACTTGGAGAGAAAAGTAAGGCCAGCCATCCTTTTCTGTACCAACGATAGTTTCCTGAGAACACTAGTTCAAGCCTGGAACGACTACCAGATAAGCATGACTCGTATTAAGGAAATCCTTTTGTACTTGGAGCGTACTGATTTGAACGACAACATGGGTAGCGTTTACAACTTCGGGTTGCATCTCTTTTGCGACGAGGTAGTGCTCAACATAGACATACAAGACAGGCTGCGAGATACTGTCTTGCAAAAGGTGAGCCGAGCTCGCGTGGGTGAGGTGGTTGAGTGGCTGTTAATCGAGAACGCCTGCCAGATGCTGGTTGAACTGGGCATTGATTCGAGGTCAATATACGAGGAAGTCTTCGAGCGGCGATTCTTGGCCGAATCGGCTACGTTCTACGCTCTCTAAAGCCTAAAGCACTTGACAAAAAAGAGCGCGATCGACTACGTCCTGATGGCGGAGCAGTGCATGAAGGAAGAGTCGATGCGGGCAAAGTATTTCCTGGGATGTGGCACCGAGGTCAAAATCCAGCAAGTGGTCTACCAGGAGCTAATTGTTAACCATGCGAAGGCCATAGTGGAGAAGGAGGATTCGGGCGTCGTGGCCATGCTGAAGAACAACAGGATGCGGGACCTCGCGTGCGTGCTTAGGCTGCTGAGCCACGCCGAGACCGGCCTCAAATCAGCTGCATTGTGTGGGAGCAAGTATCTTCGTGAGCTGGGCTGCTCACTCATGGAGGAAGACTGCTACAAAAAAGACTCGTCTTCCTTGGTCAAAAAACTGATGGATCTTAAAGATCGCTTTCAACACCACCTAATCAGTTGTTTCAACGACAGGCGCTATGTAAAAGCCATTATTAGCGCCAATTTCAAACACATCCTGAACGTGAACAGCAGCTCGGCCGAGCATGTGGCCTTGTATGCGGATGACTTGCTGAGGTCGGCGATTAATGGAAAGGGCAAGGAAGAGACAGATCGCCTTTTAGAAGAGGTCGCCGAGTTCGTAGGGTTCTTGGACGAAAAAGACAGGTTCGAAGATTTCTACAAGCAACACATGAAGGAACGACTGCTACGCAACAGGAGCGCGTCGGACTATGCCGAGCTAGCCATGGTCTCTAAGCTCAAGTTGGTGTGCAGTTCGGCATTTACCTCGAAGTTAGAAGCCATCCTGAAACGCAAGTTTGTGTGTGCTGGTGTATTCAAGTAGTTCAAGGACGCCTTGACGTTGTGAAAATTGGATGTGAAACCGGGCAAAAGATATGTTGGTGCAACCCCCCCCCCCCCCCCCCCCCCCACAAGGAGGCAAATAAAAAATGAAACAGCACTGCCATGCCGCCTGATTTTGGACTTCTGATGTCGAGAGATACTAATGCGTATGCGCCTAGTTACATTACTACAGCCGTTTCTTTTTCTTGGCTTAGAGCGTACGAGCTGATAAAACGCAGCTCGTACGCTTGGCGGAGGGAAGCCGAAGGTGAAGCATACATGCTTCTCTCTTTTACCTGATCAGATAGATTGCACGCAGCTGCGAGATTTCTTTTTGCTTTTGAATATGCTATGCTTCATCGCTTGTGGCAGTGCCCTTGTTACGCTTTGTAACTACTGCAGAAGCTTCGTAATTTTCAAGTTCGCTCGACCCGAGCAGATTCCTCCGGATAAGTGTGGACACACGTGATTGGCAAGGTGTTTCATTGCGGATCAGTGTAAACCTGTAAAATTGTAGACGAGACGAAAGGCGCATGTAAAGTCACGGACACGGCACTTTCTATCGTTACATGCGCCTTTTTGTCTCATCTGCATCGCGCAATTTTATTTAAATTACAGAATTCCACCCCGAAAAGTTCCCCGATAGTTTGCGGAGTGTAACCACGCGAACAAACGGTCTGTCTGCTTTCAAAGACAGCTCTCTGAAGCAGAAGGTATGTTCCTCACCAATCAGTTAGGACGCCTCGCTAGCCTTCCCGGCCGTTCTATCAACTGGTATCATTGCCTGTGGTCATTGCTTCGGATGTTTACGTCTCTGTCTCGGAGACAAACTGGTACATCTCTTTATTTATTCGACTTTATTTTCATATTAGTGACAGCCAACCCATAGTGACAAAATAATTTGTAATTCTGCATAGAACGACGTATTTTTCTTAAATGCCGCCATAGTGGACGTATCCAGTTGTGTACACTTGGTGCTATTGTACTTCTGTGCACTCGCATTAGCGGTCGTTTTTCGGTTTGTTTCCATGAAACAGCGGCTATGGTGGGAAGAAGAGACGGAAAGAGGAGGAGGGAAGGCAGGAACTTAAACCAGAAGAGTGCTCCGTCGGGCTACCCTGCACTGGAGAAGAGAAATGAGGGGACTTACAAGGGGAAGAGAGTCTCAATGTGTCACTGATGAAAGAAAACAGTGCCTTGAAGACTTCGGGGGCAAATCTCTGGTCGCGAATTGACGATCTTATCCTCCGTTAAACGGCGAGAATCGACACCTTCTTGACCCTCGCTTAGGGAACAGCCCTCATTACCTTGAAGCCATGCCACAGAGGTCAAAGCCTGAGACTGCGGAGGAAATCAACGTCGACATCTTGCTGACAGGTCACTTCTGTTGCATCCTGCTTTTCATTTTCTGTTCATACTAATGTATCGCTTTCGTACTTATCTCGTGCATTTACTGGGTTATTTGCTTTATTCTGTTCACGTGATTGTAGCCTATAAATTTAGGTCTTTGAGGGAGCCAATTGCCAAGCTCAAGAGCAGCTTTCATTTATGGTTTGATAAATGTTTAGAGCACTGCGGTGACTTGCATTACAAAAACAGCCATGAAGACTGCAGAAATTTGGTTTCTCAATAGCATCAATCAAATCTTACTTTTTGTGGAGTATTGTATTAAAGGCATTGTGGAGGCTCTTCAGAAACTTTGCCGCCAATTTGCTGACGTTAGCGTGGTGTCTGAATGTCTGAAGAGGTCATGATGCAGTTATTTGAGAGGTTGGTATTGAATGCTCGGGATGATTTGGACTGCAGTGTTTCCATAAGATTTGCCGCGGATTTATTGAGGTGTTTTTTATGGTTACATTTCTAACCAAAGGAAGCAATAGAAAAAAGAGGGAGGAAGAGGGGCTGCAAAAGCAAGGCGGCGGAGTAACAGGGGGAGAAAGAGGAGAAGGGCCTGGAGCAGTGACGAGAATAATGCAAAGCCAACTAGAAAATCGGCAGGTTAAGTACTCACCTAAATTTTTAAAATCTAACATTTAATCTATACTTGACATAGAAAATGCAATAATACATAAAACTAATGCTAGGTCAACTGTACATTTTCTCATCTGAGGTCGCTGCCAGCAGATCATAGGTAAAGCATTCGCCACCATTTCATCCAGCGCGGTTTCACAAAACTTTGTGTAGTCATTTTCTTGAAAGAGAGACAAAATAACAAAAACCACAATTGGTTTCAGCGATTAAGTTTCCTTTTAATCTATCTTCGAGGGGCACACACGCTTGCTCGGGTATAAAGGAAGCGCAGCGCGGTAAGCAGATTTGTATTTCCGCGAGTTAATTGTCTCGCAACGCTCAAAGATAGAATGATTGTATACGCACGACATTGTGTTCGCCAAAAGGGCGCTTGTGCCCATGACGTTGCTAACAAGAGCGACATCAATGCGTCATTTTGCGCATGTCGAGGAGATTGACCAAACTGATTCCCGATCATAGTTCGTGATCAGCGGACGTGAGAGCTACGCAAGTTCGGTCTTGTTTTCCCTTTCTTTTTCGCGTTTTAATACCGGCACCGATTAATATTTGGCATCGCCCCATACAAAATAGTCGAAAGTTTGGTTTATTCTAGGCAGCAGCCCTATATTTACATGCACAGTTAAAATTTGAGAATTTAAATTTAGCATCAATCCTGGTCACGCCAGCCTGGTCATTCACCATTACTCGGTCTCACATATGCAATCAGGAAATGTTTCTTTTTTCTCTATTACATGAAAAATGCTGGCGCATATTCAATAACTCGCAAATAAAACACGAATCTTCCGTGAAAGTTTGCCCGAGCTGGATGACCAAATGAATACTTTATCCATAAGGTATTTTAGATGTTCCACCCTGCATGTAGGGAGCCTTTTACCTGAAATAGCGCTGCTGTGGACGACAAACGTGAGTTGTGCCGTTTTTCAGGGGAAAAAAGGGTAAGGTTCAGGGCAAAGAATGCAAAATATATGCATTGCTGTGAAAACACTGCCATACAGGAAAATTGTTCAATGCACTATAATATTCCAGCTAGCCTTCAATATAGCACGTTTTACGGAAACCAAAATTTACTTATGCGTATTTCTGTAATTCGAGTCCAAGAATGTGCATTGCGAAGAACGACGCCGTGACGACACCTTTTTGAAGCTGACTGTTTGCAAGGCATAAACATATTGTTACGGAGCGCAGTATCGAGACGACGACGACGACGTGCTGGGGTGAAGAAGACGACGCTCAAGCTAAGCTGGATTCATTCTGGTGGGGTGTGCGTCTAACAGTGAACTAGCAATTACCGCTGTGTACTTTCCTTAACATTTGCTTTTGCTACTTGCAACCCTCAACTGAGTTTTATTCGTTACCCCCCCCCCCCCCCCCTAATGTAATGCCCGCCCCAGGGCCCTTAAGGGACAAAATGATGATGATAAAAAGGAGTGATTGTAATATTGACCCCATGGAAACACCACAGCTAATAACGGCTGGTTTAGAAATAGCATTAGAATATTGAACAACTTGATGTCTGTCAACAAGGTAGCTGCGTATTAAAGTTAAAGAGGTATCACAAATTCGCAAAGTTTCCAGTTTTTGAAAAGGAATGCTATGGCTAATAGTCTAAAATGCTTTTGTAAACTCAACAAATACTACTCCAGCGAACCAACCAATATCTAATGATGGCTTAATGAAATCCGTCAATTCAATTAGTGAAAGCTCAGTAGAATAATTTGGCCTCAAACCAAACTGATGAGGTGTACGAAGATTGAATTTCATGAAGTAGTTGGTTAGGCGAGTTACCACAAGTTTCTCAAAAAATTTGCTAAAGAGAGGTAGTGCATATTGTTATTGGGCGATAATTTGCTACGTTATTTCGCTCTCCTTTTGGGTACTATTTTACCTCGCTTAAGTTGATCAGGAAAAATGCCACTTCTAAACATAGAATTAATGATATGAGCAAGGACATGAACAATGATAGAAGCAACGAGTTTAGTCTTCTACGGATGAATGTTGTCTAACTCAGGACTTCAATGTTTAATTGACGTTAGAACAAGGCGCACTTCTTCAGGTGATGTTGGGCGTAGAGTGAAGGAATGAGGACGAGTGACAGGAGGACAGTGAGATGACTGCAGAGCTATTTTGAGATCACTGAAAGCATTAGCGATGTCAACGTGGTTCGAAAAAACGTTAACTCCATCACTAGTATTAATAATGGGGGGCTGTGAATTAGACTGATTTACGAATTCTTTGTTGAGTTCCAGTTATTCTGATTGGTATTGCCATTTTCATGACCTATTCTTGGCAGTACCTACGTTTGGCTGCTTTCAGCACTGCTGATAGGTGATCGGAATACGTCTTGAATCGTTTTAAAAGTGTCATATTAAACGGCTGCGATTTAAAAGGGTCATGGCAACGATTTTGGAATATAAACTGTTTATTGCATCTTATTCCCGATAGGCCAAGCAACTGAACCTCAATTTTTCAGCTCCACCGGAGCTGCAAACATTTTTAAAACATTTTCATTTCTTCGTGAACATCTGGCTGATCTGGCCACCGGCGTAGCCGGTGACGACATAAAACGACGCCGCGTTGTCTGCGGCATGTTCTGTGCGCTAGCAGCGTCAAACAATAGTTACACAATGGCTATGTGGCGGATCAAAATACAATCATGTCACTAACCGCGGTTACCGCAAGCTGATTTTCGACCCCTCTTAGCGCTTTTAACGTAGGCAATAGCGACGCCTCTGGGCGGGATTCAGGAGCACGGCAGCGCCCGAGTACGAAAGCCCCATGAGCTGTCCCGTTCGAACAAAGTACACACTGTACACTGAAACACGTCTCTAAAGCAACACATGCAGTGTGCATAGAGGGCCGTCCAAAGGCGTTTTTGTACAATCTTCGAGTAGCACCCGACAGCGCATCAGTGTAATGTATAAGTGCGGCACGCTACATCGAGGTGCCCAATACCCTTTCCCGTGCGTCGCATCGTTTACACTACACGTTGTCAGGTCCAAGTCTGGCCGCAGCCGCATCATGAAAGCAGACGACAAGCTCATGAGGCTTACAACACAAAATGCCGCAAGCTTGCAGCAATGGTGCAGCCCGCGAGCGCGGCTGACGACGTACGGCGCCTGGCCATCTGCTTCTCCCTAATCGTCGCTAGGCTTACATTGCTTTGGCATAGAAGCAAAGCGGATGGCACTTTGTAAGTCGTCAGCGAGGCGTTTTAGTAAAAGGGTTAATCGATCATGAAACTCCTTCTCAACCCCACTTTTCTATAGTGAAGAAAATTATTATTTTGGGCGAAGCCTTAACATCGGAGCTCGCGTACGTGAACACGGGCCTGTTGCGCCACCTCGGGCCAAGCTCAGCGCGGGCAAGCAATTGACCTACAAGGAGCCAGATGAGAAACAGTCGCTATTGGAAAAAATTGTCTTTATCGGACACCGAACCACTGCTCCCCCGATCCCCAGCCGAGCTCAAAAATCACAACTCCACTTTTAATTGCATTGAAATTTACAATGTTCACATAAATAACCTGAGCCTTATTTGACTAAGGTAACACGACTAAAATTCCTTTATGTCTTCAATTGATTTAGGCCTTTAAATGAGAAATGCACAGCGTAATATGATAGATAGATAGTGATGAGGACAAGAGACATTAACCAGAAAGGCCTCCGGTTGGAAATCCTACACTGGGGAAGAGGGATAAGAAGAGTAAAGATAGGAAGAGAAAGGGGCTTCGCACATGCAGCATAGTCAGAGTTTGTCACTCAAGCCGGTGGCAGTTAGAAAAGTAAACAATGCCATGTATAGCTTGAAAAGAGTCGACTGCCGTGACCATGGACGAAGGATCTTATCCGCCAATAAAGGGAGAGGATCGAGACAGTCCAGCGCACAACACAGGTCATATTTTTGACTGACAAATGTAGAATATTCACATAGGAGATGTTCGATTGTCTCTCCCCAGCCACAATTTTCACTACCAGAGTTTTTGGCCATTGCAATATTGAAAGCATACTTGTTGGTGAACGCAACATCGATCCACAAACGGCAACGGAACGTTGCTTCACGACGCACTATCTTACTGGGAAAGCAGTTGAGGCGCAGTTGAGGATCCAGGGTCTTGAGACGGTGGTTGCAAAACTCTCCCTTGTTCCATGCTGAAAGTGGGATCTCCAGGTCGAAAGAGGGAAGCCCACATGATGCGTTAGCCATCTATATGGAGATTTTAACTGGAACGCCACAATGGCATCCTCATCCGCCTGGTGGTTTGCACTGATGGCAGTGTCCTAGCAGCCACTGAAAAATTGCGTTGTGAACTTTAAATCTTGCGAAATTTTAAATATAAAGATGACGTTTTAACCTGTATCAATATTCACTTGTCTGGTAGTACCACAGACTCCGCGGAACTGGTCAGATTAACATAGCCATCTGTGTAGACCTGTTTGTGATTTTGATGTTTGAAGTGGAGATAATCATTATTTAAGAGCAGGTGGTGTTATTTTGGCCTTCTTCGTAATTTTAGGAATCACATTTGTATTCCTGGTTCGTGTAGACTCTATATAGGGGAGCATGGTCTTATAGCAGGGGCGAAGTGGGAAGGAATATAGGTGCAATGACCTTCTATAACTTTGGCGAATGCCGTGCATGGTCTAATTACTGGAATGCTTGCTAGATGATGACTAGGCACCTTGGTAGGGACCGAATATGCGTTATGATCGTGTCAACAGCAATATACGTGGTAAAAAGATGATCCAAGAACAGCGCTGCGGTTGAGGCACATTTAGGGAGTCTACGGCATACACGAAGAGCTTGAGCTTGGAGAATTTGAAGGGTCCTGAGGTTCGTTTTTAATGTTATTAAATATGGGGAATCTGCACAGAAACAGTGACCGGTAAACTTGGAGCATCGAATTCCCTGGTGTGCCCCAGGACTGTCTTCCGAGGAGGGAGAGAACTTGGACAGACGCTACAAGTTTGCCTCTCATTTCTCTGAGATGAGCACTCCACGAAAGATTTCTATCAATGTCAACTCCAAGGAATCGGTGGCTTCTCTTGTCGGTAATGAATTTGCCATTGATAAATATGGGGTAACGTGACATTGTTTTACGTGCGTTTGGCGCAAGGGAACACTTGTCGGTCGGAATATCTGGGCCTTGCAGACTAAGGTACGAGGTCAATATCGTTGAGGCCTTTTGCAGCCTCGCACGAACTTTGGGACGAGTCACAATGAATGTCCAAATACATATATCATCTACCCAAAACTGCCACGCACGTAGGGAAACACTTAATGAGAAACAACGCAGGCACACGCTACCAACTATAATACAAAACTGAACCTGAACTTCATTTTTCACACTCAACTATAGTTTGCTCCTCTACTCCCAAGTACATCACACTCGCACACCTCTTCTTTCCCGAGCAAGTATGTCTAACCAGCAATAAATGTTATCATCCCTCACATCCAAGGCAATGCTCAACTCGCCGCACAAGCTGTATATCTGACACATATTGTCTGCATAGATGGAGATTTGAGCAGATTGTGGTAATAAGTCTACGAAGCTGAAGATTGTTGGGCTGAGCATTCAACCATTTGGAACTCTGCGCGAAATTCGATGTAAAGACCTCGGTACGCCTTCAGTCTGAACATAAAGGGACCTGTCTGACAGGCAGCTGCTTATCCAGCTGAACGTGCGGCCTCCAATCTCAGCAGCTATCAGGGTGTCGAAAATGGCCTGATGTAGTAAGCGCCCTTGATCTCCAAAACAATGCTACGTCAATCGTTTCAAAGCCTGTTTGGTTGTGCACCGACATTACGAGGTCAAACACACTGTCGATATAGGAGGGGCCATGGTGAACCCCGATATAAAATTTGGATAAATTTGGTATTACTCCAGGTACCATTCGACGCGTGATAGTAACAATTTTTCCATGAATTTACCGAAGCAGCTGGCCAGTGCAATTTTACGGTATGCCGCACGGTGGAGTTGTGATTTCCCCGGTTTCGAGAGATAAACTAGACGACTGGTCTTCCATTGTTTAGGAGCTGTGCCATCACACTGACGTTTTGTAATTATTCAAAAGATACCGTCAAGCCTCATGGCCAATCTTAGATACTGCGGAGAATGTCACACTATCGGACCCTGGCGATGATGACTCTCAACAAGATGCCAGCGCAGCATCTTGTTCCTCTGTCGTGTTTTAGGCAAGACAACTGAGGCAGCATAGCCCACACAGGAACGGCTTTATTCCGTGATAACGGAAACGAATGAAAATGTGCTGCGGTGGCTGGCGCAGCGCGCTTTAATAAGCCACCTTATCACAGTGGCAAGGGTGAGCGGAGAGAGCGTGGCTGAGGCGAGGTAGTTCCGCAGCTTTGATAATTTGATAACATTTCGCGATACCACATCCCTCAGCACTTATTTACAGTTCAAAACAAATTCCTGTTCACGGCGCATAGCGGTCGGGTGGTCTCCTCTCCCGAAGTGGGTACCGCCGTTCTGCAGGTTCTGTATCCGAATGGCGGTCTTGCACTCCAGCCTGTTGACGGGGAGACCGGCAGGACTCCGCTTGCTCATCAGATTCCGGGTATGGCGCCAGAGGAGCAGATGTGCCTTCTTCTGGAGCCATTCGGACGATGTGGTTCTTGTGGCGAACCCACTGAAACATACCTCTAGGAGTTACGACACTTAAGCGGTACGAGACTGGACCAGTTTGCGCCAAAATGGTCGCTGAAAACCATTTTTCTCCGCACTTGAAGTTTCTGACCTTTGCACTATCACCAACCTTAAAAAGTCGCTCTTTGTGATAGCATGACTTACGCCTTAAGGTTTGGTCAAACTGCTTAGCCGATACTTTTGATTGGATTGAAGGTTTTACAAGATCCAACCTTGTGCGAAGACGTCTGCCAAGCAGGAGGAGTGCAGGAACTTCCCCAGTGGTTGTATGAGGAATGTCGGGATACGCCAAAAGAAAATCAGCGATAGCTGCTGCTTGGATGATACGGCGCTGTGCGAATATGACGGGTGCCAATGCTGCGCATGTATTTTGAGAACGTGTCCGATGTGAATTGTGGACCGTTATCCGATACAAGCGTCTATGGAAATCCGAAACGACAGAAAAGTTCATGAAGACGGTCAATGGTTATCTCTGCGGATGTATCTTTCATTTCAAACACTTCTGGAGGAGGAGGAGGAGGAAAAAACTTTATTTGCAGAAGAATTCGAGGCACGCAGGCCTCCTGGGTCTCCGCACGACCCCACTCACGATCTAAACGTTCATATTATGTTTATCCATGACGTATGCGGCCCGGCTGACGACGATCTTCTGCCTGGCCGGGTCCGCTGATCGCAGTGAGGTCTCCCAGTCCTCCCAGGTTCGGAGAGGCACCGGCCCGGCGGGGGGAGGAGACGCAGGGCAGGATAAAAGAATGTGGGTAAGAGTGGCCTTGGGGTGGGAGCACAAAGTGCATATGGGGGATACAGGCTGAAATTTCGAAAGTAGAGCTGGTGTAGGTAGAGTTCGTGTCTGCAGACGACGCCAGATTGACTGCTCTCTGATAGTGAGGGATGGGTGGGGTGACGGATAGATGAGGCGCTCAGCGCGGGAGTTTGCGGTGAACTCAGCAAACGAGTGCATACGATCCTTCGAGAAATCCCCCATGAGGTCCGCCTGTGCCCGGTTTCTAGACCCTCGGGCTAAGGAGTCGGCAGCCTCGTTGCCGGGATTTCCCGAGTGCGCAGGCACCCAGATGAGCTCAATCCGTCGGGGGAGGTGGGAGGTGGGAATGTGCAGCAAGCGGTGCGCCGGAGGATGAACCCGGCCCCTGGCATAATTTAGAATGGCAGTTTTTGAATCACTGAGTATGTAACTGGCATCGGTGTATTCCAGAGCAATAGCTATAGCGGTCTCCTCGGCTTCTTCAGGGGTCGTGCCTGAAGAAAGCTCAATAGTTAAGGGGGAAATGTGGGGGTTGTACACAACTGCAGTGGCTCCGCTCTCATCGCAGGCGGCATCTACCCAAACGGCATCGGGCTCATTCCCGTACCATTGGTGGAGCGCTGCCGCGCGCGCCTTCCTGCGACCTTGGTCATAGTGGGGGTGCATGTTCCGCGGTAATGGTTTGACATAGATTGAAGTGTAAATTTGGCTAGGGAGTGTTAATAGGGATGAATTGTTTGCAGGAATAGTGATGCCTGGCTTAGTGAGTATATGTCATCCGGTAGTTGTAGCAGCTAATCTGAGGTATTGTGCTTGTAAATGGGCCTCTCGAAGTTCATGTATTGTATTATGGACTCCAAGTTCGAGTAGTCTCTCGTTACTAGTGCTTTTCGGTAATTTAAGTGCTGCCTTTGTTGCTTGCCGAATTAACGAGTCTATTTGCTGGACCTCACTGCATGATAGTTTGAGGTATGGTGTAGCATAAAGAATTCTGCTGAGGGTATAGGCGTGCACTACTCGAAGTGTGTCCGCCTCTCGAAGCCCATGTGCGCGTCCTGTCACCCTTTTTATGATTTGTATGGTGTTTGCAACGGCCTTTTTGAGCCGCTTAATTGTGTCGACGTTCTTTCCATCCTGTTGCAGGTATAGTCCCAGAATGCGAATGGTATGAACCTGTGGTACTTGTCTTCCCTGAATTCGAATTTCTATGGGGCTTTGGTAGGTCCGTCCTTTAGGGGGTATGATTAGTAATTCTGATTTTTCTGGGGAGCACTCTAATCCGATTGTTGTGGTAAGCTTGGCTATCGTGTCTGCTGCTGTTTGTAGCGTGTCTTCGATTTCACCGTCTGATCCGTGCGTTGTCCAGAGTGTGATGTCATCGGCGTATATGGTGTGACCGAGGTGAGGGATTTTCTGTAGTTCTGCGGTTAAGGGGATAAGGGTAACGTTGAACAGAAACGGGGAAAGAACGGAGCCTTGCGGCGTCCCCACGTTGGCAAGCGTGTACGGTGAGGTGTGGAGATTGTCGATGTGAAGTGTGGCTGTCCTGTGCTGAAGGAAGGCTCTTATGTAGTTGTAAACCCTAGTACCAGTTTGAATGTTCGTGAGTGCCTGTAGGATTGCTGTGTGTTGTACATTATCAAACGCTTTTTTGAGATCTATTGCTAGTATCGCCTTTGTATGCGTTGGTATATGTGGGTCAAGCACTGCTGACGTTAGCTGCAGCATAGCGTCCTGCGTAGATAGACGGGGCCTAAAACCGACCATTGAGTGCGGGTATTGGTCCGTGTCATCCATGTATGCAGTTAGCCGAGCTAGTATAACCTGTTCAAAGAGTTTTCCTAAGTTTGAGGTGAGCGATATCGGGCGCATATTCGCTGGGGAAATTGGCTTATTGGGTTTTGGTATGAGAATTACTTTCCCGTGTGTCCATTCTGCTGGGAGTGTCCCTTCTTCCCAGTGTTTGTTATAGAGGTCCGTTAGTTGCTCCAATGATTTATCATCTAGATTTCTTAGCGCCGCATTTGAAACCTGATCTTCGCCTGGCGTTGTGTTCTTGAGCTTGTGAAGTGCTGCCCGTATTTCTGATGTCGTTAATGCAGCGTCTAATATATCATTTGGTCCTCCTGCATAGGAGGGAAGGGATTGTGGTTGACCCGGAGTGGTGTGCATATGCTTTAGAGTAGCTAGTAGGGCATCTGTGTCATCTCTGTGTTGATGGGTTAGTCTAGCTATTATGTTTCGTGTATATGTCTTGCTCTGGGTTGGGTCCAGAAGGTGCCGAAGTAGGTGCCATGCACGCTTTGTGGTGAGATTTCCTTTTAGCCCTTCACATATTTGTGTCCAATTCTGCTGAAACAATTGCGCTCCATAGTCTTCAATTTTGGTGGCCAGATCATTAATCTTCTGCTTAAGTTTGCGGTTTTGCTTCTGTGTGGCATACCGTTTATTTAAACTACGGTGGGCCTCAAGTAAATGCGCCATTCTGGCATCTAACGTTGGCACATCTTCGTTTGTATCAATGATCTGCGTATTATTTTCCTGGTCCTGAAGTAGTTGTCGCACCCATTGCCTTAATTCTATGTTGTCTTCAGCAGGGGTGTTTTGTCGTTGTTTTCGAAAATTTTCCCAGTTCACCAAACGATGCTTATATGTCTTTGGCGTGCACTGTGGTCCCTCAAGGGTTAGGGCGATGATATAATGATCGCTGCCTAATGTGTGTCCGGTTCGTTCCCATTTCAGGTGCGGGATGTGTCTGCCGAGCGTGAGATCTGGGCTGGTATCCATAATACCAACAGTACCCTGTCTGGTGGGCATTTCAAAATCATTATGTACGGATAGCTGGGACTGCTGTATCTGATTGGACAGAACCTCTCCTCTGCTGTTTGTACGGCTGTATCCCCAATCAGCGTGTGCGCAGTTTAGGTCCCCCGCTATTAATAAAGGTGTTTTCTTGGCTTCCTTTGCTATTGTCCTAATTAGATTCGCGCAACGAGATGCGGGGCTACTAGGAGGGTTGTATATATTGGAGACTATTAATGATTCTTTAGTAACATCATTCGGTATAATTTCTACGGTAATGTGTGCTACCTCGTGTGTATGGTCGTGTATTGTGTGTCTAAGTGCGCGTCTGATGTAGGTTGTAACCACGGGCTTGTCCACGCTAGATGCATGGTATGCTGTATATCCTGGTATGTTGAGTGCTATACGAGTTTCTTGTAGAAGTATAAGGTCTGGGGGTGACGAGTTGCTAGTAATGAGTTGCACTAGAGGATCCCGCTTTCGCTTAATGCTCCGGCAGTTCCAATGCCAGATTATTAGTGGGTTGTTGTTGCCCTTAAGAATTGGAGGATTAGCTGCCATCATGCTGCACTAGGGGTGCTACGGAGAGGGGTATTGGTGGTTGGATAGAGGGGTAGCTTGGTGGGTGGATAGAGGGATGGCTTGGGAAGAGAGAAGTGGGGGATGGTTGAAGAGGGAGTGAGGATGAGCTGCCATCATGCTGCACTTGGGGTGCTACGGAGGGGGGTATTGGTGGTTGGATAGAGGGATGGCTTGGGAAGAGAGAAGTGGGAGATGGTTGGATGGGGAGTGTAGCCAATCTGGCGTCAACTACGTTCATTATGCGGGTAATTGCCCCCTCTACCATCGTTTCTACTTTACCAGTTAGATGGTCACAGAATGTGTTTAGCCGCGCCTCTAGCTGGGCCGTTAGGGTTTGGAATCGTTCTTCCATTTTTTGCTGGAAGAGTTCGAATTTTGCTTGAAATTTCGCCTCTAAGCGGGCTTCTAGTTCAGCTAGAGGATCGGTGTCGCTGTTTGACTCTATGCGTTTCTTTTTTGGCGGGGGGGTAGCAGGAGGGGATGGAGTTTGGGTGGTTAGGGGGGTGGTGGGAGGAGGAACATTTGAGTTGGCATCTGGGTGCAATGAAGGAGATAGGGTCGAGGATGAGTGGGAGAGGTGTTGCTGTAGGCGTCTTACCTCCTCCCTGAGCCGGGCCATCTCCTCCGCCTGACTGTCTGGAGTGCGGGCGACCCTTTCTGCCCACGTGATTCCCATGCGCTTCTCGTCAGTTGTGTCGTCTTGGCGCGTCGGTCGTGAAGAGCGTTCTCTGGAAGCGCTTCCGCTGAGGCGAGGCTGTCCAACGGAATCTCTGTGCCGGAGCCGTGTCACGCGTTGCTTCGCCTTGCACCATCCTGTTCCCGTTAAGTGTTCACCACCGCACAGTATACACTGGGGGATGCAGAGTCCCTCATGGTCCGCTCCATGGTCGACGCCACATCTTGGGCATTTTGATTGCTTCGGATGCGGGCAAACATCGTAGCGATGACCCGGTTGCCGGCAGTTGGTGCAGCCCTCTGGCATTGAGCGGTATGGTGTACACAGGTGTACACCGCCAAAGTAAATTAGTTTCCGGGGAAGTGGGCCTTGTGCGAAAGTCACTAGAATAGACTTAGTGCGTCCCACACGACGAGCGGCTACAATGTCCGCATCTGGGTTTCGTCTTTGGAGATCTTGAACGATTTCTTGGTCTGTTTCGTTCCAAAAGGCATTCGTAATGACGCCTCGGACAGCGTCCGATGCTGGCGCTATGTACGCAGTGACTGCGTACTCCTTGCAGGCGTGCGTTATAATCTTCAACTGCGCCAGTTGAAGTGCGGCCTCTTTGCTTGTTGTGGCCATCGTGCAAGTGTTGTTACTTGGATGGATGCGTAACTGGACATGATCTCCCAGTGGTGTGTTGGCTGCTGCACAAATACTTCGGAGCAGTTGCGTTGGCTGCACTGTGGGGAGATATAACCCTCCTTGTGAGCGGAAGATGACCTTGTATGCTTGTTGAGGTAGTGGTGCTACTTGTCTGTTGCGGCGTTCAACATTCCTTGTGGCGCGCAACTGCGTTCCGTTGGGTTTGTACGTCGGTCTCCACGCGGACGCTGACGACGACGCGGGTCCCGCGTTGTCTGCTTGGTTGCGTGATGTTTCTTTTTTCTGGTAGGTACTGAGCACGTTAGTCCATTCTGAAGGATTAAAGTCTCCCTCTTTGAGGGTCTGACCCTCAACTTGCACTTGCATTGTGCACGGCGGTACGGTGGCAATCCAAAGCGCTAGGCTTAGCGCGGCGGCAGTGCCGCTTGAGTCGCTTTCGGACGGTTCTCGATATTTTGGCTGGAGCTAGGGGAACCAAAATTGGTGGGAGTAACCCACTCACCTTCTGCTGGTAGTGGTGCAGTTTCACGTCCGTACCTGGTCCCTTAATTCTGTAGCGGGCAAGGTTTCGCGGAGCCGTGCTGAGGTGCGTCCGCTCTTCTTGGCCCCCTAGCGGCCTCCGCTGGGGCAGGTAGGTCAACGCCGCTTGCCCACTTCTGGCCACTTAGAATGAGCGCCTATGACTATCAAGAGCATCGCACCTCTGAATGGGTCTGCGAAGTCGACGTGAACCCGTTCCCAGAGCCGGCTAGGCCACGCCCATGGATGAAGCGGAGCAGGGCACGGCATGTTGCGCTGCGACTGGCACGACTGACATGCACTCACTTTCTGTTCGATGTCTCTGCCAATTGTTGGCCACCACACGTAACTTCACGCACACTCCTTCGTCCTGACGATTCCAGGGTGCCCCTGGTGTAGCTCCTCAAGCATGAACGACTGGAAGCGCTCAGGAATGACGACACGAGTTCCCAGCACCAGGCATCCTTGCTGCAAAGACAACTCCAAACGTCTGTAGAAAAACAGTTTCAGTAAGTCATTCGGAGCGCGATTCGGCCAGCCGCTCAAAACGTACTGCATGATTGCTTTGAGTACAGGGTCACGACTAGTCTCGCGTGCTATGTCATGGCAGTTTACTGGAAGAGAGTCAAAACGCAGAACGTAGAATTTATCTTCCGGTGCTTCATCATCATTGCCATGCAACGGCAGCCGCGAAAGGCAATCCGAGTCTACGTTTTCAACTGACGACTTGTACTTGAGCGTGTAGTTGTAGGCAGATAACAAAACGGCCCAACGCTGCAATCTCGCTGCAGTTATCGTAGGAATGCCTGTTTTGGGCCCCAGAACGGTGTGCAATGGCTTATTATCGCTTACGAGGATGAATGAACAGCCATAGAGGTAGTAGTGAAACTTTTTCACACCGAAAATTAAGGCGAGTGCCTCTTTCTCAATTTGGCTGTAGCTAGCCTCTGCCTTAGTCAATGTTCTTGATGCGTATGCTATCGGCTTCCACATACCATTTGGTAGGACGTGAGAGAGCACGGCTCCGATGCCGTATGCTGATGCGTCGCAAGACAGCTGTAGTGGCAATCCGGGCTCGTAGTGGGTAAGCACGGGTGGCATGGACAGCAACTTCTTAACTTCAACGAAGGCGTCCTCGCATTCCCTGCTCCACACCCAGGGCACATCACTGCGTAAAAGCCTGTTGAGCGGTGCGATTACACTGGATATGTTCGGAATGAACTTTCCATAGTAGTTACCTAGGCCAAGCAGGGACCGCAGCTGATGCTTGTCCTTTGGCCTCGGTGCCTTTGAAATAGCTGCCACTTTGTCAACGGCTGGACGCATGCCATCAGCGCTTACAATGTGACCGAGGTACTGAAGCTGGTCCTTAAAGAACTGACATTTAGGCGTCTTCACTTTAACGCCTCTTTCTGACAAGCGTTTCAGAACAGCTTCGAGGTTACGCAGGTGCTCTTCATCAGTCTTTCCCGTTACGAGGATGTCATCAATATAACATGCAACCCCTTCGAGTCCTTTGAGCATGTTATCCATTATCCTTTGAAAGATTGCAGGAGCTGATGCCATGCCAAAAGGTAGGCGGTTGATGACGTACAACCCTTTGTGTGTATTTAGCGTCAAGTATTCCTTCGACCGTTCGTCCATTTCTACCTGCTGGCATGCTCTGTTGAGGTCAAGTTTCGAGAACTTCTTTCCTCCCGCAAGGATTGCAAAAAGCTCATCTGCTCTTGGAAGCGGATAATGCTCAGTGTCTAGAATTGGATTCAGGGTGACCTTGTAGTCACCGCACAGTCTTATCGAGCCATCAGCTTTAATGACCGGCACAACCGGCGTAGCAAACTTGCTGCTAGCCACTGGTGAGATAACGCCAAGCTTTTCTAGCTTCACAAGTTCCTGTTCTACTGCCGGACGTAATGCGAATGGCACAGTCCTTGCCTTCAAAAATCTAGGCTCTTAATTGTCTTTGAAATAAAGAGTATCTTTATCACCATTTATCTTGCCCAAGTCTTCGCTGAACAGTTGCGTGTACTTTCGTAGCAAGGCCTGAAGTTTCTCCGACGACTCTTCGGTCGCACAAGGCAAACTCCTAACGGCGTTCAGCTCCCAGATACGGCTCCAGTCAAGCCGAATCTTTTGTAGCCACTCTCGTCCCAGAAGTGAGTGTCCGTCTTGTGGAACCACGTAGAGCGGTAGGCGCTGGTTTTGGCCGTTCGTTTCGACGTTGACTTCAAGCACTCCAATGGGCTTGATTACTTCACCCGTGCACGTGCGTAGTCGAAGACTGGTTCGTTGCGGGTGCAGATCTGGAAAAAGCCTCCTGCAGTGGTTGCGTGAAATTATCGAGACAGCAGCTCCGGTGTCCAGCTCCATCTGTAACGGTACACTGTTAACTTTGACTGTCACCATAAAAGGCACTGCACGTGTGTCTAAAAGAAAGTTTTGTTTGCCTGTTGAATGAGCTTACTGTGAGCGTTTTCACACGTCGCGGACGACTTGTGCAAACTCGTTGAATGTGTCCCTTCTTTTGGCACTTATAACAAGTTGCTTGCGAATGTGGACAAGATGGTGCTCCGTGTTTGGGCGAACCGCATCGATAACATGGTACGGCCTTTGCTTCGGGAGTTGGCCTTGAGCTAGGCATTTTATGTATATCGGCATTCCTTTGCTGCACTACGTGCGCTTATGTCGCGTTTCGCACTGCCGCTTCAAAACACAAGGCACGCGCGACAGCTTTTTGGAAAGTTAGGGCATTATCTTCGGCAAATAAATGCCGTTGGATGCCGACGCAGTGCAACCCGGAGACAAATCGGTCGCGCAGTGACTGATCCAAGAACTCACCGAAATCGCATGTCTGAGCAAGGTGTCTTATCTCGGCCACGAACTCCGATATGGTTTCAGTTTCTTTCTGTGACCGGCGGTGAAATTTTGCTCTTTCGCCGATGACCGACGGATTCGGAGACAAGTGATTGCGAAGTAGCGTTATGAGTGTTGCATAGGGCTTAGACGAGGGCTTATCAGGAATAGTCAGTGACTTGAGAAGTGCGTAAGTTTCCGGTCCGATCAAACTCAGGAGCACGTCTACTTTTAAGTCTTTCGGAACCTTGTTAGCACGCAAATATGCTTCTGACCGCTCTTCATACGAAAGCCAATCAGTCGTAGAATCATCAAAATGCTCAACTTGCCCGAAAGTAGTCGTGGCGAAGGTGTTCCCGTTGCTGTAGATGCTACAGTTCTTGGTCTTGTGCCGAAAGTCCTCAGTGGGCGTAACACCGGCGCAGATATCCCATCCTCGTCGCCATTATGTCGTGTTTTAGGCAAGACAACTGAGGCAGCATAGCTCAGACAGGAACGGCTTTATTCCGTGATAACGGAAAGAAAATGCGCTGCGGTGGCTGGCGCAGCGCGCTTTAACAAGCCACCTTATCACAGTGGCAAGGGTGAGCGGAGAGAGCGTGGCTGAGGCGAGGTAGTTCCGCAGCTTTGATAACACTTCGCGATTCCACACCTCCATGGAGAAAGAACGATCCATCCGTGAATCCCGCGAAGGTGGGACGTCACAGCAATGCAGCGTTGTGGATGCGCTCTACGCGACTGTTATTCTTGCGCCGAAAGACTAATTCTACCTCACTGCGTCTTTGGTGGAGCGCGAGAGATGTGAACGGGAGACGCTGAGGAGGCGATGTGCGAAAGCCATGAATGACACTCCAAACGCGTGATGAAGCCTTGCGTGGATCTATGTTTTCACAAAAAGACTTCCAGCGTTGTGTCTGTAGGGCTTGAATTCTGCGCTGAACCTTCTTATACGTGCGCCTTGCATCTCTGTAGTCGAGGTGAGACATTGTTAGTCTGTATTTACGCTCTGCTCTCCGAAGTTGTCGAAGTCGTTGTAGCTCAATGTCAAAATTGGGGCAGTTTGGAATTGGGTCAAATGAATAAGTAGCGTGTTGTACGGACTCCTTAATTTTTTCTTCAATACCTGTGGATAATCCTTCTGTGTAGGCATCCTCCATTCGTGCTTCAAAAAGCGTCCAGTCAATGCGCTGCATATGTTTGACTAAGGGGGATGTGGCACGGCCGGCAATAATCAGGTAAGTTCGGATATGGTCGCTGCCATGAGTTTCTACATTTCAAAGCCCAGGATACTGCTGATAACGCATTCCGCAGCAAATGTCAATTCCAAGCAGCTGCCATAAGTCACTCCACGTATATAAGTAGAGCTCCATCGTTTAGGCACTGCAGGCCATGGTCAGAGGCGAAAGACTCAAGCTTTCTCCCTCTAAGGTTCATCCTAACACTTCCCCACAATGAATGGTGAGCACTGAAATCACCTATAATTATCCACAGGCTTGATGTGACTGCCATCAAAGCACTCAAACTTTCGGTGTCAAAGCGGCTTGATGATACCGAGAACACAGTCGCAAGCATAGAAGTGAGGTTCCGAATCTTCAGTGACACAAACATTCTGATTCTGGTAGTTAGAGGGAACCATATAGTGCGCATATGCAAGCTCGGGCCGAATGTACACGATGCCCTTGCTGGTTCTTCTGCGTGTTGGCGATGCAAATGCCTCATAACCAGATATTCGTAAAATTGTTGTTTAATTCATTTCACAAAAAACACAAAATTGGAAGTAATATTTGTAAACATATTGCTGAATATCTGAAATTATGGACTGGAGTCCACGGGCATTCCATTGAAAAATAAAGGCTTGCTTTACTTTATTTTGAAAAGATATATTCGGCGAAGCCAATGCCTTCCACTGTAAAGCTGCAAGAACCGGACGCAGTGTGTCTATTACTTGCAGTGCGTATTGTGCTGCTGACGTGCGCAGGTCGGAAAGAAGTGCATGCATGCATTCATCAGTGACGTGGGCATTGCGGTTACTTGTAGGTCTTGGTTACGGTTCGGAGAATGCGCTTTGGCTGGATCAGTCCTAGGCATTGGACGCTTGGAGTGCGACAATGATCCAGCCCCGGTGGTCGTAGAAGTTATGGTAGTGGTGGCCAAGTATTTTCTGGCGCAGCAGGTTCCTCGGTATCAGACACCGGGTTCCCTTGGTTTAGTATGATTGCTGGTGGAGTCGGAGCAGTTGCAGTAGCGCTTGGGAGTTTGTCTTAATGCGTATTTTCGGGTTATGAGTTTCTTTGACGACATTCGTCGGCGCGAACGACATCGCCGTTCCTTAGCAGCAGCTTTGTGCGTAGAATGATCCCAGCAGAATTTCTTCATACGGGGCAATCTGTAGATGAAGAATCGCGAGGGCGGCGGCAGTTGGCGCACTTTAAGGTCGTGGCACAGCAGATGTCACCGCTGTGTGGCTCTGAGCATATCGGGCACATGATGGAGTTGCTACACACAGCGCTCACGTGGCTAATCCTCATACACTTCCTGCACTTTAAATGGTTAGGCACGAACGGTCGAACTGGGTGGCGAAAGCACCCAACCTTCATGTACGATGGTATGCAGTCACTGTTTAAAGTCGGCTTGATGCATGTAGATCGTCCTAGGCGCTGAACAAGGGTTATTGAGATGTTATTGGTTACCAGCTCGATTAACATAGACAAATCTGCGTCACAGGCGGCGATATGAAAGTTGTAAATTACCCCAGTCTTAGTTCCAGTCTCTTGAAGAGTATAGGGCGTACGCTAATATTCCGGAGTTTAGAGATGCCGGACACACTGTCTAGTGCGCTTCGCTCCTTGACATCAGTGGCAATGACGTTTTTATAGGGGTTTATACTCATGTCGTTGATCCCTCCCGGTACTAGGCTAAACCATATATGGATATGGTTTGCCTTTTCAGGGGTTTCAAATTTTCCGTCAGTTGCTCTGGCACGAACTAAGATGTACCGGGACACTCCATGCTGTCAGGATCGTTGATGTACTTGACAAGGATGACTCCGCTTGTCTGCGCATCCTGCGCTTCGCCCCCTTGCCGGCCCTACTTGCCGGCCGGTGCTTTGCCACCTTACTGATGACCACCTTACTAACTCCTCGACCGACCCTTCATCGGTCGAGCAGTCATCACTTGGCGCCGAGTACACATCAGTGTCCTGGCTCCGTGAGTCGCTCGGGTGGTAGATGCGCTTTCTATGGATGGGTGATGCCGACCCACCAGGTTCCAAGGGAGGCCTAGATGACACACCTTCCACCACAGTGACGAAAAGGGAGCGGCGGCTCCATGATATGGCGCAAATTATAAAAGAACTACAGAGACGTGAGTGCAGCGTTCTCATACAAAACAACTTCGTATAATATGATGTCTCTTTGAGCACAATGAGTCAGAAAGGAGTTATGGTATGGCTATTGAAAATGCTCTTTACGAGTATTACTGCGGGCTATTTGCCCATCAGCCTGTGAATTATGTCCAGATTAAGGTAGAATGTCTCCCTTACAGACGAAAGTTGGTGATAAATTGAGAAAGATTTTGGAGCAACCATTTTCTCTTACCGAAGTTTCCAATGCAGTACACGGCCTTAACCCTGGTAAATAACAGCCCCTGAAGGATTGCCAGCTGCGTTTTACAACACCTAAAAAAAGAACCCATACCCTCTTTAACAAATGCCTTAAATGAAGCGTATGACATGAAACTCTTTTCAAACTCATTTTTACGCTCGGATACAGTATTATTACCTGAAGCATTAAATATCGTGTGGCGGTTTAAGAGGGGACGGCATTCCGCCCCACCGCCACTCCGCGGATGCAACGTTCTCGTTAGCGACCCGCGGGGTGTACAAAAGGGACAAGGATGAGGTACGGCTGATCATTACTACTCGCATGCTATTTATTGCACTTGCAAATAATACAGAGCATGCCGGCTATAAATCAACAAGGTTTCCCTTGGAAGGGGCAAGACTACGTAAGAAGGACTTCTGACTCACCGGCTGGGGACCGGGTGTGCGACTTCGGCGGTGGACATTTGCACGCGCCGTGAATTTGGCGGCCTTGATCTCCCGAGCGCGCCGCATTCTTCGGACACCATATACTATGGCGTCTGCCGTGGGAGGCGGCGAGAGCGTGCGGTATTTACCGGTCGCTTGGCTGTTGGGGACCAGAAGACGGGTGGTCGTGCACGACGGGTCCTCCCGTGTGCTCCGCGTACTCCGTGCCCGTTATCCCTCGGAATTTGCCGGGAGAAACGGCGGGAGACGACCGCTAGAGTTGCCGGCGGGATACAGAATCTCTCTGTTATCTTCTCGTGGGAATCCGCGTAGACGTCCAGGTGGCGCACCCATCGCTAGATCTCCGTCCCCCAAGGGGAGGTATTTACCTTCTCTTCTCCCAGCCTGCGCTGCCGCGACGCTCGCTGGGGTGGTGGTGATCGGTCGCAGCGAAGGGGGAGGCAACTGGTTTTCCACAATCTTTACAGATGATCCAACCATGCTGAGGCAAGTAAAATCCTATCGTCCGATTGGTCAAACGAAAGTTGATTATAAAATTTACATGACAGGTTTGGCAAAAAGGCATCAAACTGCGATGAGAGATACTGTGGCCAGTGTTCTAGAAGTGTGTGATTCTACACAGGCATGTGTTGCAATGATGCAAGGTGACGTGTAAAATGCGTTTGATCGTATCCCTTACAATATTCTGTCTTTGCAAAGCCTCTAGCGTAACAATGATAGTAGTAATGACTACGATGATGCAGTTCGGGATTATCTTAAATTATGATAGCAGCAATTACAATAACGGCGCATTTATTCGTTGATGATGATAGTGGCGATAGTGATGATGATGATACCGGCTATGACACTGAAAATGTAGGGAATGAACACAGCCCTGTAAGATGCTTGCGCTACAACCGTTTTTAGGCAGACCTAAATGCGATACACGATTTCACATAACCCAACTGGGCTTGGCAGGTTAAATATCAGCCATGGTTGCTGCCGTTTCCATGGTTGCACTTGCCACAAGTGGTTAATGTTTTAGATCCCTAAACCACGTACGCCTGTTCCAAACCGCTCCTTTTTAGGTTCTAGGAACGTCCATATAAAGCTCCGCGCACGGTGGTTGTCTTCGTGAGAGACGAAGAACTATACCTTTTTGCGGCACACTTAGCCGAGTCGGAGCCAGGTCGAAATCGATCCTTCTCCGTGAGGTAATAGTTATGTTCTCGCCGTAGCCAAATACACAAATTATTCAAGACAGTAGGTCTAAGCATCATTCTGCAGCTGCAGTCAAAGGTTATGCGTCAGTCGGTCCTGCACATTTTATGATATCGGCGCATATTACATGGACATGAATAAAGACGAAGAGGCTATACTTGTGCATATTTCGTTTGCACACAGGACATACCCCGTGTCTCGACAGTATTATCGATCTTATGTTTCTTGTTCTTAGGCGAACATATACATTTTAATTCGCTCTTATTTTTGCTGCGCAAGTTGTTGCTACGGCAATTTAGCGTAAGTTAAATGAAAAGTAATTGAGTTATCGATATATCAAATCTTGAAAGGAAAAGGAAGTGGTGTCAATATGTGTCTAGGTCTGTGTCCGGTATATTCGGTGCCAACGCCTAACTGATCGCGTATAAGAAATATAATGTTCCAGAGGGGTCCATATATCGCTGGAAACGTGGCCGAACTACCACCGTTGCAGGATTTTCGATCTTATAACTGGTTCGGTTTTACCGCTGGAAGAGCGAACCTCAACCCGTTTTGCACCGTATTGGCCATGAAAACATCCCTTTTCCTGTATTCCGTGCATGAATGAAGACTGTTCCTCGCCTCTCCACAGGTATTTTCAGTCGGAGAGCCTGTCTCAAAACGAATTTGTTACGCATTAAAGACGTTTTGAATTCCCGAAAATGCCTGGCCTGCTCAGTAATCGGTTCCTTCACCTCGATGAAATAAAATGGCATGAAATATTCCTTACATCATCAAATGTGATAGGTTATATTCTTGACAGAAACCTGGCAGTATCAAAATCACCGCGAAACTTGTAGCGTTGGCCAACCGGACCGAGATCAGTCGATGACGATTACTGCTAAATGGCTTTCATTTAATCACGCAAAGGCCTTGGGCAACAGAACTAGTCGACGGAAATTGCACGCATGTACAGGATAGAAAAAAAAGCAACAAGAACCGCGAAACCATAATTGAAACCTCCAATACGATACTACAATTCCTAGAATTTATGGATGGAGTATGGAAACGAGGTAGCATAATTTCAGAGTGGAAACATGCTAAATGGATCTCTATTCTAAAACATTGAAAGAAAATTGAAGTAGGCAACCTCAGGCCAATAAATACCCTATCGTCGTGAATGGAGCAGCTGATCGAGCATCTGGAGTATGCGGAGGAAAAAGAGGTATTTACCAGAACAATACAAGGATTAGGAGCAAGCTTTCCAAGCACGATGTAATTGTTCAACTCAAACCAAACATCAGAGACCCATTCCATAGAGAAAGAATGAATAAGTGAGGACACTCCGATAGACCCGAGTCGCCCAATCGACTCTAGCGCGCCTAGCGGTGTGTGAAACCAACTTGCCCACGCTTTTGGATGCTTCCGGTTTCGGTTTCACTGGAGCGAATTTAAAATTGCGCCACCCAGTAAATTTGAGCGCACCCAAGGTGTGTGAAAGCAACTGGCACACACTTCTTATTTCGGTTTCACTGGCACAAATTTCGAATTGCTTGCCCACGTTTTTCTATGGGGGATAGAATGTCTCATTAATTCTCTTTCGCGAATTTCGTCTTCCAAAAATTATTTTCAATGTAAGATGTACTGAAACGTGTACTTATAATAGGCAGTCGAGGATTTATATATCAGCAAAAGTTCTTTCTGTCTGGCGCTATTGTCTTCTTTTTGGAGCAAGTAGTCATTCTGAATGCAATGATTAATAAAGAGACGGAGTGTCGAGGACCTTTTTTTAATTTCAGGGCAACTAAAAACTGACCAAAAAATCTGGGCACCAACCAAGACCAGCGTGGCGGAGACAGGCTCGATAGAAATGCAAATGTGTTCCTTAACATAATCAAATCTGAATAGATATAATAACAGAGAGAACACAAGGCAAAAATGCCAGTGCATGGCTAGTGCTTGCAGAAAAAAGTGAACCAAGATGGACTCGCTCAAAAGTACAGGTAATGCTTTGCAGCTAGTACAGAGATGTAGTAATAAAAGGTGCTCCAATTTCGGCTGCCCGTTTCCTTTTTTATGCACCACTTTGTCACACGTTTGAGCCTTTTGTGAGCTGTAAATTATCGTCAGCAGTCCAAATATCATGAAGAGAAAATAACTATTATCCTCACTGTCCTGCTGTCTCACTCCATACGGAAGAAACTTATCCCTGGCTTCTTGTGCGTTTTGTCGTTCTTCTGGCACCACAACACAGAGCTGTAGCTGCCGTGGGAGGGACAGCCGGGCGGCATGGCAGAATGGTCTGAAAAATGTCAATACGCGCACGTGTTATTTTGAATTGCCAAACCCTATTCACAAGTCATAACTATGCTAAAATTGTTTTGAATGGAGTAGAAAACAGCTGCGCCATACAAATACGCTGGCGCAATGACACACGTAATAGGATGTGACTGATTTCACACTAAATAAGAGCTGACTACAGGCGCAGATAAATGATACCCGAAATATACATATGAGCCCTGGATTTGAAATACGCGCCAATTCTGCGCTTGCACCACGAGCAAAACAACGTTCCCTCAATTGTCAGAGTAACAAACAGGGTGAAAGTTTCATAAAGGCGCACGGCAAGCTGCACCGCGAAATAAGTGCATGCTCTATATATATTCGTGCTCTGGCCCCTCATGCCCCCTCATCCCATCCTCTTACTGTTGTAATCAAACCTGCAGGGGCACCGCGCTTTAAATGCCGTTCTGCGCCTCATAGAAACAACCCACTGTGATGTAAAACACTACAGCAGCCTGTGCTGATCTTTATGTCGGTGTTTTCAAGCAGAAAAACGTGTCTCACCTGTTGTCCAGCAAGCCCAATCTCGTTTGGTGCTTTGCAGCAATACCGAGCTGACAGAAGAGACAGAGCAGACGACTTGCAGTCCTGCATGTTTCTTGAATAAATTACATCTTAATATGTATGTCAAAATAGTAACCATAAAGCATAGGATAATTGTTTAACAACCAGAAATTTGTAGGCTTGAATTCAAAAAGATTTTTTTCCTGGTCGTTCTCTTGGCATCGGGTGAGAATACTAGATGCAATACTAGAAACTAATAAACTAGGAAACAAGGGCACCCCACAAGGCTTAGTTCTCTCCCCCTATTTCCTTCATCCTGGCGTTAAAGAACCTTGCATGACTATTGAGGACTGTTAAAGGCGTTAAACATACGCTATATGATGATGATATTGATATTGAATATCATAATATCGACACACCAAGGCAACAATAGAGAAATAGAAAAAAATCTCCAACAAGTAACCGACATTGTTGAAAAATACGTAGAATGGCCAGGGCTAAAATGGTCACCGAGCAAATCGGAATTTCTGATAATCCGGAGTACAAAAAAAAAATAAAATTGGTAGAATTAAATGGCGCACCATTAACCAGAGCGGACAAAATCAGGGTCCTGGGGCCAACAATCCATGACAATTGAGAGAAACCTGAAATAATAAAGAGACTTAAGTCAATAATTATCATGACACCCAGGTTAATAAGGTGAATAGCCAACGAATAAAAAAAACGGGGGTTAAGAAAGATTTTTGCCGAATTATTCAGGCTTTCGTGAAGCAGAATAGTGTTTACTATCCCATCCTTAAGCTAACGCTGGAAGAAAATAAAAAAATAAAAAGGCTCATTGGGCAGGCATATAAAGCCGCGCTGAGGCTACCACACTGCAACCCGACGAAAAGACCTCCTAAACTTGGTCTCTACAATAACACCACGGAATTATGGGAGGCACATATAATAGAACAGATTTAAGGAGGCTCGCCACCACATCCATGGGATGGAAGATCCGGGGTTACCTAGGACTACGAGATAGAATCCCGGAAAGAAAAGCTCAAGTAAACCTGCCGACTGAAGTGTGGAATGCACTCAATAATAAACCGCTACCAAAAAACATGCGCCCATCTTGTCATGAAAGAGGAGAAGAGCAAAGAGCAAAGGCGCTTGAGGCCAAGTTAGAAGTTTCTGAATAGGCACTTTATGTAGACATGGCGGAATACGAAGGAGACAACTCTTTCGCACTCGTGGGCGTTGACGACTTGGGGAAAACATTATTGTCCGGTTTGATAAAAAGAAACAACTCAGGTACGACAGGTAATGCCATGGTAATGGTCAGCGCCAAACCTGCCACCAGAACTAGTGACTCCAAAGCCGCTCTAAACAATATTGCGAGGGGGATGATATCCGAGGAGACAGACCGAATATTAAGATATCAGGACTGGAACGAAAACGAGGTGGAAATTATACGGGTGCCGTACACCCGAGAAACAGGGGAAACGAGCTGGCTGACATAACCTCTCGAGGTTATGTCAGCCGTGCAGCGAACAAGATTGATTGGCCCAAATTCGAGAGAGATGCAGTCATATCACTTCACGACTATATTAATCACTTTAAGCTAGAAAGGCGGATATATCCTCCGCCAGACAAGAAACTTGACAAAAGGCAGGAAGTAACCTGGCGTCGCTTCCAGACGCGAGTCTTCTTTAGCCCGTGTACATTAGCCCACATTTACTCAAAATAATACAATCCAAATTGTAAAGAATGCAGCGAGATGACCCGGTACGATCACATATTATGAAGCTGCAAAAAAACAGCGCCATTGGTGTACCTACTAACAGTCCCTTCTCTAGAGCGAATAGAGGCTATATTGGCCAGATCGAATGAGAGTCACGGACTCGAACATATCTAAGTGTTGTTCCCCCCTAACCTATCCCATCTAAATAAAAGTTGTCCAGTAATGATGGGATGCCATTACTGGCCACTTGTTAAGGACATAGAATAGACTTGTATGTAGTGCGTTACGATCATATAATTCATTCCTTCCATGACTTGAAACCATAACCACGGCTTAAGAAAGAACTGGCACTTTGTTACGAAAACCGGCGCGCACCGCAAGACAGTCATGGTGATAGAGAACGAAGGTATGCGAATCGCTCGAGCAGCACGTTTGGGCTGCTGAGAAGAAAACGAAGGGTCAGACGCCATAGCCTCGTTGTTTCCGAAGGACGCCCAGGTGCTGCCGCTTTAGAGCCGCCAGATTCGATGGACCAAAGCTTTACCGAGAAGTGGGAGCCGCTTCGCAAGGCCATCCAGTACATACTGGAAGATGGCGGCGAAGGTCTGCGCTACGAACAACTGTACACGTGCGGCTACAACTTAGTGATCCGGAAACAAGGAAGGCTGCTCTACAGTGAAGTATGCAAAGTCGTGATCCACCACTTGGAGAGAAAAGTAAGGCCAGCCATCCTTTTCTGTACCAACGATAGTTTCCTGAGAACACTAGTTCAAGCCTGGAACGACTACCAGATAAGCATGACTCGTATTAAGGAAATCCTTTTGTACTTGGAGCGTACTGATTTGAACGACAACATGGGTAGCGTTTACAACTTCGGGTTGCATCTCTTTTGCGACGAGGTAGTGCTCAACATAGACATACAAGACAGGCTGCGAGATACTGTCTTGCAAAAGGTGAGCCGAGCTCGCGTGGGTGAGGTGGTTGAGTGGCTGTTAATCGAGAACGCCTGCCAGATGCTGGTTGAACTGGGCATTGATTCGAGGTAAATATACGAGGAAGTCTTCGAGCGGCGATTCTTGGCCGAATCGGCTACGTTCTACGCTCTCGAAAGCCTAAAGCACCTGACAAAAAAGAGCGCGATCGACTACGTCCTGATGGCGGAGCAGTGCATGAAGGAAGAGTCGAAGCGGGCAAAGTATTTCCTGGGATGTGGCACCGAGGTCAAAATCCAGCAAGTGGTCTACCAGGAGCTAATTGTTAACCATGCGAAGGCCATAGTGGAGAAGGAGGATTCGGGCGTCGTGGCCATGCTGAAGAACAACAGGATGCGGGACCTCGCGTGCGTGCTTAGGCTGCTGAGCCACGCCGAGACCGGCCTCAAATCAGCTGCATTGTGTGGGAGCAAGTATCTTCGTGAGCTGGGCTGCTCACTCATGGAGGAAGACTGCTACAAAAAAGACTCGTCTTCCTTGGTCAAAAAACTGATGGATCTTAAAGATCGCTTTCAACACCTCCTAATCAGTTGTTTCAACGACAGGCGCTATGTAAAAGCCATTATTAGCGCCAATTTCAAACACATCCTGAACGTGAACAGCAGCTCGGCCGAGCATGTGGCCTTGTATGCGGATGACTTGCTGAGGTCGGCGATTAATGGAAAGGGCAAGGAAGAGACAGATCGCCTTTTAGAAGAGGTCGCCGAGTTCGTAGGGTTCTTGGACGAAAAAGACAGGTTCGAAGATTTCTACAAGCAACACATGAAGGAACGACTGCTACGCAACAGGAGCGCGTCGGACTATGCCGAGCTAGCCATGGTCTCTAAGCTCAAGTTGGTGTGCAGTTCGGCATTTACCTCGAAGTTAGAAGCCATCCTGAAACGCAAGTCTGTGTGTGCTGGTGTATTAAAGTAGTTCAAGGACGCCTTGACGTTGTGAAAATTG
The DNA here is from genome assembly GCF_055883805.1 of Amblyomma maculatum. NCBI lineage: Eukaryota > Metazoa > Arthropoda > Arachnida > Ixodida > Ixodidae > Amblyomma > Amblyomma maculatum. The sequence continues at coordinate 14,676,202 of NW_028146738.1, forward strand.
GATGTGAAACCGGGCAAAAGATATGTTGGTGCAACCCCCCCCCACAAGGAGGCAAATAAAAAATGAAACAGCACTGCCATGCCGCCTGATTTTGGACTTCTGATGTCGAGAGATACTAATGCGTATGCGCCTAGTTACATTACTACAGCCGTTTCTTTTTCTTGGCTTAGAGCGTACGAGCTGATAAAACGCAGCTCGTACGCTTGGCGGAGGGAAGCCGAAGGTGAAGCATACATGCTTCTCTCTTTTACCTGATCAGATAGATTGCACGCAGCTGCGAGATTTCTTTTTGCTTTTGAATATGCTATGCTTCATCGCTTGTGGCAGTGCCCTTGTTACGCTTTGTAACTACTGCAGAAGCTTCGTAATTTTCAAGTTCGCTCGACCCGAGCAGATTCCTCCGGATAAGTGTGGACACACGTGATTGGCAAGGTGTTTCATTGCGGATCAGTGTAAACCTGTAAAATTGTAGACGAGACGAAAGGCGCATGTAAAGTCACGGACACGGCACTTTCTATCGTTACATGCGCCTTTTTGTCTCATCTGCATCGCGCAATTTTATTTAAATTACAGAATTCCACCCCGAAAAGTTCCCCGATAGTTTGCGGAGTGTAACCACGCGAACAAACGGTCTGTCTGCTTTCAAAGACAGCTCTCTGAAGCAGAAGGTATGTTCCTCACCAATCAGTTAGGACGCCTCGCTAGCCTTCCCGGCCGTTCTATCAACTGGTATCATTGCCTGTGGTCATTGCTTCGGATGTTTACGTCTCTGTCTCGGAGACAAACTGGTACATCTCTTTATTTATTCGACTTTATTTTCATATTAGTGACAGCCAACCCATAGTGACAAAATAATTTGTAATTCTGCATAGAACGACGTATTTTTCTTAAATGCCGCCATAGTGGACGTATCCAGTTGTGTACACTTGGTGCTATTGTACTTCTGTGCACTCGCATTAGCGGTCGTTTTTCGGTTTGTTTCCATGAAACAGCGGCTATGGTGGGAAGGAGAGACGGAAAGAGGAGGAGGGAAGGCAGGAACTTAAACCAGAAGAGTGCTCCGTCGGGCTACCCTGCACTGGAGAAGAGAAATGAGGGGACTTAAAAGGGGAAGAGAGTCTCAATTTGTCACTGATGAAAGAAAACAGTGCCTTGAAGACTTCGGGGGCAAATCTCTGGTCGCGAATTGACGATCTTATCCTCCGTTAAACGGCGAGAATCGACACCTTCTTGACCCTGAACAGCCCTCATTACCTTGAAGCCATGCCACAGAGGTCAAAGCCTGAGACTGCAGAGGAAATCAACGTCGACATCTTGCTGACAGGTCACTTCTGTTGCATCCTGCTTTTCATTTTCTGTTCATACTAATGTATCGCTTTCGTACTTATCTCGTGCATTTACTGGGTTATTTGCTTTATTCTGTTCACGTGATTGTAGCCTATAAATTTAGGTCTTTGAGGGAGCCAATTGCCAAGCAGCTTTCATTTATGGTTTGATAAATGTTTAGAGCACTGCGGTGACTTGCATTACAAAAACAGCCATGAAGACTGCAGAAATTTGGTTTCTCAATAGCATCAATCAAATCTTACTTTTTGTGGAGTATTGTATTAAAGGCATTGTGGAGGCTGTTCAGAAACTTTGCCGCCAATTTGCTGACGTTAGCGTGGTGTCTGAATGTCTGAAGAGGTCATGATGCAGTTATATTGTCACGGGTTCTATCGCTACCCGGACGGCAGTACAGAAGGACACGGTCAAAGGACGGGGTTGAGGCACAGGAGGCAGAGAGCAGGCGCTTGACCAGGCAAAAGCAGCGGCGTCCCAGAACCACGCGCACTCCGCAGAACTTCGTCTTCTTCTCCCTCCAGAACTGACACGGTTAGCGCGGGTTACAATATGAGAGGTTGGTATTGAATGCTCGGGATGATTTGGACTGCAGTGTTTCCATAAGATTTGCCGCGGATTTATTGAGGTGTTTTTATGGTTACATTTCTTACCAAAGGAAGCAATAGAAAAAAAAAAGGGAGGAAAAGGGGCTGCAAAAGCAAGGAGGCGGAGTAACAGGGGGCGAAAGAGGAGAATGGCTTGGAGCAGTGACGAGAATAATGCAATGCCAACTAGGAAATCGGCAAGTTAAGTACTCACCTAAGTATTTAGAATCTAACATTAAATCTATACTTGACATAGAAAATGCATTAATACATAAAACATATGCTAGGTCAACTGTACATTTTCTCATCTGAGGTCGATGCCAGCAGATCATAGATAAAGCATTCGCCACCATTTCATCAAGCGCGGTTTCACAAAACTTTGTGTAGTCATTTTCTTGAAAGAGAGACAAAATAACAAAAACCGCAATTGGTTTCAGCGATTAAGTTTCCTTTTAATCTATCTTCGAGGGGCACACACGCTTGCTCAGGTATAAAGGAAGCGCAGCGCGGTAAGCAGATTTGTATTTCCGCGAGTTAATTGTCTCGCAACGCTCAAAGATAGAATGATTGTATACGCACGACATTGTGTTCGCCAAAAGGGCGCTTGTGCCCATGACGTTGCTAACAAGAGCGACATCAATGCGTCATTTTGCGCATGTCGAGGAGATTGACCAAACTCATTCCCGATCATAGTTTGTGATCAGCGGACGTGAGAGCTACGCAAGTTCGGTCTTGTTTTCCCTTTCTTTTTCGCGTTTTAATACCGACACCGATTAATATTTGGCATCGCCCCATACAAGATAGTCGAAAGTTTGGTTTATTCTAGGCAGCAGCCCTATATTTACATGCGCAGTTAAAATTTGAGAATTTAAATTTAGCATCAATCCTGGTCACGCCAGCCTGGTCATTCACCATTACTCGATCTCACATATGCAATCAGGAAATGTTTCTTTTTTCTCTATTACATGAAAAATGCTGGCGCATATTCAATAACTCGCAAATAAAACACGAATCTTCCGTGAAAGTTTGCCCGAGCTGGATGACCAAATGAATACTTCATCCATAAGGTATTTTAGATGTTCCACCCTGCATGTAGGGAGCCTTTTACCTGAAATAGCGCTGTTGTGGACGACAAACGTGAGTTGTGCCGTTTTTCAGGGGAAAAAAGGGTAAGGTTCAGGGCAAAGAATGCAAAATATATGCATCGCTGTGAAAACACTGCCATACAGGAAAATTGTTCAATGCACTATAATATGCCAGCTAGCCTTCATTATAGCACTTTTTACGGAAACCAAAATTTACTTATGCGTATTTCTGCAATTCGAGTCCAAGAATGTGCATTGCGAAGAACGACGCCGTGACGACACCTTTTTGAAGCTGACTGTTTGCAAGGCATCAACATATTGTTACGGAGCGCAGTATCGAGAGAACGACGACGTGCTGGGGTGAAGAAGACGACGCTCAAGCTAAGCTGGATTCATTCTGGTGGGGTGTGCGTCTAACAGTGAACTAGCAATTACCGCTGTGTACTTTCCTTAACATTTGCTTTTGCTACTTGCAACCCTCAACAGAGTTTTATTCGTTACCCCCCCCCCCCCCTAATGTAATGCCCGCCCCAGGGCCCTTAAGGGACAAAATGATGATGATAAAAAGGAGTGATTGTAATATTGACCCCAGGGAAACACCACAGCTAATAACGGCTGGATTAGAAATAGCATTAGAATATTGAACAACTTGAAGTCTGTCAACAAGGTAGCTGCGTATTAAAGTTAAAGAGGTATCACAAATTCGCAAAGTTTCCAGTTTTTGAAAAGGAATGTTATGGCTAATAGTCTAAAATGCTTTTGTAAACTCAACAAATACTACTCCAGCGAACCTACCAATATCTAATGATGGCTTAATGAAATCCGTCAATTCAATTAGTGAAAGCTCAGTAGAATAATTTGGCCTCAAACCAAACTGATGAGGTGTACGAAGATTGAATTTCATGAAGTAGTTGGTTAGGCGAGTTACCACAAGTTTCTCAAAAACTTTGCTAAAGAGAGGTAGTGCATATTGTTATTGGGCGATAATTTGCTACGTTATTTCGCTCTCCTTTTGGGTACTATTTTACCTCGCTTAAGTTGATCAGGAAAAATGCCACTTCTAAACATAGAATTAATGATATGAGCAAGGACATGAACAATGATAGAAGCAACGAGTTTAGTCTTCTACGGATGAATGTTGTCTAACTCAGGACTTCAATGTTTAATTGACGTTAGAACAAGGCGCACTTCTTCAGGTGATGTTGGGCGTAGATAGAAGGAATGAGGACGAGTGACAGGAGGACAGTGAGATGACTGCAGAGCTATTCTGAGATCACTGAAAGCATTAGCGATGTCAACGTGGTTCGAAAAAAACATTAACTCCATCACTAGTATTAATAATGGGGGGCTGTGAATTAGACTGATTTACGAATTCTTTGTTGAGTTCCAGTTATTCTGATTGGTACTGCCATTTTCATGACCTAACCTTGGTAGTACCTACGTTTGGCTGCTTTCAGCACTGCTTATAGGTGATCGGAATACGTCTTGAATCGTTTTAAAAGGGTCATATTAAACGGCTGCGATTTAAAAGGGTCATGGCAACGATTTTGGAATATAAACTGTTTATTGCACCTTATTCCCGATATGCCAAGCAACTGAACCTCAATTTTTCAGCTCCACCGGAGCTGCAAACATTTTTAAAACTAGTATTTTCATTTCTTCGTGAACATCTGGCTGATCTGGCCACCGGCGTAGCCGGTGACGACATAAAACGACGCTGCGTTGTCTGCGGCATGTTCTGTGCGCTAGCAGCGTCAAACAATAGTTACACAATGGCTATGTGGCGGATCAAAATAGAATCATGTCACTAACCGCGGTTACCGCAAGCTGATTTTCGACCCCTCTTAGCGCTTTTAACGTAGGCAATAGCGACGCCTCTGGGCGGGATTCAGGAGCAAAGCAGCGCCCGAGTACGAAAGCCCCATGAGCTGTCCCGTTCGAACAAAGTACACACTGTACACTGAAACACGTCTCTAAAGCAACACATGCAGTGTGAATAGAGGGCCGTCCAAAGGCGTTTTTGTACAATCTTCGAGTAGCACCCGACAGCGCATCAGTGTAATGTATAAGTGCGGCTAGCTACATCGAGGTGCCCAATACCCTTTCCCGTGCGTCGCATCGTTTACACTACACGTTGTCAGGTCCAAGTCTGGCCGCAGCCGCATCATGAAAGCAGACGACAAGCTCATGAGGCTTACAACACAAAATGCCGCAAGCTTGCAGCAATGGTGCAGCCCGCGAGCGCGGCTGACGACGTACGGCGCCTGGCCATCTGCTTCTCCCTAATCGTCGCTAGGCTTACATTGCTTTGGCATAGAAGCAAAGCGGATGGCACTTTGTAAGTCGTCAGCGAGGCGTTTTAGTAAAAGGGTTAATCGATCATGAAACTCCTTCTCAACCCCACTTTTCTATAGTGAAGAAAATTATTATTTTGGGCGAAGCCTTAACATCGGAGCTCGCGTACGTGAACACGGGCCTGTTGCGCCACCTCGGGCCAAGCTCAGCGCGGGCAAGCAATTGACCTACAAGGAGCCAGATGAGAAACAGTCGCTATTGGAAAAAATTGTCTTTATCGGACACCGAACCACTGCTCCCCCGATCCCCAGCCGAGCTCAAAAGTCACAACTCCACTTTTAATCGCATTGAAATTTACAATGTTCACATAAATAACCTGAGCCTTATTTGACTAAGGTAACACGACTAAAATTCCTTTATGTCTTCAATTGATTTAGGCCTTTAAATGAGAAATGCACAGCGTAATATGATAGGTAGATAGTGATGAGGACAAGAGACATTAACCAGAAAGGCCTCCGGTTGGAAATCCTAAACTGGGGAAGAGGGATAAGAAGAGTAAAGATAGGAAGAGAAAGGGGCTTCGCACATGCAGCATAGTCAGAGTTTGTCACTCAAGCCGGTGGCAGTTAGAAAAGTAAACAATGCCATGTATAGCTTGAAAAGAGTCGACTGCCGTGGCCATGGACGAAGGATCTTATCCGCCAATAAAGGGAGAGGATCGAGACAGTCCAGCGCACAACACAGGTCATATTTTTGACTCACAAATGTAGAATATTCACATAGGAGATGTTCGATTGTCTCTCCACAGCCACAATTTTCACTACCAGAGTTTTTGGCCATTCCAATATTGAAAGCATACTTGTTGGTGAACGCAACATCGAGCCACAAACGGCAATGGAACGTTCCTTCACGACGCACTATCTTACTGGGAAAGCAGTTGAGGCGCAGTTGAGGATCCAGGGCCTTGAGGCGGTGGTTGCAAAACTCTCTCTTGTTCCACGCTGAAAGTGTGATCTCCAGGTCGAAAGAGGGAAGCCCACATGATGCGTCAGCTATCTATATGGAGATTTTAACTGGAACGCCACAATGGCATCCTCATCCGCCTGGTGGTTTGCACTGATGGCAGTGTCCTAGCAGCCACTGAAAAATTACGTTGTGAACTTTAAATCTTGCGAAATTTTAAATATAAAGATGACGTTTTAACCTGTATCAATATTCACTTGTCTGGTAGTACCACAGACTCCGCGGAACTGGTCAGATTAACATAGCCATCTGTGTAGACCTGTTTGTGATTTTGATGTTTAAAGTGGAGATAATCATTATTTAAGAGCAGGTGGTGTTATTTTGGCCTTCTTCGTAATTTTAGGAATCACATTTGTGTTCCTGGTTCGTGTAGACTGTATATAGGGGAGCATGGTCTTATAGCAGGGGCGAAGTGGGAAGGAATATAGGTGCAATGACCTTCTATAACTTTGGCGAATGCCGTGCATGGTCTAATTACTGGAATGCTTGCTAGATGATGACTAGGCACCTTGGTAGGGACCGAATATGCGTTATGATCGTGTCAACAGCAATATATGTGGTAAAAAGATGATCCAAGAACAGGGCTGCGGTTGAGGCACATTTAGGGAGTCCACGGCATACACGAAGAGCTTGAGCTTGGAGAATTTGTAGGGTCCTGAGGTTCGTTTTTAATCTTATTAAATATGGGGAATCTGCACAGAAACAGTGACCGGTAAACTTGGAGCATCGAATTCCCTGGTGTGCCCCAGGACTGTCTTCCGAGGAAGGAGAGAACTTGGACAGACGCTACAAGTTTGCCTCTCATTTCTCTGAGATGAGCACTCCACGAAAGATTTCTATCAATGTCAACTCCAAGGAATCGGTGGCTTCTCTTGTCGGTAATGAATTTGCCATTGATAAATATGGGGTAACGTGACATTGTTTTACGTGCGTTTGGCGCAAGGGAACACTTGTCGGTCGGAATATCTGGGCCTTGCAGACTGAGGTACGAGGTCAATATCGTTGAGGCCTTTTGCAGCCTCGCACGAACTTTGGGACGAGTCACAATGAATGTCCAAATACATATATCATCTACCCAAAACTGCCACGCACGTAGGCAAACACTTAATGAGAAACAACGCAGGCACACGCTACCAACTATAATACAAAACTGGACCTGAACTTCATTTTTCACACTCAACTATAGTTTGCTCCTCTACTCCCAAGTACATCACACTCGCACACCTCTTTTTTCCCGAGCAAGTATGTCTAACCAGCAATAAATGTTATCAACCCTCACATCCAAGGCAATGTTCAACTCGTCGCACAAGCTGTATATCTGACACATATTGTCTGCATAGATGGAGATTTGAGCAGATTGTGGTAATAAGTCTACGAAGCTGAAGATTGTTGGGCTGAGCATTCAACCATTTGGAACTTTGCGCGAAATTCGATGTAGAGACCTTGGTACGCCTTCAGTCTGAACATAAAGGGACCTGTCTGACAGGTAGCTGCTTATCCAGCTGAACGTGCGGCCTCCAATCTCAGCAGCTATCAGGGTGTCCAAAATGGCCTGATGTAGTAAGCGCCCTTGATCTCCAAAACAATGCTACGTCAATCGTTTCAAAGCCTGTTTGGTTGTGCACCGACATTACGAGGTCAACCACACTGTCGATATAGGAGGGGCCATGGTGAACCCCGATATAAAATTTGGAAAAATTTGGTATTACTCCAGGTACCATTCGACGCGTGATAGTAACAATTTTTCCATGAATTTACCGAAGCAGCTGGCCAGTGCAATTTTACGGTATGCCGCACGGTGTAGTTGTGATTTCCCCGGTTTCGAGAGATAAACTAGACGATTGGTCTTCCATTGTTTAGGAGCTGTGCCATCACATTGACGTTTTGTAATTATTCAAAAGATACCGTCAAGACTCATGGCCAATGTTAGATACTGCGGAGAATGTCACACTATCGGACCCTGGCGATGATGACTCTCTACAAGATGCCAGCGCAGCATCTTGTTCCTCTGTCGTGTTTTAGGCAAGACAACTGAGGCAGCATAGCCCAGACAGGAACGGCTTTATTCCGTGATAACGGAAACGAATGAAAATGTGCTGCGGTGGCTGGCGCAGCGCGCTTTAATAAGCCACCTTATCACAGTGGCAAGGGTGAGCGGAGAGAGCGTGGCTGAGGCGAGGTAGTTCCGCAGCTTTGATAACACTTCGCGATACCACATCCCTCAGCACTTATTTGCAGTTCAAAACAAATTCCTGTTCACGGCACATAGCGGTCGGGTGGTCTCCTCTCCCGAAGTGGGTACCGCCGTTCTGCAGGTTCTGTATCCGAATGGCGGTCTTGCACTCCAGCCTGTTGACGGGGAGACCGGCAGGACTCCGCTTGCTCATCAGATTCCGGGTATGGCGCCAGAGGAGCAGATGTGCCTTCTTCTGGAACCATTCGGACGATGTGGTTCTTGTGGCGAACCCACTGAAACATACCTCTAGGAGTTACGACACTTAAGCGGTACGAGACTGGACCAGTTTGCGCCAAAATGGTCGCTGAAAACCATTTTTCTCCGCACTTGAAGTTTCTGACCTTTGCACTATCACCAACCTTAAAAAGTCGCTCTTTGTGATAGCATGACTTACGCCTTAAGGTTTGGTCAAACTGCTTAGCCGATACTTTTGATTGGATTGAAGGTTTTACAAGTTCCAACCTTGTGCGAAGACGTCTGCCAAGCAGGAGGAGTGCAGGAACTTCCCCAGTGGTTGTATGAGGAGTGTTGGGATACGCCAAAAGAAAATCAGCGATAGCTGCTGCTTGGATGATACGGCGCTGTGCGAACATGACGGGTGCCAATGCTGCGCATGTATTTTGAGAACGCGTCCGATGTGAATTGTGGACCGTTATCCGATACAAGCGTCTCTGGAAATCCGAAACGACAGAAAAGTTCATGAAGACAGTCAATGGTTTTCTCTGCGGATGTATCTTTCATTTCAAACACTTCTGGCCACTTAGAATGAGCGCCTATGACTATCAAGAGCATCGCACCTCTGAATGGGTCTGCGAAGTCGACGTGAACCCGTTCCCAGAGCCGGCTAGGCCACGCCCATGGATGAAGCGGAGCAGGGCACGGCATGTTGCGCTGCGACTGGCACGACTGACATGCACTCACTTTCTGTTCGATGTCTCTGCCAATTGTTGGCCACCACACGTAACTTCTCGCACACTCCTTCGTCCTGGCGATTCCAGGGTGCCCCTGGTGCAGCTCCTCAAGCATGAACGACTGGAAGCGCTCAGGAATGACGACACGAGTTCCCAGCACCAGGCATCCTTGCTGCAAAGACAACTCCAAACGTCTGTAGAAAAACAGCTTCAGTAAGTCATTCGGAGCGCGATTCGGCCAGCCGCTCAAAACGTACTGCATGATTGCTTTGAGTACAGGGTCACGACTGGTCTCACGTGCTATTTCAGGGCAGTTTACTGGAAGCGAGTCAAAACGCAGAACGTAGAATTTATCTTCCGGTGCTTCATCATCATTGCCATGCAACGGCAGCCGCGAAAGGCAATCCGAGTCCGCGTTTTCTGCTGACGACTTGTACTTGAGTGTGTAGTTGTAGGCAGATAACAAAACGGCCCAACGCTGCAATCTCGCTGCAGCTATCGTAGGAATGCCTGTTTTGGGCCCCAGAACGGTGTGCAATGGCTTATTATCGCTTACGAGGATGAATGAACAGCCATAGAGGTAGTAGTGAAACTTTTTCACACCGAAAATTAAGGCGAGTGCCTCTTTCTCAATTTGGCTGTAGCTAGCCTCTGCCTTAGTCAATGTTCTTGATGCGTATGCTATCGCCTTCCACATACCATTTGGTAGGACGTGAGAGAGCACGGCTCCGATGCCGTATGCTGATGCGTCGCAAGACAGCTGTAGTGGCAATCCGGGCTCGTAGTGGGTAAGCACGGGTGGCATGGACAGCAACTTCTTGACTTCATCGAAGGCGTCCTCGCATTCCCTGCTCCACACCCAGGGCACATCACTGCGTAAAAGCCTGTTGAGGGGTGCGATTACACTGGATATGTTCGGAATGAACTTTCCATAGTAGTTAACTAGGCCAAGCAGGGACCACAGCTGATGCTTGTCCTTTGGCCTCGGTGCCTTTGAAATAGCTGCCACTTTGTCAACGGCTGGACGCACGCCATCAGCGCTTACAATGTGACCGAGGTACTGAAGCTGGTCCTTAAAGAACTGACATTTAGGCGTCTTCACTTTAAAGCCTCTTTCTGACAAGCGTTTCAGAACAGCTTCGAGATTACGCAGGTGCTCTTCATCAGTCTTTCCCGTTACGAGGATGTCATCAATATAACATGCAACCACTTCGAGTCCTTTGAGCATGTTATCCATTATCCTTTGAAAGATTGCAGGAGCTGATGCCATGCCAAAGGGTAGGCGGTTGATGACGTACAACCCTTTGTGTGTATTTAGCGTCAAGTATTCTTTCGACCGTTCGTCCATTTCTACCTGCTGGTATGCTCTGTTGAGGTCAAGTTTCGAGAACTTCTTTCCTCCCGCAAGGATTGCAAAAAGCTCATCTGCTCTTGGAAGCGGATAATGCTCAGTGTCTAGAATTGGATTCAGGGTGACCTTGTAGTCACCGCACAGTCTTATCGAGCCATCAGCTTTAATGACCGGCACAACCGGCGTAGCAAACTTGCTGCTAGCCACTGGTGAGATAACGCCAAGCTTTTCTAGCTTCACAAGTTCCTGTTCTACTGCCGGACGTAATGCGAATGGCACAGTCCTTGCCTTCAAAAATCTAGGTTCTTAATTGTCTTTGAAATAAAGAGTAGCTTTATCACCATTTATCTTGCCCAAGTCTTCGCTGAACAGTTGCGTGTACTTTCGTAGCAAGGCCTGAAGTTTCTCCGACGACTCTTCGGTCGCACAAGGCAAACTCCTAACGGCGTTCAGCTCCCAGATACGGCTCCAGTCAAGCCGAATCTTTTGTAGCCACTCTCGTCCCAGAAGTGAGTGTCCGTCTTGTGGAACCACGTAGAGCGGTAGGCGCTGCTTTTGGCCGTTCGTTTCGACGTTGACTTCAAGCACTCCAATGGGCTTGATTACTTCACCCGTGTACGTGCGTAGTCGAAGACTGGTTCGTTGCGGGTGCAGATCTGGAAAAAGCCTCCTGCAGTGGTTGCGTGAAATTATCTAGACAGCAGCTCCGGTGTCCAGCTCCATCTGTAACGGTACGCTGTTAACTTTGACTGTCACCATAAAAGGCACTGCACGTGTGTCTAAAAGCAAGTTTTGTTTGCCTGTTGAATGAGCTTACTGTGAGCGTTTTCACACGTCGCGGACGACTTGTGCAAACTCGTTGAATGTGTCGCTTCTTTTGGCACTTATAACAAGTTGCTTGCGAATGTGGACAAGATGGTGCTCCGTGTTTGGGCGAACCGCATCGATAACATGGTACGGCCTTTGCTTCGGGAGTTGGCCTTCAGCTAGGCATTTTATGTATATCGGCATTCCTTTGCTGCACTACGTGCGCTTATGTCGCGTTTCGCACTGCCGCTTCAAAACACAAGGCACGCGCGACAGCTTTTTGGAAAGTTAGGGCATTATCTTCGGCAAATAAATGCCGTTGGATGCCGACGCAGTGCAACCCGGAGACAAATCGGTCGCGCAGTGACTGATCCAAGAACTCACCGAAGTCGCATGTCTGAGCAAGGTGTCTTATCTCGGCCACGAACTCCGATATGGTTTCAGTTTCTTTCCGTGACCGGCGGTGAAATTTTGCTCTTTCGCCGGTGACCGACGGCTTCGGAGACAAGTGATTGCGAAGTAGCGTTATGAGTGTTGCATAGGGCTTAGACGAGGGCTTATCAGGAATAGTCAGTGACTTGAGAAGTGCGTAAGTTTCCGGTCCGATCAAACTCAGGAGCACGTCTACTTTTAAGTCTTTCGGAACTTTGTTAGCACGCAAATATGCTTCTAACCGCTCTTCATACGAAAGCCAATCAGTCGTAGAATCATCAAAATGCTCAACTTGCCCGAAAGTAGTCATGGCGAAGGTGTTCCCGTTGCTGTAGATGCTACAGTTCTTGGTCTTGTGCCGAAAGTCCTCAGTGGGCGTAACACCGGCGCAGATATCCCATCCTCGTCGCCATTATGTCGTGTTTTAGGCAAGACAACTGAGGCAGCATAGCTCAGACAGGAACGGCTTTATTCCGTGATAACGGAAACGAAAGAAAATGCGCTGCAGTGGCTGGCGCAGCGCGCTTTAACAAGCCACCTTATCACAGTGGCAATGGTGAGCGGAGAGAGCGTGGCTGAGGCGAGGTAGTTCCGCAGCTTTGATAACACTTCGCGATTCCACACCTCCATGGAGAAAGAACGATCCATCCGTGAATCCCGCGAAGGTGGGACGTCACAGCAATGCAGCGTTGTGGATGCGCTCTAAGCGACTGTTATTCTTGCGCCGAAAGACTAATTCTACCTCACTGCGTCTTTGGTGGAGCGCGAGAGATGTGAACGGGAGACGCTGAGGAGGCGATGTGCGAAAGCCACGAATGACACTCCAAACGCGTGATGAAGCCTTGCGTGGATCTATGTTTTCACAAAAAGACTTCCAGCGTTGTGTCTGTAGGGCTTGAATTCTGCGCTGAACCTTCTTATACGTGCGCCTTGCATCTCTGTAGTCGAGGTGAGACATTGTTAGTCTGTATTTACGCTCTGCCCTCCGAAGTTGTCGAAGTCGTTGTAGCTCAATGTCAAAATTGGGGCAGTTTGGAATTGGGTCAAATGAATAAGTAGCGTGTTGTACGGACTCCTTAATTTTTTCTTCAATACCTGTGGATAATCCTTCTGTGTAGGCATCCTCCATTCGTGCTTCAAAAAGCGACCAGTCAATGCGCTGCATATGTTTGACTAAGGGGGATGTGGCACGGCCGGCAATAATCAGGTAAGTTCGGATATGGTCGCTGCCATGAGTTTCTACATTTCAAAGCCCAGGATACTGCTGATAACGCATTCCGCAGCAAATGTCAATTCCAAGCAGCTGCCATAAGTCACTCCACGTATATAAGTAGAGCTCCATCGTTTAGGCACTGCAGGCCATGGTCAGAGGCGAAAGACTCAAGCTTTCTCCCTCTAAGGTTCATCCTAACACTTCCCCACAATGAATGGTGAGCACTGAAATCACCTATAATTATCCACAGGCTTGATGTGACTGCCATCAAAGCACTCAAACTTTCGGTGTCAAAGCGGCTTGATGATACCGAGAACACAGTCGCAAGCATAGAAGTGAGGTTCCGAATCTTCAGTGACACAAACATTCTGATTCTGGTAGTTAGAGGGAACCATATAGTGCGCATATGCAAGCTCGGGCCGAATGTACACGATACCCTTGCTGGTTCTTCTGCGTGTTGGCGATGCAAATGCCTCATAACCAGATATTCGTAAAATTGTTGTTTAATTCATTTCACAAAAAACACAAAATTGGAAGTAATATTTGTAAACATATTGCTGAATATCTGAAATTATGGACTGGAGTCCACGGGCATTCCATTGAAAAATAAAGGCTTGCTTTATTTTATTTTGCAAAGATATATTCGGCGAAGCCAATGCCTTCCACTGTAAAGCTACAAGAACCGGACGCAGTGTGTCTATTACTTGCAGTGCGTATTGTGCTGCTGACGTGCGCAGGTCGGAAAGAAGTGCATGCATGCATTCATCAGTGACGTGGGCATTGCGGTTACTTGTAGGTCTTGGTTACGGTTCGAAGAATGCGTTTTGGCTGGATCAGTCCTAGGCATTGGACGCTTGGAGTGCGACAATGATCCAGCCCCGGTGGTCGTAGAAGTTATGGTAGTGGTGGCCAAGTATTTTCTGGCGCAGCAGGTTCCTCGGTATCAGACACCGGGTTCCCTTGGTTTAGTATGATTGCTGGTGGAGTCGGAGCAGTTGCAGTAGCGCTTGGGAGTTTGTCTTAATGCGTATTTTCGGGTTGTGAGTTTCTTTGACGACATTCGTCGGCGCGAACGACATCGCCGTTCCTTAGCAGCAGCTTTGTGCGTAGAATGATCCCAGCAGAATTTCTTCATACGGGGCAATCTGTAGATGAAGAATCGCGAGGGCGGCGGCAGTTGGCGCACTTTAAGGTCGTGGCACAGCAGATGTCACCGCTGTGTGGCTCTGAGCATATCGGGCACATGATGGAGTTGCTACACACAGCGCTCACGTGGCTAATCCTCATACACTTCCTGCACTCTAAAGAGTTAGGCACGAACGGTCGAACTGGGTGGCGAAAGCGCCCAACCTTCATGTACGATGGTATGCAGTCACTGTTGAAAGTCGGCTTGATGCACGTAGATCGTCCTAGGCGCCGAACAAGGGTTATTGAGATGTTATTGGTTACCAGCTCGATTAACATAGACAAATATGCGTCACAGACGGCGATATGAAAGTTGTAAATTACCCCAGTCTTAGTTCCAGTCTCTTGAAGAGTATAGGGCGTACGCTAATATTCCGGAGTTTAGTGATGGCCGGACACACTGTCTAGTGCGCTTCGCTCCTTGACATCAGTGGCAATGACGTTTTTATAGGGGTTTATACTCATGTCGTTGATCCCTCCCGGTACTAGGCTAAACCATATATGGATATGGTTTGCCTTTTCAGGGGTTTCAAATTTTCCGTCAGTTGCTCTGGCACGAACTAAGATGTACCGGGACACTTCATGCTGTGAGGATCGTTGATGTACTTGACAAGGATGACTCCGCTTGTCTGCGCATCCTGCGCTTGGCCCCCTTACTGATGGCGCTACTTGCCGGCCGGTGCTTTGCCACCTTACTGATGACCACCTTACTAACTCCTCGACCGACCCTTCATCGGTCGAGCAGTCATCACTTGGCGCCGAGTACACATCAGTGTCCTGGCTCCGTGAGTCGCTCGGGTGGTAGATATGCGCTTTCTATGGATGGGTGATGCCGACCCACCAGGTTCCAAGGGAGGCCTAGATGACACACCTTCCACCACAGTGACGAAAAGGGAGCGGCGGCTCCATGATATGGCGCAAATTATAAAAGAACTACAGAGACGTGAGTGCAGCGTTCTCATACAAAACAACTTCGTATAATATGATGTCTCTTTGAGCACAATGAGTCAGAAAGGAGTTATGCTATGGCTATTGAAAATGCTCTTTACGAGTATTACTGCGGGCTATTTGCCCATCAGCCTGTAAATTATGTCCAGTTTAAGGTAGAATGTCTCCCTTACAGACGAAAGTTGGTGATAAATTGAGAAAGATTTTGGAGCAACCATTTTCTCTTACCGAAGTTTCCAATGCAGTACACGGCCTTAACCCTGGTAAATAACAGCCCCTGAAGGATTGCCAGCTGCGTTTTACAACACCTAAAAAAAGAACCCATACCCTCTTTAACAAATGCCTTAAATGAAGCGTATGACATGAAACTCTTTTCAAACTCATTTTTACGCTCGGATACAGTATTATTACCTAAAGCATTAAATATCCTGTGGCGGTTTAAGAGGGGACGGTATTCCGCTCCACCGCCACTCCGCGGATGCAACGTTCTCGTTAGCGACCCGCGGGGTGTACAAAAGGGACAAGGATGAGGTACGGCTGATCATTACTACTCGCATGCTATTTATTGCACTTGCAAATAATACAGAGCATGCCGGCTATAAATCAACAAGGTTTCCCTTGGAAGGGGCAAGACTACGTAAGAAGGACTTCTGACTCACCGGCTGGGGACCGGGTGTGCGACTTCGGCGGTGGACATTTGCACGCGCCGTGAATTTGGCGGCCTTGATCTCCCGAGCGCGCCGCATTCTTCGGACAACACCATATACTATGGCGTCTGCCGTGGGAGGCGGCGAGAGCGTGCGGTATTTACCGGTCGCTTGGCTGTTGGGGACCAGAAGACGGGTGGTCGTGCACGACGGGTCCTCCCGTGTGCTCCGCGTACTCCGTGCCCGTTATCCCTCGGAATTTGCCGGGAGAAACGGCGGGAGACGACCGCTAGAGTTGCCGGCGGGATACAGAATCTCTCTGTTATCTTCTCGTGGGAATCCGCGTAGACGTCCAGGTGGCGCACCCATCGCTAGATCTCCGTCCCCCAAGGGGAGGTATTTACCTTCTCTTCTCCCAGCCTGCGCTGCCGCGACGCTCGCTGGGGTGGTGGTGATCGGTCGCAGCGAAGGGGGAGGCAACTGGTTTTCCACAATCTTTACAGATGATCCAACCATGCTGAGGCAAGTAAAATCCTATCGTCCGATTGGTCAAACGAAAGTTGATTATAAAATTTACATGACAGGTTTGGCAAAAAGGCATCAAACTGCGATGAGAGATACTGTGGCCAGTGTTCTAGAAGTGTGTGATTCTACGCAGGCATGTGTTGCAATGATGCAAGGTGACGTGTAAAATGCGTTTGATCGTATCCCTTACAATATTCTGTCTTTGCAAAGGCTCTAGCGTAACAATGATAGTAGTAATGACTACGGTGATGCAGTTCGGGATTATCTTAAATTATGATAGCAGCAATTACAATAACGGCGCATTTATTTGTTGATGATGATAGTGGCGATAGTGATGATGATGATACCGGCTATGACACTGACAATGTAGGGAATGAACACAGCCCTGTAAGATGCTTGCGCTACAACCGTTCTTAGGCAGACCTAAATGCGATACACGATTTCACATAACCCAACTGGGCTTGGCAGGTTAAATATCAGCCATGGTTGCTGCCGTTTCCATGGTTGCACTTGCCACAAGTGGTTAATGTTTTAGATCCCTAAACCATGTACGCCTGTTCCAAACCGCTCCTTTTTAAGTTCTAGGAACGTCCATATAAAGCTCCGCGCACGGTGGTTGTCTTCGTGAGAGACGAAGAACTATACCTTTTTGCGGCACACTTAGCCGAGTCGGAGCCAGGTCGAAATCGATCCTTCTCCGTGAGGTAATAGTTATGTTCTCGCCGTAGCCAAATACTCAAATTATTCAAGACAGTAGGTCTAAGCATCATTCTGCAGCTGCAGTCAAAGGTTATGCGTCAGTCGGTCCTGCACATTTTATGATATCGGCGCATATTACATGGACATGAATAAAGACGAAGAGGCTATACTTGTGCATATTTCGTTTGCACACAGGACATACCCCGTGTCTCGACAGTATTATCGATCTTATGTTTCTTGTTCTTAGGCGAACATATACATTTTAATTCGCTCTTATTTTTGCTGCGCAAGTTGTTGCTACGGCAATTTAGCGTAAGTTAAATGAAAAGTAATTGAGTTATCGATATATCAAATCTTGAAAGGAAAAGGAAGTGGTGTCAATATGTGTCTAGGTCTGTGTCCGGTATATTCGGTGCCAACGCCTAACTGATCGCGTATAAGAAATATAATGTTCCAGAGGGGTCCATATATCGCTGGAAACGTGGCCGAGCTACCACCGTTGCAGGATTTTCGATCTTATAACTGGTTCGGTTTTACCGCTGGAAGAGCGAACCTCAACCCGTTTTGCACCGTATTGGCCATGAAAACATCCCTTTTCCTGTATTCCGTGCATGAATGAAGACTGTTCCTCGCCTCTCCACAGGTATTTTCAGTCGGAGAGCCTGTCTCAAAACGAATTTGTTACGCATTAAAGACGTTTTGAATTCCCGAAAATGCCTGGCCTGCTCAGTAATCGGTTCCTTCACCTCGATGAAATAAAATGGCATGAAATATTCCTTACATCATCAAACGTGATAGGTTATATTCTTGACAGAAACCTGGCAGTATCAAAATCACCGCGAAACTTGTAGCGTTGGCCAACCGGACCGAGATCAGTCGATGACGATTACTGCTAAATGGCTTTCATTTAATCACGCAAAGGCCTTGGGCAACAGAACTAGTCGACGGAAATTGCACGCATGTACAGGATAGAAAAAAAAAGCAACAAGAACCGCGAAACCATAATTGAAACCTCCAATACGATACTACAATTCCTACAATTTATGGATGGAGTATGGAAACGAGGTAGAATAATTTCAGAGTGGAAACATGCTAAATGGATCTCTATTCTAAAACATTGAAAGAAAATTGAAGTAGGCAACCTCAGGCCAATAAATACCCTATCGTCGTGAATGGAGCAGCTGATCGAGCATCTGGAGTATGCGGAGGAAATAGAGGTATTTACCAGAACAATACAAGGATTAGGAGCAAGCTTTCCAAGCACGATGTAATTGTTCAACTCAAACCAAACATCAGAGACCCATTCCATAGAGAAAGAATGAATAAGTGAGGACACTCCGATAGACCCGAGTCGCCCAATCGACTCTAGCGCGCCTAGCGGTGTGTGAAACCAACTTGCCCACGCTTTTGGATGCTTCCGGTTTCGGTTTCACTGGCGCGAATTTAAAATTGCGCCACCCAGTAAATTTGAGCGCACCCAAGGTGTGTGAAAGCAACTGGCACACACTTCTTATTTCGGTTTCACTGGCACAAATTTCGAATTGCTTGCCCACGTTTTTCTATGGGGGATAGAATGTCTCATTAATTCTCTTTCGCGAATTTCGTCTTCCCAAAATTATTTTCAATGTAAGATGTACTGAAACGTGTACTTATAATAGGCAGTCGAGGATTTATATATCAGCAAAGGTTCTTTCTGTCTGGCGCTATTGTCTTCTTTTTGGAGCAAGTAGTCATTCTGAATGCAATGATTAATAAAGAGACGGAGTGTCGAGGACCTTTTTTAATTTCAGGGCAACTAAAAACTGACCAAAAAATCTGGGCACCAACCAAGACCAGCGTGGCGGAGACAGGCTCGATAGAAATGCAACTGTGTTCCTTAACATAATCAAATCTGAATAGCTATAATAACAGAGAGAACACAAGGCAAAAATGTCAGTGCATGGCTAGTGCTTGCACAAAAAAGTGAACCAAGATGGACTCGCTCAAAAGTACAGGTAATGCTTTGCAGCTAGTACAGAGATGTAGTAATAAAAGGTGCTCCAATTTCGGCTGCCCGTTTCCTTTTTTATGCACCACTTTGTCACACGTTTGAGCCTTTTGTGAGCTGTAAATTATCGTCAGCAGTCCAAATATCATGAAGAGAAAATAACTATTATCCTCACTGTCCTGCTGTCTCACTCCATACGGAAGAAACTTATCCCTGGCTTCTTGTGCGTTTTGTCGTTCTTCTGGCACCACAACACAGAGCTGTAGCTGCCGTGGGAGGGACAGCCGGGCGGCATGGCAGAATGGTCTGAAAAATGTCAATACGCGCACGTGTTATTTTGAATTGCCAAACCATATTCACAAGTCATAACTATGCTAAAATTGTTTTCAATGGAGTAGAAAACAGCTGCGCCATACAAATACGCTGGCGCAATGACACACGTAATAGGATGTGACTGATTTCACACTAAATAAGAGCTGACTACAGGCGCAGATAAATGATACCCGAAATATACATATGAGCCCTGGATTTGAAATACGCGCCAATTCTGCGCTTGCACCACGAGCAAAACAACGTTCCCTCAATTGTCAGAGTAACAAACAGGGTGAAAGTTTCATAAATGCGCACGGCAAGCTGCACCGCGAAATAAGTGCATGCTCTATATATATTCGTGCTCTGGCCCCTCATGCCCCCTCATCCCATCCTCTTACTGTTGTAATCAAACCTGCAGGGGCACCGCGCTTTAAATGCCGTTCTGCGCCTCATAGAAACAACCCACTGTGATGTAAAACACTACAGCAGCCTGTGCTGATCTTTATGTCGGTGTTTTCAAGCAGAAAAACGTGTCTCACCTGTTGTCCAGCAAGCCCAATGTCGTTTGGTGCTTTGCAGCAATACCGAGCTGACAGAAGAGACAGAAGAGACAGAGCAGACGACTTGCAGTCCTGCATGTTTCTTGAATAAATTACATCTTAATATGTATGTCAAAATAGTAACCATAAAGCATAGGATAATTGTTTAACAACCAGAAATTTGTAGGCTTGAATTCAAAAAGATTTTTTTCCTGGTCGTTCTCTTGGCATCGGGTGAGAATACTAGATGCAATACTAGAAACTAATAAACTAGGAAACAAGGGCACCCCACAAGGCTTAGTTCTCTCCCCCTATTTCCTTCATCCTGGCGTTAAAGAACCTTGCATGACTATTGAGGACTGTTAAAGGCGTTAAACATACGCTATATGATGATGATATTGATATTGAATATCATAATATCGACACACCAAGGCAACAATAGAGAAATAGAAAAAAATCTCCAACAAGTAACCGACATTGTTGAAAAATACGTAGAATGGCCAGGGCTAAAATGGTCACCGAGCAAATCCGAATTTCTGATAATCCGGAGTACAAAAAAAAAAAAAAAAAAAAAATGGTAGAATTAAATGGCGCACCATTAACCAGAGCGGACAAAATCAGGGTCCTGGGGCCAATAATCCATGACAATAGAGAGAAACGTGAAATAATAAAGAGACTTAAGTCAATAATTATCATGACACCCAGGTTAATAAGGTGAATAGCCAACGAATAAAAAAAACGGGGGTTAAGAAAGATTTTTGCCGAATTATTCAGGCTTTCGTGAAGCAGAATAGTGTTTACTATCCCATCCTTAAGCTAACGCTGGAAGAAAATAAAAAAATAAAAGGGCTCATTGGGCAGGCATATAAAGCCGCGCTGAGGCTACCACACTGCACCCCGACGAAAAGACCTCCTAAACTTGGTCTCTACAATAACACCACGGAATTATGGGAGGCACATATAATAGCACAGATTTAAGGAGGCTCACCACCACATCCATGGGATGGAAGATCCGGGGTTACCTAGGACTACGAGATAGAATCCAGGAAAGAAAAGCTCAAGTAAACCTGCCGACTGAAGTGTGGAATGCACTCAATAATAAACCGCTACCAAAAAACATGCGCCCTGCTTGTCATGAAAGAGGAGAAGAGCAAAGAGCAAAGGCGCTTGAGGCCAAGTTAGAAGTTTCTGAATAGGCACTTTATGTAGACATGGCGGAATACGAAGGAGACAACTCTTTCGCACTCGTGGGCGTTGACGACTTGGGGAAAACATTATTGTCCGGTTTGATAAAAAGAAACAACTCAGGTACGACAGGTAATGCCATGGTAATGGTCAGCGCCAAACCTGCCACCAGAACTAGTGACTCCAAAGCCGCTCTAAACAATATTGCGAGGGGGATGATATCCAAGGAGACAGACCGAATATTAAGATATCAGGACTGGAACGAAAACGAGGTGGAAATTATACGGGTGCCGTACACCCGAGAAACAGGGGAAACGAGCTGGCTGACATAACCTCTCGAGGTTATGTCAGCCGTGCAGCGAACAAGATTGAGCGAACAAGATTGAACAAAACCAGTTGCCTCCCCCTTCGCTGCGACCGATCACCACCACCCCAGCGAGCGTCGCGGCAGCGCAGGCTGGGAGAAGAGAAGGTAAATACCTCCCCTTGGGGGACGGAGATCTAGCGATGGGTGCGCCACCTGGACGTCTACGCGGATTCCCACGAGAAGATAACAGAGAGATTCTGTATCCCGCCGGCAACTCTAGCGGTCGTCTCCCGCCGTTTCTCCCGGCAAATTCCGAGGGATAACGGGCACGGAGTACGCGGAGCACACGGGATTACCCGTCGTGCACGACCACCCGTCTTCTGGTCCCCAACAGCCAAGCGACCGGTAATACCGCACGCTCTCGCCGCCTCCCACGGCAGACGCCATAGTATATGGTGTTGTCCGAAGAATGCGGCGCGCTCGGGAGATCAAGGCCGCCAAATTCACGGCGCGTGCAAATGTCCACCGCCGAAGTCGCACACCCGGTCCCCAGCCGGTGAGTCAGAAGTCCTTCTTACGTAGTCTTGCCCCTTCCAAGGGAAACCTTGTTGATTTATAGCCGGCATGCTCTGTATTATTTGCAAGTGCAATAAATAGCATGCGAGTAGTAATGATCAGCCGTACCTCATCCTTGTCCCTTTTGTACACCCCGCGGGTCGCTAACGAGAACGTTGCATCCGCGGAGTGGCGGTGGAGCGGAATACCGTCCCCTCTTAAACCGCCACAGGATATTTAATGCTTTAGGTAATAATACTGTATCCGAGCGTAAAAATGAGTTTGAAAAGAGTTTCATGTCATACGCTTCATTTAAGGCATTTGTTAAAGAGGGTATGGGTTCTTTTTTTAGGTGTTGTAAAACGCAGCTGGCAATCCTTCAGGGGCTGTTATTTACCAGGGTTAAGGCCGTGTACTGCATTGGAAACTTCGGTAAGAGAAAATGGTTGCTCCAAAATCTTTCTCAATTTATCACCAACTTTCGTCTGTAAGGGAGACATTCTACCTTAAACTGGACATAATTTACAGGCTGATGGGCAAATAGCCCGCAGTAATACTCGTAAAGAGCATTTTCAATAGCCATAGCATAACTCCTTTCTGACTCATTGTGCTCAAAGAGACATCATATTATACGAAGTTGTTTTGTATGAGAACGCTGCACTCACGTCTCTGTAGTTCTTTTATAATTTGCGCCATATCATGGAGCCGCCGCTCCCTTTTCGTCACTGTGGTGGAAGGTGTGTCATCTAGGCCTCCCTTGGAACCTGGTGGGTCGGCATCACCCATCCATAGAAAGCGCATCTACCACCCGAGCGACTCACGGAGCCAGGACACTGATGTGTACTCGGCGCCAAGTGATGACTGCTCGACCGATGAAGGGTCGGTCGAGGAGTTAGTAAGGTGGTCATCAGTAAGGTGGCAAAGCACCGGCCGGCAAGTAGCGCCATCAGTAAGGGGGCCAAGCGCAGGATGCGCAGACAAGCGGAGTCATCCTTGTCAAGTACATCAACGATCCTCACAGCATGAAGTGTCCCGGTACATCTTAGTTCGTGCCAGAGCAACTGACGGAAAATTTGAAACCCCTGAAAAGGCAAACCATATCCATATATGGTTTAGCCTAGTACCGGGAGGGATCAACGACATGAGTATAAACCCCTATAAAAACGTCATTGCCACTGATGTCAAGGAGCGAAGCGCACTAGACAGTGTGTCCGGCCATCACTAAACTCCGGAATATTAGCGTACGCCCTATACTCTTCAAGAGACTGGAACTAAGACTGGGGTAATTTACAACTTTCATATCGCCGTCTGTGACGCATATTTGTCTATGTTAATCGAGCTGGTAACCAATAACATCTCAATAACCCTTGTTCAGCGCCTAGGACGATCTACATGCATCAAGCCGACTTTCAACAGTGACTGCATACCATCGTACATGAAGGTTGGGCGCTTTCGCCACCCAGTTCGACCGTTCGTGCCTAACCATTTAAAGTGCAGGAAGTGTATGAGGATTAGCCACGTGAGCGCTGTGTGTAGTAACTCCATCATGTGCCCGATATGCTCAGAGCCACACAGCGGTGACATCTGCTGTGCCACGACCTTAAAGTGCGCCAACTGCCGCCGCCCTCGCGATTCTTCATCTACAGATTGCCCTGTATGAAGAAATTCTGCTGGGATCATTCTACGCACAAAGCTGCTGCTAAGGAACGGCGATGTCGTTCGCGCCGACGAATGTCGTCAAAGAAACTCACAACCCGAAAATACGCATTAAGACAAACTCCCAAGCGCTACTGCAACTGCTCCGACTCCACCAGCAATCATACTAAACCAAGGGAACCCGGTGTCTGATACCGAGGAACCTGCTGCGCCAGAAAATACTTGGCCACCACTACCATAACTTCTACGACCACCGGGGCTGGATCATTGTCGCACTCCAAGCGTCCAATGCCTAGGACTGATCCAGCCAAAACGCATTCTCCGAACCGTAACCAAGACCTACAAGTAACCGCAATGCCCACGTCACTGATGAATGCATGCATGCACTTCTTTCCGACCTGCGCACGTCAGCAGCACAATACGCACTGCAAGTAATAGACACACTGCGTCCGGTTCTTGCAGCTTTACAGTGGAAGGCATTGGCTTCGCCGAATATATCTTTTCAAAATAAAGTAAAGCAAGCCTTTATTTTTCAATGGAATGCCTGTGGACTCCAGTCCATAATTTCAGATATTCAGCAATATGTTTACAAATATTACTTCCAATTTTGTGTTTTTTGTGAAATGAATTAAACAACAATTTTACGAATATCTGGTTATGAGGCATTTGCATCGCCAACACGCAGAAGAACCAGCAAGGGCATCGTGTACATTCGGCCCGAGCTTGCATGTGCGCACTATATGGTTCCCTCTAACTACCAGAATCAGAATGTTTGTGTCACTGAAGATTCGGAACCTCACTTCTATGCTTGCGACTGTGTTCTCGGTATCATCAAGCCGCTTTGACACCGAAAGTTTGAGTGCTTTGATGGCAGTCACATCAAGCCTGTGGATAATTATAGGTGATTTCAGTGCTCACCATTCATTGTGGGGAAGTGCTAGGATGAACCTTAGAGGGAGAAAGCTTGAGTCTTTCGCCTCTGACCATGGCCTGCAGTGCCTAAACGATGGAGCTCTACTTATATACGTGGAGTGACTTATGGCAGCTGCTTGGAATTGACATTTGCTGCGGAATGCGTTATCAGCAGTATCCTGGGCTTTGAAATGTAGAAACTTATGGCAGCGACCATATCCGAACTTACCTGATTATTGCCGGCCGTGCCACATCCCCCTTAGTCAAACATATGCAGCGCATTGACTGGACGCTTTTTGAAGCACGAATGGAGGATGCCTACACAGAAGGATTATCCACAGGTATTGAAGAAAAAATTAAGGAGTCCGTACAACACGCTACTTATTCATTTGACCCAATTCCAAACTGCCCCAATTTTGACATTGAGCTACAACGACTTCGACAACTTCGGAGGGCAGAGCGTAAATACAGACTAACAATGTCTCACCTCGACTACAGAGATGCAAGGCGCACGTATAAGAAGGTTCAGCGCAGAATTCAAGCCCTACAGACACAACGCTGGAAGTCTTTTTGTGAAAACATAGATCCACGCAAGGCTTCATCACGCGTTTGGAGTGTCATTCGTGGCTTTCGCACATCGCCTCCTCAGCGTCTCCCGTTCACATCTCTCGCGCTCCACCAAAGACGCAGTGAGGTAGAATTAGTCTTTCGGCGCAAGAATAACAGTCGCTTAGAGCGCATCCACAACGCTGCATTGCTGTGACGTCCCACCTTCGCGGGATTCACGGATGGATCGTTCTTTCTCCATGGAGGTGTGGAATCGCGAAGTGTTATCAAAGCTGCGGAACTACCTCGCCTCAGCCACGCTCTCTCCGCTCACCCTTGCCACTGTGATAAGGTGGCTTGTTAAAGCGCGCTGCGCCAGCCACTGCAGCGCATTTTCTTTCGTTTCCGTTATCACGGAATAAAGCCGTTCCTGTCTGAGCTATGCTGCCTCAGTTGTCTTGCCTAAAACACGACATAATGGCGACGAGGATGGGATATCTGCGCCGGTGTTACGCCCACTGAGGACTTTCGGCACAAGACCAAGAACTGTAGCATCTACAGCAACGGGAACACCTTCGCCATGACTACTTTCGGGCAAGTTGAGCATTTTGATGATTCTACGACTGATTGGCTTTCGTATGAAGAGCGGTTAGAAGCATATTTGCGTGCTAACAAAGTTCCGAAAGACTTAAAAGTAGACGTGCTCCTGAGTTTGATCGGACCGGAAACTTACGCACTTCTCAAGTCACTGACTATTCCTGATAAGCCCTCGTCTAAGCCCTATGCAACACTCATAACGCTACTTCGCAATCACTTGTCTCCGAAGCCGTCGGTCATCGGCGAAAGAGCAAAATTTCACCGCCGGTCACGGAAAGAAACTGAAACCATATCGGAGTTCGTGGCCGAGATAAGACACCTTGCTCAGACATGCGATTTCGGTGAGTTCTTGGATCAGTCACTGCGCGACCGATTTGTCTCCGGGTTGCACTGCGTCGGCATCCAACGGCATTTATTTGCCGAAGATAATGCCCTAACTTTCCAAAAAGCTGTCGCGCGTGCCTTGTGTTTTGAAGCGGCAGTGCGAAACGCGACATAAGCGCACGTAGTGCAGCAAAGGAATGCCGATATACATAAAATGCCTAGCTGAAGGCCAACTCCCGAAGCAAAGGCCGTACCATGTTATCGATGCGGTTCGCCCAAACACGGAGCACCATCTTGTCCACATTCGCAAGCAACTTGTTATAAGTGCCAAAAGAAGCGACACATTCAACGAGTTTGCACAAGTCGTCCGCGACGTGTGAAAACGCTCACAGTAAGCTCATTCAACAGGCAAACAAAACTTGCTTTTAGACACACGTGCAGTGCCTTTTATGGTGACAGTCAAAGTTAACAGCGTACCGTTACAGATGGAGCTGGACACCGGAGCTGCTGTCTAGATAATTTCACGCAACCACTGCAGGAGGCTTTTTCCAGATCTGCACCCGCAACGAACCAGTCTTCGACTACGCACGTACACGGGTGAAGTAATCAAGCCCATTGGAGTGCTTGAAGTCAACGTCGAAACGAACGGCCAAAAGCAGCGCCTACCGCTCTACGTGGTTCCACAAGACGGACACTCACTTCTGGGACGAGAGTGGCTACAAAAGATTCGGCTTGACTGGAGCCGTATCTGGGAGCTGAACGCCGTTAGGAGTTTGCCTTGTGCGACCGAAGAGTCGTCGGAGAAACTTCAGGCCTTGCTACGAAAGTACACGCAACTGTTCAGCGAAGACTTGGGCAAGATAAATGGTGATAAAGCTACTCTTTATTTCAAAGACAATTAAGAACCTAGATTTTTGAAGGCAAGGACTGTGCCATTCGCATTACGTCCGGCAGTAGAACAGGAACTTGTGAAGCTAGAAAAGCTTGGCGTTATCTCACCAGTGGCTAGCAGCAAGTTTGCTACGCCGGTTGTGCCGGTCATTAAAGCTGATGGCTCGATAAGACTGTGCGGTGACTACAAGGTCACCCTGAATCCAATTCTAGACACTGAGCATTATCCGCTTCCAAGAGCAGATGAGCTTTTTGCAATCCTTGCGGGAGGAAAGAAGTTCTCGAAACTTGACCTCAACAGAGCATACCAGCAGGTAGAAATGGACGAACGGTCGAAAGAATACTTGACGCTAAATACACACAAAGGGTTGTACGTCATCAACCGCCTACCCTTTGGCATGGCATCAGCTCCTGCAATCTTTCAAAGGATAATGGATAACATGCTCAAAGGACTCGAAGTGGTTGCATGTTATATTGATGACATCCTCGTAACGGGAAAGACTGATGAAGAGCACCTGCGTAATCTCGAAGCTGTTCTGAAACGCTTGTCAGAAAGAGGCGTTAAAGTGAAGACGCCTAAATGTCAGTTCTTTAAGGACCAGCTTCAGTACCTCGGTCACATTGTAAGCGCTGATGGCGTGCGTCCAGCCGTTGACAAAGTGGCAGCTATTTCAAAGGCACCGAGGCCAAAGGACAAGCATCAGCTGTGGTCCCTGCTTGGCCTAGTTAACTACTATGGAAAGTTCATTCCGAACATATCCAGTGTAATCGCACCCCTCAACAGGCTTTTACGCAGTGATGTGCCCTGGGTGTGGAGCAGGGAATGCGAGGACGCCTTCGATGAAGTTAAGAAGTTGCTGTCCATGCCACCCGTGCTTACCCACTACGAGCCCGGATTGCCACTACAGCTGTCTTGCGACGCATCAGCATACGGCATCGGAGCCGTGCTCTCTCACGTCCTACCAAATGGTATGTGGAAGGCGATAGCATACGCATCAAGAACATTGACTAAGGCAGAGGCTAGCTACAGCCAAATTGAGAAAGAGGCACTCGCCTTAATTTTCGGTGTGAAAAAGTTTCACTACTACCTCTATGGCTGTTCATTCATCCTCGTAAGCGATAATAAGCCATTGCACACCGTTCTGGGGCCCAAAACAGGCATTCCTACGATAGCTGCAGCGAGATTGCAGCGTTGGGCCGTTTTGTTATCTGCCTACAACTACACGCTCAAGTACAAGTCGTCAGCAGAAAACGCGGACTCGGATTGCCTTTCGCGGCTGCCGTTGCATGGCAATGATGATGAAGCACCGGAAGATAAATTCTACGTTCTGCGTTTTGACTCGCTTCCAGTAAACTGCCCTGAAATAGCACGTGAGACCAGTCGTGACCCTGTACTCAAAGCAATCATGCAGTACGTTTTGAGCGGCTGGCCGAATCGCGCTCCGAATGACTTACTGAAGCTGTTTTTCTACAGACGTTTGGAGTTGTCTTTGCAGCAAGGATGCCTGGTGCTGGGAACTCGTGTCGTCATTCCTGAGCGCTTCCAGTCGTTCATGCTTGAGGAGCTGCACCAGGGGCACCCTGGAATCGTCAGGACGAAGGAGTGTGCGAGAAGTTACGTGTGGTGGCCAACAATTGGCAGAGACATCGAACAGAAAGTGAGTGCATGTCAGTCGTGCCAGTCGCAGCGCAACATGCCGTGCCCTGCTCCGCTTCATCCATGGGCGTGGCCTAGCCGGCTCTGGGAACGGGTTCACGTCGACTTCGCAGACCCATTCAGAGGTGCGATGCTCTTGATAGTCATAGGCGCTCATTCTAAGTGGCCAGAAGTGTTTGAAATGAAAGATACATCCGCAGAGAAAACCATTGACTGTCTTCATGAACTTTTCTGTCGTTTCGGATTTCCAGAGACGCTTGTATCGGATAACGGTCCACAATTCACATCGGACGCGTTCTCAAAATACATGCGCAGCATTGGCACCCGTCATGTTCGCACAGCGCCGTATCATCCAAGCAGCAGCTATCGCTGATTTTCTTTTGGCGTATCCCAACACTCCTCATACAACCACTGGGGAAGTTCCTGCACTCCTCCTGCTTGGCAGACGTCTTCGCACAAGGTTGGAACTTGTAAAACCTTCAATCCAATCAAAAGTATCGGCTAAGCAGTTTGACCAAACCTTAAGGCGTAAGTCATGCTATCACAAAGAGCGACTTTTTAAGGTTGGTGATAGTGCAAAGGTCAGAAACTTCAAGTGCGGAGAAAAATGGTTTTCAGCGACCATTTTGGCGCAAACTGGTCCAGTCTCGTACCGCTTAAGTGTCGTAACTCCTAGAGGTATGTTTCAGTGGGTTCGCCACAAGAACCACATCGTCCGAATGGCTCCAGAAGAAGGCACATCTGCTCCTCTGGCGCCATACCCGGAATCTGATGAGCAAGCGGAGTCCTGCCGGTCTCCCCGTCAACAGGCTGGAGTGCAAGACCGCCATTCGGATACAGAACCTGCAGAACGGCGGTACCCACTTCGGGAGAGGAGACCACCCGACCGCTATGTGCCGTGAACAGGAATTTGTTTTGAACTGCAAATAAGTGCTGAGGGATGTGGTATCGCGAAGTGTTATCAAAGCTGCGGAACTACCTCGCCTCAGCCACGCTCTCTCCGCTCACCCTTGCCACTGTGATAAGGTGGCTTATTAAAGCGCGCTGCGCCAGCCACCGCAGCACATTTTCATTCGTTTCCGTTATCACGGAATAAAGCCGTTCCTGTCTGGGCTATGCTGCCTCAGTTGTCTTGCCTAAAACACGACAGAGGAACAAGATGCTGCGCTGGCATCTTGTAGAGAGTCATCATCGCCAGGGTCCGATAGTGTGACATTCTCCGCAGTATCTAACATTGGCCATGAGTCTTGACGGTATCTTTTGAATAATTACAAAACGTCAATGTGATGGCACAGCTCCTAAACAATGGAAGACCAATCGTCTAGTTTATCTCTCGAAACCGGGGAAATCGCAACTACACCGTGCGGCATACCGTAAAATTGCACTGGCCAGCTGCTTCGGTAAATTCATGGAAAAATTGTTACTATCACGCGTCGAATGGTACCTGGAGTAATACCAAATTTTTCCAAATTTTATATCGGGGTTCACCATGGCCCCTCCTATATCGACAGTGTGGTTGACCTCGTAATGTCGGTGCACAACCAAACAGGCTTTGAAACGATTGACGTAGCATTGTTTTGGAGATCAAGGGCGCTTACTACATCAGGCCATTTTGGACACCCTGATAGCTGCTGAGATTGGAGGCCGCACGTTCAGCTGGATAAGCAGCTACCTGTCAGACAGGTCCCTTTATGTTCAGACTGAAGGCGTACCAAGGTCTCTACATCGAATTTCGCGCAAAGTTCCAAATGGTTGAATGCTCAGCCCAACAATCTTCAGCTTCGTAGACTTATTACCACAATCTGCTCAAATCTCCATCTATGCAGACAATATGTGTCAGATATACAGCTTGTGCGACGAGTTGAACATTGCTTTGGATGTGAGGGTTGATAACATTTATTGCTGGTTAGACATACTTGCTCGGGAAAAAAGAGGTGTGCGAGTGTGATGTACTTGGGAGTAGAGGAGCAAACTATAGTTGAGTGTGAAAAATGAAGTTCAGGTCCAGTTTTGTATTATAGTTGGTAGCGTGTGCCTGCGTTGTTTCTCATTAAGTGTTTGCCTACGTGCGTGGCAGTTTTGGGTAGATGATATATGTATTTGGACATTCATTGTGACTCGTCCCAAAGTTCGTGCGAGGCTGCAAAAGGCCTCAACGATATTGACCTCGTACCTCAGTCTGCAAGGCCCAGATATTCCGACCGACAAGTGTTCCCTTGCGCCAAACGCACGTAAAACAATGTCACGTTACCCCATATTTATCAATGGCAAATTCATTACCGACAAGAGAAGCGACCGATTCCTTGGAGTTGACATTGATAGAAATCTTTCGTGGAGTGCTTATCTCAGAGAAATGAGAGGCAAACTTGTAGCGTCTGTCCAAGTTCTCTCCTTCTTCGGAAGACAGTCCTGGGGCACACCAGGGAATTCGATGCTCCAAGTTTACCGGTCACTGTTTCTGTGCAGATTCCCCATATTTAATAAGATTAAAAACGAACCTCAGGACCCTACAAATTCTCCAAGCTCAAGCTCTTCGTGTATGCCGTGGACTCCCTAAATGTGCCTCAACCGCAGCCCTGTTCTTGGATCATCTTTTTACCACATATATTGCTGTTGACACGATCATAACGCATATTCGGTCCCTACCAAGGTGCCTAGTCATCATCTAGCAAGCATTCCAGTAATTAGACCATGCACGGCATTCGCCAAAGTTATAGAAGGTCATTGCACCTATATTCCTTCCCACTTCGCCCCTGCTATAAGACCATGCTCCCCTATATACAGTCTACACGAACCAGGAATACAAATGTGATTCCTAAAATTACGAAGAAGGCCAAAATAACACCACCTGCTCTTAAATAATGATTATCTCCACTTTAAACATCAAAATCACAAACAGGTCTACACAGATGGCTATGTTAATCTGACCAGTTCCGCGGAGTCTGTGGTACTACCAGACAAGTGAATATTGATACAGGTTAAAACGTCATCTTTATATTTAAAATTTCGCAAGATTTAAAGTTCACAACGTAATTTTTCAGTGGCTGCTAGGACACTGCCATCAGTGCAAACCACCAGGCGGATGAGGATGCCATTGTGGCGTTCCAGTTAAAATCTCCATATAGATAGCTGACGCATTATGTGGGCTTCCCTCTTTCGACCTGGAGATCACACTTTCAGCGTGGAACAAGGGAGAGTTTTGCAACCACCGCCTCAAGGCCCTGGATCCTCAACTGCGCCTCAACTGCTTTCCCAGTAAGATAGTGCGTCGTGAAGGAACGTTCCATTGCCGTTTGTGGCTCGATGTTGCGTTCACCAACAAGTATGCTTTCAATATTGGAATGGCCAAAAACTCTGGTAGTGAAAATTGTGGCTGTGGAGAGACAATCGAACATCTCCTATGTGAATATTCTACATTTGTGAGTCAAAAATATGACCTGTGTTGTGCGCTGGACTGTCTCGATCCTCTCCCTTTATTGGCGGATAAGATCCTTCGTCCATGGCCACGGCAGTCGACTCTTTTCAAGCTATACATGGCATTGTTTACTTTTCTAACTGCCACCGGCTTGAGTGACAAACTCTGACTATGCTGCATGTGCGAAGCCCCTTTCTCTTCCTATCTTTACTCTTCTTATCCCTCTTCCCCAGTGTAGGATTTCCAACCGGAGGCCTTTCTGGTTAATGTCTCTTGTCCTCATCACTATCTACCTATCATATTACGCTGTGCATTTCTCATTTAAAGGCCTAAATCAATTGAAGACATAAAGGAATTTTAGTCGTGTTACCTTAGTCAAATAAGGCTCAGGTTATTTATGTGAACATTGTAAATTTCAATGCGATTAAAAGTGGAGTTGTGATTTTTGAGCTCGGCTGGGGATCGGGGGAGCAGTGGTTCGGTGTCCGATAAAGACAATTTTTTCCAATAGCGACTGTTTCTCATCTGGCTCCTTGTAGGTCAATTGCTCGCCCGCGCTGAGCTTGGCCCGAGGTGGCGCAACAGGCCCGTGTTCACGTACGCGAGCTCCGATGTTAAGGCTTCGCCCAAAATAATAATTTTTTTCACTGTAGAAAAGTGGGGTTGAGAAGGAGTTTCATGATCGATTAACCCTTTTACTAAAACGCCTCGCTGACGACTTACAAAGTGTCATCCGCTTTGCTTCTATGCCAAAGCAATGTAAGCCTAGCGACGATTAGGGAGAAGCAGATGGCCAGGCGCCGTACGTCGTCAGCCGCGCTCGCGGGCTGCAACATTGCTGCAAGCTTGCGGCATTTTGTGTTGTAAGCCTCATGAGCTTGTCGTCTGCTTTCATGATGCGGCTGCGGCCAGACTTGGACCTGACAACGTGTAGTGTAAACGATGCGACGCACGGGAAAGGGTATTGGGCACCTCGATGTAGCTAGCCGCACTTATACATTACACTGATGCGCTGTCGGGTGCTACTCGAAGATTGTACAAAAACGCCTTTGGACGGCCCTCTATGCACACTGCATGTGTTGCTTTAGAGACGTGTTTCAGTGTACAGTGTGTACTTTGTTCGAACGGGACAGCTCATGGGGCTTTCGTACTCGGGCGCTGCCGTGCTCCTGAATCCCGCCCAGAGGCGTCGCTATTGCCTACGTTAAAAGCGCTAAGAGGGGTCGAAAATCAGCTTGCGGTAACCGCGGTTAGTGACATGATTCTATTTTGATCCGCCACATAGCCATTGTGTAACTATTGTTTGACGCTGCTAGCGCACAGAACATGCCGCAGACAACGCGGCGTCGTTTTATGTCGTCACCGGCTACGCCGGTGGCCAGATCAGCCAGATGTTCACGAAGAAATGAAAATACTAGTTTTAAAAATGTTTGCAGCTCCGGTGGAGCTGAAAAATTGAGGTTCAGTTGCTTGGCATATCGGGAATAAGATGCAATAAACAGTTTATATTCCAAAATCGTTGCCATGACCCTTTTAAATCGCAGCCGTTTAATATGACCCTTTTAAAACGATTCAAGACGTATTCCGATCACCTATAAGCAGTGCTGAAAGCAGCCAAACGTAGGTACTACCAAGGTTAGGTCATGAAAATGGCAGTACCAATCAGAATAACTGGAACTCAACAAAGAATTCGTAAATCAGTCTAATTCACAGCCCCCCATTATTAATACTAGTGATGGAGTTAACGTTTTTTTCGAACCACGTTGACATCGCTAATGCTTTCAGTGATCTCAGAATTGCTCTGCAGTCATCTCACTGTCCTCCTGTCACTCGTCCTCATTCCTTCTATCTACGCCCAACATCACCTGAAGAAGTGCGCCTTGTTCTGACGTCAATTAAACATTGAAGTCCTGAGTTAGACAACATTCATCCGTAGAAGACTAAACTCGTTGCTTCTATCATTGTTCATGTCCTTGCTCATATCATTAATTCTATGTTTAGAAGTGGCATTTTTCCTGATCAACTTAAGCGAGGTAAAATAGTACCCAAAAGGAGAGCGAAATAACGTAGCAAATTATCGCCCAATAACAATATGCACTACCTCTCTTTAGCAAAGTTTTTGAGAAACTTGTGGTAACTCGCCTAACCAACTACTTCATGAAATTCAATCTTCGTACACCTCATCAGTTTGGTTTGAGGCCAAATTATTCTACTGAGCTTTCACTAATTGAATTGACGGATTTCATTAAGCCATCATTAGATATTGGTAGGTTCGCTGGAGTAGTATTTGTTGAGTTTACAAAAGCATTTTAGACTATTAGCCATAACATTCCTTTTCAAAAACTGGAAACTTTGCGAATTTGTGATACCTCTTTAACTTTAATACGCAGCTACCTTGTTGACAGACTTCAAGTTGTTCAATATTCTAATGCTATTTCTAATCCAGCCGTTATTAGCTGTGGTGTTTCCCTGGGGTCAATATTACAATCACTCCTTTTTATCATCATCATTTTGTCCCTTAAGGGCCCTGGGGCGGGCATTACATTAGGGGGGGGGGGGGGGGTAACGAATAAAACTCTGTTGAGGGTTGCAAGTAGCAAAAGCAAATGTTAAGGAAAGTACACAGCGGTAATTGCTAGTTCACTGTTAGACGCACACCCCACCAGAATGAATCCAGCTTAGCTTGAGCGTCGTCTTCTTCACCCCAGCACGTCGTCGTTCTCTCGATACTGCGCTCCGTAACAATATGTTGATGCCTTGCAAACAGTCAGCTTCAAAAAGGTGTCGTCACGGCGTCGTTCTTCGCAATGCACATTCTTGGACTCGAATTGCAGAAATACGCATAAGTAAATTTTGGTTTCCGTAAAAAGTGCTATAATGAAGGCTAGCTGGCATATTATAGTGCATTGAACAATTTTCCTGTATGGCAGTGTTTTCACAGCGATGCATATATTTTGCATTCTTTGCCCTGAACCTTACCCTTTTTTCCCCTGAAAAACGGCACAACTCACGTTTGTCGTCCACAACAGCGCTATTTCAGGTAAAAGGCTCCCTACATGCAGGGTGGAACATCTAAAATACCTTATGGATGAAGTATTCATTTGGTCATCCAGCTCGGGCAAACTTTCACGGAAGATTCGTGTTTTATTTGCGAGTTATTGAATATGCGCCAGCATTTTTCATGTAATAGAGAAAAAAGAAACATTTCCTGATTGCATATGTGAGATCGAGTAATGGTGAATGACCAGGCTGGCGTGACCAGGATTGATGCTAAATTTAAATTCTCAAATTTTAACTGCGCATGTAAATATAGGGCTGCTGCCTAGAATAAACCAAACTTTCGACTATCTTGTATGGGGCGATGCCAAATATTAATCGGTGTCGGTATTAAAACGCGAAAAAGAAAGGGAAAACAAGACCGAACTTGCGTAGCTCTCACGTCCGCTGATCACAAACTATGATCGGGAATGAGTTTGGTCAATCTCCTCGACATGCGCAAAATGACGCATTGATGTCGCTCTTGTTAGCAACGTCATGGGCACAAGCGCCCTTTTGGCGAACACAATGTCGTGCGTATACAATCATTCTATCTTTGAGCGTTGCGAGACAATTAACTCGCGGAAATACAAATCTGCTTACCGCGCTGCGCTTCCTTTATACCCGAGCAAGCGTGTGTGCCCCTCGAAGATAGATTAAAAGGAAACTTAATCGCTGAAACCAATTGCGGTTTTTGTTATTTTGTCTCTCTTTCAAGAAAATGACTACACAAAGTTTTGTGAAACCGCGCTGGATGAAATGGTGGCGAAAGCTTTATCTATGATCTGCTGGCATCGACCTCAGATGAGAAAATGTACAGTTGACCTAGCATATGTTTTATGTATTAATGCATTCTCTATGTCAAGTATAGATTTAATGTTAGATTCTAAATACTTAGGTGAGTACTTAACTTGCCGATTTCCTAGTTGGCATTGCATTATTCTCGTCACTGCTCCAAGCCATTCTCCTCTTTCGCCCCCTGTTACTCCGCCTCCTTTCTTTTGCAGCCCCTTTTCCTCCCTTTTTTTTTCTATTGCTTCCTTTGGTTAGAAATGTAACCATAAAAACACCTCAATAAATCCGCGGCAAATCTTATGGAAACACTGCAGTCCAAATCATCCCGAGCATTCAATACCAACCTCTCATATAACTGCATCATGACCTCTTCAGACATTCAGACACCACGCTAACGTCAGCAAATTGGCGGCAAAGTTTCTGAACAGCCTCCACAATGCCTTTAATACAATACTCCACAAAAAGTAAGATTTGATTGATGCTATTGAGAAACCAAATTTCTGCAGTCTTCATGGCTGTTTTTGTAATGCAAGTCACCGCAGTGCTCTAAACATTTATCAAACCATAAATGAAAGCTGCTTGGCAATTGGCTCCCTCAAAGACCTAAATTTATAGGCTACAATCACGTGAACAGAATAAAGCAAATAACCCAGTAAATGCACGAGATAAGTACGAAAGCGATACATTAGTATGAACAGAAAATGAAAAGCAGGATGCAACAGAAGTGACCTGTCAGCAAGATGTCGACGTTGATTTCCTCTGCAGTCTCAGGCTTTGACCTCTGTGGCATGGCTTCAAGGTAATGAGGGCTGTTCAGGGTCAAGAAGGTGTCGATTCTCGCCGTTTAACGGAGGATAAGATCGTCAATTCGCGACCAGAGATTTGCCCCCGAAGTCTTCAAGGCACTGTTTTCTTTCATCAGTGACAAATTGAGACTCTCTTCCCCTTTTAAGTCCCCTCATTTCTCTTCTCCAGTTCAGGGTAGCCCGACGGAGCACTCTTCTGGTTTAAGTTCCTGCCTTCCCTCCTCCTCTTTCCGTCGCTCCTTCCCACCATAGCCGCTGTTTCATGGAAACAAACCGAAAAACGACCGCTAATGCGAGTGCACAGAAGTACAATAGCACCAAGTGTACACAACTGGATACGTCCACTATGGCGGCATTTAAGAAAAATACGTCGTTCTATGCAGAATTACAAATTATTTTGTCACTATGGGTTGGCTGTCACTAATATGAAAAGAAAGTCGAATAAATAAAGAGATGTACCAGTTTGTCTCCGAGACAGAGACGTAAACATCCGAAGCAATGACCACAGGCAATGATACCAGTTGATAGAACGGCCGGGAAGGCTAGCGAGGCGTCCTAACTGATTGGTGAGGAACATACCTTCTGCTTCAGAGAGCTGTCTTTGAAAGCAGACAGACCGTTTGTTCGCGTGGTTACACTCCGCAAACTATCGGGGAACTTTTCGGGGTGGAATTCTGTAATTTAAATAAAATTGCGCGATGCAGATGAGACAAAAAGGCGCATGTAACGATAGAAAGTGCCGTGTCCGTGACTTTACATGCGCCTTTCGTCTCGTCTACAATTTTACAGGTTTACACTGATCCGCAATGAAACACCTTGCCAATCACGTGTGTCCACACTTATCCGGAGGAATCTGCTCGGGTCGAGCGAACTTGAAAATTACGAAGCTTCTGCAGTAGTTACAAAGCGTAACAAGGGCACTGCCACAAGCGATGAAGCATAGCATATTCAAAAGCAAAAAGAAATCTCGCAGCTGCGTGCAATCTATCTGATCAGGTAAAAGAGAGAAGCATGTATGCTTCACCTTCGGCTTCCCTCCGCCAAGCGTACGAGCTGCGTTTTATCAGCTCGTACGCTCTAAGCCAAGAAAAAGAAACGGCTGTAGTAATGTAACTAGGCGCATACGCATTAGTATCTCTCGACATCAGAAGTCCAAAATCAGGCGGCATGGCAGTGCTGTTTCATTTTTTATTTGCCTCCTTGTGGGGGGGGGGGGGGGGGGGGGTTGCACCAACATATCTTTTGCCCGGTTTCACATCCAATTTTCACAACGTCAAGGCGTCCTTGAACTACTTGAATACACCAGCACACACAAACTTGCGTTTCAGGATGGCTTCTAACTTCGAGGTAAATGCCGAACTGCACACCAACTTGAGCTTAGAGACCATGGCTAGCTCGGCATAGTCCGACGCGCTCCTGTTGCGTAGCAGTCGTTCCTTCATGTGTTGCTTGTAGAAATCTTCGAACCTGTCTTTTTCGTCCAAGAACCCTACGAACTCGGCGACCTCTTCTAAAAGGCGATCTGTCTCTTCCTTGCCCTTTCCATTAATCGCCGACCTCAGCAAGTCATCCGCATACAAGGCCACATGCTCGGCCGAGCTGCTGTTCACGTTCAGGATGTGTTTGAAATTGGCGCTAATAATGGCTTTTACATAGCGCCTGTCGTTGAAACAACTGATTAGGTGGTGTTGAAAGCGATCTTTAAGATCCATCAGTTTTTTGACCAAGGAAGACGAGTCTTTTTTGTAGCAGTCTTCCTCCATGAGTGAGCAGCCCAGCTCACGAAGATACTTGCTCCCACACAATGCAGCTGATTTGAGGCCGGTCTCGGCGTGGCTCAGCAGCCTAAGCACGCACGCGAGGTCCCGCATCCTGTTGTTCTTCAGCATGGCCACGACGCCCGAATCCTCCTTCTCCACTATGGCCTTCGCATGGTTAACAATTAGCTCCTGGTAGACCACTTGCTGGATTTTGACCTCGGTGCCACATCCCAGGAAATACTTTGCCCGCATCGACTCTTCCTTCATGCACTGCTCCGCCATCAGGACGTAGTCGATCGCGCTCTTTTTTGTCAAGTGCTTTAGGCTTTAGAGAGCGTAGAACGTAGCCGATTCGGCCAAGAATCGCCGCTCGAAGACTTCCTCGTATATTGACCTCGAATCAATGCCCAGTTCAACCAGCATCTGGCAGGCGTTCTCGATTAACAGCCACTCAACCACCTCACCCACGCGAGCTCGGCTCACCTTTTGCAAGACAGTATCTCGCAGCCTGTCTTGTATGTCTATGTTGAGCACTACCTCGTCGCAAAAGAGATGCAACCCGAAGTTGTAAACGCTACCCATGTTGTCGTTCAAATCAGTACGCTCCAAGTACAAAAGGATTTCCTTAATACGAGTCATGCTTATCTGGTAGTCGTTCCAGGCTTGAACTAGTGTTCTCAGGAAACTATCGTTGGTACAGAAAAGGATGGCTGGCCTTACTTTTCTCTCCAAGTGGTGGATCAAGACTTTGCATACTTCACTGTAGAGCAGCCTTCCTTGTTTCCGGATCACTAAGTTGTAGCCGCACGTGTACAGTTGTTCGTAGCGCAGACCTTCGCCGCCATCTTCCAGTATGTACTGGATGGCCTTGCGAAGCGGCTCCCACTTCTCGGTAAAGCTTTGGTCCATCGAATCTGGCGGCTCTAAAGCGGCAGCACCTGGGCGTCCTTCGGAAACAACGAGGCTATGGCGTCTGACCCTTCGTTTTCTTCTCAGCAGCCCAAACGTGCTGCTCGAGCGATTCGCATACCTTCGTT
Source organism: Amblyomma maculatum (assembly GCF_055883805.1). Taxonomy (NCBI): domain Eukaryota; kingdom Metazoa; phylum Arthropoda; class Arachnida; order Ixodida; family Ixodidae; genus Amblyomma; species Amblyomma maculatum. The sequence continues at coordinate 14,715,804 of NW_028146738.1, forward strand.
CTCTATCACCATGACTGTCTTGCGGTGCGCGTCGGTTTTCGTAACAAAGTGCCAGTTCTTTCTTAAGCCGTGGTTATGGTTTCAAGTCATGGAAGGAATGAATTATATGATCGTAACGCACTACATACAAGTCTATTCTATGTCCTTAACAAGTGGCCAGTAATGGCATTCCATCATTACTGGACAACTTTTATTTAGATGGGATAGGTTAGGGGGGAACAACACTTAGATATGTTCGAGTCCGTGACTCTCATTCGATCTGGCCAATATAGCCTCTATTCGCTCTAGAGAAGGGACTGTTAGTAGGTACACCAATGGCGCTGTTTTTTTGCAGCTTCATAATATGTGATCGTACCGGGTCATCTCGCTGCATTCTTTACAATTTGGATTGTATTATTTTGAGTAAATGTGGGCTAATGTACACGGGCTAAAGAAGACTCGCGTCTGGAAACGACGCCAGGTTACTTCCTGCCTTTTGTCAAGTTTCTTGTCTGGCGGAGGATATATCCGCCTTTCTAGCTTAAAGTTATTAATATAGTCGTGAAGTGATATGACTGCATCTCTCGCGAATTTGGGCCAATCAATCTTGTTCGCTGCACGGCTGACATAACCTCGAGAGGTTATGTCAGCCAGCTCGTTTCCCCTGTTTCTCGGGTGTACGGCACCCGTATAATTTCCACCTCGTTTTCGTTCCAGTCCTGATATCTTAATATGCGGTCTGTCTCCTTGAATATCATCCCCCTCGCAATATTGTTTAGAGCGGCTTTGGAGTCACTAGTTCTGGTGGCAGGTTTGGCGCTGACCATTACCATGGCATTACCTGTCGTACCTGAGTTGTTTCTTTTTATCAAACCGGACAATAATGTTTTCCCCAAGTCGTCAACGCCCACGAGTGCGAAAGAGTTGTCTCCTTCGTATTCCGCCATGTCTACATAAAGTGCCTATTCAGAAACTTCTAACTTGGCCTCAAGCGCCTTTGCTCTTTGCTCTTCTCCTCTTTCATGACAAGATGGGCGCATGTTTTTTGGTAGCGGTTTATTATTGAGTGCATTCCACACTTTAGTCGGCAGGTTTACTTGAGCTTTTCTTTCCGGGATTCTATCTCGTAGTCCTAGGTAACCCCGGATCTTCCATCCCATGGATGTGGTGGCGAGCCTCCTTAAATCTGTGCTATTATATGTGCCTCCCATAATTCCGTGGTGTTATTGTAGAGACCAAGTTTAGGAGGTCTTTTCGTCGGGTTGCAGTGTGGTAGCCTCAGCGCGGCTTTATATGCCTGCCCAATGAGCCCTTTTATTTTTTTATTTTCTTCCAGCGTTAGCTTAAGGATGGGATAGTAAACACTATTCTGCTTCACGAAAGCCTGAATAATTCGGCAAAAATCTTTCTTAACCCCCGTTTTTTTTATTCGTTGGCTATTCACCTTATTAACCTGGGTGTCATGATAATTATTGACTTAAGTCTCTTTATTATTTCAGGTTTCTCTCTATTGTCATGGATTATTGGCCCCAGGACCCTGATTTTGTCCGCTCTGGTTAATGGTGCGCCATTTAATTCTACCATTTTTTTTTTTTTTGTACTCCGGATTATCAGAAATTCGGATTTGCTCGGTGACCATTTTAGCCCTGGCCATTCTACGTATTTTTCAACAATGTCGGTTACTTGTTGGAGATTTTTTTCTATTTCTCTATTGTTGCCTTGGTGTGTCGATATTATGATATTCAATATCAATATCATCATCATATAGCGTATGTTTAACGCCTTTAACAGTCCTCAATAGTCATGCAAGGTTCTTTAACGCCAGGATGAAGGAAATAGGGGGAGAGAACTAAGCCTTGTGGGGTGCCCTTGTTTCCTAGTTTATTAGTTTCTAGTATTGCATCTAGTATTCTCACCCGATGCCAAGAGAACGACCAGGAAAAAAATCTTTTTGAATTCAAGCCTACAAATTTCTGGTTGTTAAACAATTATCCTATGCTTTATGGTTACTATTTTGACATACATATTAAGATGTAATTTATTCAAGAAACATGCAGGACTGCAAGTCGTCTGCTCTGTCTCTTCTGTCAGCTCGGTATTGCTGCAAAGCACCAAACGACATTGGGCTTGCTGGACAACAGGTGAGACACGTTTTTCTGCTTGAAAACACCGACATAAAGATCAGCACAGGCTGCTGTAGTGTTTTACATCACAGTGGGTTGTTTCTATGAGGCGCAGAACGGCATTTAAAGCGCGGTGCCCCTGCAGGTTTGATTACAACAGTAAGAGGATGGGATGAGGGGGCATGAGGGGCCAGAGCACGAATATATATAGAGCATGCACTTATTTCGCGGTGCAGCTTGCCGTGCGCATTTATGAAACTTTCACCCTGTTTGTTACTCTGACAATTGAGGGAACGTTGTTTTGCTCGTGGTGCAAGCCCTGGCTTCTTGTGCGTTTTGTCGTTCTTCTGGCACCACAACACAGAGCTGTAGCTGCCGTGGGAGGGACAGCCGGGCGGCATGGCAGAATGGTCTGAAAAATGTCAATACGCGCACGTGTTATTTTGAATTGCCAAACCATATTCACAAGTCATAACTATGCTAAAATTGTTTTGAATGGAGTAGAAAACAGCTGCGCCATACAAATACGCTGGCGCAATGACACACATAATAGGATGTGACTGATTTCACACTAAATAAGAGCTGACTACAGGCGCAGATAAATGATACCCGAAATATACATATGAGCCCTGGATTTGAAATACGCGCCGACTGAAGTGTGGGATGCACTCAATAATAAACCGCTGCCAAAAAACATGCGCCCTGCTTGTCATGAAAGAGGAGAAGAGCAAAGAGCAAAGGCGCTTGAGGCCAAGTTAGAAGTTTCTGAAGAGGCGCTTTATGTAGACATGGCGGAATAAGAAGCAGACAACTCTTTCGCGCTCGTGGGCGTTGACGACTTGGGGAAAACATTATTGTCCGGTTTGATGAAAAGAAACAACCCAGGTACGACAGGTCATGCCATGGTAATGGTCAGCGCCAAAGCTGCCACCAGAATTAGCGACTCCAAAGCCGCTCTAAACAATATTTCGAGGGGCATGATATCCAAGGAGACAGACCGAATATTAAGATATCAGGACTGGAACGAAAACGAGGTGGAAATTATACGGGTGCCATACACCCGAGAAACAGGGGAAACGAGCTGGCTGACATAACCTCTCCAGGTTATGTCAGCCGTGCAGCGAACAAGATTGATTGGCCCAAACTCCCGAGAGATGCAATCATATCACTTCACGACTACATTAATCACTTTAAGCTAGAAAGGCGGATATATCCTCCACCAGATAAGAAGCTTGACAAAAGGCAGGAAATAACCTGCCGGCGCGTCCAGACTCGAGTCTTCTTTAACCCGTCTACATTAGCACACTTGTACTCAAAATAATACAATCCAAATTGTAAAGAATGCAGCGAGATGGCCCGGTACGATCACATATTATGAAGCTGCAAAAAAAAAAAAAAACAGCGCCATCGGTGTACCTACTAACAGTCCCTTCTCTAGAGCGGTGAGAGGCTTTAATGACCAGATCGGGTGAGAGTCACGGACTCGAAGCAGTCGAAGTGTTGTGCCCCCATATCCTATCTAATCTAAATACAAGTTGTCCAGTAATGATGGGATGCCATTAACGGCCACTTGTTAAGGACATAGAATCGACTTGTATGTACTGCGTTATGTTCATATAATTCATTCCTTCCATGACTTGAAACCATAACCACGCCTTAAGAAAGAACTGGCACTTCATTACGAAAACCGACGCGCACCGCAAGACATTCATGGTGATAGAGAACGAAGGTATGCGAATCGCTCGATCAGCACGTTTGGGCTACTGAGAAGAAAACGAAGGGTCAGACGCCATAACCTCGTTCTTTCCGAAGGACGCCCAGGTGCTGCCGCTTTAGAGCCGCCAGATTCGATGGACCAAAGCTTTACCGAGAAGTGGGAGCCGCTTCGCAAGGCCATCCAGTACATACTGGAAGATCGCGGCGAAGGTCTGCGCTACGAACAACTGTACACGTGCGGCTACAACTTAGTGATCCGGAAACAAGGAAGGCTGCTCTACAGTGAAGTATGCAAAGTCGTGATCCACCACTTGGAGAGAAAAGTAAGGCCATCCATCATTGCTAGTACCAACGATAGTTTCCTGAGAACACTAGTTCAAGCCTGGAACGACTACTAGATAAGCATGACTCGTATTAAGGAAATCCTTTTGTACTTGGAGCGTACTGATTTGCGCGACAACATGGGTAGCGTTTCCAACTTCGGGTTGCATCTCTTTTGCGACGAGGTAGTGCTCAACGTAGACATACAAAACAGGCTGCGAGATACTGTGTTGCAAAAGGTGAGCCGGGCTCGCGTGGGTGAGGTGGTTGAGTGACTGTTATTCGAGAACGCCTGAAAGATGCTGGTTGAACTGGGCATTGATTCGATGTCAATATACGAGGTAGTCTTCGAGCGGCGATTCTTGGCCGAATCTGCTACGTTCCACGCTCTCGAAAGCCAAAAGCACTTGACAGAAGAGAGCGCGATCGACTACGTCCTGATGGCGGAGCAGAGCATGAAGGAAGAGTCGATGCGTGCAAAGTATTTCCTGGGATGTGGCACCGAGGCAGAAATCCAGCAAATGGTCTACCAGGAGCTGGTTGTTAACCATGCGAAGGCCATAGTAGAGAAGAAGGATTCGGGCGTCGTGGCCATGCTGAAGAACAATAGAATGCGGGACCTCGCGTGCGTGCTTAGGCTGATGAGCCGCGCCGAGACCGGCCTCAAATCAGCTGCAGTGTGTGGGAACAGTATCTTCGTGAGGTGGGCTGCTCACTCATGGAGGAAGACTGCTACAAAAAAGACTCGTCTTCCTTTGTCAATAAGCTCATGGATCTTAAGGATCGCTTTCAACACCTTCTCATCAGTTGTTTCAAAGACAGGCGCTTTGTAAAAGCCCTTATTAGCGCCAATTTCAAGAACATCCTCAACGTGAATAGCAGCTCGGCCGAGCATGTGGCCTTGTTTGCGGATGACTTGCTGAGGTCGGGGATATATGGAAAGGGCAAAGAAGAGACAGATCGCCTTTTAGAAGCGGTTTTCGAGTTCGTCGGGTTCTTGTACGAAAAAGACCGCTTGGAACATTTCTACAAGCAACACATCAAGGAACGACTGCTACGCAGCAGGAGCGCGTCGGACTATGCCGAGCGAGCCATCGTCTCTAAGCTCAAGTTTGTGTGCAGTTCGGCGTTTACCTCAAAGTTAGAAGCCATCCTGAAACGCAAGTCTGTGTCTGCCAGTGTATTAAAGTAGTTCAAGGCCGCCTTGACGTTGTGAAAATTGGATGTAAAGCCGGGCACAAGATATGTCGGTGCAACGAAGAAGGCAACTATAAAATAAAACAGCACTGTCATGCCGCCTGAAGTTGGACTTCTGGTGTGGACACATACTAATGCGTATGCGCCTAGTTACATTTTACAGCCGTTTCTTTTTCTTCGCTTTGAGCGTACGAGCTGATTACACGCAGCGCTTGGAGCTACGGGTCGCTCTCTTTAATCACAACGCCAGGAGCGCAGTTTGTCGGAGGCAAGTCGAAGGTGAAGCATACATGCTTCTGTCTTTTACCTGATCAGATAGATTGCACGCAGCTGCGAGATTTCTTTTTGCTTTTGAATATGCTATGCTTCATCGCTTGTGGCAGTGCCCTTGTTACGCTTTGTAACTACTGCAGAAGCTTCGTAATTTTCAAGTTCGCTCGACCCGAGCAGATTCCTCCGGATAAGTGTGGACACACGTGATTGGCAAGGTGTTTCATTGCGGATCAGTGTAAACCTGTAAAATTGTAGACGAGACGAAAGGCGCATGTAAAGTCACGGACACGGCACTTTCTATCGTTACATGCGCCTTTTTGTCTCATCTGCATCGCGCAATTTTATTTAAATTACAGAATTCCACCCCGAAAAGTTCCCCGATAGTTTGCGGAGTGTAACCACGCGAACAAACGGTCTGTCTGCTTTCAAAGACAGCTCTCTGAAGCAGAAGGTATGTTCCTCACCAATCAGTTAGGACGCCTCGCTAGCCTTCCCGGCCGTTCTATCAACTGGTATCATTGCCTGTGGTCATTGCTTCGGATGTTTACGTCTCTGTCTCGGAGACAAACTGGTACATCTCTTTATTTATTCGACTTTATTTTCATATTAGTGACAGCCAACCCATAGTGACAAAATAATTTGTAATTCTGCATAGAACGACGTATTTTTCTTAAATGCCGCCATAGTGGACGTATCCAGTTGTGTACACTTGGTGCTATTGTACTTCTGCGAACTCGCACTAGAGGTCGTTTTTCGGTTTGTTTCCATGACACAGCGGCTATGGAAGGAAGGAGAGCCAGAAAGAGGAGGAGGGAAACAAGGAACGTTAACCAGAAGAGTGCTCCGTTGGGCTACCCTGCACTGGAGAAGAGAAATAAGGGGACTTAAAATGGGAAGAGAGTCTCAATTTGTCACTGAAGCCGGTTCGTCTGATGAAAGAAAACAGTGCCTTGAAGACTCTGGGGGAACTGACTGCTCTGGTCACGAATTTACGATCTTATCCTCCGCTAAACGGCGAGAATCGACACCGTCTTTACCCTCGCTTAGAGAACAGCCCTCATTGCCTTGAAGCCATGCCACAGAGGTCAAAGCCAGACTTCGGAGGAAATCAATGTCGACATCTTGCTGACAAGTCACTTCTGTTGCATCCTGCTTTTCATTTTCTGTTCATACTAATGTATCGCTTTCGTACTTATCTCGTGCATTTACTTGGTTAGTGGTTTTACTCTGTTCACGGGATTGTAGCCTATTAATTTCTCTCTTTGAAGGAGCCAATTGCCAAGCTCAAGAGCAGCTTTTACTTATGATTTGATAAATGTTTAGAGCACTGCGGTGACTTGCATTACAAAATCAGCCATGAAGACTTTGCAGAAATTTGGTTTCTCAATAGCATCAATCAAATCTTACTTTTTGTGGAGTATTGTATTAAAGGCATTGTGGAGGCTCTTCAGAAACTTTGCCGCCAATTTTCTGACGTTAGCATGGTGCCTGAATGTTTGATGAGGGCATGATGCAGTTATTTGAGAGGTTGGTGTTGAATGCTCGTGATGTTTTGGAGTGCAGTGTTTCCATAAGATTTGCCGCGGATTTATTGAGGTGTTTTTTATGGTTACATTTCTAACCAAAGGAAAGGATAGAAAAAAGAGGGAGGGGATGGAAAAGCAAGGAGGCGGAGTAACAGGGGGAGAAAGATAGAGGGGAAAGGCCTAGAGCAGTGAGGAGAATAATACAAAGCCGACTAAGAAATCGGCCACTTAAGTACGCACCTATGTATTTAGAATGTAACATTTAATCTATACTTGATATAGAAAATGAAGTAATACATTAAACATATGCCAGGTCAACTGTACGTTTTCTGATCTGAAGTCACCGCCAGCAGATCATAGATAAAGCATTCGCCACCATTTCATCCAGCGCGGTTTCACAAAACTTTGTGTAGTCATTTTCTTGAAAGAGAGACAAAATAACAAAAACCACAATTAGTTTCAGCGATTAAGTTTCCTTTTAATCTATCTTCGAGGGGCACACACGCTTGCTCAGGTATAAAAGAAGCGCAGCGCGTTAAGCAGAAGATTCGTATTTCCGCGAGTCCTCTCGCAACACTCAAAGATAGAATGATTGTATACGCACGACATTGTGTTCGCCAAAAGGGCGCTTGTGCCCATGACGTTGCTAACAAGAGCGACATCAATGCGTCATTTTGCGCATGTCGAGGAGATTGACCAAACTGACTCCCGATCATAGCTCGTGATCAGCGGACGTGAGAGCTACGAAAGTTCGTTCTTGTTTTTCCTTTCTTTTTAGCGTTTTAATACAGGCACGGATTAATATTTGGCATCGCTCCATTTTCCTAAAACGTGCCCTATAAGATAGTTTAAAGTTTGCTTTATTCTAGGCAGCAGCCCTATATTTAATTGCACAGTTAAAATTTGGTAATTTAAATTTAGCATCAAGCCTGGTCACGCCAGCTGAATTAGTCATTCATCATTACTCGATCTGACATATACAATCAGTAAGCGATTCTTTTTTCTCTATTACATGAAAAATGCTCGAATTTGGATAAGCTGCTAAAATTCGGTCGTAAGAAAACCATCGCACAACTCCGGCCTGTTGCGTCTGCCTAGGTATGCGAGCACACGATATGTTGCTCGCCGTGTGGGCAAGCCCCTTTTGGGGAACACGACGTGGCGCATATACAATAACTCCCAAATAAAACTTGAATCTTCCATGAAATTTTGCCCCAGCCGAATGACCAAATGAACATTTCATCCATAAGGTATTTTAGATGTCCCACCCTGCATGCAGGGAACCTTTTACCTGAAATAGCGCTGTTGTGGAGGACAAACGTCAGTTGTGCCGTTTTTTTGGGGGAAAAATGGCAAAGTTCCGGACAAAGAATGCAAAATATATGCATCGCTGTGCAAACACTGCCAACAGAAAAACTGTTCAATGCACTATAATATGCCAGCTAGCCTTCAATATAGCACTTTTTACGGAAACCAAATTTCACTAATGCGTATTTCTGCAATTCGAGTCTAAGAATGTGCATTGCGAAGAACGACGCCGTGACGACACCTTTTTGAAGCTGACTGTTGCAAGGCATCAACATATTGTTACGGAGCGCAGTATCGAGACGACGACGACGTGCTGGGGTGAAGAAGACGACGCTCAAGGTAAGCTGGATTCATTCTGGTGGGGTGTGCGTCTAACAGTGAACTAACGTTTACCGCTGTGTACATTTCTTTAACATGTGGTGGAGGATTGCTGGGAATATTTAAGCAGCCAAACCTGGATCACCGAGTAGCCGCCAGATTAGTACTATTACTATGCCATCCGACGCGACACCTTCTTCAGCGGCACCACCGGCGCCCACCGTCGTCATGAAGTAGACTCGTGATTTAGGCACCTTTTGCGGTGCCGACCCCGTCGACGTAGAAGACTGCCTTGCTACGCACGAGCGCGTCAGCAAGCACAAACACTGGGGCGCGACCCTCATGCTCGCCAACATCTATCTGGCGGGTACGGCGCGCGTCTGGTTTGAGACGCATGAAGACGATATCACATCCTGGGATATGTGCAAGAAGCTTCGTGACCTATTTGGCAAGTCAGTCGGACGCAAGTTTGGAACACAAAAAGACCTCGCATCCCGTGTCCAGTCTTCGCCGGAATCATGCTTGTCGTATATTGAAGGCATTCTAGCCCTATGCCGAGAAGTGGACAGCGCAATGTCCGAGTCAGACAAGGGGGGCCACATATTAAAGGGAATTGCAGACGATGTTTACAATCTGCTGCTTTCCAAAGACTGTCCGACGGTCGACTCAGTCATCCAAGTTTGCAGGTCGTTTGAGCAAGCAAAACACCGCCGTATTACTCACCGCTACGACCGCTTGCCAAACACAGCTGCTACGTGAGCTTCAACTCTGGCCAGCCTTCCGCACAGCCTTCGCTCCAACCTAACCTCCCAGTCGTAGCTGCTGCGGCTCCTAGCACGTCCTTTCTGACGCGATGTCGCTACCACAACCCGGACGAATGGCGAACCTCGGATGACTGACCCATCTGCTTCAACTGTTCACCTGTCGACCACATTTCTCGCCATTGCCGCAGCCGCTGGGTTACGATACCTGGACCTCACTACTATCCTGATAACAGCACCGACTATGGTTTACATCTAAATTATTTCCGTGATACGCGCTCTCGTGTCTTTAACTCGCCAGCCCTGCGCATGTTCAGCCGCTCATCGTCTCCTCTGATCCGGCGGTCCCGCTCGCCCCAATATCGCCGTGCATCATCTCCCCACTTCTCTCGCTCTCATTCGGAAAACTAACCAACGCAGCTTCCGGAGGTGACACTGCATTGACGACCCCCACCGAAAATCCTCTGCTGAACCTCGTTCATCACCGCAACCTTCTAGACATCGATGTGGATGGTGCCCCTGTTACTGACCTCATTGACTTGCGACCAAAATTTCAGCCCTCAGCTCAACCTTTCTCTGCCGTCTCAGAAGGGTTGTCACACACGCCGCTTCATCCGCCGTTCGTGTCGCTTATGGAATCGGCGCTGCCGTCGTGGGACTGTGCACTGTGCGCGTGAGTATATTCGATCACACTACCTCTGTTCTCTTCACTGTCATCAACCACTACCCTCACGACGTGATCCTCAGCATCGAATTTTTAACGGCCCATTCTGCCCAGATTGATTTCTCAACTGGACGTCTTCGCTTAGATCTGCCCTTCTACTCCGAAAACACGATGTGAAGCCCCGCCTCCGATCCGCCGAATTTGTTCGTCTACCTCCCGAAGCTGCTATTTATGTTCCGCTGGCTCCGTTCTCCGCAGTTCCTGACGGCACATACATCACCTGCCCAATTACCGACGTTGTTCTCCGTAGCAACATCATACTCCCTCATATCGTCTTGACTATCACTGCTAACTGCACCTATATCTTCCCGTCCTCAGCTTCAGCCGCTCGACCCAAGTTTTACCCCATGGCATCGCACTCGCTGATCTGTTATCTTTGAGAGACGCCGACGTTGCTGCTGTAACGCCTCAGAATCTATTGAAGCAGCATATATCGGCTTCTTTCTATTCGAACCTCTTTTCAGGCATGATAGCCGCGGATCTGCCAGATGACCAAGCCAGAGCTCTCTCCGACCTTTTGCTGTCATACAGTGATATATTTGATTTCGGCGTCTGATCATTAGGCCAAACATTCGTTGTGACCCATCGTATCAATACGGGTGACCCCAGCTCCATCCACAGAAGGCCTTATCGTGTCTCCCGTACTGAGCGGCATGTTCTACAGAAAGAAGTTGACAAGATGCTGGCGCAAAACAATATTGAGCCTTTCTGCAGTCCCTGGGTGTCCACTGTCGTATTAGTCAAAAAGAAAGACCAAAGTTGGAGCTTTTGTGTCAACTATCACCACCTTAATCAAATAACAAAGAAAGATATTTGTCCTCTTCCGCGAATTGACGACGCGCTTGACTGCTTGCATGGTGCTAGCTATTTTTTTTTCCATCCACATGCGTTCAGGCTACTGGCAAATTGCTGTCGATGAACAGGATCGCGAAAAAATCGCATTTGTCACCCCCGACAGACCCTATCAATTCAAGATTATGCGATTTCGTCTCTGTAACGCTCCTGCGGTATTCCAGCGCATAATGGACTCGCTCCTCCGTGCCTTCAAATAAACATGTTAGTGCTACTTAGATGACGTCGTCGTTTTCTCTCCCACCTTCGCAATCCACCTTGATCGACTTTCTACAGTCCAGACCATTTTTCGCTTCGCCGGAATTCAACTGAACGCTAAAACAAGCAGCTTCGGCCGGCGCCAAATCGAAGTCCTGCTTCATTTGGTTGATGAAAATGGTGTGCAGTCCGACCCTGACAAAGTTCTAGCCGTGCGCGAGTTCACAACCCCGCGTAGCTCAAGTGACGTGCGAAGCTTCCTTGACCTTTGCTCATACTTCCGCCGCTTTAATCGGAACTTCAATCAATCAATCAATCAATCAATCAATCAATCAATCAATCAATCAATCAATCAATCAATCAATCAATCAATCAATCAATCAATCAATCAATCAGCCTTTTATTTTCTCTATATTAGAGAAGGAGACAGGAATAAAAGCTCGGAAGCTTGACACAGGTCCTCCCCCTTTTTTACATTGGCATTGCATCAGACAAGCGGCAATAAATTCTGCGCTATACATTATAGCACAAAAGAAGATATTACGCCTTGAAAAAGAATCAAAAAGTACCAACACAAAAATATATGCAGCGTCATCACACAAACTTGTTCAGAAAAAAATTCTTAATAACAGTATTTGAATGCTGGAAAGAGTCAAACATTTCTTTGTTTATTTATTTAATAGCACTGGCAGTGTGCAAGAGACAGATTGTTCTGAGTAATATGCTCTAGGTGTAGGAACTAACCACATTTCTTTATATCTGGTAAGTGGAATATGGGTGTTTTTTACAAGTTCTGCCAAATTACCAACGTAATTTTCATTGCTCCGCGAAGCACTTTTGAAGCTCATTAAAATTCTGTATTCGTGTAAAGCGAAGACTGGCAGGATTTCGTATTTTAAAAACAGGTCAGTCGTAGGGAAACAATAAGGAACACCAGCAATGCATCTCACGGCTCTTTCTTGGAGAAGATGCAACTTGGTCATGTTCGTGATACCAGTGGTGCCCCAAACGATAATACAGTATTGTAAGCGAGACAGAACGAAAGAGTTATACACCAACAGCCTAATCTTGACAGGAAGAATGTTGCGCAAGCGCGATATAACTCCGACAGCTGAGGATACTTTAGATCTAATATAATCAACATGATCATTCCAAGTCAAGTGCTTTGAAAACATGACACCAAGGCTTTTGACAGAATCCACTATCTCCACAGGATCACAGTTTAAACATACATTGAGTGGCCTAAACAATACCTTCCCTTTCGGCAAGTACAACACTGTTTTAGTCTTTTTAGGATTAATCTTCAGAAAATTTGCTTTTGTCCATGTATTTAATGCATCAATTGTTCTGCTTGCTTTTTCTTCAATATCATCTTCTGATTTCCCGGAGATGAACACTGAAGTATCATCTGCGTAGGTTACAAATGTACTATTAGGTTCACAATGCACAATATCATTTAGATAAAATAAAAGAAAAGCGGATCCAATATGCTTCCCTGGGGAATTCCTGTGCAGATATTCTGTAGATATTCTGTACTGAAGACAAGGAACTTTTAAAGTCTACATACTGTGTTCTGTGGGAGAGGTATGATTCCATTAAGTCTAGTGCTTTTAAGTGGATACCGTAGGTTTCCATTTTATGTAAGATAATTTTGTGACTTAATAAATCAAACGCTTTTGTGAAATCTATGTAAATGTCAGTAACCAGCTCCTTATTTTGAAAATTATCTATTATTATTTCTTTTTGTGCAAGTAGCGCTGTTTCTGTAGATCATTCTGTTTCTGTAGAACTTCGCAGACATCGCTCGTCCGCTTACCGCTCTTCTCAGAAAAGCATACCTTTGACATAGGGTTGTGACCAATCCTATGCCTTTATGACGCTTATTTCCACCCTGACTACTCCACGTTCTGGCACACTTCGATCCTTCTGCACCCACCCAACTGCGCACCGACGCTAGCGGCTATGATAATGGTACCATCCTTTCCCAGTACCAGCATGGTTCCTTCCGCGTCATTGCTTATGCTAGTCGCCTGCTTTCGTTCCCTGAGTGTAATTATTCAATTACAGAGCGGGAATGCCTTGCCCTTGTTTGGGCGCTGAAAAAATTACGCCTTTATTTGTTTTGGCGGGCCTTCTGCGTAGTGACAACTATAATGCTTTGTGCTGGCTGTCCTTACTTAAGGACACCAGTGGCCGCTAAAGTCGCTGGGCCTTGCGAATACAAGAGTACGCATTTACTGTAGTATATAAGTTCGGCCACTTACACCAAGACGCTGACTGCTTGTCCCGCCATCCCGTAGATCCTCCCGATTGGTCAGACCATACTGCTGATGACTTGTCCATCTACGACTTTATCAATATCGTCTAGGACTTTATCAATTCACCACGGCCTACCATCCGCAAACGAATAGTCTTACTCAGCGCCTTAATCGCACACTGACCGACATGATGTCCATGTATGTGTGCGATTACCATAGTGACTGGGACGTCTCCTTACCTTTCGTCCCGTTCGCCTATAACTCCTCACGCCATGACAGTGCCGGATAACTACCGCATAACCTACGTATAACCTAGGTAACACACCAAGCTACGAAAGAACCACCACAAGCAACTCGACACCATACTTCGCATGGCCTACAAGCGGGCGCTATGGTATACCCCTCACCGCCTCTACCGACCAGCTCCTTAACCCTGTTGTCCACAACACCATCGACGAATACCTAGAAGCTCAACTTGTAACGCAATCTTTCCGCCTCTCTGGTACTGCCACCGGGCGGCAAGTACCTGAAATGCTCGACATTAGTCTTCCCAGCACCACGCAACAGAGACATGTCATATCACCTGAATGTAGGAGCAAACTCCGTACAATGTCTTTACCACGTAATGCGCATGGAGTATGGATAATAATTACTCCTAGGACAAAGGAGCCTTCTTTGTGGATGCTGCAGGTATACCTGCGAAGACATTACAACCGAGGCTGTAACTCACCTGGGCCATACGGTAGCAGGGCTCACGGCTCGAAATTCACACGCCGCACAAATCAAGGAGGCGGCGATCGCATTAGGAGCAACACACACAGATTCCATATAAATCATCACCGACTCCCAAACCGCCTACAGAAGCTACATGCGAGGCCGGGTTTCTCCATTGGCTTGTAAAAGCTTATTTCACGCCAGACATCAGGCCTCAGGCAAAGAAGTAATAGAGGTGCCTAGTCATTAATGAGTAGACAAAAATGTGTGTGCACACGCCATAGGCACATATTATCTCTCTCGCGATCCCTCATCACTCCTCTCACATGACTGCCTACAGCCCCTCACTACATAACGCGAGATACGTCCGCTCAGAGAGACAAACATTCCCAGCACCTGCTAAAGGACTCGATAAATCAGACGAGCGTCACCTCTGCTCGTTACAAGCATTGCCTTACAACAGCCCAGCTAGATTGCAAACAATTATTCAGGCTACTTTCTCAGCTGAACGCATATTTTGCGGCTAGTAATAAGACCATTACCATATGGCATGGACGTGTCAAGAAAAACAAGCCATACCTCGTAAAGAAAACCCAACGTTGGCGGATTGGAAGGTGGCCCTATCCTGGTCCGACCTTGCGGCACAAAAGACCTTGCTTGAGAGAGCTCGGGCAGTGCTATCAGCCAATGGAGTCCCGCTCTGAGGTCCCGACAAACTCCGCCCTTAACCCTTAGTTTTATTGGCCTTGATGAGTGACATGTGAAGCATGTGTATAAATTTCTACCTACGAAGGCCCCAAGGTAAAAACTATCAGGGGGGCCTCCTGTGATTAAGTGCAACTGTTAAATTGCTAATATAAGGCAGCAAAACAAGATAAGTGCACGGAGAGGACTTGAAATTGTAAAAAGTAAACAAAAGTGTAAGGAATGTGTGAACAAAAATTGGTATAAGCGTATACGTAAAGAAAATATTCAAAACAAATGTAGACGATAATAACAAAGTAATCAATACCATTGGCAAAAAATGACAAAAAATGGAAAGAATGTTATCAATAATGCAGAAAAACTACAATACAAATTAACATTAAAACAAATTTATCATAACAGGGCATAACATGTCGGACACTGGTCATCAGCAGTACATAAAAGGAAAGAAAAAGGAAAATGTTCACAGTGCTAATGCAGTTAGTAAATAGTTCTTCAATGATTGATGAAATGAGCGTGATGTGCGTAGTAATTTCAAGTGAGTGGGTTACGAATTCCAGATGAGTATTTGAAAAGAACACTAACTGCTTACCGTAATTAGTACGAATTTTTGGAAGTAGGTTGTTATGTTCTGAAAATTTTGTTATGTTTGTGCTTGACAGGAGAAGGGGGTCGAAGTAATCTAGTTTGAGTTCATTATTACGAAGGCGATATATAAGCATGGATAAATAGATTTACGTTGAAGGCCGAGAGGAAGAATGTTTAGATTAACGTATCCCTGTAAAATGGCAGATCTGAATGGGGCAAAAGTGATTACACGGAAGGCTTGACTTTGTAAATGACGAAGGCACGAGAGCTGAGTGTTGTATTTCCCCACAATAATATGCAGTGAGATGGCTATGTATGAAGGAGTAATAAAGGGAGCGAAGAGCATGCAGCGGGAAATAATGACGTGTCCTGGCTAATGCACGAATTCTAAATGCAATTTTAGAAGTTATACTATAACCTAATGTGCGTGTCGAACTTTGTTAGAGTCAAGCACGGTTTCAAGAAATATGGCAGTATCTGATGCATAGACAGCATGCGTATTAAAGTGAAACGGTGGAGGTATGTATACTTTTGTTGGTGGAATGAAAAATCATAAATTTAGTTTTCTGAGGATTATTCTGAAGTGAATTTTTTTCACACCACAGTCCAATACGATGAAGATCTTGGCCTAAGTTAGAGGCAAGGTTAGAAATATCGAATACACTGGAAAATATAGTCGTTTCAAAGCATAGAGTATGCAGTTAGAATTAGGGAGGAAGTTTAGAAGATCATTATCAACGTCTTGATCAACGACCTCTCTGTAAATATTTCTTCCACAATTCGCCTTTTCGCTGACAACTGCGTTCTTTATAGTCGCATAACTGCTACCGCTGACCAGACACTCCTCCAGAAAGACCTTGATATAATAGAAACTTGGTGCACCACCTCGCTGATGAATCTAAATATATCCAAATGCAAGAGTATGCAAATATCCCGAAAGCTTTCCACCTTCAACTATTCATGCTCGTTAAACTCCACTGCCAATTCAAGGGTTGAATCCTACTGATACTTAGGTGTTGGTATTACTGACAAACTCAACTGGTCTGAACACATCATGACATTAGTTGCAGAGACATCGAAAACACTTGCTTTCATCAAGCGTTTACTTTCTTTATACACAGGTAATCTCACTTACGAGGTGTATTCGACCGAAACTTGAATATGCCAGCGCAATATGGTACCCTCATCATCGATATCTAACTGAACCTCTCGAAAACATTCAGAATCCGGCGGCTCGATTCATCTGTTCTGAATATGATAGACAGGTTAGCATTAGTGCCAATAAATCATCCATTAGCGTTGACTCATTAGCACTTCGAAGGAAGATTTCGCAGTTGTGCCTATTACATAGTCTATATTATAATCGCCCTGACCTGGGAACTTTCTTTTTAATTTCACCTGTACGTACATCACGTCGTCTTTTCAATTCCATGAGCGTGCAGCGCATAACTGGTTTGACAAACTCATTTGATAAGTTGTTCTCACCCTTGGTGATTGAGGAATGGAATTCAATTCCTGAACGAATAGTATATGACCGTGATAACTCTGAATTCAGGTACCTAATATCAGCTGGATTTGCTAAATAATCCTATGATCAGTAAGCATCTGCTGCTTGACTCATGTATCAAACACGAATTTTGCTTTGTAGCTCTTTCCTAAGCCCATGTATATGTCATATTGTTCTGCTTTGCCTTGTATATATATTTTTTTCTCTTTCTTTGCAATAATTGCGCATGTATAATATTTTATTGAATGTCACATGAATCAAATGGGTGTTCTTTTCGTCTTGTTCTTTCATTACTTACGGTTCCATAGAATGTATAGCGTTACATTGCCTCTTTGCTTTTTATTTCACTGTATAATCATATGACCACATACTTGTTTTACTCGGTGCCCTCCCCCCCTAATGCAATGCCCGGCCCAGGCCCTTAAGAGACAAAATGATGATGATGATGATGAAAAGGAGTGATTCTAAGATTGACCCCTGGGAAACGCCACAGCTAATCACAGCTGGATTAGAAATAGCATTAGAATGTTGAACAACTTGAGTCTGTCAACAAAGAGGTGTCACAAATTCCCAAACTTTCCAGTTTTTGAAAAGGAATGTTATGGGTAATAGTCTTAAATGCTTTTGTAAAACCAACAAATACTACTCCAGCGAACCTACCATTATCTAATGATGGCATAATGAAATTCGTCAATTCAATTAGTGCTAGTTCAGTAGAATAATTTTGCCTGAAACCAAACTGATGAGGTGTAGAGAAGATTTAATTTCATGAAGTAGTTCGTTAGGCGAGTTACCACAAGTTTCTCAAATACTTTGCTAAAGAAAGGTAGTGCATGTTGTTATTGGGCGATAATTTGCTACGTTATTTCGCTCTCCTTTTGGGTACCATTTTACCTCGCTTAAGTTGATCAGGAAAAATGCCACTTCTAAATTAGAAATAATGATATGTGCAAGGATATGAACAATGATAGGAGCAAAGAGTTTAGTCTTCTACGGATGAATGTTGTCTAACTCAGGACTTGAATGTTTAATTGACGTTAGAACAAGGCGCACTTCTTCAGGTGATGTTGGGCGTAGAGTGAAGGAATCAGGACGAGTGACAGGAGGACAGTGAGATGACTGCAGAGCAATTCTGAGATCACTGAAAGCATTAGCGATGTCAACGAAAAAACGTTAACTCCATCACTAGTATTAGTAATGGGAGGCTGTGAATTAGACTGATTTACGAATTCTTTGTTGAGTTCCAGTTATTGTGATTGGTATTGCCATTTTAATAACCTAATCTTGGTAGTACCTTCGTTTGGCTACTTTCAGCACTGCAGATAGGTGATCGGAATACGTCTTGAACCGTTTTAAAAGGGTCATATTAAACGGCTGCGATTTAAAGGGGTCATGACAACAGTTTTGGAATATAAACTGTTTATTGCATCTTATTCCCGATATGCCAAGCAACTGAACCTCAATTTTTCAGCTCCACCGGAGCTGCAAACATTTTTAAAACTAATATTTTAATTTCTTCGTGAACATCTTGCTATTCTGGCCACCGGCGTAGCCGGTGACGACATAAAACGACGCCGCGTTGTCTGCTGCATGTTCTGTGCACTAGCAGCGTCAAACAATAGTTGCACAATGGCTTTGTGGCGGATCAAAATACAATCATGTCACTAACCGCGGTTACCGCAAGCTGCTTTTCCACCCCTCTTAGCGCTATTAACGTAGGCAATAGCGACGCCTCTGGACGGGATTCAGGAGCACGGCAGCGCCCGAGTACGAAAGCCCCATGAGCTGGCCCGTTCGAACAAAGTACACACTGTACACTGAAACACGTCTCTAAAGCAACACATGCAGTGTGCATAGAGGGCCGTCCAAAGGTGTTTTTGTACAATTTTCGAGTAGCACCTGACAGCGCATCAGTGTAATGTATAGGTGCGGCACGCTACATCGAGTTGCCCAATACCCTGTCCCGTGCGTCGCATCGTTTACACTACACGTTGTGAGGCTCAAGTCTGGCCGCAGCCGCATCATCAAAGCATACGGCAAGCTCATGAGGCTTACAACACAAAATGCCGCAAGCTTGCAGCAGTGGTGCAGCCCGCGAGCGCGGCTGGTGACGTACGGCGCCTGGCCATCGGCTTCTCCCTAATCGTCGCTAGGCTTACATTGCTTTGGCATAGAAGCAAAGCGGATGGCACTTTGTAAGTCGTCAGCGAGGCGTTTTAGTAAAAGGGTTAATCGATCATGAAACTCCTTCTCAACCCCACTTTTCTGTAGTGAAGAAAATTATTATTATGGGCGAAGCCTTAACATCGGAGCTCGCGTACGTGAACGCGGGCACCGCACCGGAGAAAGCTGCTACGTGGCTGTAAGCAAAAACTACCATCTCTGCATCAAAATTTCGCAAAAAGCATTAATTGTTTTCCGAGGCCTTAAATTATTAAGAGAAAAACACATTTTAGCATGCTTTTCTGACACAGGCTCCAGGGATATGCCGTATCACTGGCGCGGACGCTTGCGGAAGGCTCGAAGGGCACGGCCGGCGCGGCGGCGGTGTTTACGGCGGTGGGCCCAGTGCGGCCACAGACGATGGTGGCGGTCGCGCTGAGGTGGATGTGTGGAAAAGAACTAAATGGCGCTTCACTACAGTCTGTGTTCGGGTTTCAGAAAATGCTGAATCCGCCTTTTGCGCGAGTTTCCTGCGTATGCGCGAAGTCGTAGCGGCGACCGATGGAAACACATTGGACGGCGTCGACGGCGTTTCTCGGCGCCGCCAGTGCACGGGGGCTGGGGGCACCGGGCGGCACTGTGACCGTCACATTTTTCGCAAAGCGATGCCAACCACACCTGACGCATACGGTTGCCACTCTCTAGGGGTGCCGGGATGCGAAACGCGGTTTTTCAGGTTTCCTTCGGCGAGCCGCGAGCAACAACGACGTGAAGCTTGAATTAGGGCCACCAAGCGCGAAGATGTGAATGGCCGACCTTAGCAACCGACTGCGTACTCTCGACTGTGCGAAAAACACTTCGTTACAGGTGTGTATGCATCTAAAGGAAATGTGCATGATGAAAAGTATCTACTGGAGTTTGCACCAAGCCTGTAACCCACAAGTGATAGCCGCAATGAGCATTTGTTCGGCGCGTGTTTGCTTTATGTGCGACGGAGCTTGATATGGCGATGTATTTTGACGTTTCGTTTTCTTTATGTGCGAATGGGCCGGGTAGCGCAGATATCACAGGTGGCTGTGTGCGCTAGACCTTAATATTTAGCATGTTTTATCGCGACTGCCGCCTGACTAAAAAGAAAAAAAAAAGGGCATTTTTTGGGATGCACCGCCGTTCGCGAGCCGAGTGGTTGAGCTGGTCATGAGGCTCGCGAACTGCAGTGCATTAAAACGACGTATTTTTTTCTTGTTAGTCAGGTGGCAGTCAAGATAAAACATGCTAAATATTACGGCCTAGCGCACACGGCCGCCTGTGATATCTAAGCTACTTAGCCCTTTCACACATAAAGAAAAGAAACAACAAAATACATCGCCACCAGGCTCCCGGCGCAACTAAAGCAAACACGCACTGAAGAAATCCTAATTGCACCTATCACTGGTGCGTTACAGGCTGGGTGCGAACTCCGGTAGGTACTTTTCATCATGCATATTTCCTTTAGATGCATACGTACCTGTACTATCTGTATTTTTGCCGCTCGGAGCATATGGCGCACTTGACACTCTTGCACGACGCACAGTATTTTTTTTTACCTTATACAGGCTCGCCTTCGTGCATTCGGATTTTAGGAAGCTTGATAATCGTCGTCTTCATCCAACTGTTTGCAACGGCAAAGAAACCTCCAGGCACAAATCAGTCTCCTGGAGGGTTCATGCTCGTTCACTTGCAGAGTGGATCGCTCTGGACGTAGAACAGCGTTGGTTCCTGGCGGTCGTTTCAGCGATGGTGGCGGCGCCGCGCGGTCTTTTTTTGAAGCAGCGAGCCGGTGGTGGCTGTTCGCGGCGCGGGCGACCGCATTGGTTTGGAGCGTGAAGATGCGAGCAAAAACCAAATCTTTTTTTGCGATTCCGAGATGTGCAAATCAATAAACTGCTTGGCAAAGCAAATATGTGGTTCCTGCCACGAAGCAAGTGTGTTAAATGCGCGTTTCGGCTCTGTGGGCTGGTTTCTAAGACGTTTTGACTTGACGATCTATGTGGATTCTGAGCGACCTATTTTGTTGAGGTAAAAACCCACATCGTCAGTGCATTCATGGTCGCGAATCGCATTATATTTGAACTTAATATCATGCCATCGCAGCTGCACGATAGCGCTGCAGTGTTTAAACTCCGAGCTGATATGTTAAGGCGGACGTGTAAAACAGGGAGCCCTTTCTCTTATTAATAACCGCCTATATTTCTCCGCGTGCAGCTGTTCGTTACGGCTCTCGTTCAGCTTTAGTTTATTCTGATTCATCAGCACGAGATTAATTGAAAAAAAAAGTAAAACTAGATTCCTGGCCATACCGCGTCGACATAAAGAAATGAAATGCGCACATTTTTATGATGTACTTTCATTTTTCGACGGGGCGAGCAATGGGAGCGATATATTCGAAATCCGCTAACTTTTCAGTTGTATTTTAACTTTTCGGACGAGATGAGCAATGGGTCTTAACAAACGCAATGATTTCCTTACTCCTCCCTACTTCATCAATTTTTTCCCGGTAGTGCAAAGAACACACCTAGAGTGTTAATTTCGTCTGTTTCATTAAGCTCTAATGGCCGTTTCGCTACTGTTTAGAACAGTAGCATACGTTTGCCTCAGACTGCTTCATGATATACGCCGAAGACAAATAAGCTGCTATATACTCGGTATATGAATGAGCACGTGAACAACATATACACTCAATGGCAGCACTGAAACATGCCATAAAATAAAATCGAATATCCGAAATACTGCCGCTTAAAGATTTTGTCGCCCTTTAATGCAGCATGTTTGGTATTTGCGGCAATACTGACGGAGTTTTCACTTGCGAGCTAGCGAATCCATGCGCACTCGTATCAACGAACGTTTATTTCGAAACTAGTGTATCCAAACTCATAGATAACTTCGTATTTATGACTGGTATGACTTTTTGCTGCTTATCTAAATGCCAAATCTTACACGAACGATGCCACAACATCAAGAAGCAGGCCCGCTTGTCAAAACATCCGCTATACCGCAGCGGCGCTATCACCGACTCAGCCGCTATGTTGTGCTGCCGCCGCGCCACCTATAGGAGCTGGAACGACCGAATATGTAGGAGATGCACATGTGTCACCAAGTCGTTGATTCCGCAGAAATCGCGGCGGCGGCAGAATTTTGTGGATCATTTCACAACAGAATGACCATTCGCTCTACACCGAGAACCTTTTCACAACTGCGACCACATCCGTTCTGACTCCTGAGGGCAGAAACCGGCTACAGCGCTGAATCATCCGTTGCCGCGCGTTTCCTGCAGGTGTGCATTCCGGCCGGGACAATGCCTTTTTCAGGGGGTGTATTTAAGTGCCTCTCTGCCGAGCTTCGTAGATGAAATCCTATAGCTGCACGCTTGTAGATAACGCGAGGAGGAAGCGACGCCCATTGCACCATGCCGGCGCCGCGGTGACCGCATTGTGCTCGGTAACTCAAGACACCCCGCGCATATGCGCCGCTCGTCACAGGAGACGATTCCACCTAGCTCTGCAGCATCAACAAACCCCTGGCTGCTTTGCCCTTTGAGATCACTCTCTGCCTCCGCGCTCTCCTGTCTGCCGAGAACCTGCATGCTGAGAGCGTCTCATTCTGTCACGTCGAGCACGGCCAGTGCTACACGCTCTTACAATACGAAGATAGTATATGCGTGCGTTATGAGTGGATTGTGAAAACGCTGTAACTTTCTCCCATACTGCGTGAACATGATATACAGCAATCACTGTGACCACTATCCGCCCCGAGGCCAAAAAATGGGGGAGCTTTCGCTTTCTACCTGCGTTGGCGTGGCCATTTCGTATGGTGTGCTTTCACGTCGTCTGCTACACTGCCGTCCAATATGTTTCTCGCCCGCTCCCGCATGATGGCCCACATCCTCCCGCAAAAGGCGGATACACTGTACACAGTAGTGTATCGACAGGTTATCGTCATCGGCGCAGCTGCAGACGACGCAGGGTCAGTCTGTGACGTCACCAATCGTCTCAACATGACGATCGCTCTCGATGGGAGGAGCTTCATGGTCTCAACTTCAGCCACTTATTTGGAAATAAAGAATGCGTCTAGGGCGTTCAAATTTCGGAATTAAAATAATGAGGTCCAGTATTATCTGCCAGACTACAAAACTGCAATACATTGGATGACCATGGCATGGTCTCTTCAAGTTTCTGGGGAAAGATATTTTTGCGTATGCAGCGTAAAATTCCATAGGTTATACAACGGTTTTGTGGGACGGAAAAACCCTTAACGCTTAAGAAGTACTAGTAGAAGAATTATTAATATCAGTACGTTTTGAGGAAAATTTGTTGTATGCTGTATCAGCGCTAGATTCATTGACGATATCACTCCAGTCCGCATGCGATATAATGTGAGTCATAGTCACAGTCACTATTTGTCACAGTCAATTGATTCTTTAACGTGTTTCCTGCCACTATATCGCTTAACCCTCTCAAGGATTCGAAAAATAGGATAATGATCGGTGATTTGGAAATTATTAACCCTGGCAGACTGAAAAGTAAAAATTTGGAGGACGCTTAAGCTTCGCCTTCAAGAGTGGAACGCGACAGCGTTATTGTACCTCGTTCGCACCGCCCACTCATTCGCTCGGTATGCTCTTGAGTCACACAAAGACATAGTTTTCATACTCAACACTTCTAAGTGCACTCGGTGTCTCGGAGGGAGAAAGCCGGGCAGCGACGCGCCATGAAGGCGGACGCGATCATGGGGCTGATGCCTTGATGGGATCGTCCTCTATCTCGCTTGGGAGCACCACACAGAAGCATGATTCCTCGGAAGCAGCTCGGCACACATCGCAGGGGACGCTTTCCGAGCAGAAGCGCTACGGCGCAGCGATCACGTCAGAGGCATCCGGCATCAGACGCTGCACCCAGCAATCGCGCTGTGAGCGGAAAGAGGAGCCGCGTCGCCTAAACACCACTGTTCGAGTGACGCACGCTGGATGTTGGAAGGGGAGAGAGCGAGAAAACTTATTAAACGCAAGGGTATTGGGGCATCCTCGCACCGGTACCCGCGCGGCCCGAAGGGGAGAAGCGGGTGAGCGAAGATAGTGATCTAAAGAAAGGAAAGACGCTTGATTCTACAACCCATGAGGGTGCACGGCGAAACATCAGGAGCGAGTGACGCGCCACGTGTCGGGGCAGCGCCGCACATTGCGAGGAGGGGTTCTTCTGTGTTTGCCGCAAGATGGCTCTGCATGTGCGCAGAGCGCAGAAGAAATGTAGCGGAAACGTACTTCGCTACTCGTGTAACTGCGACTTCTGTAAGTAACATGCTCATAATTACCGATATACACCGCAGTATAACGTTCTACGGCACGTTTCTAAGGCAACACCGCATTCACTAGAAGCGCTTTTGTACCGCTTTCAAGCATCGAACTCGTGGCTGAGTGGTAGCGTCTCCGTCTCACACTTCGGAGATCCTGGTTCGATTCCCACCCAGCCCATCTTGGAAGTTGCTTTTTATTTATGAAGTGCATGCCGGGATTTATCGCTCACGGCCAACGCCGCCGACGCCGACGACACCGGCTTTTCTGCGACACGAGCTCCTTAACGCTATCGCGCTAATATTTCATAGAATGTGATCAACCAGCGTGTTAGAGCCCTGTGGTGCGCACCTCGTTGGAATGGTTATTAATAATTCTAGACCATTGCAAAAAAGCAGTTAATATATTCTGAACAAGAGCTGTCAACGCCATCTAAGATGTTAATGTTCATATCACCAACGAATATTACATTCTTATTTTCTCTGTTTAATAGAGCAATATGATACTAACTCCTCACAAATTTATAGGTATGATGACCAAGGCGAATGATTATAGCGTTTCTGTTTGAGATAAACGAATGGTAAACCTATAGCCACACTGATTCGTATTTATTATGAAAATGAAATTTCATACAAAAATCGCAGATCGTCTATAACGGCTATCGGGGCGAAGATCATGTTCATCATGATATCCGGTTATGTTAAATGTACCGTCTGTTGCAGAAGTTTGCAGCCCAACGCGCCGGGCGGAGGAGCAGTATCGCTCCCAAGAGGCGGCGCTGCGCCCGCCGGCGCTGCCTGGTGACGTAGCTATAAAGAGTGAGGAGGCTTGTTCTCTTCCCCTCATCCCGCGGTTGATATCGCACATCTTTGCTCTCAGCCGCGGGATGAGGGGAAGAGAACAAGCCTCCTCACTCTTTATAGCTGCGTCACCAGGCAGCGCCGGCGGGCGCAGCGCCGCCTCTCGGGAGCGATACTGCTCCTCCGCTCGGCGCGTTGGGTTGCAAACTTCTGCAACAGACGGTACTAGCGTCAGCTGATGATAACCAGGTTTCTGAAAGGCACATGATGGAAAAGTGATGATTCATAATCGTCAAAAATTCCCAAGATCATCATGATGCTTCGGCGAACTACGAATATTGAGATGAATAAGGGACTTGCGAGATCGGTTCCAGTCGTGAAGAAGCGTTTTAAACTGACTGGTCACCAGTGGAGTAAGCCATTATTTCGCAGTGAAGGATTGCAGCAGGTTAGTTAATTATGGAAAGATCACTGACGCTGGAAATGCGGCATACGTGACTGGTATCGGTTTCCCTGGCCTTTATGCGACAATTATCCACCAAAGGAATTTACACTTTTCCTTTTCAGATCCAGAGCGTGGGCAAAACGCCACTTGCTTTCTGGAGTCAGGTGATCGGTAATGAAGATTGGTGATTGATTTTCATGATTTCCAGTGCTAAAGCTAATATATCCTGTTAAAAGACGAGCCTTTTAGCCTTGCTGGTGAATTCTGCTTTCTTTGTTCGCGAACAGAACCTTGCGATGATGTTTTGTCCTTTTTCAGCAGGCACTCTGTGCACTACACCAATGTCGGCACTGTAAAACCGCGAGGCAGCCCTCTCCCTTGATAGATGGCACACTCTTTATTTCCACATTGTCCACTTTGGAATATTGTTTCATTTCTCCAATGAGTTTAGTCAATTGCTCATTCTTTCGTTTTAGGTCCTTATTTTCATTCCCAAGTGTTTCCTGTTTTTTTTTTCTTCACAGATTCATACAGATCATTAAACAAGGAATGGCTGCCGCGCAGTTCTTCAACTTCCTTCCTCAACTCATCGGCACTTTTAGCTGTTTCATCATTGGAGTGGACTAACCCAATGTCCCGAATAAATGTTTCATAGTAGTAGAGGGTACAGAACTGTTCATCCGTCACTTGCGCTCTTCCATGAAATTGCTACAAATAGCGAATTTATTCCACATTTAGCAACCTTCAGCCCAGTAAACAAGCAGGAAACGACTTTATTGGTATTACGAAAGCTTTGGAAATTCCATAAATGAAATTGTAACTAAATTCGGAAAATACTAGATGGAACTTTTCACGCCTACTCTGTCTATATTCGACGTGCACTCACGGATGTGCACCATTCGGTTCCTCCCAATAACGATAATCTGTAGGTTTCCATGACAGGGAAGAGCCACAACTCACGTTTACGCTTGTGGGTGCGGATATGTCGCCATTAAGTAGTTTTGACGCCACACGATTGAACGACTGGTGGCGATTACACCAGGCCCTTGGATCATCAAAGGAGACTTTAGGTTCACCGCATCATGTGGGGAGGCGTTCGAATGAACCTCAAGAAAAAAAAAGCTTATGCCCTGCGCCTCTGACCTTGACCTTCAGTGTCTTAATGACGGTAACTCGACCTATTATCCGGGGCCGACTTACACTAGCTGTCTTGACTTGTCTTTCAAATCTCGATGCCTTACCAGCAGCGTCCGGTAATTTGCGGATGTAGAAACGCACGGAAGCAGCTACATCTATATATATCTGATCATTAATGCGCTTTCCACATCCACTTCTGCCACACGTGTGCACCGCAACGATTGGTCAGCATTTCAAGCACTTAAGGAAAATGCTTGCAGAGCAGACCTCATCGCATATTTTGAAGAGAAAATTAAGGTGTCCGTGGTGGAAGTCTTTCCTCCCCCAATGCCTAACTGCACAGGGTTTGATATAGAATTACGACGCCTGCGATCACTGCGACGGAGGGCAGAGCGTAGATACTTACGCACAGTCGCGCCTCTACCTCAGATGTGCGACGTGCATGCCAAAAAAACTTTCAGCCAGAAATCAAGCCCTGCAGGCAAAACAGCGGAGGTCATTTTGTGAAACACGTGATCCACGGAAGCCTTTATCACGCTCAATGCAATAAAAGCTGCGCTAATAAGACACGGACGAAGGAAATGCAGGACGCACACAAACGCAGACTGACAACTTTATTTCGTGAAGAAAACCAAGGCATATATACGCGATCTCCGCTACTATCTAATCACAAAAAACAGCAAGCGAAGAAGTGACATGCACTAAATCAACACGAAATGTCAAATTCTGCTGCAGAGATGATAAACTTAACTAGGGCCGGCCCACTAAGTAAACCAAAACCAAAACATCTTCCAGTCTAACGGATTATCAGAACAACCATCAAATGGTAATGCACGAATACAACACAGTGATGCAAAAACCCATAGTACATCAGACCACCATCTTCAGGCTGGACAACGAAACATGGTATAAAAACCAGGTCACACAAGCAGCTTATACAAGCTTCGTCAGAAACAATAAATGCAGTGAAAAAAGGCACCAAGTTTATACCATGTTTCTCCACCTGCGAGGTCTGCAGGTTTCAACCAACAAGTGTTCGCTCGTTGCATTTACCTGCAAGAACATGTTACCTTACACCATACTATAAATGATAGAGCAATACCCTAAGAAAGCAGCCATCGCTTTCTAGGAGTGATTATCGACCGAAATCCTTCGTGGACTTTCCACATTTCATTTATGAAAAAGGGATTGACAGCGGTTGCTCACGTCTTAGCCTTTCTTGGGGAAAGTCATGGGGAGCTTCAGTGCAATGCATTGTTCATGGGATTCCTCCAGTACAGCCTATCTGTACTTGGAACCATCAGAAAAACCAGAATAAGAATTCTAGAGCGTTCAAGCTCAAGCGCTGCGAACTGCCTGGGATTCCCGAAATGTGCCTCTATGGCTGCTACCTTACTAATTGCCCAGGAGCATCCCATCACTAACTACCTAACAGCTGACGACCTGAGGGGACATTTCCGACACATTTATCATTTTCCCTCTCATCAATAGACCGATTTGAGCATGCGCCAGTTTTCCGGAAGTTGCACTACCGCCATGTTTGTTGTAGTCGGCTGTCGGCTGGTCAGCGCGCGCACATGCGACTACACTCTCCGCAATCTCCGCTCCACAGGAACTCAACGCAAACTTCCCTTACCTCACTGCCGAGAAAAAATCGTGATTATTTCACAAATTTACAGTGACATTTCATGCAAAGCAAGCGCTCTAGGGGCCTTAATTCTTTTTTTAACCAGTAGCCTCGTTTAGTTGTGAACAGCTTGTCGGAAATAATCGAGGGTAGGGTACGAAAAATCGTATCACGGCAAATTATGGTTCTGGCAATTGATGGTTGATTAGTGTATGATAGGCAATGGCGAGGTAAAAAAATTATTGTAATTTATTGAATTAAAGAAAATAGAAATGAATAAATTGGATAAAGAGGGATTCAACGCTGTAAAAATGCTCAAAATTAAAAGCCGATGCAGGATGATGCTATTAGAAATTTTATATTATGTAATTAATCAATTATTTAGTGAAGTAATTGAAAAATGACAAATTGAAAAAGAGGGTTTCAAAGTTGTCAAAATGCTTGCAATGAAAAGCCAATGTTTGATGATCTAATAAACAAAATTTAAAGTGTGTATTTGATCAAATAATTGAAGTAACAAAAGAAAAAAAAATGAGGTTCAAATGTACTAAATTTTATAAAACGAAAAGTCAATGCTTGATATACTAATCCAAAAAATTTGTAGGGAGAATTGGCCAATTAAGTATTAGAAATAGAGGAAAAACTGAAAAATTATGAAGATGAGTCAAATACACAAAAGGAAAGTAAATGCTTGATGATGATAATAAAAAATTCAAGCATATAAGTGAACAAATAAATATCTCAATAACTGTATGAAATGAAAAAGTGCACTTAACAATGTCAAAGTGATTTTGACACCTTTCAACCACGTTTTTTAACCACAAGATTTTCAATTATTTCAATTATATTTTGATCAATTACACGCTCTAAATTTTCTCATTTAGCGCCCTCTAGCATTGACATTTAATCCCGGGCATTTTGGAATCTTTGAACCCCCTTGTTCGGATTTTTACTGTTTTCAATTATTTCAGTTAATTAACCGATTGCACACTTTAGATTTTCTTAATAAGTATCATCACGCGCTGGCTTTTTATTTCGAGCATTTGACACCATTCAACGCCCTCTTTTTAATTCTTCACTTTCGAAATATTTCAAGTACTTAAATGATCAATTACACACTAACATTTCCTAATGGCATGAGCAAGCATTGGCTTTAATGTACAAGTAAATATGGCACCTTTGAGACCCCGTTTTTCTAATTTTTGTTTTCAATTTATTTACACATTCTGAATTTTCATAAATGGAACCATCTAGCCCTGGTTTTTCATTCAGATAATAGGACATACACGTTTTCATTTTTCAATTATTTCAAATAATTAAGTGGCAAATTACACTAAATTTTCTAAGCATCATTAAATTGTCTTTTCACCTAAGCGTTTTGAGATTATTGAACCATCCATTTTTCAATTTTTTTAATTCCTTATTTAATCGATTAATCACATTGATTCAATTACCTCATCGGCGCCTATCAAGTACCAATAAATTATCAATCAGCAGAAGGACAAATACCAGCATAAGGTTTTTACGCAGCCCTCCTTATTTCCGACGTGCGGGGCAGACAGATATTACTTCTACTACCACAACAACGACGACGGCTTTTCGGCCGTACGAGCTGTATAAGCTATTCCATAAATACATAAAACTAGAGTAATGTATGTGCTATGTGCTGTTAGAGCGCCCAGGGGAGAGACAGATGAATTTTACCGATGCACTCATGCATACACACGAACTAAAAATAAACACGGCGTGCAGGCTGTCCGGGCGACAGGAGTAGCCGGTTGACCGCATGTACCAGAATGCACCGCGACAGCGGTGGCATCGTGAAACTAGCCGGTGGGATCGGTCTACTGGCCAGTCTTTCTATTATCAGGCCGCGTACATCTTTCACCCAGACCATTGATGCATATCGCACTATTTTGCCGTTTCAGTTTACACCCGCCTCTAGACCGTCCTCTCCGCTATGGAGCCTGCACCAACCACGTGTGCTTCTTTCAATACCCGGCACCAGGAAGAAGGTCGAGCTATCGCCGACAGAGCTAAAACAAGCCACTTTTGAATACTTCCATGAACACCGTGCAAACCGTCTGCACGTCTACACCGACGGCTCAGTGAACGCCGTGGGCTCTTCAGGCTCCATGGTCATCCCCGCAAGGACTACTCAAATCAAAGTAAGGACAACTCACCAGATTTCTTCGATGGCCGAAAAGCTGACCGCTCTTCGTGTCGCAGTTGGGCATATCAGTCAGCACAGCCCCAAGCCGTGGTCTATTTTCAAAGATTCCAAAGCAGCCCTGAAAGCCTTACAAGCTGTTCTTCAAAGTGGGGTCCATGAGCAACTCTCTGCCGAAATACGAGCACTCCATCACTATGCCATAAATGGAGGACACTGCATCTACCAATGGCTTCCAGGACACAGTGGCAGTAGAGGGCAATCTCCATGCGGACGAGCTCGCACGAACCGACCACAAAGACGGCGATTGTGTGTTGATCTGTTTCCAGAGCAGACGCAGCTGGCAGGCTTCGTGTACTTGCGCAGGTGCTCACGCTCGCCTTGTGGAATTCTGGCCAGTCTGCGAACTCCCGCATAACATTCTTGGACCCTGACCTGAAGCTCCGGCTTCCGCCCGGCTTACCCCGACGTGAAGCAACTTTGCTATGCCGCCTGTGGGTTGCTGCAGCGTTCAGAAACTATTATTCGTTTGTGATAGGAATGGCAAATAGCCCTGCATGTGCAACCTGTGGGTGCGACGAGACTATAGCCCATATTTCTTGTGAGGGCCCCTAGTACAGCGCGGAAAGATAGTCTCTGGTGGGCGCTAAACGTCTAGATGAACGCCCCGCTAACGAAAATCAAGATTCTAGGCTACTAGTAACGGCGACTATCGGCGGTGATTTCAAAATAATCTGCAGAAAGAAGCGACAGCTCTAGAACTTGAACTTTTTACGGTAAAAAGAGCAAGTTCCGGATAATAGAGAAAAAATTCGCGACCACTGTCGAATCTACAACACGAAAAGGCTAAAGGCGAAGCTTGGTGCTGCGCATGGTGCATCATGGTTGCTCTCATAAACCATAATCAACTAAATGCACCGTCATTATCACTGCTACTCTCATCATTGTCATTATCACTAACTGCCGCGTCATTGTCATCGGTGTAGACAAGGAGAATTATCATGTGTGTCTCCAGATTCCGGACATGGCGCAGATGGTTAAACCGCTCGGCATGAGATCCGAGGGATCGAGGTTCAATTCCCGGTGGAGGCAAGATTTTTAGTAATCCGTCCAGGTGACGTGAGGTCCAGGTGACGTGAGGGGACGTTTGTGTGACATGGAAGTAGAGGGCGCTAGCGGGGTGATACGTGTACATATAGGCGCTGCCGGGCCGCTTTCTAGGTTACAACACTGTGCGAGATAGAGGAGGATGACCATCCGATTACATTAGCGCGTCGGAACACGAAGACGCGTCGGAATGAGGCCCTGAAAAGGCGGCGTGCCAAAGAGACCGATGAAGAACGGGCTTTACGTTTGGAGAAACGCACAATGTGTTTCATGTGAGCTTGGCCATGAGCGTTCGATTTACAAGAAGGTTAACAAAAGTTGAACCACCAGCAATATTTTTTCTGATGATGTCATCAGGAAGATTGACAAGTGACACATCAGCATTCATTCTAAAACAGCGCAAAAGAACAGGGACGAGAGAACGAAACGTACAACACGAGCGCTGACTTACAACTGATTTATTGAACATAAGTGAGCAATATATAAGAAGAAAACTGGGTGATAAAACCAGAAGTAGTCGACATCAGCGCACAGATTTTACCTCTCGCGCACAGCTCTCCCGCACGGGGTTTAGTTCCATGAGCCTAGAAAGGTTTTCGCCTAAAACGTTTTAGTGCCTGCACTTCTTTATGTCGTGCCAAAATGTAAGGCTAAACACTGGCAATTTTCAGAACAAGCGGTCACTTCAAAATATAGTTTTATAATTTTAATGAATGTTGCCGCGAAACCTTAAAAACAGTATTTGTTGTTTTTTAACAGCCACCGGCATACAGGCTTATCACTCTGATTCTGGACCGCGTATCAGTTCCGTAATCTTTGTTTGTTAATGCTCGATGTCGCGAGTCACACCTTTATCAGTTTTGTTGTAGCGAAAGATGCACCGAGATCTGTCTCGAAGGTTCGGGCCACTCGGGTGTCTTTCCACAATGTTCCAGCACGTGCTGGTAGCTGTTTGGGACGTTATCTAGACTGTTCTGTGCAGCCTTTAAATTGAGCGTTGCCGAGTGTGACGAGCATTCTTTGTTCGACGATCGACGAGCACGTTTGTTTCTATCGCCGCAGCCGAGTTGCTTAGTTCTTTTGCGGGCGCAAGTCAGCCCAAATAAAGAGTTTCTTTAGTGCAATCATCGACCCTTCATTTGTGTCGTCGACCTCGTCACCACTACGTGACATCCGGTGGAGGTGCTGCCTTTGATCCTTCAAGCGAAGACCCAAGCCGTGTTCCTGTCGCCCTGGAAGACCAGCCTACAGGTCACCGAGCCAGCCGCCGACTTCAAAGCCTACACCCGACCACGGTCTGCTGCCTGACCCCATTCGATCTCGGAAGGCATCGACGCTGACAATGGCCCAGCCTACAGCACCGGTTGTTTTCGTCCAACCCCGTGAGCCCCCCTGCTTCCATGGACGACCGGATGAAGATGCTGGAGACTGGATGGACCTTTTCGACCGTGTGGCAGAATTCAACGGCTGGAATGACGCCGCAAAACTTAGGCAAGTCTACTTTGTTCTTCAAGGACATGCCCGAGTTTGGTTCTAAAATCATGAGGCAACTATGAAGGATTGGGAGACTTTCAAGGAAGCGTTTCTGACTGCCTTTTCAAGCGCCTTCCGAAAGGAAAGAGCCCAGGCCCTCCTTCAGTCAAGACTTCAACTTACTGACGAGCCTGTCCTGGCATACGTTGAGGAGATGAAGCGCCTCTTTCGCCGCGCCGACCGTAACATACCCGAAGGTGAGAGAGTCAAATGTTTAATGCGAGGCGTCAAAGAATCGCTTTTTGCAAGTCTTGTCCGAAATCTGCCAAAAACCGTGGCGGAATTTGAAACGGAGGCGTCTACTATCGAGAAGACGTTGGCCGCCCGGATGCGCCACTACCAGCGACCACTTCAGCCGGACTGCTCAACCCACTACCCCAACGCATCTGCAAGCGGAGAGAAACTTCGGGAACTCATCCGGGAGATCGTGCGAGGGGAGCTCCGCCGAATGCTACCATCATCGCAACAACCCCAGGTGGCGACGCTCGCGGACGTCGTCCGTGAAGAAGTCCAGCAGGCGCTGGGCGTTGCTCAAGCGACGGCTGCGACTGCTCCAGCACAAGAGGCAACGGCGATGAACTACGCTGGTGCATTACGTCGCCCTGCGCCCCGACGTGATGACTTTCCGAACCCTCGCCGCTACCATCCTGTTCCCGAAAACCGCCCCTTGGCCCCCGCCCGCCAATCCTACCAACGACCTACAAGCCCCAGGAAGTGCGACGTATGGAGGACAGCGAACAACCGGCCATTATGCTTCCACTGCGGTGAGGCCGGTCACATTCTGCGGCACTGCCCGTACCGACGAATCGGTCTCCGCGGATTGGCAGTCGACGCTCCATGACCTCGCCCAGGTGAACGACAGCAAGAAATCGACAGCTATCTGCGTAGCGGTGCGATTGCGCCACCCAGCCGTCGGTTCAGATCTCCATCGCCGTACAGGGCCCGCTTTGCGTCGCTAGGCCGTAACTATGATGAGAGTATGCGCGGAAGGTCCCCAAGCCCGCGCAGGGGAAACTAAAGGCAGCAACCTTTGGAGGTGAGGTTGCTCAACGGCGAAAAGACGAAGATCCTCCGCCGCCGACGACCACTAACGACGACGCAACCATTTCATCGCCGCTCCACACGACGACATCGACAACAACACGACCAGAGTTCAAGCAGACACCGCCGCCCAGCGAAGTAACACGGTATGCCCCGGTCATGACCTGAAGAAACGACGGAGCCGAGATCGGAGACTAAGGCCCACGTGCAATGCGAGGACGCGAACAAGTGACACCGGAGCTGACTATTCAGTGATCAGTGGACCGTTAGCCTCCCATCTCAGGAAAGTTACAACTGCTTGGGATGGCCCGCTGATTCGCACCGCAGGTGGCAACCTGATTACTCCATTGGGACGATGTACTGCAAGAATAAGCGTGAATGGGCGTACTTACCCCACCAGCTTTGTGGTCTTGCAGCCGTGTTCCCGCGACGTGATTTTAGGCATGGACTTCCTAAATGAATATAGGGCTATCATCGACCTCCGATCCAAGCTCATCAAGCTCTCTGCAGACAACGCCATACCTGCTACGACGACTTCGACGCAACACGTCGCTCTAAACGTCCTCGACGGAGAATTCACCGTGCCGCCCCGATCAAGCGTCGCCGTCAGCGTAGGTAGCACAGACATCGAAACCGCTGAAGGCATCGTCGAAGGAAATATCCAATTGCTCTTGGAACGAGGTATCGGCATCGCTAGAGGCATCGCGAAATTCCGGAGAGGACAAGCTCAGGTGCTGGTAACAAACTTCACTGAAGAATACCGACATCTCAACAAGGGCACGACAATCGCTTTTCTAGACGAATTAGCGGACCTCAAAGACGTATTCGCCCTCCACGACCAACCACTGGAAGACGCACCGGACCAATTCCGTCAGCCCACATTTGACATCAACCCAGTGTTGACCCACAGCAGGTAAAACCAAATTCGCAGTCTTCTTCGAAACTACAGGGAGTGCTTCTCGACATCATCGAAGGTACGACAAACACCACTGGCCAAGCACCGCATTATAAAGGACGAACAGGACCGACATCTGCGCCAAAGCCCTTATCGTGTATCGCCGCGAGAACGGCAGGCCATTCGCGATCAAGTTGAGGAAATGCTGCGTGATGACGTAATCCAGCCATCGAACAGCCCCTGGGCGGCACCAGTCGTTTTGGTCAAGAAGAAAGACAGCACACTTCGCTTCTGCGTTGATTACCGCCGCTTGAATAGCATAACGAAGAAGGATGTCTACCCGCTTCCCCGCATCGACGACACTCTCGACCGGCTCTGCAATGCAAGGTACTTCTCATCGATGGACCTGAAGAGTGGATATTGGCAAATTGAGGTCGACGAAAGAGATCGCGAGAAGACCGCATTCATCACACCGGACGGCCTTTATGAGTTCAAGGTGATGACATTTGGCCTCTGCTCCGCACCAGCCACGTTTCATCGAGTAATGGACACAG
Organism: Amblyomma maculatum; assembly: GCF_055883805.1. NCBI lineage: Eukaryota > Metazoa > Arthropoda > Arachnida > Ixodida > Ixodidae > Amblyomma > Amblyomma maculatum. The sequence goes on from NW_028146738.1 coordinate 14,751,670, forward strand.
TCCTGACAGGCTTGAAGTGGCAAATTTGTCTGGTATATTTGGACGACGTTGCTGTCTTCTCGTCAAACTTTGAAGACCACTTAAAACGACTACAGACAGTGCTGGAAGCCATCAAGTCATCGGGACTAATGCTAAAAGCAGAGAAGTGTCACTTCGCCTGCGAAGAACTCCGGTTCCTAGGTCACATCGTTAGCAAGGACGGTATTCGCCCAGACCCGGAGAAAACAGCTGCAATCGCACAACTCCCACCGCCTGCCGACAAGAAAGCTGTGCGCCGATTCCTTGGGCGGTGCGCTTATTATCGACGATTTGTAAGAAACTTTTCGCGGATCGCCGAACCGTTGACGCAGCTTACAAAGGCTGACGTACCTTTTAAATGGGAAGCGCCGCAAGGAGAAGCCTTCGACGAACTTAAGCGTCGCCTGCAATGCCCTCCTGTACTTGGCCACTTTGATGAAAACGCCGAGACCGAAATTCACACCGACGCGAGCAGTGTGGGCCTAGGAGCCGTTCTCGTACAGAAGAGTGCCGGACAGGAGAAAGTAATCGCCTACTCTAGCAGGTCCCTCACAAAAGCCGAAGTGAATGTCTCGACGACCGAGAAGGAGTGCCTTGCAATCATCTGGGCCACTTCTAAGTTTCGTCCATACCTATACGGCCGACCATTCAAGGTGGTAAGCGACCATCACGCGCTCTGCTGGCTGGCTAATTTGAAAGATCCTTCCGGCCGCCTTGCCAGATGGAGCCTACGACTTCAAGAATTTGACATGACTGTAGTCTATAAGTCGGGCCGGAAGCATTCCGACGCAGACTGCTTATCCCGCGCTCCCGTCGATGCTCCCCCGAAGGACGATGACGACGACGCCTTTTTGGGACCGGTAAGCGCCAGCAGTTTCGCAGAACAACAGCGATCAGACCCTGAGCTGAAAGCGCTAGCCGATTACTTGGAAGGAAAGACCGCTTCCCCTCCTAGTGTGTTCAGGCGACATTTATCATCCTTCACGTTAAGCAATGGCCTCCTCGTGAAGAAGAACTTCGCACCCAACAAGACCGCGCAGCTTCTCGTAGTGCCTAAAACCCTTCGGCAAGAAATTTTGCAGGCGTTGCACGATGAGCCCACAGCAGGCCACCTCGGATTTGCGCGCACGTTGCGTCGAATCCAGAAGTATTATTGGCCGCGACTGCCTGCCGAAGTTGCCCACTACGTGAAGACATGTCGTGAGTGCCAACGACGCAAGACGCCGCCGATCAGACCAGCAGGACTACTAAACCCGATTCCGCCCTCAGTCCTGCCCTTTCAACAAATTGGGATGGATCTCCTCGGCCCCTTTCCATCTTCGTCTATGGGTAACAAATGGATCATCGTGGCCACTGACTACTTTACTCGTTACACCGAAGCAAGAGCACTACCAAATGGTACCGCGGCAGAAGTCGCCAAATTTTTTGTCGAACAAATTCTCTTGCGACACGGCGCCCCAAACGTGCTCATCACGGACAGGGGAACGGCGTTTACGGCAGAGTTGACGCAAGCCATCCTGGAATACAGTCACACAAGCTATTGACGAACAACTGCGTACCATCCCCAGACCAATGGCCTTACGGAGCGCCTGAACAAAATGATCGCGGACATGACTGCTATGTACGTCGATGCTGAACACAAGACCTGGCACGCCATCTTGCCGTACGTGATCTTCGCGTATAACACGGCAGTCCAGGAGACGACCAGAGCGACCCCGTTTAAGCTTGTGTACGGCAGGGAGCCCACGACGACGCTCGACGCAATGCTGCCGCACGTAACCAGCGAAGACAACCTCGACGTCGCCGCCTACCTGCAGCGTGCAGAGGAAGCCCGACGACTCGCACGGCTGCGTATTAAAGACCAACAGCGCACCGACAGCCGACGATACAATTTACGACGACGCCACGCAGAGTACAATCCAGGAGACCAAGTTTGGGTTTGGACACCAATTCGCCGTCGCGGATTAAGTGAAAAGTTGTTGCGTCGATACTTTGGGCCATACAAAATCCTTCGCCGCGTCGGACCACTGGACTATGAAGTCATTCCCGACGGAACGTCAGCATCACAAGGGCGACACGCACGCCAAGAAATTGTACATGTTGTACGACTGAAGCCATATTACGCGCGTTAAAGAAACTGTGGTGTTTAAACTTTGCAGTGTTTATGTTTAAGTTTGTTTTGGAACATCGAGGCGATGTTTTTTTAAGGGGGGAGTAATGCCGCGAAACCTTCAAAACAGTATTTGTTGTTTTTTAACAGCCACCGGCATACAGGCTTATCACTCTGATTCTGGACCGCGTATCAGTTCCGTAATCTTTGTTTGTTAATGCTCGATGTCGCGAGTCACTCCTTTATCAGTTTTGTTGTAGCGCAAGATGCACCGAGATCTGTCTCGAAGGTTCGGGCCACTCGGGTGTCTTTCCACAATGTTCCAGCCCGTGCTGGTAGCTGTTTGCGACGTTATCTAGATTGTTCTGTGCAGCCTTTAAATTGAGCGTTGCCGAGTGTGACGAGCATTCTTTGTTCGACGATCGACGAGCACGTTTGTTTCTATCGCCGCCGCCGAGTTGCTTAGTCCTTTTGCGGGCGCAAGTCAGCCCAAATAAAGAGTTTTTTTAGTGCAATCATCGACCCTTCATTTGTGTCGTCGACCTCGTCACCACTACGTGACAATATAATTGTAAACTTTCTAAGGCATAATATTTCTGAGGTACTGAGGATTCTTCAGGGAATTTTCGATGATTATTTAAAATTGGAATCAAGGTTGCGCCTTTTGTGCGGTTTTCAAATTTTGTGAAAACTTGATGCATTGTGGTGAACCCACCTAGCGGTCTAGAGCTCCCAGTTGTGACTGGAATTAAGAAAATATCCTGAATATGGAAGAGAAAGCCTTAGTGCCAACAACATAACGCCTCATGTCCGTATTTAAGGTTGAAAATTAACTTTTTGGTAGAGCCTCGTTCCTACAGTAATGCTTGCGATTTTTTTTACTAAATCAACTAAAACAAAACACTGGTTTATAATAATTATCACAAAAGTAAAAGTTGCATTATTTAGTGAGTAATAAATAATGGGTTACAAAGTTATACTACGCAAGCAGGATGTCTCCAATGCTGCAACTTTTTGAAATGGCAAAAATGGCGTTTTCCACCTGTAGTGAAATACAATTTTTTTCCGAGAAAACTACGCCGTATCTTGCAAAACGATAGTTCATTACTTTGTCTCGAGATAGTGCTTCACTACATATAAAAATGTTGTTAGAAAAAAAATGGTCATGGAACCTCTATTACCGTTCTTATCATTTACATGCGGTTAGGTAATTCGGAAGAGTGAGAGCGCATATTACATATGGCTTACCTGTTATAAACCGTGTGCCGAGAAACCTTGGAGACATGTTAATCTTGGCTTCCGTACGTCACACTACATGAATGCAGATGCCGGCAGAAGGAGAATTTCTTGACCGGTGCCGGCCAGCCATAGATAGGAAAATGTAACACAAACGGCTAATCATATGATTGCCGCAATTCAGGCCAAAGACATACGTACAAAACGCATGTCAGGGCATGAGAAATGTGAAAAGGAGAGACGGAAATCCTTCCGTCACAAAAGCAGTTTTGTTTATAATAATTCTAATGCTTTATAGTATACTAGTTTAAGGAAATATCATACATGTAGAAAATGGAAGACGAATGCTGCTTGTTCGGGCTTTATTTGTTTTAGACCGCAGTTTTACTTCGGTGTCCAGGTGTCAGATCAAATACCGGTCAGATACCTGTTCCTCTCTTTTTGTATGCTTATGGAAGTCATATAACTTGGAAGAATGTGCTCTGTGTAAAGCGCTTCTGTAGATTGTCGACAGGCTCGTGCTAGTAGCTGGTATAATTTCCTTGATGTGATTTCTCTGTCTGGGTCTGCTTTCTCGTTCTTAGCTCGGTTTATCATCCACTTTTTCATCCTTATTAGGATCCGTATTAGCGTCCATATTAGGATCCTTATTAGGATCCTTATTAGGATCTGTATTAGCATCCTCATTGTGATTTTTATTAGGATCCTTATTAGGATCCTTATTCTCATCCTTATTAGGATCTGTATTAGCATCTTCATTGGGATCTTTATTAGGATCCTTATTAGGATCCTTATTCTCATCCTTATTAGGATCTGTATTAGCATCTTCATTGGGATCTTTATTAGGATCCTTATTAGGATCCTTATTCTCATCCTTATTAGGATCTGTATTAGCATCCTCATTGGGATCTTTATTAGGATCTTTATTAGGATCCTTATTAGGATCCTTATTAGCATCCTCAGTAGTTGCTGGTAGCCCTGAAGAAAGAAACCAAAACAAAGAACACAGTGAAACAAAACAAAGTATCAAAAGCAGGCGTCTTGCGACAGAAAGGCAAACATGTAACTTTTGTGAAACATTTAGAGCCCAGAGAGTTTGCTTCTCAGCCATACCGCGTGGCTCGTACTACATTCCCTGCACTGCAAACCTCCAGGAAATAAAATTTTTGGTTCGGCCCTTTCCTTGGGGTAGGACATCCAACAGTGCTATAGGAGCCCCACTAGGCCTTAGAAGCAAATACTTTGGTCTCGAAACTTTCAACTAAGCCTGTACGTAATGTAAGCATAGTGTCTAGCATTAAAAAAAGGCTAAACAGCACTAATTCGAAGGCTTGGTGCACCAATAAACGCCGACCGAAGATGGAGCAAAGAATTAAGGTGCTTCAAAGCGAATGCACAAAATAGGTGAATCTTTCCTCTCTATCTGATTATCGTTGTTTTTTCAGCATTCATAAGCTAACAAGAAATACAAACACCCCGCCTCGCATCTAGGACGATCTAATGAGTAGCTCAGTTAGTTCAAGTATCATACCATTCAACGACAAGTTTTGTGCGTTAGTTCATGCTGGAAAAGAAAAACGAAGTTCTCTGCCAAATGTAACGTTAGTCAACACTACGTCACAGCTGTTCGCATCCATTTCAGCTGCCACCTAACGCATGCCAGCGCCATTCTCGTGATGTTTTGCTCACAACGCCATTGCCGACGGCGGATTTTTGGTGACTAGATCCTTTACGTTATCAGGTTAAAATCATCGTAACTTACACTGTGAGGCCTGTAGTAGATAAAATTAATTTCAACGTTTCGGCCCAAGCTTTAAAATTACTAGCAGCGATAATAGGTTAGATAAAAATTATGAGGGATTCTTAAGCTCCGTCCTTAAGGGTATGATGTGATAGCGTAGGCTACCAGCCCATATATAAAGCCATACTCTAGCCAAGCCGAATGAGCGTGCCTGTGTGTCCTCATCCTAGCGGTAACGTGAACGCAAGGGACAGTGCAAGTTCATTCCCACATCACTCTGCCTTATGTAAGGACAGCCCAGAATCTACAGCTTCTGCCCAGCAATGTAGGACAACCCTACGTCTAGTCAGTGGGCGGCCATGTGAGCTGCCAGCTACTGCCTACCAGCGCCAAGCTCGTGATTTTTTGCGCACAACGCCAACGCCAGCTATCGCGTTAAGATAGAGACTAAGAAAACCCATTCCACACGGTAGGAGAAGCACAGTGGTGTGGCGACAGACGGCAGCAGGAATAACTACGGTGTTAGATGAAGTTAATGCTTACCCAGAACTTAAGCCTAAATTATGTGAGGAAAAAAATGTGAATGAAGTGAATGGTTACAGTGCCGCTTGATTACATATACGACTGAGATAACGTGGACAAGCACGGACGCAGCTTAAAAGTATATGTGCCTGGTAAGTGAGCTCCGCTGTTTTGGTTATTCTTATACTGCTTCGATACCCAGCTGACGTTTCGCAAGGAAGATGGCACTTGGCGGCAAGCCAGGTGATATGGCATCGAATCCCGCCACGTAAACAGGCACCTCAGAGTCACATAAAAGTTTACCTGCGTGCCCCACATACAGTATCTTTTTGTTCATTTTTGAGATATATCTGCTTTGTTCAAAATTCATACAAATTAATTAGCAACCTTATTTTCTCTATGCCCTACGCATCAAGCGAAACGTTTACGACTGTTGGAGCTTCCCAAATGGCCAAGCCTGAAATCTGCTTTTGAGTGCAGGCCTCACGGATATTTATATCAGTGCTCAGTTGCATGGGAGCGCCGCTGTTATGTCGAAAATGACGTGAAGGAGACTAAGCAGTCTTCTCGGCATCATTTCTCCAACCAGCAAAACGAATCAATTCCGATTTTGCAAGCGATGAAAAAGGAAACTGTGAGAGGCGATTATTGAAAGAGACTGAAAAATCCCAACCTTTGCTCCACGAGCAGATGCAGTAGAAACCATCGCACGTTGACTTGAGGCCTGATTTTGTTGAATACTTCGCTTTGCAGATCGGGTCGCACAGTTGGAGCGTGCAATCTGCGAGAAGGGGAACAAAGCATCCTCGTACTTTATGCTAAGCTGATGCTAAAAGGACAATCGGCACAGTCCAATATTTTGAGCTCACTCATCTGCACAATGGGGACACAGAGGTTGCGCTGAAATTCATGCAAATGCGGTGGCCAGCTAGATGCTGAACAAAAGAACGTGGATATATTAATGCGAATAGTCGTCAGCTTTTGTGGAGACAGCTGATATTTTTGTAGTGGTATCTCCACGCATCGCGCGCTGCTGCACGGCCATTTGAAAGTGCACTTCAAGTCGATGGTACTTCGCTGGTTGAGGTTTCGAAAATCGAGGCTCTAGGTTCTTGAGTAGGACGCGAAATTACATCCGAACAGAGCGAACTATTGAGCGCTGAAGAAAAGCAGAACACGAAGCATTAGTAGTTCCCTGCTAAAAACATTCAGTGTTGATTGCTTATGCAGAGAAACTCGACACAGATCGGCACAGTAGGGTTGCCAGACGTGACTGTTCTGCGTCACAGTTAAAATGAGAGGAGGATAAAATGTATTCAGGCAGATATCTACACGTAAATTTAGTATAAGACGAGGGTGTTATGGCGCTAACTGCTCCTCTGATTGCCTAGAACATTTGTCGAAGTAAAATCCTTTAGTAAGAGGGTAACTGCTCTGTAGCATCCGCCCTATCGCAGGCGGACATCTGCCCACACAAAATTAAGAGATGCAAAGCTTTCTCAGAAACTTGGACCTCTTGATTAATTTGACCTCGCTCTGCCATGGTTTAGCCGTTCATATTAGATTAGTTGATAGAGCAGCTACCCCATACAGGAAGTGGTCCCGGTAAATAGAAATAATCCATGAGATGGCACTCATGTCGACCCCAGCGGTTTCGTTGTGAGGGCAGCTGGCTCACGCATCTTGTTTGGGTTTCACTGAGGTGAATGTCGGATTACTTGCGCGTTATCCACGTTTGGTTGCGATCACATGTGTGCGCAATGCATCGTTTATCACCTTCGGCGAATTTTGTCGTACCACAGCTACTTAAGCAAATAAAAGTCAGAGCAAAAAGTGTATTTGTGATACCGGCAGGCTTGCGTTCATAAATCACTAAGGCGACTTTAATATCAAGCACGCTTTTCTTGTGCTTGGAGCAAGGGGTCATTAAACAGGTAGCATTATTGTGAAAGTATTTCTTGGCTCATGTAGGCATGGACAGGATTTGTAGACAGCATCTTCGCACGAACATTACTCCCCTCGGAGTACGAGATCATTCCCTAATCTAAGAAAATGGGGAAAGTTCTATATTTCTCACAAAACCACAGGAAACGAAGGTCTGAAGAAGATAATGCATTCTAGGTGGCACATTGAGCATCACTTGAACCGTCATAAAGCGAAAGCTGTGAGTTTTGCGGCGATATAGCCCATGTAACACCACCTTTTCAATCCGCAGTTTTTTTTTCCGTAATTTTCCTTTATGTTGGGTTTTGGGAATAGAAAGGCACCTTAAACTTTTGGATGGAAACCACGGATTGGTGGACGTCTACACTTAATCAGGTCCAGGTTCCGTTTCCATATTTGTTTCTTGCAAGTATCAAATTGGTTTATAAAAACTGATAAGCAGAGTACCTCATAGATTCTCGCGGACACCTGTGCCGCGCTGTGAGGGAAAAGTAAGGTCAGAGTGAAAGCTGTTCTGGAGTGTTGTGCTACGGAGTAAGAACAGCTGGAGGCATTTAGTGGGCACTGACATTGCACAGCATAGGGCTGCTTCTACGTTTTAGTTAGGAGTATATTTCTGAATGGACAACATGGAATCGTGGATGCGCACACTTAATTAGGTCAAGGTAACGTTTGAAGTAATTTTGAAGGCCAAAACTCGCAGCCACGGTAACCTCGACTTTACTTATTGTAGTGAACCTTACGCTTCAAAACATTATCCACACTGATTTTCGAACGCGTGCCAGAAAGTACAGATCGGCTTCTATGGCAAACGCTCGAGAGTACTATATTATCGTCGCAGTCGATCGTGCATTATGTAAAGCTGCAGCACACTATCGCGCTGTGCAGTAATCGTCAGCTTCATCAAGTTCGCGCTGCAGCACACTGTCTTGCTCTGCACAGAACATCGCCGTCTTCAGGAGGTTTCATCAGCGCCGTTTCTTCATTTAAACTAGATCAATACTCTATAACCATTTGGCTGAGTGCGGGGAGGTTCGCTAGCATAGAGGCGGGCGAATCCACCAAGCGGGATGACAGAACTCGCAGTACTTTCGCATTACTGCCCCTAAGCAGACTACAGCGCATGCAGTGCACGCCTGCAATTTTTTAATGAATGAGACGGATTGTGGAGACAGTTGTTAATTTCAGGGCAATAGGAATAATTCGCCACAAATGGCTAAAAACCAAATTAGAAGATACAATTTCCGTTGGCTCCCACATTAAACAGTAGAAGAGAGTTGATACTTCTCATATATATATATATATATATATATTCTTTTTTTTCGGCGGAGGCCAAAATCTTGGCGCCCGTGAGCTGTACAATGTTAGTGCATGCTAAAGGGGTAGAGACGCTATATTACAAGGTTGTGCAGAGCTTGTCACGCCCTTCCTTTGTGTTTGAAGACCATCACAGTCAAGTATTAGACTCAAACGAAGCGTAGAAAATATTTTAATTTGTTTTAAAGTTTGTGGAAATGCTCGCTCTTGCATTCCGTACCTATCGCTAGCGCAACTGTGACGTAGGTTCACTGAAAAAACCATAATCAAGTATTTGTGGCGTCATTGCACAGTTTTCTGACGTAAGAGACGGTGCTGCTGTTGAGCTCGTTTCGGTTGTTCTTTTGTACCCGTAGCGTTCAAACAGTTCTAACGCGCGGATATCACGACAGCTTACTGTAGCCAAAATTACGCTTAATGGCAATATTCATTCATTAAAATTTTCGAAGGCTGCAGCCGACGGTGCAGCAATGGTCGGCAGACGACGTTGTTGTCGGTCGCCGTAGCAGAGACCGGAGTGGCCGTCGGCGCAGCAGTGAGACAGTGTAGCACTCCTTGGCTTTGTACCAGAAAAGGCATATGTTATCAGAACCAACTGCTATACTCGTGCAACAGTAGCATGCCTGCACAAGTACGGAGCATTCGGCACATGGCGCTTCCTACGGGCGCACCGGGCGACGGACTGCGCTACTCTCTGCCTGCCCTACTCGAGGCTAGGCCTATAGTCGGCTGCGGGTCAGCGACTCAACACTGTAATTAAGGTGGTTCGTCTGCTGTCACCGCTTTACTATAGGAAGCCTACCTCATAATAAAATAAGCTCGATAAAACGTGCGTATGGCGACTATCCTCAATGGGCGTAATTTTCTCGTCACAAGTAGCGCCGACCCCAGTTCCGAGCCGCTTGGAGCATCGCTCAGCGCACCGGGGTCGCACCGGCGCTTCATGGTGATTTTACGCGCGTCCTGCGATGTAAGCAATTGTCAATTTTAGTTCACTCTTGCCATAATTATACTCGATGACTGTTTTCATTCGCTAAAATGTGAGAAGTTTCTCTACACAATCATCAGAATTGCACACATGAAGCGGCGCTAAAAACGGCCCACGAAAAGGGTGCCTCGATCAGTGCGATTCAAAGTACATACTCGCGAGCATTTACGCGCGCTGCTTCATAATCGAAGCCTCTCCCGCTTTTTAATTTTGTCCCAGCCGGTCGCATAGTATAAGAATTTGGGCAATATTGTAGCTGAGCGAGCGGCCCATATCGACATTGCTGCGAGCAACAAGTTATCGGAAAGCGAATTGGTGGCAGCTTTTCCCAGGCGACAACGGCATGTTTCCAAATATTTCATGCTTGCGCGGCGTAGCAGGATCGCCAAAACGACGTGAACATATTGTTACGGAGCACAGTATGAAGACGACGACGACGTGCTGATGTGAAGTAGGGAAGAAGACGACGCTCAGGCTAGTTGACTTCGTTCTGTGGTGAGCGGTGTGTCGTGTGCATCTAACAGTGAACTAGCGTTTACCACTGTGTACTTTTCCTTAACATTTGGTGGATGATTGCTGGAAGTACGTAAGTCGCCAAACCTGGATCTCCGTAGTGGCCGCCAGATTGGTACCATCACAATGCAATCCGACGCAACAACTTCTTCAGCTGCACCATCAGCTCCCACCGTCGTCATGACGCAGCCTCGCGATCCAGGCACCTTTTGCGGCACCGACCACGTCGACGTAGAAGACTGGCTCGCCATGTACGAACGTGTCAGCAAGCACAACCGTTGGGACGCGACCCTAATGCTCGCCAACGTAATCTTCTATTTGGCAGGTACGGCGCGCGTCAGGTTTGAGACGCATGAAGACGATATCACATCGTGGGAGATGTGCTAGGAAAAGCTTCGAGACCTATTTGGCAAGCCGATCGGACGCAAACTTGGCGCACAAAAAGACCTCGCATCCCGTGCCCAGTCTTCGACGGAATCGTACTTGTCTTATATTCAAGACATTCTAGCCCTATGCCGAGAGGTGGACAGCGCCATGTCCGAATTAGACAAGGTGGGCCACATAATAAAGGGAATTGCAGACGATGTTTACAATCTGCTGCTTTGCAAAGATTGTCCCACGGTCGAGTCAGTTATCCAAGTTTTCCACCAGTTTGAACAAGCAAAGCACCGTCGTATTACTCACCGATTCGAACGCTTGCCAAACACAGCTGCTACGTCCTCGTACGAAGATCGTCCAACCTTACAGCAGCCATCTCATCCCTCCAACTTGACCAGGATTGTTCGTCGAGAGATAGAAGCTATGACACCCGTAGCGTTCGCTCCTCAGCCAGCGGATGCTACTATAGCCTTAATCCAATCTGTCGTTCGCCAGGAGTTCGAAAATGTGGGCCTCAACGCGAACATGGGCTTCAACTCCGGCCAACCTTCCGCACAGCCCTCGCTCCAACCCAACGCTTCCAGTCGTAGCTGCTGCGGCTCCTACCACGCCCTTTCAGACGCGGTACCGCTACCGCTACCGCAACCCGGACGAATGGCGAACCTCGGATGACCGACCCATCTGATTCAACTGCTCACGTGTCGGCCACATTTCTCGCCATTGCCGCAGCCGTTGGTTTCGGCCACCTCGACCTCGCTACTATTCTGATCGCAGCGCCGACTATGTTCCACACCCAACCTTTGTCCCGTGATACGCGCACTCGTGACTTTAACTCGCCAGCCCCGCGCATGTCCCGCCGCTCACCGTCTCCTCAGACCCGGCGGTCCCGCTCGCCCCAATCTCGCCGTTCCTCATCTCCCCACTTCTCCGGCTCTCATCCGGAAAACTAACCAATGCAGCTCCCGGAGGTGATGCTGCATTGACGACCCGGCCCGAAAATCCTCTGCTGACCCTCGCTCATCGCCGCAACCTTCAAGACATCTATGTGGATAGTGACCCTGTTACTGCCCTCATTGACACTGGTGCCCAAATTTCAGTCCTCAGCTCATCCTTTCGCCGCCGTCTCAAAAAGGTTGTCACACCCGCCGCTTCATCCGCGTTCGTGTTGCCGATGGAGGCGTCGCTGCCGTCGTGGGACTGTGCACTGCGCGCGTGAGTATTTCAGGTCGCACTACCCCTTTCCTCTTCACTGTTATCGACCGCTGCCCTCACGACGTGACCCTCGGCATCGACTTTTTAACGGCCCATTCTGCCCTTATTGATTGCTCAACTGGTCTTCTTCGCTTAGACCTGTCCTACCGCTCCGAAAACACCGATGTCAAGCCCCGCCTCCGATCCGCCGAATTTGTTCGTCTACCACCCGAAGCTGCTATTTATGTCCCGCTGGTCCCGATCCCCGCAGTTCCTGACGGCACATACGTCACTTGCCAAATTACCGATGTTGTTCTCCGTCACAACGTCATACTCCCTCATACCGTCGTGACTGTCACTGCTAACCGCACCTATCTTCCCGTACTGAACTTCAGCCGTTCGACTCAAGTTTTACCCCATGGTATCGCACTCGCTAATCTGTTTCCTTTGGCGGACTGCGAAGTTGCTGCTCTAACCCCTCAGCGTCTGTCGGAGCAGCATATATCGGCTTCTCATTCGAACCTCTTTTCAGGCATGATAGCCGGGGATCTGCCAGATGACCAAGCCAGTCTCCGAACTTTTGCTGTCGTACAGTGATATATTTGATTTCGGGGACCGACCATGGGGCCAAACATCCGTTGTGACCCATCGAATCAATACGGGTGACGCCAACCCCATCCACAGACGGTCTTATCGTGTTTCCCTTACTGAGCGGCATGTTATACACAAAGAAGTTGACAAGATACTGGCGCAAAATACTATTGAGCCTTCCTGCAGTCCTTGGGTGTCTCCTGTCGTATTGGTCAAAAAGAAAGACTAAAGTTGGAGATCTTGTGTCGACTATCGTCACCTTAATCAAATAACAAAGAAGGATGTTTACCCTCTTCCGCGAATTGATGACGCGCTTGACTTCTTGCATGGTGCCAGCTATTTTTCTTCCATCGACATGTGTTCAGGCTACTGGCAAATTGCTGTCGACGAACGGGATCGCGAGAAAACCGCATTTGTCACACCCGACGGACTCTATCAATTCAAGGTGATGCCATTTGGACTCTGTAACGCTCCTGCGACATTCGAGAGCATGATGGACTCACTCCTCCGTGGCTTCAAATGGACAACATGTTTATGCTACTTGGATGACGTCGTCGTTTTCTCTTCCACGTTCGCAACCCACCTTGATCGACTTTCTACGGTCCTGGACGTTTTCCGCCGCGCCGGTCTTCAACTTAACGCCAAAAAATACAGCTTCGGCCGGCGCCAAATCAAAGTCCCGGGTCATTTGGTTGACGCAAATGGTGTGCAGCCCGACCCTGACAAAGTTCGAGCCGTGCGCGACTTCCCTACCCCACGTAGCTCAAGTGACGTGCGAAGCTTCCTTGGCCTTTGTTCCTACTTCCGCCGCTTCATTCGGAACTTCGCAGACATCGCTCGTCCGCTTACCTCTCTTCTGCAAAAAAACGTACCTTTCACATGGGGTTGCGACCAAGCCTATGCCGTTACGACGCTTATTTCCGCCCTGACCACCCCACCTGTTCTGGCGCACTTCGATCCTTCTGCACCTACCGAACTGCGCACCGACGCTAGCGGACATGGTATTTGTGCTATCCTTGCCCAGTCCCAGCATGGTTCCTCCCGCGTCATTGCTTATGCTAGCCGCCTGCTTTTGACCTCTGAGCGCAATTATTCAATTACAGAGCGGGAATGCCTTGCACTTGTTTGGTCGCTGACCAAATTCCGCCCTTATTTGTTTGGGCGGTCCTTCTGTGTAGTGACTGATCATCATGCTTTGTGTTGGCTGTCCTCACTTAAGGACTCCACTGGCCGCTTAGGTCGCTGCGCCTTATGAATACAAGAGTATGAATTTACTGTGGTGTACAAGTCCGGCCACTTACACCAAGATGCTGACTGCTTGTCCCGCCATCTCGTAGACCCTCCCGATTTGTCCGACCATACTGCTGATGACTACGTTTTGTCCCTCTCGGACTTTATCAATATCGGCTCCGAACAGCATCGTGACCCTGCCCTGCAACCAATTATTGACCAGCTGCGCAACATCCCCGATCCTTCTGGCAGCATGTTTGTACTCCATAACGAGACATTATACAGACGCAATATGCGTCCAGATGGCGCGGACCTTTTACTGGTCGTTCCGGCTCATCTGGGCTCTAGTGTCCTCGCCCAACTTCACGACGTTCCTACAGCAGGACACTTGGGAGTATCACGCACGTATGACAGTGTGCGACGCAGATTATTCTGGCCTGGTCTCTACCGCTCTGTCCGTCGCTACGTCGCCGCTTGTGAGCTGTGTCAGCGCCGTAAGACACCCTCGCTTCAACCTAGTGGGCCCCTGCAACCAATTCCAGTGCCGACTGAGCCGTTTTCTCGTGTGGGCCTCGATCTTATTGGGTCTTTTCCGACATCGACTTTTGCAAACAAGTGCTGTGGCGACTGATTATACCACCCAATATGCTGTCACCAGGGCTATCCCCACCAGCTACGCCTCCGACATTGCCGACTTTCTTCTGCATGATGTCATCTTGATTCATGGCACTCCTCGTCAACTGCTCACAGATCGTGGCCGCTGTTTCCTCTCTCAAGTGGTTCATGACCTTCTCCGCTCATGCGCTACTCGTCACCAGTTCACCACGGCCTACCATCCGCAAACGAGCGGTCTTACTGAGCGCCTCAATCGCGCACTGACCAACATGCTTTCTATGTATGTGTCCGATCACCATCGTGACTGGGACGTCTCCTTACCTTTCTTCACGTTCGCCTATAACTCCTCACGCCATGATACCGCCGGATACTCTCCCTATTATCTACTCTTCGGCCGTGACCCATTACTTCCATTGGACACCTTGCTGCTTCTTGACGACTCTTCCAGCAGCTACGCATCGGATGCCATCGCCCGCGCTGATGCCGCCCGCCACATTGCTCGAGAGCGTCTTGGAGCGTCTCAGCGCTCTCAAAAACGTCGTTATGACCTTCATCACCGAGACGTCCACTATCCTCCTGGTTCCCTCGCACTCCTTTGGCACCCGGCTCGCCGCGTAGGTATGTGTGAGAAACTTTTGCCTCGTTACGTGGGCCCTTACTACGTCTTGCGGCAAGTCACCGATGTGACCTATGAGATCGCCCTTTTACAGCCCAAGATTCCTTCCACAACCCCTCATCCAGAACTCGTTCATGTCGCCCGTCTAAAACCATATCATTCGAGTTCTCCTGAGTAGTACGCACCGGGACGGTGCTTCTTCGGCGCGGGAAGTACTGTTACGGAGCACAGTATGGAGACGACGACGACGTGCTGATGTGAAGTAGGGAAGAAGACGACGCTCAGGCTAGCTGACTTCGTTCTGTGGTGTGCGGTGTGGCGTGTGCATCTAACAGTGAACTAGCGTTTACCACTGTGTACTTTTCCTTAACAATATTTACGGATGCACTTGACTATAGGAAACTAGATACAGTTAACCAACTTTCCGCAGTGTGACTGCACCATGAGAGCATATGGCGGAGTCGCACTGCAAACAGAGCAGACGACGCGCCTGCTCCTTGAAATCATGAATTTTTGGCCCACGTGTTATTTCAATGTTATGTCTTCTGTTTCTTGACGTCAAGTAAAAACCTGGCAACTACGAACCGAAACCGAAACTGTTGCGTACTAATAATACGTTTATAAATTATTTAATGCGATTTTGGGCTTCTAACGCCGTGTTCTATACTCACAGAATTGCTACGCACTATTTACAACGCAAAAGAACAACACAAAATTTTGGTGCCTCTACCCCTTTAAAGAACCCCAGGTGGGGTTCCTTATATATATATATATATATATATATATATATATATATATATATATATATATATATATATATATATATATATGTATATATATATATATATATATATAATTTAAAGGGGCTAACATATATATATATATATAATTTAATCCCTATAATGAAGGAAAACGTTGGGGATATTTTTTTTGTTGTTGTTGGCAATAACAAGAATTAGTCTTATCATGATTATAGGGATAAAGAATAGAAAAACTGAAGAGCACTGCAGAATCTGCATTGAAGTAATGCGAAAGCACGAGTGCTTTTTTGTATAGTTTTTAATTTGGTTTTTTTTTTTCGTAACTGCTTCGTTGCGCGCCAATTCCTTCCTATGCCCCTTTTTGCCTCTACTTCCGGTTGTGTGACGTTACATCCTCGACGTCACCCTAATGGGCTGACTTAACTACTTTAGTCTTTGATACATTCAAATGGTTTGCCAATCCCTTACTATGCCCTTTTTGTATATACTTCCAGTTTGCGTAACGTTACATCCTTGACGTCACACTAATTCACTTCTTGTTTACCAATTTTAGTCTTTTGTACTTTAGAATTGCGTGCCAATCTGTTACTATGCTTTTTTTGGCTCTACTTCCGGTTGTGTGACGTCACATTGCAAAGCGAAAGGAAAAACAAAGCGCCGATGGTGGGAATCGAACCCACGACTTCCGAATATCGCGTCCAGTGCTCTCCCTACTGAGCTAAAACGACGGCTGTCTAACCTTTTGTTTTCTTGTGTATTTATGGTATGGCTATTTACCCTAGAAAGCGGAAGGTTGGAGAGCCATCGGTGTCCCCAACGTTTGCCTTGGACTCGTAGACTGCTGGATCATTTAAATCCTATAATAACGAGCCTCTAATTTCCCTTCAATTGTCTGCTATATATATATATATATATATATATATATATATATATATATATATATATATATATATATAGGAAAGAAAGAGACGCATGCCATCTGCACAGACGGACGGACCTTTCATCGCGGTTTGTCCAACACGCGAAAAGACGTCTGAGTCATACAGGAAAGCGACTAACGCTCACGATGCCTTCCATACTTACGGCGGTTACGAGATGCGTTCGAATGCTTGTCGGTGGGAGAAAGCAAACGGCCTAAAATGTATTTCAACACATGTATCTGGATACATGGGTTAAAATTTTTGCGTTTAAGAATATGTTTGTGTCCCTAATTATCTGCAAGTTTGTTGTGCACTTTTGGCGGAGTGCCCTGTTTTTAAATCTTTCTCTGATTCCGGGTTCAATCTCAGGAAGAGGACAAATTTCCCTTCAAGTACTAACTTTCTGTGAGTTGTATAGCTTCCTTTGTAGCTAACACTGATTGGGTGGATACTAATGAGAATTTATATGCCCATTAAAAGTTATTCCACATTTAGGATATCCTCTTAACGTTGTACCAAGCAAACCTTCAATTAGATGAGGGCACTTCATAACGCACTGCTTCAAAATAGGTCATTAGGATTTCTTATTTTGTTATCAAATATAAATGTTGGCGCAGCTGGTTTTATACGTGACTTGGTTTCAGTTCTTTCATTAGGTGGTCTCCTTGCTTCTTTCAGGTTGGGGGCGTAGAGAAATACCAAACTTTATTTGCGTTTGTTTTTTCATTCAACGCATGATCTCAATTCCTAATCAATTAAAACTGTTGGTACATACTTTAATTCTTGAGATCAGATAGCTTCACTTTACTTTGAACAGACCGGTGAGCGTTAAATGTGACCATGCAGCAGCACTGAGCATTCGTTGCTCTTTAAAAGATTACCGAAAGACTCTAGAAAGAGTAGGTTTGCTCTAGAACCATAGGTTTCAGACGTGCTTTGTCACTCAAGGATGCTTCCGGGGTTATAAAATCACAATACCTGCTGCTATGTACAGAATCTCTGGAATAACGAAGCGGACGTCACTGTGCGGCTCATTCTCAAATCGTAACGCGCTTTAGCAGCAGTCCCAAGGGGTCATGACTGGAAGAGATGGTTCAAGTACACGACGTGGCTACTCACTGATTGCCCATGTACAGCGGCAGGTGTACTCCTGGCACTCCGATGTGAGGTTATGCTTATCAGAATGCTTCACTTTGCAGGAGTCTTCACATTTTTGTTTCTCGCAAACTGCAATGCGGAAGAGAGAAGGAACAAAAAAGCGTTGAATTTGCCTTAAGAGTAGACACGACCGCGTGCTCACTAATTGGCTCATGTCTAATGCTCGCACCTCGGCATTGTGCCTTCGCCTCAACTGTCTGGCTGCTTCAGACCAAGCGTTCGTATGCGCCTTCTCAGCATCCGCTTATGAAGTCTACCTGGTCGTTAGGAGCGGCTATCACAAGAAGATATTACCAAAAGAAACCCTACACTATTACACGCATATGGTACAACGACAGATGACATTGCCGCATTAGTACCAGACACAGGTTCCGTCACACGCGTTGAAACTCAGCGGGTCACGCACGAGATCACTGGTCTACACCACCCTGATTTTTTTCACTAATCACCAATCAAAACTGCCTTATCAACTAGTCACACTATCAACTACCACGATTCAATCAACCAACCAACATACATCATGAATTCCATAAAAGGCGTTGATAGGTTTCTGGCACGCTTTTGGACTCGTGGTTACCAGACGCGCAGTTTATACTAAAACGTAGAGGGACCACCTTTCTTGTCAAATACATAAGTATCAGGTCTAGGAGTGCCACAGCCGCTGAATGCGGAGCCCCGTGTTTTCGCCTGCCCATTTTGACTCGTCCTTTAAAGACGCCTCTTAACTGGGATACTGCGAAGGCTTTTTGGCCCAACGATTCCAGTACTCTTCGCGTAAAAATGGACGGCTATTATACGATTGCGGCAAGCGAATATGCGAATGGAGGTGCTAGCTGGAGTCCTCAGTAATTTGAATACTGAACGCGCAAGGTGTCACATGATCGCTGATCCATCCACCGAACCGCACCGATGTGCAAAAGTCGTTTGAGCATTTGCTTCGTACACGGGCTTGCAGGGCGCGATCGACAGTGTCGCCGAGTCGCTAGCTGAGGGGATAGGCTCTGGGGATAGGCTCCCTCGGAGTAGAAATTATTGGAAGATGGGTATTTGAGCCGATCTTTTGTAAATCA
The DNA here is from genome assembly GCF_055883805.1 of Amblyomma maculatum. Taxonomy (NCBI): domain Eukaryota; kingdom Metazoa; phylum Arthropoda; class Arachnida; order Ixodida; family Ixodidae; genus Amblyomma; species Amblyomma maculatum. The sequence goes on from NW_028146738.1 coordinate 14,770,589, forward strand.
AATACAACTTGCGCCATGACTTTTTGGGGCCAAGCTGACTGGAATAACAATGCTTCTAAGGTAGCATTCCTAGGAGGCTTGGTGTAAAGGTTCGCAGGCGAGTGCATCTGTCAACTTGCTGCGTGCAATGTGGCATGACCAGAGGAGCCCATATGGTCCAAACAGGAGTCTGAGAGACTTCAGCGAGTGTAATATTCAGGTCTTTGCGAAGGTCAAAGAGAAGGCTGCCGTTTGAATTTCTCTGATAGCTGAGACGATGTATCCATACGGTTTAGGAGAAAACTGCATGGCGTCCTCCATACCTGCTACTATCGGAATACTTCTAGTGTAGAACTTGGTGTTGTAGAGGAGAAAGGGGCCAAACGCTTATGTGAGGATGGCTTGGGACTGTTTCAAGACCAGCCGGCCTTCGTGCAGCAAGCTCGCAACTAAGCGGTTAAAAAGCTGCAAATTAATGCTGTTTTCTCTGTTTTTATCTGGAAACCAACACATAGTACCAGCGATAAAGTGAAAGCGGCGTTCGCGCACACGTGCGAACCTCGCTTTCTACTCATTCAGTCACTCATCACTCCCATTCACTAAATACTCCCTCTCACTCATTCACTCAATAGCCGGTAAGCTGGTCACCGGTAAGCTCGGACGCCACTTATTGAAAATTGATGCGTCTCATTGCGCGTTCAGGCAAACGTGCTGTTTGCGTACGATGCAAAGACGGGGGATTTCACCGTTAAGGGCATGACAGATTACACCTTTTATTGTTTAAGCTCTTTTTATATTTTTTTTACACTGATACTTGCCATCAGTAAATATTGGCTTTCTATTCTCAGAATTTCAATACCTGCCTTTGTACCCTCCTTTTTCCAGTGTTTCATCTTTCAACAATTTGAATTATTACTTAATTACAAAATAGCTTTTTTTAAATTAGCGTCATCAAACAGCGGCTTTTCTTTTTGACGATTTGACACAATTGAGCGGCCCTTTTTCTATTTTTGATTTTCGTCTCACTCAATTAATTAGGAACCAGTTAATGCTCTACATAAATAATTAGCATCATCAAACATCGGCTTTTCATTCTAAGCATTCTGACACCTTTGAATCCTTTTTTGCAATGTTTCATTTTTTCAAATATTCCATTTTATTAAATGATCAGTTATACAACCTATATTTTGTTAATTAGTACCAGCAAGCATTGGCGTTTCATTATTAGCAAACTGACACCTTTCAAGCCCCCTTTTTTCCAATTTTCATTTTTTTTTTTCAAAAATTTCAGGTAATGCATTAACCATAAACTCAATTTTTCTTTAATAGACATCACCAAGCATTGACTTTTCACCCTGTGCTTGCTTACTACATTGAGCCCATTTTCCCCAATTTTTTTATTGTTTAATTTTTTTACTTCAATAATTATAATTCATTCAATGATTTCATTAGCTAATTGTCACCTGTAAGACGTCAATCAATCAACAATCACTAGAACTACACATTACCATGATACAATTCTTTTAGGCAGCCCCCAATTATTTCCGACACGCGGTGCAGGCACTGCAACTACAATCACTGATACGACCACTACTGCTAAGACCCCGACGGCTTTTCGGAAGAACAAGCTGTATAAGGGATAGGAACGCCAAATTACAAGATTATTCAAAGCTTGTCGTGCAGTTTTTTTGTGTGTGAAGAACATCACAGTCAAGTATTAATTTCAAGGGAGGTGCCGAAAATATTTAATTCCTTTTTAAACTTGGCGGAAATGCTCGCTGTGATACTCTAGACCCATCGTTGGCACATTGACTGTGACGTAGATTCACTGAAAAAAAAAAAATAACAAACATAATCTGGCATTTGTGACGCCAGTGCAAAATTTTTTGACGTAAGAGAAGAAAGATACTTTAACTTCCGACAGCGCTTTCAAGATTTCTTCCCATCAGCCAAAGCAACTGTGCCGTGGCTGGTGGCTTCTTTCGGCTGTTCCATAGCGTGACAACGTTGTGACACTACAAACGCACGGAAAACATGGCGGCTCACTATAGCTACTGTCGCCACATGTACCTAATGACCATTTTCATTCAATAACACTTGCGAAACCTGACGGCGATGGTGCGGCGATGAGCTGCGAATGACGTTGTCGGCCGCCGTATCCGAGACAGGAGTGGTTGAGCGGCGCAGCAGTGTAGTGCTCCTTGGCTTCGTACCAGGACAGAAAATGTTACGAGGGCTCCGTGCTAGTTAGTAGTGCAGCAGTAGTATGCCTGCACAATTGCGTTGCTTTCGAAAACAGCTCCTTGCGCGGGGGCTCCAAGCGACAAATTCTGCTTTTTGCCTGTTCTACTCTTTGATAGGCCTGGTCGGTTTCGCCGGACGGAATTTGGGAACGGATCAGCGCTGTGATAATTAAAGGTTGTCTTTCGCCACTGCTTTATTCGCAAGCCCATCTCATAATAAAATAAGTTCGATAAGACGTGTGCTCAGCGACAGTTACTCATTCGTCTAAATTTTTTCTCCACAAGCACCGACGACTGTTGCGGGCCGCTGGCAGTATTGCTCGGCGCAGCGAGCCACACCGGCGCTTCGTGGTGAGTGTAGGCGCGCAGTGCGATGCAAGCAATTGTCGATTTTGGTTCTCTCTGTTGCCGAAACTATACTCGATGGCCCTGTTCATTCGCTAAAAGTCGTGAATTTTCTCTCCACAATCACTAGATTCGCACGGATGAAAGCGGCATTCAGAACGGTACACGAAAGCTGTGTCTCGATAAGTGCGATGAAAATTATAAACTGGCGAGCATTTACACGCCCACTTTCATAGTCAAAGCTTCTTCCGTTATTTATTTTTTCCAGTCTCTCGTATAGCGTAGGAATCTGGTCGAAATTATAGTGAAGCGAGGGGCTTCCGACATTGGCGCTGCTACCAGAAACAACTGTGTAGAGGTCAACTGTCTGTCCTATCTTCATCTATTTTTCTGATTGTGAGCGCATTGCTGATACAAACGAAAAGCCCTCGAAGCGAGGGAAGAAAGAGAAGCTATAGCGGAGGTGAGAGGCTCATTCTTCGCGGAGAGCGGCTATCAGAACACATGGTAGCCGGCTCGCTGGATCCCAGGAGGCTACCTCGTCGCGGGGTCCTGTCGCTGATGTTATCATGCATAAATGCACTCAGAGCTTCCCAATATCAGTTAGAGGCAATGTGCCTTCGGAAAATACCACATCGTCTTACTCTTACCAATTTTTCAGCCCTTATTCTTTGCTGCCAGTCGAAGCGACGCAAAAAGCGGGGATTCGACAGTTCAGCAGATGCGTTCCTCTTAGGGTTTGCTTGGTCGTCAAAAAGGAGACTCACGGATGACGTGGGTACAAACGCACTTCTTTTCTTGGCAGTGCCCGGCCACGTCCTTCAAATCCGTCTTGGCCTTGAATTTATCTTTGCAGCTTGTATCGCATCCAGCGTCTTCGCACGGTTTGTCCGCGCCACCAGGGCTGCAATGAGAAAAAAAATGCTTGTGGCTTAGTTCAGCTAAACACTAAGCCCGGTTAAGCAAGACAAAGATTTGCTTTATTACGCTGTGTTGCTTAGCCATGGGCTCGGCTCAGATAGGCCTGAGCCTAGCTTACAGAGCTGAATCCCGATTAAGCGTGATCAGACACGATTTGGTGTGGTTTACTCCCTCCACAGCTTTCTGCGAACGTCAAGAATACGCAGCCGAAGCACTGTTCCAACGCGCGACTCCTCCATGGCTGTCTATGAGCCTGAAGGACACCACAGCGGTGTCTAGGGAACACGAAGGTGTCGAAGGCATTTTGAATGGGGAGATCCCAGGAAGGGAGTCCAAAGAATGGTCAGCAATGGTGGGGGAGGGAAACCATAGGTACAGGACTATGTGGCATTTTGTCAGGCAATGCTGTATATTTGTGGAGATATGTACGTGATTGGACGGATGTGTGAAGAAAAGAAGCAGCGGATGTGCGAAATAGAAGACGGGAGCGCTGCCGGCTTCGCGCGCAATAACTGATGTCAAATTTACTGCGCTGATGGCCTTGGATCAACGAGGTATAGCAAAACTTTCGGTTCAAAACTTCTTATTCCATCATTTCTGTGGGTCCCTCCATACCTATATTATATTGCTACCGCAATATTTGTTTGCTATAGCTGCTCTATCTAGATTGTACTTGCAAATTTTAATTGCATTTTTTTAAATATCCTTTCTTCATTGATTATTATATCTATGACTTCAAAATATTTCCGAATTATTTTAGCAACAATCATTTCTAAAAAAATACGTTATCTATTATACAGTCTAAACCGACTTCATGAATTCTATTCTTACACCTGCAATCAACTCTGACTAATCCCCAACTGCTGGTATGTCCCATATATGCACCGAGGAGAAATTTCGTTGCAACGTGGAAGGGTGCCCCGTAGTGGATTGCCGGACAGTTGCAAGTGATGTGCGGACGTCAGTAAACGGAGCACGCTTGTCTCTTCGAACTAAAAGCACGTCTTCTGTACAGGAGATAAGAAAACAACATTTGTCCTAGTGAAAAGGCACTGGCGTCCACTACCGGTTCGCACATACCACGACGGTCAGTTTCAATTATGAAATGTGTGAAAATGATAAAAGGAAAAAGCGTGCTTCATTTACTTTTGTCCGCGCCTGTACACGAGGAAATAAAGCAGGGCTCCTAGCGGAGCGAATCAAGTGCGTATCTTACGCACACAATTATCTGTCCTTCCTCCTCATATATAAGGTTTCCAGGTCAGCAGACCATGGATTCAAAAAGCGTGCTACTTACAATTTCATTTGAAAAAATTGTGATCTTGGGCTATTTTTGAGCAATGCTTTAAATTAGCTGTTAAATATCAGAGGGCTATGACTGAGCGTGGAGAGCCAGTAATTTTGGGTCTGTATCACTGGGTACCCAAATGTGGAGCAGAAGTTAATTTTTCATGCATATTTTATTAGTGCGACAAGTTTATATCAGTTTCGCATTCATAAGCGTGTAAAACGGAAGGTTTCAACAAGGATATCAGAATACGGGCAAATTAGTGCTCGTTATGTGTTTACTTTGCGAGTATCTTTGATCGTTCTGTATAGCCGTATTAATACGAAGACAATATATTTCTCTTTGAACAACGAAATAATATTCAGGCCTGTTTCTGGTGTGTTGCAAATTTCCACGCAAAATGGCGTTTTGCATATGACTTGACTGATCGGTATTTTCAGTACTAACGAAACCTCTAATCTCTGAGAACTATTTTTGGCTAAGCCGAACCTCACTCATGCTTACTCTTTTGCAGTGACTTCGCGCTTGCTAGATTCGTAGCTCGCACTTGAACGTAACGAAAAATTAATTGCAGAAGTTTGTAAATTTTGATTAGTGCAACACTTCTGTCACACCGCCAAAATTAGTGGCATTTTCAACGACATTCGCCTTTAACGCCGTATCGGTCAGCGTCCCTTCATTATATCATATCTAGATCTGGCTACATAGATACACGAACTCGTTTCTAAGTTTCTTCACCCTGCACATATGAATACTCGCCTTTCCTGCGCGCCGACAATGGCTGTTAAGGCCTGAGTGACCTCACTATCAGAGCACTGCTGGCGTCGTATTGCGATGTGGGCGATGCATTTATTACCCTTACTCTTAGACATAAAGGCGCCAATTAAGCAGACTCTCTCTCATTTTCGAGGCAGGTCGCAGCGAAGACGCGCATCAAGAGGTCCACACAGCACCTGATATAGCGTCTCGAAATTCATTGTGTCGCTGCCCAAAGAAACGCCTATTGTGGAAGCCCGGCGCAATGGCTTCGCCTTGCAAAAACAGGGAAAGACGGGAAATGCATCCATAGTAGGTTGCAGGGGGAAGCAATTATAAGGTAGTTTTCTTCCCAGTGTACCTCCGCGTAACGAGGAGGAGGTACACTGGGAGGCGAAAGGCACTTGGTAGAAGTGACAGTAAAAATGCTTTTCTGATACTCATAAACCTCTATCACTTTCCATGAGAGAGGCAGTGGCGCGCACAGTGATGAAAAGCCGACCAAAAATAAGTCTACCTTTAGGTACTATGATGAAATAAAACTGTCACGTCCATGAGGACGACAAACGGCAAACCAGTCCGTGCTCATTTCACGTATCGTTTTCCAATTCTAAGCTTCTTTGAGGCAAGGTCGGCTCATTTTAAGGAGTCTGTTACTTATTTATGGTATACTGAGCATATTGTAACGGCCGCAAAAATATGAGGCGCTTGGTGCTGTGGAGGAGAACGATATTTGTAGGTAGGGCACGCGCGGAGAGCCTAGAGACTGGTAGCTGACAAGGCATCTCTGACAACCCGACTCCTCCATCTTCGTGAAGTCCTTCGAGCGTAACAACTTGGTGGAGGTGCGGAGTATCGACCTCACCAGCCACGAATCTACCGCTCGTACCTCGCCGCAGTCGACGCCTTGTGAGCTACCAGTCTTTCAGGCTCTACGCGCGACCCTACCAACAAACATCGTTCTCCTCCACAACACCTAGAGCCTCATCTTCTTTGCGGCCGTTACAATTTCATTCCATCGCAGAGATGTCCTTGGACGAAGACTCCGCGCCCAGGTCAGCATCGAGCTCCTTCTGGCCGCATTACCGAGAGCCCCGCTCATTTGTGGGTACTGCCGGAGAAGACGTGGACGGATGGTTGGCGCACTACCAACGCGTCGGCCGGTATAATAAGTGGGACGCGAGCGCACAGCTTGCTAAAGTGGTGTTCGCTCACATACACGGCTCTTACTTGGTATGAGAACAACGAAGACTCATTCACATCCTGGGGACGCTTTGTAGAAGAGCTGTCCAAGTGCTTGGTGACTCCGCGACGAAAAAGAAGCGAGCCGCACAGACACTGGCTGAACGGGCACAGCTTCATGGAGAGACCTGCACTCAGTACATCGAGGAGGTCCTAAAGCCCTCCAAAGTTGTTTCTCCTCGCACATCAAACGAGGACAAAGTAGGCCACCTTCTGGTGGTGGTGGGAAGCATTTATTGCAAAAGGAGAGATTTCTTGGAGAGCCACCCCTAGTGGGCCGCTCCCCTCACAATACTAGGTGGAGTCCCTTATTCCAGGACTCCATTGGTCTGAGCCGCTACACGAGCTCGCTGGACCAGCGCTTGTTGTGCCGCTAGATCCAGGCAGCCGAGCAGGGCCGCCTCCCAGTCCTCTCGGGTAGGAGGAGGGGTTATGAGTAAAAGAGAAGGATTTAGCTGGCATTCCCAGACCATGTGAAAGGTGTCAGCCACCTCTCCACAGAAAGGGCAGAGGACAGAAAAGGAAGGGTCGAAATGTTTGAGTACTGCTGGGAACAGTAGAGTGTTAGTAAAAAGTCTAAGAAGTATTCTTTCACCCGCTTTCCCTAGCCGCTTGAGAGGAGCCGGGTACTGACGGTGGGAGTCCCGGTAATAGGCACAGATTTCTTGAATAGTTAAGAGAGGATAAATTTCCTGGTCCAGATCGGTAGGGTCTATGCCGGGGGCCCGGTTAGTGAGTGCGTGGGCGGCCGAGGTGTCGGCCTCATTCCCTGGTAGGCCCTGGGGGCCTGGAGTCCAAATGAGAAATCGGGTCTGAGGAAAGCTGCTCTCCGAGTATTCTTTGGGCTGTAGGCGTTATCCAGCCCAGCTCATAATTCCGACAGGCTCCTCGCGAGTTGGATAGGATGAATTTAAATTGAGGGTGGGAGGCAGCCAGGGCGACTGCTGCCTCCTCCGCGTGGATTGCGCTAGGGGCCTTAAAAGTGAGGCATCCACCTGTCTTTCCTCGTGAACGACTGCAGCCGTGTACCATCCTCCACTGGAATGGTGCGGGCCCGCAACATCCACATAGAAAGAATCGCGTTTAGAGCCATAATGGCGGTGCAGGGCATTTGCCCGCGCCTGACGCCGTCCATTCTGGTCTTCTCTGTCCATTTTGGTAGGAAGGGGTCGAACAGGGAGGGTGCCTCTCCATAGCTCTAGCACTCGTACCCTTTCTTCAATGTGATGGTTGTAATGTACATGTAGCCGGTCCAAAAGGCGACGACCGGACATGGTCTGGGCAAGGCGCGTGTATTGATTTGTGAGGTGCGCCTCGCGTAGCTCCCGATAGGTGTTCACCACCCCAAATGAAAGGAGCCTCGCATTGGAGGTAGAGATTGGTAGATCGAGCGCCCTCTTGATCATCTTGCGGATAGTGACCTCCAGGATGTCTTCATCATGCATGTGCAAGTACAGGTATGGAGTTAAATAAAGAATTCGACTCGTCACAAAAGCTTGGGCGAGTCGCATCGCATCCCTTCTTCTGAGGCCTTCCCGCTTGTTGGAGACGCGGCGGACCATGCGGCCCACTTGGTCGCCAGCCTTGCGAAGCTTGTATAGTGTTTTGTCAGCGCGGCGATTTTGGTGAATAAAGAGTCCGAGGACTCTAATCTCTGTGGCTTCGCGTATGGGTCCACTAGCCAGAGAGAGAAGTATTGGTGTCTTGCATCTCGGCGAGGGACGTAGATGCACGAATTCTGATTTTTGAGGAGAGCTCTGGAGACCACAGTACGTAGCATAGCGAACCACTATGCCCGCCGCCGTTTGCATGCAGTCCTCCAGTTCACCAATGTTTCCCTCTGTAGCCGAGATGGTGATGTCGTCGGCATAGAGCGCATGCTGTATACCTTGAACCTCACCTAGTTGGGCAGGGAGATGAAGCATTGCCAAATTAAAGAGTAGTGGGGACAGCAATGCGCCTTGTGGCGTGCCCCGCTTACCCATAGTATAAGGACCGTGCTCCTTGTTCTGAATGCGGATAAAGGCTTCACGGTCCGTTAAGAACTGTTTTAAGTAATTAAACGGGTTGTGTCCGCATTGTGTCTCGCTGAGGTGAGCGAGGATGACACTGTGTTTCACGTTGTCGAAAGCACCCTTCAAATCCAAGGCGAGAACCACCTTGTCATTGTGAGGGTGCTCGACAGGCCTGAGTACCTCGTGGCTGAGTTGAAGCAGAATGTCCTGTGCCGGCTTCTGAGGTCGGAATCCGAAAATCGTGTCTGCGAAAGCATTTCGGGCCTCCAGATATTCAGAGAGGCGATCTCGAACCATAACCTCCATGAGCTTGGCTGCGCAAGACGTTAGGGAGATAGGTCGGAGGTGATCGGCATTAATCGGCTTACCTGGCTTAGGGATGAAGGTGACAAGCGCTGTTTTCCATTCTAGGGGGAGGGGTGTTTCTTCTTTCAAGATTGCGTTCATATATTTTAGCAGGGACTCATACGCCGGATCAGGAAAGTTAGCGAAAAGTTTGACCGTAACCTTGTTCCTGCCGGGAGCGGTACCCCGTTTCATTTTAGAAAGAGCTGCCCGCATATCATGGAGCTGGAACGGACGATTCATATCCAGATTATCTCTGCCTGCATAGAGATATTACTGTCCACGGGTGTCTTGGACTTGACACAGATAGTGATCCCGTAGAGTCTGTACAAGTGGGTCCGTATTGCCCTTGAAATTCTGAATTGCTCGTTGCAGATGTTTCCGTAGTTCTGTGCGGGTCTGAGTGGGATCTATGAGGCTACGGAATAGCCTCCAAGTATTGCGACTAGACATTTGTCTAGAAGCAGAGTTACAGCGATCCACCAAGTTAGAGTCGGAGAGCTGGGCAGCATACTCGGCCGCTTTTCGGGTGAGATCGCGAATCCTCAAGCGGAGCTTCTTGTTATGTTTCGGACGGCGCCATCTCTTAGTGAGGCTGCGCCGCGCTACCCAAAGGTGAAGTAGATGGTTGTCCACATCCGTTACCTTATCTGTGAGTTGTATTTGCTTCTCGTGTTTGTGTAATATTTAGATGAGGCTCTGGGCCCAGGCATAATAGTCGTCTCTGGGCATACTGGAGGCTGTCAGGGATTTACGGAAAGCCGTCCAGTCTGACAGGAGGGCCTTTGTTATGGTGCGGTGTAGGCGACAAGTGCAAATGATTGTGTTGATTATGCAGTGATCACTGCCAAGGATGTCCTCGGTGTCGATCCAGTTTGCATGTCTTATAGTGCGGGTGAGGGTAAGATCATGACAGGTGTCCCTGGTTACGGAGTTACCCACACGTGTTGGATGGACGGGTTCAGTATGAAGAGTAATGCCCAGCATGGAGATTAGTTCCGTAAGATTTCTGCTACGCGCCTCTTCCTTGGGATAGCCCCATAACCGACTGGGTGCGTTGAAATCCCCCGCAATCAGGAGATCGCGACCTGCTACCTTTAGCGCCTTGCTAACGATGTCCGAGAACGTAATGTTCTTAAGTTTAGGGCGGCAGTATATATGTACGGGTGAATCTGTACGACGCAGGGGAAGCACTGTCACCATCACATACGAATAAGATAGATTAAGTTCGAGATCGACCTCCTGCGCGGTAAAGCTTTCGTGGACAAGAAGACAGGTGGACGGATCCCGTTGAAAAGCGTTGTAGCCCGACAGTTTCGCCGCAGCCCCAGGTTCTTGGAGTGCAACTACAGCTGATGGGTGCTCAAACGTCTCGAGATATAATCTTAAGTTAGCTCTCTTTTCATGGTTTTTAAAACGATGGCAATTCCATTGCACGAGGGCAAAGCCTGATGTTTTGGGGGGCTGCGGGATGGCTTAGTTCCCACCGTCATGTTAAATTTGGAATTGAGCTGAGTTAGATTGCACAACATCTCCCAGTCCTTGAGCAGCTGGGAGGGGCTACGCAGAATCTTCGGCGATTTCATCCAGGTCAATTTTGCGCATAAATTTTGACGGGCGCTTAACTTCCTTCGGTGACTTAAGCCTGCTGCCGAGGCGCGAGCCATTCTCGTTCAACCATGTTTTGATGTTACTGGTGACTGCAATAGTCACCTTCTGAGTGATGTCTTCCAGGACCTTACCAAAGTTGGAAAGCTGGCCTACCAACTCAGCTAGAGTGTTTTCTACAGCCGTTATGCAGCGGTCCATTGCCTTTTCCTGAGGGCCCTCGCACAAAGGCTCTGGTTCCGCAGGGCGCACCACTGTGTGCGCCGGCGATGACGGCAAGGAAAGTGGGGCTGCGTTTGCAGAGCGTAAAATTTTGTTTCCTGCAGCTAGCTGGACTACCTGCGCACGAAGCGCTGCTATTTCGCGGCGCATCTCTACGATTTCGGGATAGAGAGAGGAAGGGGCGCGAGAGGCGGAAGAGGAGGCGACCCCAGCCCAGCTGCCTACCTTGTTCGATGACTTCTTGGAAGCTGCAGACGTTGATGACCCACTGCCTCCGAGCTCCGGAAAGTCCTCACCCTAGATAACCGGACCGCCCTGGTCCTGTGAAATCTTTTTCGGTGACGTCCTCGATGAAAGCTTCTTGGAGAATGGAGATACCTTCAGATTGGCCGGCGCGCCGTCCGCCTTGCCGCCGGGATCACCTCCAGACAGCCTGCCCGGCGACTGGAGATGTGTTGCTGGGGGCCCTTTGGGGCTCCGGGCTAGCTGAAGCCTTTGAAATATTCCTTTGCAGGCGTGCGAGCCCGTGAGATGGGCTTCCCCGCAGACCATGCAGACCGGCTTGCACTCGTGGGGCGCCATGTCATCGGCAACCGTCCCCACGCTTTGACCGCATTGGCCGCAGCGTTCTTCTACCGGGCGAGGGCAGATGGCTACCCGGTGGCCGATGGTTCCACACCGGTAACAAGCAGGGATTGTGCGCTTTACTCCCGCACCGGCGTGACTGTTGAGTGGTAGAGGACAAAGCGTGACACATTCCGGCCCACGAAGGGGACCAGCGAAACAGACGAGTTTCCGAGCTTGCGGACGAAAGCGATTTCTCCGTCGCGCCAGATGAGTTTGTTGCGAAAAGTAGCCGAGGTCTCCCGTTCGTGGACGGTGATGACACCCCTACACACCTCCCAGTTGAGTTTTACGTGGCCAACGAGAGGAAGTGGGCCCTCACTTGAGTTCAGCATGAATTCCCGGGCCAGCTTGTTGGCCGTGGCGACGTCTTGGGTGGCGCAGAGAAAAATGTTCTGGTTCCAGAGCAGCCAGATGGTGAGGGCCTTGACCGCCTCGGCGCCAACATAGGAGGCAAGGGCTAGGCCTCTATCACCGGGCTTGAAAACTTGACGGAGGTCAATGGTGGCCCACGGCTTCACCACCACAATGATGTCTTCCTTCTCGAAGCGAGACACCTTGCTTGGACGCCATGATGGCTTCTGGGCCAGCGGAGCCCGTGCGCCGACATCGGCAGCAGGAGAATTTCAAGATGCCGCGTCTGTGCCGGCGGTGGCGGCAGCTGTTTTCGTGCGTTGGCCACGCTTGCGCAGCGCGACCAACGTCAAAAGGCTCTTGTCAGAGATAGCGTCCGACGATTCCGCGGCGTCTTGAGCAGCAACAGGGGAGGTTTCAGTCTACGACAAGGTAGACGAATCGTAGCCCCGAAGAACGCTAGCCGACATGTTGGCCGGCGGCCGCAGGGAGTCCCCATCCAGGGCAATGTTGGCGCTAGCTCTCGTAAGGTTTAACGGAGCTCCCACCAGGTAGAATCAGTAATTGGGCATAAAATGCCCAAAAAGGTCCCACCTGGGTATACGTGTCTATACCTGCCTTATTAGCAAGGAAAACCTGGCATCAGTCTCAAACGTGATTGAGCATTCCCGCACGTTTAAGAATCTTAAGATGCGGCGAATTACACCGAACTTTGGTCGCTTGCCTATTTTATCAACAGTGGCATACCATTGACTGCACTGCTGCCAGCGAGCTTGCCGCTACTCTTCGTCAGATTGTACGTGACGAGTTCACCCACTGGCAGGATCTCACCTGCCGTCTCAGCGAGCAGCCATGCGTGTTTCCGATGGCTTCCCTTCAACCCTTGTGTGTCAACGCAGCGGCCCCCGAGGGGTACCCGGTGCCCCCGCTGTCTCGACAGTCCCGACCGCACCACACCCGTAGATTGCTGAGCGAACTACCTGCGCGCTCTAGTGAGCCGCCGCCTGTCATCTACGCGGAAGAAGTACGACGTGATGTCTTCCCTACAGGCCCCAACAACGCCGATGTTTTCCCGGGACCGCCTTCTGTTCGTCCGCCTCTGATGTGTTACCGGTGTGGTAATCCTGGCCGCATCTCTCAGTTTTGCCATCGCCTCCGCTCGCCTTGTTATGGTTCCACGATCTACACGGCACGGCCCGTCCATCAGCCTTTTTCCAACGGGCAGCCTTTCAACCCAGTCGCTACACCGGGCCACTTGTACGCTAACTTGAGGAACCATTCTCCTGCGTCAGATCGCAGCATGACCCCTCCTTCGCTATCCGGGCACGTCGATCTCCGTCACCACACTGGCGCTAGTTATCACCTCATGCGGAAAACTAGCTCGCGCGACCGATGGAGCTGAGGTCCCCGGATGTGTGCTGAGCATCGATCTATCTCCCCCTGTTTTGATGCCTAAGAACAAAGCGTGCCCATCGAAGGTGTTTCTACATCGGCTCTTGTCGATACCGGGGCACTTTCAGTTATGAATTTAGGATTTAAACGGTTGCTAGTGCACAAAGTGATGTTTCACTGTGTCCTAAATCGAGGTTCTGGGGAGTGAGGGGTGAATCGTTATGGCCTCTAGGAATGTGCAGTGTGGAAGTTAAACTGGGTGGATTAGTTTTCTAAGCAGAATTTATCGTTATTGCCCGCTTCACTCTTCAAATAATTTTAGGGTTGAATTTTTTTTAAAGTGTGGCGCTACAGGTGACTGTCATAGTGGGGAGATTTATTTCGAGCACGCCCTTGTGCCTGGTGTCGTGAAAAGTTTGCCCAATGCGGAAGTTGTGTCCCAAGACACAGTCGTGCCATCGTTCACTGCTGTGTGCGTCACAGTTTCCTTATCGCCTCGCAGCTGTGACATGTTTGAGGCTGTAGTACAACCTATTTATTCAGCATGTGTAAAGAAGAATGTCCTTTTACATCATTGTCGGGTCGCTGTGGTGAATTGCCAAGCCATTTTGTGGACAACTAATTCCAGCCCGGAACCTGCCGTTCTGGCAGATGGCTTAAACTTACCTCCAGTGGCCACTATATGCCCTCCTAGTTGGCATCGGTCGGAGTCGCTTCAGCCGACCCTATTCCGAAGGATCCGGCAGCAACATCCACAATTACTCGCATGGTGAACACCAGCCTCAGTACTCCTCAGCGCCAGGCCCTGGTGGACTTTCTGCTACAACACTCACCTGTTTTCCATTTTCCCTGTCCACTGGACCACCTTCTATCCCTGCGTCTCAAACTCGTCACGCCATATGCATTGGTTCTTACCGCCCGATTCGCCAGAAGCCCTATCGAGTGTCATTATTCGAGCTCAAAGTAATCAATGAACAAGCCCAAGAAATATTTCATAGGAGCTATAGATATAGCATAGAAATAGCATAGGAGCTATTTTCGTTCAGCCGTTCTCTCAGCAAGCCTGAGCGAAACTACACGGTCACGGAACACGAGTGCCTAGCAGTGGTCTTCGGCGTCCAACGGTTCCGCTCATATTTACACAGACGGCCATTTACAATTGTCACTGACCCCCCACTCTCTGGCCTTCCCAAATTATTGCGAAAAAATTGCAGGAAAATGCGTATGTCAATACATTTTGACGACATTTGTATTTGGGTTACTAGCTACCGACACACACGAATAGTCCTGATAGCTCGACAGACTCCACTTACGGTACAAGCTTACCTTCAATGTGTGGGAATGTCTCTATCAGTGGAAACATCTCGCTTTGTTCTGTTTCTAGGTGTAGGAAGACGTCATGCGCGGGTAAAGATAGAATAATTGTCACCCGTTAATAATTGTGAGGATTATTAACGATGCGCCCTTAACGGTGCGCACACTCCCAGACACCCTTAGAGTGAGTGGGGGTAGCTGTTCCGGTCGCGAAGGAGATGCCCTCGACCTGCGTGGCAAGCTCAGCCGGAATTCAACTACCTTGTAGTGACAGAAGGGCGTGGCCGTTCGGTGCTCAGCTGTCGCCGGTTCAAGCCAGAGTGAGCTTCGGAGTCAGAAGTAACAAACAAAACAAACTTTATACCCAGCAAGAGACGATACAGAGGAATACACAAACACTAAAATTGCACAGAAGAGAGGTTCACAGAAAAACAAACGCTAAGCATGCAACTACAGAGGTATTCAATAACACAGAGGCTTACAATACAGAACAATACACGAGAGAGTCACATAAACAAACACCAAATTGTTCACCGGGCACTGTTGCAGTCCGACGTCTCGAGAGTCACGATGTGGCCGGCAAACAAGACGAGCGCCGCTCCCTCGCAGGTCCGTGGGCTTGCCAGCAGCGGGTGATCCCCGGGAGTCCAGCCGTGGCACTTGCGAACACGCCGCAACCACTGACTGACTGACTGACTGACTGACTGACTGACTGACTGACTGACTGACTGACTGACTACACAAACGGCGCGGCCTCCACAAATAGGGCGCGCCGTGTTTGTCCGTCAAGACGCGCCAAAGCTAGCGCGCACACACACTTAACTTCGCTGGTTAGAGCGCTCCCTTTTCCTCCTGTCGAGCCGCGCTTCGTCATTGGCTAAGACCCGTAGAAATTTCTGTAAGCTCTGGCATATTCCAGACTGATGAGTCACCTTCATCACCGGGTGATGAGAAAGAGGGCGACGGCGACGCGTGCAAAGCTACGCGCTCTCTCGCGCGGGGAAGGAGGTTTTTCTCGATTCTTGTGCAAGTTTCCATGCGGCGACGCGCGGACCTCGCGCCGCGCCGGCTTAGTAAAAATGTGCGCCAATCTCGTGACGGCCGACCCTATTGCGAAGGATCCGGCAGCAACATCCACAATTACTTGCATGGTAAACATGGACCACCGAGTGTGAAGCATCTTTTCGTCATCTGAAGTTTCTCTTGACATCGCATCCTATTCTACTCCACTTCGGCCCTTACGCACCCACAGACATTCAGACGGACTCAACTACATGGTGTTGGCATAGGAGCTATTTTCGTTCAGCCGTTCTCTCAGCAAGCCTGAGCGGAACTACACGGTCACGGAACAGGAGTGCCTTGCAGTGGTCTTCGGAGTCCCACGGTTCCGCTCATATTTACACAGACGGCCATTTACATTTGTCACTGACCACCACTCTCTGGCCTTCCCGATTGATTGCGAAAAATGTGCAGGAAAGTGCGTATGGTCAATACATTTTGACATTTTTTTGGATTACTGGCTACCAACACACACGAATAGTCCTGATAGCTCGACAGACTCTACTTGCGATACAAGCTTGCCTTCAATGTGTGGGAATGTCGCTATCAGTGAAAAAATCTCGCTTTGGTCTGTTTCCAGGTGTAGGAAGTCATCATGCGCGGGTAAAGATAAGTCTTGGTTACTCTTCTATTCGCAATGCAATCATACGCGTCCAGTGGTGAAAACCTGTCGACGCGATTCTCTCATCTCTATCTTCTTCTCTCAATGTGATCCGTAGAATTGCAAGTAATCAATGAGGAAATCATCCTTCTTCAATAGTCAAACTTCATGGAGCGCTGGTGATAACTCGCATATGTACCAGTTACCTTTATTTTCCACTTCGGCATCACAGCTTGAACGTCTTGAAGTTGTTCATAGAAAGGGCCTAAGAAGAGCCATTGGAGTTCTTCAGGCGGCAGCGAACAATGCAGCACTGCATAAGTCACATTCAAAACCTCTTAGCCTTGTCGTTTCACAGAGACTACTAATGCAACTTGGCCGCCTCGGAGAGACGGTAGCTGGGCAATGCCTTCTTCAGCAGATCAGCAAGAGATCTGAGTCGAGAGCCTACTTGGCACTTAATACTCTCCCTTCTCTAGGCATTAATGTTCGAAGGTAAATGAAACAGTTGAAACCACACTGGTCATTTCCGACCCTTGACTGCAAGGTCACGATTCCTCATCTGAGCGCAAAGCGCAGTTCTCCTTTAGCGGCAACGCGTTCGCTCATAGTTGAACACTTGGAAAGAGAGTATGCCCGCCATCTTCACATTTTCACTGATGGTTCTGTAGACAAGGTCAGAAAATCTAGTTCAGCGGCTTTTTACTTTCCTTCTATGGACTATGCGTACGTGGTCTGCACGCTTTACTCAAGTCGTATCCTCCACAACGAACGAACGTGTTGCTATTAAGGTGCGTTTACGGAAGCTAGGGTCTTGTCCGACTGAGCCTGTTGTCATCCTGACAGATTCAAAATCTGCCCATCAAAGGTTAGAGCGCGGGTTCCTTACTGATGCCTGATCTATAAGCTCTCTACGCTGGGTGCAGAATCTGCACAGCAGAGGCTTTGCTTTACATTTTCAATGGGTGCCCTCACACATAGGTATCAGAGGCAACGAGGTGGCAGACAGTCTCGCCCATAAAGCACTTTCAAGTCACTTCTTCAAAAAAAAAAATGTTCCTCAAGATAAAAAAGAATCTTCAGAGGAACGCTACTCAACCATTTTAGTACCCTGGGGAGTGCGCCCCGCAAGTCATGTGTCACCAAGGGTCTGAGAAGACATCAGCCACTCTACTACATCGAATTCGCACGGGCTCTACTTGTACTCCTGCCTGGACGCATAAGACGGGCATGGCATCGTCTCCGCTATGTTCTAAATTTGGTGTGTGCGGTGATATAGAACAATATAATATGTGCTGCCCAGAGTATTACGCGGAAAGGTGCGCGATGCTCGCTTCCTTCAATAAGACAGGAGCCCTTCACAGTGCACTTCAGGACATTATCTACCCGAGCGGAAACCAGACATGCAGAAGGCAGGCTTCATGCCTTCTTTTACAATTTCTGCAGAACACTGATCTTGAATCTAGATGGTTACAGCTGGAATGGACTATGTTCTACTCTGAGTGAATGTGTGCGTGGATGGGGACTTCTGGAGGGGACTTCGTTATACTGTGAGTGAATGTGTGTATAGATGGTGGCAGCTGGAATGGACTATGTTATACTGTGATTGAATGTGTGCATATATGGTGACTGCTGGAGTCAAGTATGTACAATTATAAGTGACTGTGCGCATAGTGGGAGAGATTCCACAGATATTACGATTTTTTAACACACAAGTGACGCTACGGTGGAGCAATTGCAGGCAGAATAAGCAAGGCTAATCTCACCTGTTGCATACAACTCAACTCAACCACCAGTCTCGCTGCTGGCTCACAAACCTTCGGGATTCTTGTGTTCGTCTTGCGCGCTTGGCCCTTCGTCTCCAAGAGTATACTTTCGACGTTGTCTACAATAGCGGCCGGCGGCACACCGACGAAACTGCCTTTCGCGGCTTCCCCTAGCCACCACCGAGTGCCACGCCGACAACTTCGACAATTACATTTCTGTCCTTGTTGCAGAGTTTTTATTCCTTCAACTTTTTAAGTCGGAACAGGAAAACGATCTGTCTCCAACCTCTCTTCAACTCACCGCAGACCTGTCGGGTTACTGGCCGTTTTTGTGTACGCGATGGTCTCTTGTGGAAGAAGAGCTATTCTCTAGTGAGCCCACGGCTACTACTCGTAGTCCCTATAAGCCTCTATTCACCTGTTTTGCGCGTATTGCACGACGACCCCACGTATAATTTCGTATCGGCTCGCACGCTCCTCCGTGCTCAAGAACGGTTTTATTGGCATAAGACACGATGTATTATTGAACGCTACGTGGCCAGTTGTACGCAGTGCCAACGCCACAAAAGTTCTACAGTTGCTCCTGCTAGTTTGCTGCACACTGTATCCCCTCCGCGCGCACCCTTCGAGCAAGTCGGCATCGACCTTCTGGGTGTGTTTTTAAAGTATTGGTTTGACAATCGTTGGATTGTCGTTTCTGCCGATTACCTACTCGGTACTGCGAAACGGCCGCTATTCCATCGGCTACAGCATATCAGGTGTCTATGTTTCTGCTGCACCCTGTAATCTTACGCCACGGGCCACTGCGAATTATTATAAGTGACTGCGGCCGTCGGTTCACTGCGGTTGTCATCGAAGAACTCCTGCGTCTCTGCGCAAAAACTTTTCGTCACTCGACGCCCTATCATACGCAAACGGCTTGACTGAGCACATAAACAGAACATTGACCAATATGCTGTCAATGTACGTGGCTGATGATCACAAGAACTGGGACACCCTCCTGCCTTTTCTAACCTACGCTTTTAACACTGCGACCCATGAAACGATGGTTCACAGCCCTTTCTTCTATATGCCTGTCAACCGCGCTATACCCTGGATACAATCTTGTCATTTTTAGTCAGCGACGATACCTGCATTGTAGAGACCCTATGCCTCGCCGAAGAATCTCCGCGAACTGCCCGCTTGCGGACTATAGCTTCTCAAGAACGCTTCAAGGCACGAAGCGATGAGGACCGTCGACATGTTACCTATGCTCCGGATGATGTGGTTTGGCTTTGTCGGCCGCTTCGCCGCGTGGCCTTCACTAGAAACTGCTGGCGCACTGCGATGGACCTTACGTCGTTGTTACCCCTATCGGTGATGTCACCTACGCTATTGCACGTCTAACTGCGCCAAGTCGCCATTCGTCGAAGACAGAACTTTTTCATGTCAAGCGCTTGAAGCCGTGGAACTCTCGTGAGACTGCGTAACTCCCCCAGTGGGCTTCGGCTGCGCAGGGGGAAATTTTAACGGCCGCAAAGAAGATGAGGCGCTAGGTGCTGTAAAGGAGAACGATGTTTGTTGGTAGGGTCGCGCGTAGAGCCTGAGAGACTGGTAGCTGACCAGGCGTGTCTGACACTCCGACTGCCCGATCTTCGTGAAGGCCTTCGAGCGTAACAATATTTATGGAAGAAAAGGGTTTATAAAACTTTATTATTTATTTATTATACTATGAAGCCACTAGTGCATTATAGTGTGGAGGGACAAATAACGAAGCCAAGTTGTAGGAAAAACTGCAATACAAATATAAAAAGTCGAGATACGAAAATTTCAAAACGGCAAGGCAAACACAACAAAAATATTAATGTAGACAAGAAATAATTGCCCACAGTGTAACATAGTAGTGCAAGAAGAACTATGAGTATGAAATGCGATGTAAATAAATTCCAATTGATACGCACACTGTCATTTGTCATAATAGCTGACAAGATAAAACCTTGAATGTCCGGTTTATATTTGTCAGTGCTGGTTATGCTGGTGAGTAACGTAGGTGTGTTATTCCATTCTTTGCTTCTTTGAGGAAGCAATGAATATGAATAGCTTACGGCGTTACTGTGCGGATTATTCGATTTCTGGTGGTGACCCAGGCGAGATGAAATATATATGGGGGTGGTTGAACCCACAGAAAACGTAAATATGAAATGTGATGGTATAGTTTATGAAAAAAAGACATACGCGAGAATTTCTTCTGCGAATGAATAACAGCCAGAGGCTTAGGAACGTTTTCATGTTAGTAAGACTGGGAGCCTTTCGATATTTGTTTGGGATGAATTGGGCTGATGGATATTGTATTATTTCAAAAGGTTGTATGGCAGTGAATGGCTCATTCTCAGCAGTGGCCGTGCTTTATACAGAAACATAAATCCTCCCACATTTTTCAGGTTAATGACATCATCATCACCATCATCATCATCATAAGCCTGACTATACCCACTGCAGGGCGAAGGCCTCTCCCATATTTCTCCACTTAACCCGGTTCTGTGCTAGCTGCATCCACTTGACCCCTGCGAACTTCTTAACCTCATCCGCCCACCTAATTTTCTGCCGCCCCCTACTACGCTTTCCTTCCCTTGGAATCCAGTTTATTACCCTAATGACATATTGGTTAATGACATATTGTGTCGCAAATGCTTATGCTCGATTCCTTTCGCTGTCACTTCTGCCCAGTGCCTTTGAAGAGCCTTTACTAACCTGCAATAGCCCTATTGTTTGTGCATTAACATGACTAAAGAAGTTTCTAAACAGTTCCAAGATTTCTAAGACAAAATGAAGACGGCAATGAAAAATCTGAAAGATGCACTTGAGCGCACCTTTCAATCTGAACTAAGAAGCGTAAAAACTAGTATAGGTGAACTGAAAGAAAGCATGAATTTTATGAGTAATTCACTTGATGAGACTAACAGCGGCTCGAAGTCAGCGCGAGTGAGAACAAAGTGCTCAAATGCCAAAATGAAAATCTTCAGCATGAACGTTTTAAGCTTGAGAAAGATTTGACCGAAACACAAACAGCGCACCTTAAATCCGAGCAATACTCACGCAACAGCAATCTAAAAATAAAAGGAGTTGAGGAACAGCCGCAGGAAAATCTAGCACAGTTGCTTGAAAAGATAGGTGAAGCAGTTGGGGAAACCATACCACAAAATGACATCGACGTGTGCCACAGAGTGCCCACAAAAGATGTAAACTAGAAAAACATAGTCGTTCAGTTCCCGCGTCGCGAGAAACGTGACAAAGTACTTCCCCCCCCCCCCCCCCCAAGAAAAAAAAAAAAAACGACTGAGAAACGCTACCATAGGGCTGTCCACAGAACAACTAATATTCATAAATGAGCACTTGTGCCCATCTGTAAAAAGGCTGTTAGGTACGGCTATCACTCGTAAACACGAACATGACTGCAAGTATGTGGCAGGAAGGAGGGTCAGTAAGCCTGCAGCCGGTAGAGGGTAGCGGCATTGTATCCATGCATGCAGAATCACTTGAAATGGTGCTCTCCATGGCAAGTGAGGCGATGTTATTCCAGCGCGCAAAAATGTATCATCTACTGAAAATGGCTAAAACAGAAGACAAAGATCAACAAAGAAAGGATGTCAACCACTCTTCCTAAAACTGCGAACAGGACACGAAGAGGGAACAAATGTCCCAAATGGATACGTCAAATTCTCGATGGGCGCATAGGCGTTCTATAAATTCTCGTAATGAAAGCGATCGTTAGCTCCAGTGCTCTTCATAAATGAATAAATGGGAAGAGTTCAGATTAAGTACACTAAACCTGCAGCGCCTAAAAAACGTTGGGCAGAATCTCGAAACTTCAGTGGGCGCTGGCAGTCGCTGGCATGTGCATGTAACTTCAGGTCGTTAATTATCGCATTGTTCACTGCCGGCTGCAGGAAAGCTTTGCCGAGAAACGCACAGAATAAAATTGTACATAACACCTGACTAATAACAAAAATACATGACGCCATGTAGCAAGAAAGACAACACTATATAATGCTCTCCTCAGCCAGCAGCAAATTTTCTTGCATTAAACTACTTTCGATATAGTCCGGATGCTGTTGCCGTCGCCTCATAAGTTAAAATTTGCTGCACATTACTCGCTCACTGCAATTCGGAGGACCCATGAGTGAATGGTAGACTATGGCACAAATGCTATGGCCATAACATCTTCACGGTATCTGAATACCTGCATCGGCTGTAGTGACAAATTTCAGCTGGTTTAATGCCATCAAAATGTCACGTGCCCTATTCCGCTTTCAAACACTACAAGCGACAGTGTGACACAGTACTCACTCATCAATTTTTCCTGTACCGGGATCCTGATTATGGTTTTCTCCCTGTGGCCCCGGCTTTGGCTGATTTTGATCATCCGTTCCATTTTGAGGTCCAGGGATTGGCTTACCCTGAATATCCGTTCCATTCTTATTATCTGTTCCTATTTGTGGTCCGGGATTTTGTTGACCCTGATTATCCGTTCCTACTTGTGGTTTCGGATTGCCTGCTGCAGCGGGATCCTTATCCGTGCCATTACTATTCGCCGAACCACTCTGTCCTTGGTTATCGCCGGAATTCTCACCAGGTGGTTGAGGCAGGTCTTGGCAAATACTCGATCCGTAAAATAGCGCGATTAAGTACACAATCAACATGAGTCGCATTATCGCCTTTGGATGACTTTCGTCGATCACGACCGCCTAGAAGCTTCAGTGCTAACGACCAGAAACAAAATGGAGAAGAAGGCTTCATTTGAAAGGGACTCTTGTTCATCACGAAAACCAACCGCGCTGTGGGCTTGCAAAATGAGATTAAAAAAAAATAACACCCGTAGTGCTCTTTTGTTTTTCACTAAACTGAAAAGCGACGTTTCATGGTTTTGGACATACAGCTTAGAGTTTAGAGCGAAACTCGTTCGCATTGCTCACTTTATTTTACGGGGAAAGAAGTGCGCGCACAAACGTTTTAATCGCTCTTGTTGTGCGCGTGGAACAAAAAGGGCGTATTACCACGAGAGGTGAAAAAAATAAAAAGTTATGTTCTAATCACTTTCGCACAAGTGTGAATACGGAGCAGGTGGGAACACGTTATTCGAATCAGTAAAGCATGGCGAGAGAATAAATGTACAATGAAGTTGGCTATATGCTTGTAAAAAGAAGGAAAGGTTCTGTATAAATACATTTCTCAGTTTCGCTCAGTTTCGGTGCGCACGGCGTAGCGTGTTCTTCAAGCGGCCCCATCTGCGCTACAGTGGGGAGCGAAGCGCTAAAAAGTGCTTCTCATATTCGGTGCTTGAGGATATGATCATATGTTATGCTCATGATGTACCCCAATCCTGCAACAGCCTCGAAAAAAGCTAGCCGCATGCTCGAAATAAAATAAATAAATACCATCAGCGGAGGAACGTTCACATAACTCAGTATTTCTTAAAGAGAAAGCTTTACTATCTAATTACGTGAAAATCCGTCTGTCGTTGCGAATACTGCATTGTACCCGCAAAAGATTGCATTTTCACGCAGACGGCCGGCACAACAGAAAGGCGAGGCGGGGAGGGGGGGCGAAAGCGAGGGCACCAGAGTAGTGATTCTTTTTCTGACAGGTCTGGGCGCACTGAAGCAGGATGGCTGCGGGAGATGGCTCAGAGAGGGGCAAACTGGTTCCGCGCTGGCGGCGCACCGCAGGCATTGAGAGGGCAGGAGAGAAGAAGCTATCAGATGGGTCGCACAAACCCTCTGACAATAGAAACATTTAGTATAGCGTATTAAGGCGAAAGTCTTTAATGCCTCATCATTGTCAGCAGGAGCTGTCGACAGAGGCTGTCGGCAGAGGGCGTCACGCTTTCGATGGGAGATAGTTACAAACAAATAAATAACCATTTTGTCCACCGGGAATCGAGCCTCCATCCCTTAGATCCCCAACCGAGCGCTTTACCAAATGCGCTACGCCCCAGATCGTGAAACGCCCATCACAATTCCCCTTGTCTACCGTGAGGACAGCGGGATTCCGCGTGTGAAAGATACTGCGCCTTTCCTTTCCGGTAAACTAATTATCGAACGCCGGTGAACTTTGGTGCGTTCAATGGAATGCTGGTTGTGTTCGACAAGGGGCGCACGTTGTACCGTCACCATTGGTCATGATTCATGCATATACGATGCACCAGGCGATTCATGCATATACGAAGCTGACCCCGCTGGGCGTCCGATCCAGGCGTCCGTGCGGCGCCTTTCATTTGGCGCTTCCTCGAACGCCGCACCATAGAGCAAACAGACCCAGATGTCTAGGAAGCGTTAGTACGGAAGGCATCAGCGGCGTTTCAAAGGGATTTACAGGATAGGAAAGGCGCAGTATCTGTCACAATTCTCCGCAGACACATTTACCACGCCGTAAAGGAAGGGAGGAAGGTGGGAGTGAAAGAAGAGAGGGAGATAGAGGTGCCGTAGTGGAGGGCTACGATCCACCGCGCTATAATGGCTTTCGTCTCATCGCACTTTAATGGTCCAAGGCGCCCTCTACAATTTTTCGGACTCTTTCGTACGATAAATGCAAGCAAATGATGGGACGTTACTCCGTGTGTCGCATCAGCGCTTTTAGTTCACCTAATGAAAGCACGAACGCAAGTTGCAGTGGCAACAACTAGTGTTAAAACGACAAAACAGTCATTCTTTTTTTTTACCCAGAATCTAGAACTAGCCAAGTCGCGCCGACACTTTTGCCAGGGTTTTTGTTCCTGTGTTGAACACTGAGCTAGCACAAATAATTACACACTGATTTTACTCTGCGTCAAGTTTTGCACTGTCCTTATGGTGCGTACCGTTCACAACATATGCTCACGAAGACAAACGCATAAGCAGTCGAGCCAAAGAGATCCACGTTATAGCGTTGCGATGCCAACAAAACAACGCCAATTGCCGGGCTTGGGAACTGCTCAGCCGCCGCGCAAAACGAAAACAAACAAATAGAACGTATAAATCACTAACTGTTTATGCTGAGGTTACATGCGGCAAAGCGAAAGGTCCGTGTACCATTTATAGACATGAGCGCACCCAAGAACACTGTTGTGAAAGGGGCTCCAGCCGAAGTTTGGAGCAGATTATCCAGCAGCTGAAGACCGAGACGGGTCTAGCGGCCGCCGGCGTGCGACCGCTGCCAAATGCGTTGAAGCGGCTGCGACGGCGGTGGAGTGACGCTTTGTTTCCGGCTGCAGCGACCAACCCTTCCCGCCTTCCATCCTTCGGGATAGAGACGAGTTGCCTTTCAGGCCTTAATCCCCTTGGCGCCACGGCGACGACAGAAGGGAACCTATCGTTGTGCTGAATAGGCCAGAGGCGCGCCACGAAGCAGACTTGGCTGTTGACCCCGCTCGCCGA
The DNA here is from genome assembly GCF_055883805.1 of Amblyomma maculatum. Taxonomy (NCBI): domain Eukaryota; kingdom Metazoa; phylum Arthropoda; class Arachnida; order Ixodida; family Ixodidae; genus Amblyomma; species Amblyomma maculatum. The sequence continues at coordinate 14,796,054 of NW_028146738.1, forward strand.
ATTCTTGAAGATGGCGGGTGACCTTCCTGAAATTACGCGGGGGAAATGACCGCTGCCAGCGGGCGACTTCGCGGGATGTTTCACCTTGGTGCAGAAACTCCATCGCCCACACAAGATCGTCATCGACATCGAAAAATTTGCCCTCGCCACCGAAAGATGTGCAAGGAGGTTCGAGCACCAGCCTCGGCAGTGGGCGACACCTCCAGTGACCTCTTGTGCTCACTGATTGGACTGCACCGATTCAGCTTTGTTTCCCCAGCTAGGGAAGTGGGAACAACCGAACGTATTTAAGCCGTGGAAATTGCCTCCACAGAGAGCTCCGTTTTACTCTCTTGATCTGTACATATCCCATCATGTAAAAAGTTGTATAAAACGCTCTTCCTTGCCTCTCCTCCCTGGCTCCTTCTGCTCCTTCATCTCGGCTCTTCATGGTTCGACGGCGGTAAACCCTAGGCCCCCGAGTCCCAGCTACATCAACATGCTAACAAAGACGAATTTACACTGGAGCAGGAGGAATGAACGCGGTCATCCTGTCAACGCTAATTCTCCATCGTACGTAAGAGCCCGGCACGACAAACTCAAAATTTAGCGTACGCTTGCCGATCGTACGCGAAAGCTCGTTCTCGGCTATCGTATAGCCTGCGCAGTGTGCAGCACGATATTTTTGGAATGTGCTATATCGCTGCGTGTGTTTGTGCACTCTATACTAATGGTCTCTACTGTCAGTTGTCTGTGGATATTTTTTACGTGATATGGACAGTGAACGGTATGCAAGCAAGCTATATACGGGGCAGATCTTGCAAACGCTTCGGATCCGTAGAGGCACATTGACGGCGCAGAAGACCGCATGAATGCAGCCAGACGTGCGAAGAAAGCGACGCTCTCTGCTAACAAAGCGTGTCTCAGTTCGAACGCCTTGTCCATCAGATCTCCGAGACAATGCGGCAAAATTGGAGCCCAGGACGAAGCATAGCGACAAAGGCAGGCGCAGGCAATGCGGCAATGGCAAGATGAGGGCGAAGAACACCGACGAAAAATAAATACGTACAAAATAAATTTGCAGATATTTTGTACCGGGAACATTTCGCATTGTCACACGTAGGCGGTCTTAAGTGACTCTACTGATTTTGTTCTCAAATTTTATATGTAGTCCTAGTACGTGGGCAAGCTATCCCTTTTTACTTTCGATGGAATCAAGGATAAACACTCTCGCGAGAAAGCCCAGCGTTCAGGAACGCGTCGAAGAGCCTGACGAGGCTTGTGCAGCTCACTTCTCGAGACATTCGCGTTCCTCCGCTGCATCTGTACCGTACTAATAAACGCGAGCAGTGTCTCAGCGCTTCCGACCGTCTCAGTTTACCCTTGCCTCATGTGCGTGAGCAAAGGTGGATTTCTAGGCCCTAAAATTGCGTGCGTCAGGCGCCATTAAGAGGCAGTCAATATTACATTTTAGGCACCAAACGGAGAAAAACAGGCACTTCATACTTTATCAAGAGCGCACATTATATCCAATACAACCGCGAAGTAAAGAAAAAGGAGAGGTGGGTGGTTCGGGATTTTCACAAAGGCGCACCAGAAGAGGTTTTTATAAGGAGTCCCACAGCATATCATACAATTCATATGCATCACCAGAGTCGCGTTGGCAGAGCAGGTAACTGGTCGCTTTCTGGCATAAGAAATTGTTGTAGATAGAGATAACAACCCTATAACCTACGCTTGACCCACCCAGAGGCAAGCAATAAAATACACCCACGTTTAGAAAACACTTTTCCTTGCTTATAGATGGTTTGGTTTATGGAGTTAACGCCCGAAAGTGAATCAGGCTGTCAGGGCCGCCTTAATGGATGGCTCCGGAAATTTTGGCTACCGGGGTTTTTTAGCGTGCACTGAATCTTACAATGGGCGCCTTTCTTTTTGTTTCCATTAAAAAGCGAGTGCCGCGGCCAGTATTTCATTCGCATCCTTGGAGTCGAGTGCCCTAACCACTGCACCAAGGAGCGGGGCACGTATTAATATAATACGAGATGACCCACGTTTTGCGCGAGGAAAACACAAGTAAGAAATGCAATAAATACAAGCCATACTTTTAGTAAAATATAACAGTTACCGTGCATTTAAATGGTCTGAAATATGAGCTCGAAGTCTTCACTCGCATGCATATTAAACATTTTACTACGAAATACTCAATGCTTCAACATTAAAAATACGTTGTCATGCTTGCAAAACATGTTTACAGTAAGTAAACATGTTTTTTAGTTAGTGGCTTAAAGTGTGTAGAACTTCCCGTTTTTTATGATACCTTTGAACGGTCGGGACATCATAAATTTGCACTGTGAGAAAATGCAGCCGTACTGTGCTTATTGACATGCTTACAGTATGTGCTGCGCTTCTGCAAGTTCGTCCGTGTTGTGGATTCCTAATTGAGGAGCTCTGTGTTTGCCGATTCTAGACGGTCCATAATTTTTAAAAGAATGGTAACTGCATTTATCCTAATTTTAACCCTAGGGCTGTAGTGGGGACTACGGTGGACACCAGGGAAGACTCAGAAGGTTTCAATTACTTCGCTAATAAACTAAATGCGTTAATTAACGGTTCGAATTTTCGTTTTGTATGTTGTATTTGCAGAATTGTATCCCGTTTTTCAAATAGTATTGCCGCGAAAAATGACCTTGTTGAAAATTTTTAGCGCGCGTTACGAGATCCCCAAGCTTGACACCAATTAGTCAGCGTTAATTAGTATTAGGGTCTCACCTAAATTAAATAGCATTACGATTTTACCCGTTCACACAGCGCCAACGTCGCGTCCGGCGTGGATCGCGCGGCCTAGGCGCGATTTCAGGCCCGACTGCAAGCGCAAGGACTGCGCGCATTGGGTACCGACGCGGCGGCTATCAGCGAGGCCGCGGTCAGAACGAAACTTAATTACCACGAACCGTGGTGCCAGCAGAGTGACAAAATTTTTGGGTGGAGCGATCTATGTCACAGGCGCTGTGCTAGTGTGTGAAACTGCCTACCAGAGTGATATTTTAGGTCCTTTATAACGCGCGCTCTAATTATTGCATTGAAATCGTTTTTTTTTTTTTTTTTTTCACTGCTTTACACTATGTGGAGGAAGAGCTCTAAGTCTGCAAATACAACATATCCACTAAAATTAAAATTTGGAAATAAACAACGCGTTTCATTAAATAACGAACTAATTGAAACAGTTTGCCTGCGGTTCCCTTTTCTGTCACTGCTCTTCTTTGCACATGAAAGCTTTGATGCCTTCTCCATTGTTATTACGCTATAAAGAAAATTATCTATTTCAGTACAGTTAGGCATGTCGAGTTTATTTTAAGCATTAAAAGCCTGCTCTGTCCTATACACTTCTTTTCATTTCTTTGCTAGGCGTCCAACCTCCATTTTAAGAGCTAACAGGTCCCGGGTTGCACCTCCGCCCATATAAGCGGCTCGAATGCAACTCCAGCACTATGAACTTCTGCTGGTGACAATTAGCCTCTGGCTTCATTAAGGCTTTAAAATGCCAGCGGCACAGCTAGAGCTCCGGTTTCTACAAGCAGGAGACATCTTTTCAGATATTCCGGAAAAAGTACTTTCATTCCTGGTCATGATGATGAATGCCTTTATTTACACCCATCAACGAATCTTCCCTTTCAGCAGGCTAGAATTCCTTGAGATTCGGCGGCATCCATGGCCAGATGGATGACTTTCTTTTGGACGTCTTTGTTCTGGCTGATCATTGAAGCCTCCCAGGACACCAAATTCCTGTCTGGTTCACTGTATCTAGGGCATGTCCACACCATGTGTATCATGCCTGCAATTTCTTTACAGTGTTTGCACCGCGGGTGCTGTATCGCCAGATGCCATCTGCTTAGTGAGAGTAGGTTGGGAAAAACCTCCGCCAGCAACTTTCTCCATATAACCTCTTCCTTTCTGCTTAGAATTTTGTCTGCTCGAGGCAGTGTCTGTCTTTCTAATCTGTAATGATTGAGAATATCATGATGTTTTCAGCTCCTAGCCCTGAAGAGGCTCTGCTCGACGAGACCGCACTGATATTCTGGTATGTAAGTCCACGGGCCAGTGAGTGCACTGTCTCATTTCCTGCAGGCCCTCATGAGCCGGAGTCTAGACGAGGTTAATTAGCCCCACCGGTGGCAATCTGGCAGCCAGAATTTTAACTGCTTTGGCAGATACCCTGCCTGCATTGTAGTTTCGGACAGCCGATTGGGAATCGGTTACAATCACCCTTAAATTCTGTAGAATAAGGGCTGGCGCAATGGCCACTTTCTCAGCTGATGTTGCGTCCCTCTGTCGAATGCTGCAGCACGAAACCCTGTCCCCGTCCTCCCTGGTAGCGAGGGTTACAAAATCGGTTCTGCGTTCGTATTCCATCAAGTCCATGTAGATCACGTCCTGTTTGCTAGTTTTGTTTTTTTTTTTCTAGAGCGTTTGCTCTGGGGGGGGGGGGGGGGGGGGGGGGGGGGGTCTTTCTACTATCATGGTGCACCGGGTGCATGTTCTTCGGGAGTGGTGGGATGCTTATTTAGTTCCTTACGTTTGTTGGGATATCCTCAGTGAGCTTGAGCCTTGCTAGAGGTTCGAAACCTAGCTTTTTTAGCATTTTTAGTCCCGATCGGCTGCATAGAAGTCGCTGCTGTACTACTCTGGTAGCCTCACTGAGCCCGTCTAGTGTTTGAAATCCCCATGTTAAGAATTTGCTGGGTAGATAGATGTATACGGAGGGAGTCCCAGGGCTGTTTTGACATTTTCTAATTAGAATTTCAACCTTGTTCTTTTCTGCTTTTGCTAGCTGTAGGCATGGTGCCACGTATGTGATCCTAGTGATTTCGAATGAATGAATTAGTCTCAATAGATTCGTCTTTTTCATTCCCCCATTTGTTATTCTCTTGATTAGCCGATGGTAGGGGTAAATTAAGAGATAGGAAGCGTGCAGAGTGGGTCAGAGAAATAACTCAGGTTACCGACATTCTAGTGGAAATTAAGAAGAATAAATGGAGATGGGCAGGACATGTAGTCCGAAGAGAGGATAACCGATGGTCGCTTAGGTTAACAAACTGGATTCCAAGGGAAGGAAAGCGTAGCAGGGGGCGGCAGAAAGTTCGGTGGACGGATGAGATTGAGAAGTTCGCAGGGGTTAAGTGGATGCAGCTAGCACAGAACCGGGTTAACTGGAGAAATATGTGAGAGGCCTTTGCCCTGCAGTGGGTATAGTCAGGCTGATGATGATTATGATGATGATGATGATGATGATGATGATGATGATGATTAGCCGACACGTCTGGTCACCGACACCCATGAACAGTGCAACCTATGATATAGTGTGGTCCTACAGGGAAGTATGTATGATGCTGAGCTATAAACCTCTCCAGACTACACCACCCAATTCCCCTCTGGTTCTGATGCAGGCAACAATTAACAGAAATGAGTCAGTCAGCCTAGCCCGCCGGCAAATTCCGTGCCAGCAGGGCTACACTGGGAATTTCGGCGAGCACGTTCAAAAAGGAGTTGACATCGGAATTACGATATTCTCAGGAAAAACCACGGCCACAGCAGATATCATTTACCCTAATGAACTTTTCTATTTACAAAGTTGTGGGAAGGTATACATCGCCCCTCCTGGCTACACCGTGGCGGCGAGGGAGAGGCTCACAGCCTCTCCTTTCCAGATCAAGTGGCAGCCTTCTTCCCCCTCTCTCGACTGCTGTGGCGAGGGGGCGCGCGCTGTGTGTGTTAGCTGGGTGTGGAGACTGTGAGTGAGTGCGTGTGTGGTGCGTGCCCCGAGAGCAGTGCGGACCGGAAGGAACAAGTGATCGGACGCGTCCAGGGAGAGCCTGACTGCTCAGGTGAACACAGCGTTGCTTGATCGCGCACGCGCGGCCGAGGCAGCCCATTAAACGGTTAACCCTTTGGTCTTCGGTGTTCGTGTTGTTCTTGGGGCCATCACTGTGGTCTGAGCTAGCGGAGCGTTGTTTGCTCTGAGAGCGGAGCCGCAGCCCCGTAGAGAATCCCACAAAGTAAATTAACCATAACTCAGGGGTGGAAATGCTGCTTCATTTGCTCAATTCTGCTCCAAACTGCTTTTTAACTGGAGAAGCATGGAGCATAATATTTGGAAGTAAATTTAAAACGATCCACATCCATTGGTGGGAATGTTGAAAAAAAAATATTCTGTGCAATATTAGCAACTTCACCCATCCTTTTGACTCATTGATGGTGAGAGTAGCGAATGCAGCAGACACCACACACTGCGTTAGAAAACTTGTCCAGCTACAAAGAGCTACACAAATTGTTCTAAAGCTTTTGATGTCAAAACAATTCAGCGAGGTACCTCACCATAGTCTCTTTGTCAATAACGAGCATGTGCACCCGAGTGCCTTGCACGTGTCCGGTAATTCATATATATATGTAGTGATGCAAAATTGTATGTCTATAAGATAAGTACCATCTTGTATAATTTCACAGCTTAATTCCAAACATCAACGTTTACACGCAAGGTGGGCTCTCATGCAGTTGAAGTTATTTGCCACTACAAAGCTGCATGTTTGTGGGCGCGCGTGTGTGCAAATAGCTCATCCGCAGGTACTCAATGTATCTGCGGCCCCGCATAAGGTCAGTACTCTTGCACGTTTAGTGAGGAAGCAAACAATCCCTGCAGCACACTGCGAAGAAGCAGACTCGCGACTCGAAGTCCCTGCGTCGCTTCGATTATTATTATTTGAAACTTTAATGCCGCCGATGCAGGAAATTCCCCTACTCCCCCACCCAGGTAAGCAGACCGGAACAGGGGGCTGGGACTCCGCGACTAGAAGCGCGCAAGGATACATTGATTCTTCGCGGCTTCAGCCGCCAGGCGGACGACTTCTTTTTGGGTCTCAAGGGTTTCGCTTTGGAGAAGGGATTCCCAAGCTTCCGTGTCATGAATGTTGGCCACTGCCCCAGGCGAAAAGAGGCATTGCCAGATTATGTGATCTAGTGTACCTCTCCGTCCGCAGTGTTTACAGTTTTCGTGTTATCTGTCATCTACTTTTAAATGATGCAGCCATACCGGGTTGGGGTAATTTCCGGCCTGTAGTCTGCGAAGACTTTTGGCCTCTTCGTTGTTTAGCTCTTTATGTGGAGTGGAGAATGTTTTTCTGTTTAGTTTGTGGCATTCAAGGATCTCGTGGTAGGTGTTTAACCCAAGGAAGTTATACAGAACTTCTGGAGTGGCGGTCCCCCATGGACGCCAATGCAAGCGGGTGAAGCCGGCCAAGCCAGCGGCGGCCATGTTGCAAGGGGCAAAAAGCACGCGGCGCCGGCCAGCGCAAGCGCATCGCGCGCATTTCGCGAGCACTTGCTGGCATGTGTATTTAAGAAAATCTTAATGAAAACATCTTGTCGTCAAAATCCATTGTTTAGACTGCCAATTTCTTGTTTCGTACGTCTTACATTGTGATAAGAGTGGATGTAATCGGGGCCGAGCTATTGTAATGTTCTCCAGATTTTTTCACTGCTTCTTGGACCAAAAAACACTCTTGCGCTGCGGCGCACATAGCACATCCGTAAACTGAGTTTCAAAATTAGAGCACACAGTTGACGAACACTGTTTCGGGATGAGAATATGCCCTTAAATCTGCATTGCGGCACGTATGCTTCGCTGACAGTATGAAAATTTTTAGTCCAAATGAGCGGCATTCGTTGCCTGCATTAACAATGTTGAAGCAACTAAGTCTGTTACTTTAATGATATTAATAGCATTTCAAAACTATATTAACACTGCGACTTCTAGAACTAGTGCGACATCTTTCAAACTGTTTTTGGTAGCACGGTGAGAAAAAATGACAGCCTTTTAATAAAAATGTTTCAAGCTGCAAAAGTGTTATGATGCTACAGAAATTATCAAGTGCAGAAAAGAAACGAATGATCGTGTCTTCTTTCAGATGTTTCTGCCAATAGCTAACCGAGGGGACGCGCGTGCAAACGCCAGATGTTGGTTTCTTTCAAGCGGTCAAAAAAATATATATATGTCGGAAGCCCTTAGCACTCCTTACGTGCTGTGAATCTGTAAACATTGAGACAGTTTCGCTTCTATCACGCGTTTATTTTAACCGAGTCAGACACGCGTTAGTTTGGTTTTACATCGTTTTGCGTAGTTTACCATTTGATGTTGAATTCTACTCGTAGAGACCTTTTAAACGATATATGACTTGATGGTCAAATATAACACGTGGTGGAGGTGCGCTTTGATTTCCCCGCTGCTTCGTCACCTGCATCCACCTGGAGCTTCGTTCTGGCCGCCGTTTGACCCCGCACCTCCACCACGTGTAAGGTAACGCGAAGGTCGGACTTGGGGGATCAGGCTTTATTGCAGACCTGAAGCCTTGGTCGCACACTGCAGCCAAACACACTCCGCGATGACGATGGGTATCTACAAGAGGGAGCAGGATGAAGATGAAGCAGCACGTTCAGCCATGTGGAAGATGAAGCGCCACACAGTGCTCACACTATGATGTTGATCATCTCGAGTTATAGATCAATTCGCTCTCGCCCTGCCATCTGATTTGCTGACCGTCCTGGTTAGCTCAGTCGGTAGAGCGACTGCCCCGGAAAGGCGGTGGTGCCGGGTTCGATGCTGTTGTGCCAGTGGATCCCGCAGCTGCCACCAATGTTGTGCCGGTGGGGTTATCACACAGTAGCCCACCGTCAACAGGGTTGTGCCAAGGAGTTGGTAACGCAGCGCTCGTCACCCGTTTCGTGAACGAGGGCTGTCAGCTCCCTGGGCGGTAGCGATGAATCCGAGTCGGCGTTGGTGAGATGAAGAAAAGGCTTTATACACTATTTACAGGTATTTACACAACAAGATCGGCTCTGGGGCCGAAAGCTAACATAGCCATACGCGACTGTTCTCGCGCAGCGACAGCCGGGGAGATTCCGCCGCGTCCGCACTGTCAGGGGGCGAACTGCTCCCGATGGACGCTCGTGACGAACTCACACTCGGAGTCTGGAACGGAAGCACTTGAGACTCCGTCGCCGAGAACCGTTGACGCTCAAAATGGTCCAATCCGACGGCAGCACTCTCGCAGGGCCAATGGGAGAGCTTGCTGCACTCTCGCTTCAAATATGCCGCGGGGCGAGAAAGGGTTCACCGTCAGGGCCACGGCGCCGTGCTGTCTGGACGCTCAGCTCATGTTGAAACACGTCGCCTCTCTCCCTTTGGTACGGCTTGCCTCCAGTGCACTGCTGCTTTGCTGAGAAGTATCCAGAGTTTGTGAAGGAGGCGTTCGCCGAAGAAGTTTGGCGTCCGGCTGAATTTCTGGGCGGCTTTGGCCAGGCACAACAATGCCCGGATCAGGACGACATTTTCTTTATCTACGAAGTTTCTGAAAAAGCTGTATAGCTTTCCTTTGTAGCCGTATGGCTGCGCTTGGGTGGATGCCAATGAGTAATTGCTCTCTTATTAGAGAGATTTAGTTTACCGTGATCCGCGACCGCCACCGTGACTCTCTACCGCGCGTGGGCGGGGCGCTCAAGCTGATTGGCCCCGACACGGCAGGTCTGTGTGCCGACATCCAGTATGTGGCGCAATCTATCGGCGTCAAGGGGGGTCTGGCATGCGCATGGAACACGCGGTGGCGGATCACGGTAAGCTAAAACTCTATTATGACTTGATGTTGTAGCCTGAAGTTCAATTTTAAATGAAATCACCTAATAAGCTCATTAGCTAATACCAACAAATCATATAGTGCAATATCTCGTTCTCGATACCAGCTATTTAACGATATATGACTTGATGCTGTAGCGGAAAGTTGAATTTATTACAGAGAACTAATTTATTTTTGTTTATTTTATTTTATTATTCATAGCAATTAAGTCCAGTGCAATTATACTCGACATAAACTATTCAACGGCATAACACTTCAGGCTCCCATACTCGACAAAATCAACAGAGCCCATTTATACACATGGTATAAATGTGCTGTGCCATAGGATCCATTAATGCTGCTCATTAATATACACTTTTTTTTTCCAGAATTTTTTTGCTGAAGTTTTATCCCATGGGATCCAAAAGAGCGTGAAGATATCCAGACAAATGCAAAGTAGCGTAGAGCCGCAAATGGGACGCTATATATGGAAGCGCCCCTTGGCGATACCTCCTTCTTGCCCCTTGCAAGATGGCGGACGACGGCTCCACTTTTCACGCACCGTCTCCACTCCAGAAGTTCTATATAACCTCCTTGGTTTAACCTCTCCTCGGGTTCTGGGTTGTCGACCTGCTCGACGTTCGTCCGGTGGTAGATATCTCGGGCGAGTGCGTGAGCGGATTCGTTTCCAAACACCGATTCGTGGCCTGGGGTCCATTTTATTGTGATCCTCCGTGAGATCTCCCTGGATTCGAGAATTTTCTTAGCCGCGGGTGACACTCTTCCTTTTATCAAGTTCCAGAATACCAGCTGTAACCCCCCCAGACCACCGGAAGAAAGAGAACGGAAGCAAAAGACTGCGAACGCACAGAATCTGCACTCACTCATTCCCGGGGGGAGGAAAATTCTGTTTTTCTGCTGCCCATAGTCATGTCAATACTACTTGGAGCCATGGGTATAGTGCCCAAAACTGATTGATTTATACGAAGGGATAGGCGCGGTAACTGTCTCACTTGTTTTCTGTGGACACCTCAACCGCGCCGTAAGGGAAGGGAGGAAGGTAGGAGTGAAAGTAGAAAAAGAGAAAGAGGAGCCGTAGTGGAGGGCTACGGAGTAATTTCGACCACTTGGGGATCTTTAACGTGCGCTGACATCGAACAGCACACGGACGCCTCTTCGTTTCGCCGCCATCGAAACGCAGCCGCCGAGGCCGGATTCGAACCCGGGTAGTAGCGCCTAGATGCTATGGGGGAGGGACGAAGACTGAGCTGGAGGAGGAGCCATGGCGTGGACAAAACAAACAGCCGCGAGCGCCTCTTAAAAGAGGAAAAAAAAAAACTCCGCAGGATACGCGTACGTGACGTGTAGGCTACGTCACCCATGTGTCACGTGATTGCGCATCGACGATCTGCAGCACGGCTGGTCTCGAGGGAGAGCGCGCTTCTCTTCTCTTACGGCATCTCCAATGAGGGGAGGATATTTTTGCAGGTCCCGAGTGCGTAATCACGTGACACAAAAGTGACGAAGGGCCTACATAATTCCTGCGCGCCCTATGGGTGTTCTTTTTTTGTGTGTGTTTTACTGGAGGTTACTGGAGGGAATGAGAGGGTGGCTGAGGATGCAAGGAGGCACTTGGTCGTCGGAGCAGGGCTTCGAGCTGGAGGATGGGGAGCGCTTAGCCGTCATGCAAGCAAAGCACACAGCAACACGCACGCTTTCTGAAACGATGAAAGGAGAAGCGGGCAGGCTAGCCAACGTAGACAGCGCGGTTTCAAACCAGTGACGGCTTGGAGCTGCCCTCGGCAAAACACAGAGCAGTCCTATCGTTTATTTTATCCTAGCAGTTAGGTATGGGCTGATTTGGCCTGAGCGGCAGCTTTGGTCGCGCTAAAGAATTGACTGCTTCTGTGCGCGCGTATAGTTCTCAATGGGATGTTTTTGCATTTAAAGGAACCAACTACAGAGTCGAAAAATTGTCTGTCCATAAGTTAAGCAACATATTGTATAATTTCACAACGTAATTCCAAACGTCAACATTTACGCGCCCTTGGAAGATGTTCTCAATCTCGACAGTTATTTCATTTCTGCCACGACAAAACTGCATATTTGCGGACGCGCGCGCGCGTATGTGCAGATAACCCATGCTCGGGTACTCAAGATATGTGCGGCCCCGCATACGGTCAGTGCTCTTCAAGTTTTGATTACAATGAGGAAAGCAAACACACGATCCGTGCAGCACGCTGCGAAGACGCGGACTCACGACTCCGAGTGCTCCGAGTCCCTGCGTCGCCTCGAATACCAGCCATCCCACCAAACCACCGGAGGAAAAAGAACGAAAGAAAAAGATTGCGAACGCACAGCACCGGCGCTCTGGCTAGCCTGCCCGCTTCTCCTTTCATCCTTTCAGAAAGCCTGCGTGCGTGTTGCTGTGTGCTTTCTTTGCTCACAGAACGTGAGCAAAGAAAGCACTCCTCCTTCACCTCCGTCTCCAGCTCGAAGCCCCGCTGCGACGACCAAGCGCCTCCTTTCATCTTTCCCGCGCATTGGACTTAACACAACGCAACAGCTTGCAGCCACCCTCTCGCTCCCTCCGGTAAAACTAAAAAAAAAAATGAACACCCATAGGGCGCGCAAGTGACGTGTAGACCCTACGTCACTTTTGTGTCATGTGATTGCACACTCAGGATCTGCAATAACAGCTTCCCCTTGCCACGCCGGGGAGGGTATTTTTGCAGATAGTAATCGCGCAATCACGTGACACAAAAGTGACGTGGAGCTACTACGTCACTTCTGCGTGTCCTGTCGACGTTTTTGTTTTTGTTTTATTCTACTGGGGCAGTGAGAAAAGCGCTTGGCCGTCGGAGCGCGGCTTCAAGCTGGCGGAGGGAGAGCATCTAGCCGTCCGCACGCTTTCTTCTGTATTTTTTTTCCTAATTAGTAGGGACAGGTTGAAAGGAGGGGCGGGTAAAGCCCCTCAATAAAGGGGCTTTAGGGGCGGGCAGGCTAGCCAACATGGACAGGGGGGTTTCAAACGAGTGACGGCTTGGAGCTGCCCTCGGTAAAGCAGTATGCACACTTGCTTCCTTTCTTCTTTTTCGCTAGCTGTGAGGTATGGGCTGGTTTGGCTTGAGAGGCAGTGGAGGGAGTGCTGAAGATTTGCTGTGTCGTTTACTTGGCTCAATCAGCCACTTTTGCACCTATATATATATATATATATATATATATATATATATATATATGTGTGTGTGTGTGTAGTGACGTAAGCTAAGTAAGAGCTTGTATAATTTCACAGCTTAATTCCAAACATCAACGTTTACACGCCGCAAGATGCTGTAAAGTTATTTGCTTTTTGCCACTAAAAAACTGCATGTGTGGGGGCGCGCGTGTGTGCAAATAACTCATGCGCAGGTACTCAATATATTTGAGGCCCCGCATAAGGTCAGTACTCTTGCACGTTTTCATTGCAGTGAGGAAGCAATCACAATCCCTGCAGCGCGCTGCGAAGAAGCAGACTCGCGACTCGAGTCCCTGCGTCGCTTCGAATACCAGCTCGAACCCCGCCAGACCACCGGAAGTTAGAGAACGAAAGCAAAAGACTGCGAACGCACAAAATCTGCGCTCACTCATTCCCCCAGGGGAGGAAAATTCTGTTTACTGCTTGGAGCCATGGGGAAGGGGAGAAGACTGTGTTGGAGGAGGAGCCATGGCGTGGACAAAACTAACTGCCGCGAGCGCTTCCTCTTACAAGGAAAAAAAAGGAAAGACTCCGCGAGAACGCGTACGTGACGTGCAGGCTACGTCACCTGTGTGTCACGTGATTGCGCATCGTCGATCTGCAAAAAGATTCTCCCTTGCCATGCCGCAGACGACGGTGATGATGATGACCTCAGACAAAATGGCACATACTCACGGCGGGAGATTGGCCAGGGTCATTGTAGATTCTAATTATATGTGGTCAAGGACTAGTGATGTACATGACTGTTTAACTAGAATTTAGAAAAAAGGAAAAGAAAGAGTAATGAAGTCTCACCCGGCATAAGAATGTGCCTGGTGATGCCGTTGTCGTCGTCTTCTCTACATTCTTTAGGAGGTAGAGAAAAAGACATGCTCCTCGAGCATGTCCTCGAGACATGCGCCGCGCGTGACCAACGCGACGACGCGACCTCGAGGAGAAATTGAGCTAGAGCACAGCTCCCGAAGTGTTCAGAAGCCTCCATCCTGCTCTGAGAGTACGTACGTGGCACGGCTCTTCTGTCCAGCTCAGGAATTTCGGTCCAAGTAGTGCATGAGTCCCCGGGCGGGATCTCTCAGGACCGCCCAAGCATGGATCCCCAGGATGTCGTGATGGCAAGCGACAGCAGTCAGTTTTGGGAGGGGCGGCTACATGGTGCCGAAGCCTTGTGAGCGAGTTCCCAGTGACACGTCATCGCCCATTGCCACGGCTCTCATCAAATTTCCGTCCTTCGGAACCAGGAACTGCGCTGTGAGATTTTCTCCCACACAAGAAGAATCTGAATACCTTGTATTTCATCTGCCCTACTTTACGGAGAAGGGCAGCCATGAGCAGAGGTGGGCAAATGCCCTCATTTTGGCCTTTCCTCCCTCGCCCTCAATTTACAATCGGCAGCCCTCCCTCACCCTCACCCTCACTTAAAAAAAAATTATTCGCCTTCCCTCGCCCTCATCCTCACTTAAAAAATATTGCTGGTCCTCACTCACCCTCACCCTCATCTCATTTGCCCTCCCTCACCCTCAACCTCATGCCCAGCAGTTTGAATATTTTAGTTATTTTTCATTATTTTCGATCCATGGCAACGTTACAGCGAGTCAAAGTAGACGCAAACTATTCTTATCTGCGTCTGTTTTCGGCAGTGTCAAGCCGCGTTGATCATTAGCAATCCGAATTTTTCGAAGCTAACAATGCACTTAAATAAATGACGGGGCTGCGTTCATGCTGTAGCGTATCACTGGCAAGAGCCATCTGGTACTTGTTCCGACAGTTGCTGAGATTAAGATATGCACTGCACATGGAAACCAGAGACTGTGAAATGTGCAAAGAACAATTCTTGCAGTGCCCTAAGCAGGCCAATCAAGGGCGAAATTTCGAGGAGGAAGGAAAATAACCACTGCCATAGTTTACCGGGCAAACCTGCCCACCGGTTCACACTCCATGTGTTTGAAGAAGATAGAGTGATAAAATGCGTTTACACCGCGCATGAGGAAGGAGGAGGTTCTAACTTCTAACCAGCCGCAGACGGAAGGCATGAGGCATATACGGCATATTAGACAACAGAACAATGTAATCCAATTCAATTAACAGAAAAACGCTATCACACAGAAGCGTAAATTTCGAGGGAGTCAGGGGGTCATGACCCTCGATCGCTTCGCAGAGGGGGTTGGGATGGGGGGATATAGCATGCGAGCCCGGGACCGTGCGCGATAATTCCAGACATGTATATGTAGTGTCATTTGGGAAACTCCGCGTAAAAATGCTGTTGTTAGGACACAGCGCCGTATCGCATCCCGCTTTCGTCCAAGAACAAACCGAAAACGCAAAGTGAAACACGTACCTCTGTTGCGCTTCTGGTTTTCACGAACGCCGCCTCAGTATTGCGTAAAATCTTTTTTTTTTTTTCAATTTCTATTAAAGCTATACGAGAATAGGACCAGACAGCGCCTAACTAGAACAGTACGATGTGCAAAGTGAACAGGCCAGAATTTCATGCATAAGGTTTGATTATGCTTCCTGAATAGTGTGCTTAAATCTAGGATCACTTATGAAAAAAGCAGTGCTTATAGGACGGGAACAGAAGAGCAACACATATGCTCCAACTAGCCGAAATCAGCACTCTGCATTAATTCGCCTAAGTTCACATCTCCATAGCTGATCTGCTTCATTCCGGACAAACCCGCATATGCAAAAGCCGGGAAACGGATTGTCTGCATTGTGAAGGCAAGAGTGGCAAAAAAAAAATGACTCACCCGGAACCTGCATGACGTCCTACACACCTTTCACTTGGACCGCGCATTTCCCAATAATATCCGAGTACACTGTCACAATGGAAACTTATTCGCGCACATAGTACACAGACGTCCTTGAGCATATAGAATTTGCAACAGCGCACCAAAGTGTTGTTTCAACAAGCGTCAACAACTTGAGCGGTTCGATCGAAAGGACACAGCAACACAAACTGAAGTGCTTCCCCAGCCATTCCTGCAGTTCGCTGTTTCTTTTCTTTCCTTTTTTTTTTTTTTTTTTTTTGGGGGGGGGGGGGGGGACTGAGCTGAAGGAAGACACTTTCTTTGGACAGAGAGCGGGAAAGGACCGCTCGGGAAAGGACCGCGCGGTGGTGGACGCATGTGTATCCTTGCGAGAGCAATGCTGCCACGTCCATCCATGTCTCCACCCGGTGCCTCAGGGAGATCTGATAAGATCAGCCACAGCCGCCTTTTGAGCCCAGCCGTGGACCAGCGTGCGTGGTCTGCCCACCGCTCTGATATTTTTTTTTCTTTTTTAACAGCTTTCCTAATGACAGCTGCCCTCGCTATGGGAAGGGGGGGGGGGGGGGGGAGTCAAGCGCCTGTCGTCGGCGCATTGCCACAGGGTGCAAAGCTAGGCGCACACTGATTGTTTTGTGCGTTATCTGTCGCCCTCCCAAGAGGTCTTCAAACGAAGCGCCGCTAACCAAACCTCTCGGGCATGCAGGCTGAGGTGCACCCCGGCTAACAACGTTCCGGCTTACAGCCTTGTAGAATACTGTAGCCCGCCGAATGGAACATCTTCCCGCGGCCTAGTATGAGCAGTGGCGTTCGTTGCTTCGTTCACACTTCGCACTGCTTCGAACCCATTCTCGAACCCGTTCACTGCTTCACACGAGAAGCAATCAACCGCTTGCACAACAACATGGGAAATCCGCGGAAGAGAGGAGGCCTCTTTCCTTCCACAGAAATGGCTGAGCACAATCAGGTGCACAAAAATCAGGGCTGCCATAATTTCAACCTGCCAGCTGGAGATCCTAGGACATACCACGACTACGCGGAATTGGGCTTACTTTTATCTCAGCTGTCTGGTTTATTAATATTGAGTCAGTCTTAGAGTGAATGTGGGGCGCTGAAGATGAGAGGTAGTGTTGAGCGTTCGAGAGCAGGTATCACGCAAACCCTCGAAGCCTTCTTCCCAAAAGTCTTCCTTTTCTTCCGACCTGGTAGACGTTTTAACAGTATGCGAGACAGGTGCTCTCTGGTGCGAAATTAGCCTTAGCGGCATGCATCTCAGCT
Organism: Amblyomma maculatum; assembly: GCF_055883805.1. Taxonomy (NCBI): domain Eukaryota; kingdom Metazoa; phylum Arthropoda; class Arachnida; order Ixodida; family Ixodidae; genus Amblyomma; species Amblyomma maculatum. The sequence continues at coordinate 14,812,973 of NW_028146738.1, forward strand.
GGTCATCTTTATGTTAAGAAAATGTAGGGACACTTATTAAAACGTTCTCATAAAGTCCGAAGCTTTGGCTTTGAGGCAGTGGGTCTTACTCGAGGTCTAAGCGTCCTGGAGGGCTGGAATTCGGCGTCACCCTCTCATCGCATGGGTCAAAAGCACTCAGTGCGGACCTCTATAACCAAATGTGAATTGATGTTTTGTAGCTTTCCTGAAATCTAAAACCCCGCTTTACGTCCGTTAAAAATTCCAGTTCAGCGGTTGCCCTATAGACCCCTTGCAAAAATACGCCCCTTGTGGCGGCCACTGGCACTAAAGCGCGCCGCCGCCATGTTGAGGGCACGCCGGATTACGGAGGAAGGTGCGTTTCGGTGACCGCACGGATAAACAACGAAACGCCGCGCTTGGCTGTCGAAATCGCTGGAATCCGCTGGCTTTCACTCCATATCAGAATGGTCAACTCCTGCTGTGTTCCGCAATGTCACCAGCGTGGATATCAAGACGAAAATGGCGAAAAGGTACGTACTACGTCTGCGTTTTTCCTGCCGCTGTCAACCGATGTCAGTTTCCGGATATTGTGCTTCGTCGCGGATAACGATGTCGACTCACGTCGCTTTGTTTTCTGATCTACTGCAACGAAAGTTCTGGATTTGTGTGCCCCGAAAATGAAACAAATGCACCTGATTCGCGAAAGCATCAAAGATACCGAAAATAAACGGCTGACGCACATTGCCAACTGGCTGTGCAGGAACGTATTAGGAAGCAGCCATGCGGTACTTCACAGAAACATTAATTTGCATTTTAAACATAGCACACCATTGCGGTGCCGATGGAAACGCCGACTGAACGACCCTGCGCTCGTGCGCAGCCGAGTATACACATCGATGAAATCGCGCGCGTGACCTCTCGATGCGATGGTGTTTTGTTAAAGCATCCTCCTGTCTCGGGCGTCTCTCATAGCCTGAGTCGCTTTGGGACGTTAAACCCCATAAAAGAAAGAAAAAGAAATGTCTATGGACTCGCATCACATAACACTCTTGTTTACGTCTCGCTCGAATCGGCATGCGGTAACTGCAGGAAATATTGCCGAGGCTGCCCGGAGATTGCAGCAAGACGCTTTTGCCACACCATCGCCGCATGTGCTCAAGCGCGATTTCGTTTATGGTACTGGGTTTTAACATCCCAAAGCGACCCAGGCTACGAAGGACGCTGTAGTAGGGGGGGGGGGGGGGGGGGGCTCTGAATAATTTCGAACACCTGGTGTTCTCTAACGTGCACTGTATTTCTCCTTCATCGAAACGCGGCCGGGTTGGAACCTGGGTACTCCAGTTCAGTAGTTAGCGCCCTAACCACTGAGCCACTGCGGCGGGTACGGCCGATTTCATCGGTCTGCATTTATCAGCGTGATCGATCGAGTTAACTTGTCATAACCCATTTAACCATTCATATGAAGCCAGCAGTCATTGAAACTAAGGAAAGCATAAGAAATGCTCTTTTATTCATTAACATTTCTACCTGAAATATTTTAGGAAAATTGTTGCACTGCCAATGAATGACCCGTTGGCGAGCACCATAAATAAAAAAACACATTGCCTTACGCTTTCCTTCGTTAAGGGCTGACTTCTGTCATAACACTCTTTTGTCTACCATTGTCTGCATACCAGCTAACAAGCCAAGTCACTCACAGTGTCATTCATACCACCTTTTGCAGATCTCTTACCACAAGTTCCCAAGAGACAAGCTGCTTCTCAAGAAGTGGATAGTGGCTATAAAGAGAGATCCAGGCCCTAATTTTGTTGTAGATCAGTCGACTAAGGTGTGCTCCAGACACTTTAATCCAGATGATTTTGTCAACAACGTGGCAAGTGGAAGGCGTTTCCTGAAAGAAAATGCTGCTCCTTCTGAATTCCCATTTTCCAGGGCAGTGACCAAACGGCGGCCACCAAAGCAGCGCGTTCTGCGCGTCAACAGTGACCAGTCGCCTAGCACAAGCATTGCACAGTCAGAAGAAACCTGTGCTCATGGGAGTACTCAAGATGAGGATCTGACAAGCCATGACAACACTGCGGACTGTGACTCTGTACCCATGGAATTGGGAGAGAAACCACTGGACTCTCAAGATTGTTCTGCATGCCCCAACATAAGAGCAGAGCTTCAGGCCAAGTGTGAGGAGCTGAAGGGCCTCTATGCTTATGTAACACACCTCATGAAGTGTCTAAAAGAGGTGAAATGTGAACTTCAGGAAGAAAAAAAGAAGAGTTCTGAGCTATCAAAAGCGAATGAAAATCTCCAGCAGCAGTGCGAAATGGCCGTGCAGCAAGTGGAAGAACTTCGAGCACTGAACGAAAAACATCAGCCAAGAATATTCACTCTCGACAGGTTCAAGAATGACGACACCAGTATGCAGTTCTATACGGGACTGCTCAGCTACCAGCATTTCCAGAAGTTGCTGATACTGTTAAAACCGGGGGAAAATGCATGCAATGTGTATAACAAGAAGCAATGCCTGTCCAATGATGTCAGAGGTCGTCCTCGCAAGCTTTCTCCAGAGGAAGAGCTATTCCTCACACTGATGAAACTCAGGACAGGATTTTTCCACCCACACCTTGGGCACATTTTTGGCATCTCTGTTAGTACGGTGTCAAGAGTGTTTTCTAGCTGGGTGAGCCTCATGTATGTGCAGCTGGGAAAAATTCCTTTGTGGGTGCCTCGAAGTGTGATCGACAACCACATGCCTGCTGTTTTCCGTGACCGCTACCCCTCTACAAGAGTGATTATTGACGCCACCGAGATTAGGTGCGAGGTATCAAGTTCTCTCGTAACACAGTCAGGAACATATTCAAACTATAAATCCGCCAACACTTTCAAGGCGCTTGTTGGTGTAGCACCGGATGGTCTGTTGACTTTTGCATCAGAACTTTTTATGGGATCTCTGTCCGATAGAGAAGTAGTGATAAGAAGTGGATTTCTGGACCAAACATTTTCTTCTGGGGACTCTGTTATGGCCGACAAAGGCTTCAAAATCAACGACCTGCTTGAAGAAAAAGGCGTTGGCCTGAACATTCCCCCATTCCTGAGAAAGGGCCAGTTTGAAAAAAAAGATGTTCAAGAAACACAGGATATTGCATCCTGTCGCATCCACGTCGAGCGAAGAATACAGCGCATTAAGTGTTACCACATCTTTGACCGCCCCATTCCGCTATCCCTTGGTCCACTGGTAAATCAGATATGGGGAGTCTGTGCAGTGCTAAGCAACATGCAAAGTCCTTTGATTATTGAATGTGAATGATTTTTTTTCAAGTGTTTACTTCAAGGATATGCCTTAAGTAGATGCATTTATTCAGTCCTTCAGCTTCTTTACGTAGAAAGGCAGCAGAATGTTGAAATAGAAATTGTCCAGCACACTTGCCATACTCGTCCACTTGTGCTCACAGAAACGTAACCGTTGCACAATGAGGAAGTGTGGGCCAAACACCACAAAGTCTGCCCATTGTGTATGGGTTACACCCATTTGACCGTGAACCTGCATGAAGTAGTTGTGGTCCTCCTTGAGAGCAGGTGTGCCGTTTTCGTCAAACGTCATGAAAAAATCTTCACGCAGAAGGTCCTCCTCCTTGGCATCTCGCAGCGAATAAAGGCATTTGACTTCAACAGTGCCCCACGGGAAGGGCTCATGGGGGTCGAAGGCAATGGCATCAGGTGATGCACCAAGCCACGGTTTGCCTGGGTCAACGAAAATGCCGCAGTTCATCAGTTCCACTGGATGGCCTGCTGAAGCCACTGTTTCCTTGTATCGAAGCAGTGCGTCGCTTTCGTTTGCGATTCCATACCTGAAATAAAGCAGACAGGTTACATTACGAATGCAAACATCTTTCTCAGGCTACTTATGTTAACAGCTGCATAGGGCACATGCTCTGATAAGTTAATTTCAACATATACACATACCTGACAGCCCTAACACGAGACAAGTCCTTTACAGCAGTCAGATTGGCCAGCCCCTTCTCGGTCCACTGTTTTCGGTTCATCACCACTCCAAAATTGGATGCTGTCAAACGGAAGGAGCGTGCATGCATCCATGTTGGGCTTAGCCGTTGCTTTCTTGACGCCTTCTCCAGTTGCTGGGCCTCGGCTGGCGTTACAACTATTCTCTAAAAAATAAAAGAAAACTCTTAGCATGCTGTGTAAATACTACAGAGAAACCGCATGCCACAAATACTCTATTATGTGCCACATGTTTAAAAAATAGTGTCCAGTTTTTGAGAGACGGGACATTTTTATGTCAAGAAACGAAACAGAGGTCATAAGAAAAGTTACCTCGAGTACTGTTGCAGTAGGCCCATCCACTCCGCCAGGAACCACCCAAGGTATGACGTCTCGGAAACACTCAAAAGGTTGCGGCGTCTCCCACAGTTGTTCTCGTTTCTTCAGGTCTCCCGACATGAGAACCGAAAAGCCATGTGGTACCAACGACTGCTGGTAGCTCAGCAGTGAGCCTTTTACTCGTTTGCCATATTTCGTATCACTGGTCTCACTGTATTCGGCAGCCTGCAGAACAGCTGCAAAGTGTTCCATCCCATCCAATGTGCTAAGGGCGTCGGCAAATTCTTTGATGTCTCTCTGCTGCTGGTCGATAGGTTCACTGGCAGCATGGCCCTCGTAAATCTTCGAGCTGCGGGGAACAGTTTGCCCACCTTCTGTAACTTTCCTCCAGTCTATCCTCTGTATACTGGTTCCCCGCAGAGGATTTCGCCTCGGCACTCGCCATTGCTGAGGCAAATCGGTCGGAGACAGATGCTGTGGTGCTTCCAAGAACCCATTTTCTTGCAGCAGCGCCACAACCCTCAACACAGCTTGCAAGTGGTTGCAGGCATATTTTCCAGCAGCACACTCGCACTGCCCACCAAGCACGTCACCTTGCCGTGACAAGGCTGCAGAAACAGTATAGGGTGGCTCTGTTTTTCTCTGGCTCCTGTGGCAGCTGGCCCTCACGAATACCATGTTGTTTCTGAAACAAAGAGAATGGTACCTGCATCAACATTTGTTGTGTGACTAAAACAGCCTCATCTGAGAAGAGTCTCAAAAAATAAAAACTGAGCAACAGAACGGTGAGAACTAAGGGACGACTGCGCAGCTCGCAGTAATAGCTGCTTCGCGTTCTCGTCATGTTGCCTCTTACACTCGTTTTAATGCACTACCTGCTGCACGGAGCTTACGCTGGTCATACGTTATATAGAACGATCATCAGGACGTCGCAGAGCGCCTGATTTAGCAAGCATAGTGAGCCGATAGCGCTGCGGCGGAGTGTCGGAAAACAAATCAAGTGACATCGCAGCTGTTTCACTAGAGGTGCCGCGCGTGCGCCCGGTTCTCGTGCCCATTCGGCCACGTTTGAACGGATGTATCGGCAAAAGTCAGTCGTACCTGTTTCAGAACGTCGTTATATTTTCTACCCCCAGCGACACTCGATCGCTTTATGGGCAAGCATTACCGGGTCAGTACTCTATGGGGGCATGCTCTCGATAACTGCCCTTCACGGCGGGGCTACACAACGTTAGTACACGGCTCATTCCTCGTTGGCGTAACTTAACCGCGCCCCCAGCGACTCCGCGGTTCGTCGAGCTTTTCGCAGAAAAGAACTCGAAGCTTTCCAGAGCCGCGGTTGGCTTTCGAGAGTCGCAGCGTTTCGCTGGTCGACTTAAGTAGCCGCAACTCCTTGGTGGCCTCCAAATCATGCCGAACATCAAGCACTACGAGCACGAGCTTTACGCGCAGCTTGAAAACCCAGAGAATAGGAAAGAAACGCATACGACGCAGGCAAAACAAGTCAGCAACACCGCCAGCTTAATCGTATTCAATCTTGCATGTGCTTTTTTCTGCCACTCAAACAAACACGTAGGGAAAAAAAGGCAAACAAAACAGTCATACATTGCAACTGGTACAGAAACACGGCACGTGTTTCAGGGCCCCTCATCTGTTCGGTTTTAACAGCCGTTAACGCGCCAAAACAAAAGACAGGTTACTTACGTTGTGCTCGAATAGTTTGCCAACACAGAAGACGCGACGACGTAGCTCTCGGTGAGAAGCTTGTAGGCCCTTCGTTGACATTTCGTCGTCGCCGTCAACCGAGACACATACGCATCAATATGCGCACGGCGAAGCGGCGGCAAGTCCGCGAGGTTTTTTTCCCACGCACACACTGGATACACAATGTCGCTCATGGTGATGGACACATTCACAAAGTATCTTATTCGCAGCAGCAGCGGCTTAGCGCTAACAGCGGGCGGTGTATTCGACTCGGCAATCAGCAACCGGCGCGCGCAGGGCTAACAAGAGAAATGAGAGGCTGCCCCTAACATGGCGGAAGTCTTCCCAGAGTGCTTTTCGAATCGAAACCGAAACCGGAAATCACGGGTTGGTGACGTATTTTTGCAAGGGGTCTATTCTGCAGCATTGAGCCTACATCACGTTTTCGCTTTATATCGCGACGTACCAAGCACAGTAAATCATGCTTTGGATAAGGAGGTGCTGAAAGCCGACATAAGCGTGGTCCACCCCTCGAGTGAAGCTGATCTTGGCAAATTAAGTAATGGCAAAATAAGAACACTGGCACGTTGCCGTACGTGCGACTCCTTAAGTTATCGGATAAGGCGACGGAGGCTTCAATTGCTAACACAAGTGGTGAATTCCATCTTAATGTATAGTATGCTTCGTGTACTTTTCTGCTTGTTTCGAACGCGAACTTCTTCAAGATTGTCGTTTCGCAGAATGAAGGTGCACGCTTTTGGAACAGAACCACGACACTGACGACATAGACGGCCAGTTCCCCCCCACCCCGCCAGTGCGTCTAATCCTGCGTGGAGCTCTGAAGTGCGACGTTTCTGCAACATCCAATTTGTTCTGTGTAGCTTCTGACACGGGAGATTGGTATATGGTAAATGACGGCACTCTCCCTCGGCACGAACCTGCCTAAGTGTTTGATATTGCATCCTTAGCTGCTTGTGCTTTCCTTGCACTATATTGCACAAGCTAGCCAGTTTTTCGTGTACAGTGATGACTACCAATACGTCACCTTTCTGAGTCATGTTTTTTAAGCGGTGGTAAATTTGATAGTTATATGGAATGACAACGGATCTTGCACCTTGCGCTTCTTCAGCGCAGCAGTGCTGCTCTACATCCCTAGCATCCCTGGCAAGGTCCTCTAAAACAAAGGTGACCACCTCAGAGGCAAATCTTGCACTGGTCAGAGTTTGCAGCCAGACATCCACGCTATATGTGCCATTCCCCGTAGGCAGGATTTGTCAAGAGCGGCATACAGGTAGTTTTTAGCAATGCTCTTCTTAGGAACCTTTTAATGAGCTAACTGCTGGCTTAAAATACCTTCTTTTTTTATAGCGAGGCTGATACCTCAAGCATGGTTTGATTTTGCGAACAGCAACACATGTATCTAAGAACTGCAAGCACCCTTGCACACCCAATCCGAAAGCGCATTCGGCAAAGAATTAAACCTGGTACAGTATTGTCATATCCCCGTCATGCGTGAGTCTATACCAGCATTCAGCCTTACGATCGTCGGGCATTCCGATGCATTAAACTTATTCTGAATACAGAACAGATGCTAAAATCAAAGAATATTAAAGAACCTTCTCCGGTGCAGGACTTCAACAGGTTAGCACGAAATGAGAACACTCTATAGACTTTGAATATTGGAAAGGAAACAACTCTTTCGCGAAATTGTGCTCAATGCTCACACGCTGTAGTTATTACTTTCAAATCGATGCAATGTTAACATCCATCTCAAGAAAACTGTCTTAAGAAAATAGAAAAAGTAAAACTTAATGCTATTGAAATTGCGGAAAAAACAATGCGCTGTAATTACCGCACATATTAATGAACGATTTGACAATTTTGATAATTCACAACAAGGAGAAAATCGATAAAATAAACAAGAAAATTTTTCTTGTTCTTGCAAACACATGAGAAAGATTGCAACAGATATTGAACTGCGGTTTATTTTATTGCAACTATTATCAGCACAAATTCAATGCTGTTTGTTTATTTCCGTTGGTTTTGTTGCGAATTGTAATTTACACAACTTATGAAAGCTTTATGTAAAACCAAACAGTCAAGTAACACTGTCAAGAAACACTTCTCATACGTCGACTACTCATGCAAGCTATCTGGACGAGAAAAAAAAAAACATGTGGCAGGGTCCTAGCAGATAAGATCACCCCACCTCGCTCTTTTGTGTTCAACGTTTCTCTACGCGTCCCCTCTACTTTAGACGCGCTTTTTTTCTTTTTTTTCTGGGCGTGTTTTTCCTAAATGGCAAAGAAACGTTAGCAGTTAGAAACAGGGGTCCTGTGTATTTTGCCGGTCCTGTCGTGTTCTGTGAGGCTGGAAAAGGCGACATCGTTCTCGGTGACTTCCTGGAGCTTCCTAGGGTCGTTTTTAGACTTTTCTTCACCACGAGCGCCGGGGCAATTTTGTGGCTTTCGTTCCGGCATCTTCTATAGCTGCAGCGCCTGTGCCCCGTTCCATTACATCTGTTTTCTATACAACACATGCCCAGTGGAGGAGAAAGTGTGTTGCCCCTCATGCCTTTCGGGTTGCCGCGTGTTTTTTCTTACTGCAGAAACTACGCCTTTCGTGGAACATTTGCCCTCGCCCCTCAAACTCTGTATCTTTCCCTCCCTCACCCTCCCCTCACTGCCTCTGGCCTCCCTCACCCTCGTCCTCACGAATTTTTCAGCGCCGATCCTCCCTCGCCCTCACCTCACCGAGTCAGATCCTCACGAGGTGAGGGTGAGGACGCCCTCATGAGGGTTCACCCTCGTGAGGATGCCCATGTCTGGCCATGAGACATCAGCCTGTTGCCTGCTGTTTGGAGGCCCCGCTGTCCTTCCTCCATGCCCCGCTGCTACCGCGCTCAGCCATAGCGAATTCCCGCTTGTGCCGTTTACTGCTGGAAGGACCCAGGATCCGAGTGGGCCCTCACTTAGTGCAACGCCAACCTCCGCTGGATACTGAACCAACTTGGCATTAATTAGTCGGCGAGGTGATGGGCGCGCTGTGCAAACATTTGACGCATATCGCATCGAGATGTCGGACGAAGTTAAACGGGACTAATCCGTATAGTGGCCGTGTTTCTTTTTAAATTTGGTCAGACATAAACTTGTGTTTCTGTAATAAACCTTGTTGATAACGAGCACATGAGTTGTTGTAGCTGCTTCTTTCACTGTGTATTGTTTTCCTATTTCTGCGGTATTGATACGCCGGCTTCAAATATGTCGAGTTTGCAGGGCACAACCGCAGTGCGGGGAAACAATTTGGCAGGGGACGAAAAGGCAGGTGGAACGTACAAAACATAGGCACTGGAGGAAACTACAAAAACTGGAAGGGGAACGGAGAAGAGCGTACGCGGCCACGCACACAGGTCAGGTCTCGTGCTACTTTCGTTGTCCTCTTATGGGCAAGCGCGATCTTCTGATCACACTGTGCACGCGACCCTCTGCCTTGTGTCTATGTGCGACTCGCTGACATGGTTGGGGACCTGCGCTCGTATGATGTTTTCAAACACTTCCAAACGCCTCCCGGACATTTAGCACAGGCGGGAGGCAAGAGTTTGAAGCATGCGAGGAATTGTACCAAAACGTTCTGGGCTGAACACAAGATGGAAGCGCTCGCGACGCTGGGTGAAAACACGCTGCTCGATAATATATGAAAGTCTGTACATGCAAAATAACGGCTTGAGGGGCTAGTTGGTGCTGCATAATATTCAGAAATGTGGCGCAACAAACACAAACACAAGAGAAGAGACACAACACACGTGTGTTGTACGTGTCTCTTCTCTTGTGTTTGTGTTTGTTGCGCCACATTTCTGAATAGTCTGTACCTGCGCAGCACTGCACAGCCTACAAGGTACGTTTTTGATACAAGTCTCCAGATGATTCTATCCATGCTCTTGCTTTCCGCCTGTGCGAAGTGTCCGAGTGGCGTTTCGAAGCGTTTGAAAACGTCATACGAGCGCCATTATAGCGCTATCGCGCATTACTCTTGCAGGCACCGCTAAACACAATCAGCTGTCGGTTCAGACCGAACCACCATGTAACCCGCTTAAACAAATCTCCCCTCTTCGGCGAACACTAACTTGGGCACCTGAATCTAAACCGATGGGGCTAACACCCACCGCAATGCACTAGATATATGCTGCTCCACAACTACGAATGCACACAATGATTCGCAGGCTACTGCCTCTCTGTGAGCGACAATTGTGGCAGTCCTGCCCTGCCTGTATGTATGTGGCTCTAATTTTTTCGCACTGGTTTCGCAATGGGTTACCTACTCGTGCAGCATCATAACCAATAGTGCCCAGAACTGCGGTACAACGTACACAAACACAACACAAGCACACGCTACTGACTATATGAAACTGAACATGCACTTCCTCTTCAACACTCATCCACAACTTCCTCTTCTATTCCCAGGTACATCACACTCGCACTTCTCTCTGTCTGCTTGGGAAAGGAGAGGTGTGGGAGTGTGATGTACTTAGGAGTAGAAGAGGAAGGTGTGGCTGAATGTTGAAGAGGAAGTGCATGTTCAGTTTCATATTACAGTTGGTATGTTGTGTTTCTACCAACGTGTTTGTGTACGTCGCGCCGCATTTCGGGGTACCATGCAGCACTTACTCGCCTCTAAGGCTGTCATTTTATTATAACGGATCACTATTGCCACCGTGGTGGCATTCAGGGCGATCCTCTCTATCAAATCTACTACGGCGATCGCCTGCATGCTTAATATGTTATTATATTAGGCCGACAAAATGATCGTACACCCAAGCACGTTAGAGCTGCGAATTTTTTACATAGGGGATTAGTGCTCTCCTGTTGCCGAACGCAAATAGTTTCGATGGTTGTGGTGGTAAAACATTAATATCCAACAGATATATGAGGCGTTGGCCTATATGCACCTAGGCGTGCAGAAGTCTGGATCCCGGCGCCGTGTTCAGCCAGTAGGATTAGACCTAGCCGAGTTTGAGGGTGTGAGCTAAACAATAGTCTACCAAATCTTTTTTTGTCTTGATCTATATTTTGGATTTCTGTACATGTCCATAACACATGCGCCAGATCAGCATATATCTGAACTGTTCTTGGGGCCATTGGCTAAGGGTAACTGGATTCATAAAAGTCCTTGTGTATAATCACCTCCCAGAGCATACTTGGCTCTTAATTTTGTTGGCCTATCTGCTGGTGGGTATTCTACCTGCTTACCCGGTAGTTCTCAGTAATCTCTTTACAGCTTACTAGCCTACCCCTGGATCAGAGCCTCCCTAGGAGGTGAGAGGGCCTGCAAGCTTATCAGCTACATTTCCCTGAGGCTAGAAGTGGGCTGGGGCCTATTTTTTTTATCTGTGCAGATCTTTCCAAGAAAACAACCTCGTCACATTTTCTTTCATCCAAAATGTGATTCCAACCACGGCTTCTCGTATGCCTGCCACAAACATTAATGTCCCGAGTTTTTTTTAGCTCCGCGCCTTAGTTTATCGGTGTTATGGTTATGAATTAATCTTGCATGCGATGAACTCATTAGAGCTTTATTGCACTCCATATATATATTGCAGACTAGTATGTACACGGTTAAGAGAATCACCTCCTTGCACTTTTGATTTTTGCTTTATTGTGGCAATTTTTCCCACACTGGCAGCATTACCTCATTCATAAATTCAGGTAAAGTTGAGAGTGCACAGTGATTTATAATTTTATAAGTATTACTTGAGCCCCGCTTGCCCATGATATCACAGCACAGTAGAAATCACGATGGCCGCCACCGGCGACACAGCAACTTCTATGAATGCCACGACTTTATTTAGTTATCCCCGTGCTGGCCCATTGAGACCGCAGTTTGATTGATGAGCAGCTCTTATGCACAGTTTCGGAGATGGATGTCACTTTTAAAAGTGGCTTCAGTTGCTGCGGCATCTTTTATCACAAACTGTCCGCGCATGCAACGTGGCATAAAGAGAAGGTGAACGTTCTTTCCGGCGGTCTCTTAAGTGAGAAATGGCATCCAGGGTGAATAAACAGGCTTGAATTTTCTAAGGAAATCCGTCGTCAGCATTGCGAGCAAAATACCAAGAAAATGCCTCTGGCAAATGCTTAGATTACTTAACCTAGCGCTTATTGGTCGTAGGGTGGTGTGACGTCACAAGACCACATGACACATCCGAGTTTGTGGGAGCTGTTCACGGAGGATCAGAGGGAAACCGAACTTGGCACCCATGGATTCCGAGCCGTGCAAGGGGACCTTAAATTTCGTTTCGGGTGGTTCTTCACCTAATGCAGTAGCCTAAGGCTGTATTTCTTCCCGCATGAAGTTTGTTGTACGTGGGCAAATGCCCTCATTTTTGCCTTTCCTCCCTCGCCCTCACTTTCCAATCGGCGGCCCTTCCCCACCGAAACATTAAAAAATTTCCTGGCCCTCCCTCGCCCTCACCCTTACTTAAAATTATTGCTGGTCTTCACTCACCCTCACCCTCATTTCGTCTGCCCTCCCTCATCCTCAACCTCATGTTCAGCAGTTTTAATATTCCAGTTATTTTCATTATTTTCTATCTGTGGCAATGTTATTGAGTCGAAGTAGGCGCAAAATATTATCTGCGCCCGCGCTTTTGGTGGTGTCAAGCCGCGTTGATCATTTAGCAATCCAAATATCTCGAAGAATGGACTTAAATGAAAGACGGGGCTGCGTTCATCCTGTAGAGTATCACTGGCGAGAGCCATCTGGTTCTTGTTCCGACAGCTGCTGAGAATGAGATATACTCTCCACGAAGAAACCAGGAGCTGTGAAAAGTGAAATACCTTTTCTGACAGTGCCCTAGGCATGCCAATCAAAGGCGAAACTTCGAGGAGGAAGGAAAATAACCATTGCCATAGTTTATCGGGCAAACCTGCCCACCGGTTTACACTCCATAAGTTTGAAGGAGATAGAGTAACGAAATACTCTACACCGCATGAGGAAGGAGAAAATTCAAATTTCTAGCCAGTCGCAGACGGAAAACATGAGGCATATACAGCATAGTGGCAACAGAACAATGTAATTCAAGTAACAGGAAAACGCTATCACACAGAAGCATAAATTTCGAGGAGGTCAGGGGGTCTTGACCTTCGTTCGCTTCGCCGAGGGGAGTGGGATGGGGGGGGGGGCATAGCATGCAAGCTTAGGGCCATGCGCGACAATTTCAGACCGACATACGTGTCGTGTCATTTGGGAGACGCCGCGTAAAAATGCTGTTGTTTGGACACGGCGCCGCAGGTGCCACCGATAATGTGCCCCGATGCCATCCCCACTTCCCCCAGGAACAACCAGAAAAAGCAAAGTGAAACACGTAACTCTGTTGCGCCTCTGATTTTCGCGAACGTCACCTCAATATAGGGTCTAATTCGCTTTTTTTCAATATCTATTGAAGTTTGTGGGGCCCTGCGCCACATATCTCTAGGGCCCGTGGCGCGCCGCGCATTCAAAGGCCGCGCCACTTCCCAATACTCCCTGCGTGCTGCCTGTTTCCCTCTCCCCGCTCGTTCGGGGATAACCGGTCCCGCGCGAGGGGGCTATAAAGGAAGGCACGCGCCGCCGTGATCGCTCTCTTCGTTCCGGCTTTTCGTACCTGCTTCTTCGCTCCTGGCGCTTCTGGAGACGACCCGCAGCCCCCCGGACAACGACCCCGCACCGCCTTGAACGACCCCCGCGCTGACGTGAAATTAAAGATATTTGTTACACGGCCCGCTGTGTATTTGTCGTGCGCGTCCCTCGGGCAGAGGAATCGCCTATACTGAGAGAAATCGTCCACATGGGTGCTAATTCAGCCTCAGTTGGGTGCCAGTTGTGGGCGATTCCTCTGCCCAAGAGATGCGCACGACAAATACACAGCGGGCCGTGTAACAAACATATTTAATCTCACGTCAGCGCAGGGGTCGTCCAAGGCGGTGCGGGGTCGTCGTCCGGGGGGCTGCGGGTCGTCTCCATGGAGAAGCGCCAGGAGCGAAGAAGCCGGAACGAAGAGAGCGATCACAGCGGCGCGTGCCTTGCTTTATAGCCCCCTCGCGAGGGACCGGTTATCCCCGAACGAGCGGGGAGAGGGAAACAGGCCGCGCGCAGCGAGTATTGAGAAGTGGCGCGGCCTTTGAATGCGCGGCGCGCCACGGGCCCTAGAGATATGTGACGCAGGGCCCCACAAGTTATACGAGAACAGAACGAGACAGCGCCTATCAAGAGCAGTACGACGTGCAAAGTGAGCATGCCAGCAGTTCGTGCATAAGGTTTGATTATGCTTTCTCGGTAGTGGTGCTTAATTCTAGGTTTCCTTAAAAAAAGCAGCACTTAGAACGGGGACAGAAAAGCAACACATACGCGCCAACTCTGTATCAGTTCACCTAAGTCCACATCTCCTAGTTGATCTTCTTAGTTCCGGACAATAAGTACCCGCATATGCAAAAGCCGAAAACCAGATTGCCTGCACTGAAAAGGCAAGACCCGCAAAGGAATGAAACTCACGTCGAACCTGCATGAACAAACATTTCACTTGGACCGCGCATTTGCCCAAAATATCCGAGGACACTGCCGCAATGGAAACTTATTCGCACACATTGTACACAGACGTCCTTGAGCATATATAAGTTGCAACACAACGCACCAAAATGTTTTCAACATAATCAACAACTTGTGTGGTCTGATCGAATGCACACAGCAACACAAACTGAAGGGCTTCCCCAGCCGTTCCTGCCATTGGCTGGTGTTGTTTTTTTTTTGAAGACTGGACTGGAAGAAAGTCCCTTTGGATAGAGAGAGCGGGAAAGGAACGAACGGTGGTGGACGCGTGTGCACCCTCTTGCTAGCACTGCTGCCACATGAACCATTGTCTCCACCCGGTGCCTCAGGGAGATTTGATAGGACCATCCACAGCCGCCGCTTAAGGGCTATGGACCAACGCGCGTGGTCCGCCCGCCGCGCAGAAGTTTTTAGAAAGCAGCTCTTTGGCGCCCGTTTCTTAGTTTTGCGTCGAAGTCGTCGGCGTCGGCATCGTAACCAGCTCCGCCCCCTTTTAGCCCCCCTCCCCCCCAGTTCGAGCCGGCGCTTCGGGAACCGGAGCCTCGAAGGAAGAGGGGGGGGGGGGGTACACTCAGCGGCGAACGAGGGGGGTAGGAGTGCGCGCAGCAATCGGGAGGCAGCGCGTGGGCCCATAGGAATGTTGCGCGGTGAAGAGATATCAGCGACTGACTGATGCCGCTGACGCTGCTAGCGAGTCAAGACAACGTGACTACGTTTCGGCTGGTGATGCACGCACCGTGATTGGCTGATATAGAGCCGGCGCTGCGGCAACCGTAGAACACCATCGCCGCGCATGGCGGCGAGGGTGCCGAAACGCCGGCTCGCTATCATCGGATCACGATGCGTGCATCCCAAGCCGAAACGCTTAGAATAGGGGGACCCAAGGCTTGGGGCCCCCAAGGAAATAGCGTGCGGCGGCGCAACGTGCTAGCCGAGTGGCGTGTTTTAGAATAGGGGTTTTCCCGACGCAGCGGAACCAGGCTTGCGTTCGTCGATTGCAGCGCCACGACGGTAAACCAAGGAAAAGCATTTAAATATATAAAAGCTAACAACGCTAATTTATTCATCAGAAGTATTATTATTGTGCGAAACCTATCTTAAAACTACCAGTTATATAAACTGTTTTCGTCAGACAAGCCGAAATCGGCCAATTGTCAATCCAGGCCGAGGCTGGG
The DNA here is from genome assembly GCF_055883805.1 of Amblyomma maculatum. Classification (NCBI taxonomy): domain Eukaryota; kingdom Metazoa; phylum Arthropoda; class Arachnida; order Ixodida; family Ixodidae; genus Amblyomma; species Amblyomma maculatum. The sequence goes on from NW_028146738.1 coordinate 14,828,746, forward strand.
AAACCTCATTTGAACCTTCCGCGCTTTCCGCCGTCTGGTCCCAATGGCAACCAAAGGAGGCGAACTCGCTGAGCCTAGCAGCTCGGTAAATCCGGAAGCAACCAGAAAATACTAAAAGTTCGTAGTGCGGGCATCATGAGACATAGCATAAGCTTCGTTGGCCTTTCGTTTGCCATGAACGCGTGACACCATGGAGCGGTGACGACGAATGTGTGCCGAGGCGAGCGGCCGCCGCATGGCCGAACGCCGCCAAGCTGCCGTAACCCAAGCGACCCAACGGCGGCTTGGGGCGAACGCTATTTCCGAAAAATAGGGGCCGCCTCTAGCGTTAACCCAAGACCCCAAGCGTGGCTTACGTTCTGCGCATGCGCATTTCGACGCCCCAAGCTCTTTGGGGGCCCCAAAGCTTGGGGCCCCCTATTCTAAAACTCTCTATCTTCTTTTCTCCGACCACAAAGCTTTTCATGACAGCCAAGAACGGTTAGTGGAGTGTTTCTTGAAGGAATACGTGTGAGAAATGAAAAACAAAGTTGTCTGTAATTGTACATACGTGTCTTGCTCGAAATCTTTGCCTCAATCTATCGAAAAGGTAAAACTGTTGATGAGCTGCGCTCAAATTTCGCATTAGAAAGTAACGTAATCGTCGGAAATTTTTTTTTCTTTTTCCAAACAGCTTTGCTACTGATAGCTGCCCTCACTGTGAAGGGAGTCTAGCCTGTTGTCAGCGCATTGCCGCAGGGGGCAAAGCCCGGTGCACACTTGCTTGCTGCTTTATCTGTCGCCTCCCATTCAGCGCCTAGTCAGTCTTCAAACGAAGCGCCGCCACCCAAAGCTCTCGTGTGTGCAGGCTGAGGTGCGCCCCGGCTAACAACGTTCCAGCTACAGCCTTCTAGAACACTGTAGCCCGATGAATGAAACATGTTCCCGGCCTATATAGTACGAGTAGTGGCTTTCGTTGCTTCTTTTTTAGTTTGTTTAGCAACATAGTCATGGTGTTTGCATGTGTTTGGCACAAGGCAGAAAAAGGGACCGGACGCCATCTGAAAGCAGTCATCTCGCTCACACAACAACACGGGAAATCCGCGGAAGACAGAAGGTCTCTTTCCCTCCACAGAAATGGCTAAGCAGAATCAGGTGTACAAAAAGCAGTGCTGTCATAATTTCAACCTGCCAGCTAGAGATCCAAGGAAATACCATGACTACGCGAAATTGGATTTAATTTCGCCTACGCTGTCTGCTTTATTGAGTCAGTCTTAGAGTGAGTGTGAGGCGCTAAAGGGTAGCGTTCGAGATATCACGCAAACCCTCGAAGCTTTCTTCTCGAAGTCTTCCTTTTCTTCAGACTTGGTAGACCTTTTAACAGTATGCAAGACAGGTGCTCTCTGGTGCGACTCTAGCCTTGGCAGCATGCATAAAGGTACTTCATCTCCTCGGGTCATCTATACAAGATTTTATAAAGGGCTGAAGGGTGCTGCTATATTGGGGAGCTGGGCTGCTCTCGATGCACAGGAAAGTGTTCACTTCCCCCCTTAGCAGCCCAGTCAAACCGGTTTCTCCAATGGTCGTCAAGAAATTATAGGGACACTTATTAAAACGATCTCATAAAGTCGTAAGCTAAAATTACAGCCCGTTTTAGCCAAACCCAACGAGCAGCGGGTCGCATTCAAGGTCCAAACGTCCTGGAGGGCTGGACTTCGATGTCACCCTCTCATCTCAATAGGTAAGAAACACTCCACGGCGGGTCGGGCCCAGCCCGTGCGGACTTCAATCACCGAGTGTGAAGAGACGCTTTGTAGCTTTCCTCGATATAAACCCTACTTTGTGTCAGTTAAAAATTTCAGTTTAGTGGTTGCGTTATTTCTGCAGCGTTGAACCAGCATCACTTTTTCGTTTTATATCGTGACGTATCAAACACAGGAAACTATGCTTTGGATAAGAAGCCGTTGAAAGCCGACATAAACATATGGTCCACCCCCCTACACTGAAGCTGATCTTGGCAAAGTAATGGCAAAGTAAGAACACTGGCACGCTGACTTGTGTGGGATATTTAAATTCCTTAAGTTATCGGATAAGGTGACCGAGGTCTCAATTGCTAACACAAGTGGTGAATTCCATCTTAATGCAGGATGCTTTGTATTCTTTTCTGCTAAGTTTGGACGCGAACTTCTAGATTGTCGTTTCACTGAATCGAGGCGCACTTCTCGGTTCTGCGGCTGTAGCGACAATATAGGTGCCCAGCGCCCCCCCCCCCCCCCCCCCCTCGCCAGTGCGTCTATACTCCTGCGTGCAGCTTTTAAAGTGTGCTGTTTGTGCAATATCCAATTTGTTCCATGTAGCTTTTGGCACAGGACAACGGTGTACAGTAAACGAAGGCCCTCTCCCTCGGGACGAACCTGCCTACGTGCTTGATGCTAAATCCCTGCTTATGCTTACCCTGCCCCACATTGCACACACCAGCCAGTTTTTTTGGTGCAGTGATGACTATCAGGACGTCACCTTTCTGAGCCACGTTTTTTAAGCGGTGGGAGATTTGATAGTAATATGAAATGGCAACGGGTCTTGTACTTAGCGCTTCTTCAGCTCAGCGGGGCTCCTCTACAATAGCATCATTAGCAAGGTCCTTTAAAACAGGGTGACCACCTCACAGGGCAATCCTGCACTAATCGTTTACATTGAAACATCCATGCTATGTGTCATTTTATGTAGACAGGATTTGTCAAGAGCGGCATGCAGGTAGGTTTTAGCAAATACCCTTCGAAGCTTAGAAGGAGCATGACTGGTGGTTTAAAATACCTTCTTTTTTAGCGAGGCTAATACCACCAGCACACTTTGATTTTTCGAACAGCAACAACTGTATTTAAGAACTAACTGTAAGCACCCTTGTGCTGGCACCTCATAACTGAAGCCAACAGGAAAGTGCATTCGGCAAAGATTCATAGAACCCGGTTCGGCATTATCATACACCCGTCATGCGTGGGTCTGTCATAACAAACGGCCTTACAATCGTCGGGCATTACCATGAATGAAACTTATTCTGACTACAGAACGGTGTTAAAATCAAATAAATGATATTAAAGAACCTTACTCCGGTACATGACTTCAACAGGTTAACACGAAATGCTAACACACCCTTTGGATATTGAAAATGAAACAACTCTTTTGTGAAATTGTGCTCGGTGCTCACACGCTATTACTTCACCAATGATATTAAAACCCATCTAAAAAGAACTATCTTAAGAACATAGATAAACTAAAAGTTAATGTTATAGAAGAAAAACAATGCATTGTAATTACGTGCCGCACATATTAATGCACGATATGATTGTGCTAATTCGCAACAAAGAAAAAAATGATAAAAGAAATACGAAAATTCTGCTTGTTTCTGCAAACACATGACAAAGATTGAACCGGGCCCTTGAACTGCGGTTTATTTTATTGGAGCTCTTATCAGCACAAATTCATTGCTGTTTGCTTATTTTCCTTTGGTTTTGTTGCGAATTGTGATTTACACTTTTTATGAAAATTTTATGTAAAATCTTGCTAACCAGATAGTCACGAAACACTGTCAAGAAACACTCCTCATGCGTCGACTACTCATGGAAGCTACTCTGAAGAAGAAAAAAATAATAAACGTGTGGCAGGGTCGCAGCAGACCACCCCACCTCGGTCTTTTGTGTTCAACATTTCTACTGCGCGTCCAATCTCTTTTGGACGCACTTTTTTTTTTCTGGACCTGATTTTGCTTGAATGGCAAAGAAACGTTAGCAGTTAGAAACGGCCGTCCTGTGTATTGCGCTGGTCCCATCGTGTTCTGTGAGGCTGGAAACAGCGACATCGCTCTCGGTGACTCCCTGCAGCTCTATAGTGTTGTTTTTAGACTTTTCTTCACCACGAGCGCCTGGGAATTTTGTGGCTTTCGTTCCTGCTTCTTTTAGCTGCTACGCCTGTGCCCCGTTCCATTACATCTGTTTTCTATACAACACATGCTCAGTGGAGGAGAAAGTGTGTGGTCACTCGTGCATTTCGTGTTTCCGCGTGCTTTTTCTTACCACAGAAACTATGCCTTTGGTGGCAGGTTTGCCCTCGCCCCTCAAACTCTGTATCTTTCCCTCCCTCACCTCACCTCCTCTGCCTTCTCTCACCCTCGCCCTCCCGAATTTTTCAGCGCCGATTCTTCCTCGCCCTCACCTCATTGAACCAAATCCTCACTAGTTGAGGGTGAGGACGCCCTCATGAGGGTTCACCCTCGTGAGAATGCTCGTGTCGGTTGTCAGCATAAAAAGACGCACGCGTTTGTGTGACTGCTCCTCACCTTGTGATGCCCAGTAATAGCTGCTATCGCGCTATTTGTGCCAGTGCATATCCTCCCATACCCAGTAGCTGGCCCGCCGGCACCAAATGAGTTCCATTCCTCCAGCCGAAGGCGGTTGACGTACGGCGAATGGCGCAAGATGCAGCACTATAGAATTAGGGTGCCTCGATGCGCGCCCGCTCTCAGCGCATCGAGGCACCCTAACTAGAATTGAGCGCGAGCGCCATCTGGAGCGAAAGGCGCTAGTGTCGACCTAGGGGAGCAAGTGGGATCACGTGACTCCTCTTACTGCTGCTGAAGCAGACGCTCGACTGAATTTTGGCGTTTTAAAAGCTAATAGTCGCGTTTATTTCTATAGTTTGGGTTTATAAAGAGTTCCAGCCTCGCACTTTTTGATCTTGCATCATTACTGAGGCTGCTGAAGTTTATTTAGGCTGTTGGTACGGTCTGTTACTGCTCTGTACCCGGACGTAAGCGAGGGAACCCGGCGCAGCTCCCATTGCTACCCGAAACATATATAAGCTCACAGAATCTTCCTTAATCAAGATTTGAATGGGCAAAGAAGGGAGTAATCCTTCCCATGATGTGCGCAGTAGATATTTCAGCGAGCAAGATTTCGTCTATGGAATTGGCCCTAAACAGTTCGGCGAACGGGAGAAGAAATGGCGCGCGCGTTTTAATTTGCACTTATCACTTGTGAAGCTAACGATACTATTGCTGCAAGGATGGAAAAGATCCTGGCTTCTGCATGGAACAGTACGCTCCCAAAGAAAGGAAGGATCGTGTGAAAGCCAGGGTCTCAAATTATTCTAAATGAACGCGTTGACACGGAAATTCCACTGTGAACTAGAAGACTCTGCCACCTCGGGCAGCGGTGAGCATTGTGAGAAATGACAGTCTGTGAATAAACGAAAGATAATGCATTGCACGCATGTTGTGATGTGCTGATCGAGGTATTCGTAAAAAAAAAAGAAAAAAAAACTACTGCGCGCGGGGAAACCAAATATCAGCTCTACACAGTGCCACTGCCGGTAGTCAGTGAGCAGGAATTCGCTGTGTGGAATGCACGTCTTCACACTTGCTATAAAAATTAATCAACGTCATCCCCACAGTCAAAGTTGTCGGCTCTACTCCACCAGATGTGTAACAGTTGTGACACAGAAACAACTACTGTGGCCGCTGAGCGAGAGCACTGAGACAGCTGAACCAGCGAACGAGGGCACCAGGAACGGGGCCCACACTTCAACGTCGTCTACTTCGTCCCATTTCGCTCCTTCTTCTTCTAGCTCTACACGGGTCAATACGTTCTATATTTATATTAAAAGTTCTTCGCAAGTGGAAACAGCTACCAGTTCCTGGCGTACAGCTTCAGGGTTGGGAGATCAACCATATCACAGCTGGTTCGTGAAGTGTGCATTGCTATATGAAAGGTGCTCAAACCAATGGTGCTGAGGCGGCCAGATCATAGACAACTGAAGATTATTGCCGATGGATTTATGTGGAAGTGGAATTTTCCAAACTGTGTTGGTGATATCGATGGGAAACCTATTCATTTGGATGCAACGCCAAATTCTGGCTCTGTGTATTTCAACTATAAGCGCAGCTTTAGCGTCAACCTCATGGCATCCTGCGATGCTGGCTACAGATTCACAAGTGTTTATATAGGGGTATTTGGCAGCGAAAGCGGCGGTGGTGTTTTTTCAGCGTGCGCGCTTGGCGAAATCGTTGAAAACGTACCCCAAGCTGCCTTGTCCAATGATGGCGCTGAGCTCCCGTTTGTAATGGTAGCAGAAGACGCATTTCCCTTAAAACATAACCTAATGAAGGCTGGTGTCCAACCACTAAACACACTGAAAAGGGTGCACAACTTCGAGCACGGCGGTGCGTCGAAAATGTTTCCGGAATTTTGTGTGCACGTTGGAGGGAGTCTGAGAATGCGGTTGCAGTCTCAGCTGCTTGCTGTTGTCTGCACAATTACCTGATGCAGGAAGGGAGGCAGCCAGCTGGCTATTGTCTACCGCAGTTTGGAAATACTACGAACAGTGCAGGTGCAGTCATCCCAGGAGAAACAGCACTGAACCCATGCCACAAATAACTATACAAGGCTCTAATGATTATTCCAAGAAAGCGTCGGAGACTGCTTTGGTGCTTATTTTCATGGGCAGCGTTCCGTGAGCTGGCAATGGGTTTAAATGCAAGTTGAGCCGCTTTTTTTTTTTTTTTCTGTGGCATCCAGTTCAAGCGACATATGCCTTGACAACATCGTGATTTGCCTTAATTGTGCGCTGTACTTTTGCTATGACTGTATTGCATAAGTGTTGATGCATCACTAATAATGATGTAGATGTTTTGCGAACGCAAGCGTCGTTTTGATAAGGATTACTTCGGTCGCAAAGGAAATTTGCACTGCATAAAATTTTTGTAACAAGATTGCTCGGTAATTTACGTGAAATAATAATAAACAGAAAATTTTCACTTCAATTATTTTCTCGATCTTATGAACCTGAGGGGCACTGTGTACAGATCGAGAGGTAGAGTAAACATATGGAACGTTTCTGGGATATGCTAGGAAAAAAGAGCAAAATACAGCACGAAAAGACAATAGCAAAATGAGCAAAATTACAGCACGATGCAAACATAAATCAAGTGATATAACAGCAAACAACATATAACAACATGTAAAGCAGAAAGTAAAGCAAAAGTTGCATCTAGTAGAAGGGCATGAAGTGTTCAACAATTTCACTTTCATACATTATCTGGCGACGAGCTTGATTTTTGTGCTGTCCTCCTACGTTGAAAAAAAAAATAAGACAAATGCACTCATTTAATCCAGGCTCTTATAGGAACTATTACCTATATATGTAAAAAAACAAAAAGAAATCTTCCCAGCATATTGTTTTCAATCTGTCCCACAAGCTGTTTGCACAACACATGGGAAGCATGGCCCAATGAGGATCATGCACACTGCAATAGTTAATTGGGCTGCTGCTGTCGCTCCAGCCATTTAGTGGAGAGGGTGATGCTTGTAGGCGTTATAGTAACTGCACAATTATCTTTTGTAGTGCATATGATCGTCATTGGGCCAAGTTTCCCCTGTTATGGCAGTGCTGCCAACCGCCTCCGAGACGGAGTATATTGCATCACACGGAAGAAAAAAACACATTCCAAAACTTTAGAGCTTCTCCTCCTTTAAACATCTGTATCATTCAGCGGGAATGCTTCCTCAACCAATAGTGTGTGGATTTTGAGTTTTAGATGCTCTTTTGTACGCTCATCCACCTAACCGAGGAGGCCTTTCAAACTAAATGGGAAGTATTCGTCCTCATCTCCTAACACGGCAGTTGTTTTTAGATCATTTAGCCGATAGCGATTCGCTTGGAGCATTGACAACATTAAATCATCCAAGTCGCTCTTCTTGTGCGCTTGTTTTTAGCCGATGCAGCCGTTTCTCCTGAACAGGAAGATGCACTTGCGGCAGACCTACTATCTCCCTCGTTACTTGGCTCTCTTGATGCTTATGGAGGGGGCGACACTTGCATAATATCGTCAGGAAGTGAAGTCTCCTCCTGAGTGCTGTCAACGTAGAACGTGCGGCATAGTCCAACAGATGCAACCTCAAGTGGCTGCAGAGTCAGAGGAACTACAGCTGCAGTTTCGTCTCTTTTCGCCAGGCTGCATTCAGTAATGACAAAAACTCATTAGACGCCCATATTCACACAAACTAAGGGATGATTGAAATTACGAAGAGAACAGTGCAACGCAAATCTGTATCACATAGGGCTGTCTTTAAACTTGCTGTTAACATTGACAAGCCAATGTGCCCAACTGTACAGGCTGGTTTTAGCTTGTCAATATTCCACTCTTGGTCGCCGTTTGTAACCGTACAACTGAGCATAAATGCTAGAAATTTTCTCTTGAATTAATTAGGCTCCGATGAAAAAAAAAATTCTCCGGCACTACATGTGACGGTACATACTGTTTTTTTTTTTTCCTTCAATAAAAACTATAAACTACAGCAGAGCAAGGAACTCGAAATGTGAAGGGATTGGGTTCGAGCGCATGCCTGTCCACCGCAGGCAGTGTGACAGTGGCCTTGCACGCCAGTTTGCGTCCTCACTCTTCCCCAATACTCTGTCGGCAAACGTTGGATGCTGCCGCTCACAAGGGTTCCCCAACATTCGGTCAAAGGAGCAAGGCGGTGCGTGATGCCCGCGGGGAGTTCCCATCTGGCCCGTAGCGGAGGGAGTCTTTTTGTTTCGAGGCGAAGGCCCCATCTCAGTCGGTACATCCTTCTTTTTCGACAACCTCCGTTCGCACGTACTCCTGGCGCGCGGTCCTTCAGTAGCGCCTCTCACGTGAACCACTTTACGAATGTCGAAAAGGGATCTTCGAGACGTTTCGGTGCGGCGACTGAAAAGGTCGTGCAGCTGTCTCTAAACAATGAGTCAAGACAAACTATCCACGGAACGTGTCCCATTAATCCCCCTCCCTTCGGCAGATGCTGTTTTCATTTCCTCTTTTACAGCGGTCTTCTTAAAAACACCAGTGGTCCGCGCCAGCTCGGTTCTACGGTCCGACCACAACCTTGCCAAGCATCGGCATTTTGCTGCAGGGCAACACTGTTGTCAACTTGTTGTCAACGAAGAAAGTCCTACAAATGCCTGGACGCGTCCGACAAAGCACTAAAAATATCTAAAACCAAAACGGAACAGCGGGAGCGGAACAGTTGCTTCAATGTGCTGCCCTCCTGCAGCCCAGCGCTTAACTGCCTGCATTTCTTCGTCAAAATACGCCCGCTGCATCTAAAATTATCAACCCATGCTTAGCAGCAAAATTCCACAGCTACTGAGTAGAAATAAAGCTAATAATTCGCTCTTACCTTAGGTGGTGTAGCACGTTTCCCCGTGTGGCGGTTTCCGCGTGTCGGAGGCAATGGGCCATCTATCCCCGTAATGCCGAAATCCCGTGAAGTAAGCGCCACGCGTGTGTTTCCCCGTGGACGAGCTTGTGCGCGTTTCCTTCTTCTTTCTTTTTGTGAAGGGCGCTGGACCAGGCGACTGGGTTCTGCGAAAAGGGGGAAAATGGCCTTTTCTTCCCCATTCTTTCTTCGAGCGTTGTACAAATAATCTCTATGCTTAAGAAACAGCAAAGCCTTTGATTTTGACAACATTTTTTGCTATGTCGAAAACAGCAGCTGGTGGTTGTTAACCAACTAAGTGCATATAAGTAGTGGTGGTCCATGGCGTGTGAATACTGCAACAGAAGATACGGGAACATATCATGCGGCTACTACAGGTGTCTAATAAGCCTCCCGGCATGTCAAATTTCAACACGCTTTGTTTTTGTTTGTTTTTTAGAGAGAGTGCAACTGGATAAAAAGCAAAATAGCAAAGCCCAAGGTTTTTGTCTAATCTTTACGGCACTGTCCGCTGCAATGAATAGAAGCTATCTTGAGGCCAAGTTAAGAGGTTTCTTTTTTGTTTCGAAAAGCGCCAAATGCACCTTGGCAGAAACAAAGCAAAAGGCAGCGTTAATTTTTTTTTTTTTTTTATCCACAGGAACACATTGGAAGGCTATAAGTGACAGCTTCGAAGATCTTTGAGCAAACTAAAAATTGCAGCTGAACTTCACCTAATTCTGTGCCCAGATTTGGCTCTTTTCAGGAAAAAGAAATGCGTTCTTAGTAGGGTCTTTCTATTTTTTTCCTTGCTTTTCTTCGCGCTTTAAAATTACAGACAACTCGCTTTGCGAACACTTTTGCTTGGGAACAAAACTGTGTATCTTAGGAAATGACAATTATATACGAATCGCATATTTGACGATTCACATTCCTTGAACATTGGATTAAAGCGCTTGTTGAAAAGTAGCTACCGCTTTCTTGAGTGTGACATGGACACCAGGCCATCATACAGCCGCACCAATGGGCGCTGCAGGCTCTCCTCCGCGAGCGCTCTACGGCCGCATGATCGAAAACAAACCAAGGCTAACAAAAGGCAAAAAAGAGTAGCACGCCCTCCTTACCCTCCCTCCTTCTCTCCCCACCCATCCTCTTTCAACCCTCTCCAATGTTCCAAGAAGTGAGGAGGGGTGCCTTGTCAAGAGAGGTTGTCCGCAGTGGGAGAAGGACAAAAGGATTCTAAAAGCGGGGGGACTCGAAGTCGGGGGAGAAAGTGACAGTGACCTGGGTTTCGACACTTTCTTTTTCGTGCACACCCCGCGTCAACCAGGAACATCCATAAGAATCCATGCTTTCTTCACGTCCGCTGCGCCACTTCCAGACTTTACGTACACCTTTCGTAGTCGGAGGAACCTCTGTCCGAGATAGTTCCAGCGGTGCTGTGACACTGCCGCTGCATTGAGCATAGAAAAAGAACGTGTTTACACAATACAAACAACACATTGCACACGCTTAAAACGGCGTACGCCTAAAGGAAGCTGGCTGCTGCCGTATTTCTAGCCGAGCATGATGTTTATATCTACACCGACGTAGAAGTGAGCTATATGAACGTTAATTACGGCCTGCCAGTTGGGCAGGGTAAAACCCTTCTATCTGGAAAGTAGCGAAACTCTCCTCCCTTCGGCTGCTTTCCTCCTCAATTCTCCTCTGATTTCACTCTCCCACCGGCGGGAGCGCTGCGCACGGCACGCTGAACCTGCCTGCGCTCGAGGGGCGCCGCGGAAGGGTCAATGACAGTGAATGGCGGGGGCTTTTTGCGCTGCCCTTTAAAGCGTTCTTTTAAATCTGCTTTGCACAGGTAACTACTAATCGATTTGAAAATGTTATGTTTTGTTTTAGCGGCACATATTGTTCGCAATAACAAAGAAGGAAGGAGAAGACATGCTCAAAACGGCAAGAAATGTTTGCACTCAGCATCGCGCTCGGGTACTCTGAAGAATCAAGAACGGGAAATAAACTGAGCAGGCAATTATGGTGTCATCTGTGTTGGGTGACAGATAGATGACCCTGAATGAGAGCCAATGGCCCCTTCAGAAATCTTCTGCATCTTTGCGCGTGAGCGGCAAACCGGCGAATTCTAACATCGATCGCTTCTGGCTAACCTATAAGCAAAAGCGCCGATTGTTGTATGCTTTCATTTTCAAATCACATCTTTAAGAAAACGATGAAGCAGTGTTCCTACAGCTGCTAACCAGAGGCAGTGTAGGTGAAAAAAGTAGCTTTTATTTCTTCGCAAAATAAATTGATCGGCAAAGTGACTCAGGCAAAATAGGGTCTTATTTTATTGTCACAATACTGGTTTGCTTTAAAGGTCGTATGATGTGGCACATACAAAATACACAGTTCCAAATACAGAAGAAATGTAGCGATAAACACTGTTGCACATTGGAACCAAGTAGCATCTTTGATTGTACTGACAAGCACTGGTCGCTTTGAAGAGGGTCCTAAGACTGGCGCAGGCACATTAATTGAAAACACACATTTTCAAATAAAAATAAATGCACAGAAAAACACTGTTAGACAATTGGAAGATGCTGAGAAACCTTGACGAAATGAAAAGATATGAAAACGAAGTGCAAACAAATAATTTTCGTAGAAACATTTTTCACACACGCTACAATCCAATTTTAATTTCGATGATTATAAGCTTCAGATATGCACGAGAATATCTTTAAAAAATGCAAGCAGTTACCAGAAATTTTTAACAATTTACAGATTCATTCAGGCGACAGGTAAAATATTAATTGTATGCAGATTTTCAAACCACAACTTTCACAAATGTTTCAAATTAATGAAACATGAAATTACGAATGTATATTGTCACCGAAACTGAGCTGCAGCGACCCGCATGCCTACGCCTTTGCTACCGCATTTACTACTATTCACTGGAGATATTTTGGAGGCTTCATCTCGGACAAAAATCTGGATCCGTACTTTCACGAAAACACTCACAATCTCTTTTACAACATCGTGGCAGGCTGGGAAGCAAGATACCAATGAAATGCTATCTTTTATCCGGGCCTGCAGTTGTGCAGTACTGATTGAATTTTTGAGGAGACCCTCTCTCTTACTGCGGAAAAAGTTCTCAGGAATTTTTACAGTTTCGATTACGGCTGGCGATGGGTTCGTCAGTGACATATGAGACTGTGAAAAGTTCTTCAACTCAATTAACCTTGCCGGTGCCGTGTTGGTAATCAGCGAAGCGCGGCAGTTGTTCTGTTCTACTATTTTATGTTCTGTTTCTGTTCTACTTGAACACTGAAACGCGCAGCAGCACGGCATCGCGTGCTCGAAACTGCACGCGCGCAAGCCACAGGAATGGTACGACGAGGCAGTTTAATGGCGGCAGCGAGAAAATAAAAAACAAGCAAAACAAGATTTTGCGCGCGCTGATGACGTGTTTGTCACGTCAGGGGGCCCGGCAGCAAACGACAAACCAGAAAACCCGCCCTCACTCTCTCTTTGGAGAGGGGAGCGTAGAGGAGCGAAGAGGAAAGCGCTGGGAGAGGGAAACGGCGGCAAAGATCTTACAATTTCGCTACTTTCCAGAGATAGAGGGGCTTTAGGGCAGGGTGGTGACAGAATCAAAAGAGGGCAATGGCTGATTATGTGTTACAAAGTGATAGCATAGTCCGTCCTCATGCATAGACACTCCTGCAGACTCATAGTACGAACCGTTCCCATAGACAGCCTTGAATGTGTTGGTTTACGGTTCGACTCTACACCGACGGTTGTCACATGTTGCGAATATCACTTCTGGGCTACATCTCATGCTGATTTAAACCAAACCAATGACGCACTCGTGCGAGATTTCGGGAGCCCACCTCTGTACCAGAAATCGCCGCTTCACAGAGTGTGATAGCGACACAGCAACAACGCCCTGAAAACACCTTGGCAGGGTCCTTATCCCACAACATAAAAGCCTTATTGCAGACACATCGGTAATTAATGGCACGCCGGTATATCCGATGGGCTGCGAAAATGCACTGCAACAAACGGGCAGCCCATTACCGTCAACATTATCAACACGACAAGGCATTCGATCGTTGACAGTTTGTCCACAAATTAAAAATCGAAGATCACTTACTGGTTTGATTCAGTGCACAGGCTATTTACAACCATGCATCATTTTGCAGTTGCTTGTCACGGTGCGACTTCAGCCGCTGATCATAAAGAACCGGCCTCTGCCGTACTTCTTCGATGAGCAGCTCATCATTGCACAGCGAAGACACTTCTGCACTGCACAGTGTACGTCAAGTTGTGGACAGAATCACTGACACAAGACGAACACTGGCAAACGAAACAATCTAGCAGTGTTGAAACGTCGAATGGTATCCGTATGCGCGCGAAGTCTGGGAGGACCGGAAGCCTCATGACCGGAAAGGGAAAACCGAAACGACTGTGCTCATTGGTCGCGCGGTAACAGACGCATATGTAATAAGTCCAGCCCACTTATAACGAACTTGATCGTCACGCGGCATTTGTTCGTTGTATACAAAGTTCGTAGTGGACCACCTATAATACGGGCAAAAAGAGCAAGCGAGACGAAAGTTAACTTTATTTTTGAAAAAAGTCCGTGATGCATGTCTGCTTCTTCAAAGCTGATCGCATCACTGCCGTTTCTAATTTTTCCAGCACGGTAATATAATCATCGCCAAGGCATCTGCTGCGCACGAGTTCCTTAAGCGACGCGATGTAACCGATCACGGTTGAAGCGTTCACAGCGACCGGCGGTAGAGCAGCATCCTCGTCATCGTCCTCGTCGGCCTCTGGGCAGTCAGGAAGGGCTCGCACTTCACGCACAATAGCTTCGTCAGTGCATGGCTCCGCAATGTCGGCGTCGGCATCAGCAGAAACGAAATCGTCCCAGGCAACGTCAGGTCTGGCCATCTGCGTGTCAACGACGCGTTGCCACAAGTCCTTGTGCGACCGGCCTTCCGGTGGATGATCTATGGCGTCCTCGGTGCCTGGGCCCATAAAACCCGCCTTGCGGAAGCAATTTGCTATGCACTATCTATGCACTCCGCGGTGAGTTCCATCCACGCCGCTTTCAACATCTCCACGGCGGCAAGCAAGCTGATGCGAACTGGCATGGCAGCATCAATCGCGATCAACAGGCGTTGGATGACGCGCCGCCGGTAGCACACCTTGAACGCATGAATGATGCCCATATCCAGCGGCTGAATTTTGCCGGTTGCATTGGGAAGCAAGAAGAGCACTGTCACCGCACTCAAGGAAGGCTGCACATGGTGCGCCGCACAGTTATCCAGCACGAGCAGGACCTTCCTGTTTTTTCGTGCCATGTCGCGGTCGAACTCGACAAGCCACTCGGCAAATAAGTCACGACTCATCCAGGCTTTTGTATTGCTCCTGTAGCGTACGGGCACGTAGCTTCCAAAGCATCGCGGCTTACGTGACTTGCCAATGACAAAAGGCAGCCGCCGGTCACTGCCGTCCATATTGACACACAGAAGAACGGTTATGCGCAACTTGCTGTTCTCCCCTCCTGCGCACTTGTCACCCCTCAAGGCATGCGTTTTAGATGACAACATCTGATAAAAAAACGCAGTCTCGTCGGAATTGTAAACGTCCCGTGGAGCATAGCTCGTGATTGTTGGGAGGTTGTCGGAAAGCCACGCATCGACGTCCTCGTTGTTCACAGACGCGGCCTCGCCGACGACCGCCTTGAAAACAATTCCGTGGCGAGCCTTAAACCGGTAGAGTCATCCACTGCCTGGGCTGAAATCGGGAAAGTCCAAAAGGGAGGCGAAGTCTTTAGCCTTGGAGAGCATCAGCGGTCCACTGATCGGAAAGTTACGAGACCGGGCGTCAGCGAACCACTTCAGCAGTGCGTCCTCAACGTCCGCGTAGGTCGCCTTCCGAAGGCGATTTCTAGTCGTCGGGTCGGCATTCACGGTAGCACCAAGAATCTTTTCCTTGCCCTTAGCATAGGCTGAAATGGTCGATTTCGACAGTCCGTGCTTCTTGACCAGTTCGCAGTTTTTTTCACCTTGAGCAAGTTCATTAACAATGGCCATCTTCGTTGCGATGTCGACAGCTTTCCTTTTAGCACCTGAAGAGGTCGGCTTACAGTCCTCCATCGCACCAGGCGCAAGTCAAGCCCTTGGGCTCACGCGTTGAAGCAGCCTTCAATTCCCCGATCTGGGAAAGGCACGGATGCGGCAACGATGTCAACGCAGTGCCATCGCACAGAAAGAATCGACGGCGCAATGCGCTCAGCGCGGGGTTACGGGGTGGCAACGGAGCAACAAATGGAGAACCGGTTTGAGCCGGTAGAGCAGGGGCCAGATCCCGCGACGGTTCCGTTCGGGAACTGGTTCCTTTCGCCGCTCCAAATTGGTTGCTGCGTCACGTCCGGCGTGACCCCCAAAACTTCCGGAGGCGGCTCCACGTTTTTCGCCTACGTCACGGAGCGGCACGGGGCGGGGCCACCGCTCCGAAAGGAACCTTTTTGCCGGCCGGCGCAGGAACCGCGACGAGTTGATCTGCTTCGAGATGGAACCGCTCTGCGCTCGCTGTGGCGCCTCATGGCCGTAGTCGAGCGATGGCGCGCGCCGCGCAGCTGCTTGAGTACGGCCGTGGTATCCTTTTTTTCTTTGTGTGTGTGTTTTTTTTTTTGGTCAGCGCTTTGCGGGTTTAGTAAACTGACGCAGTAAAAAAAAGAAAAAAAGAAAAACGAGACAACGCCAACAACGCCTTCTACATGTCTCAGGAGGTTTTGCGGCAACACTGGCTAAGGCTGCGTGCCGATCGCGAAGCGAAGTGGGGACGAAGGGGTATGCCGGGCTGCCGTCAGAAGCAAAGGTGCTCTACGCGCTTCGATCGCTACTTTACGATCGGGAGCTCTCGGCCAACAGCAGTGCGACCATTTGAATCCGGCAGTCGTAGAGACAAATAATTCGCGTCCGTAAGTGCGGGCTGAGTTTTCCCTCCTTCTACATCAGCGGAAGGGGAGCAGACGGTGGCTGACTGGGTTGAGTGCAGTCGGAATCCATGTGTCATCGGCTGCGTCCTACATTGACAGCTATTCACTGAAAGGTCGCGCATACTCACGACGCTTGAGCGGCCGATAAGGCTACGGACGCTGCCCCGCTACATAGGCAGGCGCGGACGCGCCGGCGCGGTGCCGGTATCAAGCAGCTCGTTCGTACTCGCAACGGCGGCAGCAACTCCTCCGTCAAAGAGCTAGCGTGATTCGGACTGCATACTACGGGCGTTTTAGACATCGTTATTAGGATATTTGCCACTCTGTGCGAAAGGCAGAACTTACAAAAACTTCACAGCGAGCGAGAAAGCAGACGACGACGCCGCGCGCGCAACACTATCTAGCGGCGAAGAAAGGTACTCATGAGCCAAGATAATTGCTTGGCAGTTGTTAACAGGATGCTTCTAAGAATATTTCAGTCTATTATTCACTAGTTTGCATTACTATGTAATTATTAGATTTATTTCGTGCTTAACACCACTTTGGTACAAGTATTTGGTACCAGAAAAAGCCACATGCATGGCCACATGCTCGTGATGGACACGCCTACAATCTGGGGCCATCGCTAATTGGCCGCTGTCTTTCCCGTCTTCGCCGTGAGGTGGCACCCGCTGCCTTGCTGACGTCAAATTGACGTCATCTTGAAAGATAACGGTTCCCGAAAGGAACCTCCGCTGGATACGGCCCCAGGCGCCTGACTTTCCGGATTGGCCGACGCAGATCACGTGGATGCATCACAGCTACGCGGGCGGCGCCACTTTCTCTTTCGTCACCGCGCGCGCGCGCTTTATCGTTTTCATTTTTCAACGCGCGCTTTTTCTTTTTTTACTTTATTTTACCCTCAAAGGAGCGCCGGGGGACGCTTTGTGCGCTCTGTGTTCGGGTCGTGTCAGGGGAACACAAAGTGCGCGAAATTCGCCTGCCGCGGGTTCGCAGTCGAGCGAAACCGAGTGTTGAGGCCACAACAGTTCGTTCTATGTGAGACACTGTGCCATTGCCCCAATATATATTTTGACGGTAGCACCGCCCTCGTTCGTACTAAGAGAGCGTTCGTTATATCTGCGGCTGTTATAAGTGGGCTGGACTAGTGCGTCTCCTCTTCTTTTTAGTTCTTTCAGTCCTCTTGCCCACCCCTATTTTTCTTTTCTTGTTTTCGTTGTTTGTCGTCATTTACCAGTGCCCCCTTTCGCGCTCGTGCACCCGTTTACTCGCAACCACTGTGATGTGCCCGCTTTTCTGTGGTACGGCCGATCGTCACCCCCCACTCCCCATCCTAGAAAAACAAAAACAAAAGAAACAACTCTCAGATTCTTCCTCTTGCGACGTTTTTCCTTTCTATTTTTTCGTCTCCTCTTCTTATTAGTTCTTTCAGTCCTCTTGCCCACCCCTATTTTTCTTTTCTTATTTTCGTTGTTTGTCGTCTTTGACCAATGCCCCCTTTTGCGCTCGTGCACCCGTTTACTCACAACCACTGTGATCTGGCCGCTTTTCTGTGGTACGGCCGATCGTCACCCCCCACTCCCCCTCCTAGAAAAACAAAAGAAACAACTCTCAGATTCTTCCTCTTGCGACGTTTCTCCTTTCTTTCTTTTTTTTTTTCTTATTTGGTTTTTAGTTGCGCTTTTCCCTGCGTCTGGCGTATTCCTATTCGTCTAAAGAAATATAAATATAAGCCCATTTCGCTTCTCGGAATGCCGCCGCCGCAGCGCGGTCTTTTGCCGCTTGTCGACCATGCAGGCATCTCATCGTTTTCAGGGCTAAGGGAGCCTGCGCTGGAGTTTTCCGCGTACCGCCAGCGCCGCCTAGAGGCAGTCGCACCAGTATCTCGGTAGGACGGCTTAGACTGCTGCGGCTGGAGGCGCATAAGAGCGGCTAATTTATCGCGAAACCAGACATACTGTTACGTTTAGAAGCTCTCGGTTGCGACACAAAGATTGCTTTGTATTCTATATTCCACCGCAGCCGTACAAAACACAGTGGCGGTAGAACTCAGCTGGATTCAGGAGGCTGGATGAGTACGGAGGATGAGCTTCTCGTTTAACGCTACTTATTGCGCTTCATGACGTGGCTTCGCCTGCCGTAGCTTACATATGGAGATCTATATATTCGCTTTCATCATTTACGCAGTCTGATGAGAACGTGTCGTGAAGGGCGCCTTTCATAGTGGGCGTGAGCTTGAGGTTTACGCGCGGGTATCGGATCGTTGAGCGTTACTCGTGCACTTGAGGGGGGCCGTTACAAAGTGGACGGCAACTCAAAGTCAATAAAGGACAAAAGTAAGTGGAACCCTGGTGTGCATATTGTGATCATCTATAGATGAAAACCCCAGAGAGTTAACGACCTAACCGAATACGCAGTATTTTGTAGGAAGCGCAGAGTCAGGTAATGTCCTGACCGGCATGCTTTCAGACTTCTTCCTGATTTAAACTATCGCAAATGCATATTGACCCTCCAATAATTTCCCGATGGGTAATTAAAGTAGCCGTGCTGGAAAAGAACTCCAAAATTAGAGAACTAATTCATTCGTTGTTTGCTTCAAATAAAAAATGTATTCCTTCATGAGCCCAGAAAGCGCTTTTTGCGTTTAAGTTGGATATTTTAGTTTGGTGGCTGACGCATCGCTGAAAACATTCGTTCCATATATTTGGTATAGCACATGTACAAATATTCAGGTAGATATTCTTCATGTTCAATCCAGAACAACTTACCTATTGTAAATATCCCGCTGTACGACCTATCTGCTTCACGATTATTGATTGTTGTATAGCACGTATGCTGCGAACTCACCGTGATTGCTTGAGTCTTTTATTTGGCCACGAAATAGGTACGAAATAGACAGGCCGATAGTCGCAGTCGGCGCACAGAGTGGCTGAAGTGGATGGAGGGGCGGAGAGGGGAGGGGTACGTCAATGTAATCACACACATCACACCGTGAAATGGTGCCTGCTGTAATTTTCATACTGTGTAAGGAACAAAGCATATATCAACTTTTTTTTCAAGCTCGCACTGATTTTCTTTTTTGCATTGACCATCATCGATACATACACCATTATTCGATGTAGTTCATTCCTGACTCTTAGGATAAAGAGCGCGAGTTTAGACTAAGGAAATTTAAGGTATGGCAACTCTCCTACACGCTCTCACATTTTAGGGCATCGATAATTTCCGCCCAACATTGATCAACGGAACAATTGTGGACACTTAACTATTTACAGTCGTAGCAGTGTTAGACTTTACATCTGTGTTTCGCAGCGAATCTCGGTGTTATTCGCTTCGAAGAATGAACAAAATACACTTAAAATCACCAATTGCTAGTCGCTCGCTGTCGTAAACAGGCAAGTGTCGAAACGCTACTGCAGGCCTTTGTTTATCTATAGATGCGTTCAACAGCATCACCTATTATATTTCGCGACACACGAGGCACTTTTTTGGTCGACAAATTTTGCCATCATGAAGCTGTTGAATCATAACTGTTCCTCAAAAGGGCAGTATGTAAGTACAGCACGAGTTCAATAACGCGCACAGTATTTCCAAATCCTACCGAATATTAATTTAGCAGGGAGGTCGTTTAATATCGCTGTGATGTATTTACCCGCTACTGGCGACGCTTCAACGCAGGTGAATCTGAATTGCTAGAAAAACGCACGTAATTCACAGTGCAGGGACGCTCCACTCTGCAAGCGCCCCATACAATAAAAAAATTGGAAGGTTTCAACGCTGCTGAACCGACTGTTGAGCGAAAGCATTAGCTGCGGGTGACCGCGAGCGTTCTTCTTCTTCTTCTTCTTTCACACACACGGACACGGCACACAGCGACGAGCGGTTAGACCTGGCGTAGTATTGCTTTCGCAATAAAAACAAAATAAAATGAGGAGGGTTCAACGCTGCTGAACCGAATGTTGAGCGAAAGCATTAGCTGCGGGTGACCGAGCGTTCTTCTTCTTCTACTTTCACACACACGGACACGGCACACAGCGACGAGCGGTTAGACCTGGCGTAGTATTGCTTTCGCAATAAAAACAAAATAAAATGAGGAGGGTTCAACGTTGCTGAACCGAATGTTGAGCGAAAGCATTAGCTGCGGGTGACCGAGCGTTCTTCTTCTTCTTCTTCTTTCACACACACGGACACGGCACACTGCGACGAGCAGTTAGACCTGGCGTAGTATTGCTTTCGCAATAAAAACAAAATAAAATGAGGAGGGTTCAACGCTGCTGAACCGAATGTTGAGCGAAAGCATTAGCTGCGGGTGACCGAGCGTTCTTCTTCTTCTTCTTTCACACACACGGACACGGCACACAGCGACGAGCGGTTAGACCTGGCGTAGTATTGCTTTCGCAATAAAAACAAAATAAAATGAGGAGGGTTCAACGCTGCTGAACCGAATGTTGAGCGAAAGCATTAGCTGCGGGTGACCGAGCGTTCTTCTTCTTCTTTCACACACACGGACACGGCACACAGCGACGAGCGGTTAGACCTGGCGTAGTATTGCTTTCGCAATAAAAACAAAATAAAATGAGGAGGGTTCAACGCTGCTGAACCGAATGTTGAGCGAAAGCATTAGCTGCGGGTGACCGAGCGTTCTTCTTCTTCTTCTTTCACACACACGGACACGGCACACAGCGACGAGCGGTTAGACCTGGCGTAGTATTGCTTTCGCAATAAAAACAAAATAAAATGAGGAGGGTTCAATGCTGCTGAACCGAATGTTGAGCGAAAGCATTAGCTGCGGGTGACCGAGCGTTCTTCTTCTTCTTTCACACACACGGACACGGCACACAGCGACGAGCAGTTAGACCTGGCGTAGTATTGCTTTCGCAATAAAAACAAAATAAAATGAGGAGGGTTCAACGCTGCTGAACCGAATGTTGAGCGAAAGCATTAGCTGCGGGTGACCGAGCGTTCTTCTTCTTCTTCTTTCACACACACGGACACGGCACACAGCGACGAGCGGTTACACCTGGCGTAGTATTGCTTTCGCAATAAAAACAAAATAAAATGAGGAGGGTTCAACGCTGCTGAACCGAATGTTGAGCGAAAGCATTAGCTGCGGGTGACCGAGCGTTCTTCTTCTTCTTCTTCTTTCACACACACGGACACGGCGAACAGCGACGAGCAGTTAGACCTGGCGTAGTATTGCTTTCGCAATAAAAACAAAATAAAATGAGGAGGGTTCAACGCTGCTGAACCGAATGTTGAGCGAAAGCATTAGCTGCGGGTGACCGAGCATTCTTCTTCTTCTTCTTTCACACACACGGACACGGCACACAGCGACGAGCAGTTAGACCTGGCGTAGTATTGCTTTCGCAATAAAAACAAAATAAAATGAGGAGGGTTCAACGCTGCTGAACCGAATGTTGAGCGAAAGCATAAGCTGCGGGTGACCGAACGTTCTTCTTCTTTCACACACACGGATACGGCACACAGCGACGAGCAGTTAGACCTGGCGTAGTATTGCTTTCGCAATAAAAACAAAATAAAATGAGGAGGGTTCAACGCTGCTGAACCGAATGTTGAGCGGAAGCATAAGCTGCGGGTGACCGAGCATTCTTCTTCTTTTTCTTTCACACACACGGACACGGCACACAGCGACAAGCAGTTAGACCTGGCGTAGTATTGCTTTCGCAATAAAAACAAAATAAAATGAGGAGGGTTCAACGCTCCTGAACCGAATGTTGAGCGAAAGCATAAGCTGCGGGTGACCGAGCTTTCTTCTTCTTCTTCTTTCACACACACGGACACGGCACACAGCGACGAGCGGTTAGACCTGGCGTAGTATTGCTTTCGCAATAAAAACAAAATAAAATGAGGAGGGTTCAACGCTGCTGAACCGAATGTTGAGCGAAAGCATTAGCTGCGGGTGACCGAGCGTTCTTCTTCTTCTTCTTTCACACACACGGACACGGCACACAGCGACGAGCAGTTAGACCTGGCGTAGTATTGCTTTCGCAATAAAAACAAAATAAAATGAGGAGGGTTCAACGCTGCTGAACCGAATGTTGAGCGAAAGCATTAGCTGCGGGTGACCGAGCATTCTTCTTCTTCTTCTTTCACACACACGGACACGGCACACAGCGACGAGCAGTTAGACCTGGCGTAGTATTGCTTTCGCAATAAAAACAAAATAAAATGAGGAGGGTTCAACGCTGCTGAACCGAATGTTGAGCGAAAGCATAAGCTGCGGGTGACCGAACGTTCTTCTTCTTTCACACACACGGATACGGCACACAGCGACGAGCAGTTAGACCTGGCGTAGTATTGCTTTCGCAATAAAAACAAAATAAAATGAGGAGGGTTCAACGCTGCTGAACCGAATGTTGAGCGGAAGCATAAGCTGCGGGTGACCGAGCATTCTTCTTCTTTTTCTTTCACACACACGGACACGGCACACAGCGACAAGCAGTTAGACCTGGCGTAGTATTGCTTTCGCAATAAAAACAAAATAAAATGAGGAGGGTTCAACGCTCCTGAACCGAATGTTGAGCGAAAGCATAAGCTGCGGGTGACCGAGCTTTCTTCTTCTTCTTCTTTCACACACACGGACACGGCACACAGCGACGAGCGGTTAGACCTGGCGTAGTATTGCTTTCGCAATAAAAACAAAATAAAATGAGGAGGGTTCAACGCTGCTGAACCGAATGTTGAGCGAAAGTATTAGCTGCGGGTGACCGAGCGTTCTTCTTCTTCTTTCACACACACGGACACGGCACACAGCGACGAGCGGTTAGACCTGGCGTAGTATTGCTTTCGCAATAAAAACAAAATAAAATGAGGAGGGTTCAACGCTGCTGAACCGAATGTTGAGCGAAAGCTTAAGCTGCGGGTGACCGAGCGTTCTTCTTCTTCTTTCACACACACGGACACGGCACACAGCGACGAGCAGTTAGTCCTGGCGTAGTATTGCTTTCGCAATAAAAACAAAATAAAATGAGGAGGGTTCAACGCTGCTGAACCGAATGTTGAGCGAAAGCATTAGCTGCGGGTGACCGAGCGTTCTTCTTCTTCTTTCACACACACGGACACGGCACACAGCGACGAGCGGTTAGACCTGGCGTAGTATTGCTTTCGCAATAAAAACAAAATAAAATGAGGAGGGTTCAACGATGCTGAACCGAATGTTGAGCGAAAGCATAAGCTGCGGGTGACCGAGCGTTCTTCTTCTTCTTCTTTCACACACACGGACACGGCACACAGCGACGAGCGGTTAGACCTGGCGTAGTATTGCTTTCGCAATAAAAACAAAATAAAATGAGGAGGGTTCAACGCTGCTGAACCGACTATGGAGCGAAAGCATTAGCTGCGGTTGACCGTGCGCTCTTCTTCTCCTTCTTCTGTTAGGCGCAGCGCATAGTGGAGGACCTCCTGGTCTAGTGTTGGAAATTATCCGGTGCCATGCTGGCCGTTCTGATGACTGATTGATGAATAAATGACACGATGTGGCTTGACTTATCGGCAAAAGTTCTGGGGGTGTGGTCATATTCACGGCAAGTTTTATATGCCATGTCCTGTGTTGATAATGACATGAACATACACTGCCGCCCCCCCCCCCCCCGCCCCCTTCCAGAAAAAATACAGTAAAATACTCTAAGAACGTTTTACGTTAGCGGTTTGTTTTAACGGCGTTTTTACGTATCAGGTGCCTGCTTTTCATGTGTCGAAAAATGATGGATGGTTAACATATAGCTAAGCGCGGAATGTTATACGATAGCACCACTTTCCCAGGGTTAGCATTACAGTGCAGTACTGCAGCTTGCTCTTGTTTAGCTTCGCGTGGCCTGCTAAACCGCAGCCTTATACGATCTGCTGGCTTGTCGCTGTTGTCTAGTCCGCTTCTTCGGACAATCCGAACGAGCCACGGTTATCCAACCGAAAAATGCAGGCACAGCTTGTTTAGCTTGCGCTACAGTGGCGGGAGTTTGTCCAAGATAGCTAGGCAGGAAAACTTGTCTTTGTTGTGCCCTCCACACATCCGCGAGGAGGATTACCACTTATGTAAGCGACAGAAACAGACTGCGTGATATAAAGAGGGGAAAAATTATAAAAGGCACTTTGGACCACTAAAGTGCGATGAGGCGAAAGGCATTATAGTGCGGTAGGTCATAGCCCTCCACTACGGGCCCGCAGGGGCACCTTGTGTAATGAGGTGTTGGTGCTTGGTGCCACCACGGACCCTGAGCCCCCATACTGAAGCTGTCATCCGTACCGTGGCGAAAGGTTGAGAGGTGGAGGGAAGAAATCTTGAACAGTGGCGGTCGAGGCCATGGTCAAGTCTCGGCCGATGGGCTCCTCGCCTGTCCACCAGGCGAGGGGCTCCGGGACCTTCCTCTGCGTATAAGGGTGAACCAGAGGCGACATATATTAGGACCCCTTAAAACAATCCATACTGCATGGAAAAACTACCTTTAAAAAAACCGGATCGACCCCCGAAAAGGAGTCGCACCGAAGTGACGCAAAAAATCAGTACACCAACTGAGAACTTTCCAAAATTTCTTGTCTTGCACTCTGTAACCGAATCTCGACCAGTAAATGAACTGTCAGTCTTTCTGATTGCCAACTCGCTGATGGCCATCATTGGGGCAAACTATAAAGCGAAAAAACTAGGATCTGGTGACCTGCTAATAGAGGTATCGGACAAAAGTCAGTCTGACAACCTCCTCATAACAAAAATATTTGCTCACCTTGACGTTCACGTATCACCCCACCGCAGTCTTAACAGCTGCCAGGGAGTGGTTTCTGAGCGACACCTCCTAAACGAAACAGAATCAGACCTCCTTGAGGGCTTACAGAACCAAGGTGTAACAGCAGTACGAAGAATAACAATCAGGCGAAAGAAGGAAGAAATAAAAACGAAACATGTTGTTCTCACCTTCAACCGGAGCACACTTCCTGAATTCATCAATGTGGAATTCATCCGATGCAAAGTTAGCCCGTACATACCAAGCCCCCGCAGGTGCTTCAAGTGTCAGCGGTACGGGCATGGTATACCCAGACATGCCGAGGACGCCTTATATGTGCAACATTAAAGCAGCGCTAATGACCATGCAACCGATAATTGCAGTGCAACTGACTACAAATGTGTGAACTGTGAGGGCACCCACCCTGCATACTCACGGTCCTGTGCGGCCTTTCAGGCCGAAAAGGAAGTGATCAATCTGAAAGTAACCGAGAATATATCATACGGTGAGGCGCGGAAGAAACATAAAGTTCTCTCTTCTGCTCCCTATGCTGACGCAGCCTGTAGAGGGGCCAGGCCGCGTCTAGTAACGGTGGGCACGCAGTGCAATGCTGCTGACGTGCTCCCACCACGGCTCCTCACTAAGCAGCCACCGGCTGCACCAATCTTTGCAATCCCGGAGGTCACTTTCTCCCAGACGTCCGGGACACCAAAGGCATCTGAGAGAGACTTGGTTCCTCTTGAAAAACCTCCTGCCTCCATGCCTTCACCAGAGGCGATGGAGGTGAGCATGGACTCCGCAGCGTCAGCGGCGCCTAGGGAGTCCGCCAATGAGAGGCGGGGCCTACCAGACCGCCTCAAATAAAAAAACATACACCAGTTAAGCCTCCTGATAAGGGCCGCGGCGAGTCTTAACCCTACTCTATATTCTTTCCACACCTACCAAAATGGATACCGAGAGCATCATTTATTGGAACTGTCGAGGACTCCTAAAAAATCTGGATGACGTATATGAAATCCTCGCCCAACACCAACCAAACATAGTTTGTCTGCAAGAAACGCATTTGAAACCAACAGACAAAAGTTTTCTCAAGCAGTGTCGTGTATTCAGGAAAGATAGGCAGGGCAGTATTCACCCCTCCGGTGGCGTTGCCATTATAACACAAAAGTCAATCGCTTGTCGAAACATCTCGCTTAACACAGACCTAGAAGCAGTGGCAATACAAGCCTTAATATTCGGTAAAATAACAACGGTATGTTCGCTGCATATTCCGCCAGATCATAGACTATGCAACAAAAATTTTGCAAAGCTGATTGACCAACTCTCAGAACCATGGCTGCTGGTCGGAGACTTTAATGCTCACCACCCACTATGGAGATGTACAAGAACGGACATCCGAGGTGCACTAATTGAAAAGTTCTTGTTGTCCTCAGGATCATGTTTCCTCAACTCAAAACGGCCAACATATACTACAGCTCAGCTCATAATACGTACACAGCCATTGAATTAGCCATTGGCTCTCCGATGCTCTTGGCAGCTACAGAGTGGGTTGTTATTGACAATCTATATGGAAGCGACCATTTTCCCATCTCTGTGAAGTACACAGGCAATAAAAATGTAAATGCGTCTAGTCCCAGGAAATTTAAAGAATATGCGGCCAACTGGGAGATGTTCAGGGAACACTACGCTCTGCCCTGTTCATCAGTTACTGCCTTAGGCGTTGACGAATCTCGACTCTTGATCACGCTGCACATTACAGATGCTGCAGAAAAACACATTCCACAAACATCAAGTAAGCCACGAAACAAACGAAGGCCGTGGTGGAATGCAGAATGTAAGACTGCCCGTGAAACACAAAACAGGGCATGGTCGAAGTTACGCCGATACCCCAGGGCTGAAAACCTAATAGGATTTAAGCGCGCAAAGGAAAATGGCAAACGTGTTCGACGCATCTCCAAGCGAGAAAGCTGGTCCTTTCTTCTGTGAACTCTTATTGTGATGCTCACAAAGTATACAACAGAATAAGAGCACTCAAAGGATATAGCACTCTCCCAACACCCCTTGTGAGCACTAGTGGTGACTCTCTTGAACACCAAGCAGACACACTAGGGCAACACTTCGCATACGTATTCAGCTCAGCGCACTATACAGATTCCTTTTTGCGGCACAAGGTAGCTGAGGAGAGGAAGCCTATATGTGATAAAAGACCGTGCACAGGAGGGTACAATAGCCCTTTAACCATGCAGGAGCTGAAGATTGCACTTGCCACATGTGGGAATACAGCACCAGGTCCCGACAGGATCACATATGGAATGCTCAAGCATCTGCATTCGGACACGCTTGAAACCCTACTCTGCCTGTATAATAAAACATGGGCCACAGGACGCTTTCCTAAAGCATGGAAGGAAGCGATCATTATCCCGATATTAAAACCCGAAAAAGAACCCACTCTTGCTGCCAGTTATCGGTCTATTGCTCTAACCAGCTGTTTATGCAAGCTTTTTGAAAAAATGGTAAAACGTCGTTTTCTACATTTCCTTGAATACAATGGTCTTCTTCATCAAAACCAAGCTGGTTTTAGAGCTGGGCGGTCAACAGCTGATCAGCTCATTGCATTTGAGTCATATGCAAGGGATGCTTTTGTACATAAACAACATTGTTTATCTGTCTTTTTCGATCTTGAAAAAGCATATGATACCACGTGGCGCTATGGTATCATCCGCGACCTCTCCTCTCTTGGTATCACAGATAACATGTTGAATACAATACGAACTAACTTGTCTGAACGATCCTTCAAAGTTCGTGTTGGCAATGCATACTCAAAGCATTACATACGGAAAATGGTGTCCCTCAAGGTGGTGTTCTCAGTTGCACACTTTTCATAGTCAAAATGAACCCTTTAAAAAGCGCGCTGCCAAAAACCATTTCTTGCTCAGTATATGTTGATGACATCCAGATAAGCTTCAGATCTTGCAACTTGGCCATCTGTGAAAGACAGATTCAGCTAGGTGTTAACAAATTGTGGAGGTGGGCTACAATGGGTTTAAATTTAACTCTGAAAAAAGTGTTTGTGTACTTTTCTCTAAGCAGCGTGGCGTCAGACTTCAGCCCAACATTACACTGAATGGTCAGAGCCTAGCCCATTAAAAGGAACATAAATTTCTTGGCGTAGTTGTTGACTAAAAACATTACCCACATAAAACAGTTGCGACTGAAGTGTCTCAAAGCAATGAATCTGCTAAAAATTCTCTCTCACTTTTCATGGGGCACAGACCGCGACTGCCCTCTGAGCTGTCTGAATAGTGTTGTTCTATCACGCATTGACTATGGCTCGATGGTCTATGGGTCCGCATCATCCTCTTCTCTAAAATTGCTTGATCCCGTGCACCACCTCGGCCTTCGCTTCGCCACGGGCGCTTTTCGAACTAGCCCAATTGCTATTCTTTATGTCGAGGCGAACCGGTGGTCACTGCAACGAAGCCAATTTACTTGTGTAACTTATGCTATGAAGGTTCTATGCCAACTGGACCATCCATGTCGCCGGCTCCTGCTTGACAAAACTAGCACAGCACTTTTCTCAAGAAAACCATCTCTGACACCACCATCTCCAATCAAATTTACCAAGTATATTGAACATCTGGACGTTCCAGTTACCAGTCTTCATACAACTACCATAAAAAACTTGGTTCCTCCTTGGGAAATGCACACTGTTAATTGTGACCTGTCGTTTCTTGAAGTGGGGAAACATGCATCCCCTATTGTCATACAGCAGCACTTCATGTCACTTCAGGCGAAGTACACTTGTGATGAATATTACACTGATGCTTCAAAGTCTGCTCAAGTCTCCTGTGCAGCACATGGACCACAGTTTTCACAGTCAAAAACACTGAACAGACATACAAGTATATTTGCCGCTGAATGCCATGGTATCCTTTTAGCTGTGAGACCACATTATAGAAAATAAAATACAGACGTCGATCATCTACACAGAATCCCTCAGTGTTTTAACGTCCCTATCCTTTTGGAAATGGCATAATAAGAACCCAGTCCTGAATTCTCTTTATAACACCCTTATGTTTGCTCATAAACTAGAAATTAAAATTACACTGTGTTGGGTGCCAAGACACCGCTGTATACCGGGTAACGAGGCAGCTGATAGGCTTGCTGCATCAGTTGCCCTTCGAAACACTATAGACATTGACAACATATCATATCAGGACCTCAAGCCACACATCACAAACATGATCCGACAACAATGGAAAGAGGAGTGGGACACAGCAACTGAGAATAAACTTCACACAATAAAACCAAGGATAGGCAGGTACACTACAGAAAAACGAAACAGACTCAAAGAAGTAGCTCTGTGCAGGCTGAGCATAGGTCACACATATACAACACATTCATACCTTTTAACGAACTCTCCTGCACCACATTGCTCGAGATGCGGTGACCGAGTAACAGTGATCCATGTTTTAATTGAATGTCCGAGACATCAACAGCAAAGGAGACATCATTTTCCCGAATTACACAAGCAACATATACCCACACATCCGTCCATCTTTCTTGGTGATGATCCAATGTTCTCTTTAGATTGAGTTTTTAAATATTTATTAAAAGTAGGCTTTTTATACGAAATTATTCATCAACATGGGCGTAAGCCCGTTTCTTTTACTTAGATAGCTTTCTTTTTCTTTTTACTCAGATCGCTATACATCGCAATTCAATGTTTTAGGCCCTATACACCACTGTTTTTAGACTATACACTCCGAAAGAACTTTTAGGCCCTATACACCACCGTTTTTTAAGTACATCATTAAACACCACACATCGGACATTTTATTAACTTCAGTCGACATCTCACCTTTTGTTTGGCGCTCTTTGGCCTAAGATGCCCTTGCGCCGTAAAAATCAGTTCATCATCATCATCATCATCATCATCATCATCCCTCCACTACGGCACAGGTACTGCGCCTTTTATATCCTGTAAATCAACTTGAAATGCCGCTGCCTGCTGTACTTCTGTAAAAAATGTTCGCCACTTTAACGGCCACCCTCTTCTCAGTTTTGATGGAGCGCCGACGCCAACAGAAACACGGCGCCGCGGTGCGGGGGAACAGACCAGGAGTCCTAAAAAACAAGCACAATGCGCGCAGCGATATGGTGTGATCATTCGCCGCCGTTTGGGTTACGTCACATAACCTGTGATCCGCACTTGGCCTATCGCAATTATAGTTGTATTTTGCTCGGCGTCGGGCGACGAAAACCAGCGTGCTTCTGCCTGCGAAGTCGACGTCTCCTGCATCGTCTTCGTAGGCTTCCCGGGTTTCTTTGTGTGTGTTGCGCCATTTTGTATTGAGCTATGCACAAGGACAGCGTGGTTCATAGTCGGCCCCGCACACGAAGCTGCACTCTCCGACCAAGTCTGCCTGATTACGGTAAGTGTACTGCGCGTTTTTTTATTTGCTTGAAGAATTGTGGAGCTTGTGGTGCAGGATACACGCGCGTGCGCCGAGCTTATGCGAAACATGCATCTGAAGGCAGCCGGCGTGCGCTCGTATTGTGCTCCACATAACGACAGAAGGCTGTCCGCTAGCATTCGGTAAGGGAAAGTTGTAGGCACGAGGTATTTGTATAGAGAACGTGCATTTTTCGCGCGTGTTTGTGCAAAGTTTGTTTGGTTTGGTTTGTGCAGCTTGACGTCACAAAGCGACTTGGGATTTGGGAGATGCCGTACGTATGGAGTGCTCGGAATAATATTGACCACCCGCTCTTGATTAATGCGGTCACTGGCATTGTACAGTACACAAGCCCCTTGCTCGCTTTGCCCCCATCGAAGTGTGGCCGTTGCTACTGCGCCTGTGGCATCGAGTGCGTTGCGCTCCCGATAACTTCCTGGGCGTTGCTATTATTTCTTTTTCGCTGTTGCAAAATAATTACTTCGTTCTGCTGAGCTGTTTTCGACAAAAGTGGGGTTCTGTGTTGCGATTTGAAGAGGTGATTTAGGAAGGAGTTGCTGTGGAGATGAGGTTGCTGAATGATTGTGCGAATGGCATGGCTGACGGTCAGGGTGCTCACGGCGCATTGTGCAAGTAATTTTTGAAGCGCGCGTGGACCGTACGTTGGGCGATACAGGCGCATAAGTTAAATGGTACGTTGTTCTTGGTGATTAAAGAGCAGTAGTCACAGAGGGCTCTCGCGTGTTCAAAAGCACAAAACACAGCAGCAGGCTGAAATATTATGTTGACCGGAGTGATGTCACGCGGCTCATATTTTCAACGTGTGCATTCGCCTACTAAAAGCACAGGACAACGCTGGCTGTTCTTTTTTTTTTTCTGTGCCGTTTTCTTTCTATCACAAGGCACGGAGCATCTGTTGAGTGTTTTGTTACTGTTGGTGTCGATGGCTGGCGGAGCTGCCGTCTGTTTGCTTGGCACGCGGTTTTTTCCGCGCGTACATTCGCCTACAGAGCAAAGCTGGCTGAGGCTTTCAGCGAACATCCTCCCAGCAAAAAGCAAAAAGAGACGGAAAGTATTGCTATCAAACACCTTTCTCTGCGGACTGCAGGCGGCCATGGTAGACGAAAGACAAGCTGGGCGACGTGGCCGCTCTGTGGCCCGCAGCGGCGAGTTATACGATAGCTCACAAGAGCAGCGCCGAAGGACGGCAGGTGTTCAGGCAGGCGCTAGGCCCCGTCGCTTGAGCAATTCGACCCTATGAGCATCAGCAAGGCGCCACCTTCCAACCAAATTTTCCGCGCACGCCACATACCCTGCCATGGCGGCTAGGCGTACACGACTCCAGTCAACATCACTATAGTGCCTAGAATATACTGGCTAGTGTGCCGTGCGGAGGGCTCTCTCAATGGGAGGTGGTGTCCGCGCCGGCGATGCCTTCCAAGTTTGGCCGCCAGGGGCGCTGCTCATCGTAAAGGTGCCGTCGACGCCGTCGGCCGCCGGCGCGCCCTTGATTTGCCGCAGCTGCGCTGGCCGAGCCATCAGTGGGTTCGAGCGCTTTGGACGCGTCTACGCTGTTCTTTTGTTTTAGTCGTTCTGTTTCTTGCATTCATATGAGATAATTAAATTTGCAACGACTAATGATGCTAAAAATAAAGCATCAGGGCAGGGAAAAGACATGTTTCGTGTCGCTCTGTCGGAGTGGCTACCGCTCAGGACTAGGTTTCTTTGTTCGGTGTGCCATCGGACCCTGCGCAGCTTGCGTAGTGGAAGCGGTTGATTAAAAGACAGGACCGCAGGTTGACTTCAACGTGTGTTGTCTGCGAAAAATATTTTGAGGAGAGCTACATCGAGAGAACGTTCAAAGTGACAGTAAACGGCATCGTCAACGAGCTCGCTAGAGATAGACCACAAATTAAGCCCGAAACCGTGCCAACGCTATTCGACCATTATCCGACCCATCTTCTGCCTAAGAAGACATAGAAAAGAAAATTGAGGAACCTCTGTGACCAACCGGCCGCTAAACGACAAAAACGCAGTGCCGTAATGCCAGTGGTGCAGACGACAGCCATGCACGCACCGCCAAGGATGTTTGACAATGCTTCCAAGGAGCTGGCAGCAGAAGAGCCGAGCGAGAACTCATGCCCGCAGCAGCAGACGTGCAGCTTTGAGCCTCGGGATCCGTTTGACTCAATTTAAATACCTGCAACTTGGACCAAATTAACCGAAGCACCTGCTGGATCTGTAGCCTACGCGCTTTCGAGCCTAAAAAAAAAAAAAAAAAAGAAAAAGACCTTTGTCACTTTGTACATAGAAAAAGTGATAACTTTTGGAAGCCTGAACGCAGTTCTGTGGACACAATAGTGTATATTCTCGGAAAAGAAAAAAACAAGCGCGTATAATACAACAATATATAAAGCTGAAGATAGAGCTATATAGGTAGAGTGCACTGGAGGGTCTTTGTTCCGAATGTGGCCTGCAACCAGCTGATTCAGGAAGCACATATAATTCATGGGAATATATTTTGCAGAAAAAGTGTCGTTTGACCGTCACTTCTGAAGGGGTTAGCTGCGCTTAATGCAAATACCAGCGGAGGCTTACACAAGATGCGCATAAAGAAGGAAAAAGAATGCAACTAGCCAAATAAATGGTGCAACATTTCTCGCGCTCTGAGAAGAGCTAAGAGAAAACTGGTATGGAGCGCAGAAAAAGTGGCTCTATTGAAAGCGCAAAATGAGGAGCTAATAATTGTGAGTCTGCGGTTGAAGTTTTTTTTTTTTTTTTTTTTTTAATCCCGCGCGTGACCTATACAATTGTGACCGTACAACAACCGCTCGGCTGCTGAAACAGCGAAGCCGAAACTGGTGAAGAAAGTAAAATTAATTATAAATTACTTAGCGGTGGTAAACGAGAAACCACGTGGAGAATTAATCAGGAATATCTAGCGCATCATTAGCAAGTGAAAAAAAAAATACCACCAAAAATTGGTATCAGACTACTTTAAAATTATTGCGGTGTCATATGTGCGGCCTTTCTCCAAAGCCTTTAGCGGTGCATTTCTATATTTTTACTTGTTTATTGTTGCTGCGCCTTTTTGCTCAAATTTTACTATATTGTAGACTTAATAAAAAAAGAATCAGTGATACAATCACCACTTTTGTTTCTTGCCTTTCCTTCTGTTACAAAAGAAAGCACACCGCATAATAATCATTTATGTATCAAGCAACAATTAAGTGACTTCCTAATAAAACAAATGAATAAAGAGTAAGAACAAAAACTGAAGTCAGATTCAGACTGCTTGTGTTTATTGTCGCATATGCGATCTTTGAAAACATGCGCGCGTGCAATATATGTTACGAAAAAGCAAGATCGCCCTTCTTTTCTGTAGCATAAATGTGACGCTATAAAACGTCACTAACCTGATTATATATCACCTTAGCAATAAGCATGACTGAATTGCAGAAACGTCGACGTAACCTATCCGAAAGCATGAGGCCCGTATACGTATTGACGTTCGTAGCACTTGACTGCGGCATCGCGGTATACCATGGACCATAAGAAAAGACCGAATAGTAAATAAAATTCAAAGTTGGATTAATGAACAGTGTAAAATATTAAGGGTATTTTCTGATACCTGTGTCACACGGACAATAACAGTCGTCGTCGATCCGTTCCGGGTTAGATCGCGATTGAGAATATAGTTCCCATAATTCGGGACAACCACCTGGGCTGACTGAGCGCTCACTCAGAAGGAAGAAGCATACGATACCTTACATCCGCAATCGCGATGCGTGGATCGCAATCGAGTGGCTCTAGATCAAATAAAATCGTCATCGGAATATTTCGTTGCAATATATTGAATCCGTCCCGGACTCGATCGTTTAATCAAAGATTAACAAACTATTGCAACCAACGTGTCAACTTTAGGTGGTTTTCTCAAATTTCTTCTCTAGCTGGATATCAGGAATATGTGTTCTGCTTAAGACCTTATCCGGTTCAGCTGAATAAATAAAACAGATATAGCAGACATGGACCAGACAGTATTTGTTAAACGCTTCCTCGAGCGCTATTTGAGCGTATGATTTTCTCCGCACAGTACTAGGACGGTATGAATGCCTTCCACCAAGACTGTTTTTAGACACAAAGTGCGCTTAAACCGTCAAGAGACAGGTTTCGCAGTGAAAAGCGCAGCGCGCTATCCGGACCTATATGCCGCCTATGCTGCCGAGGCCGCGAACGCGGAGCGATAGCACCTTAGCTATTGGTAGCGCCGCCCCGCGGTGGCGGCGGGAAGGCATCACCGCGGCGGACACGCCAGCGCGCGCCCTCGGCACACTAGCCAGTATATTCTAGGCACTATAACATCACAGTAGAGATGCCCGCTGCTGCGTTTTGCCTAGTGAGCCGGCGATAGCCGTCTGCGTGGCAGCCCCGCCACCATGGTCGCATGCGCAAAGAAAGGTGTTCGATAACAATATTTCGTCTTTCTTCGACCGCAAGGGCACCTTCTCTTGAGCCAAAACACAGTCAAATATGGTATGAGTTCGGAGTGCCATTACTTTTAAATAATTTCGTTTCTAGAATTGGAAGATATTGTAAACATTTTTTTAAGATTAGCGAAGCTATAATTCTTATGGTCTGTCAGTAATCTTTTTCCAATCGAGTCTATTTTGTGTACATATATTATTATATTTACTTGTGAATAGATAGCCTCATTTTGCAGAAGCAGTGCTCTTGCTAGAAAAACTTTTTCAAAATTAAAAAGGCAGGTAGCACCATGCTGAGAGTTTTTCCTCATCTTACAGCTGGACTGTTTATATTATTATAGAAACAATATTCCTCTATGTTATTATTGCACAGAAACAAAAGTAACTAGCACAATGGTCCACCAGATTCATTTCATATTTGTCAGCGCACTTATGCAAAGTATGTTGCAACTCATAATTTTTTTTTTTGTGTACCCGTGACGATGCCTTACGTGAAGTGATTTGGTTTTCACATGCAAGCTCAGACATGGGGGACACCCATCGAGTTGTGCTGGCAGTAGATGAAGAAGAGTGAATTAAAGCACTGCAAGCATAGAAAAAGCAATTTCACTACTACTTGGAGCGTTTTCTTTTTTGCTACTGGAGATGAAGGGCGCTTGAGGGCGAGAGGAGTATCGAGGGGGACAAGGCGACTGGGTTCTGCGAAAAGGGGGAAAATGGCATTATCTTCTCCATAACTTTCTTCGAGCGTTGCACAAATAATCTCTGTGCTTAAGAAACAGCAAAGCCTTTGATTTTGACATTTCTTGCTACGTCGAAAACAGCGTAGTGGCGGTCCATGGTGTGTGAACACTGTAACAGAAGATACGGGAACATATCATGCGGCTACTACAGGTGTCTTATAAGCCTCCCGGTGTGTCAAAGTTCAACACGATTTTTTTTTTTTTTTTAGATAGAGTGCAACTGGATAAAAGAGAAAATAGCAAAGCCCGAGGTTTTTGTCTAATCTTCGCTGCACTGTCCACTGCAATCAATAGAAGCTGATCTTGAGGCCAATATAAGAGGTTTCTTTTTTGTTTCGAAAAGAGCCAAATCCATGTTGGCAGAAACAAAGCAAAATGCAGTTTCGTTTTATCCATAGCAACAAATTGGAAGGTTATAAGTGACAGCTTTGAAGTTCTTTGAGCAAACTAAAACTTGCAGCTGAACTTCACCTAATTCGGTGACCAGATTTGGCTCTTTTCGGGAAAAAAAAAAAGCGCTCTTAAAAGGATCTGTCCATTTTTTCAAACTAAAAATTGCAGCTGAACTTCACCTAATTCGGTGACCAGATTTGGCTCTTTTCGGGGAAAACAAAGCGCTCTTAACAGGGTCTGTCAATTTTTTCCTTGCTTTTCTGCGCGATTTAAAATTACAGACAACTGGCTTTGCGAATACTTTTGCTTGGGGATAGAACTGTGTATGTTAAGATATTACAATTATATACGAATTGCATATCTGAGAATTCACATTCCTTGAACATTGGACTAAAGCGCTTTTTGAAAAGTAGCTGCCGCTTTCTTGAGGAGGAGGAGGAGGAGGATTGATGTTCTGGTTGGGGATGGGAGAAAAGGGGGTATCGTGGTGCTTTCTACTGTCTCCTCTATTGAGGGAATCACCGCCGTTGCACCACGCGGGGAGTGGGAATTAAAGAAAAGAAGGGTTGGTCGTGGGAAAGAGGGCAAAGGCAAGGAAAAGAGCAGAGCCGCGCCAGGAGCCCCGCTTTCTTGAGTGTGGCCCATGGACACCAGGCCATCATACAGCCTCACCAATGGGCGCTCCCGGCTCTCCTCCGCGAGCGGTCTACACCCTCACGGGTGAAAACAAACTAACAACACTAACAAAAAGCAAAAGAGCGTAGCAAGTCCCCCCCCCCCCCCCCCCCCTTCGCCTCCCTCCTTCTCCCCCTAACTATCCCCTCCCAACCCTCTCCAATCTTCCAAGGAGTGAGGAGGGGGTGTCCTCAAGAGGGGTTGTCCGCAGTGGGAGGAGGACAAAGGGATTCTGAAAGCGCGGGGACTCGAAGCACGGCCGGTCTCGAGGGAGAGCGCGCGCTCGGCCTTGTCAATCGCCGCGGGAACAATGGGAACTTTTCTCCTTGAGTTACCCTCTCCGCCGCCGCAAGGGGCGCGACCTGCTCACTGTTCGCTCCGCGTCTGCTTCAGCGGTGGCGGGGGGCTTTTGCCTGGTTTCGCGCTGTCGCTCGCGGGTTTTGTGGTGAGTACAGCCCCGAAATGAAAGGACACAGCAGGTAGATGCTGCAGCGGCATGTCGTCATTTACTACACCTGTGAACGGAGTCTTTATTATATTTACACTATCGCTCAGCAAACGTTGGACAAGCATATGACATACATTGTGGCACATGGTAGCTACTTTTGTCCATTTTAGTCCGAATTTTCCCCAAGCCTGTACAAGAATCGGAATATAAAAAAAAACTGAATGGGCAGTGAAGCTTCTTGAAGGCTAACATGACAACAACTCGTCTGCAACAGCAAAACCGTCTTTCAGCGCTAGATGCGAAACAATCCATGTAACACCAAAGATGAAAATAATTTCATAAAAATGTAATGTAAATTGCAAAATGCTTGCATGATATAAAGTATTAGTATAACAGTCAAAGTAAACGCGGTAGGGTTGAGTGTTAAATGTTATTACAAGTAATATATTAGCCAATGTTGTATTATAAGCATTATTTTAATTTTGCAAACAAACCTTATTTTACTGAGATTTTTACATGATATTTAGCTTATTATGAAAACAATCAAAAATAGTTTGATATTCATGACACCACTTGTGCTGGAAGTGGTAAAAGGAGGCCAATAAATGATGAAGGTGATTTCAGTGACTTACTAATGAGTTCACCTGCTATATCGAAAGTATGCAAGAAACTTCTAAAGCGTTAAAGAAGGACATTCTCATTGAAGGCACATTTCAAGCCCTATATAGCGACCCATTGAAGCTCTCTTCGGGACAGTAAGGCTAATGTGCGGAAGGGAACGACATTCTAGATGCAAGGGCCGTAACAGCTAGCGGCACATGACTACATTGTCAAGACGGACGTTTCATATGAGAGCAAAATCAAGGCACCTTGCGGCGATGCCAAAAAAAAAAAAAGTCATTTCTGCTGTGCCGCAATCAGTAACCGAGGAATTGAAGAAAGTGATGGCATCTCCTGCCATCCCATTTTCCACTGTCACATATTCCGGTTTAGCTTACATCGGTTAATATATTGTTAAGCTAATCCACTTCGGGTGTGACGCTTGCGCTATTCTTCTTGAAACTAGCGAAAGAAGCAGCCTCATGTAAGTACACTCTTCTACGAGAACAATATTCTAGTGGACCGCATTATCCGAAACCAGAGCTTGTTGTCCTGTTGGACAAGCTTTTTCTTTTTTTTTTAGAAAAAGCTGCCGTGCACCTACTACACACACAAATGTTCTCGAAGTACTTAAGATCCTGATTCAGTCAGCATTTCAGAATTCAACACTGAGTGGCCCGAAAGAAATTGACAACAGCCATGTTGTTAGGTCCGCTTCTTTTATATTTGAAAATTTTCTCAGAATCCTTCTTCTCAATTAATTATACCAAGAAAGTGACGGAGAAGAACGAGAGGCCAATTAACTCCTTGTGTGCACAAGCCGCGCAGGAAGATTTTGAGACTGAATTTTCTAGACGCAGGTACCATTTTGATGAATTGGTGAATATGAAGTGCAATTTTATTGTTTGCCGCTCTTTTCAATTCTGATTAACTGTTTATGCCCATTTCCTTGATTAAAAGTAGTCGCGGGACTGCATATACATCTTCGGTCTTTCAACTGACTGATATGTTTTGAACGAAGCTAGAACAGCCCACTCCACCAACCAAGTGAAATTTTAACTATATGAGTAAATTTTTGTTCTTTACTCTGAATCTGAGACGCGCCATGAATTTTCGCCGATGCCTCTTTTGATCTAAACGGAAATGGTAGCGGTTGACAGAATCTCCACCCAGCAGTTCACCATACACTCACGTCAGGTCGCGCTACACCTGCTTACAACATTCAAAGGCACATTGCATAGCCTGGTAAATTTATTTTTTTGTACAAACTTAGGAGCAAGAAATGTTGAAGTGCACCCGAAGCTTCATTCGACCGTGCACGGCCGCACTGACGAAGGCGCGCGCGCGCGTGAGCTGATTGTTGACTGTATATTATTCCTCGTACGCGATAAATGTTCGATGCTGATTAGGGTCTTTGTATAAACCATAAGGGGCGAAATGTCATGACCTGCCAGTTGCAACTAACGCGGGCGGAGCAAAGAGCGAGCGCGCGTTTCCCTTGCGCGTGAACGGCTGTAGCGGAGGAGCAGCAGTGCGGTGGCGACCCCACCGAGGCGCGGCGGGCGGTGGAAACAGACCACATTGGAGAAGCCGTAAGAGAAGAGAAGCGCGCTCTCCCTCGAGACCGGCCATGCTCGAAGGCGGGGGAGATTTACAATACTTCATGGGAATAGAAATCTGGGTTTCGACACTGTCTTGTTTCGTGCCCACCCCGGTTCAAGTACATCCCGATGGCGCTCAAGAAGTCACTACAAATTAGGGGCCTTGCTGCTTTTACTGACAGGTGTAGTGAGTATACAGTTGGGCTTTGCGACTGATCTGTCCTCCGTGAGCTGGCCTTCTACACCCCCTCCCCCCCCCCCCCCCACACACACACAAATAATAACCGCATACAATAACATTGTCTATAAGGCAGTCTTGTGAGCATTTCGGCCCAGATTCAATGGCAAAGATCTGATTACAGTTAGTCAATAACAGATTTGATCAGCGTACACCTCCGAAAAGCTATATAGCTGAACTTTCTCGCTTTTCAAACACTACAGCGCTCGTGAAAGAAGCAGCAGAAATGCCACCACGCCGGAACGGAAGGCAGATGCACTTTTGCCCATCCCAATTAAGTGTGTTAGTGGCATATTCGCAAGGTGCAAATTTTCCTGAGTAAAATGCTAGCCCTCTACATGTACTCTATGGCAGGCGGCACAATATCAGGGATGGAATTGAAACGTTTATCATTACTTCTACAACAGTGCTGAATTTATGAGACGTGAGATACGCACTGCAAGTGTTCTATAGCAGCGATTTAACATTGAGATCCCAACCAGTATGAGTTAATTTTCTATCTGTTGTCTCGGATCTTTTATGCTCATAATCGCTGCGTCGATCCGGTGACGTCGAGCAGGAAATGAACTTGGGACCTTTTCCCACTGCATGCACCTTATTACACGTGTTACAACCACCAGTTACACTAGGCCAGATTGGTACTGACACCGTCTTGCCTCTCGCAGTGCCCTGGCTCACCCGTTCAACTTTCGCCTGAGAGAACTCCGTTCGTAGCTCAGCCCATCCCGAGTCATTCCGCCCAGTTCTTTTTTTTTTTTTTTGCGCTGTACACTTCCCTATCATCCTGACGACCAGCCCTGAAGCCATCTAAAAAATAGCTGCATGGAGCCAATGGAAGCGATTAATTAGAAATCGAACTAGCCGGCACGTCGAGACCTGCGAGGAGGTTCCGTCGTACTTTTCACAGTCGTCCACGCTTTCTTCTCGTGGAGATGACAGACATATACTCTGACAAAGTCGGGAGCGAAAAAAAAAAAACGAAAAAAAAAAACCGCTTTCACCAAGGTTAGATGACAAGAGATACACAGGGGCGGTACCTAGGCCCCGCTGGTCGTAAGCAAGGTGGGGAATGAACGAACTAACCGCTTTTAGAGTGCAGTCAGTGTAGTCAGTGCGCGCAAGTGGCCCTACACGTCAGCATCCCTCCACGCGCTTCCCCAGAATTTTCCCGGTGAACCTTTGATGCCTCCGCTCACAGGGGTCACGGAACGGCTAGATCAAAGGCTCAAGGCGGCGACCACGCACGGGGCGTATACCTTTTTGTTCCAAGCCGGCAACCCTTTCTCTCCGACAACCCCGTTCAAGCGTACTTCCGGGCTATCTTGGAGACGTTTCGGAGTAGCGACTAACGTATACAAACAATGAGCCGCGGTGCGTGACGCACTCGAAAACGTCCTCGGAACTCGTCGTATTCGCCGATTCAGGGGTTTTAGACATCAGTAGGTTCGCGACGGCTCTTCCCTGCAGCCCGACAACGCGGCTCGCGAAGTCCCATCCCTCCGCTGCGGGCCAACCATTATTCTTCATTTGTTTCCAACTAGGCACCTCCCAGACACGGGCATGAACGCGTCCGCTGAAAATTAAAGAAAAAAAAAAGAACGACAAAAAAAAAAAACGAATAGGGGTCATTTTCCCTAATGTCCCTAGGTGGGAAGTGGCACTTTCCCACTCGCGCATTCGTGGACAATCCGCGGCAGATCTTGACTGAGGGTGAGGAAGACGCTGCTGAGGTGCCGTAGATGGCGGCCTCCGTCTGTGATGTCCGCTGGTGGTCGCAGTGGGCGGCCTGCGCCTGTGCGCAGCAAACCCAACCGGTGCTGTCGCCATCTGAGGTAGGCAGTAAAAGCTCAAACTGCCCCTCTTGACGTTCGGCACGTAAAGAGGCATCGGGTATCGGCCCTTTCCTGTAGATGTCCGCTCAT
This sequence comes from Amblyomma maculatum, assembly GCF_055883805.1. Classification (NCBI taxonomy): domain Eukaryota; kingdom Metazoa; phylum Arthropoda; class Arachnida; order Ixodida; family Ixodidae; genus Amblyomma; species Amblyomma maculatum. The sequence continues at coordinate 14,870,256 of NW_028146738.1, forward strand.
CCAGTAGTTGACGCCACCCCATGGTAATTGCAGCCGGAGGTCAACAACCCCCTGCCAGGGTGGCGTTGGTTCCTGACGGCTCTCACTCCCTGACGCCGTTCTTGACACCGAACAACAGCGCGGTGCTCGCCGACTTCCGCCGCATGCTAAGCCACTCCGATCCGGGTGGTCTGTCCTGGCAGGTGCGTCCGAGACGGGCTGACGCCGACCTCAAACTCCACTGGCACAAATGGTTGGCCTCGAGAATGCCCTTACCGCCATCTATCCCCTCTGTGCTTCTCCCTGCTATTCTCCTCCCCCTTTCCTTTGCGCCGGCCGCAGCTATCAGATAGCAAATGCCACAGCCGGCAACTTTCTTTGCCCGCCTTTTTGAACAACAACAACAATAATAATGATAATAATAATAATAATAATAATAATAATAATAATAATAATAATAATAATAATAATAATAATAATAATAATAATAATAATAAGCCACAACCACCTCCATCGAGGGGACTGTATCATCAGGTGTACAGCGTGCGCCAGCAAAACAACATTCATTAAATCCTGACTTGAGCTTCCAGTTGCAGCAAATGAGGCCGCGACAAATACCGAAAGAGGACAAGCTGTCGGGCTAGTTGGTTTTCCAACGCTTTTGCAGCGCGTAGCCGGACAAGGGCAAAGCACGGAGAAACAACTAGGACACACAGGCGCTTGAATTCCTCCGTGCTTTGTCCTTGTCCGGCTATGCGCTGCGAAAAGGATGAAATACCGAAAGTGGCGTGGATTCACATTTAGTCCCTAATACCGTACCAAATAATACCCTATGGTACCGTTTTGTTACTATGTCGGGTACCAAAACCTGCCCGTTGGAACCCTCCACATTCAAAGCAATTAAGAGGAAGCGACCGCGCAAGGCCCTTGAGCACCTCTACAATGGAAGAGAGGAACGTTCCCAGGAACAGGCGTGTCCCATTCCCCCTATGCCGGAGCAGTTATCGAGGGCCATGCAGACATTAGTCCGTCGCCTCGCAAATAACACTTCATTAACCCCGTCTTTATAGGCAAAAACTATTCCACAACGACCGCGACGAAGGGATGTGCCGTCACTGCCGAAGTTCGGACGACCGATGCCCATATAGTATTATATGGTACTGTCAAGAGTATTCTGACATTCGAGTAAGGGCTCTCGCCGAAATTCTAGTTGCCATCCACCCCGCCAGCTACATCGCCTGGGTCCTTCCGCTGTTTCTCTACAACGCGGCCATCGCTATGTTCTGGGCAAAGCTCGGATAGTTTGTTGACTTAGGCCCCAGAGCCAAGCTTTATGGCAGATGTCAAAGACAATCAAACCAGCATCCGCCGTGGCCACCGTGACTGTACAGATGCCAGAAGCATAAGTGCACGACTCAGTACTGTCAGTAAACGCGTTTCCATCAATCAGTCCCTAATACCGTGGCATACTGATGATAATCTAGCAATACAACACTCACCTATTTGATCCTCACTCAATGTACATGTTTACCGTGGCATACTGATGATATTCTAGCAATACAACACTCACCTATTTGATCCTCACTCAATGTACATGTTTTATGCGATAGCGTAAGGATCTCTTTCGGTTGAAAGCCGGGCGGAAAAAAGTCCCTTGAGTTTCAAGCAAAGCTAACAAATTGTGTGAGGGTCTAAAGAAAGCCAAATTAGCAACGGGAATCTTCTAATGGGAGTATTTCGGGAAATAGAAGTAATTTAATGGAATAAAGTTGTCGCCATGAGGTTCGAACGCAGGAGGCCACTTTTTTGTTTTGTTTTCGTCCAATAAGGGTCGTCATACCAAGCGTGTTAGAGGGACACCTGGTGAACGCATTGTGGTGCGTATGTGAACTTACTTATGTGCATTTAGAATGTGCACTGATGTTAGATTAATAATAATTGTAAGTTTTTAGATAATTGACGTGAAAACATCGCGTAATTAAAAGACGATGTTAAAGGCGATATCGCGTCCACTCTTTAGGCCCCGCTTTAACATGCCGCCAATTTTTTATACAATTCTAATTCAAAATTTTACAAACGTCATTTCCACCATGTTGCAGCGCAGCGCCTACGCATTCAAACTGTTATGGAATTCCCGTTGTCCTTTTTCTCGATACCTTTCGAAGCGGCACATATTCGCACAGAGTAATAGTATCGTTTCAAATCGTATAGTTCCTTTGTAAGAAAGTATAATCGATAAACTTTGACAGCTACAAGGTTCCGGGCTGTTTGTTGCGCTGTGTTCGTATTATCCGGACTGTATATTAACAATCGGAACAACCGTTCGGAAAACTCGTTTGGCCCTCTCGAAGGGGAGGACCGTGATCGTTGCTCTGGTAGCGGCCGTGGCTGTGCTTGCACGCCGGATACACTCCGCTGAGACCAGGGTGAGTGGAAAACCATAACCAGAAATTTTGTCTAACAGAATACCTCGAACTCGAGGTTAGAGTTAGGGCGTGCGAAAGATCCTATTTTGTGCATGTATATACTTTTTCACGTGCGGAAAAACAACGCGAAACACGCGATGGTGGTGGTGGTGGTGAAAAACACGCGATGCTCATCGCGAGAGCCAGGCACGCGGACGACCGTGCTTTCGAGTAGCGGAGAAGTGGGGTCGGCAGAGCGAGTGTCCTTCCTGCACGACATGGAGCGGCGAACTTCTTCACGGAGAAACAACCATCATCACTACATCATTTCTTACATTTCTATTTGTTTATTTGGGTTGTAGGAGCGTCATCGTATTTGGAATAGTGCTCAAATTTTACTTTCTGCACTCAGTGACGAATTTTAATCTGCTGATGCACAGGCTATCCATTCTTCATTTTTTTTTTTATTCAACACCGTTGAGCGGAAGACTCTCGTGTATTTCAGTGGGCAGGACGATTTTTTTTTTTCTCCCGTTGGTACAAATGGGGCTTGCGCGCTTGGCTCTTCCACTGCAGCGTAGGCAACACGCGTCCGGCAAAGGTGGTAAGCAACGTGGTGAAGTTGACAGAGCCCGTGGCTTGCGCGATCATCTCATCGAAGTTCTCGACGATGATCCTGTCTGCGAAGGAAACGAACAGGCAGCGACCCGCACCAGGCACTAGCTGTGCGATAATTCGCGGTCCTGTTACGTATGACGGAGGAAGTGAGGGAGTTACCGAAATTATATTAGGTTCTTCTTGCTCACATCACAGGCAAATGGTTAGATTAGTAGATGACCTCCTATGTTGGTAAATTTTAGTACATTTGCCGAAAGGCTCGACGAGGTAGTTTTTCGTGGTGCTCCGGGAGAAAAGAGGCAGCCGCTTCTTCATTGTGTGGGTTCCACCAAGGTCACTTGCATGTCTTATTGCTCACAAAGGCGTCGCTATTGAATTGGAACACCAACAAGAAAGATGATGAGCGTCTTAACCTGACGACAGCTGTTATCTTCAACGAACCCTCAGCTACCGAATGCGGCTATAGCTCGTGTTCATCGTGAGCATAAATGCCGGCCGGTAATTGTGAAGTTTGCGAATTTTAAGATCCGAGAAGCTGTTTTTACAGATATAAGCAAACTGAAGAATTGGGGGGTAAAGATTACGGAAGTCTTTTGCTTAGCAACTTGAAACGCGCGTAAAAAACTGATTTTGGACAAGCAAGCAGAGAGAAGTTCGCTTTTCGTCAACACAAATTGTTCATAAAGAATAGGTGTTATGTCTATATTTCGGCCACAGATGCGAATATCACACAAATAATGAAGCATCATCGCACTGCCCTGCTGATGCGCCCTCCGCGTAGCTATCTGCTCGTGGTCACGAGCCTCTAAATGACATATGTGTTTTGTTCACTAACATTCGTAGCGTTGTTAATAAACGTGATGCTCATCGACACGTGCAGTGCCGACATTGTGGTTCTCTCCGAAACCTGGTTGAATTCAAAGATATCGAACGACGAAATACTAAACTGCGAAAAGAATTTCGTTACCTATCGATGTGACCGTGGCGACAGAGCAGCAGGAGGTGTCCTGGTAGTAGTTGCAGACGACCTGCATTCTTCACACGTGCTACTTGTTTCTTCTTTGGAAATCGTATGTGCCTGTATAAGCATTAATCACAGAGATATAATCGTCTGCGCATGCTATCGCCCTCCAAACGCTTCATTGTCATTTTGTAGCGACCTTGCTTAACCGAATTTTGATTATATTTCCTTCTGCGCCACTTTTTTTAGTTGGCGATTTCAACATGCCGAAAATAAACTGGTCCGACGCATCGCGCCTTCTGCTCTCGATTCGTCATCAGACGCAACAGGTTTCACGAATTCGTGTGCAGATTTCTACTTCTCTCAACTAATTATCCAGCCAACTCGTACCACACCTACTTGTGCAAATATTCTTGACCTGTACATTTCCTGGGCTAGTTCATTCATTGACATTTCTGCCGAGCCTCATCAGTGACTACTCCTTCATTCAATTTGAGCTTAAAGGGACTACGTATTCTACCTAACTCTATCAGAGATTACTCAAAAGCAGATTTTGTGTCAATAAATGCGATGCTCCAAACGTTTTTAGATGAGTGCATGCCAAACTCTTCTAACCGAATTTTGAAGTGAACGGCCGCCTTTTCAAAGAAAAGGTTAACCTTCTCATTGAGCAATATATACAGTTACGTGTCGTATCATGCAAGCATCGTTCCCCCTGGTTCACTGCCTCATTGAAACGTCTTTTAAGTAAAGAAAAAAAAAAGACAATATCACAAAGCAAAATTCAGCGGTTTTTCTGATCACGCGGATTTATACCAAGCCATCGCCTCTGATTATCGAAAAGCATTAAAAGACGCCAATAAAGTTTTTTTCCACATCACGCTTCCGTCATTGTTCATTGACAACTCCAAACAAAATTTGGAACATCATCGCTAGTCCCAAGCATAAAGAAACAGCTCTAAATGACAGCAGCGGCGCGGCTATCCGTCCATCACAGTGTCCTCAGGTGCTCAATGATGCTTTCTCTAAAGCTTTTTTTACAGCAATTGCCCGTTTCCCTTGCGCAATCTTGGTGTGCAAAGCGTAACTGATAATTTAAAGGTTCCATCGCCTTCAGGAATCGACAACATAAACTCAAAGTTTTTTAAAGAATACAAGTTTTTATTCTTCTGTTTGCCTCAGTGCACTGTTTTCACAATCTTTGCATTCAGGACAGCTGCCCGGGGTCTGGAAGGTGGGCAAAGGGGTACCGATATTCAAGTCTGGTGATGCTCATTGTGCCCTTAACTACAGACCCATATCAGTAACTAGTGTCCCATGCAAACTGTTTGAACGTGTTATATATTCTAACTTGCTTAAATTCCTTGAAGATAATTCGTTCTTTTTTCCCCATCAGCATGGTTTTCGTAAATCATTTTCTTGTGAGACTCAACTCATTTCCTTCACCCAAGACTTATTTGATGAATTAGATAAAGTATTTTTCATTGATTACGTATTCCTGGATTTTAAAAAAGCCTTTGACCTTGTTAACCACCAGCTACTTTGCTTAAAGCTCAGTAAACTGAACATAGACCCGAATAAATTTTCATGGATTGAGTGTTTTTTGCGTAACAGAAGTCAGTTCGTCACTGCAAATAACACCGATTCTTCATCATGTTCCGTAACTTCAGGAGTACCTGAAGGTTCGGTACTGGGACCATTATTGTTTTTAATAACATCAATGATCTACCTAACTGTATTAACTTTACAATTAGGCTCTTTGCGGATGATTGCGTAATTTACAGAGCAATCAGTTCCATTTCAGACCCACCCATACTTCAGTGTGACTTAAATAAGGTATGTAGTTGGTGTAACCGCTGGCACATGGCACTAAATACTAATAAATGTATGGTTATGTGCATTTCACATCGGACTTCTACTGTTAATTCTAGTCGCTACCAAATCTCACGCTCAGTGCTAAAACACGTAACCACGTATAAATATTTAGGCGTTCATATAACTGTTAACCTATCATGGCATACGCATATCGATTATATTATATACAATGCTAACCACATCCTTGGTTGCGTATTTGCGTCGTAACTTTTCTATGGCTTAATCTTCTTTAAAGCTACTACTCTACAAACCTCTTGTGCTATCAAAGTTAGAATGCGCGTGCTCTGTGTGGGATCCGGGGCTCGAAACTCTAACCAACCAATTAGAATCAGTGTAGAATCGTAGTTTTATTTTGTCTAACTTTTCCCGTACTACTAGCGTAACTGCAATGAAAAACACTTTGAACCTGCCTAGCCTTTCCCTTCGTAGAAAACTCTCTCGAATCCTAACATTTCATAATATTTACTATCATAATCACCATTTAAAGGGGACCTTCTTTCAGAGCCTAACATCACCTCTCACAGATCATCGTCATAATAGGCATTCCGTACTACCGGACAAATGCATATTTGAGCTAATTTCTACCGAATACGGCCAGCGATTGGAACCACCTGCCTACCTTGGTTGCCTATATTTCTGGCACGTGTTTATTTAAAACTGCCGCTGAAAACTGTGCGCTTGAGTAATAATCGGCCTTGTTATTTAGTCTGATCTTGTATTTTGCAAAGACTGCAATCAAGCAAAGGATCAAGCAGGGTTTCGGAAACGGTACTCTACTATCGATCATATCCATACCATCAATCAGGTGATAGAAAAATGCTCGGAATATAACCAGCCCTTATACATAGCATTCATTGATTACGAAAAAGCATTTGACTCAGTTGAAACCTCGGCGGTGATGCAGGCATTGCGAAATCAGGGGGTAGACGAGCCGTACGTGAAAGTGCTGGAAGATATATATAGTGGCTGCACAGCAACCATAGTTCTACATAAAGAAAGCAATAAAATTCCCATAAAGAAAGGTGTTAGGCAAGGAGACACAATCTCCCCAGTACTATTCACAGCTTGTTTAGAGGAAGTATTTAGAGACTTGGAATGGGAGCAGTTAGGGATAAGGGTAGATGGAGAATACCTCAGTAATCTGCGATTTGCTGATGACATTGCCTTGCTAAGCAACTCGGGGGATGAACTGCAAATAATGATTGATGACCTAGACAGGAAAAGTAGAATGGTAGGCTTGAAAATCAATATGCAGAAGACTAAGGTAATGTTCAACAGCCTCGGGAAGGAACAGCAGTTTACATTAGGTAGCGAAATACTGGAAATAGTAGGCGAATATGTCTACTTAGGACAGGTAGTAACCGCAGATCCAGACCATGAAAAGGAAATCTCAAGAAGAATAAGATTGGGATGGAGCGCATTTGGCAAGCACTCGCAGATTATGACTAGCAGCTTACCGGTATCGCTCAAGAGGAAAGTGTACAACAGTTGCATCTTGCCTGTACTCACCTATGGGGCTGAAACGTGGAGGCTAACCAAGAGAGTTCTACTTAAGTTGAGGACAACGCAGAGGGCTATGGAACGAAAAATGGTAGGGGTAACATTAAGAGATAGAAAGCGTGCAGAGTGGGTCAGAGAAATAACTCAAGTTAATGACATTCTAGTGGAAATTAAGAAGAAGAAATGGACATGGGCAGGACATGTAGTGCGAAGAGAGGATAACCGATGGTCGCTGAGGGTAACAAACTGGATTCCAAGGGAAGGAAAGCGTAGCAAGGGGAGGCAGAAAGTTAGGTGGGCGGATGAGATTAAGAAGTTCGCAGGGGTCAAGTGGATGCAGCTAGCACAGAACCGGGTTAAGTGGAGAAATATGGGAGAGGCCTTCGCCCTGCAGTGGGTATAATCAGGCTGATGATGATGATGATGATGATGATGATGATGTATTTTGTGCACCTTCAACTTTGTTCGTATAGTTGTTGTATTACATTCTCCTTTATTTTGCTGCATTATGACTGTCGTGACGCTGGGGCTATGTCGACCCGGCCTTCACTTGGTAGCGTGCAGAGACTCGGGGTTGAAGTAGGATTGAATCTTCGAAGTTGGTGAAATATGTACAAGCAGGTTTAATGGCACTTTGAGAAAACTTATTTACAATATTTACACGAAAAAGAAGGGTACATCAGCAAAATGGCAAGCGTTAAGAGTTCATAGCGAGAAGCGACTGGATGAGCCGTTTACCCAGGGCCCAGAGCGACATTTCGTGCTCTGCAGCGTCCTTAAAAACCCCCTATGTCCAGCCCCTCTCTGAAGATGCTGACCAACCAAATCCAGGGCACGCCCCTCAGGTATCGGCATCCAATCGAACACTTCACTGCACTGATGGTCTGAAGCACTGACTGGTCCGGCATTCATTCGTTGGGCGTGATCACTTGTTGGCGGGAAAAGCTTGGGAACGGCGAGGAGAGGAGGTACATTTCTATTCTTCAGCAAAGAAACCACAAGCTGGTTCTGACAAGGGGTTTTACTTCTCAGAAACCCGAGTGCACGTGGCGCCGCATAGGGCTCCCAACATGGTCCCTTTTCGACAATTGCAAATCTTTCCTGCATTCCCGGGAAATCACTTAATGGCCGTATGAGTCATGCTCCTTTCTTGTCCTGCACGTCAGCGGACATGTCACTCTGTCGTCTCCTTTGGACAGGAGGCATTCATCACTGGAGGATAGCACTTCTCGACTGGAAGGGTGAACAAAAGAAAGAAAGCACTTCCTGCTATTTCCCGCAGGGGGACGTTTCTTTGTGTTTTTCCAGACGTTCTCTTGACAGGGTCAATTTGGCATTTGCAGGTTGTCCACAAAGCAAAACATGCTTACAAAACAGGATTCCTGGAAACAGGCTCACTTAGAGCCATTGGACCATCACCACATATTCACAAAACTTATCCATGCCCACAGGCGAACAATAGAGCGCGCAATTGCGGATGCTTGGTCGTAACAGCCTCCTCCCCCGCCAGAAGAGTCTCGGAGGGCAGCAGTCCCAGCTGCTGCATGAAGAGACGACTTAATGGCCTGCACGTGAACGCTTGAAGCTCGCTGTTGCTTGTCGCGTTGTCTTGATTGTTGTAGGCCAAATTGCTCGAGCTGTCTGAAACTCAACCACATGTCGAAGCAAGCACTCGGCTCCCGTCTGAAGAGACCAGGTCAAAAGAAAACTGCCATTGTTGTTCGAGAAAAGCCCACACTCAAGACGTTAGGACCTACGTATTCCTAGAAAACCAAACGTGCTGCTTTACATAGTCACACATATACAAGCGCACGAAAAAAAAAAAAAAACCTGATTATCAATTTGGATACATGGTGAGGAACATCTCGGACCGCTTAGAAAGAGCGGCTAAGCGCGTCCGCATTCCCATTTAACTTCCCTTTTTTGTATCTTATTTCAAAATTGTACTGCTGTAAAATCAAGCTCCACCTAAGAAGGCGACTGTTCTTCGATGTCGCAGTTTGCAGCCAAGCTAGGGGACAATGGTCCGTCTCTACGGTGAATTTGGCCCCTCCAAGATAGCACTGCAATTTTTGAATGGCCCATACAATGCAAGCGCACTCTTTCTCTGACGCGCAATAAGCCCTCTCTCTAGAACTCAGTTTTCTGCTCAAGTAGAGCACGGGGTGCTCATTACCGTCGTCATCTCTCTGGCAGAGAACAGCACCTAACCCTCGATCACTGGCATCACACTGGACCGTGAATTCTCGGCCATAGTCTGGAGCTCGCAATACCGGACGGCTAATCAGCACAGCCTTCAGGTTTACGAAGGAGGCTTCCTTTTGTTCGTCCCAGACTACATTTGTCGGTTCTGTCTTGCGGAGAGCGTCGGTCAGAGGGCTAGCCAAAGCTGAATAGTTAGGGATGTAGTGATTGTAGTACCCAGTCAGACCCAGGAATGCTCGAATTTCCGTCTTCGTGCTCGGCCGCGGGTAGTCTGCTACCGCAGAAATCTTAATCTCGCTGGGTTTCCTGAAACCTTGACCTACATTGTGACCCAAGTAGTCCACGGTCGCCCTTGCCAGGCAACATTTCTCGGCCTTTACGGTTAGTCCAGCTTGACGCAAAAGGCTCAGTACAGCTCTTAGATGTACCATATGGTCCGCCCATGAGTCGGAAAAAACCGCAATGTCATCTAAATAAGGCACCGCGAATGTTTCACACCCATTTAAAACCCTATCCATGAGTCGGGAAAAACAAAATGGAGCATTTTTGAGCCCGAAACTCATCATTGTTGGCTGGTAGCTGCCCGTCGGAGTGACGAAAGCCGCGTATCTGCTGGCGCGTTCAGTGAGCGGTACTTGCCAGTATCCTCGAGTAAGGTCCAGCGTAGTCACATATGCCGCTCTACTGACCCGTTCTACTCTCTCCTCAATATTCGGAATAGGATACACTTGATCCCTGGTGAGAGAATTTAGCTTTCGGTAGTCTACCACAGGCCTAGGGTCTTTACCTGGAGCTTCTACTAAGATCATAGGCGAAGCATAATCGCTTTCCGAGGGTTTTATTACTCCCAATTCCAGCATGCGAGTTACTTCCCTATCCGGAATTTCTCTTTGCCTTGGAGAGAATCGGTAGCACCTTGATCGCACTGGCACGTCTGAAGTCAGCTCAATATCGTGCTCAGTCAAATCAGTCCTGCCTGGCCTGTCCACGAAGCAGGCCTCAAATTCTGTTATTATCTCGCCCAGATCGGACAGCTGGGATTTCTTTAGTTCTCCTCTCTGCTCCGTCTTTTTGAGAAGCTCCTGAGCGTTGCTTCCTTTTCCGCTGAGGCAAATCAAGTTGTCCCCCATCTCCTCGGGAAGGTTTAACGTTAGATTTACCACGGCTTCCCTCTGCACATAAGGCTTCATAAGATTGCAATGATAAATGCGCACTTCTTTACGCCTATCGGGGATTTTCACTGCGTAGTTAGTGTCAGAAAGCTCTGCAACGACTTTAGCAGGTCCTTCCCACTGTACTTCGAGCTTATTCTTGGGATCATTGGCTTGCTCCATAGCTAAGTCCTCTCGGGTTCCACTTAGAAGTCTCGTGAGATTACTAGACACCGGCGGCAAGATGTTACTCTCAAGAACGTCCTCATTCCGCTTCTCATCAAGCTCACTTTCAAGTAGACTTATCTGAGATGCCTCGTTCTCAAAGTTTTCTGACCTGCTATCTTCCGCATTTACCACTGTTTTAACTGCCGTTTCCTCCGCTGTGGAATTTTCTGGTATGAGCAGTGTAGCTAGTTCTCGCGCCTTTGAACGTGTTAAGGCTTGCACAACTCTGTCTCCGAAAAGGATGCCCCTCTTTCGCAGTAGCATGTCCGATTTGTTGGAGAACAAATACGGATAGCACTTAGGAAGCTTTCCTGAAACGGCAGCCTCGGTTATTAATTCGCCGAAAGGGCCCTCGATGACCACGTTCGCGATCGGCAAGCACACACTCTGTTCCTCAACTACCTGTCGGATCCATGCACACTGTCCTGTATAGTCGGAAGGCGACACATACGCCGGATGGACAACATCCATCGTTGCGGCCGAATCGCGCAGTACCTTGCAAGGCTTCCCGTTGACTACTAGGTCATGCAGGTAGGGTTCTAAAAGCTGCATATTTTCATCGCAGTCACTGACATACGAGAAAGCAAACTTTTCTTTCCGGCAGTTGACGGCAATGTGACCCTGCTCATTACACCTAAAGCATGTGAGCGGCTTCCTAGCCTCAAACTTTTTCTTTGTGTTCTGCGCGTTGGTCACTTCCCCACTTTTCTCACTGCCGTCCTTTCTAGGGCGTTTGCCTGAAGAAGCCTTCCTTTCTTCGTTTGCAAATCTAGCAAAGTGCCTTTTCTGACGGTTATTCACACTCAACTTGGGATTGCGGAGCCTATCCACTGCTGGGTTGCTGAATTGTCGGCGCGAAGCGTACTCCTCAATGAGTTCGGCAGCTTCAGTTGCCGACTTAATGTCGCCTCGGTCCTGTAACCAATTTCTTTCTTTTTCTGGGAGGCAGCTATAAAACTGCTCCAAAAGAATTCGCTCGACTACAGCGTCCCTATCACTGTAGGAATCAGTGCTCTTTAGCCACTCGCCCAAATTAACTCTTAAATTGTACAGGAATTCAGGGTAACTCTCGTCCCTGGACTTAGTAGCGTTCCGAAAACGTTGTCTGAACGCCTCGGCGCTAAGCCTATACTTTCTCAGAAGGCAAGCTTTGACCTTCTCGTAGTTGTCCGCGTCCTCCTTGCTTAGCCGCGCGACAACCTCCGCTGCCTCGCAGGGCAGAACCGTCAATAATCTCTGAGACCAAGTGTCTCGCTGGAAGGACAGTTTTTCGCAGGTTCGCTCAAAGTTAGCCAGATACAGACCGATATCCCCTGATATCACATATGGCTGCATGTACTTTGACATCTTGAAATCTGCCTCCTTGTTGAGAAGAGGTACCGCTAGCTGGGGACAATTGCCCGACCTCTTGCTCAACTCTAGTTCTAATTTCCGGAGCTCAATTTCTTGGTCCAGCTTTTTTGCTTCTCTTTCACGCTTCTTTTCCTCTTTTTCCCACTCTTTCTGCTGTCTGAGCTGTTCCTTTTTTTGACCGACGAGGTTCCATGCTTCACTGAGCTCCTCATCATCGGTTCCCAGATCAGTGATTGCCTTTATAATCAAGGGTTTTCGTGCCAAACCACTTGTATCAATTCCCAATTCCTCACACAATAGCAACAGGTCCGGTTTCTGCAGCTTTTGTAGGTCCATGATCGCTCCGAGTGTCGGCTACTTCCAAAACAACAGTGCAAACTACCAAACCTAAAGGCGTTTCAACACTTTTTACCAGTTCTAAATTCTAACCCTGTTCTAGAACCTGGTCCACATCAGAAGAAAGCCAAGCACTCACCCACACATGCGATCGATGTTCCGAGCTGCTCTCTTGTTGGCCGATTGTTGCTCCTGCTTGTTGCTTGAGATGCCACCTCCGATCACCAGATGTTGTGGCTTGTAGCTTCAGATCCACCTCCAATCACCAGATGTTGTGGCTTGTAGATTCAGATCCCAACGCTGGTCACCAGTGTTGGGGCTTTACCCCACCGCTGCCACCAGTTGTCGTGACGCTGGGGCTATGTCGACCCGGCCTTCACTTGGTAGCGTGCAGAGACTCGGGGTTGAAGTAGGATTGAATCTTCGAAGTTGGTGAAATATGTACAAGCAGGTTTAATGGCACTTTGAGAAAACTTATTTACAATATTTACACGAAAAAGAAGGGTACATCAGCAAAATGGCAAGCGTTAAGAGTTCATAGCGAGAAGCGACTGGATGAGCCGTTTACCCAGGGCCCAGAGCGACATTTCGTGCTCTGCAGCGTCCTTAAAAACCCCCTATGTCCAGCCCCTCTCTGAAGATGCTGACCAACCAAATCCAGGGCACGCCCCTCAGGTATCGGCATCCAATCGAACACTTCACTGCACTGATGGTCTGAAGCACTGACTGGTCCGGCATTCATTCGTTGGGCGTGATCACTTGTTGGCGGGAAAAGCTTGGGAACGGCGAGGAGAGGAGGTACATTTCTATTCTTCAGCAAAGAAACCACAAGCTGGTTCTGACAAGGGGTTTTACTTCTCAGAAACCCGAGTGCACGTGGCGCCGCATAGGGCTCCCAACATGGTCCCTTTTCGACAATTGCAAATCTTTCCTGCATTCCCGGGAAATCACTTAATGGCCGTATGAGTCATGCTCCTTTCTTGTCCTGCACGTCAGCGGACATGTCACTCTGTCGTCTCCTTTGGACAGGAGGCATTCATCACTGGAGGATAGCACTTCTCGACTGGAAGGGTGAACAAAAGAAAGAAAGCACTTCCTGCTATTTCCCGCAGGGGGACGTTTCTTTGTGTTTTTCCAGACGTTCTCTTGACAGGGTCAATTTGGCATTTGCAGGTTGTCCACAAAGCAAAACATGCTTACAAAACAGGATTCCTGGAAACAGGCTCACTTAGAGCCATTGGACCATCACCACATATTCACAAAACTTATCCATGCCCACAGGCGAACAATAGAGCGCGCAATTGCGGATGCTTGGTCGTAACAATGACCTTGTTTTTATTTCACTCCCTTCTGTAACGTCCCCCGGGGCCACGCCCGGAGCCTTGAAGGTATTGTAATAAATAAATAAATAAATAGATAAATAGATCAGTCGTGATTTACGAAAACTTGGAAGAGGTGAAAGAGGTTTAAATGTTCTGAAAATGAACTGATATTTGGTGACGAAATGAGCGCCCAGTTGGCAGTGGCGCACCTTTACAGAGGCTGATTTAGTTCATCGGAGTTTGTTTACTGTCCCTCCTCGGGAGAAGTGCGAAGCACCTTCCCGAACCGAATATGCAAAAACAAGGTGGATCTCTGACCGTTATATTCAGTCAGGAAGGAGTATAATACACCTAACACAACACAATATACGCGGGGAAGGACAGTAGCGATTATGAGACTAAAGTCAGGCATCCGCTGAACACAGCCAGATTAGAGACGAGAATCTACAATCGGCATTATTTTGACTGTAATTATTATTATTTTCGTTTGATTGGTCGTAATGAACATCATTTCACGCAGCATAATATGAAAACGAGATCGGTGCAAAGTTAGCTAAAAATGCTTCTGACTCACTCGCACTGAGCGAAAAAAAAAAAAAAAAAACGCGAGTGCTCCCAAATTCTGGCCATCCATGAGCCCCCGCTGCTCAAAGTATACGAAGGCGATTGCGGCTACGGCAGTACCACCGGGAGGCGGATGCACATAAATCGACCGTCGGCGTAGACGCTGCTAGTGCAGAGGGAAGCGATGGCAAGAATGGACAGGCGAAGCTCTACAATATTTAGAAAAAAAAAAAGACGAGCTTGCGTCGCTCGCACCCAAGTTTCCGAGCATTTACGACTGCGCACGAGCGGCCACTGCGATTATTTACAATACAGTGTCTGACTCTGTTTTTCGCTCACCATTAACTATTACATTTTGCTTGAATCATTGAGCCAGTGTCTAAAGCCCACGCTAAAACAAAGATAGGGTACACTGCAAGTGGCTTTGAAGGTACGAAGTGATCGAACATGAATGCTCTTGAGGTGAAAAGAACTGACAACAGGGAGCGTTTGAATTGCGCCGTTGAGCCGATTAGCAACCGCCAAAGCAGTTCGAAATTCAACACTGATCACCACGTCAGCTCTTCCAAGACCCAGTAAAGACAATTGCTGGGCTGGTTGGTGCATCTGAACGAAAAGAAAAGGTTCCGCAGTTCCTGTACGCTAACATACGCTTATTTGCTGACGATTGTGTTGTTTAACGTCTTATAATTAGAGTGATCGCCAGCTTCTGCAATCCGACATACGTCGCGTTTTAACTTGGTGCAGTGAATGGTTAATGTCTCTTAACGTGAAGAAAAACCTATTTAATTTCATTTTACTGTCGTCTCTCTGAACCATCTTCAAAGCGCATAATCGATAACTCAGAAATCGCAGCTGCAACCACAATATACCTCGTCCTTCATTTAACACATAGTCTTATGTGAACATACGATGTATTAACACGAATTTCTAAAGAAGCAAATCAAGTTCTGGGGTATTTTTGGCGAAAACTACGAATAACACCACCATCGTTAAAAAACTGGTCTATGTAACATTTGGACGGCCCAAACTAGAGTGTGCATGCGCTATTTGGGACAATAATCAAAATAATATTTCCAACAGAGATACAAAACCGCGCCGCTATATTCATCTTCTCTGTCTATTCTTATTATGAAAGCCTCACCAAACTAAAATGTAATACTCATCACTCGAATTTAGCTAACCAGAGTAGCATCTCAAGGCTATGTCTATTTCATAAATTCTATTATCATGTTCCGCATGAGTCTTTCATCGTCTCTGCATACCGAACCTCGAGCCGCACGAACCACGGAAAGACCGCCCATCCACCGCAAGGCCGTACATCTGCGCATCTGTATTCGTATTTCCAGTCGGGATCCATACTGACCCATCACCATTCAAATCATGAATCGAAGCAATATTATTTCCTTTAACTCACTAGAAGTCTGGCACCAGGAAGGAAAGGGAGGATTGTGAGGTTGATGTCAGCTGCTCGCTAGAGCACTGCACGGGCTCGGGCCCTCTGGCGGCCCTATTGCAAAAACCAGTGCCACTGGGAGCCAGCGCCCCAGCGCCATACCTGATTATGGTCCCAGTATGACGCCGGACACTGGGCGCACTGGGACGCGGCATACTGGGACGCTCCGCGCTGGCGGCACTGTTCGCCCGGAAAAAAAAAAGGCGTGGGATAAAAATTAAAAAGTAAAAAGTAACGAAACAAGTTAAGTACATAAAAAAACCTAAAAAAGGTAAAAAAAAAAAGAAAAAAAAATTTCTGCACCAAGCGTGCCTCGAACTAACTCCCTAGGTAGATACCAATCACTAGCTCAGCACGCTAACCACTCGGCCACGCTGAGAACTGGTTTGTCTGTAAACATTTTTGCGTTTTATGTCATGACCCGCATTTATAATGTTGGGACTTCATGTTTCGCAGTCTACAGGCCATTGCTACCGCTCTGACAATTGCAACTTCTTGTTCATTTTAGCTTGCTGTCTGCTCTCACGACTTGCAACTAATGTTCTGGGTGCCTATGCGCGCTATTTTGTGCACTGCAATCATTTTAACATGGGGAGTTTGACATCGCTGGCAAATTTACCAACGCCGGTTCTTGGGTGGTGCTCTGCTAACGTTGGCGTAATTTTCGCTGAACACGGAGCTTTAGTAGAAGCCTTCAAGGAAAAACGTGCGACCAAGCTTCAATACCGGCAAGCGCCGCAGCGATGACCCTAATTGCGTGTAACTAAACCTTATTTGTATGTAAACATTGCGGGAAGCGTTGCGATGACCGAGGGCTTGGCTGCTTCATACGCAGAGTAAGAAGGAGCGCAAAAGCTTGACAAACACGCCAAATATTATGTATTACAAGCGCTGTATGTTGTTGCTTTTTATCTCATGGACCCATCGCTCGGTAAACTACTCTCTTCCTCGTTTTAGTTTTTCTTTCTGCTGTTGATACTGGGCCTTGGTGCAGGCTACGCTCGCCTGCGATTGAGCCCGCATTGAACATTTTGGCAGTAATCATTGTGTTAGAGTGCCCTTAAGATCAGCTGTGAAGTTGGTTATGCATGATAGCCCACATTATTCAATTCCAGCTTTAGTAGTGCGTTAATCGTCAGTCTGTCATGAGATCGAGGCGCGGCGATCGTTGTCGCTCTCGAAACGCTCGAAACGACCTATCGAAACATGGAAACTAGAAAAAAGATACTGCCTTTGTTTTCTTACAAATGCGCAACGACTTCGCAGCAAAAAGCGCTTGCTTGAACCATATTTTTCATATGCCCCCCGATGGTCGATTGAAAGTACGCTGTTGCCCTGTTGGCCCCTGAGGGATGCTACTCCGGCTGCCGCCGCAGGCCGCACCGGCTATACTGGGGCACTGGGACCAGTGCGGCCCAGCGCACATACAGCGCTTCTCCCAGTGCATCGCAGATGCCAGCGACACACCCAGCGTCAAAAGTCTAATCCCAGCGTTTTTCTCCCATCGCACCAGTGCAGCCAGTGTCTTCCCGTTACTGCTCCAGTGAATATCGCAGACCTCCAGCGTGCCCAGCAGATCCAGTGCAAAACCAGCGCAAAAATATTACTGGTTTCGCACTGGAGACGCTGGTTTTTGCAATAGGGGGGGCCGGAAAATATCTGTTTTCCCGGGCCCGGGTCGGACTTGAAGCTGCGGGCCTGGCTTGGGACCAGGCTTGAAGTTGCGGGCCCAGGCCTGGATGGGGCTACCTGTGTACGGCTTCATTCGGAAATGAAGCAGTTCCGCCGCTAAATTCAGGGTGGGCACGAAACAAGCCGAGCAGTTCGTTCAGGCAGGGCTGCGCGGTGACACCTGCTGTGGGCGGAGTTTGAAGGAATCGGAGCGTGCCGCCATGTTGGTAAGCTAACTCTACGAAGCGTTAAAAAGCAGATCCCCTAAAGCGGTCGCACGCGCAGATGCTGCCATCCCAGTCGTTGGACTTAAACACGGTAACGATATGATACACTCTCTATTCCTGAAGGTTCCGTTCTTGGTCTGCTTCTTTTGCTAATCTTTATTAATGTTCGTCCGGTATTTCATCCGCTATTCGCTTATTTGCATATGATCGCATAATTTGTCGTCGAATCCTTACTAACAGGAACCAAGTGCCACTTCAGAACGACTGATACGTAATTTAACGGTGGTGTTCCATATTGCATACAACGTGTACACGGGTTAAATATAGCATTTAATAAATATTTTCTGCCAACCGCAACAGAAAGCTGGAACTGGCTATCCGAATACATCGCAAACGAGCGCGACCAAACTAAATATGGGCAAGTATTAATCAACCTTTGCACGGAATAAAAGATATTGCGCGTTTGTCTCCAGCTGCTAGTTACACTTCTCATTTTATTGTTCTTACTTCATTTCTGCCAGTTTGCATTGACTAGCTTAGTAAAACAAGAAAAACACTAAACTGCATGAAACGCTAGTACACGTGTGCATACACAATAGAAATAAATAAAAAGTGTCAATAAAATTCGTGTCTGCGCTAGCACACGTGAACTGGCAAAACATAGGGCAAGAAAAGCGAAACTAAATCACATACGCGGACAAACTTCACGCGATCCAACGCAATTGCGCAACTATACTGAAAGTACAAGCGATGTCGGGGACGACAGCATCTGGTGGTGTAAACTGCCAGTAAAATTAATAATAATAATAATAATAATAATAATAATAATAATAATAATAATAATAATAATAATAATAATAATAATAATAATAATAATAATAATAATAATAATATATTTGTCAGACATTAATGGGCTTCTTTTCGTTGGCTTCGTGATGTGGTCGTCAGACCGGCCGTGTCTCGGCGACTTCCAAATTGCAGCTCACCGTCCGCAGTTGTACCACAGGTTCGGAGCGGGTCACCGCAGCCTCCCATTGTAGTGGGTTAGATAATCGCCATTCGGCTTTGTGTTGGAGTTCAGGGCACCTGTGTAGGATATGCTCTTAGTCGGCCTTTTTGGCTTCGCAAAGCCTGCTTTCGGGGGTGCACAGCCCTGGGTTAACCAGGGATAGTTTAAAAGGGTTAGCGAAGGTATCCGATTGGAGCTGCCACCCCGTCACTTGCTGGGTTTTACTGAGGGATTTATCCGGGGGCGGGTATTCTAGTCCGCTATTTCTATAATGCATAGTGATTACTTGGTACGTTATCATGCGTTCACTCGCTCCCTCGCAGGCATGCATGATTGGCCCACTGCCCGGTTGACGAACCCTTGGTCATATTGTGGGCTGCTTCGTTTCCCGGGTGGGACGAGTGCGCAGGAACCTATACAACGTTTCATACATCAAGTGCAACACTGCCAAAG
This sequence comes from Amblyomma maculatum, assembly GCF_055883805.1. Classification (NCBI taxonomy): domain Eukaryota; kingdom Metazoa; phylum Arthropoda; class Arachnida; order Ixodida; family Ixodidae; genus Amblyomma; species Amblyomma maculatum. The sequence continues at coordinate 14,889,569 of NW_028146738.1, forward strand.
CTAGAGCTCTTGTTCGTGCTCCCCGCATCCGCGATGAAAAATAGTGCCTGCTTGACGAGAAGAAATAATAGTTGTTTTGTCTGCAAGCTTAATACATCTTACATTTGCCATCAACTCCATAAAAAGCACCTTTTTTAGGGAGAAAACGTCGGATTCGGGTAATTTGTATGTTTTGTTTGTCGTTTTCGTTCGTGTCGTGTTTTCGCTGCCCTGCCAGCGGTGCCCTCCGCACTGGGCAATGTAGCGACCGCGACTGCCTCGTCGGAGCGGATTTTGTCTATAAGATCCACACTGCGAAGTTGTCCAGGCATGCGAAGGGGGTGTGCACGAAAAAGAAAGTGTCGAAACCCAGGTCACTATTCCCATGCAGTATTGTAAATGCGTTATCTCCCCCGCCTTCGAGTCCCCGCGCTTTTAGAATCCCTTTCTCCTTCTCCCACTGCGGACAACCCCTCTTGACGACGCACCCCTCCTCACGCCTTGAAACATTGGAGAGGGTTGGGAGAGGATGGGCGGGGGGAGAAGGAGGGAGGGTAAGGAGGGCGTGCTACTTTTTTTTGCTTTTTGTTAGTGTTGGTTAGTTTGTTTTCGGCCATGCGGCCGTAGAGCGCTCGCGGAGGAGAGCCGGGAGCGCCCATTCTTGCGGCTGTATGATGGCCTGTGTCCATGTCACTCAAGAAAGCGGCAGCTACTTTTCAAAAAGCGCTTTAATCCAATGTTCAAGGAATGTGAATCGTCAAATATGCGATTCGTATATAATTGTCATTTCCTAAGATACACAGTTTTGTTCCCAAGCAAAAGTGTTCGCAAAGCGAGTTGTCTGTAATTTTAAAGCGCGAAGAAAAGCAAGGAAAAAAAAATAGAAAGACCCTACTAAGAGCGCATTTATTTTTCCCGAAAAGAGCCAAATCTGGGCACCGAATTAGGTGAAGTTCAGCTGCAATTTTTAGTTTGCTCAAAGATCTTCAAAGCTGTCACTTATAGCCTTCCAATGTGTTGCTGTGGATAAAAAAATAAAACTGCATTTTGCTTTCTTTCCGCCAAGGTGCATTTGGCTCTTTTCGAAACAAAAAAGAAACCTCTTAATTGGTTTCAAGATAGCTTCTATTCATTGCAGTGGGCAGTGCCGCTAAGATTAGACAAAAACCTTGAGCTTTGCTATTTTGTTTTTTATCCAATTGCACTCTCTCTCTCAAAAAAAAAAAAGCATGTTGAACTTTGACACGCCGGGAGGATTGGTGTAGCCGTATGACATGTTCACGTATCTTCTGTTACAGTGTTCACACGCCATGGACCGCCACTACTTATATGCACTTAGTCGGTTAACAATCACCAGCTGCTGTTTTCTACATAGAAAAAAAATGTTGTCAAAATCAAAGGCTTTGCTCTTTCTTAAGCATAGAAATTATTTCTACAACGCTCCAAGAAAGAATGGGGAAGAAAAGGCCATTTTCCTCCTTTTCGCATAACCCAGTTGCGCCCTTCACAAAAAGAAAGAAGAAGAAAACGCGCACAAGCTTGTCGCCAAGGCGCCCGCTAAAAACCATTAACTTCTGTGGGGGGCGGTAAGGCGCTGACCCCTGCTTTCCGGCTTTTTCGACTGCCAACAAGAAAGGTGGGGTGAGAGGGGAATGGAGCAGGGGGAGCCGACACACGGGGAAACACACGCGTGGCACTCACTTCACGGGATTTCGGCACTGCGGGGAGATGGCCCATTGCCTCCGACACGCGGAACACCACACGACTGCCCCCTTGCCAGGGTATGGCCGTCATCCCAAAACAAATACCTCCGCCTCCCGGACATCCGGGAGGGGGGGGGGGAAGTGCCGGGGATGATGTATGAATGATGATGGGTAGATAGGTTATGTGAGACCTTGAGGTGCGGCGCCTTCTGGTGCCAAACCTCCTCCCATCTGACAACGGCACCGCCACACGGGGAAGCGTGCTACACCCATGCGAAGCAAGTTATTGCAAACGTGTATGCTCGGAATAAGGACCGTTTCCGCAGAAACCACTCGGCCACGAAAAGAGCGCGAAAGTGTTAAGCCTCCCTTTTTTTTTCTTGCGGACTGCTTGCGTAGCTTTCGCTGCGTTGCACCTGATGTATAAAACGGAGTTTAGATAATATGCACGCCGCAGCGAAAAGAGAATTCTGGAAATCAGCGAGCATCGGTGCATTTACTGCCTTAGCGAGGCAGACACGAGGTGAATGTCGTGTATGTTTTCGTGACAGAAAAAACTTCGGTAAACTTAACTGGTGTATTTGTTTATAAGTTTAAGAAGAAAGGTAGTTTAACATGAACTTGGGCGAGATGGCGCATAGCTGTTGGCAAGGGAAACAAGCGCGAAAAAGGCACACTTTTTCTTTTTCTTCCTTGAGTGGGTGTCTTTTGAGCGCTTGTTTCCCTTACCAGCATTTAAGAATAAAACTGCACAGAAGTAATCGCACGGACGACCGTTTCGTTCAGCGTTGTTGTTGTTTTGGACTTGGGGATATCTTCGGGGGAAGGGTAGCGGCGTCACTCTGTTCCCAGGGGAAAGGGCAAGGGGTCCCGTTCGGCGCCTCGAAAGCCATTGTTCCTGCCGTCGCTTGGCCGTGTCCCCTTCTCCAGGCCTTCCTTTGTCTCTTTTTTGCCTCCCTTGTACTCGGGAGGCCGCTTGTGGTCTTGGAAGCTCGGAATCGCGGCGCCCATATGTTCCCGTTCTTGAACGGCGGCGGAAACAGGCCCCATTCTTCTTGTTGCCTCTTCGGCGCCCGCGTCCACATCGGTTAGGCCGCCTGCGCGTGCACACGCACGCACACGCGCACAAACACACACTCACAAGCAGCCGTTGGGCCTGCGTTCAGGGCGACGAAACTGCGCGTTAACAGGTGCCGTTTCAGAACGCCCCTTCGACTCTGGCGTGCTTCTTTTTGTCCCCGGCCATAACACTTTGGAGGCTCAGCGAGGGACGGCATTCTTTTAAAATCCGCGGCAAGAGAAGAGTGCACACGCAGTGACGCTCCCTTGGCTACTCTCAATCAGGCCATCGGGTGAGCGGGAAATAACAGCCTAGCAACAAAACAGCACGCTCAAGAAAAAAAAAAAAAAAAAAAAGCAGTGCAGCACAGGTAGTGTCATAAGTAAATCGCAGATTGCCGAGATATTCTCCATCGACCTTGATGCTTAACTGCTCACATTCCACGTCTTTCAATACACCCTCTAAAGCTCGGTTCACACTGCGGAAACATTTGGTCGACTCTGTCTGACGACAGCGTACTCGCGTAACGTCAGCTACACAGTAAAATATTTTACATCCTTAAGGGTGCTCCTGCAAAATGCACCCACTAGAGCACCCTTTTAGCACTCTAATTTTCATATATACACCCTTCATTTCTGTCCAAAAGGGTGCTTTTGCTCTAAACACCCTTGATTTCATGTAGGCTGTAGCAAAGGTGCTCAAAGGGTGCTAACAGCCTGCTCAGAAATGAGTACAGATTGGATTTCAGTACTTACATATACCTTATAAAAAATAAACGAGCCCGGAACCGCGGTTGAAGAACCGCCAGTGAAGTGCAGTTTTCCGAAAGCGCAGCTCTAAAGGGTAATTTGTCTAAATTACCTGCACGAATACTATCTTCGCAACATAAGCTTTCCAAGATCGCTCGCCATAATGAGCATTCCGAACGCGCCATCTTACCGCATTATGACATGGAACAAACTATGCCAATAACCATCCACTTTATTAGCTCTCTTCTCTCTAGCGCGATATTCGTTATGTATATATATTCAAGTAAGTTGCAGTTATTCTTCCATCAATATAAGAATGGATTAAAGTGGTTCTCGTATTTGATGATTAAATTTACATTTTTTTTTCAATTCACCTAAACAATCAGGCGCAATGGAATGTCTTTCAACAATGACTATTTTTTTGCTATGTAGTAAACCAATGCATAAAACATGGAAATAAGGATGCCTGAGGAGACAGCCCGGCTAAAACATCTCACAGCCACACCTACGATCACGAAAAACAAAGTGAAAACCTGGCATGTGCAAGGAAAAAGGGCCGTATTTAAGTAGTACTACTTTTATACCGCCCTTCAAGGAATCACACTGTAGGATGTACAAACTATTTCAAAAAATAATTTATCTGCGAGAAAAAAAAAAAAAAACATACGCCATCAAAGTTATTATCCAGCCTCATCTCCACCATTTGCGCAAGTTGAAGCCGGAGAACCTGTTCGTCCACTGCAATTAATTTCTCTAAATCAAACCAACGAGCTGGGATACAACATTTTCGGTGCAGGGCTACACTCTTAAAAAAAAGGTTGGTGAATTCACTAAGGAACTACTAACCTTTTACTTGTCCCATAGATCACTACCTTCTTAGTAACTCGAGGTAGTAAAAATACAGCTAGTGAAATTTACTACCCCAGGAAGTTAGTGAACAGTACTAGCGCCACTTAGTAGTAGGTTGGTGAATACCGACACCTTCGTGCATTATAGTTTGCCTTTGAAGGGTAGTGGAATATGCTACCTTCTAGGTTGTACGCAGTACTACCTAGAAGGTAGTACTGCGGCAGTACGCAGTACTACCGCACCTAGAGATTCGTACTACATAGGTCGTAGTACTTATTACAACATATACCTAGTTCTTATTATGGGTTACCATTGAAAAGATAGTATAATGTGCAACCTTTTCTTTAGTATAAAATACTACATGGCCTAGAGGTTCTCACGACATAGGTCCTAGTGCTTACTGCGGCAGAAACCTAGTATCGATTGCTACCTGTATGGAGCTAATATATGCATCGATAGGTAAATTATTTCTGAAAATATTGAATATCTTAATAAAGATTTGGTAATTAAAATTAATTATATTATTCGTAATATGTGGTCAATTGTCATCGGCTTCAAGTTCGGTGCAACATTGAGCTGATCTACAAACAAGGCGCTAACTAATTTTACCTTGTTCGCACTAGTCTTCAAGCAATGATGACAAAATTTGCGGACAACAAATACTCACTTTATTCGTATTTAAAGGCAGTGTGGCTATGCCCTTTTCAATTGAAGAAATGCATAGTGGCGGTGAGCTTCTTAGGCTGCATAAATACTCTAGCACTGCGCAAACGTTTTCGTTGCGCGTTGAATGCCTGACAATAAATATCCAGTAGCTCTCAATGGCATGCGTGAGTCCCACGATGACGTCCAGCATTCGACCTTGATATCTTCAAACCCAGCATATATTGCGTCGGCGTCATCAGGGTTCATCTGGACGCACTCCAATGCTGGGTAGATGTCCTAAAATGCAACATAGAAAGTAATTAAATTAGAAGGCACAAATGAATTTATAGCAAATTTATACTTACTGGCCTCACCCGGAAATGTGGCTTTCAATTCTTTCACAACCATGCAGAGGCAAAAGTTCCACCATTCAATAGCAAAGTGATCTGCAAGTATTACAGAATTGACATATTTTAAAACCACTTCTTCAATGACAATAAAAGGGAGCAATAGAGACTTAGAACTTATGAAATTGTTTTTTTTTTCAAATAATGAAGTCCGCAGTTTATTGAACACGCCTAAATTCCACAGAAAATTATTACCTTTATTTCATATATTCCGGTGCTTTTAGATTTACAGGCTGTTTTGTTTTTGCTAAACACAAAGCAACATTCATAGAATTATGATACCACACACAGGTAAAAATTTTGGGATGGGTATTTTATACAATCATTTCCAGAAAAGAAAAGATTTACAGCGCTAACAAATACACACTCACATAGGACAGGCACTGAATATCTTTTTTTTTTTCGAAACACCACAATGAAACTTCTTGAAAAAAAGAATTCTATATGCAGTTCAAAAAATTGCTACACCTTGTCGTGGACTGGAAATGATTTAATCAAGTAAAAACAATTGCTAGGCTAGTTGGTTCATTTCACAAAATGAAATTTTAAAAATAAATGCAGATACACAGATATACATTTTGAGATGGGTATTTTATAGAATAATTTACAGAAAAGGATAAATTCACAGCACTAACAAATAGACACTCACAAATACACACACACAAAAAAGGCGCTGACTCCATCTTCTGTTTCGAAAGGACACCAAAATGAAACTTCTTAAAAAAAAAAAAAAAGATCTGTATGCAGTTCAAAAACGTCCTACAACCTTGTCGCAAACTGGAAACGATTTAGTCAAGTAACACCAGATGCTAAGCTAGTAAGTGCCTTTCACCAAAACGATGCTTCTTCCAAAAAGATATAAACACACAGATATAAATTTTGGGATGTATATTTTATACAATCATTTCCAGAAAAGGGAAGGTTCACAGCGCTAAAAAATACACACTCACAAACAGACACACACAGGACAGGCGCTGACTCCAAACTTCTTAAAAAAAAACATACGTTTCATTTTGCTGTCGTTTCGAAAAAGAAAAAAAAGTTGGAGTCGGCGTCTATTCTATCATTCCATGTGTGTCTATTTATGTGTGCGTACTTGCTAGCGCTGTGAATCTTTCCTTTTCTGTGAAATGCACCAACTAGCCCAGCAATTGGTTTCACTTGACTAAATCATTTCCAGTTTGTGACAAGGCTGTAGGAATTTTTTGGACTGCGCACAGATTACAGAAACATATTTCTAAAGACGCGCGTAGCTCGAGCAGATGCACTAGGATCCAATAATTGTATACAAAACAAAGCAGAAAAACTCAGCTCATACGGTCTTGAAGTAAGTTCGTGACCGAGTTATATGTTCCCAACAAATAACAAAAATGTCAGCAAAACTTTTGGATGAAGGCAGCAGATCCGTTAACACCAACACAAAGCACAAGAGGCACACACACGCACACAAGGACTACGCTGCACTGACAACTCTATTAATTGGAAACCGCACATCTTCTTCCTTCACTTCTTGCTTCACTTTACGTCAGCCAACTTCCTTCTTGTCGTTAAAGTCTTGCCGGTTTGCGCAAAAAGTCTACTTCCTTCTTCAACAAAACCACCGATGGCGTGCTGACACATTGGTCTTCCAAGTCACAGATTGCATATGCTTCATAAATCTCTCTAGCTAACTTATCCTTCGTCCTTCTCATAACCTTAACATTGTGAAGGTCAGCCGGACATTTTTGGTCTCTACAATCAACGCAGTCTTTGCAGTGCACAGCCAGATTTGTGCCAGACGTGTCTGATATTGCCTTAGCGTGCTCTCTAATCCTTTCATTGAGGCATCTTCCTGTTTGTCCAATATCTTTCTTTCCACAATGCAAGGGAATCTCATAAACAACCCCCTGAATACACTTAGAGTACCTAGACCGGTGCGAAGTTTTGCATCCAGAGTTGGAGTCCTGGTTATTAACCTGCACACACATCCCTTTAGCCCTGTTTGGTGCCGTCGGAATGCAGGTTAATGACCAGAACTTCAACTCTGGATGCAAAACTTTGCACCGGACTAGGTACTCTAAGTGCATTCAGGGGGTTGTTTATGAGATTCCCTTGCATTGTGGAAAGAAAGATATTGGACAAACAGGAAGATGCCTCAATGAAAGGATTAGAGAGCACGCTAAGGCAATATCGGGCACGTCTGGCACAAATCTGGCTTTGCACTTCAAAGACTGCGTTGATTGTAGAGACCAAAAATGTCCGGCTGACATTCCCATTGTTACGGTTATGAGAAGGAAGGACGAGTTAGCTAGAGAGATTTATGAAGCATATGCAATCTGTGACTTGGGAGACCAATGTGTCAGCACGCCATCGGTGGTTTTGTTGAAGAAGGAAGTAGAATTTTTGCGCAAACCAGCAGGATGTTAACGACAAGAAAGAAGTTGGCTGACATAAAGTGAAGGAAGAAGATGTGCGGTTTCCAAATATAGTTGTCAGTGCAGCGTAGTCCTTGTGTGCGTGTGTGTGCCTCTTGTGCTTTGTGTTGGTGTTACCTGCTCTGCTGCCTTCCTCCAAGAGATGTGTGACCAACTAGCTCATCTTTCGACTCTATTAATGTCAGCAAAAGTTTAAATTTACTACAAACCTACAGTTTGCTACAAAAAATTCTAGGACTGCGGGTGCCAAAAGATAACAAAGATGTCCACAAGGTTTGGGTTTATACAAACCTACAAATTACTACAAAAACACGATAGAACTGCGATGTAATCACGTGCGAAAAAACATGATTTAGTTATACTTGCGCAAACCTGATTTGAAAAAAAAAAAAAAAAAAAAAAAAAAAGGACACATTCTTTCCTTCGCACGATGCATAATTTTTACTGTGTTAGGTTCGTTTTACTTTCAGCGGTGTTTATGATCAACAAAAACAGCATTTTCACAAGAAAAAGAAAAGCGACAACAGGACATGTCGTTTTCGTTGAGCATAATGTTTGTAGCAAATGGCTCTGCAGCTTACTCTGTTCAATTTCACTTCAACAGAGTTGGCATTATTTCTACGGCGTTTACTTCTTGTCAGGATCAGGAAACAGTCGGCAACAATTTACTAACAATGGCGATAAATAATTACGTTTGCAATACGCAGGTCTTTGCATTCCAAGCAATGAAGATAAAAACGGGCAACTTACCTCGAAGCGCACGTTTTCTGCACCATCCCTAAATCGCCATCCAGCAAAGCATTTATCAGATCTTCCTGCCGATGCTGCCCGCTGGCTTGAATATTTCTCTTTCGGTCTTTCCAAATCACTAGACATGGGCGACGAACACAGCGCCTCGGCGTCACTCTTCCCGCCAATATCAGTATCGGTGGCAGACGGCCAGCACCTCGAAGCAGAACGAATGAAAATAAGCCAGTCTGACAAGTCGATGCTGGCGCAATGCGCGGCAAACGAGCGGCGGCGCTGCTGTCAAAAACGATGGGATCCTGGAGTCGATGTCTGCAAGAGCAACATTTACGTTGTGCTTGATGTGTGGACTTTCCGATGGCGCTCATGAACTTTAATATGTGGACCAGGACACGCAGACATTTACGAAAGTGTGAGATTCGACAACCACCATTCCACCAGCACAACGACGACGCTCCCGTCCACAGCGCGCCGTTTCGCACAGCGGAAAGCATGCGCAAAGTGAGAGGGGAATATGCCCGAGTATTAGCCATCGCCCCATTGTTCTTTTTATAGCCGCGCGTGAAACCGTTTCATATTTCGGCGTCTACCGTCCGCCGTACTTCGCCCACCTGCAGCGCTGGCACGTTTGGACGGTTTGGATGCCTGGATGAAATGTCGACGGTACAGCCCGTGCCAGCCGTCTAGCCCACGCGCATTCTTCCCGGCACCGTTCTGTGTATGTGTGTTTTTTTTTTTTTTTTGCTTACAGGGTGTTGATGCTTGGACCATACGTAAAGAAAATGGAATAAAAGTTGATTGCAGGCAACTACATGCGAGGTGGAAGGCATTGATTTCGTGTCGTTGTGCATTTCTGTTGCACTGGTGGAAAGCACAATGTTAAGATGAACAAAACAACAGCAGTAGACGCAAAAACGTTATGCTATGCAACGTGAATACAAATTATTTTCAATTTTTTTTTTAAATGTCTTGTTTCTGAAATGACGCCATCCGCACTTGAGCGTTTGTCCGTGACTGACTGCAGGTCGTTCCCACAAAGCGTCCCAGTTCACTATACTGCAGGCTTTTCCTGGAAGAGCTAAGTGTCGCTCTGACTTTTTTCGTCACCGCAATACGCTGTCAGAAGCTCGCATGGGGCACGAAAACTCAAATTCTGTAATGTTTTTCTTTAGCTTGAAGTGTGCACAAAAACATAGATTTCAAAAAAAAAAAATAAAAATAAAATAAAACGAACGCCATTAAATGATCGAAAGTAATGTATCTCGTTAATTTCAGAATAAGTTGTAATGTATGACTGGCAAGAACAGCCAAATCATGAATTTCTGAAAATATTGGTAAAGTTACGCTAGCAAGATACCATGGTAAAGTTGTCCAGGGATTCTAGCATTTAACTCGTCAAAACTACTAACAGAAACTCACTTGTTAGTAAAGGGAGCCGTTACTACCTCAAAAAGTTGCGAGTTAGTTCAAGGTTAGTAAAAAGGTAGTAAAACCCATTCGAAGTTAGTAACTGCTGCATTTACTAGCTTCTTACTAACCTTTTTTCTAAGAGTGTAGCGCTTAGTACTAGGCCAACGCTGATGTCGTGCTCATTGTGCAAGGACCGACCTGAATCAAGAGTTAAAACTGGGTCTGATTAGCTGCAGCTTCTTTAAGTCCAGGATTAAACAGATTACTTGCAGCCTTAACAGCATATCGTATCGAAGCCTGGAATGCATCTGTTAAAGATAAGAACAGAGCCGAGTCGGTTTAGTAGGTGCAAAACAACAGAAAGGACAGAACAGCGCTGTATAAGGTTCTTGAAAATACGAACTAAACTTACTAACAAAGTAAAGCCTCAATTCGCGCAACATAAGAAAACTAGAAAGTCACATGTCCTGGAAGCTGGGGCGTCAAGAGTTCAAGGCGATTGAACAGCCGATCATCGAGCGATAAAAAAAAAAACGGCCACTTGCAGCGCCTTCCAGAATGATTCATATATCCAACGGCTAGCTGCAACGCAATCCCTTGCTCTATGGCTGCAACGTGATAGAACAGGGGCGGAACAGCTTTGCTAAAACCGACAACGTGCGCTCGCAGATAGCCGATACGGTCCGAGCTGCCAAAGCGCATACGTGCGCCAGCAAAACACGCGTGGCGCTCGTGTTTCTGCGTTTCTCTACTGCCTTTTACTTTTGTATATTTCGCGGTTTCTGCAAGGCGTCAGGTGTACAGCAGAGAACGGTGGCGTGAAACCGAACCGATGCGGTAATCCAAAAGACGACGGTGACCCTATGCCGCCGTGCACAAAGGCCTCAAGTTATTCTATCCGAGTGAAACGCGTTCAAAGCGCCACGAAAAGCACTGCGCCCTTTCAGACGCTGGCCATTTTTTTTTTTTTTTTGTCGTTCCTTTCTCACACTCATGTTGGCTAGCTCTGCCTCCTCTGCTTGGGTGGAGAGGAGGGCGCCGCATGCCGCCGACCAGCCGACGCCTTTCCCGCTTTCCCTTACACATGTCCACGGCGCTGCGGGCGCTGCGGTGTTTATCTGAAGCGCTGATCACGCGATGCGATCCTTCCCGTCATTCCTCCGTTTCTCACACGTGCGCCGATGCTGAAGCCTGACGATTGCGCCAACGAGTTTCTTTGTTTGTCGCCGGCCGTTCTCAGTGAGAAATGTTGCGTGTGCGTTGCTTTGCTTGGTTTCTGCGTTCTATGTCAATGCGAAGAGGATGTTTATCTCTCAAGGCTGCTAGCATGCTTGACAGAAGAACCGCATCATGCACTGTGGAGGTTTCGTCAACCCGTCGTCACCGTCGTCGGTGAAATTTCAGGTAAGCATACCTATATTACGTCATCTTTTTGTTACATACCAATCTTGAAATGAGATAGGCTTATGTTTATGGAAATTTTATAAGTGCTTTGTGGATGTTTCGTTCAGTTAGGCACTCGCAAGTGAGATAGTTGTTCATGGCGCTTGTTGGCCGGTAGTGCAGTGGGTACGAACGACACTTGAGCGCTGTCAACGTATTTTCCAGACCTGCCGAAAAGTTTCTTTATTCGACATGGCTTTCAAGAACGCAGTACGCGACAGTAAATGCTTATAAAGGTAACACGTAGCACAACTGCGGTTAGCAATTGAGCTTTTTTTTTCTAGAGGCACTGCTTGTCCTCGTGAAGCTGTCACAGAAAGGAAATTAGGAGGGAATTCATAGCGTGTTAAGCGGAGAGTTATGCGTGGGAAACGGGTGGTATTATAGTTGCTTTGGGCTTCGAATAGCCGACCGTGCTCATAAATACAGGCGCACGGGCAGCGTGCGCGCAGCAGACACTGATCTCTACGGCGAGTGCGCCGTGCCGTTTCGTGCTTGCTTTTATGCGGTGACTACATGCAGAAAAAACAAAACTGCCGCTTTTGTTCCTGGTTTAGGTTCCGACAAGCAATAGGCGGCCACTAATTCCACGGCTCTACGCCTCTGCCGTTAATTCCGCATGGCTCACAGAGGGTAATACTGTAAGCCGCTTTGCTTACCTCTGCAAGTTTGTCTTAAACATTCGGCACTACCGCGGTAATACGTTCACAAAGCGCTAGCGAACATGACATAGGCTTTTCCAGTCGCTATCCCAAAGCCGCATCATATGTCCGCGAATCATTCCCGGAGATTGGACCTTTTTGTGGTGTCTCTCTGCTGGCTAAACATCATTGTGACTTCTGCACAACTTTACACAGCAGCAGTTTCACGTGATTCATTGTAAGGAACTTATCCAAGACAATTTATGCCTGCCGAATATGGAAATATTTTTTCGTTACGTATTTTTTAAGGGTGTGTTTCAGATAAGAAGACTAATAGAAGTTCCATGACCCTTTTTTTTTAATCAATTTTTTTGTATGTGATGGGCAAATGTCTTTGCAGAAAGAAATTGGCTTTAGTTTTGCAAGGTACGGCGTTGTTTTCTCGGAAACAAAATCCTATATCACTGTTCACTACAGTTGAAAAACGCATTTTTTGCCATTTCAAAAAGTTGCAAGTTTGGAGACCAGCGGTTAGCGTACTAAACTTTTGTGTTCTATTCTTTTTTTACCCACTAAATCTATGTAACTTTTACTTGTATTGGAGTTGGTTTTGTTGTTGCAGTTGGTTTAGTAAAATATCGCTAACATTGCTCCAGTAGCCACGCGCTACAAAAAATTTCATTTTCAACCTTAAAAATTGGCATAATGCATTATGTGTTTAGCATTGTCTTTTCTGATTTTTATTCAGATAATTGCGTAAATTTCAGGTAAAATTTGGCGTACGTGAGTGTGCGTACGTGAAATACTGATTTATCAAGACTGCGAAGCAGTTATACAAAATCGCGTATGTGTGCGCTCCGAGTCTGATTAGGATAGAGTAATTTTCTTTGGCAAAGCAGACGTGAAAACAAAGGTTGCACAGAACAGCCTTGAGGCAGGGGACTTCTCGCCACACGACAGCATCTTCTTCCCGAAAATCGTAATGTGCACTCAGTAATATCTGGGCATTTTTGGAGCTAACTGCAGCTGTCAAAAACGCAAATTAATATAACAAACAATACTATTGTGTACAGTAAATGGAGCACTAATTTTGGCATCAAAAGTGAAATACTCCGAAGGTAAGTCGGCTGAGGCTGAGCGAAAAGTTACTCTGTCCACCATCGTTAGCAATTACCTTTACATTAATGGCGTAAAAAATAAAAACTGCTCCATGTTAGCTTAAGATTGCTTAAGGAATTATTTTTGTCTTGTATGCACTTCCTGCTTGGGCTCAGGCCTGCAGTACTGAGTAAATAAAAATAATAAAATATCTGCAAGTCCTAAGGAACCCTCTGTCCAATCTAAAGCAGTGGTTGTAATTGGGCTAGTTCGAGCATGCTAGGGGAAAACATGTGCACTGTTTCGGTTTACAAAGACAGGGATAAAAGACGATGCAAATCTTTAAGCGCTTGCATGACCCAAATGCAGAAACGAGCGCAGAATTACACAGCCCATCAAATGATGCCCCAGTGAAATGAGTGCTTCTATAGTGAAAGAGCATGCTGCAATCGTTTACAGTATGATTTAGTCCCAAAATAAAATGGGTAAAAAAAAAGATGAGGCTTGAAGCAACAAGGTAGTAACACTCAAAGCAAATGGAAGAAAATTTGCCTTTCTTGTAAGAGGTCAGAGTGTTATACCCGACACAACAACCTGCTACTGGCCCCTGAACTGAGTTAATTTCGTATGTTTTTGACGAACCTTTTCCTCATGAAGCTTCTTTGTTATTGACTTTGCAAGGTGATGCATTCTTACATCCAGATATTTGTCTACTACTGCTCTCATCAAATGAGACGAGTGGCTCTCCAGGGCAGAATTGTCGAGCATATGCTCATCTAGACCTTTGAACAGACCTCTGCCAATGCAGGTGGTCATGGTGGCCAAGGGAACTTCTGCTGCAAGTCTTTGCGATGGCAGTGAGCAGTGCACTAGTGCCCTACGCAGCTGTTTCTCTGCTTTTCTGCAAATTACGAGTACATCACTTGAAGGATAATTTAGTCCACCTAATGATTTCCTTTGGATTAGAGAGTGTGCAGTGTACACAGGGCCTGACGCAGTCAATGCAGATGTGCACTCTGAGCACTTGATGCGGGCCTGCAAATGGCGAACAACAAAACCAGCGATGTATGCAATGATTGAATCGCCAAGTTCTGATTTTGCCTGGATCAGCGCAGTATGCGTGATCTTAAGAAAGAATCTCTGTTCTTGGAGGTGTTTCACTGTCAGCAAGACTTCTTCTGGAGGTACTCAGGTTAATCACATCCATCGATGAAGGCTTTGCTGTCGAACTCTCATACAAAATTTGTATGTGTTCTAATGGAAGGCAGTTCCCGGCAGAAACATCCTTCACCTTGTTTTGAACTATTAAACGTTTGTATGCTGCAGCAAACTGTCTTGCAGTGGGGTTATCATTGCATCGGCCAAATGAGCGAATGGCAGCAAAGAATAATTCCAGGTGGTCTTGGCTTAGTTTTACTGTAGGGAGGTATGCCAATAGCTGATTGTCACATATTAAGTGGTTATACAAAGAGATAACACTTTCGATGCAAATTATAAAGCCAATAAATCCAGTTTTTCTGTTCGTTTCAATCATCAGCTTTCCACCTACAGATTCTCTCAATGATGAAAAGTAGGACTTTAGTTTCTGCAGGTATGCAATGACACTAGCCGAGTTCTCAACTGTCAGTGGCTTTTTCCACCCATGCTGCTTTAAATTTCGGGAGTTAAGGATATCAAACATATCATTCACATACCTCAAAAATGTTTCTGTTGCAGAAGAATGACGCAGCCTTGAAACATTCTGAGCTCTGCATTGCGCTAAAGCATCGGCTACAGACTTGCTGAACACCTGTGCTGCAAGGGACACTTTCATGGGCTGGCTTTTCCAGTTAACATGTGATTGCCTCAACTTATTAGCCAAATGGAGCCCTTTAGCATACTGAATTTCATGGAGGTCCTCAATATGTTTCCAATTAATTACTCCTCCATTTTCATCTACAATAACTTTTTATCACAGAGTGTATTCTGCAGCAGTTTCAGCATGTGGCATGCATCGAGCATAGCAAAGACAGGTTTTCTGGTTACTGGATGTGGGAAGGATGCATCCAGTTTAGCTAGTTCGAGCTTGCAGCCTAGGCTGCGCAACATAGATAGGTTTGCTGCAGCGCCATCACAGGTCACGTTCACAACATGTGCTCCTTTTTTGTGAGCGAGAGAGAGAGCCTGTAGAACTAGGCTGCTTCTTTGCTCCCCTGCAAGTCCATCAACTATAAAATAACAAATTGGAAGTTTCCATCGTCCATTAATTGCTACCAGCATTAGGACAAATGCATCTTTGGCAATTGGGAAACAGTCATCATTTACTTTTGTTCCCATATCTACATATCCATGAGATTGTTTGCCGTCCCACTCTACATGCCTTCGAATCTCATTTCGTCGATGACCAAATTACAAAGTGTCGGATAGCCTTCATTTGAATTTTGGCAGACTTTCATCTCTAGTGCAACCAGGGCTTCTTTTGTGAATCCAGCAGCATCATCAATGCTTTGATACCACTTCGACAATGTTTTTGGGTGTGGCAAGCAGGTATCAAATACAGCTCATATGTAGTTATATGCCTTTGGGGAATAAAAATGTAAAGTGAGAGCAAAAGCCCTAAGTTCAGGTGAATAAACGGATGGCATTGCTGCCCCTGTCTTACGTGCCATTTGACGCATCAGAAGGTCCTTGTTAGAACCAGCGAGGCTTTCCAGCATGGAAATGTTCTGGTCAAGAAGGATACGATTTTTTTTTAAGTCCTTGATCACATCTTTGAGGTGAGCAACTTTGCGTAAAAGCTGGGTTCGAGACTGCTGCAAAGTTTTTATCCGCTTTTTGCTTGCAGTTTGGAGATTTGAATATCGTTTCACCTCACTCCGCAGAAAAGCTTTTTCAGGTGTGTCTTCTACAACCTGTAGCTGAAATGAAGTTTAGACTAAACATTATCTTATAGCAAACTCCAAAAAACACATAAATAGCTAAATACAACAGATCATTTCACTTCCAAATTTTTTCTTTTTTTGCAGATTTAGCAAATTTTTAACAAAATTTGCAAAAGCAGAAGTTCATATCTACATGTTGAGTTCAAGTTCTGGCTTGCGCATAATGTAATTTTACTTACTAAGTCAAGTCAAGCAATCCTATGGCAGTGCTCTACAAATACAGAGATACTGTTCTAAATTATTAATGCTAGAATTTGATTACAAAACTGTACTGTACAATTTCTTATTTTGGTTTTTACAAGAGCTTCAACAATGAAAACATGCACGCACGCACACATAATACTCTGGTATGAAAGGTACTGCAAAAGATATGTCTCATTAATTTATAGATGGTTTTTATTTACATGCCTTCAGAATTCACCTAGGCAAAAGAAAGCATCTAATAATTAAGACTTTAATATGCTTCCAAGATAATGTTGCCTTTTTTTTTTTTTTTTCTTCAAGCAGGGGTGTGCAGCCTATATGAAGGAGCAAGCCCAGTGGCTCTAACTAATGACATATGCAATGCTTACAAAAGCCCTCCTTCTTTGTGGACTATCACTAAACACATAAAAATGAGTATTTCCAATAACACGCCTTCCTGAAGTTTCCTTACCTGTTCGCATCGTGAAGTTGGTCTTTCTAAAATGTGGCTTTCTTGCAAGTGTGGTGATGGAGAGGCCTCCATGTTTGCATCAGGCTGACTTGAACTGCCTGGCTATAAAAAGCATAACCACAGTGCATGCAAATAGAGTAATTGGTCTTGTTGCAGTAATCAACTTGAAGTCCTTATTACAACTAGTGCAAGATCAGATTAAATTGCATAAGCAGATCAATTAAATATATCAATCATAAAAAAAATCACATATTTTTTTCAATAAATTGAGTTGAATATCATTTTTTGGTGCTCATAAAACTTGAACCTAGCTTTGTTTTTTCGTGCTTACTATCTAACACATCGTCACTTTTGGCAGGTCCCAAAATACTGATGGCTACACATATATGGGTACAGCAAAATACACAGCGTGTTTTTCTTTCCGAATAAAAAAAAAATGGCTCTCATAGAGATAGATTTTGGGGCTAGTAGCTTTTAATAGGGGCCATAATTCCATTTCTCAGCCTGGATATATTTAATTGCTGGAGTAAACTATCCATTCACTGATTATTGCGTATTTATGCTTTTCAAAATACCATTTTGCAACATTCTGGCAAGATTAAAATTTCCAGTTAAACATAGTTTAGAGGCCATCTTTGTGAACTTGTCCTTAGAAAATGCAGCCTGAAGTAAGCTATGGTATGATAACAATTTTCAACACTTGCTGTTTTGCAGGCTTTCCAAAGTACATCTCCAGACTCACCTAGCAGCAGTATATTCTCTGTTGATGCACCCATCTTAACTATGCAGGCAGGCAAAGTGGGAAATTACACAATATGCATAGTAGTAATACTAGTAAGGCCATGTCAAGGCAATATTATAACAATTCTTAAGCTCTGGGCTTGGAGCCTATCACTTGGGCTGGCTCTAGGAATATGTTTTGGTCCTAAGTACAAATTGGTCTTAAATATGTGCTGGTTTAGCAAACTTGCAAGTATAATATCACAAGCAAACATACCAACATTTCTTGACTAGCTGTTTGTTCAGCAGTGGTGTCTGTGACTAATGGAAATGAAGCAAGCAAAACTTCTACTTCCTGGGAGGCCAGCTGCATCAGGTAAAAAAGTAACTAATTTCACAAATTTGCCATCTTCTGACAGTAAGAAATGTGCATGCACTTCTAGGAAAATTGGCAACAAGCACTGCTCTTTCTTTGCTCATTAAATATTCACAGAGATTGTTTTACTTGCCAAGACATCTTGTGATGCTGACAAGTCAGTCAAAGTGTCCACAGTAAGGATTAGCTCATCTGAAATGTCCATGGGCTCTGACGCCTCCTGAGAAGCTACCTGTAGAGAGACAAACGACACATCATGTCCAGTACAGCTGCATATTTTCATTGTTCTTTTTTTTTTTATAAGAAAAATTTGAAACGTTCCACCTACAGGCTCATCTTGGGACGTTAGCACCGCTTCGTGGGGGGTAGGTTCTGCTCTGCTGGTGCTCAGCAGCACAGCACTTTCCCTCACTGAAGAACTCTGGAAAAAAATAAGTCAGCATGCTTCCATAAATTAAGATACTGATTTTTTAAGGGATAGCTGTAATTAAAGGAGTAAGAAAGCCATACTTTGCTTCCTGCTTCGACTATATGGTATGGTCCAAGCAGGAAATGGTTGAATGTAGCTCGTCTTCCGAAGATTACCCATTATCATCCGTAGACTAGCTGTCATGCAATTCTGCGAACCCGGAAATTTATACTCATATGTTCAAAGCAGGAAATGGTGCAATGTAGCTCGTCTTCCGAAGATTAACCATTATCATCCGTAGACTAGCTGTCATGCAATTCCGTGAACCCGGAAATTTATACTCATGTTCAAAGCAGGAAATGGTGGAATGTAGCTCGTCTTCCGAAGATTAACCATTATCATCCGTAGACTAGCTGTCATGCAATTCCGTGAACCCGGAAATTTATACTCATGTTCAAAGCAGGAAATGGTGGAATGTAGCTCGTCTTCCGAAGATTAACCATTATCATCTGTAGACTAGCTGTCATGCAATTCCGTGAACCCGGAAATTTATACTCGATTCCTGAGCGCCAATCAATAACCAACCAACCAACCAACCAACCGAAGAAAGCGACAATAGCACAATATGGGACATTTCTTTTTTTACTTCTAAGTGATGCCGAACCCAATTACTGTCTCCAATTTGTTTCTCCATTTTGTTTCACGGTCTGTGCAAATTTGTTCAATAATATATTCGGCAATAAAAAATTATCACCCGTTAATTGGCGATAAAGTACAACAGTTTCTGGAAAAGAACTTGTATTGCTTATATGCAGCATTTTGTCGCATAGTGCCGCAATCAAAAAGGCGCATATTGTTAACTTGGCTAAATAGTTTCATTCTCGGGCAGCTCAGTGTGTTATTTTCACATATATTCCAAACTCCGCAAAAAAAAAAAGAAAAAAAAAGAGAAAAAGAAAAAAAAAACGAACGCAGCATAGTAACGGATCGAAGTTCTCGCGGGCGCTATCTCGCACAGTTAACAAACCAGGCACGGGCAGCTAAAACTGCGCGCTTTTTTTTTGCTACCTCGTAAACCATCGTCATAATAGTTCAACACGTCTCTCGCGGCGTCGGGGTGCTATGCCAGAAATAATATCGGACATAAGGAATAAGAATGGGGTAAATAGCTGGGTCTACAAACCTCGGTATGTGAAAGTGACGGTACAGCTCTTGGTTTCAGCCGACGTGAACCACCCATAAAATCCAAGTTTTATCGCGTTGTAGCGCTTTTATCCAAAGAGTTTTCACTTCAGGGTCTTTTGGAAACCTGTTGCAAAAAGGGCGAAAAAAAAAGCAGCATTCGCCAGCCATATCATCATTTAATTTCCGGAAGAAAATAAAACAACTTCAGTATCAAACAATACATGCACATGCCCTGATCGTCAAAAGTTTTGTTTCTCGTGGAGCGCATAGCAACATGTACTCACCGATGGAACGAGAGTCTTCCGTGTAGTTCTTGCACCACGGCACGCAGCATTTCATGGCGAAGACTGAACCACGCTTTGCGAAATACACGGGCGGAATGCGGCCGTGGCCCTCGCGCATCGGCCCATCCAAAGGTCCAAGTTCCAAAGTTGCATCGTCTGCTCGGCGCTCCCTCTCCGCATCTCGGGTTTCGAGCGCAGGCATCGCGTAGCGGAGCATGCAAAACCGGAACCGAAACTGGATAAGCGCTAGCGCCTACCGCGTGCTGTGTCACGTGACGGCTAATTTCCCATGATGCTTTCCATTATATTTTTTATGACTAGGCTTCACTTTTCCGCCGCGGTATAGTGCCGCTCCCTCCTAGCTTTTTCTTCCTCCATGGTTGTCGGGTTACATGCGGCGCCATGCAATTCAAGACGCACGCTCCACCTGTGGTTCAAGGTGCACACGGCCGCCGCCCAGGAGGGAATTTCCGATGCAATAGCTCAACCGCTAACACCGTAACACGTGGGCTTATCAGTGTTGCCAATTTAGCTACTTTGTAGCTAGATTTAGCGACTTTTGGACTCAACTAGCTACCAACGTTTTTCAACATATTCGCTTTTTCGTTTGAGTTGTACTTGGTTATATAGTTATTTATCTAAATATCTCACAAAACTTACGAATTATGCGTTATTATTTCCTGCCTAGGAAGACTCTCATATGGGGCAACTTTCTTCAGAGCGCCGCCATTGCGCAGTACGGTGGCCATCCGTATTTGTGAGAAAACGATTGCCCGACACGAGAGATTGATGATATGCATGTGGCAATGTATTTTCCTTTGGTCTTTTTCCTATTTTTTTTTTTTTCAAGGCATACGTTTTCAATATGGTTGTCATGTTGGCGGTGTGCAGTGGCACTTCGGAAATAAGCGACAAGAACGGTTTACAAGCAGCGATCAAAGAAAAAAAAAAGGATGACTGTAAGCTGCCAGCAAAAGTTGGTCGGAATCGTATTATGAACCGTTTTGTAACAGTTCCTCCGATATGTTCCGGTTCGGGCTCAGTTCCAGGATAGCGGAAAAATTCGGGTTCGGTTCCGGTTGGATTCCCGGAAACTAGTATTTTAAAAATTACGAGAGGTAGGTGTGCACGCTCTTTTCAGGTGGGCTTCTGAGCAAAGCAGACATCACGTATGAGAAAAGGGCTTGCTAAAACAGATTATTATATAGCTAAATACAAAACCGATTAATTTTATTTCGATGCTCAGTAGTATAATGCGACATTGTAGCCAGTCAGAATCAAAGGTACGACCCGTTTCTATAGTTTCTTATCGGCAGTGTGGGTCGAAACACTGATGGTTAAAAATACGCACCTGAAAGCTCGTTGCGCTGTCTTTTCGGCTAGTCGAAACGAAAGCAAAGTTTTCTAATACCCTAGTGAGACGGACACGCTAACCGCGGTTATGCTTAACTACGGTTAGCCGGAAGAAGCGTGGTTACAGGAAACCGTCATCTCGTCGCTGCCACACGGGGATTAGGCCCACCGTTCGGCGGTTTGACAGCGATCACGTGGTTTCCAAATAAACAACCAAATTGCCATAATTTCTTACAATAAACGACTTAATAACACTACACGGTAATGTTTTTATCCACAAGGTATATGCACGTTGTGCAGCTACACGTGAATGCGCTATAGGGCCCTTGCAGGCCAGCGTTGAGGTCGGCAGCAATCGCCGCATAAATGCGTGCGTTTCTCGTACAGGCCCGCAAAGCGTGGAGCCTCTCCTCCCACAGCCGTATTAAAATCATCGTTGCTTCATGCGACCACAGAAGTCTCGTAGCTGCAGCCGGAGATGCCAGAGATGCAGGAGGCTCAACGCACGTACCACTCAGAGACGCCGCCATCTTTACTCTGGTTCACGGTTTGAGCGATGAAACCGAGGTTGCCAAGCTCGGTTCGCGCCAACCGTAGTTAGCGGGCTAACCGCGTTCGGTTCCGCCGTGTGAACAACCGTAACCGCGGTTACCGATAACTACGGTTATTGTAACCGCGGTTAAGCATGCCCGTGTGACAAGGGTATAACTCGTAATGCCGCTGAGTGCCATATGGGTTGCCCTTTACCCTTCACCACCGCAGAACACGGTACCTCGCATGGGACGACACTTAGGGCCAGGCTTCAATTTTGCACCGCTCGCTGCCGTACATTTTAGTGACGGAGCTCAAGAAAATAACGTCTGACATCCGGCGGGTGGTATGCTATAAGCAGACAGCACTTGAATTACTGAATGAAATTGCTGTAATTTCATTACTTTTTCTGGTATTTGGTAATGCCATGAATTACTTCTCTTGTCTAATAACTTAGTATTAATGTCTTCAGTTCAGTTCAGTCGTGTCCGACTCTTCGTGACCCTGTGGACCATATCACGCCACGCTTTCCGGTCTCTCACTATCTTCCTAACATCACATAACTTCATCTGCAGCGCCTCGAGGATGCCATCTAACCATCGCGTTCGGCTATAGTTAGAACTTGCTGGCTTTGCTTGAAAAGTTCACAGACAGAACGACCGTTCTTATGAAAACTATTGCAAAGTTTGCAGCTGCGACAACTCTTAAATTTACTATTTACCATTAAGAGCAGTTGATCTGTATTTCACAGTTTACAAATGAATTTCACTAAACGTGCATCTAGACAAGCTCGCAAGTGTACACGTGCGAACGAAAATAGAGCGGCCGGTGTCTTACACCTGCGTAGTGTGTTCGTGCGTAATCTTTATTAGGAATCCATTCTGGGGTACAATTTCAGTGATGTTGGAGCGCGTGTGCACTTGTACGGGCGAACTAGAATGTCGCAGCGAGCTGACATGTGCTCAGGAGCCAAATGTAAACGCATGTAATAAGTCCGAAACCACATGCACTAGAAACGGCGAGCCAGGCTATTAATCCTCGTGCCAAGCATGCAGAACCTGAGGCAGCATTGTGCGGAGAAACCTCAACAGTTTCCCACTAGTGATGCGAGTCTGTTTATAGCATCAAAAACACACTTCGTTTCCTCAAAGAACATTGTTGTCTTGTATGACTTGTTCCACACAGTACACGTAGAAAGCAGTCTTTCCCCTTTTCTAAGATTTGCACACCGAAAACGTCCTTCAAAGCTGCATATTTTTTATAAACCGTACTTTAGCCGGCATATTTCGAAATGAGGTGCTGATCGCTTGCTCTTGGAGCGCCGTCTGGCCAAGGTTTGGTAGCCTATAGCCAGAGTCGCTTTGAGACCTTAAACCCCACAAACCAAACCAAAACCAAACAAACCAAAATATCTCGTATGCGCTAGTCGTTTTAGTGTCCCGATATTCTACAGCGGTCAGAAGAAGGCGCGAAAGCGCTCCTCAAAATGCAGCAGCCAAGTTTTTCTGTGGTTGTATCTATGACAATGTTCTGTGTCATTTTTTGTTTTGCCGGGACCTCTCATACATCCCTCTCTCTCTCTCTCTCTCTCTCTCTCTATGCAAGTCCACGGTCATAACATACGTTTTAACCAGGGTTCACTAACCTCGCCAGCACCCCACCTTTTTTTTTTTTGACCCCTTCCAGCTCTCTACCATTAGTTAAGAACGGCGACAGCGGGTCGCGCCTGTAAGCAGCCTTTGTGGACCACCCACAGATGGACTGGCGTCGGCTGCAAACCCTGTGTGGGCCGTGTCAACAAGTTCTCGAGCGGTTAGACGAAAAACGCCCTATCTGCGGTGGCTCATCAACGGCCGAGCCAGCTACGGCGGGCGAGTAACCCTCCCGGGAAACAAAGGAAGTTTCCGGCTCGTCCCTCCCTTCCCCTCTTGAGTGCCGGCATCGCGTGTCAGGTCTGATGTGAAGCACAGGTGTGGACCACGCACGTAGACCACCGGCTGACTTCACCGGCGGGTGCCGCCGTCTAATAATGCCATCTCGACGACAACCTCCTCACCCTTAAATCACAGCCTGACAGAAGGGCATGTCCACGAGTGCGAGAGGGCGTGAGAACTCACGAAAGGAAGGCTATCAAGTCGTTTCCTCTGTGATTGGCTCACCCTTCGCCTATGGGGAATGTAACACAATAAAACTCATCGATTGAGTGTGCCCGTGTGATCCTTCTCTTAAAGATTGTAAAAAAGTGTAAATAAGCACCGTCCTATTGATCATACCAACGCCAAAATCCTTCACTTAACGGCACTCCTGTCCTGGGTGAAACGGGCGTCGTCTTCGCTTACCGTCGAGCGCGGCACCAAAGCCTCTCCTCTAACACCACCGCCTCTTCCTAACTCCTCTGTCTGATCGCTTCCTTGTGTATGCATGCGTGCCGCGCCCCATTCGGAAGGCGTTCCCTGGCAAGTGAGGGAATGTTTCATTTTATTACCTCAAAAACCCCGTTGGGGGTATTACATAGGGGGTGGTACAAAAATACAGCTAACTTTGTTATACATGATGCGCGGTAACACTTTGTCGGAACATCAAGGGACACGTGATGCCAACGATGTGATGGGGAAGGTCGTTCCAGTCAACTGTGTTCGGAAAGAATGACTGAAAATGTTTCAGTACTGGAGCGTGGACGTGGAACTTGAAGAGGATGGTCGGTGCGATAAGAAAAGCGTGAAAAAGGCGCGCAGATGTAGGGTTCCTGATGAAGTGCAGAATAGTAAAACTTGTGATAAAGACAGAGACTGGCGATGCGGCGGCGGAGTGAAAGATGCTGTAGATCTGATTGATTTGTTAGGGATGAAATGCTGACATGGTGTGAGTAGCATGAATGTATAAATCTAGTGGCTCTGTTTTGAACCCCCTCGAGGGCGTTAGCAATTGGTGTAATTGATGGGGATTCGAAACTGCAAATAAATATTATAATTTCGGTCGGACCAATCTTGCGGAAGCAAGTTGTCTTACATGAGGGGAAGCACTATGGAGGTGACGCTTTAAGAAACCTAGTGATTTATTAGCAGATGAGATTATGTTCGTTACATGTGCATGCTAGGCTAAATCAGAAGACGGAAAGACACCCAAGTACTTATACGATATGGTACTAGATTAATCGGGACGCCGGAAACGTGATACGAAACTAACACAGGATTACGACGGTCATGAAAGGACATAGTTTTACATTTAGCAGGGTTAAGAGTCATTAGCCATTGTGCTTGTATGTTGTTTAGGTTAGTCTGTAAATATTTTTGGTAGGACGATTTAGTGACAGGTTGGCAGATAACACAATCGTCGGCAAACAAACGAATATGGCATAACACTGGGAGAGGTAAGTCGTTTATGTAGATTAAAAACGTTCCCTTGGGGAATGCCCGACACTACTGATAATGGGTTTGAGGTGGCATCGTTAATTGAAACAAACTGAGAATGGTTAGTAAGAAATGATTTGATCGAGGAAGGTACCTCTTTGCTGATCGACGATCTCGCCTTTGTTCACATAGCGCAAATCTGGAGGAGTTAACCTTCATGGTCTGCACACGCTTGTTCAGTATAAAAATGAAGAAAGTTATAGCATTCAAATTAAGTTAATCGTTACTCCGTCATTCTATGTGCCAAGCATACTTTTTTTTCCGCTGTTTTACTGACTAGAATTAATTTTGGCATATGCAACGCCCAAAAGGAATATTCGAGCTTAGTAGAGAAAAAATCAAACCGTCTTTTTGCGCAAACTGATAGTTCCCTTTTCATGCTGAGTGACCGTGTGCGAAGTTCCACGCGCGGAGAGCAGTGTCGGAAATCGAGCAGTGAGCGCAGCTCGAAGACGCCTAAACGCCTGCGTGCTTACTTGCATTTTGTTTTTCCTCTTTTCGTTTACAATGGCAAGTCGTCAAGACGACTTTTTGAAACCAAGCGGCATCAAAGTATTTTTAGGGGGAGGGAAGAAGGGCGTGGTACCCCCGAGCACAGCCTCCTCGAGACTCCCCGAGTCTCGAAGCTGCCCATCTGCGGCAGTTAGGAGTGGAGGGAAAGAAAGGAAAACCAAAAAAGCATACATGCCCAGAACGCCGGAGCACCCGTCGCTAGTGCCCCCCCGCCAAAAAAAAAAAAAAAAATTGCCGAAGAAAAGCGTGCAGAGGACATCAAATCGGCTGGGAAAAAGCCTAGAGGGGAAAAGTTTAAGAAAAAGCGTGTTGAGAGGAGAAGGAGGGACGAGCAAAACTCGAGTTCTCGACAAAGCTGCCAAAGGGGGAAGATGACGCATGACGGAGGGGAAAGTGAGAAGCGCTCAGTGGCATTCGATCCCCCCACACCTCTCTCCAGAGTTGCAATGCGGGAAGACACGGCATGAGGAGGAGAAAACAAGGGAGGAGAAAACAAGGGAGGAGAAAACAAGGGAGGAGAAAAGCAAGGGAGGGGAGAGGCGGGCAACGTTTAGAGGGGTCGTAGCCAATGGAAGACTGGCAAAGGAATTTTGAAAAGGCTGGGAGTCGAAGGCGGGGCACATGAACTGCATGGGAATAAAGAACCAGATTTTGACACTGCCTTGTTTCGTGCACACCTTGTGCGAAAGCGGGAGGGAACAGGAACAAACGCCCATAGCGCGAAAATTACCTTCCTCGATGGCTTCGAACGACGGTCGGCAAGCTCTGGGCAGAGTGGGGATTAGGCAGAGTGAGGTCTGAAGCACTATGAAGGTGTACGCGTTTAAGAAGTGGATCCGCCAGCGCAGATACTCATCTTCTGAAATTAGCGACCGTGAAATCCGTGACCAAGTTTCCCTAGCAAATGGTGCCCCGTCGACATTCTGCCTGGCTCCTAAGTACTGCGGCTCTCCAGGATGCCGGTGCAAGTCAGTAGAAAAGTCTTATTGTTTGGATTCCATAAATTAAATTGATAGTATGCGCTGCTTAAACTTTGTTCTATAAATTCCGTCGGCATTCACTTCTGCATTATCTGTGTTGGGCACAGTTTCGTCATGTGTACCCATGCTCCCAGTGTTGGTGATGATGGCTATGCCGTTTGTAGCGGGTCGCCGCTGCCTGGTCGCGCGGAAAAGTAACAGAAGTAAAAAATAAAAAAGCACAGAAAAAACCAGCGCCCGTATTTTCTCAGTTGGGCCAGACCAATCAGCACCTGCTGCCAGACCAGGCTCAGTCAAGTCCGCAAGACGATGCCAGTTTCTTTCTTCCTCTCTTCTCTTTTTCATGCCTCCTTCTTTATATCAGCCCCGTGCACGGCCCGCCGCGCCTCTTTCGCCCGCGGAGGTACGCGTTGCTCGGAGCCAACAGTAACGTTGGCTCGGAGCGGCGTCGTCTCTTTCTCTCTCTCTTACTTTTTTCATTTGTCCTTCCCGCGCGCTGTGTGCTCTCGCCAGCGGAGATGCACGCTGCTTGCTCATTTAGGTCGAATGCAGTGCTCGTCCAAGTGCACTCCTTCCTTGTTAACGCGTCCTCTTTGGCTGGTTTTCACCTTCAGCAGTGCTAGTGCGCTCTACTATCCCGTTTGCGTGATTAAAAATTGCGACAGCGCGCTTGTATCGAGTCAGCGGGGCCTTCAGTTCTCAGATTAAAAGCTGCAGCTATTTCAACCTCAAAATAAACGTGCTCCTTCGTCTTCCCAGTGTCTTCCGCCTCTAAAAAAGCGGAACGAGCAGCGCTGTGCAGCGCATAGTAAGCCTCTCAACACGTGGCTACGCCTGCCGTAATATGAATTTGGCGGTCGAAATATGCTGTGGACACAAAACGCATGTGCACAAATTTGCTTGCTTCGCTAGCGTTGGGGTGTAGGCGCCGGCCGCTGTCGTCTGCTGCAAAGTGTTATCTTCCTGAAGTCATTACAAAGCCTTGAGAGGCATTTTCATAATTCTTGCTCTTGTTTACACGCTCTCCTATGTTCCGTTCATGCAGCGCGCTAGTCGTATTTACGGGGCTTTTATTTGGAGACGACGACCGTTTCTTCACCATAACACTGCTTCTGAATACATATCCGCCCGCCCGCTGGGTATTAAGCACATTGCCTTACTTTTATTTCTTCGTATTTTGTCTTCTCCTTCACTGCGCGTGAAGCTGCTCGTAAATTTTGCAACGATCCTCTAAAATTCGCATCCATCGACGCACGCGCACTGTTGTAAGCTAGCTAGCTTCCGTGATATTACTACTCATTGTTTTGGCCTCTTACAAGATGACAGGGGCCGCCCAGTCGCATGAACCACTAAGCGACTGGCGACACAGCGGCGCGTTTTCACCGTTGCTCTGCTGCCGACGCCTCGTCGTTCGGTCTGGGGGAGTGCAGTGATGCTATTACAATTCTGGTAACGCATCGTATTTCTATAGACCGTTTTCGCCGCGAGGAGGAAAATAGCCTCGAAGCGGCGCGCGCGGAGCCGCTCCTCCTCTCCCCTTTCTCGCTGGTATGCGCGGGCGGCAAAGTGGCCATAGCATTTGCATTGAGAACTTGCCTTTCGTGCTGTTTTTTGCGCGATAAAACAGCTTTTGCTTGATTTTCACGCAAACTGTGACCATGAATCGTGAGCCGAGGTCATCAGGATACCATTGCGCTGTTGTTGGCTGCTCCAACAACTATCTTAAGCGAAAAAAACTAGGCGCAGAGCCATGTGCACAGCATCAACAGCTGCGGCATCAGTGCGGGTGCGATCTGTTTCAACTGCATCGTTTTCCGTCCGATGAAGACGAGCGACGGCGTTGGCTGGCTAGCGTCAACAGAAAGGATTTCGTGCCATCGACCGCCTCTCGTGTGTGCTCGAAACACTTTGTTGGTGGACAACGTACTGCCATGAACTCCATACCTATGCTCAAGCTGGACTATGAACGGAAGGTTTATAACGTCACCACTTCTTGTGCAACACACCCATGCTTCGTGAAGAACTTTGACTGACTGTGAGGCTTGCACTGGGCATTTCAGCAATGTCAATTGCTCATCTACTGTATGCATGAGCACCGTCCCAACCCAACCACTCTGCAAATACGAGTACGGCTGCATGCTCCTGAATGATTTCACCTCCTTGAGGTCGCACGCTTTCTTCTCAAGGAGGTAAAAAATAATGTGTGGCATCTGCACGCGTGGCCACTTCTTTATGTCGTCACTCCAGTCAGTGACAACAGTTGGATGGCTGTACAGCTTGTCACCTGCAGACAAATATCAAGGGCACATAATCAGAGCAATGGATGGAAGTAGCGAAGAGAAATAGAAAAAAAAATACACTTCAAAATTCTCGTTGCATGCTATATCACCTAACTACATGCCGAGGAAGTAATGTAACAGCAAGGTTATTACCGCAAACAATGGGCCTTGGCAAAACAAGAGTGTGCTAACTGCCCCAGTGAAGATACCAAAGCCTAGAAAACTCGTGTGAAAAAGCGTAACTTGGAGAGGACTGCAAGCGCTCTAAGTGCTCGCCAAAACACAATAGAAGAAAGGGAGGCGCGGCGAATTTCTACTGCCGCGTAGCTAGTAGCCGCGCAACCTGTGATCTAACTTCACTTGTTCAGCGTGAGTTATTTACTGCCGAAACACTCCTCTTTCATCAAGTGAAAAGAGAACGCTACGTACGAGAAAAAAAAAAAAAAACGAGGCAGAGAGAACGGTCATTGATCGTTCAGTGGCCAAATCCCCAAACTAGCGACGGTGACATACGCGACGCCAACAAGTGTAGACGTTGCTTTCGCTCGGTGTCTACACGCTCTAGCTGAGTAAACAATCTCGTACCGATCACTAGATCTGCTCGTTCGTATTTATCTCATTGATAACCCGCTGAAACACAGAGCGCACAGATGATCGAGCGCTTTATTTTAGCACGACACGTATCTCGCCGAGAAGTGCACTGTAGCACGTGTTCGAAATCGTGAATTGTATACCGGTCAGCTTTCACGAAACGAGTTCAGTATCGGTACTGATCAAACAATAAAAATCGCATGTACACACCAAGCGTACTCAAGCAAAGTGAAGTCCCGCTAACGTAAACATTCATGAAATAGCTGCGTTATCCTGGCTGGCAATCGTAGTCTATCGAACTCAATTAAATAGCATAAAAGAAGCTTGGCGCTGTCTGTGTCACTTCCTCGACAGCCGTTGTAGATAGTGCGACAATTGTAGTGCATTAGTTCACAAACTCAACAAAATCCGCTTACCTATGTCAATCATCGGAACGCCGGTAAGAGTGCCACTGCCTCCGGCCCCGTCATCTGCCGAAGTTCCGACCATCGCTCCACGAAACGGCGGCAGTACTGCTAGAAAATGCTTTGCCGTAATCCAGGAGCTTTTCTAACGCAAACACACACATAACCAGAACAGAAACGTCTATATGCGGCACCGCCGTCCTGCACTGTGGGTATATAACAAATGTGTGCGCGCATACCAGCATGGCGCTAGGGACAAAAACAGAACATAGACGGCGCTAGATTTTCAAAATGGCGACCTCCTAAATAAAATGGTCTATAGGACACGGCATAGTTGTGCGCCAAACTTCATAGCAATGTAGACTTGCAAA
Organism: Amblyomma maculatum; assembly: GCF_055883805.1. Taxonomy (NCBI): domain Eukaryota; kingdom Metazoa; phylum Arthropoda; class Arachnida; order Ixodida; family Ixodidae; genus Amblyomma; species Amblyomma maculatum. Next base: position 14,919,696 of record NW_028146738.1, read on the forward strand.
AAGGGACTTTCTCGATTCCCCTTCTTGCGATAATTAACAGAATATCGCCACACTCGCTTTCCTTGACCTTTTGGAATGAATGGATGGACGGACGGGTCGTCCCCTTTGAAACGGGGTGGTTATAGTCATCACCATCATCATTTCTTTTTTGTCCTCAGATAACGATTCAACTTTAACGACTTTATTTTAGACACGGGTTACCTTGCGTCCCCTTCCTGCTATTTAGCCACCAATCTTCCAGAGGTCTCTTGCTAACCTCTTCCGCCCATTCATTCAGGCTACCTTTGTTACATCTAAACCTCTGGGATTCAGCTAGAGTGACCATGACAGTGCCCCTGAGTTAAAAACAGACAAAAGTATAAACTGGGTATGTTGCTGGGCGAGTTGGTTATTCGTTGTCAGAGAAAGAACACTATAGCAGACGACTGACCAGGAAGAGGACACACACGCATGCATGCCCAAACACAGAGGCCAGACAGTCAAGCATGAGTCGGGCCTGCCTATCGCCCTTTCTCCACGAACGTGCGATGCGCACAATAGCCGCGCCTCCAGCTGGAGCCACTGTTCACAAATATGTGTAGTGGTTACTGTAAGCTGTTCATATACAAGGTGGCACAATAGAAGACTCTGGAAGGCACACACAGAGATCATCCAGCCAAGCCTGAGTTCCACAAGGGTCAACCATTCTTGACAAAAGATGAAGAGCCCAAAAAAAGCAATATGGTAAGGTCCGCCCCTATGGTATGCAGTGCCTAGGCCAAGTAATCCTACCCCTTAGAAAAGAACCACTGCAGGACAAGGCCAACAGGCAGACACCAGAAAATAGGAAAGTGAGTGCTCTTTGTTCCCCAACTTGGGCTGCATACATTAGACAAGGCCTCAAGGATGGGTCACTGTTCACAAGTATGTGAAGTATTCACAGTGAGCTGTACAGAGGGCCACAAAATAAGACCTGGGAATGCACACAAGCATAGAGACCAACCAGTCAATCAGAGTTGCACTGGGGTAAAAAAAAAAAAAAAAAAGTTTGCATTCCGGATACCAAATTCCAAAGAGAAAAGAGCAGTAATGCTGAGAAGTGATACCAAAGAACACAACCTTAATTAAGAATTAGGAATGAATTAAAAAAAGAAAACATTCTGGTGATGTGCGGGTGCGATTTCATTTCAAATAGGAATCTTATACTCTAGGTAGATATGTGAGTTTTCCAGGGCTCTCATTAGGTTCCGAGGAAGCTGACTTCAACTTCCCTGTCATGGTGTGTGTAGAAGTTTGATTCCAGGATTGTTACCTTCAAGTTATTAAATTCGTGACCGGGAATATAATAACATGCCCCGATAAGCGGAGATTAGGGAGTAACTTGACGTGTGCGCGATGCTTATTCTTATTCTGAAGCGTGTCCCTGTTTGCCCCATATACTGCAGCTGACATGCTGAACACTCAAGGAGATATAGCACATTTGAGCTGTCGATATTAAGAAGTTCGCAGGGGTCAAGTGGATGCAGCTAGCACAGAACCGGGTTAAGTGGAGAAATATGGGAGAGGCCTTCTCCCTGCAGTGGGTATAGTCAGGCTGATGATGATGATGATGATGATGAGCGTTCGCAATTGACGTTGCCCTTTATTTTTATGGAAAAGTCTGAGGGTGTGCGGTGGTTGATGTGCTCATTTGGGCGCAGACCTGACAAAGAGGCTTATTGCAAGGCGAACAGCCCGCGGCCTTAGGAATGCTGATTTTTCACTTTGCTCGCGTACATTGCAGCATTCACTCTGCTCGAGTACATTGTAGCGTTTGGCTAGTATGTGCGAGACATTGGGAACAGAGACAGAATGTGTTAGGACAAGGTTCGTGCGGTTAGATTTCTGGGTAGCTCCATTAGAGCCACGAAGAATCTCTTCGCGGTTGCGTTTCACTGCTCTATCTATACCATCGTCAATTGTTCGTGTAGGGTATTTTTGACGCAACAGTGCGCCTTTGAGTTTTGCACAGTTGGACCTTAAGTCATCTTTTCTTGAACAGATGCGCCTAAAACTGTGTGCCTGGCTGTAGGGGACCGCATTCTTACAGTGTCTTGTGTGGCTGCTCCCAGAGTGTAAATACTGCTGGGAATCCGTGGGCTTCCGGTAGAGCTTGATAACGGGCCTATTTTGAGAGACCCGGACCGTAACAACAAGGAAATTCACCGCCGAGCGCGAATAATGGTGCGAAAATTTGATTGAAGGAATGAGCATCGTTGAAGGCTTGAATGAATTTTAGGAGAGATGTTTCATCGTAGGGCCAAATTAAGAAAATATCGTCGATGAAACGTTTATAGTAGATCGGTTTGTTAGTAGTTTTAGCAAGAAAATCCTCCTCTAAGATACTCATGAAAATATTAGCATAATTAGGCACAATTCCTGTACCCATGGATGTGCCACTAATTTGTATGTAGTGAGCGCCGTTGAATTCGAAATTGTTCAGTTGAAGAGTCAGTGTTCAGTTAATTTGCCCTGTTGGTTGAAGCGTCAGTGTGCGGTATATTTGTGTAGAGTGACACAACATCCAGGGTTACAAAGAAGGAATTATTGGGTATAAGCAGATGTGAAATGTCAGAGAGGAAGTGGGTAGTGTTCTCAATTTAAGACTGAAATGTATGCGGAATTTTGCTTATGATGCTATCGACATACTGGTAGAGGTTTACCGTGGCGGTGCCTATGCCGAAAACAATTGGGCGTCCTGGGTTTCGTTTTTTTATGAATTTTTTGGTAGCAAAAAAAAAAAAAAAAAAAAAAGAGACCTTCCTGCGACAGGATTAAGCGGGAGAAGGGAGCGGGCGGTGCGCTCGTCGATGTTTTTTGTCTTTCTGAAGTCCGTCGAGGGTTTTCTTGATAGTTTCTTTGAAATATTCAGTCGGGTCGTAGAACGTGCTGTCCGACAGTTGCCTCTCGGCTTCCGCTTCATAATCGGCCCGATTCATGATGACAGTGGCACCACCTTTATCAGCTGATTTAATTATGTCATGGCGCCTAGACAGACTCTCTATAGCTTTCCTTTCGCTGAGGGAGAGGTTATGGCGGATTGTTTTTTGACGTTTATACTCCTGCAGTACGTCATGTTGTACTTCTTTAATGTACATGTCAAGGTGCTTGTCACGTAGGGGGGATGGGGTCCAACCTGTGTTGCTAGGCAAGGTGGGGGCATTTTCGCCCCTTGAAAGGGGGGGGGGGGGGGGTCATGGAAATACTCCCGTAATCTCGTGTTGCTCGCAAAGTTATCTAAATCTTTAAACAATTGAAAATCGTTGTATCCTCCTGTTGTTGGGCAGAAACTAAGGCCCCTAGAGAGGGCACTCACCTCTGTGTTGCTAAGTGCGGCACTAGAAATATTTACTATCTGATTATTGGAGCATTGATACTGTGTTGCAGAGAGAGGTAAGGGAAGTGCGAGAGATGTGAATTCCGAAAGGGTAGAGACTGCGACCCCATCACGTAAAAACTTTTGTTTTTAGTTCAAATAGAGCAGTTTTCTTCTCTAATTGATATCTGGTCAGAGAATCGGACTCATCTGGGCTAAGTTTGGGGATGAAATTATTTTCTGCGTTAAGTAGGGTCTTAGCGCTGCACTGGTAATTGTCAATAGTTATGCGAATAAATTTTAAAGATGCGCTATGAAGTATCGCGTGCAATTCACTCCGGTGTTCAGGTGACAATTCCGGTATGGCGGGTTTCAGATCTATTGTTGGGCCCATAGGTATCACAGAAGAATTCAAATAGTGGCGTAAGAAGGCACACGCATTTCATGACGGATGCGCTTGCCGGACAATTTTCTAGCATGCAGAAAGTCTCTAGATAAAAAAGAATTACTTTTATCGGAATAAGTATCAATAATGCCGGCGAGTCAATCCTGGATGCGTTTGGAACACTATTGTGCATCCCTATTTCTGAGGTGGTAACGACGAGGAGTGGGCTTTGGTTGCTGCGAAGCTGGAGGTCCCAGTGGTGGGAACTCCTTGTTGGAAAGCAGGGGCGGTGGAGGCGGTGTGGAGCCGTCTTATCTGTTGGCACGTCTGCATTTGGCGGGATGGGTGTGGACTGGAGTCGGCAGTGGGCTTTTCCACCAGCCTGGTCTGATGATGCGCACTCGTTCCGCGATGTGGGGGAGCCACTCTTCACAGCTTGCTTAGAGGAAGTATTCAGAGAGTTGGAATGGGATCAGTTAGGAATTAGGGTAGATGGAGAATACCTCAGTAATCTGCGATTTGCTGATGACATTGCCTCGCTAAGTAACTCAGGAGATGAACTGCAAAGAATGATTGGTGACCTAGACAGGAAAAGTAGAAAGGTAGGCTTGGAAATCAATGTGCAGAAGACTAAGGTAATGTTCAACAGCCTCTGGAAGGAACAGCAGTTTACGTTGGGTAGGGAAGCAGTGCAAGTAGTAGGCGAATATGTCAACTTAGGACAAGTAGTAACCGCAGATCCGGACCATGAAAAGGAAATAAGAAGAAGAATAAGATTGGGATGGAGCGCATTTGGAAAGCACTCGCAGATTATGACTAGCAGCTTACCGGTATCGCTCAACAGGAAAGTGCACAGCAATTGCATCTTACCTGTACTCATCTATGGGGCTGAAACATGGAGGCTTACTAAAAGGGTTCTGCTTAAGTTGAGGACAACACAGAGGGCTATGGAACGAAAAATGGTAGGGGTAACATTAAGAGATAGGAAGCGTGCAGAGAGCGTCAGAGAAATAACTCAAGTTACCGACATTCTAGTGGAAATTAAGAAGAAGAAATGGGCATGGGCAGGACACATAGTGTGACGAGAGGATAACCGATGGTCGCTTAGGGTAACAAACTGGATTCCAAGGGAAGGAAGCGTCAGAAAGTTAGGTGGGCGGATGAGGTTAAGAAGTTCGCAGGGGTCAAGTGGATGCAGCTAGCATGAACCGGGTTAAGTGGAGAAATATGGGAGAGGCCTTCGCCCTGCAGTGGGTATAGTCAGCCTGATGATGATGATATCTGCATGCACTTGACCCCTGCGAACTTCTTAACCTCATCCGCCCACCTAATTCTCTGCCGCCCCCTGTTACGCTTATATATATATATATATATATATATATATATATATATATATATATATATATATATATAATATGTGTGTGTGTGTGTGGTTTGGTTTGTGGGGATTATCGTCCCAAAGCAACTCGCCGAGGCCGGGATTCGATCCCGCGTCCTTGGGAACAGTAGTCGAGCGCCGTATCCACTGCGCCACCCTGGCGGGGTGTGTATGTATGTATATATATATATATATGTGTGTGTATATATATATATATATATATATATATATATATATATATATATATATATATATATATATATATATATAGTATGCGCACCAAACTAAGACGCCATTGTAAGATGTCATGCATTACTTTGGCCGCATTTTTTAATTGAACAAAGCATTTAAGGTTCGGCTTGAAGGATCTGGCTGCTTTCGGAGGCACTAAGCAGCGCAGTAAGCGTTGGCACGCATTTTCGTATTCTTTGCTTTCATCCATGCTATTGGTATCTAGTGACCCTTGAGGCTGTGACCTTTTCGTCTTTCATTCAAGGCCGATTCACGCTAGGGACCGTTGGTCCGGGGATCGTGTCTTGCGTGTTCACACGATCACTGCTATGTGAGACACGCTGTTGGCCGGGTCCTGCCTCGTTCAGAATCAGGCGCACTGTAATTGCGCGCTTGCCTGCTGCTTTGTCCAGCGCACTACAATAGATTATTGTACTCCTACTGCGGCCCCCACCAGTATCAGGGTGTGTGAGGCACCTAGGAACACAACTGCCTGTTATTGTGCCATCATCCTGCCTGGGTCCAGGCTCCCCTGGTGGTGGTGGTAGTGGTTGATTTTTTTTTAAATAATCAAAAAAGAAGGAAAAGAGTATTGCCGGCCGCGGCAACTGCTATCTAAAAAACTGAAGCACTTGAGCTGCGCCCGGCGGGAAGGAAAAAGGGATAGGGAGAGGATAGCGAGGGGAAGTAGAGAGGGGAGCGATAGGAAGAAAGGACAGGGGGAGCTTTGTACATTATTTACAAAGTAAAGACGGTCAACGAGTTCGCATCGCTCGCGCGCAAGTGTCCGAGCACTGTCCACAAATGCCTGCGCGCAAGCGGCCCCTGCAATTGTTTACAAAATATATACACATATATATGTAATACCATTGATGTATATACATAGTCGCGCGCACGTAGCGTCTTGTCGCAGACAGATCGCGCGCGCGACACAATGCACCAGCTGCCGGGGTGGGGCGCCCGGCAGCATACGTCCAAGGTAGCACACACGGAGCGTTCAGGTCACGCACGCACTATCTGGCGAAGAGCAAACGAGGCTTCAAGCCCGCCCGCTCGATGAACGCACAGAGGCTCACCATTGCCCTGTCACGGGTGCGCGCACTGCCTCGCGGCCACAGGAGCGTCTCGATGCTGTCCGGGATGATTCCGAGCGCCCTATAAGCCGCGAGGATCACGCGACGTGGCTCTGCGGATGCGGTACAGCGAAGCAGCATGTGCTCCAATGTCTCCACTGCACTGCAATCACCACACACGTCGCTCGACGATAGTCCGTGGCGCACCCGTCTTACCCCGGACCACACGCAGCCGACGCGCACTCGGATGAGCATTGCACGCTGTAGGCGCGACAATGAGCGCGCGCCGACAGCAGGGATGCGCTCTCCTCGCGCGATGCGTGGGTCCGGGTGTTGCTGACGGAGGTGGTCATAGATTACCGCGCGCACGTCCTCCAAAGCGAGAAATTCGTGGCTGGGAGGGAGTTGATGTGCGGCGGTGGCGAGTTCATCGGCTTGCTCATTGCCGTGTATGCCGCAGTGGCCGGGCACCCACTGCGCGCGAATGCTGCACTTTCGCTCTGCGAGGTGCTCGAGGCGCTCGCGCATAGCGCACAGCAGCGGTGTGCCACGGCCGGGAGTCTGCAGGCGGCTGAGGGAGGCGCGGGAGTCACGCAGCAGTGCACACCTGGGAGGTGGCGGAGCAATGGTGAGCAATAGGTCAAGGCCCAGGCGAAGGCCCAGTAGTTCCGCCGTGGTCGAAGAGCCCAGGTGTGTCACTCTTTGCTGGCGGTGCAACTGCAGGGCAGGGATAGTGGCCGCTGCGGCGAGCGAGCAGCTTTCTCTCGCCACGGAGCCGTCATTGAAAACAAGCAGGTGGTCGCTTAGTTGCTCGTGTATGACGGCTCTAGCTAGCTGTTGCACCGCACAGAGTGGTGTGCTGCGTTTTCCCGCGATGCCGATGATCTGGCGTTTTAACCATAGTCGTGTTTCATATTGGTGTATATTTTCTTGTTAGTGTTGAACATGTCTTATCGTAATTTGCTTCTCACTTGTGTTTAGTATGTTACTTTTGATGAATTCATATTTTATTGCATTGCATTGTATTCTTTTCGCCCCTCCTGCTAGGGCCCAGTTAGGGCCTGCAGTATTTGATAAATAAAATAAAAATAAATAATCTCGCGCTGTACCTCCGTCGTGAGGGGCCAGGGGGAGCAGAGGCCGTAGGGGGGCGTGGCACGCGTCAGCTGGTCATACTCCTGCAGCGCCGCACCCATTCTAGAGCGTGGGAAATTCCGAAGGCGCCGCAGGAGTTCGCCGCCGTCTGGTGCGCGGTGAAGGCGGTCGATGTGGTGCAGCGCTCGCTGTGTGGCCTGTAGCTGCAGTGGCCACGCGCCTGCCTCGGCGAGTGTCGCTTCGCATTGAGAGTTACCCGGCAGGCCAAGGCAGGTTCGCAGCGCTTTGCGATGCTGCACCTCCAGTGCTCTCCACAATGGTTTGCGCACCGTCACGAGTGGCAGTGCGTAGAGAATCGCCGCCACGGCTGCTGCGTTGTAGAGGCGCAGCGCAGCCTTCTGGGAAATCCCCTGGCCCCGGGCGGTGAGCTTGTGCACGGCGGCGGTGGTCCTCTTCATCTGCTGGCATGCCCTGGTCGCCGCTGGACGGAAGGAAAGGCGCTGGTCGATATCTAGGCCCAGGTACCGCACGGAGCTTTTCCACGGCAGCGGCATCCCAGCCAACGTTAGCGGTGAAAGGCGGGCGTCCCTGCGAGCGCCGCAGGCCATGGCCGCGGACTTGCCAGGGCAGAGCGCCAGACCGAGATCCCGCAACCGGGCGTCTATCGCGCAAAGGGCCCCCTGAAGGCACTCTCTGACGCGGGGAGCCTTGCCCAGGCTCCCCTGCCTTTTGTAGTAATGTAGACAGCTTGTGAGACTGAGTATAGTTGATTGTTCCGGATAGGGATGGGAAGGGGGGAAGTTGTCAGAAGGAATAAGAAAAGCCTGAGGTGCACACTGACAAAATTAGTTTTCCTTATTGTCCGCGCGCATTTCGGGCTTTATTTATCCCTTCTGGTGAACTTTCACTTCCGCCACCCCTATCCGGAACAATCAATTATACTCTCACAAGCTGGCTGTACCACTGGGAGAGGCAGGCGCGCCTGGGCTTAGTAATGGGCCTTTTGCCAGTAGGGCACCCCTCTTGTGGCCGCCAGGCAAAGTACGATTGACGGCACGGGTTACCGAGAATTTGCGCAAAAAATCGTTCCACGTTTTTCTAAACAGTTGTTGAGAGCAGGACTGGTCTCGTCTCCCCTACGCAAGGACGTGTGAGTCTTCTGTGAACATACCTTGACACACTAACAACCCCTCCCTCCCCCCTCCTCCCTGCGCCCTGTTAAACGGTTCAACCAGATGAACCATGACAAGGACAACAGGAAACTGGAGACCCTGGCCGATTCTCTGTTGAGGCAAGCTGGGGGAGGCGTGGATAATACGTCTTTTACAAAGGCCTATGAGATGCTAGCACTGCACGCAATTATTGTGCAGCATTTCGTTGTGAGAATAAAGCGAGGGACATCGTTTCCTAGAAGAGCACGAGCAGCGAAGCCCTCCCCCTACTTTCTCATTGCATCCTGGCGAAAATGGCGGCCGAGGAGGCTTCCGGCATGTGACTTGAAAAAGGTCCATTGTGTTCCTAGTAGGGGTAGAGTTATCTATTGTATTGCGCCGGGGCAAACCAGCACACAAGAGCACAATTATAGTGCGCCTGATCCGGAACGGGGCAGGACCGGGCCGACAGCGTGTCTCGCATAGCAGTGACGTGTGAACACGTAATACGCGGTTCGCAGACCGACGGTCCTTCGTGTAGATCGGCCTTAACACTCATTCTGCATATATAACTATGTGCAGCCACCCACTGTGTGTTAAGTAATAACGAGCAGATTGCTTTACTTTTATTTCTGCATGGTTGTCCTGCGTTACTGAGCGTGATGCTGTCCAGGCCCCGTCGGCAAGTTTAGTCAGCGGTGCACTCACGTCGCATTTAAATTCGATCACATCGAGAGTAGCACAGAAAGGGAAAAAGTTGCAGGCGTTATTCGCTCTAAGCCGGCCGATCTGTCGCCCTGCACAGAACTTTTCTCGCTGAACAGCCGCTGCCCAACACTTTGGACACTCTCTGACCGCAGTAAACTTGCCGTGTGCCGCTTCCTTGCGCACCACATCGCGAAGCTTCAGTGGTTTGAGCGATAAGAATTACCGGAGCACTACTGCATTCATCATAGCCTGAACTATAACTGAAGGTTCTGATGCATCTTCGTAACGTCACGGCGTCCACCTGGTATTGCGTAAGGTGCACTAGAAGCCTTGCGTTTCGGGTCCATCGAATCGCGTCAGTCGAGATCGAACCCGCGGGTTCCTTGCGTTTCGCGACTGAGCCACCACGCACGGCGGAACTATCAGTGAGCATAATTAGCACCAGAAAATGCACAATGATCTTCCAAGCATTTATGAGGCGGCAGACATGACCCACAGAGAGAGAAACAAAAATAAGCGTACACACGGGCGTCGAACGTGCGCCGTCCAGCCGAAGCCATGCGGCTGCCGTGCCGCTCCGTGCGCATATATAGCGCATCCGGCATTTCTCCGCGATCTTTGTTTCCATAGGTTTTCTCACCTCTAAAATAAGATATTTTTGCCGCACAAAGCCGCATGCTCCGGATCAGATCGAAAGCTAAAGTCTGAGCAAATGTTATTACAAAATTCGCGGAGTGTTTTATAAATATTTGAATATTTTATTATTTCTGAACGTTATCTGATTCCTCGCCTTTTAGAAATGTTCAAACTTCGCACAGCTCGGAAGTAAATTTTTCCAGAAAAATATTTTAGGCTTTAAAAACGCACAATCGGATAGGTTTTCATTTTTTTTTTTTATGTAATGGGAGGTGGTGGAGCGCAACGGCGTGGTGCATTTTGCTTGGACTGACCGATATATAAGATCGCCTGTGCGTTTTGAAACAGTTATATTCCGAGCGAGAGACTACATCTTTATTGCAACTTTTGCAAGAGAGAGCGAAAGAGAGAAACGCGAGCGAACTTGTGCCTCTGGCGCCTTTGTCGCGCACACGGTTTCCCAGGGATGGTCGTCTTCCATGAAACCGTACGGCTCGGGTTTCGTTCGGCCGCGCATTGCGGGCCCGGGGGAACCGAGTGCCAGTATCTCGGAAGCGGTCGGCTCGCAAGTGCGAGGGATACACTGCTGCTGGAGCGGCCATGCGTCGGTCAACGTACACATCCCCCTTCGTCATTCGACTGGGTCGCCGTATCGGTTGGGTGGACGACGTTCACGTTAGGGTCTTGGCGGAGCTTTATTTTGACTTGCCCTGCCTGGTTATTCGTCTTGCTGGGCCGCAGCTGTTCGGAGTGGGGTGTAGCGGCCGTGCATCGGTTACCGTACAAAACGCGAAGTCGGCGTGGACTGTGTGCGATGTCGCGTGCTTCCGATCGGGTGCTTTAGGCGACGTTTTTGATGCCGTGCGACAGCCTCTTGTTCTGGCGCAGTGACTTGGTGAATTCCGTCCACGCGGATGTCCGGCGCCGAGAACCAGTCATCTCCGAGCAAATTTCAGCCATTTCCTTTCATTACCAAGAGATGTAGCACGTAGTCATTTGACTTGAATCGCACATCAACTTATGCCGATTTGAGAGTCCGAAATTCCCGACCAAGTGCGCAAGGCAAGGGGTTAGTTCTTTCGTGAGTTTTGCGGCGTCCATTGGTAATTCTTGAAGGTGTGTATATAGCCTCGCTGATTTGAGAACATGCGGCAACTTCGAATTTCAGAGGCCTTCCCTCGACTTTCACGTCGACAAGGAATATTAGACGGGGTTTTCTCTTCTCACTGCTTGCAGCTCGTAGTCGCTACTCATCGATTGAGCGTGTGGGTTCCTTGCATGGTATGCTAGGCGTGACTTTCCTGGTTTTCTTTTTCCGGAATATGCTCGCGTTCTCGATGTGACCCTCCTTGGAACAAAAGCGGCATTTCGCCGTGCTAATTAAACTTCCAGGTTTGTCAGCCGTCACAGCGAAACCAGAGTCGTTGCTGCGGTGAATTATTGCATTCTTTTTCGATTCGAGATGTCTTTTGCGGAGCTCGTCGCTCCCTTGAGTCCCCGCTACTCCTTCGACTCATTTCCCGCGCTGACAGAGCCAGGTCGAAAGTACATTGCTAAGTCTCTGTCCGCAAACAGCCTCTGCTGGAGGTGTTCGTCGCGGATGTCGCAGACCAATGTTGCGAAGTATGACTTCTTGCGTGGGACAGCTGGTGGGATTGGTTAGAACGGATGTGTATCCTTCTGAGTCGATGATGTTGCAGGTGTTGTTGCCAGCACTCTGAGGTGGGAGTCGGCTGTCAAACTTTTTTAACACAAAAAAGAAGTACAGAAAGACGTCACATCGTCAAAGCAGTATAGCGGAATGACAGTAAAAATGGGGCCGGGTGCTCTTACAAGTCCAGTCCTTCACATCCTGCCCTCTTCGACCATGCAATAAGCGTAGCCTTTTCTTTTTTTTTAGCGCTGGCATCGGGAAGAGTCGAAGAGGCGGATAGGTCCAACCTTGTTGCGGGGGGGGGGGGGGGGGGGGGATTCTTTTGTGTTTATCTTTCCCACGCGAACCCAGATCGGAGTGCACAGCAGTCTTAGCTCTCCAGGACTGCCCGTCCGGTGGCAACAACTCGTTCAGGTGACGGCGCCGGGCCCAGACGAGTGAAGGGGGGAATGGGATCTACCGCTTCCACCGCGGCGGCACGCATCGTCCGACCTTGGATATCCGTCTCGGATGGCGTTGGGGTTGTGTTGACGGAGAACGCAACCCCGACGAATGGTGTGGCCGCCGCGGCCACACGTGCAGGCCGCTGGCGCCACGACGTCGCCTCGCTGCGGCGGCATGGACGGCACCGCTTGCTGGGCACGGTCGGGTTACTAGGTGGGACTCCCGCGGCAAACAACGGGATACACGATCTCTACAGGGCGTATATACCGGCTGCAAAGCTCAAATGATCTTGGGCCCCGACCATGTGACCGCACTTCTCTCCCCAGCATTCTCCGCCTGCCCGCAGCGGCGGCAGTTGCACACCCGAGGAGAGGCCAACGCTCCGTGTAGAACCGCTTGCTTTCTATGCCTTTGTTCTCACAGCGCGGCGATCTACTTCCTTTGGCCCCTTCGACGCCAGCAGCGACTCTCAAACATGCATACAGCACCTGAGCGATGTTTGCAGCCGACATTTTGATGCCTCGTTTACACTTGAGCATTCGGCGGAGCGACCGAGCGAAATCCGCTGCCGCAGACACGCTCCTTCGTTCGCACTTCTGAGCCAACAATCGCCGCCTTTAACGCTTTGACTGCGAGCTCCCGTTAACCCTAACCAGACCGCTCGACTGCGCTGGTCGCCCGGCAAAAAAAGGGCCTCGGATAAAAAGGAAAAACTAAAAGGTAACAACGCACCTCAAATACATTAAAAGCTAAAGAAAAGTAATCAATTTGTAGAAGAAAAAAGCGATACTCCTAACGTGGTTCGAACTGACTACCTCGGCCACATTTATAATGAAAGTTCACGTTTTAAGTTGTACAGGCCATAGCTGAAGCCCTAAAAATTACTTCTTGACCATCGGGGCATGCTGCCTGCTCTCAGGATTTGCAACTAATGCTCTGGATGCCTATGCTCACTATATTGTGCACTGGTATAATTTTAACATGTGGAGTTTCACAGCGCTGGCAAATTTAGGAGCGCCGGCTCTTCGGTCATGCTCTGCTACAACACGGAGCTGTAGCACAAACCTTCAAGGAAAAAAGGGCGACGAAGTTTCACAGCCGTCAAACGCAGCAGCGACGACACTATTTTGCTGGCCGCTTCATGGTATGACAATACTGCACTAATGGTTCCGGTTTCTCGGCATTCCTTGCAGATTCTCGTTTGTGCGCATGCGCTTTGCTACCCGCTAAATTACTATCACGTGATTTGTGTCTCTATTATCCCAAACACACTTTGATTTGCATATAGTCGTAAACCACAACATCCACATAATGGGAAAGACTCCCCCGCTTTAACCAAGCGTATTGGCTAGATTTACATCTCATCCTGCACGTCTAATATCGAAGCCCGAGTTACAGCGCCTTCCAGTTCGACCATGTCATGTGGTATCATGACGTCGCACAACCCGACAACCAGTCACCCGCGCGATGTCAGTGTTATGCCCTTGAGTTTCCGCTCGCAGCGCCAACGCTGGATTTTCTGGAGAACGGGGCCGTTATTGTTGATGGTAAGAAAATATATCTCCTGGACAGTGTATACCGAGGGGCCCCGAAGCATTCCTTCCCTCTTCGTTATTTTATAAATATGTTAACGTGCGAATATATTGCCAGTGGGCGCTCGGAGCGAAAGACTAAGCGAATCGGCTCCGCATTTGTAGGAGATAGCTAGAATTCGGACCGTGGAATTTCGCCAGTACCGGTTCAGTTAAGCTAGCCCCAGTCACCAACATCGTGACAATATGCATTTGCTGCCCGCCCGAGAAAGTCGAAATAGGGCTTAACGACCCTTATAGCTGCGACAATGTGATATCAGTTTCTGGTTTTTCTTTCCTGTGAATATTATTCCATCACGCTCAGAATGGCGACAAAGTCCTAAATTGAGCTTCCCCATGCTGGGATTACTATTCTTGTTTTTATTTACTTCTTACAAAAACAGAAGTGCTTACAGGGAGGGGGTTAGCGAGGATGGGCACTTTACAAAGTATTTACATGCGGAAAAGCGCATGCAGTCATGGTATTCAATACAAACTATGCAGGGCTTCGGGCATGCAACGTGGGATAGTTCTATCTTTTTTGAACGTCGACCTGTCGGAGGGAGGCATGCAACCTTGTATAGTTCATATCGCTGATGCGGGTAAAAATGACATAGGGTCCATCATTATGGGCCAAGTTTCTGGTGAAGGCCACGCTGTCGTAGCCGTTACGAAAGCCAGACAGCGTTGCCCGGAGCATAAATTACACGCTAACAGCATTTACCGCAACATTCCTTGAATGGCTGTTGTGAAGCAATGGTTCGCAGGTGTGCCAGTTGTCGAGCTTCTGCGAGGGTATCGACGATACAGGGTTCTTCACTTCGGAAAAACAGCTATATGATGTCGAGGGGGTTGCGTGGTGGCCAGGCCCACAGAAAAAAGGGGTCTAGCCCGTCGCCGATCACTTATCACCTGCGGTGGTTCTTTGCGTGAGATCACTGAGTGGAGCAGAAAGAGCGAGACTTAATGCGCTGTAGCTGCAACTACAGCCGAAATGTAATCACCAAAGTGGTCGGTGTCACAATTAGTGGTGGTTAGGGGAAGACGTGGCAGTGCGTCGGCCGCTCTTATACACCACCTTGAAGGTATATACTCCTGGAAGCGAAGGGGCCATCGTACCCAGCAAGCCTGCACCAAGTTGTTACGCCGAAGGCCTTCGGGCAAAACGGGACATATGGGACGTCAGGGGCACCCTGTCAGCTGTCAGTCGTCCCTCTTTCTGCGCGCGCCACACCACTTTGTCTTGTTTCCTATCACATAGCTCTTCTTTGCAACCCGTTACAATATGTCTTTTGTTCAATGCTCCCCCGAGTGTTTACACCCCCAGTGGCTTACTTGAAGGTCTTCAGCATATCGTTTATCTAAGGGAAACTCGTCAAGCTAATTTACGTGTTATTCCACCAATTTATGCGCTAGGTAGTCTGTCTGTGGCATGAATCGCGTGTGTGTTGATACTAGGAAGCAAATAGCGAACATTGAAAACATGAAATATTCTTCAAAACTTCAAAGTTTATTCAGAAATAAATAAGCCACTTGATTATTCAGAAGGTTACAGAAAGAGGTCCCAATGTTTGGAACTGTACTGCGAGCTCTATGTACAGACGAAAAAAAAAGAACAAATAACATCAAGCAGCATTACATGGTTTAAAACTTGTTAGCGAATTTTAAATAGCACTGCAAATTCCGGAGCATAATAATGATGCAGAATATCGGTGACACCTCCTAAAGGCAAGTAAATATGTTCAGGACGGTTATGGGAGTGAATCGCTTAATTGCGATACCGATTTCAACGCTTGAGAAAAATACCTTTAAAAATTGCATTTAGTCTGCAAGGGTAATAAACCAAGGAAGAGTTGAACGCGATTAAACCCAAGTAGATAAAGCGAAAGCGCGCGACACTTGATTGGATGTCGGCGGTCTTGAAGGACACCACAGCCGGTTCTAGACGACACGATGGTGTCGGGAACATTTTGAAGCGGGAAGTTATGCATAGTTAATAATCCTCATAGCCACGATAGAAGTGAACTTAGTTTGCATGTGTCATTGAGTGTCAGGAAAACGACATGTGATATGAAGGTGATACTGTAAAGTTATTGGACGGTGTTTAAGTGCTGATAGAAAATTGTAACAAAATAATGAGGTTGTGACAGGGAGGTTATAGGGGAGTTGTGTACGGTTAACTGCGTTAAAGGAGAGGGTGAGTTCAGTGTGGGTGCTTTTGGAATGCAAGGGTTCTGCGAAACTTAATTTGAGAACTCACGCTCTAGACAAACAGTTATAACCTCTTAACCTTGAGTTTTGTGGTCTGTGACCAAATTTCAAACATTTTGAGAGAAGCAGACGGAAGGGCCACGAACGAATTGACTTGTGGGGTGCGTTGCCAGCCAGGAAGGTGTAGAAGACACGAAAGGCCACACTGTTGAGAGAGTGCAGAAGCAAGGTGCGCTCCAAATTATTGCGCCGGTCTGCCTTTGGGTTGAAATAAATGTTGCGCAGCAGTTCGGCCACTTTCAACGACAACTGCAGCTTGTCGTCAGGCATTAGTGGCAGCAGCTCTTTAGGCTCTACCACATCCCAAAGCTTAAATTCATAGTGCTCACTATTACAATTTGGCCGAAATTTGTCACGAGACCACGCTCTCTGAAAATCATTTTCTGCCAGCTTTGTCTTACAAAAGTTGGAAATACAAAAGTTGGAAAATGCGATGAAAGCCGCAGTGGCAGCTCACGGGGTAATTCATTTTGGATGCTTTAAATGTTGCGAGAAGTTTATGGGGAAAGGAAAAGTAACCTCTGTGGAAACCAGCATTGCTTAGAGAAGGATCTCGGCAGTAGTAGAAAGGCTCGTGCAATCCTCTTAGTATCATGCAGCATTCACTAATAGGACATCTATTTTACAAACGAACACTACAGCAAATTTGAACTAAGGCTGTGCATTGCAGAATGAGCTGTGGAAGAGGTTCAACCTTAATCACTTAATAGAATTCAGAAACAGAAAAAAATTTAATTCTCCAGTAATTTCATCAGCTATAGAACATGACATGGTCACGCTGGAATAACTGCTTGCTGATGCTGGTAACTAAGGCAACAGAAACTAGACATGGTAAGGGCTGCTTTTGCATAGATATGATACTTGATTGCAGGCTTTTAATGAGTCACGGATGACGCTTGTCACTTTGAGCACACATAAACAAGTGGCACTGAACTTGATCTGGAGTCTCCAAAGCTTGGCTTCAGGATAGAGATTGACGCAGCATCTTTTCATAAATGCCAACATAGACTTATTGTCAGCGTCCCTTTAAAAAAGAGCACTCAAAGTGATTTTTCCGCACCAATATTGGTGCCTGCCAACATGTGTTTACAGGCATGCATTGTAGTCAAACAACTAATTATTCAACAAAACCATCGTACCTTGAATCCGGGCACTCTCCGTGATTCTAGCAGAAGAGAGACATAGGAGAGATGGACAAGATCAACATCATCTAGGCTCTCCTTGTTTTTGGCAATGAAGGTTTTAAGCAGTGTGTGTGCCTTTGGGTGTCTGTTCATGAATGAGTGTCCCTGTAGGAAAGTATTGACAGACTCCAGAGTGTATGATTGTGCAAAGAAAGAAGAAGCTCTGCTGAAGGGCAATATAGTCAGTACAACAACATCGATGGCCTGAATTTTCAGGAAAACGCAATAATCATACGAAATGCAGGAAGGAGAAGAGTACAACGACGGACGTTTGATCGGTTCGGCATTCGTCCATGATCACAATGGCTATGGCTACAGGTGATGTAAAACAGGAGTAACTGGAGGTTAGATGTCTTTATCTGCGGCGCGCTTTGAAGCAGACAACCAAATTTATAGATCATTAGTGTGGTGGCGCCGCATCGTCGGTACTTAAGAGAGAAATGACGATAAGATTCCTGTGTGGCGCGGGCCACCAAATGACACCCGTTTATTCCGATGACGATGCTTATATATAGATGAAAGTAGGTTGTGCTCGCGATAGATAAAATAGCGCCCTCTATACTCAACAATTAGCTAATATGATGCTGCTTGTAGTCCTGATCTTTGTTGCATTTCCTCCGTCAGATTGCAATCGTGCACTAACAGCCTACTTATGTGCAAGGATAACCGCATCTGTAGCCCTGCAGCCAGGTTGCAATTCATCTACTATACAGATGTGTTCTTAGTGCAAAAGAACTAACCGTTCAGCGACATCGTTCAGAATTGGCACTCCTGACGGTAATGGCGGACACGTATATCCATTGCTAATGTTGCATAGCGGAACTTTAGCCTTGAGTAAACAGCCCTTACATTTCTAGATGACACTAAGATATCGTACGCATTTTGAAAGGGGAGGTCCCATGAGGCGAGCCTGATGGGCAGCGGTCGCGGTGGAGGGATAGGGTAGGCAGGTGAATGGAAGGCTGTGTGGCGTGGTGTCAGGTGATGTTGCTTATTTGTGGGGCGATATGTACCGGTATGAATTAAGTTTGCGACGTGTGTGAAGAAGCAGGTGTGCGATGTAGAAGAAACCAAGGAGCGGCAGAAGAAACGAGTGCCGCCCACGCTTATTGCCATTCCCCAAAAACCGCAGCAACAGAAGTTCCGCGGTTCCATCTCTAAAAAATCACAACATAAAGAAGTCAATAAAGCTATTTTTTGTTCAGTGTACAATGCAGTACATAAACTAAAATACACGCGCAATAAAATAGTTTGCTGGCATAAAATTGCTTGCTGTAATCCTTTGAACAGCAACCCATGGACCGAGGTCATTGGTAGGGGTGAAGGTGGTCGCATGGAATGAGCCCCGTTTGGTGCTGGTTTTCATTCCTTCTGGGCCAGCGTCCTTTGGTTGCTGTCGCCACCTTGCGTAATAGATGGACGCTGCAGTCTGCACATTATCATGGAACACACGCGAGGTTGTCATTCGCGAGACTGGTGGTTAGAGATGAGTTGTCACAACTCCCATTGTGAGTTGAGCTATCGCAGAGCTTGGCCACTGATCTGTGTTGCGCATTAATAATAGCATATTTGTTCTCGTGTGTTGCGACGCAGCAGTGCCGAGTTCCCCAAAAGCTTTCCTTCAGTTCCCAGTGGCGCCGCGGCAGGCATGGTCAGTGTATGGACTTCTACAATAGCATTGCGGAGGAGGTTCTTGACCAGCTTTCGTCGAGGTGCACTCCCGCCCACGCTGTTGCTGCGAGGTGAAGCCACTGGTAGCTTGGCACCCACACTCATGGGTCCAGAGAAGCATTCACTGCAATCGGGCAGTGGTGCGCAGGAGCTAGATCATTCAGTTCTCGTTCGCACCTTTGCTGAGGACAGATGTGCCATTTTGCGCTCCTGCGAAAGGGCACTTCTGCACTAGGCTTGTAGAGCTGAAATGATAGAGCGTAGCAGGTAAAACAGGTATACAGATGTACATATTGTTAATTTACCCTAGAGCCCGTATAATACGGACCCGCATATAATAGGTGTAATTTTGGAATAACAGATATGACAAAAAAAAAAAAAGAAAGTGTTCAGCCGCGTATAATGCAATCGGGCAATGATCAGCAGAAGTGCACTCGCGTAATGGACCCCGTTTTTTTTTTTTTTTTTTTTTTTTTTCAAGAAACTTCGACGTCAGTTTAATGTTAGGGTTCAGTACACGGGAGCAAGTAGTCTTTTTTTTTTTTTCCCCATCAGTCGCCAAAGAAAGCACGCGGTCAGCCGCGATCATGACGCGGCCTTGTAGCATTGTTTGCTTCAAAAGGCGTTGGCTGCTACACACGGTCCAATCAATTTGTAGCTGTGGATGCGCCCACCCCAATTGCTGCCTGATAAAACGAGCGCACAACGGGCGAGCCAAGCGAGCCGCCGCCGGCCGGCAGTCAAGGCCACCGGCACTCTGCCAATTCCTCCCCCCCCCCCCCCCCCCCCCCCCCCCTCCCACACGCACACACACACCCCGGGTGGCGACGGCGCGAAAAAGCGAAAAGGATGGACGCGCTATCGGCTGGCGTCTTTTCTTTTTTTTTTTCAAGTTCTCAGCGGCAAAAGTGAGAGGCGGGTTCGTTTGGGGGGTGGGCTCATTACTCGAGCAAATACGGTATTTATGCGCGCTACATTTCACGGTTGTCACGCATATCGTACTCGCTTCCGTACCTTCGCATCCAACGCTATCCCACACCCAGCGACAATAGTTCCACGAACGGACTATGTGCCGCTGCTATCGCTTAAACTATCGCTCCCCTTCTCGCGCCGACACGCGGAGAATTTGCCGCACCGCGATGGGACGAGCACTTCGTGTCGGTCGTCCGGCTGTTCTAAAATGTTCTAAAACCAGTACGTCGCTTGCAGCTTGGACGCGAGATGGCAGCGCACGAGGAGCCGGTCTAGGGTGCCTCGATGCGCGCCCCTCTCTGCTTAGGGTGAGGACAACCGCGTCGTCTGCTATACTCGGGGACAACTTTTCTTGGCAATGGGCGCAAAGGTAGGGAGGCGGGGCGTCTTTAAATGTATCACTCCGCCATGTAGTTCGACCGCGTGGCCTGCGCGGCTTTCGGTTTGGATTTCAGTTTCGGTTGTACATGCGCAATGTTTTGTGGGAATAAATAAAGCGCCAATAAAAAAGACACCTTTAATTTTTATACGCGAACAAAATACAGTAAAACGATTTTACAAAACCATGTGATAGCACTGCGGGACGGAAAAGAGGATTTTTTTTTATTTAAATAATGTCTTGTTTATTTGCTGGCACTCAACTAACTGCAGGCACTTATTTTCACCGAAGAAAAATATAGTCTGCGCAAATTATGCAGCACGCGCGTGGAGTCAGTTGCTTTGGCGTTCGGCTGCTGGTCGCAAGGTCGTGGATTCGATCCTGGGCTTGGCGGCAGTATTTATATCAATGGTAACACGAAAACGTCCGTGTGCTGTGCGATGTCGGTACACGTTAGTCCCAAGTGGTTGAAATACATCAGGTGCCCTTCACTGTGGCGTCCCTCATAGCCTAGGTTACTTCGGGAAGTTAAAACGTCGCGCAGCTGTGAACGACCAACAATTTTCAGCAGTACTGATGCCCTCATTCCAATTCCTCGACGCCACTTATGTCGCTGTCTTCGCTAGATGAGCTGGAATCTGAGTGCAGAGCAATTATTAGGCTGTCCAGTTGGCTGTCGATGGCACCATCCAGTTCCCATGCCTCCTCCTCCAGCTTTATCACATGCGCACAGGCCCGCGACCAATTTTCCCGGGATATACGGGACACACCATCGTGTGCCAATTCCTCCACAGCGGCCAAAGTGAACGCGGTGTTACTTGAAGCGACGTAGCCTTTCACCTGGCTCCACACCAGTTCGATTGGATTTAGCTCACAGTGATACGGGGGCAACCGTACTACTTCGTGGCCAGCGCACTTGGCCAGAAGATCAATGCGGCTTCCCGAAAACCTGTGCTTGTGTTGCTTAACTAAATCCAAGAGTTCCACCTTCAACTGGTCATTCGAAAACGGTATGTTTTTTTCCGTAAGCCAAGACTGAATATCCGCTTTTCGGCTACTTGTCGACGGCACTTTTTCCAGTTGGACGCTGTGATAAGAAGCGTTGTCCATCACGATTACGCTGTTTGGTAGAATATTGGGCAGAAATTGCTGAGTAAACCACTTCTCAAATCGGGTACCATCCATTTCTGAGTGGTAATCAGCAGCTCCTTTGGTTGCCCGAAAAATGAGGAGCGCTCCCTCGACAAATCCTCCTTCGCTTCCAGCGTGCACAATGATGACCCGGCCACCTTTGCCGCTTGGTGCGCGAAGACCAGTGGTCAAGCCCTGCCGGAATGCTTCATCTCGTGAATTCACGGTCGTGTCCGTCCAAACCTTATCTTTCGTATGGCCAGCATTCACCCACGTCTCATCAATGTAGTAGATGGTACTGCAAAACAAAATTATCTCGCATAAGCTGTAGCCAAGAAGTACGTACATATTACCATGATGACGAGTAATGTATTCATGCACCTCTCGAATTTCGACGCAGGAAATTCTTAGCTATCAGTTGCATGCACAGCTCTCATGTCGGCGACTGAGGGATGGAGGAGGCGCCGCCGCTGGGAAAAGGGGGTCAACGTGATACTGTATGTGCACAGCAAGCAAATTTAACACGATTAAAAGGTGAGCTGATCCAAACAGTCACATTTTTTTTTATATATATATACACGAAAGAATTCGTACGTACCGGTGCTGTTTCCGCATCTCCCGAATGGTTCGTATATACTTTCGCCGCCACGTGATGATATCATCTCTTTCAAGTAGCGCTGAGTTCCGCTTGCGCTTTTGAAAAGCAAATCCAATGTCATTTAGAATCCTCCGCATTGTACGCACACACACGTTCGGCATGCCCATGTCCGGGTCATTTATGACGTCGTTCTGGATCTTTGCAGCAGTCGGCAGTTCGTTCCGTAAAAAATACTTATGAACTTTTCGCCGCAAAGCACCGACACTAAATGAGTCATATCGCTGCAGCCGAGTCTTCCCAGTTTTCTTGGAAACGCTTCCGGGCGTCCACCTCAGCCGCTTTCGTTTTGGCGATTGCAGAACGTTGTACAAAGCCTCTTTTTTTATGCGGGCGATGGTACGCTCACTCACTCCGGTCAGATCGCTTACTTTACGGTACGCGCAAGCGGTCGTTAGTCCAGGGTCACTACTCCTCACGCCTGCATAGACATTGCATATCATTTCCTTCGTTTGCTTCGAAAGCCAGCGTCTTTCGAACTTCACTCGAATTTTGTCTGGTGAAAACACTTGCGGAGTGGACGAACCAGAACGACCCGAACAGGCGGCTGTCGCCATCTTGTCTGCAAAGTCGAGGCATCTCGAAAACCCGCGATAGACATCAGACGAGAAAACCTGGTGGAACCAAGAAAACTGTTTTAGGCATAACAAATGCATTTCAGAAAATCGGTTTCATGATAAAAATATAACGTAAATAACTGGCGCTATGATTTCAATTTGTTTTTGCAAAAACTGCTCGTGTAACTAGGGGCTATATTCAGCTGCGTAGGAAGATGGTGCGTTCAAGAAAAAGTGTCCCCGAGTATAGCGCCATTCTCTTGCATCCGCTGTTCGCGAGGCGCGCGTTTGCTGCGTGGCGATTTACTGAGGGGGCCCGGCTAGCAGTGGGAGCTTGAATTGGACTTTATCTTTGATAATAATTAATTTTTCAGTTTAGATGAAAAGTAAGATTAAAATTTCGGTGATGCATTCGTATTTCGAGACAGCGAAAGTATAGCGAATATCTTCCTTTGTTTCGCAATGACACCAGCACAAGTTTTGCTTCCGTGACCACCAGCACGCATGGCTGGATGCTGACGCAGATGGAGGCGTAGTAGCTATCAGCATCTTGCCTATTGCGCCCTTGTGATCTGCGCATGTGTTGAGGCTTGGCCGGTCTACCTTCGCAAAGTATTCTGTGAGTGATTTCAGCGGCGACTTCATCGTGCGTATATTGTTGGTGCACCACGCGACAACTCCTGTGAAGTACTCCTCATAGTTCTTGAGAGTGCGGATCACTTCACTGCTTGGATAAATCAAGTCCCGTCCGTCACTCACAGTCTCCTTGAGAGTTGTCAACGAGGCATATTCGTTACTTGCTGTTCCGATGAGAGCATCTTTGCACTGGGAGCAAGATACTGACTTTAAGATGGTTTTCAGGATGAAGCCTGCAAGGTAGTAAAGAATGGAACATTCCGGTGACGTCAGTTCTGCAATGAATAAAATCTGAGTCATCTATGTCTTCAGGCAGATTTTCTTGGCACTGCTTGTTTGGTTGAGAAAGAAGATCGACGAGGCACTCTCGATCATCACGCTCATAGCTTGTCGTTCGCGGTGTATGTAGAAACTGGCTCACACTCACAAGCCTTAGAGCACATTTTAAATCATGTGCCGTCGGCACTGGCTTCATTAGACGTTTTACCGAAAAAAGATTTTCGAGGCAGTCTTGAAGTAGCCTGCTCGTTAGAAAAAACTCGTAGCGTTCCATTGCCCAGGAACACTTCTTGAAGGCGAAGGACAACTGTTGTGGAAATGAGCAGCCCAGCTTGGGATGGTTTCCATTGAGATGTGGCGCCCATATTCATCCCTTGTATTGATTCTGCTGCAAGGCGCAGGGTTTTCAGAGCAGCATAATATTTGTCCATGCCTCGGTGGCTTAAAGCAAAAGTGGGATGGCGTGATGACATCAGCGCTGACACCAGATCCAAGAACCATGCTGTCGTTTCGGCAGACGGGTCAAGCGGCTTTTCTTTCACCAAAAATCGGATAGCCGGTGCAGCTTCTCTGAAGAATTGAAGAGCTACTCCAGCCTTCATTTTTGTAAAGTGGCCGCAGCTGACAGGAACCTCCGACAGGGCAGGGCCAACTTTGAGTTCCCTCTCTGCGTCATAGTCTACCACTGCCTGTACGTGCTCCAGTTTCACGTTTGGTAGGTTGTTGTCGAGCATGGTGGCATCGCTCAGTGTAAAAACGTTGGAGCAACCCCTCGTAGGTTTCTCAACATATGTGCTGCATCAGCACTGAAGAAAAGCTCTTTACCGTTGAAACATGGATGCGGTATTGAGCACACTGTGGTAGAATTTCTGTGACTCGAAAATCCTAATTCGCGCCACATCGCTCGATTTGCAGATCCCATGTCGCATGTGACTGCACGGATTCGAAGGGAGATCTGGCTACAGCGCCGGACGATGTCGAGCACATAGCCTTTATGCAGGGCACCTTCTAAGTGTTTCCCGGTGAATTCATACCCGATAACCTGCTTCCAACGCTAATTAATTCCTCCCAACATGAATACCAAAGCATGATTGGCGGGCTCCTCTGGTGTCGAAGGAAGTGTTGTACCTGCAAGGAGAATGTCTTCACCTCGATCGAGTAAAACGCTGTAATTTCCATCTCGTGTAGAAACAGCACGCAGTCCTTATCCACATTTTCCATAGTTTCAGACTTGCTCTTCATGATGCCAAAAACTTCTTGAAGGATTCCTGGAAGGAACCCTGGATCCTCCTTTGCCAAAGTCCTGCTAGACGGAAGAGGGTAACCCAACTTCCTCAATGTCTCATATCCGTTCGTGCCGCACGCAAACTTAATTTGCAACCCTTGCTTAACTGTCTCTGCAGACCACGTGTGACCCTGCATGCTATTTTTCGAAAGTGCGGAAATTTGGTCTGCATTCAAGAACCGTGTACTTTTTGCAAAATTATCAGCCTTGCTTTCATGTTTCTGAATTTGCTTTTTGAGCTTTCGGATTGTCTTCTTAGCAAATGCGTGGTGTTCTTGAAGCGTGGCGAATTTTTTTTTTTTCCATGCCTGCGAACTGCTTTTTCAACTCGGCAAACTCCCTTTGTGTCTCACTAGCTATGGGTGTTCCATCTGTCCAGCTTGGACGTCTGACGTTCAAAGATAAATCTGAGCGGTTGACTTGGAGGTTGTCCGATGACATATCTTGTGATTCTGTGTGAGTTACTCGGGGAGCAAATCTGTCTCTGATGCGGTATGAAGACCTTCAGCGGCGTTGTTCACCTCTTCATTGGTGGATGTGGGCACATACTGCATTCTGTCTCTAGGTGGCTTTCGCTTCCTTGCAGCAACTAGATCAAAAAGATGTACAAACCAATGATCAAATTGACCACTAAGTAAAAAGAATATGCGGGGAATCACAGAATATGGAAAATCAAGGCAGAAAGCAAAGCGAAAATAAGGCATAACAAGTGCATTGAATTTTTTTTTTTAATTTCGCAAAAAAATCTAAGCGCAGGGGCAAAAAGATGCATATAAATACTTGACTTTTTCCCCGCTCCCTGTGTTACTTACAATGTCGCTTTGATTATATACATCTGCGTTAATTAAAGGAGGAGACCAATTTTGCCTTTCAAGTGGAAATGGGTTAAGTCTTTGTTTGAGATGAAGGCTGTTGCGTGAGCCGTTCGACAATAGATTTTAACAAGTGGAAGCTGGGCTTCTGATGAGCCACGCCAAAATCCGTGATCTTGACTGGGCAGCGGAGACGGAATACAATCTTGTACTTCCCAGCTGGCAGCCGTGGTATAGGGCCCTTCCTCGTCTTGGGCGGCGGTCGGGGCTTTGCTGGCGTTGTTGGATGTCGCATCCTTTTCATTAGTTGGGTCAGCCTCTGCATTTGAGGCTGGCGCTGGCAGAGAGGAACGCGGCGGCAATGGCGTCCCTCCTGAGGCAACGTCATCAACAATCTTCGGCTTGCGTCCGAATTTCTTCTGCAGAGAAAGCATTTTCCAGCTCCCGTCGAGGAGTTCAGCTTCGGCTATGGTGGTTCCTTCGACTACATGGCCTGCTCCAGGGCCGGAGAGATCCATGTTGGTCGGCATGGTGTCGCAGTTAGCCCTAGCCATGGGCGGAGGGGCCGGCTGCGCCGTGCCCGCGTCGGCGCGGTCGAGAAAGGGCTGAAATTGCCCAACTTTCGCTCGCCAAATCCGAAAGTGGTATCCGCAGGTGCCGCTTGACTTCACGAAACGAGAAATATACCTTTAAAATTGCATTTAGGGTGCAAGGGTAATAAACCAAGGAAGAGTTTAACGCGGTTAAACCCAAGTAGATAAAGCGAAAGTGCGCGACACTTCATGGGATGTGTGCCGTCCTCAAGGACACCACAGCCGGGTCTAGACGACACGAAGGTGTCGGGGACATTTTGAAGGGGGTAGTTATGCGTAGTTACTAATCTTCATAGCCACAAGCATAGAAGTGAACCTAGTTTGCATGTGTCATTGAGTGTCAGGACGACGACATGTAATATGAAGGTGATAATATCAAGTTAATGGCCGGGTTTTCAAGTGCTGATAGAAAATTGTAACAAAATAATGAGGTAGTGACAAGGAGGTGATAGGGGAGTTGTGTACGGTTACCTGTGTAAAAGGAGAGGGTGAGTTCAATGTGGGTGCTTTTGGAATCCAAGGGTTCTGCGAAACTTAGTTTGAGAACTCACGCTCTAAGACAAACAGTTATAACCTCTTAACCTTGCGTTTTGTGGTCTGTGACCAAATTTCAAACATTTTGAGAGAAGCAGACGGAAGGGCCACGTACGAATTGACTTGTGGGGTGCGTTGCCAGCCAGGAAGGTGTAGAAGACACGAAAGGCCACACTGTTGAGAGAGTGCAGAAGCAAGCTGCGCTCCAAATTATTGCGCCAGTCTGCCTTTGGGTTGAAATAAATGTTGCACAGCAGTTCGGCCACTTTCAACGACAACTGCGGCTTGTCGTCAGGCATTAGTGGCAGCAGCTCTTTAGGCTCTACCACATCCCAAAGCTTAAATTCATAGTGCTCAATATTACAATTTGGCCGAAATTTGTCACGAGACCACGCTCTCTGAAAATAAATTTCTGCCAGCTTTGTCTTACAAAAGTTGGAAAATGCGATGAAAGCCGCAGTGGCAGCACACAGGGTAATTCAGTTTTGATGCTTTCAATGTTGCGAGAAGTTTATTCAACCTTAATTACTTCATAGAATACAGAAACAGACAAAAAACTCAATAATTCTCCAGTAATTTCATCAGCTAATCAGCGTGACATAGTCATACGGGAATAACTGCTGGCTGATGCTGTTAAAGGGCCCCTGAAACGCCATTTACGGCCGTATTTTGATGCTACATGTGTTTAGAGGTGGTCTTAGTGAGCATCGAGATCACATTCAAAAAGCTCTGCGTGTTAGCTGTAATTTACAAATAATTTTGGAAAATTGCCGCTCGCAGCCGATTTGGGCGACTCACCACCGTGCGTTTTCAGCCGCCCAGCCCATGCGACGTCATTGGGGTTAGCGTTATCATTGGCCATGGCCATATGACGTCACGTGTAATTTTTGCAATTATAGATTTTAAAATTAGCACTATTCTTCCTGAAAGTAGTATTTTATTCGTTAGTTATTATTGTACATTAAAGAAAGGTAACAATTCTGCGCGCATCTTGATAGAAGCGGAACACTTCCGGCCGAGAGAGATCCGTCTGCTCGCAAAAGCACGTGTTGCCCGGTTGTCAGTCTTGAAATCTCGCGATCCCAACTGCTGCTGCTTTTTTTCTGGTTTGCAATGGACCATCATTGCTGTGTAGTTGGCTGTAAAGCCGAAGACAGGAAAGATGTTATAATACGACATCGTGTCCCTACAAAGCAAGGTGTCACGCGGGAAAGCTGGCTCCAACGCGTCGGGCTGTCATCGTCGGACAAGCGCCAGGAGCTCAGAGTTTGTGGCCGCCACTTTTCTCGTGACGCATACCAGTATAATCTCAGTTTCGCGCAGCAAACTGGCTTCAACGTGAGACGTCAACGCCTCAAGTTCGACGCTTTGCCGAAGCAGTTTCTCCCTGGAATGGTAAGTTTTCTGGGTTGCGAGTTATTATGGAAACACGCGTAGCATGGCTCGGAATCTCGCATGGAAGTGCATGAAGCCTAGCGCAAGTTTTGCAGGCGCAGATTCCTTGCGCGCAAACCGCTCTTGCTAGAGGACCACAACAAGTTAAGGCGCTGAAAATGTATGAAAGGGAGCTCTCGCCCAGCGGCGCGCGGATAAGGAAAAAAAAAAAAAAAAAAGATAAGGCGACCTGCGCACATGAAACCATGAATTAACATACACTAACGTGTACGCGATCACAACAATCGCAGTATAATTTGCCTGGGTGGTGCAGTGGGTTAGGGTGGTCGACTGCTGTGCCCAAGGCACAGCGGCCGCTTTTCAAAGGAAGCGCAAGCAAGGTGCCCGCGTACCGGTGCGGACAAAAGTAAACGTAGCACGCTTTTTCTTCATTTTTCACTCGGTGCATATTTGAAACTGGTAGTCGTGGTATGCGTGGATCGGTAGTAGACGCAAGTGCCCTTTCACGGACAAATATTTCCTGATCTCCAGTGACGAAGGCGTTATTTTAATTTGACTGAAAAAGCCTAGCTGCTCCGTTTACTTACGTCCGCACCTGTACATGTGCTGTGCGATGTCACTCAGTGCTGTGCGGCGCCTCGTTTGAGTCGAATTTGGGGCGTTGAACCCCATAAACGAAGCCTGACTTGTAATAAAAAAATACCAGCCCACTAATAACAATAACAGAAGATCAAATCAGTCGATATTGTCGACCATAAACCCTGACTGCTCATTGGAGGGTCAAATTTTAAAGTTAAAGCTCAGCTACTTTGGTCATCTGATGAGAAGAGAGGAGTCGCTGGAAAAAGATTTGATGTTGGGAAAGGTTGAGGGTCGCCGGAGAAGGGGTAGGCAGCGAATGCGTTGGTTAGATGGCATCCTCGAGGCACTGCAGATGAAGTTATGTGATGTTAGGAAGATAGTGAGAGACCGGAAAGCGTGGCGTGACATGGTCCATAGGGTCACGAAGAGTCGGACACGACTAAACTGAACTGAAATGAATAACAATACAGACCAACTGCATCCCCCCCGCCCCCCCATCCACCAAAAGATATGCTTATTTTACAGTGCGTTTAGTCTACTCTTGATCTTTGCCTTTTAACACCTGTATATGCATGTCTTTCTCATTCATGAAGCGGAAAATTGAAGGGGAAATTGGCTCGTTATGATACAATTAATGAAAGGAGCCAACAGTCAAGTCCAAGGTAAATGTAGGTTTTTTTAAAATACTTTTGTGGTTGATATTGATCTGAGTCATGTAACGATTTTAGGCAGAAAGATCATTAAATACCAAGTGGAAGGAAAAATAATGTGGTATATAGATAAAAAAAAAAAGAAGGTAGCCCCTATGACCTTGCACTTGCAGACTGTTGTCTCCTTTCATTCTCATTCATGTGCAGAATAATAAAACTGCCATTAACACAATGTTAATTACGCACAAATTTCCTTTCTTTTCCTAGCATGGCAAACCATCATCGCCAGGAAGCCCGAAAGACCTCAGCACTACACAGGTTTCCTCTGGACAGGTTAGTACTGTTATCATGGTATTAATAACAATGTATATATACTTTTATATTTATATTTATGTATATTTAGGCCACATATATAACTTTGGAATATGTTGCACACATATATGATGGCTCTATTGCTTTGCTAGAAGCTATATAAACTAGCACAACTGTTGCTATGTCATTATGCTTTCATGCAGTTAGTTACGTGTTCAACCATTGCTTCAGGCACCTACCGGAGGTGATCCAAATACCACAGCTCTTCCTGTAGAGGTGAGAATATTTTGGATAGTTCATTTTGTCCAGTGGATGATGCAAGTCTTTTGACATACGTACATGCTTAATTTTCAACTGTACTGAACAGCTTTGTATTATATTGCATATGATCGCTCTATTGCCCGAGTAAGTAAGCTATGCAAATTAGTGCAAATGTTATGTCTGTTTCCATGCACAAGCTCGATCATCGCTTGAGGCACCCTCTGGAAGCAATTAAAATGTAGCTCTTCCTGTATAGATGAGATTTTGGAGTTCAAATAGTTAATTTTGTTTAATGGATGATGCAAGGCTTTGGTGTGCACTGGCGCACCAAAAAAAGAAACTTGGAGCACATATATTAACTGGATTAACATGGGAGACCAGACGTTCAAAAATAATGAGCTGCTGGATTGGTTCATGGAACAGTGTATTAGTCGACTGTCCTGCACTGTGTCTTTTGTTTGTGCTGCTAACATGCCTCCAAATTTTTCAGGGCTCTTGAAACTCCACAAACTACAGCTTGTCTGTGCAAATTTTTTAGTCATATCAGTTCTCCACTTTCAGAATATTTGTGTATGTGTAGCAAGTTGACAATGTTTGCATTTTGTTATGGGCAGTTCACTCTATACAGCACCTGAAAATGAAAGCATGAAAAATTTCAAATTTGCAACCATCATTATAATTATGAATATCTGTCTGCAGGAAGCATCACCAGCGGGGCCTTCAACTACTCGCACGCATACTGCGGCAACATAATGTGGGAGTGCCATTCTGTTGGTAAGTCATTGATAAAGATGTTGTAGTGTTGTGAAAATGTATTAAAGAGCTATATGATTGATTACATTAAACGTAGATGGGGTGCTTGCGAATAATTTTAAATATATGACATTTTTCCAGGCACACAGGTGTCTATTGGATTTAAATCTCTAGTCAGCACCAAGGTTCAAACAGAGAAGCCTGCCACCAGAGAAGTCGGTGGCAGGCTGCTATCACTGGCCAGTTACTGCTATCACTGGCCGCTCGTTAGAACAGAACTTCTTTCATCCACTTTTGTGCATTTGCTGGCTATGGCAGGCAAGAAAATTTGTCATTTAAGCACTGTTCATTAGGCAAAAAAAAAAAAAAAGAAATCTTGACGAAATACGTCACCTATGTGTCACATATTCACTCATTCAAACCTGCAAATATACCCTCCCTGTGACACAGTCCATTCGAATGATAGCGTTCATAACTCTCATGCATGGCTTGACATGATTAAGGATGTGGTAATACTCACAATGGGTCAACAAATATTGCCTTGATGAGTCTATAGAGACCATGCCTCATACATACCTTGCACACCACTAATCTCGGACGTGGTGTTAGGATATTCACAGTTGCGTCAGGTAGCAAAAGGGCAATTTTTCCTTACATAATATGGTCATGCTGTGTCTGCCTAGTGTACATTAGTGCTGTCTTTAGAGCTACTAAGGAGCCATCACATGCACTTTGAAGTTTAATTTTGCACAAATATTTGAACAAGTCATTAAGATGCACAAGGATATTTGATTCTGTTGTGAAAAAAATATAAGTTGCGTAGCCCTAAAGTGTACCTAATTTTCCATGGCATTTTTCTGTTCCCTGTTGATAGAATGAAAAAAAAAATGCATACCTACTATAAACTTTGACAGCAGCTTTATTTAGCACATTTTACAGCCAAGACATTCCGAGATGACCATCCACGGCTGCTACGTATTAGTTCATAATATTAACAATCACATGGCACCAATCGCTGACATCACTGGACTTCTTTTTCAGCGACCATCAGGATGAAACGGCCCAGTCAGCGATTGAGGAACCCCTCTACAAAGAGCGAAAATTCCTTGTGTTCGAGGGTTGCCTGCGGCAGCTTCTTGAGACCTGAACAATGTGCGGGCAAACAAGAACCCTTTACTTTAGCATAGCGGGAAGCCTTGTGACTGTGAAGGGGACATGCTCACTGCAGCATTCTTTCCTCTGGAAAAGCCAACCACTGGTTGAAGGAAAGGCAGCAAGAAATGTCCTTCTGGCTGCAGGCATCTTGTTCTCTGGCTGCGGTATAGCTTCAGTTCTTCGGTTCCTGCAATCCATTGGGGTGCAAGGCATCACAGAGAGGACCTACTACAACTACCAACGGGCATACTTGCTACCTGCCAGAAATGAGGTTTGACAATAAGGATATCTCTCATACAACATTCAAGTCAAAGTATATGTCATTAACTCGATAACTAGATGTCGCATCCTTTCATGACAACAACTTGAAGCTACAATGCAACATATAAAACATATAAAATGCAGCATATATGCAACAGCGGAGGCATTGCAGTGCAATGCACCTGCTACTGCACATCTCTGTTGCCTTTGGCTACATGTTTAACAGACCAGCTGCATGCTCTAGTACTGAAGGCATAATTTTTGCAATATTTTTTTTAGTAAATGTGCTGTGAGAAAAGTGAAAAGCAATGCAGCATTTGAAACCTGCCCCCCTCATCCTAATATGCATTAAGGCACCACATGACTGCAAGTTTGTAGCCTCTAAATTGAACATCTCCTTCTTTGCAGCTTTTTCAGCAAAGGCAAGCAGAACTTGCTAGTAAGCTTGTAGGGACAACAACAGACCTGGCAGGGGATGATCGCTAAGTACATGACTTGCAGTGTACTAGCTGTGCAGAATGGAGCCATTTTGCACACTGCACAAGTTCAAGTCGGTGAGGTAATGCGACTCATCCTTTCCGACAACTGAGGTTCCTCCTAACATCACATCCTATCTTACGGCATTTCAACCCTTCTGCTCCAACTTCAGTGCACACGGACGCAAGTGGCATAGGCCTCAGTGCTGTCCTCGTTTAGCGCTATGATGACTGAACATGTGATTGCTTACGCCAGTCGGACTCTAAGCAAGACTGAGCACAACTACACCATCACCGAGCAGGAATGTCTCGCGGTTGTTTTCGCCATGCAGCGGTTTCACTGCTACCTGTACGGAGAGCCTTTCGTAGTAGTAACCGATCACCATTCCCTATGCTGGCTACTCAATCTCTGTGATCCGTCTAGTCGCCTAGCCCGCTGGGCACTTCGCTTGCAAGAATACGACCACAGCATTTCATACAAAAGTGGCCGACGGCACGCAGATGGAGACTGCCTCTCCTGGTTGCCACCTGCCACGACAGAATGCGACGCGGACAACTTTGATCATTACGTCACTGCTTTATCTCAGAGATTTCCAAATACTCATACCTTTTGAACTGAGGAACACACCGATCAGCATCTGGAGTCGTTCTTAGCTGCTGCTCAAGACCCAACCTCGAACAGCCAGTTTTGCCTATGCCTATGTGATGGCCTGCTATACAAAAAAGTTTACTCTCGTGGCTGCTTGCTCCAGGAAAGTGTCTTGTTTTTTTCACCGAGCCCACGACCAACTTGTCGTCCCCACTCCCTGTACGGCCGCCGCTACCGACCAACTCTGCGATTATGATACCTCATTAGATAAGAAGGCTGTGGGAATTCGTTTTGCTACAGACTGTTGGTCAATTGAATATTCTTTTTGCCTTTGTTTAAACCTTGACCTGGCTTAGTATTTTACGCTGTGTTTTTGTGTAACTCTCGCCCTTACTATCTCTGGAATACTTGCTTTGTTATTTTATAGTCTTCTTTATCGCAGCGTTTGTTCATTGTCGGTTTTTTCTCTTGTCATTTATTGAGTCGTTTTTTATTACTATCATGTCCTGGTGTTTTATTCTTTTTTATGCAGTGTAATTTGGACTACTACCTATATATGTTCCCATTGTGTGTTGAAAAAGTGACGCATAAATTTATTCCTTGATCACACACCAACACACGCACTTCACTGGTTGACCGGCCTAACTTTTAACTGTGTTCTCAAACCTCATAGAGGGACGACGGGTAACCGTAAAGGGGATGCCGCGCCTCTGTTAATCGTTAAGGCAGGGTTTGTGACAATATAGAACAGACCAAAACTGCAGGAAAGGTATTACATATGCTAAAAAATTACAAAAAGGTCAATGAGTTGCAAGGATTCATGGGATTTGCCAACTTTGAGAAAAATTTGTGGCACAACCTGCATACTCTAGTGCAGTGAAAAGAACTGCTCCCTCCCCCCCCCCCCCCTCCAAAAGAAATTGCACGAGTGCACTCAATTCTGCTTAGATGCAGTAATGTGAAAGCACTGCGAATTATGTCACACTGCTTAAATTGGTCCGACATTACGCTAGCAAACCTCGGCCACACTCGTCCAGATGGCGTACGTGTATGCCATATTTACCCAGGTTAAATGAAGGAGTGGTGCAGATGGTACTTCATGAAGATCACAATGTTTGCCGCACAGCTGAACAGTATGTTGTAGTTTGAACTTGATGAAGAGAATGATGCTTACTGCACAGCATGAGAGTGTGTTGCAAAGTGCATTGCTCGTACCGTAGACGGGGAATGCCTCAGCCCACATAACCAAAGCAGAAGCCAGTGGAGGCCGCTTGGAACCGTCAAAGCCAACAGCCCACCATCACACACCCGCGTAACTGGTCGGAATGCTCTGCCCCAAGGCAGGTGACCTCTTCCCCTTGGATAAGTGCTCCCTTCTTTTCTCCTTGCAAATTTCATCGTGGTCTTTTTCTGCAAAGCTGTAAATTCTTCAGTTCTGTTCCTTCTTCTGTTCCTTTCGTTTTCCTTTGACTATCCTGCACAGATGAATAAAATGTAAACACCAACACTGGAAAAAGCGACCATGAAAAGAAGCCACAGAAGAGGAGATATGCGGATAGAAAAGCGACAGTAAAAACTAGAAATATATTCACAGATCTCAAGGAAGCAAGATAACAAGCCAAGGCCCCAGAAATTGCAAGAGAACAAGTTAAAGACATCCTTATCAACAGTGCCAAATGAATGAGTTTGAAAGAAGCTCCTCGCTCTATAAAATGCCAGAGGAATAAATATTAGAACATGCAATGACAAGGTCTCCCAGCCCAACTAAGTGATTCCTGCGGTACAGGCCATAAAATGAGAAGCAGTGGCTCCCTTAGCTGGCAGAATTTGTGTACATATATTCACTGTGAAAGGAGAGCGATGTAATGCACAGTTAGATACAGCTGATAATCAAGAAATAGGGGATTATGTCCAGGCATGACAGCTGGTGATAGCCGAGACAGCTAAAACAAGGCTTTTAGAGCATTCGCTCGACTTCTCCCGTGCACAAACCTCAAAGTGAATGCAATGTTGACTTTGAACTCTCACGCTGTGCAGCAAACAATGTCATCTTTATAGCTTAGACATGAGAGCACTATGCTATTGCCACAACCTATCTCACCTCGTAGTAAAACTAACAACACACTCTCGCACTGTACAGTAAACATCGCCTCCATCAATTTCTAATTGCAAGACATTTTCGTGCGCTACAATGATCATCGTCTTAATGTTTCATCTACTCCTTCTCCTTCATTAAACTTACGGAAATACACCATGGACATACGCCACCTCACTATAGACGGAGGTTGCAACCGTGCCAGACAGCCTGCCGAGACCATTGAACAAAGAGAAGCCAGACTAGCCGATTGCCAAAAAGCTGAGCAAGAGTGCAAGCGAGCCAAGATCGAAGTGGCAGCAGCAACTGTGACTGCGGCCAATGGCTGACGCTCATGAAATTTGGTTCAAGGACGGTTGAACCTGCACAACGTTTTGAAAATATGAAGTGCTGCCCCTACACTTTGGCAAACACACCTGAAAGGGACCAGCTATTACTGCAGCTTGGAGATAAAAAATGTAACACTCTGCAAGCGTATTAGACTGTAAATAAATTCAAATTAATAATTCAGATC
Organism: Amblyomma maculatum; assembly: GCF_055883805.1. NCBI lineage: Eukaryota > Metazoa > Arthropoda > Arachnida > Ixodida > Ixodidae > Amblyomma > Amblyomma maculatum. The sequence continues at coordinate 14,955,358 of NW_028146738.1, forward strand.
AGCAAATGCAGGAACAAGAGTTGTGGTTTGATCTGTGCTTCACCGGTATTACTCCACTGCTGGAATGGATGTATTCTGCGATCTGTTGTCATGTATTCACGGCTAGGAGTATCAATAAACAAACCTTCAAGCACTCATTTCATTGTGTCAGTATTGAGCACTCACACACTCGGTATCAATCAAAACACAGAATGCTTGCGCTGCCTCGGCACAAGCATTCTGTATTTCGATTTTAATTTTTTTTTCTATAAAATTCCATTCCAAATAAATGAATGTTTATGGTAGATGCTTGGAAGCATGTGCTCAAGCAGACTTGGCGATGCTCAGCATTGTCCTCCATTCTGGATTGTTTTTGGATGTGTATCTTTTTTTTTTTTTTTTACTAGGATTTGAATTTTCTTCCCAGGCATTATTTTTCACTAACTAACAGTTCTACACCTTTCTTGCTTAGATATCTACAAGTTCTGGCACTTTAGAGGAATGAGATGTCTGTTCTTAAACAGTGCCACAAAACAGACACTTGACGCAGTGCATAACTTGGCGTTCATAAAATAGCATTCTCTATTTTTCCACCTTTAAAATAAACGCACTTCCATGCACCACTCGAAGCAGTGCGCCTGGCACACGTGATAAAGTTTAGAATACAGCATGCAGTGAAGCGACAATCACCTGAGATTAAAGGGGAGGGTGCCTGAATCCCACGTAGCTCGCCGACGGAAATTCACGCCGAACCCGGCAAACGACGCAGGCTGGCAGGACCATCCTGTTGCCTTCGCCCAGCCTGCCCCAAATCCACATGGTAAACAAGCGGTAGGCTATGAAGCGATGCTGCCTGAAAATACCACGCTTTACAGCAAACGGATCATACACACACACACAAAAATAATAATGCGAATCTGTCACCTGACGCTTCCGCACTACCTACTTGTTTACATCTCCGTCTCCATCGATGTTCGCTCCCTCCTCCTCTAGTGCAATGTGCACAGCCCGAAGGTCTTCGGGCGTTAGGCACACGCTTTGGAACGCTGGGTGGATCGTAATGCAGCCGCCGTCCTGCTGGCACACCACCAGCACCTCCGGCATGCTGCGGCAGCACACATCTTCTTCAGGTGTGGGCATGCTTTCGCAGCGGCCGCAGCGGCACCTGCGCATAAGTAAAATGTGAAAAGGCCGCGAAGAAAACACGAAACGGCATTTCGTGAAATAAGAAAGTTGTAATAACTTATGTGCAGTGGCGCGTGCGCCACGGAACGCATCATGGTAGGCCGTCGTCTCCGTTGCCAGCGGGTGGTTCAGAAGGGCCAGTCGATGGCGTGCTGCTGTCGTCGCTGTCTAGCGGATCACGAAACGGAGTATGATCATACGGATCAAAGTCCAGCTCGGCAGCGGCTTCACGCAGCCTCGCTTCGAGCTCGGGATCCATGCGATCCATGGCGACCGACACGCGAACCGCCGCAAACCCGCAAACACGAAGGGGAAGAAATCGGAGCACTACCGGAAGTAAACAAACCGAAGTCGGTGGCGTCACTTCGTGACGCATTATGGGCGGGGCGTCGGCCCGGACATTTTCTTTTTTTTTTTGGCCGGCGCTTCGGCGTGTATGAGTTGAGGGCTACAGTGACGGGAGAGGAGGAGCGTCATTTTTAATATGGAATATCTGCGCTATTAAAGATGTTAGCCTAAAATTTTTTTGCGCTTTGCTGACTAGTGAAGGCACGCCGACCGCTCGCGCGCCTTTCTTAAGCACGACTTCAAGCTTTTCATGGGCCCTTTAACTACGGCAACAAGAACAAGACATGCTAAGGGCTGCTTTTGCATAGATATCTGTTACTTGATTGCAGGTTTTAATGAGTCACGGATGATGTCTGTCACTTTGAGCACACATAAACAAATGGCATTGAACATGATCTGGAGTCTCCAAAGTTTGGCTTCAGGATAAAGATGAACGCAGCATCTTTTCATAAAGGCCAACATAGACTTATTGTCAGCGTCCTTTTAAAAAAGAGCACTCAAAGTGATTTGTCCGCACCAATATTGGTGCCTGCCAACATATGTTTACCGGCATGCATTGTAGTCAAACAACTAATTATTCAACAAAACCATCGTACCTTGAATCCAGGCACTCTCCGTGATTCTAGCAGAAGAGAGACATAGGACAGCTGAACGAGATCAACATCATCTAAGCTCTCCTTGTTTTTGGTAATGAGGGTTTTAAGCAGTTTGTGTGCCTTTGGGTTCCTGTTCATGAAGGAGAGTCCCTGTAGGAAAGTATTGACAGATTCCCGAGTGTATGATCGTGCAAAGAAAGAAGATGCTCTGCTGAAGGGCAATATAGTCAGTATAACAACACCGATGGCCTGAATTTGCATGAAAACTCAATAATCATAAGAAATGCAGGAAGGAGAACAGTACGATGACGGACGTTTGATCGGGTCGACATTCGTCCATGATCATAATGGCTATGGCTACAGGTGGTGTAAAACAGGAATAAGTGGAGGTCAGAGGTCTTTATTTGCGGTGCGCTTTGAAGCAGACAACTAAAGACAACCAAATATATAGATCATTATTGTGGTGGCGCCGCCGCGTCGGTGCCCAAGAGAGAAATGACGATAAGATTGCGGGGTGGTGCGTGCCACCAAATGACACCCGTTTATTCCGATGACGATGTTTATATCCCCTTTAGGTTGCATAATGCGATGCTTTTTTTATTAGCAGCGAAACGAGCTGCGAACACATTGTGAAATTTGCAAAGTTCGTTTCCGAGTGCTCGTTCTCTCTGGGCATGGAAATTTCAGTTGCGAAGTGCGTAATGTGAAATATTCAGAAACGAAACTGGCCACCTGTGGCTCCGCCAAGCACATGTTTTCTTTGCCATCCAACATTTAGGATCCCTTTGAGTTATATTCACGATAAAAGGACGTACGCGATTTCTAAACAAATCTACCTCCCACTGCAGGAATGTGATCGCAGTGCACATTTTTCATCCTCCGGAATTTCATACGCGTCATGACGCTTGAAATTTCTCGAATGGGCTTCGGCGGCGATGCCTGCATTTCTGTTCTTGCTCTTTTCTCGCTTATCAACGCTTTTCTTCAATAACGGCAACATTCTTGTCATTGAAATGTCGCTGGTAGTTTTCCTCTCCACTGTCGCTTCATGGTATGACAATACTGCACCAGTGGTTCCGGTTTCTCGGCATTCCTCGCAGATTCTCGTTTGTGCGCATGCGCTTTGCTACCCGCTTAATTAATATCACGTGATTTGTGCCTTTATTATTCCAAACACACTGTGAGTTGCATGTAGTCGAAAACCACAACATCCACATAATGGGAAAGACTCCCCCGGTATAGATATAAATACCCGCTTTAACCAAGCCTGCTGGCTAGATTTACATCTCATCCTGCACATCTGATATCGAAGCCCGAGTTGCAGCGCCTTCCAGTTCGACCATGTCATGTGGTATCATGACGTCGCACAACCCGACAACCAGTCGCTGCGCAGCCGCCTCACCCGCGCGATGTCAGTGTTATGCCCTTGAGTTTCCGCTCGCAGCGCCAACGCTGGATTTTCTGGAGAACGGGGCCGTTATTGTTGATGGTAAGAAAATATATCTCCTGGACAGTGTATACCGAGGGGCCCCGAAGCATTCCTTCCCTCTTCGTTATTTTATAAATATGTTAACGCGCGAATATATTGCCAGTGGGCGCTCGGAGCGAAAGACTAAGCGAATCGGCTCCGCATTTGTAGGAGATAGCTAGAATTCGGACCGTGGAATTTCGCCAGTACCGGTTCAGTTAAGCTAGCCCGTCACCAACATCGTGACAATATGCATTTGCTGCCCGCCCGAGAAAGTCGAAATAGGGCTTAACGACCCTTATAGCTGCGAAAATGTGATATCAGTTTCTGGTTTTTCTTTCCCGTGAATATTATTCCATCACGCTCAGAATGGCGACAAAGTCCTAAATTGAGCTTCCCCATGCTGGGATTACTATTCTTGTTTTTATTTACTTCTTACAAAAACAGAAGTGCTTACAGGGAGGGGGTTAGCGAGGATGGGCACTTTACAAAGTATTTACATGCGGAAAAGCGCATGCAGTCATGGTATTCAATACAAACTATGCAGGGCTTCGGGCATGCAACGTGGGATAGTTGTTTTTTTTTTGAACGTCGACCTGTCGGAGGGAGGCATGCAACCTTGTATAGTTCATATCGCTGATGCGGGTAAAAACGACATAGGGTCCATCATTATGGGCCAAGTCTCTGGTGAAGGCCACGCTGTCGTAGCCGTTACGAAAGCCAGACAGCGTTGCCCGGAGCATAAATTACATGCTAACAGCATTTACTGCAACATTCCTTGAATGGCTCTTGTGAAGCAACGGTTCGCAGGTGTGGCAGCTGTCGAGCTTCTGCGAGGGTACCGGCGACACAGGGTTCTTCACTTAGGGAAAACAGCGATATGATGTCCAGGGGGTGGCGTTTTGGCGAGGCCCACAGAAGAAAGGGCTCTAGCCCGTCGCCGATCACTTATTATGACCTGCGGTGGTTCTTTGCGTGAGATCACTGAGTGGTGCAGAAAGAGCGAGACTTAAGGAGCTGTTGCTGCAACTACAGCCGAAATGTAATAACCAAAGTGGTCGGTGTCACAATCAGTGGGGGTTAGGGGAAGACGTGGCAGTGCGTCGGCCGCTCTTATACTCCTGGAAACGAAGGGCCCATCGTACCCAGCAAGCCTTCACAAAGTTGTTACGCCAAAGGCCTTCGGGCAAAACGGGACATATGGGACGTCAGGGGCACCCTGTCAGCTGTCAGTCGTCCCTCTCTCTGCGCGCGCCACACCACTTTGTCTTGTTTCCTATCACATAGCTCTTCTTTGCAACCCGTTACAATATGTCTTTTGTTCAATGCTTCCCCGAGTGTTTACACCCCCAGTGGCTTACTTGAAGGTCTTCAGCATATCGTTTATCTAAGGGAAACTCGTCAAGCTAATTTACGTGTTATTCCACTAATTTATGCGCTAGGTAGTCTGTCTGTGGCATGAATCGCGTGTGAATCGCTACACAAGGAAGGAAATAGCGAACATTGAAAACATGAAATATTCTTCAAAACTTCAAAGTTTATTCAGAAATAAATAAATCATTTGATTATACAGAAGGTTACAGAAAGAGGTCACAATGTTTGGAACTGTACTGCGACCTCTATGTACAAACGAAGGAAAGAGCTAATAACAACATGAAGCAACATTACATAGTTTAAAACTTGTTAGCGAAATTTAAATAGCTCTGCAAAGTCCGGAGCATAATAATGATGCATAATATCGGTGACACCTCCTAAAGGCAAGTAAATATGTTCTGCACGGTTAGCGGAGTGAATCGCTTAATTACGATACCGATTTCAACGCTTGAGAAAAATACCTTTAAAAATTGCATTTAGGCAGCAAGGCTAATAAACCAAGGAAGAGCTGAACGCGATTAAACCGAAGTGGATAAAGCGAAAGCGCGCGACTCTTGATTGGATGTCTGCGGTCCTGAAGGACACCACAGCCGGGTCTAGACGACACGAAGGTGTCGGGGACAGTTTGAAGCGGGAAGTTATGCGTAGTTAATAATCCTCATAGCCACGATAGAAGTGAACCTAGTTTGCATGTGTCATTGAGTGTCAGGAAAACGACATGTGATATGAAGGTGATACTGTAAAGTTATTGGACGGTGTTTAAGTGCTGATAGAAAATTGTAACAAAATAATGAGGTTGTGACAAGGAGGTTATAGGGGAGTTGTGTACGGTTAACTGCGTTAAAGGAGAGGGTGAGTTCAATGTGGGTGCTTTTGGAATGCAAGGGTTCTGCGAAACTTAGTTTGAGAACTCACGCTCTAGACAAACAGTTATAACCTCTTAACCTTGAGTTTTGTGGTCTGTGACTAAATTTCAAACATTTTGAGAGAAGCAGAAGGAAGGGCCACATACGAATTGACTTGTGGGGTGCGTTGCCAGCCAAGAAGGTGTAGGAGACACGAAAGGCCACACTTTTGAGAGAGTGCAGAAGCAAGCTGCGTTCCAAATTTTTGCGCCGGTCTGCCTTTGGGTTGAAATAAATGTTGCGCAGCAGTTCGGCCACTTTCAACGACAACTGCGGCTTGTCGTCAGCCATTAGCGGTAGCAGCTCTTTAAGCTCTACCACATCCCAAAGCTTAAATTCATAGTGCTCAATATTACAATTTGGCCGAAATTTGTCACGAGACCACGCTCTCTGAAAATCATTTTCTGCCAGCTTTGTCTTACAAAAGTTGGAAATACAAAAGTTGGAAAATGCGATGATAGCCGCAGTGGCAGCTCACGGGGTAATTCATTTTGGATGCTTTAAATGTTGCGAGAAGTTTATGGGGAAAGGAAAAGTGACCTCTGTGGAAACCAGCATTGCTTAGAGAAGGATCTCGGCAGTAGTAGAAAGGCTCGTGCAATCCTCTTAGTATCATGCAGCATTCACTAATAGGACGTCTTTTTTATAAACGAACACTACAACAAATTTGAACTATGGCTGTGCATTACAGAACGAGCTGTGAAAGTGGTCCAACCTTAATTAATTCATAGAATTCAGAAACAGAAAAAAAAAAATAATTCTCCAGTAGTTTCATCAGCTAATGAACATGATATGGTCATGCTGGAATAACTACTGGCTGATGTTGTTAACTAAGGCAACAAAATGAAGACATGCTAAGAGCTGCTTTTGCATAGTTATCTGATACTTTTGTAGGCTTCTAATGAATCACGGATGATGTCGGTCACTTTGAGCACACATAAACAAGTGGCATTGAACATGATCTGGAGTCTCCAAAGCTTGGCTTCAGGATAGAGATGAACTCAGTGTCTTTTCATAAAGGGCAACAGAGACGTATTGTCAGCGTTCCTTTAAAAAGAGCACTCACAGTGATTTGTCCGCACAAATATTGGTGCCTGCCAACATGTTTACAGGCATGCATTGTAGTCAAACATCTAATGATTCAACAAAACCATCGTACCTTGAATCCAGGCACTCTCCGTTATTCTAGCAGAAGAGAGACATAGGACAGCTGAACGAGATCAACATCATCTAGGCTCTCCTTGTTTTTGGCAATGAGGGTTTTAAGCAGTGTTTGAGGCTTCGGATTCCTGTTCATGAAGGAGAGTCCCTGTAGGAAAGTATTGAGAGATTCCCGAGCGTATGATCGTGCAAAGAAAGACTATGCTCTGCTGAAGGGCAATATAGTCAGTATAACAACACCGATGGCCTGAATTTGCATGAAAACTCAATAATCATAAGAAATGCAGGAAGGAGAACAGTACGACGACGGACGTTTGATCGGGTCGACATTCGTCCGTGATCACAACGGCTATAGGCAACCTGCAGTGGCCAGGCGGCGCTAGTGGAGCGCAGCGTTCAGCGCCGCCAACGGCGGCGCCGAGTAATCTGAGTAGGCTGGCGCGGTCGGGTTGCGTTCGCGTTGTACGGCTAGAAGCATCTCGGCTCTCATTTTCTGCAGTTTTAAGGCAATCGAATGCCTTGAGAGCTACTTCCGAAAACCAATACTGACGAAAGGACACCGCCTGTTCGAGAATGCTCATGTTTAAAACGTGAACGGTGTCGACGTCACCGCGAAGTGCGCGCCGCTCGCGACGGAACACCCGCGCGCACAGCTTTGAATGTCGCGTGAGTAGACGGAATTTTTTTTAACGAAATTTATTCTCTCAGGGCATTAGTCGGATATGTGATGATGAATTAAGAAATCATTAAATGAATGAAAAATGTTGTAAACGTAGCTTTTCATTCACCTATTGCGTTCACACCTCATACCCAAACATTGAAAGTGCAGAGAGAACCTGAGAAGAGATTGATCGCCGTTTCTTCTTTTTTTGTTCTTGCTGTTTGATTACAGCAGCATAATAATTTCCTCGCGGTTTTGCTTTAAAGTTTAATACCATGACGAACACTTTTGTTCGTGGTGCACCTTTCGACAGTGCCGCGGAAGTTACAGGAGGCATGGTGCGGTACCCGCTACGGATGTCGTGGCGATTGCAAGCACTGTGCGGTTGTAGCGTGCGTCATCAACGAAAACTGTGCGGGCCGGGGGCGGGGAGTAGGGAGCCTCCTACACCGTTGGAAAAATAAAGCCCTTAACAACAACAATAACTGGCATGCATTTTGTATCTTCGTACCTCAAGCTTGGGGAAAGCCGGCGGGAAATGCTGGCACTCAACGGCAAAGCTTCGTAACGGAGGTCGTTAAGAGTTAAAATTTTTTACTGTTGTTACTAATGATGAAATATTCTATCGTCTAAGACAAGAGACTCTTGAGTAGCTTGAGCAGTCGGTGAAAGAAATATTTGGCGCGGAACAATAGAACGAAGTTCCATTCTCAGCGTACACAGTATCACGGGCCTCTACACTCCGCCACTTCAACTTTTTCAGCACCTTAAGAACTAATTTACAGATAAATATGCTTATTGAAATCTGTAATTGGAAGTTTTGAAGATATTTTGGCTTTGTGGTTCCGAATAGACACCGCATTAGAAATCCGGTTCACAGATCCACGAACATTTTTTTTTTTATTTCGCCTCCGTTGAAATGCGGCTGGAATACGATGCTGCGGCTGCACGGCTTTGTTGATTTTCTGGACGTATGCCACTCGATCTTGCACAACATATACCAGTACACGCCAAATTTTACAGCGCGTACTGAGTAGTGTGCCCCAACCAGCGTGCGACTCCCCGAGTCAGAAGTTTATACCGTTTCCTCCGCTCACGGGCAATCGTCTTATTTTAGCTTCTTGGCGTCTGTACGCCAATGGCCCCATAACAAAACAAATTTCAGTTACATTACTCTCTCGCAGCCAATATCTCCTTCTCTCATCATTCTCCCAGCAAGCGGTACGCTTAGGTCTCCTTCGTGATTGTGGTAGTCTTTCTCGCCGCCCTTGCGCTTATTTTTATTCTTGTTCACATTCGTAGTAGTCGAAGCATCGCACGAGACCACTGAAGTCACTAAATGAGTAAATCACACTCACTGGGATAACAAAACGCGAACGCAGAAGGAACACAGCGGCCGCAACATATACGGCGTCAGCTTCTGCGCCGACTCAGTATTAGCTCCCGTCGGCCGCCAGGTGGCGCCACATGTCTCAGCAAACTCCATTGCAGGTTGCCTATGGCTACAGGTGGTGTAAAACAGGAGTAAGTGGAGGTCAGAGGTCTTTATCTGCGGCGCGCTGTGAAGCAGATAACTAAAGACAACCAAATTTATAGATCATTAGTTTGGTGACGCCGCATCGTCGGTACTTAAGAGAGAAATGACGATAAGATTCCGGGGTGGCGCGGGCCACCAAATGACACCCGTTTATTCCGATGACGATGCTTATATATAGATGAAAGTAGGTTGTGCTCGCAATCCATAAAATAGCGCCCTCTATACTCAACAATTAGCTAATATGATGCTGCTTGTAGTCCTGTTCATTGTAGCATTTCCTCCGTCAGATTGCAATCGTGCACTAACAGCCTACTTATGTGCAAGGATAATCGCATATGTAGCCCTGCAGCCAGGTTGCAGTGCATCTACATTACAGATGTGTTCTCAGTGGAAAAGAACTAACCGTTCAGCGACATCGTTCAGAATTGGCACTCCTGACGGTAACGGCGGATACTAATAGCCATAGCTAATGTTGCATAGCGGAACTTTAGCTTTGAGTAAACAGCCCTTACATTTCTAGATAACACGAAGATATCGTGCGCATTTTGAAAGGGGATGTCCCATATGAGGCAATCCGGATGGGCAGCGGTCGCGGTGGAGGGAAAGGGTAGGGAGGTAAGGCTGTGTGGCATGGTGTCTGTGTGGCATGGATTCTGCGAAATTTATTTTGAGAGCTCACGTTCTAAGACAAACAGTTATAACCTCTTAACCTTGCGTTTTGTGGTCTGTGACCAAATTTCAAACATTTTGAGAGAAGCAGACGGAAGGGCCACGTACGAATTGACTTGTGGGGTGCGTTGCCAGCCAGGAAGGTGTAGAAGACACGAAAGGCCACACTGTTGAGAGAGTGCAGAAGCAAGCTGCGCTCCAAATTATTGCGCCGGTCTGCCTTTGGGTTGAAATAAATGTTGCGCAGCAGTTCGGCCACTTTCAACGACAACTGCGGCTTGTCGTCAGGCATTAGTGGCAGCAGCTCTTTAGGCTCTACCACATCCCAAAGCTTAAATTCATTGTGCTCAATATTACAATTTGGCCGAAATTTGTCACGAGACCACGCTCTCTGAAAATAAATTTCTGCCAGCTTTGTCTTACAAAAGTTGGAAAATGCGATGAAACCGCAGTGGCAGCACACGGGGTAATTCAGTTTTGATGCTTTCAATGTTGCGAGAAGTTTATTCAACCTTAATTACTTCATAGAATACAGAAACTGACAAAAAGCTCAATAATTCTCCAGTAATTTCATCAGCTAATCAGCGTGACATAGTCATACGGGAATAACTGCTGGCTGATGCTGTTAACTACGGCAACAAGAACAAGACATGCTAAGGGCTGCTTTTGCATAGATATCTGTTACTTGATTGCAGGTTTTAATGAGTCACGGATGATGTCTATCACTTTGAGCACACATAAACAAATGGCATTGAACATGATCTGGAGTCTCCAAAGTTTGGCTTCAGGATAAAGATGAACGCAGCATCTTTTCATAAAGGCCAACATAGACTTATTGTCAGCGTCCTTTTAAAAAAGAGCACTCAAAGTGATTTGTCCGCACCAATATTGGTGCCTGCCAACATATGTTTACCGGCATGCATTGTAGTCAAACAACTAATTATTCAACAAAACCATCGTACCTTGAATCCAGGCACTCTCCGTGATTCTAGCAGAAGAGAGACATAGGACAGCTGAACGAGATCAACATCATCTAAGCTCCCCTTGTTTTTGGCAATGAGGGTTTTAAGCAGTTTGTGTGCCTTTGGGTTCCTGTTCATGAAGGAGAGTCCCTGTAGGAAAGTATTGACAGATTCCCGAGTGTATGATCGTGCAAAGAAAGAAGATGCTCTGCTGAAGGGCAATATAGTCAGTATAACAACACCGATGGCCTGAATTTGCATGAAAAATCAATAATCATAAGAAATGCAGGAAGGAGAACAGTACGATGACGGAGGTTTGATCGGGTCGACATTCGTCCATGATCATAATGGCTATGGCTACAGGTGGTGTAAAACAGGAATAAGTGGAGGTCAGAGGTCTTTATTTGCGGTGCGCTTTGAAGCAGACAACTAAAGACAACCAAATATATAGATCATTATTGTGGTGGCGCCGCCGCGGCGGTGCCCAAGAGAGAAATGACGATAAGATTGCGGGGTGGTGCGTGCCACCAAATGACACCCGTTTATTCCGATGACGATGTTTATATCCCCTTTAGGTTGCATAATGCGATGCTTTTTTTATTAGCAGCGAAACGAGCTGCGAACACATTGTGAAATTTGCAAAGTTCGTTTCCGAGTGCTCGTTCTCTCTGGGCATGGAAATCTCAGTTGCGAAGTGCCTAATGTGAAACATTCAGAAACGAAACTGGCCGCCTGTGGCTCCGCCAAGCACATGTTTTCTTTGCCATCCAACATTTAGGATCCCTTTGAGTTCTATTCGCGATAAAAGGACGTACGCGATTTCTAAACAAATCTACCTCCCACTGCAGGAATGTGATCGCAGTGCACATTTTTCATCCTCCGGAATTTCATACGCGTCATAATGCTTGAAATTTCTCGAATGGGCTTCGGCGGCGATGCCTGCATTTCTGTTCTTGCTCTTTTCTCGCTTATCAACGCTTTTCTTCAATAACGGCAACATTCTTGTCATTGAAATGTCGCTGGTAGTTTTCCTCTCCACTGTCGCTTCATGGTATGACAATACTGCACCAGTGGTTCCGGTTTCTCGGCATTCCTCGCAGATTCTCGTTTGTGCGCATGCGCTTTGCTACCCGCTTAATTAATATCACGTGATTTGTGCCTTTATTATTCCAAACACACTGTGAGTTGCATGTAGTCGAAAACCACAACATCCACATAATGGGAAAGACTCCCCCGGCATAGATATAAATACCCGCTTTAACCAAGCCTGCTGGCTAGATTTACATCTCATCCTGCACATCTGATATCGAAGCCCGAGTTGCAGCGCCTTCCAGTTCGACCATGTCATGTGGTATCATGACGTCGCACAACCCGACAACCAGTCGCTGCGCAGCCGCCTCACCCGCGCGATGTCAGTGTTATGCCCTTGAGTTTCCGCTCGCAGCGCCAACGCTGGATTTTCTGGAGAACGGGGCCGTTATTGTTGATGGTAAGAAAATATATCTCCTGGACAGTGTATACCGAGGGGCCCCGAAGCATTCCTTCCCTCTTCGTTATTTTATAAATATGTTAACGCGCGAATATATTGCCAGTGGGCGCTCGGAGCGAAAGACTAAGCGAATCGGCTCCGCATTTGTAGGAGATAGCTAGAATTCGGACCGTGGAATTTCGCCAGTACCGCTTCAGTTATGCTAGCCCCAGTCACCAACATCGTGACAATATGCATTTGCTGCCCGCCCGAGAAAGTCGAAATAGGGCTTAACGACCCTTATAGCTGCGAAAATGTGATATCAGTTTCTGGTTTTTCTTTCCCGTGAATATTATTCCATCACGCTCAGAATGGCGACAAAGTCCTAAATTGAGCTTCCCCATGCTGGGATTACTATTCTTGTTTTTATTTACTTCTTACAAAAACAGAAGTGCTTACAGGGAGGGGGTTAGCGAGGATGGGCACTTTACAAAGTATTTACATGCGGAAAAGCGCATGCAGTCATGGTATTCAATACAAACTATGCAGGGCTTCGGGCATGCAACGTGGGATAGTTCTATCTTTTTTGAACGTCGACCTGTCGGACGGAGGCATGCAACCTTGTATAGTTCATATCGCTGATGCGGGTAAAAATGACATAGGGTCCATCATTATGGGCCAAGTCTCTGGTGAAGGCCACGCTGTCGTAGCCGTTACGAAAGCCAGACAGCGTTGCCCGGAGCATAAATTACATGCTAACAGCATTTACTGCAACATTCCTTGAATGGCTCTTGTGAAGCAACGGTTCGCAGGTGTGCCAGCTGTCGAGCTTCTGCGAGGGTATCGGCGACACAGGGTTCTTCACTTGGGGAAAACAGCGATATGATGTCCAGGGGGTGGCGTTTTGGCGAGGCCCACAGAAGAAAGGGCTCTAGCCCGTCGCCGATCACTTATTATGACCTGCGGTGGTTCTTTGCGTGAGATCACTGAGTGGTGCAGAAAGAGCGAGACTTAAGGAGCTGTTGCTGCAACTACAGCCGAAATGTAATAACCAAAGTGGTCGGTGTCACAATCAGTGGGGGTTAGGGGAAGACGTGGCAGTGCGTCGGCCGCTCTTATACTCCTGGAAACGAAGGGCCCATCGTACCCAGCAAGCCTTCACAAAGTTGTTATGCCAAAGGCCTTCGGGCAAAACGGGACATATGGGACGTCAGGGGCACCCTGTCAGCTGTCAGTCGTCCCTCTCTCTGCGCGCGCCACACCACTTTGTCTTGTTTCCTATCACATAGCTCTTCTTTGCAACCCGTTACAATATGTCTTTTGTTCAATGCTCCCCCGAGTGTTTACACCCCCAGTGGCTTACTTGAAGGTCTTCAGCATATCGTTTATCTAAGGGAAACTCGTCAAGCTAATTTACGTGTTATTCCACTAATTTATGCGCTAGGTAGTCTGTCTGTGGCATGAATCGCGTGTGTGTTGATACAAGGAAGGAAATAGCGAACATTGAAAACATGAAATATTCTTCAAAACTTCAGTTTATTCAGAAATAAATAAATCATTTGATTATACAGAAGGTTACAGAAAGAGGTCACAATGTTTGGAACTGTACTGCGACCTCTATGTACAAACGAAGGAAAGAGCTAATAACAACATGAAGCAACATTACATAGTTTAAAACTTGTTAGCGAAATTTAATTAGCTCTGCAAAGTCCGGAGCATAATAATGATGCATAATATCGGTGACACCTCCTAAAGGCAAGTAAATATGTTCTGCACGGTTAGCGGAGTGAATCGCTTAATTACGATACCGATTTCAACGCTTGAGAAAAATACCTTTAAAAATTGCATTTAGGCAGCAAGGCTAATAAACCAAGGAAGAGCTGAACGCGATTAAACCCAAGTGGATAAAGCGAAAGCGCGCGACTCTTGATTGGATGTCTGCGGTCCTGAAGGACACCACAGCCGGGTCTAGACGACACGAAGGTGTCGCGGACAGTTTGAAGCGGGAAGTTATGCGTAGTTAATAATCCTCATAGCCACGATAGAAGTGAACCTAGTTTGCATGTGTCATTGTGTGTCAGGAAAACGACATGTGATATGAAGGTGATACTGTAAAGTTATTGGACGGTGTTTAAGTGCTGATAGAAAATTGTAACAAAATAATGAGGTTGTGACAAGGAGGTTATAGGGGAGTTGTGTATGGTTAACTGCGTTAAAGGAGAGGGTGAGTTCAATGTGGGTGCTTTTGGAATGCAAGGGTTCTGCGAAACTTAGTTTGAGAACTCACGCTCTAGACAAACAGTTATAACCTCTTAACCTTGAGTTTTGTGGTCTGTGACTAAATTTCAAACATTTTGAGAGAAGCAGAAGGAAGGGCCACGTGCGAATTGACTTGTGGGGTGCGTTGCCAGCCAAGAAGGTGTAGGAGACACGAAAGGCCACACTTTTGAGAGAGTGCAGAAGCAAGCTGCGTTCCAAATTTTTGCGCCGGTCTGCCTTTGGGTTGAAATAAATGTTGCGCAGCAGTTCGGCCACTTTCAACGACAACTGCGGCTTGTCGTCAGGCATTAGTGGCAGCAGCTCTTTAGGCTCTACCACATCCCAAAGCTTAAATTCATAGTGCTCAATATTACAATTTGGCCGAAATTTGTCACGAGACCACGCTCTCTGAAAATCATTTTCTGCCAGCTTTGTCTTACAAAAGTTGGAAATACAAAAGTTGGAAAATGCGATGAAAGCCGCAGTGGCAGCTCACGGGGTAATTCATTTTGGATGCTTTAAATGTTGCGAGAAGTTTATGGGGAAAGGAAAAGTGACCTCTGTGGAAACCAGCATTGCTTAGAGAAGGATCTCGGCAGTAGTAGAAAGGCTCGTGCAATCCTCTTAGTATCATGCAGCATTCACTAATAGGACGTCTTTTTTATAAACGAACACTACAACAAATTTGAACTATGGCTGTGCATTACAGAACGAGCTGTGAAAGTGGTCCAACCTTAATTACTTCATAGAATTCAGAAACAGAAAAAAAAAATAATTCTCCAGTAGTTTCATCAGCTAATGAACATGATATGGTCATGCTGGAATAACTACTGGCTGATGTTAACTCAGGCAACAAAATGAAGACATGCTAAGAGCTGCTTTTGCATAGGTATCTGATACTTGATTGTAGGCTTTTAATGAATCACGGATGATGTCTGTCACTTTGAGCACACATAAACAAGTGGCATTGAACATGATCTGGAGTCTCCAAAGCTTGGCTTCAGGATAGAGATGAACTCAGTGTCTTTTCATAAAGGGCAACAGAGACGTATTGTCAGTGTTCCTTTAAAAAGAGCACTCACAGTGATTTGTCCGCACAAATATTGGTGCCTGCCAACATGTTTACAGGCATGCATTGTAGTCAAACATCTAATGGTTCAACAAAACCATCGTACCTTGAATCCAGGCACTCTCCGTTATTCTAGCAGAAGAGAGACATAGGACAGCTGAACGAGATCAACATCATCTAGGCTCTCCTTGTTTTTGGCAATGAGGGTTTTAAGCAGTGTTTGAGGCTTCGGATTCCTGTTCATGAAGGAGAGTCCCTGTAGGAAAGTATTGAGAGATTCCCGAGCGTATGATCGTGCAAAGAAAGACGATACTCTGCTGAAGGGCAATATAGTCAGTATAACAACACCGATGGCCTGAATTTGCATGAAAAATCAATAATCATAAGAAATGCAGGAAGGAGAACAGTACGACGACGGACGTTTGATCGGGTCGACATTCGTCCATGATCACAACGGCTATGGCTACAGGTGGTGTAAAACAGGAGTAAGTGGAGGTCAGAGGTCTTTATCTGCGGCGCGCTTTGAAGCAGATAACTAAAGACAACCAAATTTATAGATCATTAGTTTGGTGACGCCGCATCGTCGGTACTTAAGAGAGAAATGACGATAAGATTCCGGGGTGGCGCGGGCCACCAAATGACACCCGTTTATTCCGATGACGATGCTTATATATAGATGAAAGTAGGTTGTGCTCGCAATCGATAAAATAGCGCCCTCTATACTCAACAATTAGCTAATATGATGCTGCTTGTAGTCCTGTTCATTGTAGCATTTCCTCCGTCAGATTGCAATCGTGCACTAACAGCCTACTTATGTGCAAGGATAATCGCATATGTAGCCCTGCAGCCAGGTTGCAGTGCATCTACTTTACAGATGTGTTCTCAGTGGAAAAGAACTAACCGTTCAGCGACATCGTTCAGAATTGGCACTCCTGACGGTAACGGCGGATACTAATAGCCATAGCTAATGTTGCATAGCGGAACTTTAGCTTTGAGTAAACAGCCCTTACATTTCTAGATAACACGAAGATATCGTACGCATTTTGAAAGGGGATGTCCCATATGAGGCAATCCGGATGGGCAGCGGTCGCGGTGGAGGGAAAGGGTAGGGAGGTAAGGCTGTGTGGCATGGTGTCTGTGTGGCATGGGTTCTGCGAAATTTAGTTTGAGAACTCACGCTCTAAGACAAACAGTTATAACCTCTTAACCTTGCGTTTTGTGGTTTGTGACCAAATTTCAAACATTTTGAGAGAAGCAGACGGAAGGGCCACGTACGAATTGACTTGTGGGGTGCGTTGCCAGCCAGGAAGGTGTAGAAGACACGAAAGGCCACACTGTTGAGAGAGTGCAGAAGCAAGCTGCGCTCCAAATTATTGCGCCGGTCTGCCTTTGGGTTGAAATAAATGTTGCGCAGCAGTTCGGCCACTTTCAACGACAACTGCGGCTTGTCGTCAGGCATTAGTGGCAGCAGCTCTTTAGGCTCTACCACATCCCAAAGCTTAAATTCATAGTGCTCAATATTACAATTTGGCCGAAATTTGTCACGAGACCACGCTCTCTGAAAATAAATTTCTGCCAGCTTTGTCTTACAAAAGTTGGAAAATGCGATGAAACCGCAGTGGCAGCACACGGGGGATATTCAGTTTTGATGCTTTCAATGTTGCGAGAAGTTTATTCAACCTTAATTACTTCATAGAATACAGAAACAGACAAAAAACTCAATAATTCTCCAGTAATTTCATCAGCTAATCAGCGTGACATAGTCATACGGGAATAACTGCTGGCTGATGCTGTTAACTACGGCAACAAGAACAAGACATGCTAAGGGCTGCTTTTGCATAGATATCTGTTACTTGATTGCAGGTTTTAATGAGTCACGGATGATGTCTGTCACTTTGAGCACACATAAACAAATGGCACTGAACATGATCTGGAGTCTCCAAAGTTTGGCTTCAGGATAAAGATGAACGCAGCATCTTTTCCTAAAGGCCAACATAGACTTATTGTCAGCGTCCTTTTAAAAAAGAGCACTCAAAGTGATTTGTCCGCACCAGTATTGGTGCCTGCCAACATATGTTTACCGGCATGCATTGTAGTCAAACAACTAATTATTCAACAAAACCATCGTACCTTGAATCCAGGCACTCTCCGTGATTCTAGCAGAAGAGAGACATGTCAGCGTCCTTTTAAAAAAGAGCACTCAAAGTGATTTGTCCGCACCAGTATTGGTGCCTGCCAACATATGTTTACCGGCATGCATTGTAGTCAAACAACTAATTATTCAAGAAAACCATCGTACCTTGAATCCAGGCACTCTCCGTGATTCTAGCAGAAGAGAGACATAGGACAGCTGAACGAGATCAACATCATCTAAGCTCTCCTTGTTTTTGGCAATGAGGGTTTTAAGCAGTTTGTGTGCCTTTGGGTTCCTGTTCATGAAGGAGAGTCCCTGTAGGAAAGTATTGACAGATTCCCGAGTGTATGATCGTGCAAAGAAAGAAGATGCTCTGCTGAAGGGCAATATAGTCAGTATAACAACACCGATGGCCTGAATTTGCATGAAAACTCAATAATCATAAGAAATGCAGGAAGGAGAACAGTACGATGACGGACGTTTGATCGGGTCGACATTCGTCCATGATCATAATGGCTATGGCTACAGGTGGTGTAAAACAGGAATAAGTGGAGGTCAGAGGTCTTTATTTGCGGTGCGCTTTGAAGCAGACAACTAAAGACAACCAAATATATAGATCATTATTGTGGTGGCGCCGCCGCGTCGGTGCCCAAGAGAGAAATGACGATAAGATTGCGGGGTGGTGCGTGCCACCAAATGACACCCGTTTATTCCGATGACGATGTTTATATCCCCTTTAGGTTGCATAATGCGATGCTTTCTTTATTAGCAGCGAAACGAGCTGCGAACACATTGTGAAATTTGCAAAGTTCGTTTCCGAGTGCTCGTTCTCTCTGGGCATGGAAATCTCAGTTGCGAAGTGCCTAATGTGAAACATTCAGAAACGAAACTGGCCGCCTGTGGCTCCGCCAAGCACATGTTTTCTTTGCCATCCAACATTTAGGATCCCTTTGAGTTCTATTCGCGATAAAAGGACTTACGCGATTTCTAAACAAATCTACCTCCCACTGCAGGAATGTGATCGCAGTGCACATTTTTCATCCTCCGTAATTTCATACGCGTCATGACGCTTGAAATTTCTCGAATGGGCTTCGGCGGCGATGCCTGCATTTCTGTTCTTGCTCTTTTCTCGCTTATCAACGCTTTTCTTCAATAACGGCAACATTCTTGTCATTGAAATGTCGCTGGTAGTTTTCCTCTCCACTGTCGCTTCATGGTATGACAATACTGCACCAGTGGTTCCGGTTTCTCGGCATTCCTCGCAGATTCTCGTTTGTGCGCATGCGCTTTGCTACCCGCTTAATTAATATCACGTGATTTGTGCCTTTATTATTCCAAACACACTGTGAGTTGCATGTAGTCGAAAACCACAACATCCACATAATGGGAAAGACTCCCCCGGCATAGATATAAATACCCGCTTTAACCAAGCCTGCTGGCTAGATTTACATCTCATCCTGCACATCTGATATCGAAGCCCGAGTTGCAGCGCCTTCCAGTTCGACCATGTCATGTGGTATCATGACGTCGCACAACCCGACAACCAGTCGCTGCGCTGCCGCCTCACCCGCGCGATGTCAGTGTTATGCCCTTGAGTTTCCGCTCGCAGCGCCAACGCTGGATTTTCTGGAGAACGGGGCCGTTATTGTTGATGGTAAGAAAATATATCTCCTGGACAGTGTATACCGAGGGGCCCCGAAGCATTCCTTCCTTCTTCGTTATTTTATAAATATGTTAACGCGCGAATATATTGCCAGTGGGCGCTCGGAGCGAAAGACTAAGCGAATCGGCTCCGCATTTGTAGGAGATAGCTAGAATTCGGACCGTGGAATTTCGCCAGTACCGGTTCAGTTAAGCTAGCCCCAGTCACCAACATCGTGACAATATGCATTTGCTGCCCACCCGAGAAAGTCGAAATAGGGCTTAACGACCCTTATAGCTGCGACAATGTGATATCAGTTTCTGGTTTTTCTTTCCTGTGAATATTATTCCATCACGCTCAGAATGGCGACAGTCCTAAATTGAGCTTCCCCATGCTGGGATTACTATTCTTGTTTTTATTTACTTCTTACAAAAACAGAAGTGCTTACAGGGAGGGGGTTAGCGAGGATGGGCACTTTACAAAGTATTTACATGCGGAAAAGCGCATGCAGTCATGGTATTCAATACAAACTATGCAGGGCTTCGGGCATGCAACGTGGGATAGTTCTATCTTTTTTGAACGTCGACCTGTCGGAGGGAGGCATGCAACCTTGTATAGTTCATATCGCTGATGCGGGTAAAAATGACATAGGGTCCATCATTATGGGCCAAGTCTCTGGTGAAGGCCACGCTGTCGTAGCCGTTACGAAAGCCAGACAGCGTTGCCCGGAGCATAAATTACATGCTAACAGCATTTACTGCAACATTCCTTGAATGGCTCTTGTGAAGCAACGGTTCGCAGGTGTGCCAGCTGTCGAGCTTCTGCGAGGGTATCGGCGACACAGGGTTCTTCACTTAGGGAAAACAGCGATATGATGTCCAGGGGGTGGCGTTTTGGCGAGGCCCACAGAAGAAAGGGCTCTAGCCCGTCGCCGATCACTTATTATGACCTGCGGTGGTTCTTTGCGTGAGATCACTGAGTGGTGCAGAAAGAGCGAGACTTAAGGAGCTGTTGCTGCAACTACAGCCGAAATGTAATAACCAAAGTGGTCGGTGTCACAATCAGTGGGGGTTAGGGGAAGACGTGGCAGTGCGTCGGCCGCTCTTATACTCCTGGAAACGAAGGGCCCATCGTACCCAGCAAGCCTTCACAAAGTTGTTACGCCAAAGGCCTTCGGGCAAAACGGGACATATGGGACGTCAGGGGCACCCTGTCAGCTGTCAGTCGTCCCTCTCTCTGCGCGCGCCACACCACTTTGTCTTGTTTCCTATCACATAGCTCTTCTTTGCAACCCGTTACAATATGTCTTTTGTTCAATGCTCCCCCGAGTGTTTACACCCCCAGTGGCTTACTTGAAGGTCTTCAGCATATCGTTTATCTAAGGGAAACTCGTCAAGTTAATTTACGTGTTATTCCACTAATTTATGCGCTAGGTAGTCTGTCTGTGGCATGAATCGCGTGTGTGTTGATACAAGGAAGGAAATAGCGAACATTGAAAACATGAAATATTCTTCAAAACTTCAAAGTTTATTCAGAAATAAATAAATCATTTGATTATACAGAAGGTTACAGAAAGAGGTCACAATGTTTGGAACTGTACTGCGACCTCTATGTGCAAACGAAGGAAAGAGCTAATAACAACATGAAGCAACATTACATAGTTTAAAACTTGTTAGCGAAATTTAAATAGCTCTGCAAAGTCCGGAGCATAATAATGATGCATAATATCGGTGACACCTCCTAAAGGCAAGTAAATATGTTCTGCACGGTTAGCGGAGTGAATCGCTTAATTACGATACCGATTTCAACGCTTGAGAAAAATACCTTTAAAAATTGCATTTAGGCAGCAAGGTTAATAAACCAAGGAAGAGCTGAACGCGATTAAACCCAAGTGGATAAAGCGAAAGCGCGCGACTCTTGATTGGATGTCTGCGGTCCTGAAGGACACCACAGCCGGGTCTAGACGACACGAAGGTGTCGGGGACAGTTTGAAGCGGGAAGTTATGCGTAGTTAATAATCCTCATAGCCTCGATAGAAGTGAACCTAGTTTGCATGTGTCATTGAGTGTCAGGAAAACGACATGTGATATGAAGGTGATACTGTAAAGTTATTGGACGGTGTTTAAGTGCTGATAGAAAATTGTAACAAAATAATGAGGTTGTGACAAGGAGGTTATAGGGGAGTTGTGTACGGTTAACTGCGTTAAAGGAGAGGGTGACTTCAATGTGGGTGCTTTTGGAATGCAAGGGTTCTGCGAAACTTAGTTTGAGAACTCACGCTCTAGACAAACAGTTATAACCTCTTAACCTTGAGTTTTGTGGTCTGTGACTAAATTTCAAACATTTTGAGAGAAGCAGAAGGAAGGGCCACGTGCGAATTGACTTGTGGGGTGCGTTGCCAGCCAAGAAGGTGTAGGAGACACGAAAGGCCACACTTTTGAGAGAGTGCAGAAGCAAGCTGCGTTCCAAATTTTTTCCCCGGTCTGCCTTTGGGTTGAAATAAATGTTGCGCAGCAGTTCGGCCACTTTCAACGACAACTGCGGCTTGTCGTCAGGCATTAGTGGCAGCAGCTCTTTAGGCTCTACCACATCCCAAAGCTTAAATTCATAGTGCTCAATATTACAATTTGGCCGAAATTTGTCACGAGGCCACGCTCTCTGAAAATCATTTTCTGCCAGCTTTGTCTTACAAAAGTTGGAAATACAAAAGTTGGAAAATGCGATGAAAGCCGCAGTGGCAGCTCACGGGGTAATTCATTTTGGATGCTTTAAATGTTGCGAGAAGTTTATGGGGAAAGGAAAAGTGACCTCTGTGGAAACCAGCATTGCTTAGAGAAGGATCTCGGCAGTAGTAGAAAGGCTCGTGCAATCCTCTTAGTATCATGCAGCATTCACTAATAGGACGTCTTTTTTATAAACGAACACTACAACAAATTTGAACTATGGCTGTGCATTACAGAACGAGCTGTGAAAGTGGTCCAACCTTAATTACTTCATAGAATTCAGAAACAGAAAAAAAAAATAATTCTCCAGTAGTTTCATCAGCTAATGAACATGATACGGTCATGCTGGAATAACTACTGGCTGATGTTGTTAACTAAGGCAACAAAATGAAGACATGCTAAGAGCTGCTTTTGCATAGTTATCTGATACTTTTGTAGGCTTCTAATGAATCACGGATGATGTCGGTCACTTTGAGCACACATAAACAAGTGGCATTGAACATGATCTGGAGTCTCCAAAGCTTGGCTTCAGGATAGAGATGAACTCAGTGTCTTTTCATAAAGGGCAACAGAGACGTATTGTCAGCGTTCCTTTAAAAAGAGCACTCACAGTGATTTGTCCGCACAAATATTGGTGCCTGCCAACATGTTTACAGGCATGCATTGTAGTCAAACATCTAATGATTCAACAAAACCATCGTACCTTGAATCCAGGCACTCTCCGTTATTCTAGCAGAAGAGAGACATAGGACAGCTGAACGAGATCAACATCATCTAGGCTCTCCTTGTTTTTGGCAATGAGGGTTTTAAGCAGTGTTTGAGGCTTCGGATTCCTGTTCATGAAGGAGAGTCCCTGTAGGAAAGTATTGACAGATTCCCGAGCGTATGATCGTGCAAAGAAAGACGATGCTCTGCTGAAGGGCAATATAGTCAGTATAACAACACCGATGGCCTGAATTTGCATGAAAACTCAATAATCATAAGAAATGCAGGAAGGAGAACAGTACGACGACGGACGTTTGATCGGGTCGACATTCGTCCGTGATCACAACGGCTATAGGCAACCTGCAGTGGCCAGGCGGCGCTAGTGGAGCGCAGCGTTCAGCGCCGCCAACGGCGGCGCCGAGTAATCTGAGTAGGCTGGCGCGGTCGGGTTGCGTTCGCGTTGTACGGCTAGAAGCATCTCGGCTCTCATTTTCTGCAGTTTTAAGGCAATCGAATGCCTTGAGAGCTACTTCCGAAAACCAATACTGACGAAAGGACACCGCCTGTTCGAGAATGCTCATGTTTAAAACGTGAACGGTGTCGACGTCACCGCGAAGTGCGCGCCGCTCGCGACGGAACACCCGCGCGCACAGCTTTGAATGTCGCGTGAGTAGACGGAATTTTTTTTAACGAAATTTATTCTCTCAGGGCATTAGTCGGATATGTGATGATGAATTAAGAAATCATTAAATGAATGAAAAATGTTGTAAACGTAGCTTTTCATTCACCTATTGCGTTCACACCTCATACCCAAACATTGAAAGTGCAGAGAGAACCTGAGAAGAGATTGATCGCCGTTTCTTCTTTTTTTGTTCTTGCTGTTTGATTACAGCAGCATAATAATTTCCTCGCGGTTTTGCTTTAAAGTTTAATACTATAACGAACACTTTTGTTCGTGGTGCACCTTTCGACAGTGCCGCGGAAGTTACAGGAGGCATGGTGCGGTACCCGCTACGGATGTCGTGGCGATTGCAAGCACTGTGCGGTTGTAGCGTGCGTCATCAACGAAAACTGTGCGTGCCGGGGGCGGGGAGTAGGGAGCCTCCTACACCGTTGGAAAAATAAAGCCCTTAACAACAACAATAACTGGCATGCATTTTGTATCTTCGTACCTCAAGCTTGGGGAAAGCCGGCGGGAAATGCTGGCACTCAACGGCAAAGCTTCGTAACGGAGGTCGTTAAGAGTTAAAATTTTTTACTGTTGTTACTAATGATGAAATATTCTATCGTCTAAGACAAGAGACTCTTGAGTAGCTTGAGCAGTCGGTGAAAGAAATATTTGGCGCGGAACAATAGAACGAAGTTCCATTCTCAGCGTACACAGTATCACGGGCCTCTACACTCCGCCACTTCAACTTTTTCAGCACCTTAAGAACTAATTTACAGATAAATATGCTTATTGAAATCTGTAATTGGAAGTTTTGAAGATATTTTGGCTTTGTGGTTCCGAATAGACACCGCATTAGAAATCCGGTTCACAGATCCACGAACATTTTTTTTTTTATTTCGCCTCCGTTGAAATGCGGCTGGAATACGATGCTGCGGCTGCACGGCTTTGTTGATTTTCTGGACGTATGCCACTCGATCTTGCACAACATATACCAGTACACGCCAAATTTTACAGCGCGTACTGAGTAGTGTGCCCCAACCAGCGTGCGACTCCCCGAGTCAGAAGTTTATACCGTTTCCTCCGCTCACGGGCAATCGTCTTATTTTAGCTTCTTGGCGTCTGTACGCCAATGGCCCCATAACAAAACAAATTTCAGTTACATTACTCTCTCGCAGCCAATATCTCCTTCTCTCATCATTCTCCCAGCAAGCGGTACGCTTAGGTCTCCTTCGTGATTGTGGTAGTCTTTCTCGCCGCCCTTGCGCTTATTTTTATTCTTGTTCACATTCGTAGTAGTCGAAGCATCGCACGAGACCACTGAAGTCACTAAATGAGTAAATCACACTCACTGGGATAACAAAACGCGAACGCAGAAGGAACACAGCGGCCGCAACATATACGGCGTCAGCTTCTGCGCCGACTCAGTATTAGCTCCCGTCGGCCGCCAGGTGGCGCCACATGTCTCAGCAAACTCCATTGCAGGTTGCCTATGGCTACAGGTGGTGTAAAACAGGAGTAAGTGGAGGTCAGAGGTCTTTATCTGCGGCGCGCTTTGAAGCAGATAACTAAAGACAACCAAATTTATAGATCATTAGTTTGGTGACGCCGCATCGTCGGTACTTAAGAGAGAAATGACGATAAGATTCCGGGGTGGCGCGGGCCACCAAATGACACCCGTTTATTCCGATGACGATGCTTATATATAGATGAAAGTAGGTTGTGCTCGCAATCCATAAAATAGCGCCCTCTATACTCAACAATTAGCTAATATGATGCTGCTTGTAGTCCTGTTCATTGTAGCATTTCCTCCGTCAGATTGCAATCGTGCACTAACAGCCTACTTATGTGCAAGGATAATCGCATATGTAGCCCTGCAGCCAGGTTGCAGTGCATCTACTTTACAGATGTGTTCTCAGTGGAAAAGAACTAACCGTTCAGCGACATCGTTCAGAATTGGCACTCCTGACGGTAACGGCGGATACTAATAGCCATAGCTAATGTTGCATAGCGGAACTTTAGCTTTGAGTAAACAGCCCTTACATTTCTAGATAACACGAAGATATCGTGCGCATTTTGAAAGGGGATGTCCCATATGAGGCAATCCGGATGGGCAGCGGTCGCGGTGGAGGGAAAGGGTAGGGAGGTAAGGCTGTGTGGCATGGTGTCTGTGTGGCATGGGTTCTGCGAAATTTATTTTGAGAGCTCACGTTCTAAGACAAACAGTTATAACCTCTTAACCTTGCGTTTTGTGGTCTGTGACCAAATTTCAAACATTTTGAGAGAAGCAGACGGAAGGGCCACGTACGAATTGACTTGTGGGGTGCATTGCCAGCCAGGAAGGTGTAGAAGACACGAAAGGCCACACTGTTGAGAGAGTGCAGAAGCAAGCTGCGCTTCAAATTATTGCGCCGGTCTGCCTTTGGGTTGAAATAAATGTTGCGCAGCAGTTCGGCCACTTTCAACGACAACTGCGGCTTGTCGTCAGGCATTAGTGGCAGCAGCTCTTTAGGCTCTACCACATCCCAAAGCTTAAATTCATAGTGCTCAATATTACAATTTGGCCGAAATTTGTCACGAGACCACGCTCTCTGAAAATAAATTTCTGCCAGCTTTGTCTTACAAAAGTTGGAAAATGCGATGAAACCGCAGTGGCAGCACACGGGGTAATTCAGTTTTGATGCTTTCAATGTTGCGAGAAGTTTATTCAACCTTAATTACTTCATAGAATACAGAAACTGACAAAAAACTCAATAATTCTTCAGTAATTTCATCAGCTAATCAGCGTGACATAGTCATACGGGAATAACTGCTGGCTGATGCTGTTAACTACGGCAACAAGAACAAGACATGCTAAGGGCTGCTTTTGCATAGATATCTGTTACTTGATTGCAGGTTTTAATGAGTCACGGATGATGTCTGTCACTTTGAGCACACATAAACAAATGGCATTGAACATGATCTGGAGTCTCCAAAGTTTGGCTTCAGGATAAAGATGAACGCAGCATCTTTTCATAAAGGCCAACATAGACTTATTGTCAGCGTCCTTTTAAAAAAGAGCACTCAAAGTGATTTGTCCGCACCAATATTGGTGCCTGCCAACATATGTTTACCGGCATGCATTGTAGTCAAACAACTAATTATTCAACAAAACCATCGTACCTTGAATCCAGGCACTCTCCGTGATTCTAGCAGAAGAGAGACATAGGACAGCTGAACGAGATCAACATCATCTAAGCTCCCCTTGTTTTTGGCAATGAGGGTTTTAAGCAGTTTGTGTGCCTTTGGGTTCCTGTTCATGAAGGAGAGTCCCTGTAGGAAAGTATTGACAGATTCCCGAGTGTATGATCGTGCAAAGAAAGAAGATGCTCTGCTGAAGGGCAATATAGTCAGTATAACAACACCGATGGCCTGAATTTGCATGAAAAATCAATAATCATAAGAAATGCAGGAAGGAGAACAGTACGATGACGGAGGTTTGATCGGGTCGACATTCGTCCATGATCATAATGGCTATGGCTACAGGTGGTGTAAAACAGGAATAAGTGGAGGTCAGAGGTCTTTATTTGCGGTGCGCTTTGAAGCAGACAACTAAAGACAACCAAATATATAGATCATTATTGTGGTGGCGCCGCAGCGTCGGTGCCCAAGAGAGAAATGACGATAAGATTGCGGGGTGGTGCGTGCCACCAAATGACACCCGTTTATTCCGATGACAATGTTTATATCCCCTTTAGGTTGCATAATGCGATGCTTTTTTTACTAGCAGCGAAACGAGCTGCGAACACATTGTGAAATTTGCAAAGTTCGTTTCCGAGTGCTCGTTCTCTCTGGGCATGGAAATCTCAGTTGCGAAGTGCCTAATGTGAAACATTCAGAAACGAAACTGGCCGCCTGTGGCTCCGCCAAGCACATGTTTTCTTTGCCATCCAACATTTAGGATCCCTTTGAGTTCTATTCGCGATAAAAGGACGTACGCGATTTCTAAACAAATCTACCTCCCACTGCAGGAATGTGATCGCAGTGCACATTTTTCATCCTCCGGAATTTCATACGCGTCATGACGCTTGAAATTTCTCGAATGGGCTTCGGCGGCGATGCCTGCATTTCTGTTCTTGCTCTTTTCTCGCTTGTCAACGCTTTTCTTCAATAACGGCAACATTCTTGTCATTGAAATGTCGCTGGTAGTTTTCCTCTCCACTGTCGCTTCATGGTATGACAATACTGCACCAGTGGTTCCGGTTTCTCGGCATTCCTCGCAGATTCTCGTTTGTGCGCATGCGCTTTGCTACCCGCTTAATTAATATCACGTGATTTGTGCCTTTATTATTCCAAACACACTGTGAGTTGCATGTAGTCGAAAACCACAACATCCACATAATGGGAAAGACTCCCCCGGCATAGATATAAATACCCGCTTTAACCAAGCCTGCTGGCTAGATTTACATCTCATCCTGCACATCTGATATCGAAGCCCGAGTTGCAGCGCCTTCCAGTTCGACCATGTCATGTGGTATCATGACGTCGCACAACCCGACAACCAGTCGCTGCGCAGCCGCCTCACCCGCGCGATGTCAGTGTTATGCCCTTGAGTTTCCGCTCGCAGCGCCAACGCTGGATTTTCTGGAGAACGGGGCCGTTATTGTTGATGGTAAGAAAATATATCTCCTGGACAGTGTATACCGAGGGGCCCCGAAGCATTCCTTCCCTCTTCGTTATTTTATAAATATGTTAACGCGCGAATATATTGCCAGTGGGCGCTCGGAGCGAAAGACTAAGCGAATCGGCTCCGCATTTGTAGGAGATAGCTAGAATTCGGACCGTGGAATTTCGCCAGTACCGGTTCAGTTAAGCTAGCCCCAGTCACCAACATCGTGACAATATGCATTTGCTGCCCGCCCGAGAAAGTCGAAATAGGGCTTAACGACCCTTATAGCTGCGAAAATGTGATATCAGTTTCTGGTTTTTCTTTCCCGTGAATATTATTCCATCACGCTCAGAATGGCGACAAAGTCCTAAATTGAGCTTCCCCATGCTGCACCAGTGGTTCCGGTTCCCGTCTCGGCTGCGGGAGGTGGTTAGTTCGAAACCCACCGCCGGACACCCACCGGTAAAAATGGGTACAAGCGTCCCCCGGCCTGGCGCTCGGCTTTTCCAGGGGTGTGCGTTTGGGAGAAGCTCCGTAAACCCCGCTGCGCGCCCCTCCTCCGCAGTGGGCCCAAACCCAGTTTCGAACCTCGCAGCCTGCAAAGGTGGTTCTGTTTGTCTTTCAAAGGTACTTCCTTTGACCCCTCACCTGAAGTGCTCGGCTCACTCAGCAGTCATCACCTGAAGTGAAGGACTGCTGCAGCTGAGGCTCTAAGGGAGCACTTCAGGTGAGGGGTCAAAGGAAGTACCTTTGAAAGACAAATAGAACCACCTTTGCTCGGCTTTTCCAGGGGTGTGCGTTTGGGAGAAGCTCCGTAAACCCCGCTGCGCGCCCCTCCTCCGCAGTGGGCCCAAACCCAGTTTCGAACCTCGCAGCCTGCAAAGGTTCGATTTTTTTTTTTTTTTTTTTTTCACATCTACATTTTTAATGACAATTGAGATTACCCAGCCACCTTAGGAACCAAGGCCTTTACCACACGATTTGTCAGTTCTGATGAAACGTGATCCGCATCTCTGTAGGGATTTGCTGGAAAGAACTCTGATCGCCGTTCAGCCAGAAACAATAATAACCCATTAATGAAGGTTTCGAGTTGCTTGGCTCTTTTTTTTTTCAATGCCCATCTTCCGCAGCAGTTCACGCAGGTTTACAAAGAGCCTCAAGAAGTGGTGTGCTCCATATAGCAATGCTGGGGTTGCTGAATTCTCTACTAACAGTTCGCTCGACAGTATTGTACAGTCAAACTTGCTGTATGTCGTGCTCGGAGCAGCTTCAGATCTGTTTTCAGGTAGTGGGGGCGCAGGGGAACCAGCATCAGTGGTTCGCCGCCGCCTTCGGTCCGCCAACAGAGCGACAGGTGTTGCGTCAGAAAGCTCCCTCTGTGGAGAAGAATCATTGGGGTCATAAGTGCCCTGCAGGCCGTCAGCATTTGATGTTGATGCAACGTCTGATGCTGTTTCCAGTGGTTCCGGTTCATTTTGACTGGTGACTTTCCTTCCTTCATTGATTTCAGTAATGCGGGAACTCCTGATGGCGCGACCAAGAGACGTCAACAAACTGTGCTGAAGGTTCTCTTCCTTGTACAATAACAAATGAGGCAGGACGTGGGAAAACGTTATTCGTAGTTATTACTTCTTACAAAAACAGAAGTGCTTACAGGGAGGGGGTTAGCGAGGATGGGCACTTTACAAAGTATTTACATGCGGAAAAGCGCATGCAGTCATGGTATTCAATACAAACTATGCAGGGCTTCGGGCATGCAACGTGGGATAGTTCTATCTTTTTTGAACGTCGACCTGTCGGAGGGAGGCATGCAACCTTGTATAGTTCATATCGCTGATGCGGGTAAAAATGACATAGGGTCCATCATTATGGGCCAAGTCTCTGGTGAAGGCCACGCTGTCGTAGCCGTTACGAAAGCCAGACAGCGTTGCCCGGAGCATAAATTACATGCTAACAGCATTTACTGCAACATTCCTTGAATGGCTCTTGTGAAGCAACGGTTCGCAGGTGTGCCAGCTGTCGAGCTTCTGCGAGGGTATCGGCGACACAGGGTTCTTCACTTAGCGAAAACAGCGATATGATGTCCAGGGGGTGGCGTTTTGGCGAGGCCCACAGAAGAAAGGGCTCTAGCCCGTCGCCGATCACTTATTATGACCTGCGGTGGTTCTTTGCGTGAGATCACTGAGTGGTGCAGAAAGAGCGAGACTTAAGGAGCTGTTGCTGCAACTACAGCCGAAATGTAATAACCAAAGTGGTCGGTGTCACAATCAGTGGGGGTTAGGGGAAGACGTGGCAGTGCGTCGGCCGCTCTTATACTCCTGGAAACGAAGGGCCCATCGTACCCAGCAAGCCTTCACAAAGTTGTTACGCCAAAGGCCTTCGGGCAAAACGGGACATATGGGACGTCAGGGGCACCCTGTCAGCTGTCAGTCGTCCCTCTCTCTGCGCGCGCCACACCACTTTGTCTTGTTTCCTATCACATAGCTCTTCTTTACAACCCGTTACAATATGTCTTTTGTTCAATGCTCCCCCGAGTGTTTACACCCCCAGTGGCTTACTTGAAGGTCTTCAGCATATCGTTTATCTAAGGGAAACTCGTCAAGCTAATTTACGTGTTATTCCACTAATTTATGCGCTAGGTAGTCTGTCTGTGGCATGAATCGCGTGTGAATCGCTATACAAGGAAGGAAATAGCGAACATTGAAAACATGAAATATTCTTCAAAACTTCAAAGTTTATTTAGAAATAAATAAATCATTTGATTATACAGAAGGTTACAGAAAGAGGTCACAATGTTTGGAACTGTACTGCGACCTCTATGTACAAACGAAGGAAAGAGCTAATAACAACATGAAGCAACATTACATAGTTTAAAACTTGTTAGCGAAATTTAAATAGCTCTGCAAAGTCCGGAGCATAATAATGATGCATAATATCGGTGACACCTCCTAAAGGCAAGTAAATATGTTCTGCACGGTTAGCGGAGTGAATCGCTTAATTATAATACCGATTTCAACGCTTGAGATAAATACCTTTTAAAATTGCATTTAGGCAGCAAGGCTAATAAACCAAGGAAGAGCTGAACGCGATTAAACCCAAGTGGATAAAGCGAAAGCGCGCGACTCTTGATTGGATGTCTGCGGTCCTGAAAGACACCACAGCCGGGTCTAGACGACACGAAGGTGTCGGGGACAGTTTGAAGCGGGAAGTTATGCGTAGTTAATAATCCTCATAGCAACGATAGAAGTAAACCTAGTTTGCATGTGTCATTGAGTGTCAGGAAAACGACATGTGATATGAAGGTGATACTGCAAAGTTATTGGACGGTGTTTAAGTGCTGATAGAAAATTGTAACAAAATAATGAGGTTGTGACAAGGAGGTTATAGGGGAGTTTTGTACGGTTAACTGCGTTAAAGGAGAGGGTGAGTTCAATGTGGGTGCTTTTGGAATGCAAGGGTTCTGCGAATCTTAGTTTGAGAACTCACGCTCTAGACAAACAGTTATAACCTCTTAACCTTGAGTTTTGTGGTCTGTGACTAAATTTCAAACATTTTGAGAGAAGCAGAAGGAAGGGCCACGTGCGAATTGACTTGTGGGGTGCGTTGCCAGCCAAGAAGGTGTAGGAGACACGAAAGGCCACACTTTTGAGAGAGTGCAGAAGCAAGCTGCGTTCCAAATTTTTTCCCCGGTCTGCCTTTGGGTTGAAATAAATGTTGCGCAGCAGTTCGGCCACTTTCAACGACAACTGCGGCTTGTCGTCAGCCATTAGCGGTAGCAGCTCTTTAAGCTCTACCACATCCCAAAGCTTAAATTCATAGTGCTCAATATTACAATTTGGCCGAAATTTGTCACGAGACCACGCTCTCTGAAAATCATTTTCTGCCAGCTTTGTCTTACAAAAGTTGGAAATAGAAAAGTTGGAAAATGCGATGATAGCCGCAGTGGCAGCTCACGGGGTAATTCATTTTGGATGCTTTAAATGTTGCGAGAAGTTTATGAGGAAAGGAAAAGTGACCTCTGTGGAAACCAGCATTGCTTAGAGAAGGATCTCGGCAGTAGTAGAAAGGCTCGTGCAATCCTCTTAGTATCATGCAGCATTCACTAATAGGACGTCTTTTTTATAAACGAACACTACAACAAATTTGAACTATGGCTGTGCATTACAGAACGAGCTGTGAAAGTGGTCCAACCTTAATTACTTCATAGAATTCAGAAACAGAAAAAAAAAAATAATTCTCCAGTAGTTTCATCAGCTAATGAACATGATATGGTCATGCTGGAATAACTACTGGCTGATGTTGTTAACTAAGGCAACAAAATGAAGACATGCTAAGAGCTGCTTTTGCATAGGTATCTGATACTTGATTGTAGGCTTTTAATGAATCACGGATGATGTCGGTCACTTTGAGCACACATAAACAAGTGGCATTGAACATGATCTGGAGTCTCCAAAGCTTGGCTTCAGGATAGAGATGAACTCAGTGTCTTTTCATAAAGGGCAACATAGACGTATTGTCAGCGTTCCTTTAAAAAGAGCACTCAGTGATTTGTCCGCACAAATATTGGTGCCTGCCAACATGTTTACAGGCATGCATTGTAGTCAAACATCTAATGATTCAACAAAACCATCGTACCTTGAATCCAGGCACTCTCCGTTATTCTAGCAGAAGAGAGACATAGGACAGCTGAACGAGATCAACATCATCTAGGCTCTCCTTGTTTTTGGCAATGAGGGTTTTAAGCAGTGTTTGAGGCTTCGGATTCCTGTTCATGAAGGAGAGTCCCTGTAGGAAAGTATTGACAGATTCCCGAGCGTATGATCGTGCAAAGAAAGACGATGCTCTGCTGAAGGGCAATATAGTCAGTATAACAACACCGATGGCCTGAATTTGCATGAAAACTCAATAATCATAAGAAATGCAGGAAGGAGAACAGTACGACGACGGACGTTTGATCGGGTCGACATTCGTCCATGATCACAACGGCTATGGCTACAGGTGGTGTAAAACAGGAGTAAGTGGAGGTCAGAGGTCTTTATCTGCGGCGCGCTTTGAAGCAGATGTCTAAAGACAACCAAATTTATAGATCATTAGTGTGGTGACGCCGCATCGTCGGTACTTAAGAGAGAAATGACGATAAGATTCCGGGGTGGCGCGGGCCACCAAATGACACCCGTTTATTCCGATGACGATGCTTATATATAGATGAAAGTAGGTTGTGCTCGCAATCGATAAAATAGCGCCCTCTATACTCAACAATTAGCTAATATGATGCTGCTTGTAGTCCTGTTCATTGTAGCATTTCCTCCGTCAGATTGCAATCGTGCACTAACAGCCTACTTATGTGCAAGGATAATCGCATATGTAGCCCTGCAGCCAGGTTGCAGTGCATCTACTTTACAGATGTGTTCTCAGTGGAAAAGAACTAACCGTTCAGCGACATCGTTCAGAATTGGCACTCCTGACGGTAACGGCGGATACTAATAGCCATAGCTAATGTTGCATAGCGGAACTTTAGCTTTGAGTAAACAGCCCTTACATTTCTAGATAACACGAAGATATCGTACGCATTTTGAAAGGGGATGTCCCATATGAGGCAATCCGGATGGGCAGCGGTCGCGGTGGAGGGAAAGGGTAGGGAGGTAAGGCTGTGTGGCATGGTGTCTGTGTGGCATGGGTTCTGCGAAATTTAGTTTGAGAACTCACGCTCTAAGACAAACAGTTATAACCTCTTAACCTTGCGTTTTGTGGTTTGTGACCAAATTTCAAACATTTTGAGAGAAGCAGACGGAAGGGCCACGTACGAATTGACTTGTGGGGTGCGTTGCCAGCCAGGAAGGTGTAGAAGACACGAAAGGCCACACTGTTGAGAGAGTGCAGAAGCAAGCTGCGCTCCAAATTATTGCGCCGGTCTGCCTTTGGGTTGAAATAAATGTTGCGCAGCAGTTCGGCCACTTTCAACGACAACTGCGGCTTGTCGTCAGGCATTAGTGGCAGCAGCTCTTTAGGCTCTACCACATCCCAAAGCTTAAATTCATAGTGCTCAATATTACAATTTGGCCGAAATTTGTCACGAGACCACGCTCTCTGAAAATAAATTTCTGCCAGCTTTGTCTTACAAAAGTTGGAAAATGCGATGAAACCGCAGTGGCAGCACACGGGGGATATTCAGTTTTGATGCTTTCAATGTTGCGAGAAGTTTATTCAACCTTAATTACTTCATAGAATACAGAAACAGACAAAAAACTCAATAATTCTCCAGTAATTTCATCAGCTAATCAGCGTGACATAGTCATACGGGAATAACTGCTGGCTGATGCTGTTAACTACGGCAACAAGAACAAGACATGCTAAGGGCTGCTTTTGCATAGATATCTGTTACTTGATTGCAGGTTTTAATGAGTCACGGATGATGTCTGTCACTTTGAGCACACATAAACAAATGGCACTGAACATGATCTGGAGTCTCCAAAGTTTGGCTTCAGGATAAAGATGAACGCAGCATCTTTTCCTAAAGGCCAACATAGACTTATTGTCAGCGTCCTTTTAAAAAAGAGCACTCAAAGTGATTTGTCCGCACCAGTATTGGTGCCTGCCAACATATGTTTACCGGCATGCATTGTAGTCAAACAACTAATTATTCAACAAAACCATCGTACCTTGAATCCAGGCACTCTCCGTGATTCTAGCAGAAGAGAGACATGTCAGCGTCCTTTTAAAAAAGAGCACTCAAAGTGATTTGTCCGCACCAGTATTGGTGCCTGCCAACATATGTTTACCGGCATGCATTGTAGTCAAACAACTAATTATTCAAGAAAACCATCGTACCTTGAATCCAGGCACTCTCCGTGATTCTAGCAGAAGAGAGACATAGGACAGCTGAACGAGATCAACATCATCTAAGCTCTCCTTGTTTTTGGCAATGAGGGTTTTAAGCAGTTTGTGTGCCTTTGGGTTCCTGTTCATGAAGGAGAGTCCCTGTAGGAAAGTATTGACAGATTCCCGAGTGTATGATCGTGCAAAGAAAGAAGATGCTCTGCTGAAGGGCAATATAGTCAGTATAACAACACCGATGGCCTGAATTTGCATGAAAACTCAATAATCATAAGAAATGCAGGAAGGAGAACAGTACGATGACGGACGTTTGATCGGGTCGACATTCGTCCATGATCATAATGGCTATGGCTACAGGTGGTGTAAAACAGGAATAAGTGGAGGTCAGAGGTCTTTATTTGCGGTGCGCTTTGAAGCAGACAACTAAAGACAACCAAATATATAGATCATTATTGTGGTGGCGCCGCCGCGTCGGTGCCCAAGAGAGAAATGACGATAAGATTGCGGGGTGGTGCGTGCCACCAAATGACACCCGTTTATTCCGATGACGATGTTTATATCCCCTTTAGGTTGCATAATGCGATGCTTTCTTTATTAGCAGCGAAACGAGCTGCGAACACATTGTGAAATTTGCAAAGTTCGTTTCCGAGTGCTCGTTCTCTCTGGGCATGGAAATCTCAGTTGCGAAGTGCCTAATGTGAAACATTCAGAAACGAAACTGGCCGCCTGTGGCTCCGCCAAGCACATGTTTTCTTTGCCATCCAACATTTAGGATCCCTTTGAGTTCTATTCGCGATAAAAGGACTTACGCGATTTCTAAACAAATCTACCTCCCACTGCAGGAATGTGATCGCAGTGCACATTTTTCATCCTCCGTAATTTCATACGCGTCATGACGCTTGAAATTTCTCGAATGGGCTTCGGCGGCGATGCCTGCATTTCTGTTCTTGCTCTTTTCTCGCTTATCAACGCTTTTCTTCAATAACGGCAACATTCTTGTCATTGAAATGTCGCTGGTAGTTTTCCTCTCCACTGTCGCTTCATGGTATGACAATACTGCACCAGTGGTTCCGGTTTCTCGGCATTCCTCGCAGATTCTCGTTTGTGCGCATGCGCTTTGCTACCCGCTTAATTAATATCACGTGATTTGTGCCTTTATTATTCCAAACACACTGTGAGTTGCATGTAGTCGAAAACCACAACATCCACATAATGGGAAAGACTCCCCCGGCATAGATATAAATACCCGCTTTAACCAAGCCTGCTGGCTGGATTTACATCTCATCCTGCACATCTGATATCGAAGCCCGAGTTGCAGCGCCTTCCAGTTCGACCATGTCATGTGGTATCATGACGTCGCACAACCCGACAACCAGTCGCTGCGCTGCCGCCTCACCCGCGCGATGTCAGTGTTATGCCCTTGAGTTTCCGCTCGCAGCGCCAACGCTGGATTTTCTGGAGAACGGGGCCGTTATTGTTGATGGTAAGAAAATATATCTCCTGGACAGTGTATACCGAGGGGCCCCGAAGCATTCCTTCCTTCTTCGTTATTTTATAAATATGTTAACGCGCGAATATATTGCCAGTGGGCGCTCGGAGCGAAAGACTAAGCGAATCGGCTCCGCATTTGTAGGAGATAGCTAGAATTCGGACCGTGGAATTTCGCCAGTACCGGTTCAGTTAAGCTAGCCCCAGTCACCAACATCGTGACAATATGCATTTGCTGCCCACCCGAGAAAGTCGAAATAGGGCTTAACGACCCTTATAGCTGCGACAATGTGATATCAGTTTCTGGTTTTTCTTTCCTGTGAATATTATTCCATCACGCTCAGAATGGCGACAGTCCTAAATTGAGCTTCCCCATGCTGGGATTACTATTCTTGTTTTTATTTACTTCTTACAAAAACAGAAGTGCTTACAGGGAGGGGGTTAGCGAGGATGGGCACTTTACAAAGTATTTACATGCGGAAAAGCGCATGCAGTCATGGTATTCAATACAAACTATGCAGGGCTTCGGGCATGCAACGTGGGATAGTTCTATCTTTTTTGAACGTCGACCTGTCGGAGGGAGGCATGCAACCTTGTATAGTTCATATCGCTGATGCGGGTAAAAATGACATAGGGTCCATCATTATGGGCCAAGTCTCTGGTGAAGGCCACGCTGTCGTAGCCGTTACGAAAGCCAGACAGCGTTGCCCGGAGCATAAATTACATGCTAACAGCATTTACTGCAACATTCCTTGAATGGCTCTTGTGAAGCAACGGTTCGCAGGTGTGCCAGCTGTCGAGCTTCTGCGAGGGTATCGGCGACACAGGGTTCTTCACTTAGGGAAAACAGCGATATGATGTCCAGGGGGTGGCGTTTTGGCGAGGCCCACAGAAGAAAGGGCTCTAGCCCGTCGCCGATCACTTATTATGACCTGCGGTGGTTCTTTGCGTGAGATCACTGAGTGGTGCAGAAAGAGCGAGACTTAAGGAGCTGTTGCTGCAACTACAGCCGAAATGTAATAACCAAAGTGGTCGGTGTCACAATCAGTGGGGGTTAGGGGAAGACGTGGCAGTGCGTCGGCCGCTCTTATACTCCTGGAAACGAAGGGCCCATCGTACCCAGCAAGCCTTCACAAAGTTGTTACGCCAAAGGCCTTCGGGCAAAACGGGACATATGGGACGTCAGGGGCACCCTGTCAGCTGTCAGTCGTCCCTCTCTCTGCGCGCGCCACACCACTTTGTCTTGTTTCCTATCACATAGCTCTTCTTTGCAACCCGTTACAATATGTCTTTTGTTCAATGCTCCCCCGAGTGTTTACACCCCCAGTGGCTTACTTGAAGGTCTTCAGCATATCGTTTATCTAAGGGAAACTCGTCAAGTTAATTTACGTGTTATTCCACTAATTTATGCGCTAGGTAGTCTGTCTGTGGCATGAATCGCGTGTGTGTTGATACAAGGAAGGAAATAGCGAACATTGAAAACATGAAATATTCTTCAAAACTTCAAAGTTTATTCAGAAATAAATAAATCATTTGATTATACAGAAGGTTACAGAAAGAGGTCACAATGTTTGGAACTGTAC
This sequence comes from Amblyomma maculatum, assembly GCF_055883805.1. NCBI lineage: Eukaryota > Metazoa > Arthropoda > Arachnida > Ixodida > Ixodidae > Amblyomma > Amblyomma maculatum. Next base: position 14,993,423 of record NW_028146738.1, read on the forward strand.
TGCGACCTCTATGTGCAAACGAAGGAAAGAGCTAATAACAACATGAAGCAACATTACATAGTTTAAAACTTGTTAGCGAAATTTAAATAGCTCTGCAAAGTCCGGAGCATAATAATGATGCATAATATCGGTGACACCTCCTAAAGGCAAGTAAATATGTTCTGCACGGTTAGCGGAGTGAATCGCTTAATTACGATACCGATTTCAACGCTTGAGAAAAATACCTTTAAAAATTGCATTTAGGCAGCAAGGTTAATAAACCAAGGAAGAGCTGAACGCGATTAAACCCAAGTGGATAAAGCGAAAGCGCGCGACTCTTGATTGGATGTCTGCGGTCCTGAAGGACACCACAGCCGGGTCTAGACGACACGAAGGTGTCGGGGACAGTTTGAAGCGGGAAGTTATGCGTAGTTAATAATCCTCATAGCCTCGATAGAAGTGAACCTAGTTTGCATGTGTCATTGAGTGTCAGGAAAACGACATGTGATATGAAGGTGATACTGTAAAGTTATTGGACGGTGTTTAAGTGCTGATAGAAAATTGTAACAAAATAATGAGGTTGTGACAAGGAGGTTATAGGGGAGTTGTGTACGGTTAACTGCGTTAAAGGAGAGGGTGACTTCAATGTGGGTGCTTTTGGAATGCAAGGGTTCTGCGAAACTTAGTTTGAGAACTCACGCTCTAGACAAACAGTTATAACCTCTTAACCTTGAGTTTTGTGGTCTGTGACTAAATTTCAAACATTTTGAGAGAAGCAGAAGGAAGGGCCACGTGCGAATTGACTTGTGGGGTGCGTTGCCAGCCAAGAAGGTGTAGGAGACACGAAAGGCCACACTTTTGAGAGAGTGCAGAAGCAAGCTGCGTTCCAAATTTTTTCCCCGGTCTGCCTTTGGGTTGAAATAAATGTTGCGCAGCAGTTCGGCCACTTTCAACGACAACTGCGGCTTGTCGTCAGGCATTAGTGGCAGCAGCTCTTTAGGCTCTACCACATCCCAAAGCTTAAATTCATAGTGCTCAATATTACAATTTGGCCGAAATTTGTCACGAGGCCACGCTCTCTGAAAATCATTTTCTGCCAGCTTTGTCTTACAAAAGTTGGAAATACAAAAGTTGGAAAATGCGATGAAAGCCGCAGTGGCAGCTCACGGGGTAATTCATTTTGGATGCTTTAAATGTTGCGAGAAGTTTATGGGGAAAGGAAAAGTGACCTCTGTGGAAACCAGCATTGCTTAGAGAAGGATCTCGGCAGTAGTAGAAAGGCTCGTGCAATCCTCTTAGTATCATGCAGCATTCACTAATAGGACGTCTTTTTTATAAACGAACACTACAACAAATTTGAACTATGGCTGTGCATTACAGAACGAGCTGTGAAAGTGGTCCAACCTTAATTACTTCATAGAATTCAGAAACAGAAAAAAAAAATAATTCTCCAGTAGTTTCATCAGCTAATGAACATGATACGGTCATGCTGGAATAACTACTGGCTGATGTTGTTAACTAAGGCAACAAAATGAAGACATGCTAAGAGCTGCTTTTGCATAGTTATCTGATACTTTTGTAGGCTTCTAATGAATCACGGATGATGTCGGTCACTTTGAGCACACATAAACAAGTGGCATTGAACATGATCTGGAGTCTCCAAAGCTTGGCTTCAGGATAGAGATGAACTCAGTGTCTTTTCATAAAGGGCAACAGAGACGTATTGTCAGCGTTCCTTTAAAAAGAGCACTCACAGTGATTTGTCCGCACAAATATTGGTGCCTGCCAACATGTTTACAGGCATGCATTGTAGTCAAACATCTAATGATTCAACAAAACCATCGTACCTTGAATCCAGGCACTCTCCGTTATTCTAGCAGAAGAGAGACATAGGACAGCTGAACGAGATCAACATCATCTAGGCTCTCCTTGTTTTTGGCAATGAGGGTTTTAAGCAGTGTTTGAGGCTTCGGATTCCTGTTCATGAAGGAGAGTCCCTGTAGGAAAGTATTGACAGATTCCCGAGCGTATGATCGTGCAAAGAAAGACGATGCTCTGCTGAAGGGCAATATAGTCAGTATAACAACACCGATGGCCTGAATTTGCATGAAAACTCAATAATCATAAGAAATGCAGGAAGGAGAACAGTACGACGACGGACGTTTGATCGGGTCGACATTCGTCCGTGATCACAACGGCTATAGGCAACCTGCAGTGGCCAGGCGGCGCTAGTGGAGCGCAGCGTTCAGCGCCGCCAACGGCGGCGCCGAGTAATCTGAGTAGGCTGGCGCGGTCGGGTTGCGTTCGCGTTGTACGGCTAGAAGCATCTCGGCTCTCATTTTCTGCAGTTTTAAGGCAATCGAATGCCTTGAGAGCTACTTCCGAAAACCAATACTGACGAAAGGACACCGCCTGTTCGAGAATGCTCATGTTTAAAACGTGAACGGTGTCGACGTCACCGCGAAGTGCGCGCCGCTCGCGACGGAACACCCGCGCGCACAGCTTTGAATGTCGCGTGAGTAGACGGAATTTTTTTTAACGAAATTTATTCTCTCAGGGCATTAGTCGGATATGTGATGATGAATTAAGAAATCATTAAATGAATGAAAAATGTTGTAAACGTAGCTTTTCATTCACCTATTGCGTTCACACCTCATACCCAAACATTGAAAGTGCAGAGAGAACCTGAGAAGAGATTGATCGCCGTTTCTTCTTTTTTTGTTCTTGCTGTTTGATTACAGCAGCATAATAATTTCCTCGCGGTTTTGCTTTAAAGTTTAATACCATAACGAACACTTTTGTTCGTGGTGCACCTTTCGACAGTGCCGCGGAAGTTACAGGAGGCATGGTGCGGTACCCGCTACGGATGTCGTGGCGATTGCAAGCACTGTGCGGTTGTAGCGTGCGTCATCAACGAAAACTGTGCGTGCCGGGGGCGGGGAGTAGGGAGCCTCCTACACCGTTGGAAAAATAAAGCCCTTAACAACAACAATAACTGGCATGCATTTTGTATCTTCGTACCTCAAGCTTGGGGAAAGCCGGCGGGAAATGCTGGCACTCAACGGCAAAGCTTCGTAACGGAGGTCGTTAAGAGTTAAAATTTTTTACTGTTGTTACTAATGATGAAATATTCTATCGTCTAAGACAAGAGACTCTTGAGTAGCTTGAGCAGTCGGTGAAAGAAATATTTGGCGCGGAACAATAGAACGAAGTTCCATTCTCAGCGTACACAGTATCACGGGCCTCTACACTCCGCCACTTCAACTTTTTCAGCACCTTAAGAACTAATTTACAGATAAATATGCTTATTGAAATCTGTAATTGGAAGTTTTGAAGATATTTTGGCTTTGTGGTTCCGAATAGACACCGCATTAGAAATCCGGTTCACAGATCCACGAACATTTTTTTTTTTATTTCGCCTCCGTTGAAATGCGGCTGGAATACGATGCTGCGGCTGCACGGCTTTGTTGATTTTCTGGACGTATGCCACTCGATCTTGCACAACATATACCAGTACACGCCAAATTTTACAGCGCGTACTGAGTAGTGTGCCCCAACCAGCGTGCGACTCCCCGAGTCAGAAGTTTATACCGTTTCCTCCGCTCACGGGCAATCGTCTTATTTTAGCTTCTTGGCGTCTGTACGCCAATGGCCCCATAACAAAACAAATTTCAGTTACATTACTCTCTCGCAGCCAATATCTCCTTCTCTCATCATTCTCCCAGCAAGCGGTACGCTTAGGTCTCCTTCGTGATTGTGGTAGTCTTTCTCGCCGCCCTTGCGCTTATTTTTATTCTTGTTCACATTCGTAGTAGTCGAAGCATCGCACGAGACCACTGAAGTCACTAAATGAGTAAATCACACTCACTGGGATAACAAAACGCGAACGCAGAAGGAACACAGCGGCCGCAACATATACGGCGTCAGCTTCTGCGCCGACTCAGTATTAGCTCCCGTCGGCCGCCAGGTGGCGCCACATGTCTCAGCAAACTCCATTGCAGGTTGCCTATGGCTACAGGTGGTGTAAAACAGGAGTAAGTGGAGGTCAGAGGTCTTTATCTGCGGCGCGCTTTGAAGCAGATAACTAAAGACAACCAAATTTATAGATCATTAGTTTGGTGACGCCGCATCGTCGGTACTTAAGAGAGAAATGACGATAAGATTCCGGGGTGGCGCGGGCCACCAAATGACACCCGTTTATTCCGATGACGATGCTTATATATAGATGAAAGTAGGTTGTGCTCGCAATCCATAAAATAGCGCCCTCTATACTCAACAATTAGCTAATATGATGCTGCTTGTAGTCCTGTTCATTGTAGCATTTCCTCCGTCAGATTGCAATCGTGCACTAACAGCCTACTTATGTGCAAGGATAATCGCATATGTAGCCCTGCAGCCAGGTTGCAGTGCATCTACTTTACAGATGTGTTCTCAGTGGAAAAGAACTAACCGTTCAGCGACATCGTTCAGAATTGGCACTCCTGACGGTAACGGCGGATACTAATAGCCATAGCTAATGTTGCATAGCGGAACTTTAGCTTTGAGTAAACAGCCCTTACATTTCTAGATAACACGAAGATATCGTGCGCATTTTGAAAGGGGATGTCCCATATGAGGCAATCCGGATGGGCAGCGGTCGCGGTGGAGGGAAAGGGTAGGGAGGTAAGGCTGTGTGGCATGGTGTCTGTGTGGCATGGGTTCTGCGAAATTTATTTTGAGAGCTCACGTTCTAAGACAAACAGTTATAACCTCTTAACCTTGCGTTTTGTGGTCTGTGACCAAATTTCAAACATTTTGAGAGAAGCAGACGGAAGGGCCACGTACGAATTGACTTGTGGGGTGCATTGCCAGCCAGGAAGGTGTAGAAGACACGAAAGGCCACACTGTTGAGAGAGTGCAGAAGCAAGCTGCGCTTCAAATTATTGCGCCGGTCTGCCTTTGGGTTGAAATAAATGTTGCGCAGCAGTTCGGCCACTTTCAACGACAACTGCGGCTTGTCGTCAGGCATTAGTGGCAGCAGCTCTTTAGGCTCTACCACATCCCAAAGCTTAAATTCATAGTGCTCAATATTACAATTTGGCCGAAATTTGTCACGAGACCACGCTCTCTGAAAATAAATTTCTGCCAGCTTTGTCTTACAAAAGTTGGAAAATGCGATGAAACCGCAGTGGCAGCACACGGGGTAATTCAGTTTTGATGCTTTCAATGTTGCGAGAAGTTTATTCAACCTTAATTACTTCATAGAATACAGAAACTGACAAAAAACTCAATAATTCTTCAGTAATTTCATCAGCTAATCAGCGTGACATAGTCATACGGGAATAACTGCTGGCTGATGCTGTTAACTACGGCAACAAGAACAAGACATGCTAAGGGCTGCTTTTGCATAGATATCTGTTACTTGATTGCAGGTTTTAATGAGTCACGGATGATGTCTGTCACTTTGAGCACACATAAACAAATGGCATTGAACATGATCTGGAGTCTCCAAAGTTTGGCTTCAGGATAAAGATGAACGCAGCATCTTTTCATAAAGGCCAACATAGACTTATTGTCAGCGTCCTTTTAAAAAAGAGCACTCAAAGTGATTTGTCCGCACCAATATTGGTGCCTGCCAACATATGTTTACCGGCATGCATTGTAGTCAAACAACTAATTATTCAACAAAACCATCGTACCTTGAATCCAGGCACTCTCCGTGATTCTAGCAGAAGAGAGACATAGGACAGCTGAACGAGATCAACATCATCTAAGCTCCCCTTGTTTTTGGCAATGAGGGTTTTAAGCAGTTTGTGTGCCTTTGGGTTCCTGTTCATGAAGGAGAGTCCCTGTAGGAAAGTATTGACAGATTCCCGAGTGTATGATCGTGCAAAGAAAGAAGATGCTCTGCTGAAGGGCAATATAGTCAGTATAACAACACCGATGGCCTGAATTTGCATGAAAAATCAATAATCATAAGAAATGCAGGAAGGAGAACAGTACGATGACGGAGGTTTGATCGGGTCGACATTCGTCCATGATCATAATGGCTATGGCTACAGGTGGTGTAAAACAGGAATAAGTGGAGGTCAGAGGTCTTTATTTGCGGTGCGCTTTGAAGCAGACAACTAAAGACAACCAAATATATAGATCATTATTGTGGTGGCGCCGCAGCGTCGGTGCCCAAGAGAGAAATGACGATAAGATTGCGGGGTGGTGCGTGCCACCAAATGACACCCGTTTATTCCGATGACAATGTTTATATCCCCTTTAGGTTGCATAATGCGATGCTTTTTTTACTAGCAGCGAAACGAGCTGCGAACACATTGTGAAATTTGCAAAGTTCGTTTCCGAGTGCTCGTTCTCTCTGGGCATGGAAATCTCAGTTGCGAAGTGCCTAATGTGAAACATTCAGAAACGAAACTGGCCGCCTGTGGCTCCGCCAAGCACATGTTTTCTTTGCCATCCAACATTTAGGATCCCTTTGAGTTCTATTCGCGATAAAAGGACGTACGCGATTTCTAAACAAATCTACCTCCCACTGCAGGAATGTGATCGCAGTGCACATTTTTCATCCTCCGGAATTTCATACGCGTCATGACGCTTGAAATTTCTCGAATGGGCTTCGGCGGCGATGCCTGCATTTCTGTTCTTGCTCTTTTCTCGCTTGTCAACGCTTTTCTTCAATAACGGCAACATTCTTGTCATTGAAATGTCGCTGGTAGTTTTCCTCTCCACTGTCGCTTCATGGTATGACAATACTGCACCAGTGGTTCCGGTTTCTCGGCATTCCTCGCAGATTCTCGTTTGTGCGCATGCGCTTTGCTACCCGCTTAATTAATATCACGTGATTTGTGCCTTTATTATTCCAAACACACTGTGAGTTGCATGTAGTCGAAAACCACAACATCCACATAATGGGAAAGACTCCCCCGGCATAGATATAAATACCCGCTTTAACCAAGCCTGCTGGCTAGATTTACATCTCATCCTGCACATCTGATATCGAAGCCCGAGTTGCAGCGCCTTCCAGTTCGACCATGTCATGTGGTATCATGACGTCGCACAACCCGACAACCAGTCGCTGCGCAGCCGCCTCACCCGCGCGATGTCAGTGTTATGCCCTTGAGTTTCCGCTCGCAGCGCCAACGCTGGATTTTCTGGAGAACGGGGCCGTTATTGTTGATGGTAAGAAAATATATCTCCTGGACAGTGTATACCGAGGGGCCCCGAAGCATTCCTTCCCTCTTCGTTATTTTATAAATATGTTAACGCGCGAATATATTGCCAGTGGGCGCTCGGAGCGAAAGACTAAGCGAATCGGCTCCGCATTTGTAGGAGATAGCTAGAATTCGGACCGTGGAATTTCGCCAGTACCGGTTCAGTTAAGCTAGCCCCAGTCACCAACATCGTGACAATATGCATTTGCTGCCCGCCCGAGAAAGTCGAAATAGGGCTTAACGACCCTTATAGCTGCGAAAATGTGATATCAGTTTCTGGTTTTTCTTTCCCGTGAATATTATTCCATCACGCTCAGAATGGCGACAAAGTCCTAAATTGAGCTTCCCCATGCTGCACCAGTGGTTCCGGTTCCCGTCTCGGCTGCGGGAGGTGGTTAGTTCGAAACCCACCGCCGGACACCCACCGGTAAAAATGGGTACAAGCGTCCCCCGGCCTGGCGCTCGGCTTTTCCAGGGGTGTGCGTTTGGGAGAAGCTCCGTAAACCCCGCTGCGCGCCCCTCCTCCGCAGTGGGCCCAAACCCAGTTTCGAACCTCGCAGCCTGCAAAGGTGGTTCTGTTTGTCTTTCAAAGGTACTTCCTTTGACCCCTCACCTGAAGTGCTCGGCTCACTCAGCAGTCCTCACCTGAAGTGAAGGACTGCTGCAGCTGAGGCTCTAAGGGAGCACTTCAGGTGAGGGGTCAAAGGAAGTACCTTTGAAAGACAAACAGAACCACCTTTGCTCGGCTTTTCCAGGGGTGTGCGTTTGGGAGAAGCTCCGTAAACCCCGCTGCGCGCCCCTCCTCCGCAGTGGGCCCAAACCCAGTTTCGAACCTCGCAGCCTGCAAAGGTTCGATTTTTTTTTTTTTTTTTTTTTCACATCTACATTTTTAATGACAATTGAGATTACCCAGCCACCTTAGGAACCAAGGCCTTTACCACACGATTTGTCAGTTCTGATGAAACGTGATCCGCATCTCTGTAGGGATTTGCTGGAAAGAACTCTGATCGCCGTTCAGCCAGAAACAATAATAACCCATTAATGAAGGTTTCGAGTTGCTTGGCTCTTTTTTTTTTCAATGCCCATCTTCCGCAGCAGTTCACGCAGGTTTACAAAGAGCCTCAAGAAGTGGTGTGCTCCATATAGCAATGCTGGGGTTGCTGAATTCTCTACTAACAGTTCGCTCGACAGTATTGTACAGTCAAACTTGCTGTATGTCGTGCTCGGAGCAGCTTCAGATCTGTTTTCAGGTAGTGGGGGCGCAGGGGAACCAGCATCAGTGGTTCGCCGCCGCCTTCGGTCCGCCAACAGAGCGACAGGTGTTGCGTCAGAAAGCTCCCTCTGTGGAGAAGAATCATTGGGGTCATAAGTGCCCTGCAGGCCGTCAGCATTTGATGTTGATGCAACGTCTGATGCTGTTTCCAGTGGTTCCGGTTCATTTTGACTGGTGACTTTCCTTCCTTCATTGATTTCAGTAATGCGGGAACTCCTGATGGCGCGACCAAGAGACGTCAACAAACTGTGCTGAAGGTTCTCTTCCTTGTACAATAACAAATGAGGCAGGACGTGGGAAAACGTTATTCGTAGTTATTACTTCTTACAAAAACAGAAGTGCTTACAGGGAGGGGGTTAGCGAGGATGGGCACTTTACAAAGTATTTACATGCGGAAAAGCGCATGCAGTCATGGTATTCAATACAAACTATGCAGGGCTTCGGGCATGCAACGTGGGATAGTTCTATCTTTTTTGAACGTCGACCTGTCGGAGGGAGGCATGCAACCTTGTATAGTTCATATCGCTGATGCGGGTAAAAATGACATAGGGTCCATCATTATGGGCCAAGTCTCTGGTGAAGGCCACGCTGTCGTAGCCGTTACGAAAGCCAGACAGCGTTGCCCGGAGCATAAATTACATGCTAACAGCATTTACTGCAACATTCCTTGAATGGCTCTTGTGAAGCAACGGTTCGCAGGTGTGCCAGCTGTCGAGCTTCTGCGAGGGTATCGGCGACACAGGGTTCTTCACTTAGCGAAAACAGCGATATGATGTCCAGGGGGTGGCGTTTTGGCGAGGCCCACAGAAGAAAGGGCTCTAGCCCGTCGCCGATCACTTATTATGACCTGCGGTGGTTCTTTGCGTGAGATCACTGAGTGGTGCAGAAAGAGCGAGACTTAAGGAGCTGTTGCTGCAACTACAGCCGAAATGTAATAACCAAAGTGGTCGGTGTCACAATCAGTGGGGGTTAGGGGAAGACGTGGCAGTGCGTCGGCCGCTTTTATACTCCTGGAAACGAAGGGCCCATCGTACCCAGCAAGCCTTCACAAAGTTGTTACGCCAAAGGCCTTCGGGCAAAACGGGACATATGGGACGTCAGGGGCACCCTGTCAGCTGTCAGTCGTCCCTCTCTCTGCGCGCGCCACACCACTTTGTCTTGTTTCCTATCACATAGCTCTTCTTTACAACCCGTTACAATATGTCTTTTGTTCAATGCTCCCCCGAGTGTTTACACCCCCAGTGGCTTACTTGAAGGTCTTCAGCATATCGTTTATCTAAGGGAAACTCGTCAAGCTAATTTACGTGTTATTCCACTAATTTATGCGCTAGGTAGTCTGTCTGTGGCATGAATCGCGTGTGAATCGCTATACAAGGAAGGAAATAGTGAACATTGAAAACATGAAATATTCTTCAAAACTTCAAAGTTTATTTAGAAATAAATAAATCATTTGATTATACAGAAGGTTACAGAAAGAGGTCACAATGTTTGGAACTGTACTGCGACCTCTATGTACAAACGAAGGAAAGAGCTAATAACAACATGAAGCAACATTACATAGTTTAAAACTTGTTAGCGAAATTTAAATAGCTCTGCAAAGTCCGGAGCATAATAATGATGCATAATATCGGTGACACCTCCTAAAGGCAAGTAAATATGTTCTGCACGGTTAGCGGAGTGAATCGCTTAATTATAATACCGATTTCAACGCTTGAGATAAATACCTTTTAAAATTGCATTTAGGCAGCAAGGCTAATAAACCAAGGAAGAGCTGAACGCGATTAAACCCAAGTGGATAAAGCGAAAGCGCGCGACTCTTGATTGGATGTCTGCGGTCCTGAAAGACACCACAGCCGGGTCTAGACGACACGAAGGTGTCGGGGACAGTTTGAAGCGGGAAGTTATGCGTAGTTAATAATCCTCATAGCAACGATAGAAGTAAACCTAGTTTGCATGTGTCATTGAGTGTCAGGAAAACGACATGTGATATGAAGGTGATACTGCAAAGTTATTGGACGGTGTTTAAGTGCTGATAGAAAATTGTAACAAAATAATGAGGTTGTGACAAGGAGGTTATAGGGGAGTTTTGTACGGTTAACTGCGTTAAAGGAGAGGGTGAGTTCAATGTGGGTGCTTTTGGAATGCAAGGGTTCTGCGAATCTTAGTTTGAGAACTCACGCTCTAGACAAACAGTTATAACCTCTTAACCTTGAGTTTTGTGGTCTGTGACTAAATTTCAAACATTTTGAGAGAAGCAGAAGGAAGGGCCACGTGCGAATTGACTTGTGGGGTGCGTTGCCAGCCAAGAAGGTGTAGGAGACACGAAAGGCCACACTTTTGAGAGAGTGCAGAAGCAAGCTGCGTTCCAAATTTTTTCCCCGGTCTGCCTTTGGGTTGAAATAAATGTTGCGCAGCAGTTCGGCCACTTTCAACGACAACTGCGGCTTGTCGTCAGCCATTAGCGGTAGCAGCTCTTTAAGCTCTACCACATCCCAAAGCTTAAATTCATAGTGCTCAATATTACAATTTGGCCGAAATTTGTCACGAGACCACGCTCTCTGAAAATCATTTTCTGCCAGCTTTGTCTTACAAAAGTTGGAAATAGAAAAGTTGGAAAATGCGATGATAGCCGCAGTGGCAGCTCACGGGGTAATTCATTTTGGATGCTTTAAATGTTGCGAGAAGTTTATGAGGAAAGGAAAAGTGACCTCTGTGGAAACCAGCATTGCTTAGAGAAGGATCTCGGCAGTAGTAGAAAGGCTCGTGCAATCCTCTTAGTATCATGCAGCATTCACTAATAGGACGTCTTTTTTATAAACGAACACTACAACAAATTTGAACTATGGCTGTGCATTACAGAACGAGCTGTGAAAGTGGTCCAACCTTAATTACTTCATAGAATTCAGAAACAGAAAAAAAAAAATAATTCTCCAGTAGTTTCATCAGCTAATGAACATGATATGGTCATGCTGGAATAACTACTGGCTGATGTTGTTAACTAAGGCAACAAAATGAAGACATGCTAAGAGCTGCTTTTGCATAGGTATCTGATACTTGATTGTAGGCTTTTAATGAATCACGGATGATGTCGGTCACTTTGAGCACACATAAACAAGTGGCATTGAACATGATCTGGAGTCTCCAAAGCTTGGCTTCAGGATAGAGATGAACTCAGTGTCTTTTCATAAAGGGCAACATAGACGTATTGTCAGCGTTCCTTTAAAAAGAGCACTCAGTGATTTGTCCGCACAAATATTGGTGCCTGCCAACATGTTTACAGGCATGCATTGTAGTCAAACATCTAATGATTCAACAAAACCATCGTACCTTGAATCCAGGCACTCTCCGTTATTCTAGCAGAAGAGAGACATAGGACAGCTGAACGAGATCAACATCATCTAGGCTCTCCTTGTTTTTGGCAATGAGGGTTTTAAGCAGTGTTTGAGGCTTCGGATTCCTGTTCATGAAGGAGAGTCCCTGTAGGAAAGTATTGACAGATTCCCGAGCGTATGATCGTGCAAAGAAAGACGATGCTCTGCTGAAGGGCAATATAGTCAGTATAACAACACCGATGGCCTGAATTTGCATGAAAACTCAATAATCATAAGAAATGCAGGAAGGAGAACAGTACGACGACGGACGTTTGATCGGGTCGACATTCGTCCATGATCACAACGGCTATGGCTACAGGTGGTGTAAAACAGGAGTAAGTGGAGGTCAGAGGTCTTTATCTGCGGCGCGCTTTGAAGCAGATGTCTAAAGACAACCAAATTTATAGATCATTAGTGTGGTGACGCCGCATCGTCGGTACTTAAGAGAGAAATGACGATAAGATTCCGGGGTGGCGCGGGCCACCAAATGACACCCGTTTATTCCGATGACGATGCTTATATATGGATGAAAGTAGGTTGTGCTCGCAATCGATAAAATAGCGCCCTCTATACTCAACAATTAGCTAATATGATGCTGCTTGTAGTCCTGTTCATTGTAGCATTTCCTCCGTCAGATTGCAATCGTGCACTAACAGCCTACTTATGTGCAAGGATAATCGCATATGTAGCCCTGCAGCCAGGTTGCAGTGCATCTACTTTACAGATGTGTTCTCAGTGGAAAAGAACTAACCGTTCAGCGACATCGTTCAGAATTGGCACTCCTGACGGTAACGGCGGATACTAATAGCCATAGCTAATGTTGCATAGCGGAACTTTAGCTTTGAGTAAACAGCCCTTACATTTCTAGATAACACGAAGATATCGTACGCATTTTGAAAGGGGATGTCCCATATGAGGCAATCCGGATGGGCAGCGGTCGCGGTGGAGGGAAAGGGTAGGGAGGTAAGGCTGTGTGGCATAGTGTCTCTGTGGCATGGGTTCTGCGAAATTTAGTTTGAGAACTCACGTTCTAAGACAAACAGTTATAACCTCTTAACCTTGCGTTTTGTGGTCTGTGACCAAATTTCAAACATTTTGAGAGAAGCAGACGGAAGGGCCACGTACGAATTGACTTGTGGGGTGCGTTGCCAGCCAGGAAGGTTTAGAAGACACGAAAGGCCACACTGTTGAGAGAGTGCAGAAGCAAGCTGCGCTCCAAATTATTGCGCCGGTCTGCCTTTGGGTTGAAATAAATGTTGCGCAGCAGCTCGGCCACTTTCAACGACAACTGCGGCTTGTCGTCAGGCATTAGTGGCAGCAGCTCTTTAGGCTCTACCACATCCCAAAGCTTAAATTCATAGTGCTCAATATTACAATTTGGCCGAAATTTGTCACGAGACCACGCTCTCTGAAAATAAATTTCTGCCAGCTTTGTCTTACAAAAGTTTGAAAATGCGATGAAAGCCGCAGTGGCAGCACACAGGGTAATTCAGTTTTGATGCTTTCAATGTTGCGAGAAGTTTCTTCAACCTTAATTACTTCGTAGAATACAGAAACAGACAAAAAACTCAATAATTCTCCAGTAATTTCATCAGCTAATCAGCGTTACATAGTCATACGGGAATAACTGCTGGCTGATGCTGTTAACTACGGCAACAAGAACAAGACATGCTGAGGGCTGCTTTTGCATAGATATCTGTTACTTGATTGCAGGTTTTAATGAGTCACGGATGATGTCTATCACTTTGAGCACACATAAACAAATAGCACTGAACATGATCTGGAGTCTCCAAAGTTTGGCTTCAGGATAAAGATGAACGCAGCATCTTTTCATAAAGGCCAACATAGACTTATTGTCAGCGTCCTTTTAAAAAAGAGCACTCAAAGTGATTTGTCCGCACCAGTATTGGTGCCTGCCAACATATGTTTACCGGCATGCATTGTAGTCAAACAACTAATTATTCAACAACACCATCGTACCTTGAATCAAGGCACTCTCCGTGATTCTAGCAGAAGAGAGACATAGGACAGCTGAACGAGATCAACATCATCTAAGCTCTCCTTGTTTTTGGCAATGAGGGTTTTAAGCAGTTTGTGTGCCTTTGGGTTCCTGTTCATGAAGGAGAGTCCCTGTAGGAAAGTATTGACAGATTCCCGAGTGTATGATCGTGCAAAGAAAGAAGATGCTCTGCTGAAGGGCAATATAGTCAGTATAACAACACCGATAGCCTGAATTTGCATGAAAACTCAATAATCATAAGAAATGCAGGAAGGAGAACAGTACGATGACGGACGTTTGATCTGGTCGACATTCGTCCATGATCATAATGGCTATGGCTACAGGTGGTGTAAAACAGGAATAAGTGGAGGTCAGAGGTCTTTATTTGCGGTGCGCTTTGAAGCAGACAACTAAAGACAACCAAATATATAGATCATTATTGTGGTGGCGCCGCCGCGTCGGTGCCCAAGAGAGAAATGACGATAAGATTGCGGGGTGGTGCGTGCCACCAAATGACACCCGTTTATTCCGATGACGATGTTTATATCCCCTTTAGGTTGCATAATGCGATGCTTTTTTTATTAGCAGCGAAACGAGCTGCGAACACATTGTGAAATTTGCAAAGTTCGTTTCCGAGTGCTCGTTCTCTCTGGGCATGGAAATCTCAGTTGCGAAGTGCCTAATGTGAAACATTCAGAAACGAAACTGGCCGCCTGTGGCTCCGCCAAGCACATGTTTTCTTTGCCATCCAACATTTAGGATCCCTTTGAGTTCTATTCGCGATAAAAGGACGTACGCGATTTCTAAACAAATCTACCTCCCACTGCAGGAATGTGATCGCAGTGCACATTTTTCATCCTCCGGAATTTCATACGCGTCATAATGCTTGAAATTTCTCGAATGGGCTTCGGCGGCGATGCCTGCATTTCTGTTCTTGCTCTTTTCTCGCTTATCAACGCTTTTCTTCAATAACGGCAACATTCTTGTCATTGAAATGTCGCTGGTAGTTTTCCTCTCCACTGTCGCTTCATGGTATGACAATACTGCACCAGTGGTTCCGGTTTCTCGGCATTCCTCGCAGATTCTCGTTTGTGCGCATGCGCTTTGCTACCCGCTTAATTAATATCACGTGATTTGTGCCTTTATTATTCCAAACACACTGTGAGTTGCATGTAGTCGAAAACCACAACATCCACATAATGGGAAAGACTCCCCCGGCATAGATATAAATACCCGCTTTAACCAAGCCTGCTGGCTAGATTTACATCTCATCCTGCACATCTGATATCGAAGCCCGAGTTGCAGCGCCTTCCAGTTCGACCATGTCATGTGGTATCATGACGTCGCACAACCCGACAACCAGTCGCTGCGCAGCCGCCTCACCCGCGCGATGTCAGTGTTATGCCCTTGAGTTTCCGCTCGCAGCGCCAACGCTGGATTTTCTGGAGAACGGGGCCGTTATTGTTGATGGTAAGAAAATATATCTCCTGGACAGTGTATACCGAGGGGCCCCGAAGCATTCCTTCCCTCTTCGTTATTTTATAAATATGTTAACGCGCGAATATATTGCCAGTGGGCGCTCGGAGCGAAAGACTAAGCGAATCGGCTCCGCATTTGTAGGAGATAGCTAGAATTCGGACCGTGGAATTTCGCCAGTACCGGTTCAGTTAAGCTAGCCCCAGTCACCAACATTGTGACAATATGCATTTGCTGCCCGCCCGAGAAAGTCGAAATAGGGCTTAACGACCCTTATAGCTGCGAAAATGTGATATCAGTTTCTGGTTTTTCTTTCCCGTGAATATTATTCCATCACGCTCAGAATGGCGACAAAGTCCTAAATTGAGCTTCCCCATGCTGGGATTACTATTCTTGTTTTTATTTACTTCTTACAAAAACAGAAGTGCTTACAGGGAGGGGGTTAGCGAGGATGGGCACTTTACAAAGTATTTACATGCGGAAAAGCGCATGCAGTCATGGTATTGAATACAAACTATGCAGGGCTTCGGGCATGCAACGTGGGATAGTTATATCTTTTTTGAACGTCGACCTGTCGGACGGAGGCATGCAACCTTGTATAGTTCATATCGCTGATGCGGGTAAAAATGACATAGGGTCCATCATTATGGGCCAAGTCTCTGGTGAAGGCCACGCTGTCGTAGCCGTTACGAAAGCCAGACAGCGTTGCCCGGAGCATAAATTACATGCTAACAGCATTTACTGCAACATTCCTTGAATGGCTCTTGTGAAGCAACGGTTCGCAGGTGTGCCAGCTGTCGAGCTTCTGCGAGGGTATCGGCGACACAGGGTTCTTCACTTGGGGAAAACAGCGATATGATGTCCAGGGGGTGGCGTTTTGGCGAGGCCCACAGAAGAAAGGGCTCTAGCCCGTCGCCGATCACTTATTATGACCTGCGGTGGTTCTTTGCGTGAGATCACTGAGTGGTGCAGAAAGAGCGAGACTTAAGGAGCTGTTGCTGCAACTACAGCCGAAATGTAATAACCAAAGTGGTCGGTGTCACAATCAGTGGGGGTTAGGGGAAGACGTGGCAGTGCGTCGGCCGCTCTTATACTCCTGGAAACGAAGGGCCCATCGTACCCAGCAAGCCTTCACAAAGTTGTTACGCCAAAGGCCTTCGGGCAAAACGGGACATATGGGACGTCAGGGGCACCCTGTCAGCTGTCAGTCGTCCCTCTCTCTGCGCGCGCCACACCACTTTGTCTTGTTTCCTATCACATAGCTCTTCTTTGCAACCCGTTACAATATGTCTTTTGTTCAATGCTCCCCCGAGTGTTTACACCCCCAGTGGCTTACTTGAAGGTCTTCAGCATATCGTTTATCTAAGGGAAACTCGTCAAGCTAATTTACGTGTTATTCCACTAATTTATGCGCTAGGTAGTCTGTCTGTGGCATGAATCGCGTGTGTGTTGATACAAGGAAGGAAATAGCGAACATTGAAAACATGAAATATTCTTCAAAACTTCAAAGTTTATTCAGAAATAAATAAATCATTTGATTATACAGAAGGTTACAGAAAGAGGTCACAATGTTTGGAACTGTACTGCGACCTCTATGTACAAACGAAGGAAAGAGCTAATAACAACATGAAGCAACATTACATAGTTTAAAACTTGTTAGCGAAATTTAATTAGCTCTGCAAAGTCCGGAGCATAATAATGATGCATAATATCGGTGACACCTCCTAAAGGCAAGTAAATATGTTCTGCACGGTTAGCGGAGTGAATCGCTTAATTACGATACCGATTTCAACGCTTGAGAAAAATACCTTTAAAAATTGCATTTAGGCAGCAAGGCTAATAAACCAAGGAAGAGCTGAACGCGATTAAACCCAAGTGGATAAAGCGAAAGCGCGCGACTCTTGATTGGATGTCTGCGGTCCTGAAGGACACCACAGCCGGGTATAGACGACACGAAGGTGTCGCGGACAGTTTGAAGCGGGAAGTTATGCGTAGTTAATAATCCTCATAGCCACGATAGAAGTGAACCTAGTTTGCATGTGTCATTGAGTGTCAGGAAAACGACATGTGATATGAAGGTGATACTGTAAAGTTATTGGACGGTGTTTAAGTGCTGATAGAAAATTGTAACAAAATAATGAGGTTGTGACAAGGAGGTTATAGGGGAGTTGTGTATGGTTAACTGCGTTAAAGGAGAGGGTGAGTTCAATGTGGGTGCTTTTGGAATGCAAGGGTTCTGCGAAACTTAGTTTGAGAACTCACGCTCTAGACAAACAGTTATAACCTCTTAACCTTGAGTTTTGTGGTCTGTGACTAAATTTCAAACATTTTGAGAGAAGCAGAAGGAAGGGCCACGTGCGAATTGACTTGTGGGGTGCGTTGCCAGCCAAGAAGGTGTAGGAGACACGAAAGGCCACACTTTTGAGAGAGTGCAGAAGCAAGCTGCGTTCCAAATTTTTGCGCCGGTCTGCCTTTGGGTTGAAATAAATGTTGCGCAGCAGTTCGGCCACTTTCAACGACAACTGCGGCTTGTCGTCAGGCATTAGTGGCAGCAGCTCTTTAGGCTCTACCACATCCCAAAGCTTAAATTCATAGTGCTCAATATTACAATTTGGCCGAAATTTGTCACGAGACCACGCTCTCTGAAAATCATTTTCTGCCAGCTTTGTCTTACAAAAGTTGGAAATACAAAAGTTGGAAAATGCGATGAAAGCCGCAGTGGCAGCTCACGGGGTAATTCATTTTGGATGCTTTAAATGTTGCGAGAAGTTTATGGGGAAAGGAAAAGTGACCTCTGTGGAAACCAGTATTGCTTAGAGAAGGATCTCGGCAGTAGTAGAAAGGCTCGTGCAATCCTCTTAGTATCATGCAGCATTCACTAATAGGACGTCTTTTTTATAAACGAACACTACAACAAATTTGAACTATGGCTGTGCATTACAGAACGAGCTGTGAAAGTGGTCCAACCTTAATTACTTCATAGAATTCAGAAACAGAAAAAAAAAATAATTCTCCAGTAGTTTCATCAGCTAATGAACATGATATGGTCATGCTGGAATAACTACTGGCAACGAAGGCAACAAAATGAAGACATGCTAAGAGCTGCTTTTGCATAGGTATCTGATACTTGATTGTAGGCTTTTAATGAATCACGGATGATGTCGGTCACTTTGAGCACACATAAACAAGTGGCATTGAACATGATCTGGAGTCTCCAAAGCTTGGCTTCAGGATAGAGATGAACTCAGTGTCTTTTCACAAAGGGCAACAGAGACGTATTGTCAGTGTTCCTTTAAAAAGAGCACTCACAGTGATTTGTCCGCACAAATATTGGTGCCTGCCAACATGTTTACAGGCATGCATTGTAGTCAAACATCTAATGGTTCAACAAAACCATCGTACCTTGAATCCAGGCACTCTCCGTTATTCTAGCAGAAGAGAGACATAGGACAGCTGAACGAGATCAACATCATCTAGGCTCTCCTTGTTTTTGGCAATGAGGGTTTTAAGCAGTGTTTGAGGCTTCGGATTCCTGTTCATGAAGGAGAGTCCCTGTAGGAAAGTATTGAGAGATTCCCGAGCGTATGATCGTGCAAAGAAAGACGATGCTCTGCTGAAGGGCAATATAGTCAGTATAACAACACCGATGGCCTGAATTTGCATGAAAAATCAATAATCATAAGAAATGCAGGAAGGAGAACAGTACGACGACGGACGTTTGATCGGGTCGACATTCGTCCATGATCACAACGGCTATGGCTACAGGTGGTGTAAAACAGGAGTAAGTGGAGGTCAGAGGTCTTTATCTGCGGCGCGCTTTGAAGCAGATAACTAAAGACAACCAAATTTATAGATCATTAGTTTGGTGACGCCGCATCGTCGGTACTTAAGAGAGAAATGACGATAAGATTCCGGGGTGGCGCGGGCCACCAAATGACACCCGTTTATTCCGATGACGATGCTTATATATAGATGAAAGTAGGTTGTGCTCGCAATCCATAAAATAGCGCCCTCTATACTCAACAATTAGCTAATATGATGCTGCTTGTAGTCCTGTTCATTGTACCATTTCCTCCGTCAGATTGCAATCGTGCACTAACAGCCTACTTATGTGCAAGGATAATCGCATATGTAGCCCTGCAGCCAGGTTGCAGTGCATCTACTTTACAGATGTGTTCTCAGTGGAAAAGAACTAACCGTTCAGCGACATCGTTCAGAATTGGCACTCCTGACGGTAACGGCGGATACTAATAGCCATAGCTAATGTTGCATAGCGGAACTTTAGCTTTGAGTAAACAGCCCTTACATTTCTAGATAACACGAAGATATCGTACGCATTTTGAAAGGGGATGTCCCATATGAGGCAATCCGGATGGGCAGCGGTCGCGGTGGAGGGAAAGGGTAGGGAGGTAAGGCTGTGTGGCATGGTGTCTGTGTGGCATGGGTTCTGCGAAATTTAGTTTGAGAACTCACGCTCTAAGACAAACAGTTATAACCTCTTAACCTTGCGTTTTGTGGTTTGTGACCAAATTTCAAACATTTTGAGAGAAGCAGACGGAAGGGCCACGTACGAATTGACTTGTGGGGTGCGTTGCCAGCCAGGAAGGTGTAGAAGACACGAAAGGCCACACTGTTGAGAGAGTGCAGAAGCAAGCTGCGCTCCAAATTATTGCGCCGGTCTGCCTTTGGGTTGAAATAAATGTTGCGCAGCAGTTCGGCCACTTTCAACGACAACTGCGGCTTGTCGTCAGGCATTAGTGGCAGCAGCTCTTTAGGCTCTACCACATCCCAAAGCTTAAATTCATAGTGCTCAATATTACAATTTGGCCGAAATTTGTCACGAGACCACGCTCTCTGAAAATAAATTTCTGCCAGCTTTGTCTTACAAAAGTTGGAAAATGCGATGAAACCGCAGTGGCAGCACACGGGGGATATTCAGTTTTGATGCTTTCAATGTTGCGAGAAGTTTATTCAACCTTAATTACTTCATAGAATACAGAAACAGACAAAAAACTCAATAATTCTCCAGTAATTTCATCAGCTAATCAGCGTGACATAGTCATACGGGAATAACTGCTGGCTGATGCTGTTAACTACGGCAACAAGAACAAGACATGCTAAGGGCTGCTTTTGCATAGATATCTGTTACTTGATTGCAGGTTTTAATGAGTCACGGATGATGTCTGTCACTTTGAGCACACATAAACAAATGGCACTGAACATGATCTGGAGTCTCCAAAGTTTGGCTTCAGGATAAAGATGAACGCAGCATCTTTTCCTAAAGGCCAACATAGACTTATTGTCAGCGTCCTTTTAAAAAAGAGCACTCAAAGTGATTTGTCCGCACCAGTATTGGTGCCTGCCAACATATGTTTACCGGCATGCATTGTAGTCAAACAACTAATTATTCAACAAAACCATCGTACCTTGAATCCAGGCACTCTCCGTGATTCTAGCAGAAGAGAGACATGTCAGCGTCCTTTTAAAAAAGAGCACTCAAAGTGATTTGTCCGCACCAGTATTGGTGCCTGCCAACATATGTTTACCGGCATGCATTGTAGTCAAACAACTAATTATTCAACAAAACCATCGTACCTTGAATCCAGGCACTCTCCGTGATTCTAGCAGAAGAGAGACATAGGACAGCTGAACGAGATCAACATCATCTAAGCTCTCCTTGTTTTTGGCAATGAGGGTTTTAAGCAGTTTGTGTGCCTTTGGGTTCCTGTTCATGAAGGAGAGTCCCTGTAGGAAAGTATTGACAGATTCCCGAGTGTATGATCGTGCAAAGAAAGAAGATGCTCTGCTGAAGGGCAATATAGTCAGTATAACAACACCGATGGCCTGAATTTGCATGAAAACTCAATAATCATAAGAAATGCAGGAAGGAGAACAGTACGATGACGGACGTTTGATCGGGTCGACATTCGTCCATGATCATAATGGCTATGGCTACAGGTGGTGTAAAACAGGAATAAGTGGAGGTCAGAGGTCTTTATTTGCGGTGCGCTTTGAAGCAGACAACTAAAGACAACCAAATATATAGATCATTATTGTGGTGGCGCCGCCGCGTCGGTGCCCAAGAGAGAAATGACGATAAGATTGCGGGGTGGTGCGTGCCACCAAATGACACCCGTTTATTCCGATGACGATGTTTATATCCCCTTTAGGTTGCATAATGCGATGCTTTCTTTATTAGCAGCGAAACGAGCTGCAAACACATTGTGAAATTTGCAAAGTTCGTTTCCGAGTGCTCGTTCTCTCTGGGCATGGAAATCTCAGTTGCGAAGTGCCTAATGTGAAACATTCAGAAACGAAACTGGCCGCCTGTGGCTCCGCCAAGCACATGTTTTCTTTGCCATCCAACATTTAGGATCCCTTTGAGTTCTATTCGCGATAAAAGGACGTACGCGATTTCTAAACAAATCTACCTCCCACTGCAGGAATGTGATCGCAGTGCACATTTTTCATCCTCCGTAATTTCATACGCGTCATGACGCTTGAAATTTCTCGAATGGGCTTCGGCGGCGATGCCTGCATTTCTGTTCTTGCTCTTTTCTCGCTTATCAACGCTTTTCTTCAATAACGGCAACATTCTTGTCATTGAAATGTCGCTGGTAGTTTTCCTCTCCACTGTCGCTTCATGGTATGACAATACTGCACCAGTGGTTCCGGTTTCTCGGCATTCCTCGCAGATTCTCGTTTGTGCGCATGCGCTTTGCTACCCGCTTAATTAATATCACGTGATTTGTGCCTTTATTATTCCAAACACACTGTGAGTTGCATGTAGTCGAAAACCACAACATCCACATAATGGGAAAGACTCCCCCGGTATAGATATAAATACCCGCTTTAACCAAGCCTGCTGGCTAGATTTACATCTCATCCTGCACATCTGATATCGAAGCCCGAGTTGCAGCGCCTTTCAGTTCGACCATGTCATGTGGTATCATGACGTCGCACAACCCGACAACCAGTCGCTGCGCAGCCGCCTCACCCGCGCGATGTCAGTGTTATGCCCTTGAGTTTCCGCTCTCAGCGCCAACGCTGGATTTTCTGGAGAACGGGGCCGTTATTGTTGATGGTAAGAAAATATATCTCCTGGACAGTGTATACCGAGGGGCCCCGAAGCATTCCTTCCCTCTTCGTTATTTTATAAATATGTTAACGCGCGAATATATTGCCAGTGGGCGCTCGGAGCGAAAGACTAAGCGAATCGGCTCCGCATTTGTAGGAGATAGCTAGAATTCGGACCGTGGAATTTCGCCAGTACCGGTTCAGTTAAGCTAGCCCCAGTCACCAACATCGTGACAATATGCATTTGCTGCCCGCCCGAGAAAGTCGAAATAGGGCTTAACGACCCTTATAGCTGCGACAATGTGATATCAGTTTCTGGTTTTTCTTTCCCGTGAATATTATTCCATCACGCTCAGAATGGCGACAAAGTCCTAAATTGAGCTTCCCCATGCTGGGATTACTATTCTTGTTTTTATTTACTTCTTACAAAAACAGAAGTGCTTACAGGGAGGGGGTTAGCGAGGATGGGCACTTTACAAAGTATTTACATGCGGAAAAGCGCATGCAGTCATGGTATTCAATACAAACTATGCAGGGCTTCGGGCATGCAACGTGGGATAGTTCTATCTTTTTTGAACGTCGACCTGTCGGAGGGAGGCATGCAACCTTGTATAGTTCATATCGCTGATGCGGGTAAAAACGACATAGGGTCCATCATTATGGGCCAAGTCTCTGGTGAAGGCCACGCTGTCGTAGCCGTTACGAAAGCCAGACAGCGTTGCCCGGAGCATAAATTACATGCTAACAGCATTTACTGCAACATTCCTTGAATGGCTCTTGTGAAGCAACGGTTCGCAGGTGTGCCAGCTGTCGAGGTTCTGCGAGGGTATCGGCGACACAGGGTTCTTCACTTAGGGAAAACAGCGATATGATGTCCAGGGGGTGGCGTTTTGGCGAGGCCCACAGAAGAAAGGGCTCTAGCCCGTCGCCGATCACTTACTATGACCTGCGGTGGTTCTTTGCGTGAGAGCACTGAGTGGTGCAGAAAGAGCGAGACTTAAGGAGCTGTTGCTGCAACTACAGCCGAAATGTAATAACCAAAGTGGTCGGTGTCACAATCAGTGGGGGTTAGGGGAAGACGTGGCAGTGCGTCGGCCGCTCTTATACTCCTGGAAACGAAGGGCCCATCGTACCCAGCAAGCCTTCACAAAGTTGTTACGCCAAAGGCCTTCGGGCAAAACGGGACATATGGGACGTCAGGGGCACCCTGTCAGCTGTCAGTCGTCCCTCTCTCTGCGCGCGCCACACCACTTTGTCTTGTTTTCTATCACATAGCTCTTCTTTGCAACCCGTTACAATATGTCTTTTGTTCAATGCTCCCCCGAGTGTTTACACCCCCAGTGGCTTACTTGAAGGTCTTCAGCATATCGTTTATCTAAGGGAAACTCGTCAAGCTAATTTACGTGTTATTCCACTAATTTATGCGCTAGGTAGTCTGTCTGTGGCATGAATCGCGTGTGAATCGCTATACAAGGAAGGAAATAGCGAACATTGAAAACATGAAATATTCTTCAAAACTTCAAAGTTTATTCAGAAATAAATAAATCATTTGATTATACAGAAGGTTACAGAAAGAGGTCACAATGTTTGGAACTGTACTGCGACCTCTATGTGCAAACGAAGGAAAGAGCTAATAACAACATGAAGCAACATTACATAGTTTAAAACTTGTTAGCGAAATTTAAATAGCTCTGCAAAGTCCGGAGCATAATAATGATGCATAATATCGGTGACACCTCCTAAAGGCAAGTAAATATGTTCTGCACGGTTAGCGGAGTGAATCGCTTAATTACGATACCGATTTCAACGCTTGAGAAAAATACCTTTAAAAATTGCATTTAGGCAGCAAGGTTAATAAACCAAGGAAGAGCTGAACGCGATTAAACCCAAGTGGATAAAGCGAAAGCGCGCGACTCTTGATTGGATGTCTGCGGTCCTGAAGGACACCACAGCCGGGTCTAGACGACACGAAGGTGTCGGGGACAGTTTGAAGCGGGAAGTTATGCGTAGTTAATAATCCTCATAGCCTCGATAGAAGTGAACCTAGTTTGCATGTGTCATTGAGTGTCAGGAAAACGACATGTGATATGAAGGTGATACTGTAAAGTTATTGGACGGTGTTTAAGTGCTGATAGAAAATTGTAACAAAATAATGAGGTTGTGACAAGGAGGTTATAGGGGAGTTGTGTACGGTTAACTGCGTTAAAGGAGAGGGTGACTTCAATGTGGGTGCTTTTGGAATGCAAGGGTTCTGCGAAACTTAGTTTGAGAACTCACGCTCTAGACAAACAGTTATAACCTCTTAACCTTGAGTTTTGTGGTCTGTGACTAAATTTCAAACATTTTGAGAGAAGCAGAAGGAAGGGCCACGTGCGAATTGACTTGTGGGGTGCGTTGCCAGCCAAGAAGGTGTAGGAGACACGAAAGGCCACACTTTTGAGAGAGTGCAGAAGCAAGCTGCGCTCCAAATTATTGCGCCGGTCTGCCTTTGGGTTGAAATAAATGTTGCGCAGCAGTTCGGCCACTTTCAACGACAACTGCGGCTTGTCGTCAGGCATTAGTGGCAGCAGCTCTTTAGGCTCTACCACATCCCAAAGCTTAAATTCATAGTGCTCAATATTACAATTTGGCCGAAATTTGTCACGAGACCACGCTCTCTGAAAATCATTTTCTGCCAGCTTTGTCTTACAAAAGTTGGAAATACAAAAGTTGGAAAATGCGATGAAAGCCGCAGTGGCAGCTCACGGGGTAATTCATTTTGGATGCTTTAAATGTTGCGAGAAGTTTATGGGGAAAGGAAAAGTGACCTCTGTGGAAACCAGCATTGCTTAGAGAAGGATCTCGGCAGTAGTAGAAAGGCTCGTGCAATCCTCTTAGTATCATGCAGCATTCACTAATAGGACGTCTTTTTTATAAACGAACACTACAACAAATTTGAACTATGGCTGTGCATTACAGAACGAGCTGTGAAAGTGGTCCAACCTTAATTACTTCATAGAATTCAGAAACAGAAAAAAAAAATAATTCTCCAGTAGTTTCATCAGCTAATGAACATGATATGGTCATGCT
This sequence comes from Amblyomma maculatum, assembly GCF_055883805.1. Lineage (NCBI taxonomy): Eukaryota > Metazoa > Arthropoda > Arachnida > Ixodida > Ixodidae > Amblyomma > Amblyomma maculatum. The sequence goes on from NW_028146738.1 coordinate 15,018,866, forward strand.
GGAATAACTACTGGCTGATGTTGTTAACTAAGGCAACAAAATGAAGACATGCTAAGAGCTGCTTTTGCATAGTTATCTGATACTTTTGTAGGCTTCTAATGAATCACGGATGATGTCGGTCACTTTGAGCACACATAAACAAGTGGCATTGAACATGATCTGGAGTCTCCAAAGCTTGGCTTCAGGATAGAGATGAACTCAGTGTCTTTTCATAAAGGGCAACAGAGACGTATTGTCAGCGTTCCTTTAAAAAGAGCACTCACAGTGATTTGTCCGCACAAATATTGGTGCCTGCCAACATGTTTACAGGCATGCATTGTAGTCAAACATCTAATGATTCAACAAAACCATCGTACCTTGAATCCAGGCACTCTCCGTTATTCTAGCAGAAGAGAGACATAGGACAGCTGAACGAGATCAAATCATCTAGGCTCTCCTTGTTTTTGGCAATGAGGGTTTTAAGCAGTGTTTGAGGCTTCGGATTCCTGTTCATGAAGGAGAGTCCCTGTAGGAAAGTATTGAGAGATTCCCGAGCGTATGATCGTGCAAAGAAAGACGATGCTCTGCTGAAGGGCAATATAGTCAGTATAACAACACCGATGGCCTGAATTTGCATGAAAACTCAATAATCATAAGAAATGCAGGAAGGAGAACAGTACGACGACGGACGTTTGATCGGGTCGACATTCGTCCGTGATCACAACGGCTATAGGCAACCTGCAGTGGCCAGGCGGCGCTAGTGGAGCGCAGCGTTGGCGGCGCCGAGTAATCTGAGTAGGCTGGCGCGGTCGGGTTGCGTTCGCGTTGTACGGCTAGAAGCATCTCGGCTCTCATTTTCTGCAGTTTTAAGGCAATCGAATGCCTTGAGAGCTACTTCCGAAAACCAATACTGACGAAAGGACACCGCCTGTTCGAGAATGCTCATGTTTAAAACGTGAACGGTGTCGACGTCACCGCGAAGTGCGCGCCGCTCGCGACGGAACACCCGCGCGCACAGCTTTGAATGTCGCGTGAGTAGACGGAATTTTTTTTAACGAAATTTATTCTCTCAGGGCATTAGTCGGATATGTGATGATGAATTAAGAAATCATTAAATGAATGAAAAATGTTGTAAACGTAGCTTTTCATTCACCTATTGCGTTCACACCTCATACCCAAACATTGAAAGTGCAGAGAGAACCTGAGAAGAGATTGATCGCCGTTTCTTCTTTTTTTGTTCTTGCTGTTTGATTACAGCAGCATAATAATTTCCTCGCGGTTTTGCTTTAAAGTTTAATACCATGACGAACACTTTTGTTCGTGGTGCACCTTTCGACAGTGCCGCGGAAGTTACAGGAGGCATGGTGCGGTACCCGCTACGGATGTCGTGGCGATTGCAAGCACTGTGCGGTTGTAGCGTGCGTCATCAACGAAAACTGTGCGTGCCGGGGGCGGGGAGTAGGGAGCCTCCTACACCGTTGGAAAAATAAAGCCCTTAACAACAACAATAACTGGCATGCATTTTGTATCTTCGTACCTCAAGCTTGGGGAAAGCCGGCGGGAAATGCTGGCACTCAACGGCAAAGCTTCGTAACGGAGGTCGTTAAGAGTTAAAATTTTTTACTGTTGTTACTAATGATGAAATATTCTATCGTCTAAGACAAGAGACTCTTGAGTAGCTTGAGCAGTCGGTGAAAGAAATATTTGGCGCGGAACAATAGAACGAAGTTCCATTCTCAGCGTACACAGTATCACGGGCCTCTACACTCCACCACTTCAACTTTTTCAGCACCTTAAGAACTAATTTACAGATAAATATGCTTATTGAAATCTGTAATTGGAAGTTTTGAAGATATTTTGGCTTTGTGGTTCCGAATAGACACCGCATTAGAAATCCGGTTCACAGATCCACGAACATTTTTTTTTTTTATTTCGCCTCCGTTGAAATGCGGCTGGAATACGATGCTGCGGCTGCACGGCTTTGTTGATTTTCTGGACGTATGCCACTCGATCTTGCACAACATATACCAGTACACGCCAAATTTTACAGCGCGTACTGAGTAGTGTGCCCCAACCAGCGTGCGACTCCCCGAGTCAGAAGTTTATACCGTTTCCTCCGCTCACGGGCAATCGTCTTATTTTAGCTTCTTGGCGTCTGTACGCCAATGGCCCCATAACAAAACAAATTTCAGTTACATTACTCTCTCGCAGCCAATATCTCCTTCTCTCATCATTCTCCCAGCAAGCGGTACGCTTAGGTCTCCTTCGTGATTGTGGTAGTCTTTCTCGCCGCCCTTGCGCTTATTTTTATTCTTGTTCACATTCGTAGTAGTCGAAGCATCGCACGAGACCACTGAAGTCACTAAATGAGTAAATCACACTCACTGGGATAACAAAACGCGAACGCAGAAGGAACACAGCGGCCACAACATATACGGCGTCAGCTTCTGCGCCGACTCAGTATTAGCTCCCGTCGGCCGCCAGGTGGCGCCACATGTCTCAGCAAACTCCATTGCAGGTTGCCTATGGCTACAGGTGGTGTAAAACAGGAGTAAGTGGAGGTCAGAGGTCTTTATCTGCGGCGCGCTGTGAAGCAGATAACTAAAGACAACCAAATTTATAGATCATTAGTTTGGTGACGCCGCATCGTCGGTACTTAAGAGAGAAATGACGATAAGATTCCGGGGTGGCGCGGGCCACCAAATGACACCCGTTTATTCCGATGACGATGCTTATATATAGATGAAAGTAGGTTGTGCTCGCAATCCATAAAATAGCGCCCTCTATACTCAACAATTAGCTAATATGATGCTGCTTGTAGTCCTGTTCATTGTAGCATTTCCTCCGTCAGATTGCAATCGTGCACTAACAGCCTACTTATGTGCAAGGATAATCGCATATGTAGCCCTGCAGCCAGGTTGCAGTGCATCTACTTTACAGATGTGTTCTCAGTGGAAAAGAACTAACCGTTCAGCGACATCGTTCAGAATTGGCACTCCTGACGGTAACGGCGGATACTAATAGCCATAGCTAATGTTGCATAGCGGAACTTTAGCTTTGAGTAAACAGCCCTTACATTTCTAGATAACACGAAGATATCGTGCGCATTTTGAAAGGGGATGTCCCATATGAGGCAATCCGGATGGGCAGCGGTCGCGGTGGAGGGAAAGGGTAGGGAGGTAAGGCTGTGTGGCATGGTGTCTGTGTGGCATGGGTTCTGCGAAATTTATTTTGAGAGCTCACGTTCTAAGACAAACAGTTATAACCTCTTAACCTTGCGTTTTGTGGTCTGTGACCAAATTTCAAACATTTTGAGAGAAGCAGACGGAAGGGCCACGTACGAATTGACTTGTGGGGTGCATTGCCAGCCAGGAAGGTGTAGAAGACACGAAAGGCCACACTGTTGAGAGAGTGCAGAAGCAAGCTGCGCTTCAAATTATTGCGCCGGTCTGCCTTTGGGTTGAAATAAATGTTGCGCAGCAGTTCGGCCACTTTCAACGACAACTGCGGCTTGTCGTCAGGCATTAGTGGCAGCAGCTCTTTAGGCTCTACCACATCCCAAAGCTTAAATTCATAGTGCTCAATATTACAATTTGGCCGAAATTTGTCACGAGACCACGCTCTCTGAAAATAAATTTCTGCCAGCTTTGTCTTACAAAAGTTGGAAAATGCGATGAAACCGCAGTGGCAGCACACGGGGTAATTCAGTTTTGATGCTTTCAATGTTGCGAGAAGTTTATTCAACCTTAATTACTTCATAGAATACAGAAACAGACAAAAAACTCAATAATTCTCCAGTAATTTCATCAGCTAATCAGCGTGACATAGTCATACGGGAATAACTGCTGGCTGATGCTGTTAACTACGGCAACAAGAACAAGACATGCTAAGGGCTGCTTTTGCATAGATATCTGTTACTTGATTGCAGGTTTTAATGAGTCACGGATGATGTCTGTCACTTTGAGCACACATAAACAAATGGCATTGAACATGATCTGGAGTCTCCAAAGTTTGGCTTCAGGATAAAGATGAACGCAGCATCTTTTCATAAAGGCCAACATAGACTTATTGTCAGCGTCCTTTTAAAAAAGAGCACTCAAAGTGATTTGTCCGCACCAATATTGGTGCCTGCCAACATATGTTTACCGGCATGCATTGTAGTCAAACAACTAATTATTCAACAAAACCATCGTACCTTGAATCCAGGCACTCTCCGTGATTCTAGCAGAAGAGAGACATAGGACAGCTGAACGAGATCAACATCATCTAAGCTCCCCTTGTTTTTGGCAATGAGGGTTTTAAGCAGTTTGTGTGCCTTTGGGTTCCTGTTCATGAAGGAGAGTCCCTGTAGGAAAGTATTGACAGATTCCCGAGTGTATGATCGTGCAAAGAAAGAAGATGCTCTGCTGAAGGGCAATATAGTCAGTATAACAACACCGATGGCCTGAATTTGCATGAAAAATCAATAATCATAAGAAATGCAGGAAGGAGAACAGTACGATGACGGACGTTTGATCGGGTCGACATTCGTCCATGATCATAATGGCTATGGCTACAGGTGGTGTAAAACAGGAATAAGTGGAGGTCAGAGGTCTTTATTTGCGGTGCGCTTTGAAGCAGACAACTAAAGACAACCAAATATATAGATCATTATTGTGGTGGCGCCGCAGCGTCGGTGCCCAAGAGAGAAATGACGATAAGATTGCGGGGTGGTGCGTGCCACCAAATGACACCCGTTTATTCCGATGACAATGTTTATATCCCCTTTAGGTTGCATAATGCGATGCTTTTTTTACTAGCAGCGAAACGAGCTGCGAACACATTGTGAAATTTGCAAAGTTCGTTTCCGAGTGCTCGTTCTCTCTGGGCATGGAAATCTCAGTTGCGAAGTGCCTAATGTGAAACATTCAGAAACGAAACTGGCCGCCTGTGGCTCCGCCAAGCACATGTTTTCTTTGCCATCCAACATTTAGGATCCCTTTGAGTTCTATTCGCGATAAAAGGACGTACGCGATTTCTAAACAAATCTACCTCCCACTGCAGGAATGTGATCGCAGTGCACATTTTTCATCCTCCGGAATTTCATACGCGTCATGACGCTTGAAATTTCTCGAATGGGCTTCGGCGGCGATGCCTGCATTTCTGTTCTTGCTCTTTTCTCGCTTATCAACGCTTTTCTTCAATAACGGCAACATTCTTGTCATTGAAATGTCGCTGGTAGTTTTCCTCTCCACTGTCGCTTCATGGTATGACAATACTGCACCAATGGTTCCGGTTTCTCGGCATTCCTCGCAGATTCTCGTTTGTGCGCATGCGCTTTGCTACCCGCCTAATTAATATCACGTGATTTGTGCCTTTATTATTCCAAACACACTGTGAGTTGCATGTAGTCGAAAACCACAACATCCACATAATGGGAAAGACTCCCCCGGCATAGATATAAATACCCGCTTTAACCAAGCCTGCTGGCTAGATTTACATCTCATCCTGCACATCTGATATCGAAGCCCGAGTTGCAGCGCCTTCCAGTTCGACCATGTCATGTGGTATCATGACGTCGCACAACCCGACAACCAGTCGCTGCGCTGCCGCCTCACCCGCGCGATGTCAGTGTTATGCCCTTGAGTTTCCGCTCGCAGCGCCAACGCTGGATTTTCTGGAGAACGGGGCCGTTATTGTTGATGGTAAGAAAATATATCTCCTGGACAGTGTATACCGAGGGGCCCCGAAGCATTCCTTCCTTCTTCGTTATTTTATAAATATGTTAACGCGCGAATATATTGCCAGTGGGCGCTCGGAGCGAAAGACTAAGCGAATCGGCTCCGCATTTGTAGGAGATAGCTAGAATTCGGACCGTGGAATTTCGCCAGTACCGGTTCAGTTAAGCTAGCCCCAGTCACCAACATCGTGACAATATGCATTTGCTGCCCGCCCGAGAAAGTCGAAATAGGGCTTAACGACCCTTATAGCTGCGACAATGTGATATCAGTTTCTGGTTTTTCTTTCCTGTGAATATTATTCCATCACGCTCAGAATGGCGACAGTCCTAAATTGAGCTTCCCCATGCTGGGATTACTATTCTTGTTTTTATTTACTTCTTACAAAAACAGAAGTGCTTACAGGGAGGGGGTTAGCGAGGATGGGCACTTTACAAAGTATTTACATGCGGAAAAGCGCATGCAGTCATGGTATTCAATACAAACTATGCAGGGCTTCGGGCATGCAACGTGGGATAGTTCTATCTTTTTTGAACGTCGACCTGTCGGAGGGAGGCATGCAACCTTGTATAGTTCATATCGCTGATGCGGGTAAAAATGACATAGGGTCCATCATTATGGGCCAAGTCTCTGGTGAAGGCCACGCTGTCGTAGCCGTTACGAAAGCCAGACAGCGTTGCCCGGAGCATAAATTACATGCTAACAGCATTTACTGCAACATTCCTTGAATGGCTCTTGTGAAGCAACGGTTCGCAGGTGTGCCAGCTGTCGAGCTAGCTTCTGCGAGGGTATCGGCGACACAGGGTTCTTCACTTAGGGAAAACAGCGATATGATGTCCAGGGGGTGGCGTTTTGGCGAGGCCCACAGAAGAAAGGGCTCTAGCCCGTCGCCGATCACTTATTATGACCTGCGGTGGTTCTTTGCGTGAGATCACTGAGTGGTGCAGAAAGAGCGAGACTTAAGGAGCTGTTGCTGCAACTACAGCCGAAATGTAATAACCAAAGTGGTCGGTGTCACAATCAGTGGGGGTTAGGGGAAGACGTGGCAGTGCGTCGGCCGCTCTTATACTCCTGGAAACGAAGGGCCCATCGTACCCAGCAAGCCTTCACAAAGTTGTTACGCCAAAGGCCTTCGGGCAAAACGGGACATATGGGACGTCAGGGGCACCCTGTCAGCTGTCAGTCGTCCCTCTCTCTGCGCGCGCCACACCACTTTGTCTTGTTTCCTATCACATAGCTCTTCTTTGCAACCCGTTACAATATGTCTTTTGTTCAATGCTCCCCCGAGTGTTTACACCCCCAGTGGCTTACTTGAAGGTCTTCAGCATATCGTTTATCTAAGGGAAACTCGTCAAGCTAATTTACGTGTTATTCCACTAATTTATGCGCTAGGTAGTCTGTCTGTGGCATGAATCGCGTGTGAATCGCTATACAAGGAAGGAAATAGCGAACATTGAAAACATGAAATATTCTTCAAAACTTCAAAGTTTATTCAGAAATAAATAAATCATTTGATTATACAGAAGGTTACAGAAAGAGGTCACAATGTTTGGAACTGTACTGCGACCTCTATGTACAAACGAAGGAAAGAGCTAATAACAACATGAAGCAACATTACATAGTTTAAAACTTGTTAGCGAAATTTAAATAGCTCTGCAAAGTCCGGAGCATAATAATGATGCATAATATCGGTGACACATCCTAAAGGCAAGTAAATATGTTCTGCACGGTTAGCGGAGTGAATCGCTTAATTACGATACCGATTTCAACGCTTGAGAAAAATACCTTTAAAAATTGCATTTAGGCAGCAAGGCTAATAAACCAAGGAAGAGCTGAACGCGATTAAACCCAAGTGGATAAAGCGAAAGCGCGCGACTCTTGATTGGATGTCTGCGGTCCTGAAGGACACCACAGCCGGGTCTAGACGACACGAAGGTGTCGGGAACAGTTTGAAGCGGGAAGTTATGCGTAGTTAATAATCCTCATAGCCACGATAGAAGTGAACCTAGTTTGCATGTGTCATTGAGTGTCAGGAAAACGACATGTGATATGAAGGTGATACTGTAAAGTTATTGGACGGTGTTTAAGTGCTGATAGAAAATTGTAACAAAATAATGAGGTTGTGACAAGGAGGTTATAGGGGAGTTGTGTACGGTTAACTGCGTTGAAGGAGAGGGTGAGTTCAATGTGGGTGCTTTTGGAATGCAAGGGTTCTGCGAAACTTAGTTTGAGAACTCGCGCTCTAGACAAACAGTTATAACCTCTTAACCTTGAGTTTTGTGGTCTGTGACTAAATTTCAAACATTTTGAGAGAAGCAGAAGGAAGGGCCACGTACGAATTGACTTGTGGGGTGCGTTGCCAGCCAAGAAGGTGTAGGAGACACGAAAGGCCACACTTTTGAGAGAGTGCAGAAGCAAGCTGCGTTCCAAATTTTTGCGCCGGTCTGCCTTTGGGTTGAAATAAATGTTGCGCAGCAGTTCGGCCACTTTCAACGACAACTGCGGCTTGTCGTCAGCCATTAGTGGTAGCAGCTCTTTAAGCTCTACCACATCCCAAAGCTTAAATTCATAGTGCTCAATATTACAATTTGGCCGAAATTTGTCACGAGACCACGCTCTCTGAAAATCATTTTCTGCCAGCTTTGTCTTACAAAAGTTGGAAATACAAAAGTTGGAAAATGCGATGAAAGCCGCAGTGGCAGCTCACGGGGTAATCCGCCTTTTGCGCGAGTTTTCTGCGCATGCGCGAAGCCCCAGCGGCGACTGATGAAAACACATTGAGAGGCGTCGACGGCGCTTCTCGTCGCCGCACTCATAGCCAACGCACGGGGGCTGGAGGCGCGGTACGTTCACAGCCTCGGTAAAACGATGCCGACCACCTGTGCCGCTTACGGCTGCCACTCTCGAGGCGTGCCGGGATGCAAGACGCGTTTTGTTAGGTTTCCTTCGGCGAGCCGCGACCTGCAACGGCGTGAAGCTTGGATTAGGGCAACCAGGCGTCAAGACGTGAATGGGCGACCTTGGCAGCCGACTGCGTGCTCTCGACTGTGCGAAAAACACTTCGTTACAGGTACGTATGCATCTAAAGGAAATGTGCATGATGAAAAGTATCTACCGGAGTTTGCACCACCAGTGATAGCCGCAATGAGCACTTGTTCGGCGCGTCTGATGGCGATGTATTTTGTCGTTTATTTTTTTTATGTGCGAAGGGGCTGGGTAGTGCAGATATCACAGGTGGCTGTGTGCTCTAGACCGTAATATTTAGCATGTTTTATCGCGACTGCCGTCTGACTAAAAAAGAAAAAGTTGGACGTTTGTTGTGATGCACCGCCGTTCGCGAGCCGAGTGGTTGAGCTGGTCATGAGGCTCGCGAACGGCAGTGCATTAAAACGCCGTATTTTTTTTTTTCTTGTTAGTGAGGTGGCAGTCACGATAAAACATGCTCAATATTACGGCCTAGCGCACACAGCCGCCTGTGATACCTAAGCTACCTAGCCCTTTCGCACATAAAGATAAGAAGGGACAAAATACATCGCCTTCAGGCCCCGGTGCAACTGAAGCAATCACGCACCGAAGAAATCCTCATTGCAGCTATCACTGGTGCGCTACAGCCTGGGTGAAAACTCCAGTAGGTACTTTTCATCATGCCTATTTCGCTTAGATGCATACATACCTGTAGTATGTGTTTTTGCCGCTCGGAGCATATGACACACTTGCACGACGCACAGTATTTTTTTTTTTTTAATTGAAGGCTTGCCTTCGTGCACGCCAAAGCATCCGGATTTTGTTCCTTTGGTGTACGAATTATCAGATGCACTTCGTTAGGGAGCTTGATAATCGTCGTCTTCGTCCAACCGTTTGCAACGTCAAGGAAACCGCCCGGCACAATAAATGAGTCTCCTGGAGGGTTCATGCTCGTTCACTTGCAGAGTGGATCGCTCTGGACGTAGAACAGGGTTGGTTCCTGACCGAGATGCGCATCAGATATGTAGGAGATTAACATGTGTCACCAAGTTGTTGATTCCGCAGAAATCGCGGCGGAGGCAGAAATGAACGTTGGAGATCCTTTCACAACAGAATGACCATTCTCTGCGCACTGAGAACCTTTTCACCACTGCGACTACATCCGTTCTGACTCCAGAAACCGGCTACAGCTCTGAATCATCCATTGCCAGAAAAATGCAGCGCGTTTCCTGCAGGTATGCATTCCGGCTGGGACAATGCCCTTTTCACGGGGTGTGTATATGTGACTCTCTGCCAGCTCTGAATCATCCATTGCCAGAAAAATGCAGCGCGTTTCCTGCAGGTATGCATTCCGGCCGGGACAATGCCCTTTTCACGGGGTGTGTATATGTGACTCTCTGCCGATCTTCGTGGATGAAATCCTATAGCTGCACGGTTGTAGATGACGCGAGGAGGAAGCGACGCCCGTTGCACCATGCCGGCGCCGCGGTGACCGCATTGTGCTCGGTAACTCAAGACACCCCGCGCATATGCGCCGCTCAAAGTCACAGGAGACGATTCCACCTAGCTCTGCAGCATCAACAAACCCCTGGCTGCTTTGCCCTTTGAGATCCCTCTCTCTCTCTCTCTGCCCCCCCGCTCTCCTGTCTGCCGAAAACCTGCACGCTGAGAGCGTCTCATTCTGTCACGTCGAACACGGCCCGCGCTACACGCTCTTACAATACGAAGATAGTATATGCGTACGTGCGTTATGAGTGGATTGTGAAAACGCTCTACCTTCCCCCATACTGCGTGAACATGATATGCTGCAATCACTGTCACTACTTTCCGCTACGAGGCCAAAAAAGGGGGGAAGCTTTCGCTTTCTACCAGCGTTGGCGTGGCAATTTCGTATGGTGCGCTCTCGCGTCGTCTGCTACACTGCCGCTCAATGTGTTTCCCGCCCGCTCCCGCATGATGGCGCCACATCCTCGCGCAAAAGGCGGATTCATTTTGGATGCTTTAAATGTTGCGAGAAGTTTATGGGGAAAGGAAAAGTGACCTCTGTGGAAACCAGCATTGCTTAGAGAAGGATCTCGGCAGTAGTAGAAAGGCTCGTGCAATCCTCTTAGTATCATGCAGCATTCACTAATAGGACGTCTTTTTTATAAACGAACACTACAACAAATTTGAACTATGGCTGTGCATTACAGAACGAGCTGTGAAAGTGGTCCAACCTTAATTACTTCATAGAATTCAGAAACAGAAAAAAAAAAATAATTCTCCAGTAGTTTCATCAGCTAATGAACATGATACGGTCATGCTGGAATAACTACTGGCTGATGTTGTTAACTAAGGCAACAAAATGAAGACATGCTAAGAGCTGCTTTTGCATAGTTATCTGATACTTGATTGTATGCTTTTAATGAATCACGGATGATGTCGGTCACTTTGAGCACACATAAACAAGTGGCATTGAACATGATCTGGAGTCTCCAAAGCTTGGCTTCAGGATAGAGATGAACTCAGTGTCTTTTCATAAAGGGCAACAGAGACGTATTGTCAGCGTTCCTTTAAAAAGAGCACTCACAGTGATTTGTCCGCACAAATATTGGTGCCTGCCAACATATTTACAGGCATGCATTGTAGTCAAACATCTAATGGTTCAACAAAACCATCGTACCTTGAATCCAGGCACTCTCCGTTATTCTAGCAGAAGAGAGACATAGGACAGCTGAACGAGATCAACATCATCTAGGCTCTCCTTGTTTTTGGCAATGAGGGTTTTAAGCAGTGTTTGAGGCTTCGGATTCCTGTTCATGAAGGAGAGTCCCTGTAGGAAAGTATTGACAGATTCCCGAGTGTATGATCGTGCAAAGAAAGATGCTCTGCTGAAGGGCAATATAGTCAGTATAACAACACCGATGGCCTGAATTTGCATGAAAACTCAATAATCATAAGAAATGCAGGAAGGAGAACAGTACGACGACGGTGATCGGGTCGACATTCGTCCATGATCACAACGGCTATGGCTACAGGTGGTGTAAAACAGGAGTAAGTGGAGGTCAGAGGTCTTTATCTGCGGCGCGCTTTGAAGCAGATAACTAAAGACAACCAAATTTATAGATCATTAGTGTGGTGACGCCGCATCGTCGGTACTTAAGAGAGAAATGACGATAAGATTCCGGGGTGGCGCGGGCCACCAAATGACACCCGTTTATTCCGATGACGATGCTTATATATAGATGAAAGTAGGTTGTGCTCGCAATCGATAAAATAGCGCCCTCTATACTCAACAATTAGCTAATATGATGCTGCTTGTAGTCCTGTTCATTGTAGCAGTTCCTCCGTCAGATTGCAATCGTGCACTAACAGCCTACTTATGTGCAAGGATAATCGCATATGTAGCCCTGCAGCCAGGTTGCAGTGCATCTACTTTACAGATGTGTTCTCAGTGGAAAAGAACTAACCGTTCAGCGACATCGTTCAGAATTGGCACTCCTGACGGTAACGGCGGATACTAATAGCCATAGCTAATGTTGCATAGCGGAACTTTAGCTTTGAGTAAACAGCCCTTACATTTCTAGATAACACGAAGATATTGTACGCATTTTGAAAGGGGATGTCCCATATGAGGCAATCCGGATGGGCAGCGGTCGCGGTGGAGGGAAAGGGTAGGGAGGTAAGGCTGTGTGGCATGGTGTCTGTGTGGCATGGGTTCTGCGAAATTTATTTTGAGAGCTCACGTTCTAAGACAAACAGTTATAACCTCTTAACCTTGCGTTTTGTGGTCTGTGACCAAATTTCAAACATTTTGAGAGAAGCAGACGGAAGGGCCACGTACGAATTGACTTGTGGGGTGCATTGCCAGCCAGGAAGGTGTAGAAGACACGAAAGGCCACACTGTTGAGAGAGTGCAGAAGCAAGCTGCGCTTCAAATTATTGCGCCGGTCTGCCTTTGGGTTGAAATAAATGTTGCGCAGCAGTTCGGCCACTTTCAACGACAACTGCGGCTTGTCGTCAGGCATTAGTGGCAGCAGCTCTTTAGGCTCTACCACATCCCAAAGCTTAAATTCATAGTGCTCAATATTACAATTTGGCCGAAATTTGTCACGAGACCACGCTCTCTGAAAATAAATTTCTGCCAGCTTTGTCTTACAAAAGTTGGAAAATGCGATGAAACCGCAGTGGCAGCACACGGGGTAATTCAGTTTTGATGCTTTCAATGTTGCGAGAAGTTTATTCAACCTTAATTACTTCATAGAATACAGAAACAGACAAAAAACTCAATAATTCTCCAGTAATTTCATCAGCTAATCAGCGTGACATAGTCATACGGGAATAACTGCTGGCTGATGCTGTTAACTACGGCAACAAGAACAAGACATGCTAAGGGCTGCTTTTGCATAGATATCTGTTACTTGATTGCAGGTTTTAATGAGTCACGGATGATGTCTGTCACTTTGAGCACACATAAACAAATGGCATTGAACATGATCTGGAGTCTCCAAAGTTTGGCTTCAGGATAAAGATGAACGCAGCATCTTTTCATAAAGGCCAACATAGACTTATTGTCAGCGTCCTTTTAAAAAAGAGCACTCAAAGTGATTTGTCCGCACCAATATTGGTGCCTGCCAACATATGTTTACCGGCATGCATTGTAGTCAAACAACTAATTATTCAACAAAACCATCGTACCTTGAATCCAGGCACTCTCCGTGATTCTAGCAGAAGAGAGACATAGGACAGCTGAACGAGATCAACATCATCTAGGCTCTCCTTGTTTTTGGCAATGAGGGTTTTAAGCAGTGTGTGTGCCTTTGGGTTCCTGTTCATGAAGGAGAGTCCCTGTAGGAAGTATTGACAGATTCCCGAGTGTATGATCGTGCAAAGAAAGAAGATGCTCTGCTGAAGGGCAATATAGTCAGTATAACAACACCGATGGCCTGAATTTGCATGAAAACTGCATGAAAAGTGCTCGCTCCAGGAGGTGCCAAGAACCACCTGCAAAATGACAATAATACCGATTTCACAGGAAAAGGCGCAGTATGTCATACTTGTTCTGCGGGCACCTGAAGGGAAGCGGAGAGAGAAAGGGATGCCGTAGTGGAGGGCTTTTGAGTAATTTTGACCACCTTTGAAACTCTCACGCGCACTGACATCGCACAACTCACGGGCGCATCTTCAATTTGCCTCTATTAAAACACGGCTGTCAATAGTGAAGGTAGAATCCCGGTACTCTGGAAAAGCAGTAAGTAGGTCGTCTTAACCATTGCATCTACACGACGGGGCATGCGGGCAGAAAGTAGCCTTTTGTTATTCGCAAATGGAAGCGGTCAGGTCACGTGCAACTTCGTTAGCCTTGTCATAAAGCTCCAACAAGTCCATCATTAAGAAGTATACGATTGTATTGTCAATACGCCCTAAGTTTTTAATTTGAAATCATTCGTTTGCTTATAAGCCACATGTCAATGCCCCACCTATAGACTGCCATCTTGAGTCTTTACAAGCACACCCAGCTGACAGCCCCTTTTAGGAAGCAGTCAAACTCGGATATCTCGAACTCGAAGGGGATCGCGAAATAGTTGGATATATCGATAATTCGATATGCACAAATCGGCTTGAGACTCCGCTTGCCATCGTGAAAAATGATACTGTATTATTCGCGTAATCAACCCACTCGCATGATGAATCCACCGCCTATTTTTGCCCCCGAAAATTGTAAAAAAATAGCGTTCGGTGGCGCGCGCGTCCCTCCGTTTCGACCGTCGCATCCAAAGCTCGTTTATTGGCAGCGCCCCAAGATGCTGCGCAGCGATAACGTCAAAGCGTGTTTATCTTTGGACTATACTTTTGAGTAGTAAAAACATTTAAACAGAGGAGTTCGAGGCACGCAGGCCCCTGGGCCCCCGCACGGCCTCACTACACTCAAACGGTAATGTTCCTACAGTTCATGACGTCGGCAACTCTGTCTGTGGCGGTCTTCTGCCGGAGCACGCAGGCCCCTGGGCCCCCGCACGGCCTCACTACACTCAAACGGTAATGTTCCTACAGTTCATGACGTCGGCAACTCTGTCTGTGGCGGTCTTCTGCCGGACCGGGTCCTCGGAGCGTAGCAGGGTCTCCCATTCGTCCCAGGCGGTGAGGTGCTCCAGAACCCACGGAGGAGGATACTTTGATAGATCCTGTGGTGGCAGGGAGCGAACTTGGCAGAGTGCCCGTGATGGCTAAATTGCACAAGACTGGTTTGATTTATCATGACGCGCTTGGGGCGGGCGTAGTCCACTGCCACAAAATCATTGGAAAGCGTGATAGCTGCTAATGCCATTTGATAGCTGCTAATGCCCATATGGGAGAGGCCTTCGCCCTGCAGTGGGTATAGTCCGGCTGCTGCTGCTGCTGCTGCTGCTGCTGATGATGATGATGAATGCTAAAAGCCGGTGCCATGATCGCAGCTGACCGCGTGTTTTCGTGATTCATAGATGCAAGAGTGAACGACACTCACTCACACACACACAAAATCTGCCGCTTCTTAACGTCCGCAGCCGCCTTAGCTTACTCTGCGCCGCACGTTTATCACGACGGACGGCAAGGATGAACGGCTCTCGCAAAAAAAAAAGAAAAACCTCTTCCGTTTCTTGTCCGCAGCCGCCTTAGCTTACGCACGTTCAACATACGAGACGCGCATCGCATGCCGCCGTGCGTAGTGCGTGCTGCGAACGAAGACTGGGGAAAAAGAGAGGAAGGGGAGAGAGAAAGCTCGGCAGAAGAGTGGGCACACCCTCACACCCTTGCGCTTTGCTCTATCGCGTTTTTCCCTCCTCGTTCTCACCGGTTCTCTCTGACGTTCATTCGCGCACATGGCTTGCAAACGTCGCGTGCTGGCGCGGGGAAAACGATAACCGCAGATGCGCGCGCCTTTGGCGAAAGGGCTTGGCGCTGCCCTAGAACAGCCGTCGCCGAACTGTGCCCTCTCATTCCTTCCGCGCTTGGCTTGAAAATGTCACGGGGCAAACGGCCGAGGGTAATGCAAGGAGGTTAACCTCCTTGGGGTAATGCCATCATCTTTGGGGAAGGCGCACCGTTCAATGCGTGGTGCGGAGTTCGATATATAGAATGACCGGTGAAATTGAGTTTGATATACGACACAGTTTTCTTACACTTTTACTTGAGATTTTCAAGGGGATATTCCGTGAGTTCGATATAACCAAAATTCGAATTATCCGGGTTCGACTGAAAGAAGCCCGCATACTTACGAATCCCGACGCTTGAATTCTTGTTTGCAGCGAGCGGTACATGCGTTTCCGTTCTCCGAGATCTATGCAGTTCCCTCTGGAAGTGTGTCGGACGACACGGACGGTCACTGGGCGGCAGGCTGGGAGATCTATCTGCACATGCGGCGCAAGCGCAGGTCAACACGCTGCTGCGCAGCTCAGAAAGCAAACGGCAACGCAGCACACCGTGTAAAAAGACGATGGTCTCTTCTCGAACACACACTACTGCGTCCGCTAATCGCGCTCAGCAAAAGCCAAACCACAGATCTTTGATGCTATTATTACTTCCACTCGCCACCAAATATTTATAACTTTTACTTTATTTTTCTTTTTTTTTTTTTTTGCTGGAAGGTTTAACTTCAGATTTTTTTTTATATACCCTGCCACTGGAATGTAGCCTGGTAGGCAAGGCAGAAATGGAATTGACAGTTGTAGTTCATTAAGCAAATTGCGGCTTATGCAATCTCTGACGACAAGAAAAAAAAAAAAGGCTCATACATGCACCGCACACGTTTTTTGTGAAAAACCTTCATTTTTAGGGAAATAATCCTCTTTATTATTAGAATGCCTTAATTTGTAGTGTTAAAGGTCGCGCTCGACTTCTCCAAAGCATTCATTAGAGCCAGCTATTCCTAAACAGGATGAAATGGAATTAATGATTTCATATGAGGGATCGAATGCCGGTTTGCCCAGTCTCAGAAATCGAGAGAAAATAGAATAGCACAGAGCACAATAAGCGTGCACAGCATTGCTAATAGCTTTTTAGGAAACCTCCATTAAAAAAAAGAAATACCTCGTGTACATCTACCTTAAAAGCCCGCGTATAATACAGACCCGCATATAATACGGGGTGTAATTTCGGAATAGCAAATAAGGAGAAAAGTTCTGATTCGTGTGTAATGCAAGCGAGGAATGATCAGCAGAAGACACTCGCGTAATGGGTCCCATTTTTTTTTTCTTTCGAGAAACATCGACGTCAGTTGGGGGGAGGGTTCAATGCACGGGAACAAGGGGTCTTTTTTTTTCCCGATCAGTCGTCAAAGAAAGCACGCGGTAGCCGCGATTATGACGCGGGACGCGGGCTTTTAGCATCGTTCGCTTCAAAATGCGTTTGCTGCTACACACGTTCCAGACTTTGTGGCATTGGGCATGCCCACCTCACTGATTGCGAGCGCACAGAGCACCCCGACCAGACCGCCGGCATTCCCGCGAAGGCCACCGGCACTCTGCCGAGTTCCCTCCTCCCCCCTCATCTCTAGAGCTAACGACATACCGTGATGTCGCTGCGGGAAATCTGGCGCGCTGCCAACAAATACACTGGACGGCGACAGCGCGAGAAAAGGAAGGACACTGTTACGTTTGGGGTCGCGAGTGCCGGGGTAGCGTACCGCTGCCAGCAGTTATTGTTCGGCGCGCGGCCCCTCGGTAGTGTTGGCCTGGCGGCTCCGTGGACGGCGGACGGCATCAAAGGTGCCTGCAAAGACGAGGCGTCTTTTAACGAAACAACCTTTACTACAACATCGTGAAGATACGGGCAGAGAAGCTGACCCGGAGAGAATACAGACACTCTCACACAGCTGGTGTCTAGCGTCATCTCAACGGCGCGTCAAAGTACCCACTGAGCACAGAATATCTTGTAGCTGTCTTGATATGTCTATATTGGTCACATATATCTTGAGCTATCAAAGACATCTACAAGACGTCGCTTGGTGCTAGTCTAGAAGACATCATCGGCAAGATGTCTGGAATCTGTCTAGTGAAGAATTTTTATGTCTTCAGCTACGCAAGACAGTTATTAGCCGGCTTACGCCAGATGTCTTCTAGAGTTCTGCTTCAGAAGTCTACCATACTTCCTAACAAGACGTTTCAGGGTCACATATGTGCCTATAGTGCAATATGTACACAATTTAACTGGACGACACTGTTCTGCATACTCTAAGTATAAATTGTCGAAGGTTTGTTCTAGCAATTTTTCAGCTTGCAAAATACTGTATCCAAAGTGCCTGCGCTTTTGAATTAAGCATGCAATTTGGGCTGTTTCCAGCATGCAGGACCAATATGGCATCAAGAAATGCTGTTTAGGCGATGGGTATCTGAACATAATGTACTACAAAAGCCGCTGACACCTTCATTTCTGCAGCCGATAGCCACACGCGTACTGTGTTCGACCTCGCTGGGCGCAGTCCAGTCCGCCGGAAGACTCCAAACTCCGAGTGTTCACAACGACAAAGTAAGCTAGCGATGTATCCGTGTGTGATAAAAGCGAGTAGTTCGCACAGAGGAAAGATTTGCTGCGCTGATGTTAATACGGAACGCCAGCTATGCACGATCCGCCATTCCCAAACTTCGCGCGCCGTGGCCTTTTCGCACCCCTCCTCTTTACAGCGAGATAGAAAATAGTGCGCCAAAATAATTACGCAAGACGCAGGTTGTATTTACCGTTTTGAAACAAATACGTCATAAGCAACAGTTACATTTTACTTGTATATCTTGTTTCATGAAATATATTTCAGATTTCTATTGTTTTTAAAGTTATTGTATCAATGCGCTGCTCGGCGGCTGGCCATTTCAAATTTTCGTCGTGTCTAGTCGTGTCTGCACGTTCGTTAGGCCGTTGGTGTGTGACTGCGTTGAAAATGTATCCCGCACAGCGGCTGCTACTTCTGGCTGCAAGGCAAGCTTCGCTGGGTGAGTAAGAAATTGTTTCTTCTTAATGAGTCACTTAATGGAGCAGTAAAGTGACTGAGTGCTTTCTTTTTCCGATAAAAATGCTGCAAGGACCGTTGTTTGCATCCGCCGGCGCAGGCTGTATGGGCGAGCAAGATAGCGCGCGCGGACCGTTTAGTCAGTACGAAAGGCGGTGTTTTATGGCGCATCTACAGTTTTGTGCATGCAGGAAGGCTTTTCGCTTGTAATTCCACTCGCCGCGTTTCGTGAACTGCCATTGGCGGCGGAACCTCGCGATGTAATTCTTCAAAATGAGCTTGGCGATCCGACGTCTTTCGTTGATTGCCGCTGGTTCTAACACTTTCCCAGGAAACACAACTGAGCACGAAAGTCTGCATGCTTAGTGTGGCCTTCACTCTGCAGCAAGATACAGAAAATACGCACCGTCGAGTGGAAGCCGCGCATTGTTTGTCAGCCTGCAGAGCTCTATACGCGCTAAGTTATGCCGCGGTTGCGAAAAAGAGAACGATCTCGGTAAGGTGCATTCTGGCCACAGCGACTCTCCCAACTGCTAGCAAAATACTCTCGGCCTGTTCACAGGCACAAGTTTAAACACATAGCGAGATAGGAACGGCGTACAAACATTCTGCAGTGATTTAATTTTAATAGTTCATAAAATGTTTACAGTCAGCCATTACATTGCCGTGATTAAGTGATTTTACATTTTCATATAGTCAGGAAGCACAATTTAGTTCTTTTTAAGTTCCTGAACTGCATGCTGTGTGATGTGCTGGTGCTCTATTTGCTTTGGTCCTCAGGTTTATTGTGTTTTTTTTTTTTTTTTTATTGGCGGAAATGTTTTAAGAAATTAAGCTTCAGTTGAATTGGTACAGAAAGAAATCGAAAGCAAATCTTTCGGACGGACCTCATATAACGAAAAGCCTATTATAATACACAAAAACATATCAATTTCATTTGTTTTCTTGCTTCAGGGCCAATAGACTCTTCCTATCCAGAACTGGGAAAAGAAAAGAGAGTACTGAATCATAACTTACTTTTAAGGCGTATAGAATGTAGCCATGTTATAAGTGGGTTCAGTGTATGCCTTCTGGCTGTCCTCAACAACAAAGCTGTGACTCCACGCAAACCTTTTGATAGCATATGGACTCCTCCCGAAGTGAAGGTGTTTGGCATCAAAGGTGAAATTCCTTCATTTAATTTCAGTTCAGTTCAGTCATTCAGTCGTGTCTGACTCTTCGTGACCCTATGGACCATGTCACGCCACGCTTTCCGGTCTCTCACTATCTTCCTAACATCACATAACTTCCTCTGCAGTGCCTCGAGGATGCCATCTAACCATCGTGTTCGCTGCCTACCCCTTCTCCGGCGACCCTCAACCTTTTCCAGCATCAAATCTTTCTCCAGCGACTCCTCTCTTCTCATCAGATGACCAAAGTAGCTGAGCTTTAACTTTAGAATTAATTAACTTAGAATTAACTTTAGAATTTAGAATTTAATGCTCTTTTTCACATTGTGCTGTTGTGTCTGTGTTTGGTGCTCTTGTTATTTTGTGTCTGCACGAATTTTCATGTAAACAAAACACTTACCCAACAGCTCAAGCAAGTGAGCTATGCATTCTTTTTTTTTTTTGCTCTGGGTGCATGGTCACTGTTTAAAATATTGCTTTCATTTGTTCTAGGAAAAACTGGTGATGCATACATACATAGGTACCTACATATATACATGCATAGATACATACATAGGTAATGCATCCATACATAGATACATGATACATAGATTTATTTCTTCTCTACATATGTCGAATGAAACACTTAGCAAACTCAGAGGCAGGAACTTTACCCAGCATAGAAAGTGACTCTCAATAAAAAAAAAGAAATGTATAAATCAGGAAAATGGTGGTTCTCTTCAGGTGTGTCTGTTGGTGAAGACAAGAAAATGTTTTAGCCTTCGAGGTCATCAAGGAGTTATTAATATACATGTATTATACTCAGCACTATTTTGTGCTGCTAGTGCGTGTCTTGGTTAAACATATTTCTATTGTGTACTCAGTACTCTCAACCTTATGTGACATATTTTGAGGTTAAATTCTTATCCTATGTTTTGTAGTCAGTGATTTGCTTTATTAAACTTCACAAGAAATCTTTAAAGCATTGGAACACCTTGCAGGTTGCCACCACCTCCACGGCTGCCTAGCAACTATCCTTTTCCTGTCTGTGCTGCAAACACAACTTAGCAATGAGGGCCACAGGACTGACATCTCACTGGGCAGTCGTGGGCTACTGACTGAATACACAGGTATGGTTTGACTGTGCCAAAAACTTAGAGTTGCCAACAGTGGGACTTTTTCCTTCTGTTTGGGAGCTCATATATCTAAATTGTGCTTTTGATTTTAATCCTGGCAGGTGTGACATGGAAAGCCTTCAACACCAATGAAACTTAGTTTTGCCGACGTCACAAAAGAGTGGTTGGTGTTTGCCTTGTGACAAAGACCAAGTCCACATCTAAAGGCGCTGCACAGCCACCATGAACAGTGCCACAATAGCAAGCAGCTGGGATCAAGGCACCTTCTGTGCTCATTTACAACTCAAGTTTGAAGCTTTGTAATTTTGCAAAGGTAGGCCTCCAACAATTGACAGAGAGGAGCCTCCCAATCAATTGAGCCACAAAGGAATTCCCCCTTTCATGGCAGTAGGTGACAAAAAGAGGCAGTGCAGCTGGTGTTCAGTACCGATAAAGAAAAAGCTGCCCAGCCTAGTTAGCTGTGGACAAGGGCTGGAGTGGTACCAGTGTTGAGAACGATCTGATTGGCAGAAAAGCCTCCTTTGAGGGATATTCGCCCCTTCATTCTTAATTTGTAACTGACTGCAGTGGATCTGATAGCCCCGGAAGTTTTCTTTCTTTTTTTTTTTTTTTTCAATTTTCTCTGCCCTCTAGGGTTGTACAGAATAACAGATGCACAACCCATGCCAGCTCCCTCACTTTACGATGCTTTCATGCCAGAATGTTGGCAGTGGTATTCAGACCTTGTTTTTTTTTCGATGCCTTTTCTCCATGCATAATAACAGGCTATTTAGCGTAACACAGTCGCACACAAGACAGAGGACACCATCAGCACTTACAACTGTTCAGCGGAAAGCAGCCGATATACATAGCCTACTCAGGTGATGCGCACGGGTACAAGGCAACATGGAAACAGCACCATTTTGTCAAACTATGCGTGAGAAATTTTTCTTCAGTCTCATAAGAAAAACCAATTTGCTGCTGACACAGCTGTAACCTGCTTTTTTATATGAAGGGCTTCTAGTGTTTCATGAGCCGTTACCCACAGTTTTCACAATTGGTGCAAACCCTACGGTGCAAGAGAAGTCGCTCACCTTCATTGTTAATGTCTTTTGCATGTTCCCTAAGTTGGCCATTGACGCAGAATCCTGCTTGTGCAAAATAAGATTTTTCTACATGACAGTAGAATTTTATAGACGGTGGTGCACTTTACGAAATGCTGGCCATGTCTCTTCTGACAGCCGACCTGTTTGCTTTCGTAGCTTATGTGATGGCTTAGCTGAGCAAGCTTTCAGGGAGCAGAGGATACCATCTATACATTAAACAGGTTTGAGCTGTGTCAGTGACACTCCAGCTTTTCTTTGAGGCTGAACAGATATTTCTCATACCTGCTTTGATAAGATTGGTGCTGTTTTCCTGTTGCCTTGTACATGTGCACATCAGTAGTGAAAGCTATGCATCGACTGCTTTCCCCTAAATAAACAGTTGTAGTAAGTGTGGTGTCTTCTTTCTTGTGTGTGTCTGTGTTATGCTAAATACCTTTTTTATTTCTGAAAAACCAACTATCTCAGCAGTTAACTTCCTTCTTTTTATACCAGCAGAATGTGAAGAGCAGCACGGTGTGCAACACTGAATTTTATTCTCTCTTTTTTTTTTTTTTTGCTGTGCCTTCTGTACTCCTCGCAAGCTGTTTGCTGCACTACAAAAGGTAAGGGCAGTTGGTGCCATCATGGCTGGTTCATGCTGCCCTTATCTTTTGTAGTGCTGCAAACAGCTTTTGATATGGAATATAGTGGTTGGTATGTACAATGACAGGGATGCAAACCTTTTGCTCCTTCCTTTTTTTTTTTCCTTATGGTGCCTTCTAGTGTTTCTTGTAGAGTGATGTATGACCCTTACCTGCTACCTTTTCCTTAGTACTTTTTAGTTATGATAGTAGAATGTAACTATGACAGGCATGTAGCCATTGCATTTTTTTTCAGTGCATTCTAGTCATGCTAACAGGAACAGCAGCAGTGAAGCAGTCTTGGCTTCTTTTTTTGCAGTGTAGATTTTTTAATGGATTTGATGTCGTGCCTATTGCCCAAGTGTTTGTGCAGTTTCTACAAGATGTATGTATGACCAGCATTCAGTTGGTGACATGCATGCACATATAGTATGAAATGCAACACGTGATGATGCTCCTTTGTGAAAGCACCTTTTTCTGTATACTGAAGCTTTTTCATTCGAATTTGTTGCTTTGTTTTATTTTGTACAAACATTATGCAGATAGTTCGTTCAACCACTCAACCAGTTTTGTACACTTTTGCATACCTATCCCTGTTTATTTCTAGTCATTTCCTGTTGTTTGGAGTATGGATGTCATTTTTTGTAAACAGATCATTTTAAGCTTGGAGAGAACTGCATTATTATTTTGTCATTTTCATACCACTTGTAGTGTCTAGTTTCTGTGCTTGTAACTTCGTAGTGCATTGTTGAAAAAAAATCAAATATATGATTTACACATTTTGTTTCCTAGCACCTTTTGTAGTTATTGCCGAATCTCCCAAAGAGCACCCAACCATGGCTGTCCACCGTACAGTGTGGCATGTTTTGTAACAAAGAATGTGTACAGTTCTCACTTACTGTTTGCAGTTTTAATGTCTGTGAGAATGAATGACAATGTGCATCATTCTTTACATGTCATGTGTTCATGAGTTGGCTCTTTCTGGTGTTTTCTTCCTTGGTACAATATTAGGCTTCAAAGAACCACATTTTTTCATTTGCATACTGTTGCTTGTGGCTTTCCTTGCTTTTAACATGCATGAGATTGTTTAAGTTGCCTATTTGCAATGTATAATGTTGAGGAAATTAAAGAGTTCTGTAGTTTACTCATCTCATTTTCTAGCATTGGGTGCAGTTACTACCAAACTTTCTAAAGAGCACCTGATGGCCATTAACAGTGAAATGTGGCACGCTTTGTAATAAAAACATACAGTTCTCATTACTAGACAACAGTTGTAGTGCATGAGAATTAATGATTTACAATTGTACATCAGTTTAGCTTGCATCATAACTGAATGTGTGAAAGAGCACTATGGGTGTGTTACGGCAATGCAGCTTTAGTTGTAGTAGCATCTGATTAGACTATATTTTTTGTCTGGCAGTGGTGTTGAAAACCTCTGCAAATACATAAGCATTTCAGACAGTTTTGCGAGAAATAGCAGGGAATAAATAATTTAGAGCATTGCAGGAGATTCTAGAGCTCATTTTAGACATTCAGAATCTATTTTAATGATCTCTAGATGCTGACTTGCAAGACGTCTTGCAGCTTAAAAAAGTGGGTGCATTAGCTGAGCTAGAAGGCAGCTACAAGAAGTACCAAGACATATAAAAACATCTTTCATATCTTGTCAAAGCATCTTTTAAATGTCTATCAGCTGTCTTGGGTGCCACTTCAGATGTCTATAAGGTGACTTGTTTATGTTGGGCAAGATGCCTTATAGCTATCTGCTAGACTGACTTACGTTTAGTAAGTTATTTGTCTTCCAGATTTCTAGGAGATATCTTGCAAGACGTCTTGTAGCCTAAAAAAGTGGGTGCATTAGCTGAGCTACAAGATCACTACAAGAAATATCAAGACATCTGGCAATGTCTTGCATATCTTGTCGAGACATATTATATACGTTTAGTAGCCATCTCAGAGGTCTACTGAGACATCTATCGGGCATCTTGCTTGTCTTGGCAAGACAGTTTATAGCCGTCTCATAGATGGGTTGGTGTTTACTGGGTAGTTTCTATCCCAGCGGATTCGGCCGCTGCTTTTTATAGTTCTTCCAGTTCACAGGGAAAGGGTAAACCCTCACAGGAAAGGGAGAGCCAAACATGTTGGTTCACGACGAATGACTCAATCGCAGGTGTTCCGACCACATCTCCTCCACCTCCTGCAGACAGGAGAGGGCGACGCACTTTCCCTCGAGCTCCAGGCTTGGCCAGCTTTTGCACACACACGCACGCACACACATTTGACGCGTGGCAGGAGCACGCTGAGACTTGTCGACGGGAGGAAGCGTTGCGCGGCCGATGAACGGCGTCGAAATGGCCGATCCGCTCGCGGTTCTGCCTGTTGCTATGCGGTGGCCGCGTCAGCTGTCCCACTTCTCGGTGGAGAAACGTAACAACACGCTAACGGCTGGCGGTTTTATTATTTTTTTTTGCCAAGTTCTCAGCGGCAAAAATGGGAGGCGGGTTCCTTATGCGAGTGGTTCCATTACGCAAGTAAATACGGTATTTATTTGCGCTTGAAATTGATCAATGAAAAAAAAAAGATTGAGATATTGCTTAGAACTGCTACTTTCAATCTAGTGACAGGAAGCTTAAGATTCACTGAGACAGTAAGCGAACAAAAAAAAAAAAAATGCTACAAGCAATGCTTGCTGTCAAGTCATTCGCAGAATATTCGACGGCATCTTGTGTCAGCAGGCTAGAACATGACAACTTGCGATGTCGTTTCACCTGTTTCCCGGCTACTGGAGACCGCCTACTTTGTAAAATAGCTTGGGAGGCCTTCAGAAATACTTAGGACGCCGGACAGATCCAGCAGCCGTCTGTGCCCTTGGGGAAGCGGTCTCTGTGAGAAGAGGTCACTCACTGTGCGGAGGAGCGGGGTCTGCAGTAGCTAGATCACTCAGTTCCTTTGCTAAGGATGAATGTGCCACTGTGCACTCCTGCGAAAGGGCTCTTCTCCACTAGGTGTGTAGAAATAAAGTAATGGTGTAGCAGTGAAAACAGGGATACAGATGCACATATTGTTACTTACACAATTGGCATAATTATGGAGGCAGCAGGAGCACAACTCTGAATCAATAGAAATCATAAACCAAAATGTATTCATGTTTGGCAGCACCGGGAATGCAAGCATGGTCATCTACTTTATTCAGTGTTATAATGAAGTAATTTTTTTTAAAGTAGGATCTTTTGATATAAAATAGGAACTTATGTGCCATTTTAGGTTAACTTAAGCGGTATTCCATATTTTTGCGCCACCAGCCTTTATAAAGCACTGGCTTTAATAGTTGCAAGCAACAGGAAGGGTTCAAGTTTACATCGCTAGCATTTCTTGTGTTCTTGGTGTGTATAGGAAATGGTTTATACTGAAGAGGGTGAGCTGTTACTATTGCATTTGCAGGGAGCACACTTTCATTTCTGATCGAATATTCTGAAATGATGTCTTCTGTAGTTAACACCTATTGAATGTTGGGTGTGTGCCTTCTTGATCTGCCGGCTTGCTTGCTTTTTGAATTACGTACCTTGTTGCCTTAGTCATGATCACCTGTACATCTTTCACGTAGGGGCGGGTGGTAACTGGGTCAGCAGGGAAAAAGTTTTTTGAAATTACAAATATTGTAGGTGGTCTGTAGGTTAGCTTCCCAGCTACTAATGTTCGCACTTCTGAGAAAGCCCCTTACCAGATTACTTTGACAACCATTTTTGTCATGATTTGCTGCTTTTGCTTCGCATAGGAAAATGTGCGTTTCTTCAGAGTGCTCAGTGACTTTAAGGGTAAGATTGCAGCGGTAACCTTTACACTGGTATTTTAAATTTTCCTGTTTCTTTTTTTTTTGTAACAATATTTATTGCCTCAGGGCATCTTTGTGCTATGTGATGAATGAAGAAATGATGAAATGAATGGAAAAAGGCTGGCTTATTTTATGAAGTCTAGGAATGAACGATGATGTGGTCCCTGTGTCGAGTCAATACACGAGGCAGGATTACTTGCTGAAAGGCCAAAGACCAGCTATAATCAGGCGCCAGATTCATGTTGGCTTCAGTGCTGGGCAGTCCTACAGGATGTGGTGAATGTCGGCTGCAACATTTTCATTTTTACATATTTGGCACCCTGGACAGGGATATTTCGGAAGTTAGACCACATCCGAGTGACAGCTGGTGTGAAGGCAACCCTCAGATCCTACTATCATGCACCAGTTCATTGATATGTTGAGCTGCGCATTCTGTAACACTATGACCAATGTTATTCGTGGAAGTCATTGTAATGGTCCTCGTAGCTTGCGGTCCCCACGACCACTCATTCTCCTTGTACAGAAGGCTGCGTAGAGTCGCGCTCATTGACGCTGCACCTGGAAGAAACCTAGCAAGATGGTTCATCATTGCTAGAAGAGAGCGAACTTTTGTTACGTTCTGCGGCCTCAGAAATTCTTGGATGGCCCGCACTTCAAAATGCGGCTGCACGCCACCAGCGCCAAAAATCATGCCAAGGAAGGATACTTCTTGCACTGAAAAACAGCATATTTCCTTGTTCAGCGTCACTCCTTCCCGCTGTAGTTTTTCGAGCACCTTATGTAAGCGAGAGTCGTGCTCTGCCTTATTTGCGCCGAACACAAGAATATCGTCCATGTAGTTCAAAACA
Organism: Amblyomma maculatum; assembly: GCF_055883805.1. NCBI lineage: Eukaryota > Metazoa > Arthropoda > Arachnida > Ixodida > Ixodidae > Amblyomma > Amblyomma maculatum. The sequence goes on from NW_028146738.1 coordinate 15,046,153, forward strand.
CCGTCTAACCCTTCCAAGACTTGCGTGAACTTCCTCTGAAAAACTTCTGGTGCCGAGGTTATACCAAATGGTAGTCTGCGATAGCAGTACCTGCCGTATGATGTTATGAAAGTGGTGAGCGTTTGGCACACCTCCGCAAGTTGGATTTGGTAAAATCCTGAGCTTGCGTCCAGTTTCCAGAACACTGAGGCTTTCTGAAAACTTCCCATGATCTGCTCCACGGTTGACAATTGGAGGCGCTCTCTTTTTACGAACTTGTTTAGTTGAGTGCGGTCGACTCAAATCCTGACTGCGCCGGATGGCTTCAAAACTGGCACAATTGGCGCACACCATTCGGTCAGATCCTCGACCTTCCTAATCATGCCTTCCCACTCAAGCCTGTCAAGTTCCTCCTTAACCGCTTGCTTCATCGGGATGGGAATCCTGTGCGCGGTTGACACTGCGTAGGGGATTGCATTTTCTACCAAACGTATCATGTGCTCTTCTGCTAAATATCCAATTCCTTGAAACAGCCCTGGGTACTGTTTCGCAACCTAGTCGGACGTTTCTAGTTCGTCTAAAAATCGAACTACTCCAAGTGCATTTATTGCAGGAAGCCCTAGTAAAGGCATGCGCAAGTTTTTTACGACGTACACTGTCTACTCGCAGCGATTGTCCTTCCATGCGATTTCGGCTTGAAACTTTCCGCACGTGTCAATGCTTGCGTCACTTGGTCCCCTTAGATTTCCTGCTTTCTCAAGATAGCTCGGTATTCCTGGAAAATTTGCCCCCACGACCGTGACAGCACCAGTATCAACTTTCATTTTTACTTCATGGCCGTTTATCTGCACCATCACGAAGTGCGCAGACTACTTGCTTTGTCGCGGTGTAACTGTGCAGAGGAATATGCGCTCGTTATCAGGTGCCATTATCCCGTCCAGTTTTCTTTCTCTGTTCTTAATGCGACAAGCCTTTTTGAAATGCCGGAACTTCTGGCAGTAAAAGCATTTTTGCTGCTTCGCTGGGCAACTAGTTCGCGGGTGCATCGAACCTGCGCAATAAGTGCAACTTTTTTCAGAAGCGGGCTTCATGCGACGCGCCAGGGTACAGGGTCCTTCAAAATATGTGCGAACACGGCGAAGCGTGCCCGCGCTCCGCGGAGCGTCAGCGCATCCGGCGCGGTCGCGCATCGAAACAATGTGGTGCATGCGCACAGCAGACTGGAGGCGGTGCTTCGTGTCGTCTGCTACAGCACGGAAGCGCGCCGTGCTTGCTTTGCTGGGAAGCGCACCTACACTGTGTGCTGACAGCGCCCAGACGCACCGAGTTGGCAATGTCGCATTTTACTGACTGCATCGCGTTGTTGGTTCCGCATGCGGCCACTCAGCAGCGCGTGTTCCCAGTGCAGCGTACTCGGTTAAATGCAGGTGTTTCAAATTTCTCAGCTCTATTCTGGATTAGTTTATGCTGTTAAATGCCCAAAAGACACTCACGCTATGGGAGACGTCGATGTAGTAGAGGGATCTGAATCATTTCGACCCCGGCGATACTTAGCATGCATGGATATAGCACATTAAATGACCGTCTTTCCTTTCTACAACCCCACTACAACAACTACAACCCCACACATCAGGTATCCTTTCATGGACAAAAAAAGTTTGACATCAAGGTAACGCATCTAATTGAGAACGCAAAACTGATTGTAGGAAATAAAATTCATGATCCACCGAGTCTGTTCAGGGTTTGCTCTTGCGTGGAGTTTTATTTTCTCCTATGTGCTGCTCTTAAACGAGTTCCATGGCCAAGGTCAGTAGCTGGTGGGTTCGCCACCTGCGTTTATGACGGCTTTCATCCTGTTCTGGAGGGACCTGTATAGGGACCTACAAAGGCTTGCATTGGACCTTAGCCGCTCCCACTCCTCTTGGACAACAATCCATAGTACGTCCGCTGAGAGGCCGTGCAGCTGTCGGCCGGTCATAGCGCTCTTCATTACGCCCCAAACATCCTCTATAACATTTAGGTCAGGGGACTGAGCAGGCCATTCCAACACTGCGATGTCGCGGAGCACAAGAAATGCAGCGACTTTTTTCGATTTGTGTATTGGGGAGTTATCATGCTGCAGAATGAAGTCGCTGTCCGGAAATGGTCCTCCTAGAAGGTACGGGAAGAGCACATCGTCCAGGATTGAGCAGTAGGCCTCTCCATTGAATCGGCTCTCTAGACGAACCAGGGGTCCCAGGCCTTCGACGGTCACAGCGCCCCAAACATTCACAGCGGACTGGCCGCTGGCAGCGACTTGCTGCATGTACTCAGGCATATATCTGCAGAATACGAAAAAAACATTTGTTAGCGTTGGTAAAAAAATGCAGGTGCAACCAACAAGCTAGAAGGAACAGAAATATCAATTAATATCTTTTAGGATTGTCTAGCGGTCATTACCGGGCCACCTAACACAATCACAAGAAAAATTGCGAACGAGGCCATTCTTTTATGAATTCACTTGTTTTGAGAGATCATCAAATGTTCCGAGACTCAGGCAAAGCATGATTCCTGCGTATGCCACAGTCTAAATATTGGCTCTCTATCCGCACCTATTTCTTGATGAATGAATGAATGAATGAATGAATGAATGAATGAATGAACTTTATTTCCGTCATCATGGAGCCTCACGGTCGGGGTGGAGCAATTAGGAGGGGGTGCCTCCCAGCCGGCTCTCAGCACTGGAGACCGCGGAGAGAGTATTGCAGTAAGCTGTCTCCGCCTGACGGCTGATGAGCCTTTGCTGATCCGGGTCGTGGCTCCGGATCAGCTCTTCTCAGGTGGCAAGGTCTGGGATGCTTTGTGATTTAGCCCCAGGTGAGTCCTGACACTCCAAATTATGTGATTTTGCGAACTCATTCTGTGGAAGCTACTGCAGAGCTCAGGCTCCCACTGTCTTCATCGTGTAGTAAGGAGTACGAAAAGAATCTGTTGACCTGAAGCCTCCTCCGGGCCCTGCACTCCTTTGGAGTGAGTGACCTATCCGGAACTGAGAATGTTATCCTATTCAATCTAGGTGTTTCGGTTTTTCTTTATACGTTATGCGAGGGTCTTTATTCCCACTCAGGGGCACTTCCAGAGCAGCTCGGATGTATAATTCTCGAGCGAGTCTGTGAGCAGCCTCATTCCCCGGAATACTCTCATGAGCAGGAACCCACCCATATTAGGGAGTCCTCTCTGCTTCAGGGGTAATTTGGCGGCTTGACTGGAGACCACCCCCTTACAAAAGTTGTGAACAGCTGCCTTACTGTCAGACAAGATGATCTTGGCTTTGGTACTGACCCACGCTAGGGCAATAGCAGCCTCGTTTGCCACTAACAAATTCCTAATATTAATCGATCCTACAGTCACTTTCTCCCCATTCCCATATTTCGTGATGAACAATGTACGCGCCAACTTATAGTATTCGATGTTTATAGATTTAAGCCATAACTGACAAAAACTGAAACTTCAGTTATTATGGTTGCAACGTTCGTCACTAATCAGAGCTGTACTGTTATTTTAGACAATTGCTTTATTTTTATCGAAGTGTAAAATGAAATGTTGCTTAATGTACGCGCTTTGCAAAACTACAGTTGCTAGGCCACTGCAAAAATTATTATTGATACTTGCTAGAACAAGCATATAAACGTTTAAACCTTAATAACAGTAAATACTAGTGCCTAAAATGATCCTTCATTTTAGGATACACTTGCTTAAATGATTACACTCACCGGCAGTTTTCAGGCCGCCAGACTCGCTGACGCTGGTCCCACCTGGTCGTGAAAGCAGATTCATCAGTAAATACGACCTTTCCCCAGTGCTCCTCTGTCCAGTGCTCATGATCTCGGGCAAATGCCAGGCGCTTGTCCTTGTTCTTCGCGCTCACAAGTGGCTTCTGTACAGCTATCCTTGACTTGAGGCCAGCCGCGCACAGGCGACGCCTCACTGTTGCGTTCGACACACCCGGAAGCCCGACAGTGTTCTTAATTTCAGTTGAACTGGCAGTGGGCTTGTCCACAGCGGCCGCAACTATGTTCATGTCGTCGTCTTCATTGGTGACTTTGGGACGGCCTGTCCGCGGACGATCCGTGATCCTTCGCTCCTTTCGGTATGCCCGAACGATCCGATTCACGGTCGAAAGTGGTCGATTTGTTAGCACTGATATCCTCCTCTGGGAGTATGCTTGTTGGCTTAGCGCTACAATTTGCCATCTTTCGCTCTCCGGGACACCAGACATCGCTTGCTCTCCCTAGCTTCGGCGAAAAATGACGCCCCCCAATACTGTTACACCGCTTTTATTACTGGGGCAGCGTAAGAAATAAGCATGAAAAGAAAAAAGTGACATCATTGCTTTAAAACTGATAGCTTGGTGTTTGCAGCCGATGAACATAAAGAATGTGCAGTGGATCGTGCTTTCACAAGTCATCCGAGAATCATTCACTAGTACAGAGCAGTCGCTTAGCTTGGCACGAATTTGCAGCAGCTTATCAGCCGCGCAAAGCAAGCAAAGCAAAGCTTCCCAGCAAAGCAAGCATGGCGCACTTCCGTGCTGTAGCAGACGACACGAAGCACCGCCTCCAGTCTGCTGTGCGCATGCGCCACATTTTTCGATGCGCGACCACGCTGGATGCCCTGACGCTCCGCGGAGCGCGGGCACGCTTCGCCGTGTTCGCACATATTTTGAAGGACCCTGTACATTCCATTCTCTCATCTGTTCTGTTTTCTTGCTTTTTACTGTTGCGACGTATGTTTCAGCACTTGTACCTTCCCGCTGTTTCAAGTCTGCTTGCTGCTGCTTTATTGTTTCGCTTCTTCGGGCTCTTGCTAGTGCGGTGGCCAATGTTAGCTTAGGGTCCATTTGAAGCTTTTCCGACGGCGCTTCGTCCAGAAGGCCAACCACAAAGCTCCAGAAGGCCAACTACAAAGCGATCCCTTATTAAGTGGTCCTTCATGTTATCGAAGTCGCATCGCTCTGCTAACTTGTGGAGGTCAATTGCAAATTCGTCTACTGTTTCCCCTGGCTGTTGATGACGTCTGTTAAAACGGGTGCTCTTGTGCACTGTGTTCTTCGTGTGAATGAAATAGGCTTCAAACTTTGCCTTTACGACCTTGAAACTCCTCAGGTCTCCGTCTTTTACCGCTAAAGAGCGAAGAATCTCCCCACGTTGCCTTCCGCCCCATTATGTAAAGAAGGGTTCTTACTTGAATTTCTTCCGTTTTCTTGCTGAGACCAGTTGCGAAGCTGCAGTCTTCGAATTCCTCGATCCAAGAGGGCCAGTCTGCAGCGTTGTGGAATTCAAATGGCTGCGGAGGCTTGTGATCCGATGCTCGTTGCTGCCGTGACTTCCGTGAAGACTTGCACCACTTCCAAGCTACTGCTCCGCTCTGTCGGACTGCATACGACCCTGACTGTCTATTTCGGGTACCCCCCCGACTTCTGACAACATGTCTGACACGCATCGTAAGGGCAATAGTAAAGGGAATGCCCCATTTTATTCCGATGATGTGCAATATATACAGAAGGGCTAGTCACATGACTTTTGTGATAAGTGCTGGAAGTCTGAGCCAAAGAAGTGTGCTCGTTTTTTATCTGCAGGCTGACGTCACAGTTTAGTGCCTTTACACGTTTCATTTCAATTGCTTTTGGATGCATGTTTCGAGGATACCTGCTGCTGTAATGCTCTCTTCTCAGCAGCGAAAGCGGTGAGGTAAGAACAGCATGCAGCCTTACAGATCTAACAGTCTGACTTGGCTGCTCTGATCTGCAGCCGTCCCATTCAAGCCAAACTTGGTGCTCACTTCAGGAGTGGGGGCAGGACAATGCAGAGGCACACCGAGTAGTCCCTGCTTGATGATTACCGTTGAAATGGAAGCTTCACTACGCCGTCTTAGGCCAAGGTTAGCGACAGGCTTACATTTGACCTTCAGTGAGAGCCACGGTGGTTTTGCTGCCACAACTGAAGCCGTCGTGCATATGCACACCTGTTGTCAGATCGCATGACTCATTGCATGCATGGCTGCAATTTAATGAGGTGAGCACCACTTGCCTAGACAGTATGCACTTCGTCATTCATTCGAGCAAAGCTGGGCTATCTTGAAACATTACGCAGATGACCTCGCAACGACGTCAACTATCTATAAGTTTTACTTTGTATAATTAGGTTGAGAAGAGCTATGCCTTCAAAAATTTTATTAGGTCTTTGTGCATGTCGTTTGTGGCCAGCACTGGTCTCTAGGGTCTTACTGATGGCAAAATTCATTGGCCAAATGCCTTATGTTATGAACTGGAGTGAATATATCAGACATTGACATCCAGTGCATTTTTGGTCTGTTCACTCATTTTGATGTCATTGAGGCATATGACACTTCATTCAGCTTGCCACTAAAAATAGCGTTTTTTGCTGCTTTAAGGCACTGCTCTCGTCCCCATTTCTTCCAATGACACTGGCTGCTGAAGCAGGTTTATCACTGCAGCGCAGGAGAATGTAATTTTTCTGCACCCATGGTTTTCACACTGGCTTTGCTCATGGGCTCTGAAATGGGACCACAAACTGCCAATCTTGGCTGGGGTCTATCATGGTTCTATTTCGAGCTACTGAGCTTTCGCCATGGTGGTTGAAGCAGTTATTCTCCAGAGAAGACAGAGAACTCACTAATATTGAGGCTCCAATGTACTCACAGTATTTCGTTGTTTAAGCACCGCGAAAAACGGGACAAATTGAAGATGGGAAATGACACAAGCACTGTTATCAGTTAATTTTTATGTTCAGGAAAGGCATCTGTAGAAACACCAGACACAACGACAAAAAAACCCCCACAAAAACATTTCAGACATGCACAGAGAAGGCGAGTCAAGTCGTCCTTAAAGTAAAAGCTATATCGTAATATCTAAATCCTTCTGTTACTTTCTAGTCTGCACATCTCCTTATGTACTAGATTGACAGAGGGCGTCAGCCTCTGGTTTGATTTGATATGCCTGCGCCAGGTCTGCAATCCGTTCTGGGTGAATAAACAAGATACTAGTCTTATGCAAGTTTTTAAATTTCAAAAATGCCTTTAATTCAATTAAGCGTCTTATTTCGTTCCAAAAACTCCGGTTTTATGGAATTCGAGGCGTGGTGCTCCAGTTGATCTGCACTTATTTATCCGGAAGGTTCCAGTACACATGCTTCAATGGTTTTCATTCCCAACAAAAAGAGAGAACTTTTGTGTTCCACAGGGTTTCATCTTTGGGCTGTTGCTTTTTATTATATACATCAATGACAGTGTACATATTCCACTCACCCCAGATATTATTTATGCTGATGATACCAGCTTTTCTTCTCGTAATAATCTACCTGTTCTTGTATGCCAAGCTAACAGATGGTTGAGCGAATTGTTATGAGTGAGTTCAAACCAACTGCAGCTAAATGTAGATAAAATGAAATACGCCATCTTTAAACCTAGAAACAAATCTGATGATGCATTAATTAATATTAAGTTTAATTACTCTGTAATAGACAGGGTAAGTACATCTACGTTCTTAGACGTTCGCTTCGAGGAGTATTTGAGCTGGACGCCTCACATAAATAGGATACACGCGAACATATTTAGATCTGTAGGCGTGCTTCACGAAATCAGGCATTTAATACCTGTCTGGTTAAAGCATCAATTCTACGATTCCCTTGTCTTGTCTCACCTTAACTACTGCTTACTGATCTGGGGTTCTACCACTAAGATTAACATAGATCGACTGATTGTTCTCCAGCAGCGAGCCATACGCTGCATTGAAAACCTCGAGCAGCTGCAACACACGGCCCCGGTGTTTCTAAGGCACAGCCCGTTTAAAGTTAACCAGTTATACCAACTGAAACTTGCTACATATATCAGAAACCGAACTTTAATAGATCCATCTAGCATATCCAGCTTGCGCTTGCCCAGTAATACACTGTACGACATGAGACATAGCTTGTTAAAACTGCCTGCTGTAAGGAGGAGTTATGGTGCCCAAATACTGATGTACCTAATCCCCAACTTTCTCAACACTCGCCCATTTTTACTAGATACCATGCAGCAATTTAGATCATCTGGAAGCTTTAAAAAGTCCTTCAAAACTTGCATGCTGTCGGTTTCAATGCCATGAGTATTTTCTGTCTTAAAATGCTACAAATGTATACATGTGAGAAAACTTGTGTAATTGTGCTGTATGTTTTCACTAGCACTTGTATAACCAATAAATCTGTCATTTGTGCTTGCCGTCCTGTGTATGAGAGACAGGGCCCTCATCAGGCAGAGAGTATCCACCTTTTACCCTGTCATGCAAGACCAACTGTGCCTGAAAGAATGCCTCAAATAAATGTATGGACGAAATCTAATTCGAGTGGAGGGGACAAAGTTTGCGCTGTTCAGTCCACCATAAAAGTTGTGTGGCTAGCATTTTCTCTGCAAGCTTGCACAGCGTTGGTGTTATGAAGATTGGTTGTAACTTGGCGAGGTCCATTGGAGGCTGTCCTGGTTTGGGGATAGGAATCACAACAGTGCATTTCCAGTTCTCATGTACAACACCATGCAGCCATACTTTGTTTATGATGTCTAGTAGTTGAGGGAGTGCAGTGCTACTAGGTTCTTGTAAACCTTATACTGAAATTTATCTGGTCCAGCCCGTTTTTCATTATGTATCATCAATTGCTGCCTGCAGCTCAAGCATAGAGAAGGGACTCACAATTCCATCTGCTCCTGCAGCAGATTGTAGTTTTTGTGCATCTGCTGGGACCCCTGCCAAATTAAAACTAGCAGCAGAAGGAGGCAATGCATCATAATTAACTGCAAAGCATATTGTTGCTACTGCATCAGTAGAATGCCGACATGTTTTATTGCACATAACATTCACCAAAGTGAGGCATTTAAGGATTTAGTTGAAAATTGTTCACACCACGCATGCCGTTGGCATCACAAGAGATCGCATTCATATTTGTGAGCCTTAGCAGTAAGATAATGCTGTCGTGTACGTGCCTGCACTGAAGTAGGATCTCACATAGCACCCAGCCAGCTCGGCTTGATGGCAGGCAGCCCACAAGTTAAGTGGAACAAGATCTGGTGCCGGTTGACTAACATCAATCCAGCTAGTAGTCGTAGCACTGTTTAGTGCTCTATGCGCTCAACAAGGGGGTGACGACAAATCTGAGGCCAGACTGTCGAGACATGAGAAAGCTGTCCCAGTTGATCACAGGATGTTTGTGGTGTAAAGAGCAGAGACGTGAGGGATGGAGACTGATGGTAATAGAGTGGTGATTACTTCCCTAGCAGTCTGGCTTCATGTACCTTGAGGGAGCTTCTGGGCCCAACCACCATGTTAAGTCCGGAGGATAGGCAGCACTTCGTATGTCACCTCCAGGCCGTGTTGCTGTCGCAGGGAGGTTGAGCAGAACAAACGGCTTCAGTGAAGGCGTCCCACACATGTTTGTTATGAGGGCTTGAAGTGGGGTACCCCCATTCAGGTGAGGAGTGTTGAAGTTGCCTCTGACTAAAATCAGACATCTGGGGTTTTGCTGACAGGTACCTAATAACCAGCCAAGGTTGATACTATCTCAAATGGCAACTCCGGCTGGTCTGACATAAAATGAAACAATCACCAGTTCCTTTTAGAAATTTCACAGCTACTGCTACTACCTGTTGATATGATGTGCACCAGGTTACGGGAGGAAGGAGTATATGACAATGCATATCGACATATACCACAGTCTTTCCTGGGAGAGCAGCAGTCTGCATGTGACGGTTGGTCGTTGGAGACTTAGTCCCTGAAGCCCGGAATTCATGGCAAGGCATTTGTTTCCTGCAGAGCTTGTCAATTTATAGTTGGGTCTTGAGCTCTCCCACCTTCGTGGAAATGCTTCTACAGTTCCACTGCAGTACACCAGAACGACCAGTATTTGCCATATTCAGGTACTTGTCCACACACTGCAATATCACAGATGTCAAGTTTGACAACTGGTTGACTAGATATCGGAAAAGCTATGCTGCAGAGTTATCTGTGGGCATTATGGTACACTGGGATAAGGCAGTAAATAACTGTTGCACAGGAGGAAGATGACGGCACTGTGCCATTGATAGATTTGGTGGCTAATTCTGCAGCTTGTCTACATCATGCAAACATTATGCCAATGTTATCAGAGCTTGCTGACCTCTGAGACGAGCGATTTGCTCATCCACTGAAGCCATATCATCTGCCAGTAGTTCGGTGCGCTGCTGTATTTGCTGTTTTCGTTGGTGTTTCGTGAGCACCGTATCGCTAGACTTCGGCTTAGCCGGAAATGCACTCGAATCGGGCTCAGGAAGCTCTGGCCACTCATTATCCCAATGGAGAGCGGCAGATTGGATGTCTGCACTGGTGTCATGTCTCGTGTTGGCCAATGCTTAGTGTTCGGAAGGTGAGCCTTCTTTGTTGCTTTTTGCTTTTTCGGACAACTTGGAGATGTTATCTCATGGTCGTCTGATTTGCAGAGGCCGCATATGTACGCAAGTTTTCGTTCAGAAGCGCCTTTATTGACCATAGCGATAGGGCAAGATTTGTGCATGTGCCCAACCTGGAAACAGTTGTAGCAATAAACCACACTCTGTTTATATGGCCGAGGCCTTAAAATGCAGCCCTAATAGTACAGGCAGGCTGGCAGTGTCAGAGGGCCTTGCAATGTGACGATGCAAGAATGCCATTTCGTGTTGTGCCTGTGTTGTGTTGCCATTTGCCATTTGTGTTGTGTTGTGCCTGGATGACACGTTAAGCGTGGTTGGATCCTTATTTATGTTGACATAAACAATGCAACGCTGCAAGTCAGTGCCTTCAACTAGATACACCCAGACAGGCACCCAGATCTAACTTGTGATTGAAATACACCTAACATTTGCATACATTACACCGCAGTGAGTGTCGGGAGGCATAGTGTTTGACTTCCTGGCCATGAAACCCCGAAAACCTCTGGTTCCAAGATGTGTCCAAGTTAGCCTTGAGAATCCCTTTTGGTATATCTGTTGGACTTTTGGCTTGAGATTTACTCATCACTTTATAACATGTCGATCTTGGTGTAGGCACAACCTGGTTTTCAATCGTTAAGACAGGATCGCTTGTTTTGAAAGCCCTCTCATGCAAAAGACGAATTCGGTCAATTGTCTACCGAAGGGCGCTTGTGCAAGGCACAGGGGCTTGTTGACATGGATGGTGGTGCTGATAAGTCTGTTGGAGAGCACATCTCATGCTGCACCTTTGGGGATCCATTCGGATATTTTGATTGGGTGGCCATGCCATGCTCTGCCCAGGGAAAAAATCACAGGCTGTTGGGCATCTTGGGAAGGCAGGATTGGTATTGCTGTTGATGAACTGGGAGCACTAAGTTGGACCTGGGACCGAGGCTCAGGTGTCAACTGCGGGGCTGGCGTTGCAGCGAGCAACGCTGTTAAATCTACCTCGGCCAGCGTGGCAGTGGAAGCACCAGGTATAGCCTCAGTGCCCAGCTCAGGTGCAATCATGCATGGGTACCATTTGCTGGAGGTCTCTCAACCTGATGTCGAAAGGACATTTGTAGCCTCCTCGGAAGACAAGGATCCACTTGAGATATGGCTCATTTACGTGGATGGCGAGGTTGTCAGAATAGGGATACAGAGCCTTTTTAACGGGAACACCTTGCTCTAGGCAGAATGCTTCCAATGATGAAGCGGCGGCAACAGTCCTGACAGATGTCACTTTCATGCACCCTGAATGCTTCTTTGGGAAATAAGACTTTTCTGAGAGCAATGGCAGAGTTCCATTACTTTGTGAAAATTCCGTCCTCTTTCAAATTTTTGTCTTTTAAGAGTAGTCAGGACAAAATGATCCTGTCAGATATTTTTTGCCTCAGTGCTTATGGGTTTCCCAAGAGCCCCCTTGAACTTTAATATATGCAGTTCATGCTGCATGACAGTGGTATCCTATCAATAGCAGGGGCAGAGCTGATAAGCTGCCACCTGCATAGCGCCAGTGGGAAAGGAAGTCTGCACTCGTTACAAAGAACAGGCAACATTGCATCTGTGTTATGAGGTTTCACCATGCATCACGAATACTGCATGCATTACTATAGGAAGGTCACATTTGTGGCACTCCTGTGGTTGTCATTTCACGTATTGTTAGTGATGGCAGTAAGTTATGTAAAGCAGCAGCTATTGTCACTACCTTGTCATTGAATTATTTATACTTCTAAGTCAGCAACTACTTGTTTGGCAATCCACAGCTCAGGGGATGATGGCGGGCAAGTGAAAGCAAGTCAAGGGCTAAATAACCAACAAAGGCGTTTGGCAACTTGAAAGCCAGTTTATAACATAAGCAGAAACATGGCTGATACTACCACATGCTGATGTGAACTTGACGTGGGCATAAATAAAAGTTTGAGAAGGTCGTCACTGATGTCGCAATCATCTATGCATTAAAGCAAGTGCTCACCTTTTATTGTAGACAAATGTTCTGTTGTGCTGCATGGGGCAACCATGTTTGGTTGGCTTGAGAAACACTCCTCTTTCGACTCTGCTTACCAAGCATGGCCATTCATGTGTCTGTTACTTGTGTGCTGTGAAGTGTGCCAAGCACCTTCTCTACTTTCATGTCAAATGAGCTTACAGAGATGCTGGTGTCGAAAAGAACTTTAAATAACGTGCCAAAATGCAGGTGGCACTGCTCCACTGACACATCCAGTGTAAGAGTGCGGCACCACCTGAGCTGGTGCAGCCAAATCGAGGAGACTGTACGTGAATACATCCATTGTTCAAGATATCTGAAGTACCACAAAAGCTGTGCCTTATCTCTGCTTTTGAAATGGTTTCCGACAAAAGCTGGCATGATTTTTTAAAATTTAGTTCAGGGTTGTCCACTACTGTCTGTTAGTGTTTTGGTCTGATTTGATGGAAATGAAGTTGCCATTCCAACGGAAATTTTTTATGCTTCCATGAATTTTGTTGTAATAGAATCAATGGTAGTTTATGAGCAAAATAAATTTAGGGTGTATTGAGTTGAATAGAACTGTCTGCCAGGTATTTTAAGACTTGATATCTGCAGCTGCCTGGTGCACCTTATGGGCAGCTGTGGCAATCTAAGAGCAGTTTAGTCATGTTGCAGCCACATCAGCGAGGCAGTCCTGTTGTCCAACAAATCTGATAATTACCCCCCACCCCAAGACATGGAAGAGGCCTCTTTTGTAAGGGTCTTTATCACCCATTCGATAAGTTTGATTCATTACCCGCTTTCCATCCTCTTGTGCAGTGACTGTTGGGTCTGTGGCCTCACAATAGTATGATGGCTAGGGGTTTACAGGGCTGCCGTGCAGGAGCTACCTGCCACCCTCCAAATCTGATCATGAATAGTGCAGACGGAAGTGACCAAACAAACTTACAAGCTGTGTATGGCTCTCTATGGGTCCAAGTGAGGCTCGTGACTGCCCTTTCCTGTCCCCTTTGACCACATTTCTGCAAACCTGACACATACAGCATGCAGCCAGAAACTTTCATCAATATATGATGGCTACCATTTCAGCAGCACCGCACGAAAATCGATGGTCTATATGAGCCAGCATCATCACAAAGCATCATTGCAACATGCTTGTTTAGTGCCTTCACACGTTCCATTTCAATTGCTTTTGGAAGCATGTTTCGAGCATACCTGCTGCTGTAAGGCTCTCTTCTCAACAGTGAAAGTGGTGAGGTCAGAACAGCATGCAACCTTACAGATCTAACAGTCTGACTTAGCTGCTCTGATCTGCAGCCTTCCCATTCAAGCCAAACTTGGTGCTAACTTCAGGAGGGGGGCAGGACAATGCAAAGGCACACCGAGTAGTCCCTGCTTGATGATTACTGTTGAAATGGAAGCTTCACTACGCCATCTTAGGCCAAGGTTAGCGATGGGCTTACATTTTACCTTCAGTGAGAGCCACGGTGGTGCTTGTGCCATAACTGAAGCCGTTGTGCATGTTGTCAGATCGCATGACTCATTGCATGCATGGTTGCAGTTTAATGAGAGCACCGCTTGCCTAGACAGTATAGGGACCGGGTGCCCATTGTATGCTGCCACCGTCGCCTCGGCGGAATAGCGGCGCCCGCGGTGGAGTGCCAAAGCAGCGGAGTGCTGAGGTAGCTGAGCGGCGCAGTCGTTTTTGTTCTGCAAGGCGTTTTTGAGCATATCCCTACCCGTCAGTTTGTGGTGTGGCTTTGAGAGCTTTTATTTATTTTTATTTTTATTTATTTAAGCGTGCTGTAAGCCTTGCTAGGCTTTTACAGGAGTGGGTGAACTAATGGGACCATTATACAAAATGAAAAATATCAGAAACACAAAAAATGGAAAACACACAAGTAATTGCAAGGAGTATTTTTCGACCGGGAATCTTAAAAAAGGAAAGGGCCGTCCTCGTCAAGGCCTGTTTCTTTTTTTGAAATCGCCCGGCGCATGGTATTTCTGTTATGTACTCGAAAATGCCGCACGCGTGATTTCACCATGCGCTAGGAACACCTTCGTTAGGCGCTTGTAAAGACGACTTCAAAGACTGGAATTGCGCCTGCACTGCGCATTCATCGTATATTAGGTCTAGTCGAAACCTGCCTGTAGATCAATATACCGCCAAGCTGTGTAGCCGGGGCGCCATAGTAGTGGTAGTTGTAATGGTCAGCGTTCATGTAAAATGAAAATGATGCAGCACCTGTCTTTTTTTGGGAAAGCTTGGCTCAAATGATTCAAAGTAGAATAATAGCAAATGACATTCCAGTTTCAGCCTTGCAACGAGAGCTGGAAAAGGAGAAAAATAAACAGGCAAGGCAAAAGTAGGATCCTATTTATGGTCGGAAAAGCTAACACACATATATTTCCAGGACTTCTTGCACAATTATGCTACGATAGCTCACTGAACCCGGCCTTGAGACTATCAAACTTAATCATAATATAAGCGAAATGAGTAATACCACCTCAGCATCATTTTTACATATATGACAATGCTCTTGTTGAACACGTCTGAGCTGCTACATATAAATGACTTAGAAAATAATATACTATAAATACCTTTCTCTCGACATGCTGCGGGGAGGTTGTGAAAAGAAAAAAATTAAATTTCCTGCTATCAGCGGCCCTATTTTTTTTTGGACGCCTGCTATGATAGAAATATCTTGGTAGTATTTGGCTTTTGCTTATTTAGGCGTTCTCTCAGCGCAGGAAGTTCAGTTCGATTGACCGCAGTTGCCTTGAACATTTGAAGGCAATAGTTCAATACTGTCAAACTGTTAAATACAATCGAAAAAAGAAAACACACACTCACACACACACAGTGTGATGTGTTGTAAGATAAGCCACCAATAACTAAGAGAGCGTTCTATTTTTAAATGAATCCCTCTGATGGCTCGTTCACTAAGGTGTTCTACTTCCTCAGCGTATCACAAACGTTTGGGGCCGATACCTGACCGTGACACCTGATGAGTGTGAGGGGATACGACCATGTAGGTAGTTTTCTATTTGCACGTAAAGGAATCTGGATAACTGAAAGCCATTCCTTTTACAACCTTGCCACTGCAGCTTGCCGGACTGCCTCTAAATCTGTTCACATTGGCCATAGAAGCAATTTTTGAGAGAGGTAAAACGGTCTTGTCTTACTACGCCACAATCATGAAATCTCACGTTCACTAAAATGCCAATGAGAAACACATGTATTTAGGAGGGCCCGGAAATGGGCGCTGCTGAGAAGATACGTAAACCTGTATCAGGAGCAACGTGAATGCAACAAAAAAGAATTGCTACACGGCCTTCGAAATTAAAAAAGAATTCTATGTTTATGCTCGTTTCCACAAATTAAATTGTTTTTTTTTCTTGTTCGACTTTTATATGAAGCCTATAGCAGATTTTGTGACCATGCGGTATTGATTGAGCTATGAAATGAGTGATTTGATTAAGCGAAATAGACATGCCACAAACAAATGTTAACAAATGCTAAGAGTATCAACGCAGAGCTCTCAGCATATTTTAATTGGTTGTCAAACGAAGATAGGAAAAAAGACAAGATTAAGGTTAAGAGGAATTGTTCCTGTCTTCTATCTGCTCTTTCTGTTTAGAGAAACAAGTAAATTATAACTATATGTCAGCGAAAGGAGCTGCACAAACATTGTCTCTGCCCATCACTGAATATCGTAATGCAGCCCGAACGATGATGGTGGCGCTGCTTTTTCTTTTTCTGTGCTAAGGTTTTCTTGTACACAGGCAGGGAAATGCTAGCGTTGTAACGTACGCTGTTGGGTTACTTCGATTTCCAATTGTCAATAAAGTGACTACAGATGAAGGAGTGCGGCTTCGACTTTGAGGCTCTCGTGTTGTCCTCCTGGGGAACAGAAGGCACAAAGCATCCGGTAGCAACCGGAATTTAAAAAATTCAGCACTTTCCATGACCACACAGTAACCAAATACGTAGATTCGTGCCTCTGCCTTTCAAAGAACCATGCTTAGGTCACCCGCCACTCATGCTTGTGTAGAAACCTGTGGAAATGATTAGACTTTGTCCGACGAGTTTGCGTAACAAAAGCACCACGTTTCGGCAGCCTTGTTTGGCCAGTCTTAGTTTCACTGGACATATTCACACTAGGCGAACTTTCTGCTCTCTTTAGAATATATTCACGCAAAACATCATGTAAGCCTCAGGATTTCCAATTTCCACACAAACCAACGACAAACAGCACGCTCCAATGCGCCGGCTGCGGCCGGCTCATGCCAGCGATTGAGCGAAGCGCCGAGAGGCGGCGCCACCCATTCAGCTGTCCGGTCCCTATGCTTTTTGCCATTCATCCGAGCGAAGTTGGGCCATCTTGGAACATTACGCAGATGACCTCGCAATGTCGTCAGCAATCGATAAGCTTCATGGCTGCAGTTTAATGAGGAGAGCACCGCTTGCCTAGACAGTATGCACTTCGTCATTCATTCGAGCAAAGCTGGGCTATCTTGAAACATTACGCAGATGACCTCGCAACGACGTCAACTATCTATAAGTTTTACTTTGTATAATTAGGTTGAGAAGAGCTATGCCTTCAGAAATTTTATTAGGTCTTTGTGCATGTCGTTTGTGGCCAGCACTGGTCTCTAGGGTCTTACTGATGGCAAAATTCATTGGCTGGAGTGAATATATCAGACATGGACATCCAGTGCATTTTTGGTCTGTTCACTCATTTTGATGTCATTGAGGCATATGACACTTCATTCAGCTTGCCACTAAAAATAGCGTTTTTTGCTGCTTTAAGGCACTGCTCTTGTCCCCATTTCTTCCAATGACACTGGCTGCTGAAGCAGGTTTTTCACTGCAGTGCAGGAGAATGTAATTTTTCTGCACCCATGGTTTTCACACTGGCTTTGCTCATGGGCTCTGAAATGGGACCACAAACTGCCAATCTTGGCTGGGGTCTATCATGGTTCTATTTCGAGCTACTGAGCTTTCGCCATGGTGGTTGAAGCAATTATTCTCCAGAGAAGACAGAGAACTCACTAATATCGAGGCTCCAATGTACTCACAGTATTTCGTTGTTTAAGCACCGCGAAAAACAGGACAAATTGAAGATGGGAAATGAAACAAGCACTGTTATCAGTTAATTTTTATGTTCAGGAAAGGCATCTGTAGAAACACCAGACACAACGACAAAAAAAACCCCCACAAAAACATTTCAGACATGCACAGAGAAGGCGAGTGAAGTCTTCCATAAAGTAAAAGCATATCGCAATATCTAAACCCTTCGGTTACCTTCTAGACTGCACATCTCCTTATGTACTAGATTGACAGAGGGCATCAGCCTCTGATTTGATTAGATATGCCTGCACCAGCTCTGCAATCCATTCTGGGTGATTAAGCGAGATACTAGTCTTATGGAAGTGGGGGACTAGTCCTTGCAGTACCTCCAATGCAATACTAGGTTAGACGATTCAGCAACATGCTCATGTAGTTTATTCCAGTACTAAAAAGGATCCTGCAAGAAAGAGCAGCAAAAGACATTAGTGTGGGTTGAATATGAACGATTTCCTCTAAGGTGACAAGACAGGAGCTCAATCTACCTCGAGGCCAGAGATAAGTTACTCTTTTAAAGTTCGTTTCACCATGAGTGATTTGGTACAGGCTTTGAGGAAAAGCACTGCACTGTGGCATTCATTCTCTTCTACTTCATTCTGAATTCATAGCCAAGTTTGCACATTGCCCGTTCTGCCCCAGTTTCATTGTACGTCGTTAAAATTTCATTCAAACAAATCCCCCAAACGGAATGTCACTGGGGAAATACTAAAAACAGAAAACTGCTTGTGAAGTTTTTCATCAAGCTACTGAATTATATCATTCTGAGCCTTCAACTGCGCCTGATAAGCGCATCTACCATTACATGGCGCTTACATAATCGGCATGTTTCAGGGTTTCAAAGTAGAGCTGCTTCTACTCTGCATTCACTCTGTGAAAGTCTGTTGCGGTATGGTTTTAAATGTCGAGGTGAAGTGTCACAGAATAGGCGGCATCCATTAATTTGCCCTTGTTGCATTTATACACACACGGAATTGTTCTGTAAACCCCATATGTTCACGGGACCTGTTATGTGACCATCGGCCGGGCGCGCAAGAACGCGTACGTGCATGTTGCCTCGGAACATTATAGCTTTCCCTGTGTGAGCTACAACTGTCTCCATGCTCGAGAAGAAGAGTACATGCTGGCTGTGTCGTACGTTCCCCACTCAGTTACCCCTACTACGTCCAAAGTATAGAGCTTTCTTTGTATATCCGTATATTCTTTTTCCCTGGCAATGTGACCCCCAGAAGAACCGAAGTTAGGGGCGTACGTGACTGTTGTTTTTGTTGTGCGTTATGTTTTTCAAACTTAAGATGGCGGCCATGCAGTGCTGAAGTGTGGTGTGTCTATGTGCGCCTTCCTCTGTGAGTGAACTACTTTGTGCGCTCTATGTTTGTGTTTTGTTTCGGACCCCGACCCTGTGCACAAGGCTTCGTCGACAAGGGTTTAAAAAGGAGCCACCGAGGCCCCAAAGTCAGTCCGCCCAGTTCGCTCACGAAGAAGGAAACCCGAGCTGCCGCGTGCTCCCGGGGGGTACCCGAGCGCCACCGCCGGAACCGCATCCTCAGACCGCAGGCTGCACCGGAAGGACCGTCGCTTTCGGGTGCCGCCCGTCTGCGTCATGTCATTGATGGACTGCCACCGCTCTCCCCGGTCAGTTGTATGTTCGAAACTGTCCTGAACCTTCTTTCCCTTACTGTTACTTGAATTGTTACGTCCATCCCTGAAAAGCATGACCTTGTATATGTAATTCGAGGTATTTAATTAGATTGTTTCTTCACTCATGTCGTTGCGTTTTAGAATGTTAATTGCTGCCCTCTAAATGTTTTGTGTATGCCTCGTTCTGAGCCTATAAACCTCTTCTTATTGTTGTTTCAAGTCAACGCGTCTTCGCCTCATTCTCCACATTTGCTTACTGGCTACGCCGGGCATCGAACGACCACCCCCCCTTTTTTGTCATGTCTTGGTGATGGCCTGCGGTGATTACCGAGCACGTGAAAATTAAACTGGCGTCCGTGAACAGGACATTCGATTCAAAGGGAACGTGGCAAACGGAGAGAGAGACGTGTTGATTCTTGAGGTGTGCCTCCGTAGACTGGAAGAGTGTTGTGCGTGAACAGGATTTTTTGTGGCGAGCTTCTATTTGAATTGTTGAAAGTGTTTTCGTAGATAGAAGCATGGATTTTGAAAAGTTGATCGCGATGGGTGGCCAGCTTGGCTTGAGTGGCACTGAGCTTAGGAAATGGGTAGAGGATAAGCAGCATGAGGAGCGAGCATCTGCTAGACAGGCAGCAGAGGAAGAGCGTTCAGCCGCAAAGGAAGCTGACGAACGTCAGATTGAGATGATGCGCTTGAGAATTCAGTGCCAGCAACTGGAGGAGGAGACCAGAGAAAAGGAAGGGTGCCAAGAAAAGGGTGAAGTAAAGCTAAACGCAAGTAAACTCCTTATCTCATTTGATGAAAAAAAGGATGATTTAGATGCGTACGTAAGACGTTTTGAAAGCCTTGCGAAAAGCCTGAAGTGGCCAGAGAGCCAGTGGTCGACGGTTCTGGCTACTTATTTGAGTGGGGAAGCACTCAGTGTTTACAGGCGTTTGCCACCAGGGTATGCAGCCGACTACACCACAGTTAAAACAGCCCTTTTGAAGAGATTTCGTTTCACGGCGGACGGCTTCAGACACAAATTCAGTTCCGGAAAACCGGCAGATGGAGAAACCGCAGCTCAGTTCTCAGCGCGTCTCAGCCACTACTTTGATCGCTGGATCGAGCTGTCAGGTACAAAAACTGAATTCAAAGACCTGCGAGATCTCCTGATTAGGGAAATGTTTCTGCATGGATGTCATTCCCACATGGCGCTGTACCTGAAGGAAAAAAAGGCGAATACGCTGGAAGAGATGCTGGATTTAGCTGACCAGTTTTTAGAGGCTCAGGGAAGTCTAAATCTCGGTAAATCAAAGAAAGACAGCCGAGACGATACCGGGAGGCTCGAGGCAGACGAAAAAAGAGTAAGTCAAAGAACAACTCCCCGATGTTATCTTTGCAACCGCACTGGGCATCAGGCTTCACAATGCCGGACTCGCGCCACTAACTACAGCCCCACCTGCTTCAAGTGCGGGCGAAAGGGTCACAAGGCGGATGCGTGCCATGCAGGGCCAAACGATAGGACACAGGCGTCATGTGTTTACTCGCCCACCCAGGAAGTAAATAGGGAAAGCATTCGCGATGGCTATGTGGAGCTCAAAAACGGGGAGAGAATCCCTGTTGTGAATGCAGTTATGATGACGCGACCAATAGTTTCTGGTCGGACTGCCGGTGGTGGCGGGCTCATATGAAGGTAAAGAAATTTCCGTATTACGGGATACCAGATGTAATACAGCCATTGTGAGGAAAGAGCTCGTCCACTACGAACAGCTGACTGGAAAGAGCAGGCCTGTTTACTTAGTCGATGGAGCGGCGAAAATGCTGCCCGAGCGCAGGTTGAGGTTGACACCCCGCATTTTTCGGGGATCATCACCACTCTCTGCGTGGAGGAACCTCTTTACGATTTAATTCTGGGAAATATAGAAGGAGCAAGGGCACCTGATGACCCGAAGGAGGTGGTTGAAAAACCAGTTTGTAGCGAGCCCGTCGACCAGGAAGCTGTAGCAGCAGTTGTCACTCGCGCACAAACCGGGAAGCAATCAAGAGAGTTCCAAGCGCTCAAAAAGCCTGATGTCGCGGAGGAGCCGAAAGGAAAGAGTTACGCGGATCAACAAGCAGAGGACAAGTCGTTCGAGTCTTGTTTTTCCCAAATTGGCAAGAAGCTCACGTGCCGGGACGCCGAGCTCAAGATAGAATTCAGGTGGGAAGATTACACTCGGAAAACTGGGCAGGTGCTGCATCAGCTGGTTGTCTCAAAATGCCACCGCGAGGCGGTATTGAAAACCACACACGACGGAATAATGGCCGGGCATTTGGGCCCGCAGAAGACCAAGGACTGGATATTGGAAGAATTTTTCTGGCCGGGCATCACTGCCGACGTGAAAAGATTTGTTGCTTCATGTGACATCTGCCAGCGAACAATCCCGAAAGGCAGGGTACCCCGGGTGCCGCTAGGAAAGAAGCCACTAATTCAGACCCCCTTCAAAAGAGTGGCCATAGACATTGTGGGTTCAATTCAGCCCCCTTCCAAGCACGGCAATCGGTATATCCTGACCCTAATGGACTATGCAACCCGATACCCAGAAGCCGTAGTGCTGCCAAGTGTGGAAACTAAGAGTCGCTCAGGCGCTGGTAGAGATGTTCTCTTGGTTTGGAGTCCCTAACGAAGTTATAAGCGACCGGGGCACCAATTTCACTTCCGACTTGATGAAGGAGGTGGCCAGGCTTCTCTCTATACGCCAGCTTCACACGACGCCGTACCACCCGATGGCGAACGGGATGGTGGAGAAATTTACTGGCACCCTGAAATTAATGTTGAAGAGAATGTGCTCCGAAAAGCTTAGAGATTGGTACCGCTACCTAACGCCGTTGCTCTTCGCATACAGGGAAGTGCCGCAAGGAAGTCCCGGTTTTTCACCCTTTGAGTTGCTGTATGGACGACAAGTGAAAGGACCCCTGGCGATTTTGAAGTTGTGAACTAACTGCCAGCTCGACGAGGAGGCGAAGACAATGTATCAACATGTTTTCGACCTCCAGAATCGTCTAGAAGAAACTTGTAAGCTAGCTCACGAGGAGCTCGCAAAAGCCGGAGCACGCTACGCGAAAATGTACAACCGAAAAACCAAAGACAGGATGTTCTAGGAGACAAGGTTCTGATTTTGCTGCCTTCGAGATCAAGGAAAAGAAAGGTGAAGCAGACTACGTAATTGAGACAGCAGGAGGGAGAAAGATTTTTCACGCCAACATGCTTAAAAGATACGAGGAGCGAGAAAGCCAGCCAAGAGAAACGGTATGCCACGCGGTCTGCGGCATCACTGAATCGGACAGCGATGGGGCTATTCCTATTCCGGCTTGTCAGAAGACAGAGGGCGAACAAGATGTGAAGCTTTCTGATAGCTTGATGTTGGATGAACGACAGCAGCTTTGAGGTGTAATTTCAGAACATGCTCGCATTTTCTCCGACGTTCCGGGAAAAACGGACTGGGCTGAATATCGGTTAGAGCTCACCACCAGCACTCAGTTGCACGTAAGGCAACATCCCCAGGGAAGTAGCATACAGCACAATTGAGAGAGAGTGCTTGGCATTGGTTTGGGGGATTCAATTTTTCTCCTACTTGTACGGGCTGCCCTTCCTTGTTCAAGCGGACCATCAACCGCTGAGCTACATGCAACGGGCCGAGCAACTAAATAGCAGGGTCCTGCGCTGGAGCTTGCTGCTCCAAGAGTATCAGTTCATAATCGAGCATATAAAGGGCAAGGAAAACATGGGAGCCGATTATCTTGGCAGGTTATAGATTCTTTCGCATGATATTCACTGTATTGACATTCAAATTCAAATGCTGTATCATACGCGTAGGTTTACTTATGTGCTAGTTTTATATAACGGTTATGATTCTCCCGCAAGCTTAATTGTGTATAGTATAGGCCCGTGTGCCGCCTTCTGTGTGTCTAAAATATTATGCGATAATATTCCGAAAGTGGGGGGCCGTGTCACAGAATAGGCGGCATCCATTAATTTGCCCAGGTTGCATTTATACACACGCGGAATTGTTCTGTAAACCCCATATGTTCACGGGACCTGTATATGTGACCATCGGTCAGGCGCGCAAGAACGCGTACGTGCACGTTGCCTCGGAACAGTGTAGCTTTCCCTGTGTAAGCTACAACTCTCTCCATGCTCGAGCAGAAGAGTAGGTGCTGCCTGTGTCGTACGTTCCCCACTCAAAGTCACCCCTACTACGTACAATGTGTAGAGCTTCCTTTGTATATCCGTATATTCTTTTTTCCCTGGCAATGTGACCCCCCAGAAGAACCGAAGTTAGGGGCGTATGTGACTGTTTTTGTTGTGCGTTATGTTTTTCAAACCTAAGATGGCGGCCATGCAGTGCTGAAGTGTGGTGTGTCTATGTGCGCCTTCCTCTGTGAGTGAACTACTTTGTGCGCTCTATGTTTGTGTTTTGTTTCGAACCCCGACCCTGCGCACAAGGCATCATCGACAAGGGTTTAAAAAGGAGCCGCCAAGGCCCCAAAGTCAGTCCACCTAGTTCGCTCCCAAAGAAGGAAGCCCGAGCTGCTGCGTGCTCCCGGGGGGTACCCGAGCGCCGCCGCCGGCACCGCATCCTCAGACCGCAAGCTGCACCAGAAGGACCATCACCTTCGGGTGCCACCCGTCTGCGTCGTCTCAGTGATGGACTGCCGCCGCGCTCCCCGGTCAATTGTATGTTCGAAACTGCTCTGAACTTTCTTTCCCTTACTGTTACTTGAATTGTTACTTCCCTCCCGGAAAAGCATGACCCTGTATACGTTATTCAAAGTATTTAATTAGATCGTTTCTTCACTCATGTCGTTGCGTTTTAGAATGTTAATTGCTGCCCTCTAAATGTTTTGTGTATTCTTCGTACTGAGCCTATAAACCTCTTATTGTTGTTTCAAGTCAACGCGCCTTCGTCTCATTCTCCATGTTTGCTTACCGGCTACGCCGGGCATCGAACGACCACCCCCTCTTTTGTCATGTCTAATTAAATACAAAAAGGCAAGGGCTAAGGCTCGAAATATTCGACGTGATGCTGAAAAAAGGTCTTCAATAAACAGTTCCGTCACAGCAAAGAAAATGTGGGAGCAAGTCCACAAACTCAATGGCAAATTCTCTCCTTTTGCAGTTCCTTTCCTTACACCCCCTGATGCACAAACAAGTATACTCGAGCAGGCTGACCTATTGGGAGAACACTTCTCTCATGTTTCTAGTTCCCTACATTACACAGACTCCTTCTTAAAGTATAAAAACACAGCAGAAAAACAGAGACTTCTTACAAATGGTTACACCGGGCCCTACAATTACAGTTCAGGAACTCCATAGAGTATTAACTAATGGCAAGAAAAATGCACCAGGCCCCCGATGAGATACACTATCAAATGCTAGCCCATCTGTCTGAACCTGCAGTAGAAGCACTCCTGAAAATTTTTAACAAAATCTGGGTGTCAGGCAAAATGCCTGATGCTTGGAAGAAGGCTGTCATTGTACCATTCCTGAAGCCTGGAAAACTGCCAAACTCTCCTACTAGTTACAGGCCAATAGCCCTAACTAGCTGCCTTGCCAAATCATTCGAAAGCATAGTCAATACCAGGTTAATGTTCATTCTTGAAGCTCGTGAACTCCTTGATACCCACTAGTGCGGCTTCAGAAGAGCTTGTTCAACACTGGATCATCTAGTTCGGCTTGAAAACACAGTCCGAGAAGCCTTCATACATAAACAGCACTGTCTCGCAGTTTTCTTTGATATGGAAAAAGCGTACGACACCACCTGGCGATTTGGGATACTTCGCGATCTGGCAGACCTTGGAATCCGCGGCAGAATGTTGAACTGCTTAAAAGATTTTTTGTCCGACCGCTCGTTACAAGTACGCCTCGGTTCTACACTCTTGAGGAACTTTACACAAGAGAACGGAGTACCGCAAGGATGCGTATTAAGTACTACACTTTTCATTGTAAAAACGAATTCCATAGCCAAAGTAATCCCACAGTCTGTTATGTACTCACTTTATGTTGATGACCTCCAAATCGCATGCACATCATTCAGCCTATCGACGTGTGAATGACAGATGCAACTAGCATTAAAGAAACTGAGTAATTGGGCAGAAAAAAATGAATTTAGGTTCTCGCCTCAGAAAACGGTTGCCGTTCTTTTCTCTCTGAGGAGAGGCCTGCAGCTCAATCCCACCCTGCACCTAAATGAAACCATACTCTCGATAAAGCAAGAACACAAATTTTTAGGACTAATGTTTGACAAGAAGCTCACATTCCTCCCACACATAAACAGCCTGAAAGTCAAAGCCTCTCGAGCGCTCAACATCCTTAAAGTACCCTCAAGGAGACACTGGGGTTCTGATAAGGCATGTCTTCTCCATATCTATCGCTCAGTGGTACGCCCCTGTTTAGATTACGGGTGCGTGGCCTATGGGTCAGCAAGACCGTCATACCTTAACGGCTGGACCCAGTACATAACCTGGGTCTGCGTCTTTCAACTGGTGCATACAGGACATCGCCGGTGACAAGTCAGTATGTAGAAGCAAACGAACCGCCACTAAAATACAGGAGGACCATGCTTACACTTTCATACGTCCTGAAAATTCGCTCATTACCGAAACATATTTGTTACTCCATACTTAAAAACTGCCCCTCAAGAACACTGTGCATCAATAAACCTCGATCCATCAGACCTCTCATACTCCGTTTTGAAGAGCAGTGCCGGGAACTCAACTTGCTGGATGCACTTCCTGATATTGCACGGAGACCTGACCCTCTGCCACCTTGGTACAACTTCACTGCTGTATGTGACTTCACATTAACTCAATTTCGCAAAGCACAAACACCGCATGAACACATTATACAAGAGTTCTTGGCATTAAATGAGAAATACAGTGATCACAAGGCATTTTATAGAGATGGTTCAAAGACAATATTTCATGTAGGCAGTGCAGGAATAGAAGACAAACAGGAAAAAACAGTAAGGTTACCACAGTGTGCCACAATATTTACTGCCGAATGCTACGCCTTTTCCCTAGCAATAGATAAAATAGTCTACAAAAACATCAAAAACAGTATCATCTATACAGACTCTCTGAGCGTACTCTCATCACTACATCAAAAAAATGCTACAGAACCTTTAGTAGGGGACATAGTCCATTATGCAGTGATAGCAAAAACACAAGGACTTAATATCAAATTTTGCTGGGTGCCAAGCCACGTTGGAATCAGCGGTAATGAGAGGGCTGATGCATGTGCTGCGGCCGCCTCCAATGCTCAAGTACAGAAGGTGAAAATTCCACATAATGATGCCATAATATTCATACAAAGAACACTTGAGACAAAAGTGGCAGGCTGCATGAGATAACGAAGTTAATAACAAGCTACACTTAGTAAAGCCAGTTATAAAAGAATGGAAAACATGCAGCCATCAAGAACGTTTTATTGAAGTAATCTTATGCCGCCTTCGTATCGGACACACCCACCTGACTCATAACTTCATCCTAGCAAAGAAAGACAAACCAATTTGCGAACACTGCGGAGAGGTGGTCACCATAAACCACATCCTAATATCCTGTATAAAACTCGATCAACATAGAAAAAAGCATTTCCCACAGTTCTATGACAACTACATTCCCCTACATCCTAGCTTACTCTTAGGAGAAAATTCACTGGTTAAAACGTCTTCTCTCATTGATTTCTTAAAAGATGCCAACATCCTAAACCGACTTTAGTGTAATAAAATAATCGCTCGCTTCCTTTCACCAAACAGATACGCAAACCCCGAGTTTGGCGCATGATGGCCTTAGTTGCCTATGTGCCACAAAACACAACACACAAATATGTGCAGTACCAGATATTGCAGTGTTGGTGAGGAGCATGTTTCATGATGCTGACTTGCCTAAGGTTATCTTACTTCTGCTGTTTACACATGATGTAATCATATAGACGTAGCATCCAAATGTACCTTGGCATCCAGAGTTGAATCGAGGACCGGTGCTGGCATTTCATCTGAATCATCACCTAGTTCTATGTCCATCGCTTCTTATGAGTCCATGCTGAAGGAGCAGGATGGAACTGTAGGGATCTCCTCCTCCTGGCTTGTCCTCATGGGCTGAAAAAATCCAGCTGGAGGGCACTTGTCCCCCAGTGCTAGCTGGCCAAGCTCATGACAATCAGCTGTTGTCAACAGCGGGCTGTTGGGGAAGAGGCCACCAAATGCTTTCTGCATGACAGCCTGATGCTTGTAGAAGGCAGACTGCCCAGCAGCTGCATGTACCAGTGTCAGTCGCACCAAGTAACTTCTAGTACCGGTGGAGTTAGGTAGATGATATGCTCTGTCTTCATCCTCAGGCATACTTTCTTTTGGAATTTCAGGCACTCGATGCAGATGTTCGAAGCTCACTTGGTGCAATGGTTCTCTATGGTGTGAATGCCTCAGCAATTGGTTTTTGAAATATTGTTCCCAATTTTGAATTACAAATTCGACCAGTGCTATGACATTGTAGGTCTTTGTGTGACATAACACTAAATCTTTTAGTATGCTATTTGTAGCTTCTGAATAATTGTTGGTGTTTTGTCCCCTGGTGATTACTTCTGCTCAGTACGTAAGCACCCATTCATGCTGGTTCTGGAATAATGCTTCAACCCTACGCACGTAGGCAATGTGAGGAAGAGAGAGTAAATCTTTCCACTTCATTCTTCGCATACAGGATCTATAACACAAATGGGAATGATAAGTGGGGTATTGATCGCTTTTGAGTGCATTACAGTAATCGCATAGCTTTACTGCCATTGCATTAAAGGCCCTGTTCTCCAAAGAGTCTGGTGTCGGTGTTGGCATCGGCATCATGAGTGAAAATTTATGAGCATGCCTCTGGCAGGTGGTAGCTAACAGGTGGCATGGCCAAGCATTGTTGGACAGGTCGTGTGGCATCATGGCACTATATGATATAGCCAAGTTGGAAGGTGTTGCCAACTCAGGCTTCTGTTTTGACATGGTCGGGTGAGATAGGAATCAACACCTCTTGGCCTATTGGATGCTGAGTCGGACATGCTATTAGTTAGCCATGCAATGCAGAGGACGTGGGGGAGAGGCAACATGTCAGCACTGGTATGCATGCTGCTAAAAGGATTCGACTCCTCCCAAAACCGTTCAACTCGCTAGTCGGACATCGAGGTGCTTTGTGTTGCAGCCCTTTCCAGCAGTGCAACAAATATGCGTAGACGTTCTCCCTCTTTTTCTCTTCTGCACTCACTTGCTGCTTCCCTACTCCTCTTGCTTTCGCTTTGAGAGGCTAAAGTCAGATTTTAACCCTGCAAGACTGTGCCTAGTCAGGCCAGAGCTGTTGCGTGACCCTTCTATAATTTTTTGCTGGTGTGAGTTGCGTTGACCCTGAAAGTCACTTTGCAGACCCCTTTTGAGAAGCACTGATTTAATTAATATCATTGCATAGGGTAAGCGCTTGTCCTCGAGTGGCTTTTTTTCTGCAAGCTTCTTAAAACAGTTACCAGAAAGTTGTAAAATTTGTATACCTTTCAGAAAGCTCTTGTAAAAAAGCGGGTGCCTCATGAAAATTTGTGAGAGGTCTACCGCAGCGATAACAGTGGCTGACGCTGAGATGTCTTGGTGCACAGATGACTGAAGTGGCGATTGACATCGGATGTAATGTATGAACGGCCCATGGCTAGGGGCAAGAAAGTGGGTGCGTGCCAGTAGATGGCATGGAGTGCAGTTTTCCCATGCACTCCCATGTCTCGCAATATTGCGGTCGCAGCAATACAGAGAAGAGCATGGATATGGAAAGTAGTAAATACAGTGCAACCGTACATACAAAGCACTCAACAGGGGACAGTCCACAAGGTTGTGTGAACAAGCTGAAATAAATGTAGTACTACATTCAGTCGGCAGTCAGACCAGTGTCTGTCATTTTCATCCCGTCCATTGTGCTGCTTTCTATTCAAAATGCTTTAAACATCAACTTCTCTTGCAATAAATAGACAATGAAGAATTGAAAATGCACTTCAGTGCCATGCAGCACTGTAATCAAACTTTGAACAGAGTGAAATGTTTCAACATTGCATGTTTAGCAATTTCTGCACTGCTAGGTGGCACGAATAGGCTCTTGAAGTGCATTCTTTGTGTTGTCCCCAACTCTGTATACTTTTTCATAAATGCATACAAATACACACAAAGTTCGAACATGCACCACTGAAGCAGGCAGGAATTGGAAGCATACACTAATTATGGGCACCTATGTGCCTATGTGAGCGCATCAGTTCAGCTACGGAAACCATTTCATTTGTCTTGTAGGAGTAGTTTGATCTATTGGTTCTCGCATAACTGCAAAATAGTTATCAGCTAGCAGTTCTTTCTTTCAGAAAAACCTGTACATCTTTGTTCCCGAAACACAAAGGGTACTGCTTCTTGAGAAGGTGAAATGCCAGCCCGTAGCCCTCCTTGCTGTGGGAGCTGTGAACAATTACTGCTATGGGCACAGCACCTGCCTTGGTGGATTTTAGGAGGACTGTTGCCGTGCTCTTGGTTGTGTCACACGACGCTGTTGAATCGACGAAGCTGACTTGTGATGATTCCAGCTCTTGTGTCTGTCGCATGATGGGCGTCACTACCAGTAAAGTGCAGAAGTCATCTCCCATGCTGCTGACACAGACTTCTGTTCCGGCAGAGACAGAGCATGGGCAATAATGTTTTGAGACACACAAAGTGTAAGCAAGACAAGCAACTTCAGTCGAACTATTCTCTCATATTCATTGTCTTCTTTACAGCAAGTATTGTGACATTCTCTACAAAAGTACTTAATCTTCTATTCTTCTTGTTGCTCTGCCACCAGCTGCAAGCTGCTTACAGGACAGAAATACAGCACCAGTATTTTTGGACATTTCGCAGCATGTAAATAACTAGGAGCAATTGGAGGAAGCAGTTATACTTCTAATGGTGCATGACTATTTAACTTGAATGGAGACAGTTCACCAGTTTTTGTAAGTACAGAAATTGAAGCTTTATTGCAAGTACAGAAATTGAAGCTTTATTGCACATTAAATGTCGTAAAATAACTTTAGCTATGAAGAATTTTCTCTATTTTATACAACTTATTACTCATTTTTGGCAGGGGCACTCGTTCCAAAATATTATGCAGCTTATAGATAAATATTCAAATGCAAGGTGGCTACTTACAGAAGAAACTAACTCGTAGTACACCATCAACTTTGCCAAACTTAAACACATGTGAATATCATGAATTTAAAAATAGTGTTAAATTTGTCAGCCACAAAGCATCTTCCAGTTTTCAGTACCTAGCAATTAGGCTTAGGAATAAACTTTCAGGTTGAACAATATTTCAGATACAAAAAGAACAAAAAATGGATATCTTCTGGGCTGGACGGTTCTATATTTTTATAGCGCACTTACATGCAATGTGCCTAGAATAGCACATGCATATCTTTTGAATGTAATATTGCAAAAATCAAATCCAAACACAATTTGCTTAGCGGCCGGGAGTCAGTTGGGGAAAGTCAACGGTTTCAATATGTGTGCAAGGAAATGCATGCAGGTAAATGAAGGGGAAATGAGGGTGCTCGTTATAATACATGAAGGAAAGAAGCCAACAG
Organism: Amblyomma maculatum; assembly: GCF_055883805.1. Taxonomy (NCBI): domain Eukaryota; kingdom Metazoa; phylum Arthropoda; class Arachnida; order Ixodida; family Ixodidae; genus Amblyomma; species Amblyomma maculatum. Next base: position 15,076,996 of record NW_028146738.1, read on the forward strand.
TCGGCGAGGCCAAGGAAAGCATTTGTATTTGTCTTTTTTTAATTTTTATATGGATAATCAATTTAGTAATGTAATCTGTTTAGGGGAAAGATAATTAAACACAAGGTAGAAGAAAAAACAACGTGCCGATGGTGGGGACCGAACCCACGACCTCCGAATATCGCGCGCGATATTCGGAGGTCAATGGGTTCTGCTGTCACCATGTCACTGATGACATGGTGACAGCAGTATCTGTCATGTGTTTTTCATACTTTAGAAGAAGAATTATTTTTTATGGTTATAACAGGCAGATTTTGTTATAAAGGAATACACTGGTGACATGCAGCTAAAGCAGCTACATTGTTCTGTTTTTTTTTTTTTTTTTTTTTTTGTTGCATTTTGGTGCTGCGTTTATTACAAAACCAGCAAATGCCACCGCGAAAACAAGTGAAACCCACCCGTCGCCTCTGCATCAGGCGTGGAGCGAGCAGTGAGCAGGTCACGCCCCTTGAGGCAGCAGACAGCATAACTCCAGGAGAAAAGTTCCCATTGCTCCCGCAGCGATTGAGAAGGCCATAAGAAAAAGCGCGCACTCTCTTGAGACCAGCCATGCACTTTCTTTCCGATCGTTGCACTTCAGTGTAAGGTTGCTTACTCCAAATGTGCATATAAGACACTTATTTCTATACCCTTGTGCCTTAGTTGCAGGGCATAGCGGAAAGCATGTGCTCTTCTAGCAGTTTAGCTTTGCTGCACAACAGGAATCCAAAAGGCAGGCTCTCTTCTCAGGAAAAGCACTATATTATGCTAAGAATATGGCAGCCAATATTAGCCGTTCTTGATATTGCCTTCATATGCATTCCTACTATTAGAGCACTCTGTCCGATTGAAGTGATTGATTTCTGAAGGCTGTGGCTAAGCAAGTTTACTATAGCACTTTTCTCGCATCTTTTGGGCCTCCATCAAAATTATGTTCATCATACCGTAGACACCTTTTACATTCAAAAAGATTGCATGGTGTAACAAGCCAGCAAGTCCAGAGTGAGCTTTTATATAGGCAGCATTTATAGATTGCGTGACCTATGCCTGAAATGCATAGCAAGGAAACAATGAAGTACAGCTCAAAGTTTTAAGTTTTGGCGAAATTTTTGAAACCAGAACTCTCGATAACACATGCAGCCTACAGTAGTGACATAGTACCTGAGGAATTGTACTGCTCAGTAATAGTTTGGGGGCTAGATTTCAGCCATGGTAGCTGCATTTTCTTAGCAGGAGCATGCAAAAATGCCATTCATTGATACTTGGGTATGCATTCAGTTCCAGAGCCCCATGCAGTAAAAATAATTTGAGAGCCTACCACTTCATAGTGCATCAGAACAAGAGTAGTTTGGCCATGTCAAACACGAAGCATGATTTCAGCTTGAGGTTCAAGGTTTAGTTCTTGTGGATAAGACCAGATAATCTTAGAAGCTGTTCAATGCAGGATTAAAGTAAAATTTACACCCTAGAAGCCATACTAAAACAGCGCAATTCAGTAAAACCTTTATTATGTAAGTAAGAGCAACTGCTGTTAGTTATGTGTTGGCATAAATGCTCAGTTAGTGTGCAACAGCAAGGACTTGGAAAGCTGCACTGTGATGCACTATATAACATATGAGGTTTCAAAATGAACTAACTTACCATGCGCTGCATACTGTGGCATCTTTTCTTGCAGCTTCCCTACTGGATTTCCATGTGGCCCACTTTTCATATGTCCATTTCTCATGCCAGTGGAAAACGGTCCTTTTGCTCGTGTTTAGCATCCCATCTTGCCACTGAGCAGGCATTCATGGTGCTGGAGGGCATCATTCCTTCTTCAAAATAACCATGAAATAGCGTCCTTGTCTCGGGACTTTCACGTAGCATCTCGAGGGCATCTGCCAATTCTGTGCTGTGATTGTGCTGTGCTGACAGCTTGATGACGGCTGCTGGAGGGACCTCCTTGCAAAGAAAAGGAAAATTTTTTTGGTGTTTCAGTTCACTTTCTTTATTTTATGTCCAATTTTGCTTGACATTCTGTGCTGCGCTTTGCTCATGTTTTGTTTTGACTTTGGTGCTGACACTGCCAGACTTTGTGAAAAACCATCCTGCAATGAGAAAATACCTTCAACTTTTCATGTCAACTTGTATTCTTCACAAATGAAAACAACTCTATAAAAATACAGCTCAGATGTACCAATTGCTGGGTTAAGTGTAAGGTTAAGCCTGGATGTAGCTACATCTTCATATAGGTTGCCTGTAAGCTACGAGATGCCTACCATACCATAATTATTAGACCACAGATATCTGCAGAGCAAGGATGCAGTGACCAGTATTGGTTTGGTTCGGTTTGTGGGGTTTAACGTCCTAAAGCGACTCAGGCTATGAAGTGACCAGTATTAATGTAATTGTTACTGTGCTTGTCTCATTCTGACATGCTTCAATCTAGGTGGATAATCACAGCAAAATGCTTATGGCCAAACCTCGCAACATATGAGCCACCAATTTAAAACGCGGCTAATTGCTGTGCATTTAGTTAGCCAAGGTACTGAATGCATGGTGTTCTGTCAGTGTACAGCCTACACATTTGAAACTAAGCTCAAAGCAACCTCTGTGCGCAACTTATTACTTGCTGATGCCTAGACAACTATGATTCAGCTACCTGTCATTAAGGTGCCTAGTTAACTGGGGTTCAGGGAAAAGTTGCGAATTTTAGCCTTTTTTGTGGAATTGTGTGTTAGCTGCTACATTTTCTTTTTTTATGGTATTGTGTTGACATCAGCAGGAATGACAGATGGGAATTTGATTAATTTTATTTTGAAAAATTACTGTTGCATTATTATCCTTGCCCTCATATGCTCAAGCAAGCTAGTGCGGGGAGCCCTGCATGAGACTTACAGTAGTTGGCTCAATCGTACTGTGGGAGAATCAACGCATGATACTAACTCCTGCAGAAAACAACACTAGCGTGTTTGCATCAATATAATGCAAGCTTCTTTTTTCCATAAAACATAATCTACAAAAAGTGCCTTATACCTGGAAGCAATGTACGAATTTAGGCTTTTCTTTTTTTTTCTTCTTTTTTTTACTGCTCCAAGGTGCCTACAGCAAGCTTATCCACCAGGCTGGAGTGTCGCGAGGAAAAGGCAACTTCTTGGTGACCTTTTGTCATTGAGGCGAAGTGTGTGGGTAGCATGAAAGGGTGGTCACGAACGTGCAAAGAAGGGGGCATGAGCCAAAATAAGTAAAACAAATTTGTGCAAAGGAAAAAAGTAAAAGGGCAAATGATAGTAGTATTGAGGCAAGAAGGGGCAGCATGGCCGCCACTGCTAGAAAAGCTTCCTACTGAGTATGTCATACTTCCTTTTACAGTTACTGCCGAAAGAATGTAGGGGCCTTACCTATTCTATCCCACGCATCACTTTCTGCATGCTATTGGGTGTAGTGACGGACAGCATTTCTTAACTCTGAATAACTGAGATAATCGTGGGCACTGATACTTCTCATCCAACATATGCAGTCATGGGCTTCTTTGAGCGCCAGTATGACAGTTTGCGCGGAGCAAGTTTTTAATCCTTCAAGAGAAAGCACCAGACATTGTATACAGTGATGGTATCATACAATATATAATAACTCTCTTATCCTGTTACTCGCACAAGAAAAAAAAGGCAGGCGTGGCAAGAAAGAAAAAAGCATTACATATACTCACCGTTTACAGCCTTTCGCTTTCGTTTTAGCTGCAATTCAGGACGTATTTGTACTAGCTCCATACCGCCGCACCCATTGTTCGGCGGCTTCTCTGTCCGTCAAATTGCATCATAGTACCTTCATATCAGAGTTTGATGCTTCGGCGTCCTCCACGCACTCGAGTGCGAGCATCCGACATTTCTCTAAGCAGTGAGGACACACGGTACCTGAGCGTTGGCTGGGTCGCGTTGACTGATTTATTTCGCGCTCAGTAAAACACGGCAAGAGAAGGAAAAAAAAAGGTATGAGAACCAGCCACGAAAACGAAACAAGACACATAGCGAACCTACACTACCCACCATGCCTACACTACTATAGGTGGTTACCAGGAAGAGCGGGCACTCGACAGCGATCACCATTTCCTTATCTGTGCCTCCTTGTTTCACGTTTTTTTTTTTTGCATAAGCCGCTCAAAGCGACGCGAGCCGCCACGGATGCAAAACGCTTACGGTAAAAGAGACGTGTAAATTGAAAACCAGCAGATGCGACATGGCAGAGAAGCTTCATGGAGAGCAAAGCTGGTGCGGTGTCGAACTTAGCGCGCCGTACTTGACGAACGGGATGAAAGGACCTGTGAAGCGTGAGGGGAGAGCTGCGCGATCGGAGAGGTCGTGCCAGTGCCGAGATTTCTTTTTTTTTCGCTCCAGGCGCACGGCGTCGTCCTTCCTAGCCCTGCGCAAGATGGTTTAGCTGGCTATTACTGCGAGTAGACGCTGTAGTTTTTCTTCGCTTTCTTTTTCCCCGAGCCACGCATTTTTTCCATATGGTTTGGGATGGCTCCTTGAGCTTTACAGTTTGTGTTAATTGTGAATAGGACGTTAATGAAGTTTTAGCGCGAACATAGCTTGTCATGGGTGAAAGAACACATGACGTCGCGAGCACGCGTGGTGGTTACTAAATAAATCTATATAACGAAGCCATCGCACTTTTGCTGCTGAGTTGCTGTTATGGTGAGTGCAAATTCCTGTTGTTACTTCTGTTCACATTTCTCTCCGCACCGCTACTTGTTCTTTGTGCTTCTGCTGTTTCATTGTTTTTTTTTTTTTAGAGCAGGATACGTTGCCGTTCAACTTAACAATCAGTTTTTTCATTGCAGAACAAAAGTACTGCAATCGAGCGGCCGCAACAAGACAAATGCACCGCCGAATTCGCGCACTCGATAGACCAGCTGGACGTAAAGCCCCTTGCGCCGTCATTCATTTTCTTTACTTTTTGTTGCGTCAGATGCCAGGCGCCCCGTTTGCTTTTTAGGGAGGAAAAGGGCGCGTAAAAGAGTGAAAGTGGGACGAGAACGCATGGAGAATTGAAATAAGTGTGTGGGAGGGGGGGGGGGGGGGGGAGCGAGGAAATCACGATCGAAAAACCCAACAGGAGTTTTTGTAGTAGCGACAAAACACAAAAGAAAGGTTTGTTGTAACTACAAACTTTTCGACCTCGAAACAAACTTTGTTGCGACAACAAAACACTTTGTAGTATCGAAAGAACTTTTCTTTCCATACTGCAAACCTTTTTGTTGTTACAAGTTTTTTTTTTTGTCGTGACGAAAAGCGTGTTGTATGCTTTCGTTGTTTACGTATCTTGTTGTCGACACTCTTGTAGTGATCCAAAAGAAATTTTTCCACCGGCAGGTGGTCTTGTCGCGACTACAAGATATCTTCGCAACAGGTACCGTTTTCACAACAAAACGTGTGTGTTGTCACAAGCAGATAGCCAAAACAACCCCAGCCCACCTTAGTTGCGCGAGAGCCGTCAAGAAATTGTTCGTCGCCGTATGCGCAGTTTTCCTTGTCTCCAAAGGCACGGCCGCATGATAAATATGTGGAGCTGTCCATGCAGCTGGTCCTATGAGCAAGAGCAATTCGTGTGCCTCGATTTGTGTGCTGGCGTTGAAGCAGCTCGCTTGCGCTGGAGTGTTCTCGATCGCAGAGAATTTATTTTATTTCAAGCATCAAGCATGCATGGTAGGAGAATACTTCCAATGATAGTGAAAACTTGCTGGTTCAGATCGCGCTTCTGTGCTGCCGAGGCGATACATATATAACGCGAAAATGCCGAGCGGCGTGGCAGATGTCATTGCATGGCGTTGTGCGGTAGACGATCGGCACCTGCCCTTACTGTTATGCTAGCCAAGAATGACATTTATTATACAAGTGGTGTCTTCAGGCACACATTTTAAAATCTGCGCAACATAAATTTTTGCACCAGCATATGCAGCTCTATAGGCCAACGAACGCACGTGCACGTTCATCGCATGTCAGCCCGGTGCAAAAAAATCATCGCTACATCAGCAGCTGATGTGTTCTCAGCTTTCTTACAATAGCTCCATGTCTTAGTTAATCGAAAATCTCTTCTGCCATGATGCACGCAATCATGAGAGTAAGCTGTCGAGCTAATGGTATATACATTGCAAACTGCTTTCTACACATAATATGGCTTGTTGTTCCTAGCTGCTGTTTTGGTCACCTAGTATATATTACTGGACCACTTAAGTGATAAATTTGGACAGTTTATAGTACAATTCACCAAAATTGATTTTCTGTTATATTCCTCTAATGGATACTAAATTGATAATTGCTTAATTTTGAGGGGTGGTACGTTATAGTGCAGCTGCAATTAAACTACCATGATTGTTTTCTGCACTCGAGTTTTAGCCATATCGTTAGTGAAAAAGTAAGTTGGGGGGGGGGGGGGATGAATTAAAAAGCTGGTCTCAGGGAATATTTTAACATTACATTTGCTTAATGGTGCTGACATATCAGGAATTTGCTTTCTTCTTTTCATGTGGTGCAGTTTTATAAATACACCGGTGATTTTAAAGGACTTATCAGTGTAGACAATCTGCCGCTCAACATTCAAAGACAATTACCGTTGTAAAATTGCTTTAGAAAGGTGGTACTCAAATAACTGAGGAATGAATGCCAAATGTATGTACAAGTTACATGCAATGAATGGGAACTATGTTAGGGGATATGTGTTTTTTTTTTTAACACAGCTTGCCGAAACTTCAGTCACCGCATTTAGTAATGCTGTATTGCTTGCTCTTATAGTTGGTCTTCACGAGGTGAACACTCAGCCAGTAAAAGGAACTTTTCCATGGGGAAATGTTCTAGAATTAGTGAAAATGGTATATATGGAATTGAACAATATATGAAAAGTAATAAAACAAGGGACAAAGCGGAGAATTTTCTTATGAAAGCTCCTTATTTGCTGCCTATAGTTTCAAAGTGCAAAAACAAATGAAATGCAATCATCACAAGCCAGTGCCACTCTATATTGCATTCATATCATGAGGCAAGCAGCTATAACAAAAGGCCCATGTTCCCCCAATGCATTGCCTTTTTAAGAGGAGAAATAAACATACACATTAGTCCAGAAAAGCAAAGCATACAATCCTTGTTTCTGACAAGTTCATCAAAAAGTTGGACTATAGAGCTTACCAGAATAATTCTCGACAGCCCCTAGCAAACAAACAATAAAGTTCTCAGTAGGCTTCAACCTATAGAACCAGATGTCAAGTTGTCGTAGCAGTGAGAAGACTTTAATTGTGCAGAACCAGTTGCACATTGCCCCGCCGGGGTGGCGCAGTGGTTACGGCGCTCGACTACTGTTCCCAAGGATGCGGGATCGAATCCCGGCCTCGGCGGCAGCTTTTCGATGGAGGCGAAAAGCAAGGCGCCCGTGTGCTGTGCGATGTCAGTGCACGTTAAAGAACCCCAGGTGGTCGAAATTTCCGGAGTCCTCCACTACGGCGTCTCTCATAGCCTGAGTTGCTTTGGGACGTTAAACCCCACAAACCAACCAACCAACCAACCAGTTGCACATTGAAGATGATTAAATGTGACTGAACTATCACTGAGGTCTTCATTTAAATTGTCATTTTACAAAACATTGTGGGCTAGTTGGTTCATCGCAAGGGGGAACAGCGCAAGCTATACACGGACAAAAGGGGAGGACGAGACACACAGCACTGTCAGAGGAAGGAATGCCCGATGTACTAGAAATGAACTTGAACAAAACGTTGCGGGCTAGTTGGTTCATCGCAAGGGCGAACAGCGCAAGCTACACACAGACAAAAGGGGAGGACGAGACACACACAGCACTGTAAGACTGTACAACACAGCAAAAGGCAAGAGAAGCCAGAGAAAGTTTAGGACGAGCAGTAAATGGAGCAGTAAATGCAGTACAATTAGCACTTATCAGCTCTTACTCCATTGAAATCACCACTTTGCAATATAACAAAAATGGAGATCTTCTAGTCAGTGGTGCCCCTCACCCCCTGAAAACAAATGAAACTAAAAAACTGTGTGGTCAGTTTCCTCCCCTCTTTTATGCTGAAAATTGTACTCATATTAATGAAGTTCTTAAGCTTTGCAGTTGTATAGTGGGTTCCTCCCAAAATGCCAAATCAACACTGGATCACCTGACATGTACATCGGCACTAACCGGAGTCCTTTTACATTTCTTGTGACGAAAACCCACCCTTCAAGTGAATTTGAGCAATTTCCAAGTGAACTTGGTTCCAAACACTGCCATAATAATAAGTGAATAATAAGCACTTGTTTGGAGCTTGTACAAGGGAGCTGACATTAAAATTTTTCTGCTAGAGGTTTGTTACCAAATCATATCACATACATTAGCTGTCCAAAGGCCTGCCATGATGGATCTGTGGTTACGGTGCTTGACTGCTGAACACGAGGACCGGTTCTACCCCACCCATGCCAGATAGCTGCTTGTCAATGGAGGCAAAAAGAAAGGTGCCCTGTACTGTGCAATGTCAGTGCATATTAAAGAACTCCAAAATTGTTGAAATTTCTGAAGCCCTCCACTACGGCATCTCTCATAGCCTGAATCGCTTTTGGAAATTGAACTCAACAAACCAAACAACTAACTTTTAAAGAATTTTTGTAGCAGATCCAAACTTTTCAGCTTGCTTCTCCACTATCCACAGTGAACATAATTAGTCAATTTTATAGTTGTTGGGCACATCAGAAACATAGCTAATGCCAGCACCTTGAAGAAAAACACACTGGTCTGAAATGTCATCACTTGAATGCAGGCACAGATTCCTTCCTGGTGGAGGGCTGTAACACTTGTGGATGTTATTCCTTTGAAATTGCAATGAGTTGTTACTAGCTCCTGGCAAACTAACACAATCTTCCTGGTATCAAGTAATATAGAGCAAATGTCATTTACTAAGCAGTGAACACCATCTTTCATTTTAACACAAGAAGAAAAAGTTTTCACGGCTCGAGTATAGGAGGTAGTGGTAACTGTTACGTTATTAAACTGAAGACGAGAATAGTGAACAATGCTTGGAACAGTGCCATACTTTTGAATGAAAAGGCCTTCTATTGTGCTGCCCACCTGCACAGACAGCAGTGGGGCTCCGAGGACACGGACTTTGGAGTTGACACAAGAGCGTGTGTTCATGATCTTGTTCCATTTGTTTTTCAAAAAGGTTGACAAGCTTACATACTTGCTCGCTGTCTCTAACCATGCCCTCATCACACACCATTCAGCAATCTGGAGTGGAACTCCCTGGGCTGCTTTTACGAGCTTGAGAAGCTGTCCATTGCCGTTCTCAAAGGGAAATGTGGATGTTCCCCACAGTGGGCCTTGCATTTCCACACTTTTAGCAAGGTGAAGAAGTTGGTGCACATATGTTGCAGCAGTGGCTCCATATAATGTGTACACCCTGCTAACAAATGATGACAACATGCTGTCAGCTTCCCGCAAGTTGGCATCGGTGACAGATGTCTGCAGGAGGAGAAACACTCCCTGACACAGTGTACTAAAGTGGCTCAGATAGGTCGGTGGTAACACATCTTTCAGACAAGGTAACGAATAATAAAGAAGCCTATAGAGCCACTCAGTGGCTTTCCAATGAGCCCGGTCAGAGATAGGCCGTGGCAGTCGAGAGAAGGCAATTGGGGGTTTCATTTTAGTGATGGCACTGTCCAACTCTGATGGAGTGTCCAATGTAATATGCTTCCCCAACTGCTGAGAGCCACAGTTCGAGCAATTGTTTAACAATGCCTTCAAGGACACAATGCATGTAGTCAGGAGGCATACACCACCACACAAGATTGAATCTTTCAAGCTTCATGAGTGGTGATGGCCCCTTCACTCCATTGATTGGCTCTCTTCGTACGTATGCTTCATGCATGTCTTCCAGCATGCCACTGTGCGTCCTTGGTGCTGGTGCATTTCTTCCTGGGATATAGCGAAGCTCCCCTGTAAAAAGAAAACTAGTATTATGTTGCAGGAAAAAACATTCCTATTGTCCTGGCTAATCATTTGATAAAAGTATATTCTGCTGCAGCTAAGTTGTTTTGACCTATTGCTATGTGACATCGGTGTAAACATCGTAAGACTGTGATAGCATTTTTTTTTCAGGTTGGGGTACTACTGTTTCCTGTGCCATAAATCTATATTAAATACTGCCAGAAAATGACACAAATCTAGGCCCCTAACTAGAAAAGCCCTTCATTTTGTGAAATTAGGAAGGTAAACACAGCTAGGAAGAACCCTATTCTATATATAGTAAAACCTCAATAATTCGAACTTGCACACCTCGAAATCCTGGATAAATAAAAAAATTTCTATGGTCCCGTAATTTTTAATGTAAATTTAACTGCACAATTCGAAGCAGCCACTTGCACCCACCCCATTAATTTGAAAATTTTCAGTGCCTCGCTAGAATGCTCGATCCTAGTTTTGCCTCAAACCAATGAAGCAACGACACCTCAGAGCTGCAAAGTTAAGCCACAAAGCGACAGTTATGCCTGATAGGTCGTAGCGCCCAAACCCTAGAGCGTCCTGCACAGATAAACACTCAGTAGTATGACTTGCGATCACCGAAGTGTGCCACTGCAAAGGTGGAGGCATTGGAACTAAGAGGGGGGGGTGGCAGAGTGTTAGCCACATGGTCCGCATGTTCCAGCATGTTCTCGCAATGAAACTTACATGGGCCAGGTTTTTATGGTGATACAAATTGAAAACAAAGTTAATTTCAACATTTTTCTCGGCCCCAGCGAATTGGAATTAATGATATCTTACTGTAATTCAAGTTTCTCATGTCATTCCTGAAGTAAGTTTTGTTACTAAACATTGATTTTGCTACACAAAATTACAGGCATCACCATGTAACTACATGCGAGGAAAAAATTTGGTTTTCCAATTTATTACAAATTATTTACTGCATATATTATCATAAACATGCAATACACTTTGCAATATGTGCTACACCTGCCTACCTGTGCTGGAAAGCAATCATATCTAACGTGCAAATGCTTGGCAGCAGGCCTTTGTTAATGAAGGTGCCAGGTAATGCAATGACAATAAATGTTAAGTGCTTGGGTTTGATTTCTTGCTTCTACCAGGTACTATATGTACTTTTTAAACTCCTTCATGAATGAGGCTATGCTATAGATAACCTTGAAAAGGGGGTTTGAAGCAGTTGACACCCCACCAGAATTCGTGGTGCTTTCAGCTGTATCAACTGGCAAATAGCTTGAAGGTGGCATAAGAACTGTGAACATACTGAGCATATGGATTACAAAATTATCAATTGAGAGGCCCTTGCCTTAAGTGCTGCCCCTGTTCCAGACTCAATGTCTCATCACATTGTCTCTGCTGAAACCATCCAGTTGAAATAATTACTTGACCACACAATAAAAAAAAAACAGCCACAAGAGGTCGATCAGGTGAATGCGAAAAATCTCAGCACAGTTAACTTCAACACTGGAAATATTATACAGGTGGCACACAGGGAAGCTGTAAGCGTTCCCGTGGCATATGTCACAATAATATTTTAATATAAAGTAAAATGGTTATCGTTGCACCAAGAATTGATTCCTTGCGGCTCTTCCCTTCTCAAATCCGATATGGTAGATCCTTGCCACATTTTTACATGTAAAAACCTTTCTGTCCAAAGCACTAGCTATGTTCTTATTACTACAATTTGTTGGTATTCATCATCACACCTTCCACAGGTCTGGCTATCTGTTAGCAATATTTCAGCAACATACAAATGTGACAGTACCTAGAAACATACCACCATTTCACAGCTTTATTCACTACACATATGTCACATTATTATATACATATATATGATTACTTAACTCTGTCTCATGATAGTTTTTCCATCAACCTTACCTATGTCTATAACCAATGGCAGCAATAAGTACACACAACCCAGCTTTTCTGTTTTTCTTATGCTAAAACAAATCATTATATCATTCAACAAACACTTTTACTCAATTCAGGTTTAGTTAAGAACAGAAAAGTTGGTGCGTAATGTAATTAGAAAGGCACCATGACAGTGAAAAGCTGTGCACCATCTACTTACCATCTACAATGGTTCCTTCTTCAAGACACCAGGTGCATCCAAAATAGCCATTAAACTGTTTGATGTTCAGTAATGCAGCCTGTGCAGGCGAGTCAACACAACAGCAAGTCGCGTACACCTTGGATGTCATAGTCTGGTCCAGCATGGTGCCAAGTAATGCCCCCAAGCTTGTTGAAGGCTTCAACAAAAGCTTTCATAAACAGCAAGGCTGGTGGATGGAATTTGGCAAACCACAAGGCCGCAATGACCACATTTTGAAATCGCACATTAAATGGAAGCTCATTGATGAACAGTTGCACAGGCCACACGATGGACTTGTTCGACTTGAACACTGGTGATTCATCAGTATTCAAAGTCACAGTCAAGTCGCACCACTTCATCTTCAACTGCGACCTCATGCTTGTATAAAGGCGGCCATTTGTGATGCTGTAAACCCCATAAGACGGCGATGACAGTTTTTGCAGGTTGCTGTACAACTGTTGTAGATGTTGTATAATTTTATCGTGAAGTTGGCACCTGATGTCAAAGATAAGGAAGCTGCCTTTTCTAGTGAGCTGTTGATGACCTAAAAACCTGTTGGTCATCATTGCCATTCCTTATGCCAAGGTGTACTCGACAGGTGGCACAAAAAAGTGCATATCCAGTGATTTCAGCTTGTTGTGCCACAGTTTTCTAAACATATATTTGCTCTGTGGTAACACATCAGTGCCACAGAGTGTTCAATAGGACCAGCAGCCCCTCCACTTGTGACCATGACAGGCCCGCATGTACGACATAGGCCAGAATCAGCAGCATGCTTGGGCCTTGGTTAAATCCTGATTTGGTAACGTTTCTTCTGAGCACTTCTCCATATAATCTTTGAGCTCACAGTTTTCCAGGTCTTCAACATTGGTTCTTTCATCGCGATGTTGCGAACTCCCGCTGTCGTCTGTGTCATCATCGCAGTCCACGTAGTCATCATTGTCTTCTCGCGGCGATGCATTCTCGACTGTCGGCGACGGGGGCAGGAGAGCAGGGGCAGGGTCAGGAGCCGCACTGGCGGCGTTTGCACGCGTATCGCATCCATTTTCCGGGAGGTCAGCGAGTGCGTCGTCAGCGTACTGCTGCTTCTGTAGGTTTCGTTGGTAATGGGCAGTCTGTTTAGGGATCCGGCAAGGCTCCCCCGGCTCCAGATAGCGGCGATACCTCTTCTTCAATGGCATGCTGGTACGCAGACTTCTCGGCTTACAGAAATAGGAGGTACAGAGCCACAAGATGCTTCCAGCCAACCTGCAGACTAATTAACCTGTACGGCACACCTAGGAAAAAAAGTTACCCGAATGCACACTCGCTAAAAAAGCTCTTCCAGGGAAGTTCCGTGCGCACTGGTGAAGCACCGATGGGATAAAAGGCTGGTCACCCTGGCTGGGCGGATGAACAAGGGTTGAGCTAGTTGAACCAAGGAGGAGGAGCTGTGGCTCCTTTGTATCGGGTGAGCGCAGGTGCGCGTCCTCGGAAAGTAGAAAGAAGAGAGGTGAGAAAACAGAGGGGAAGGCTCGAGTTGATGGTTGAAGGGGAGTGGTGGGTAGGGGCTGTTGGCACCGAATGAGTGCCCACCACATGCGAAATCGGACTTTCGTCTCGTGGATGTTACGGCGTGTCTGTTCAAAGCCCAGTGCACTCGTCTTTGAATGGAACACGTACAACACGTGCAGTGGCGTACGTCATATCGTTCGACGAAAGCCGCCGTGGCGGGCACTACCCTTCAACCTCCTCTGATCCTTTCATCCCTCTCCTCTATTTTCTCATCTCTTATTCTTTCTATTTCATTGAGCACGTTTTTGCCTTTATTTTATTCACCAGTCAGATAACCTAGCTCCATTCGGTTATAGCTTGGTGAGCCCATTTCTCCTCCGTTTTCGCTAGCATTCCATCCATTAATCGACCTTGGAAGCACAGCGACCATGCTTTGGTCTCAGTGGTGTTGCGATGACAGGTGAAACTCCCAACTAGTGAAGCTTTAAGGGATAAGTTACAAGTTCATTCTAATTATTGTAGCTAAAAAAAAACTGCGCTCTCCAGATCAGGAGAGTGGTAGAAGAAGGGACAAGAGCCACGTGCTGTCAGACTTGGGCTCAGGAGTTGCGCTCAGTGATGAAAGAATAAATACTTCATAGAACTGCTAACCTTTTTTCTTTCATTTAGTGCCCGTTCTAATTTCCTTTTTACATATGCCTTTATGCCCTGAGGCAATAAATGAAGTTATTAAATAAAAAAAAGTTGGTCCAGGTCCCTTCTCCAAACAGCACTCTACAGCATGGTGACCCCCGAACGTGATACTTGCGGCCCTTGTTGAGTATTGACACGGCACGGAGCGATGAGCGGTTAGACCTGGCGAAGTATTGCTTTCGCAATAAAAAAAAATGAGGAGGGTTCAACGCTGCTGAACCGAATATGGAGCGAAAGCATTAGCTACGGGTGACCGTGCGTTCTTCTGTTGGGCGCAGCGCCGGCTCGGGGACCACGGACACGGCACGGAGCGATGAGCGGTTAGACCTGGCGAAGTATTGCTTTCGCAATAAAAAAATAAAATGAGGAGGGTTCAACGCTGCTGAACCGAGTATGGAGCGTAAGCATGAGCTGCGGGTGACCGTGCGTTCTTCTTTTCCTTCTTCTGTTAGGCGCACCGCACGCTGCAACGAGTGGTTAGACGCGGCGGAGTATTGCTTTCGCAATACAAAACATCACGAGGGTTCAACGCTGCTGAACCGAATATGGAGCGAAAGCATTAGCTGCGGGTGACCGTGCGTTCTTCTGCTCCTTCTTCTGTTAGGCGCACCGCACGCTGCAACGAGTGGTTAGACCCGGCGGAGTATTGCTTTCGCAATACAAAACATCAGGAGGGTTCAAGGCTGCTGAACCGAATATGGAGCAAAAGAATTAGCTGCGGGTGAACGTGCGTTCTTCTCCTTTTCCTTTTAGGCGCAGCGCCGTCTCGGGGTCCACGGACACGGCACGCAGTGATGAGCGGTTAGACCTGGCGTAGTATTCCTTTCGCAATAAAAAAATAAAATGAGGAGGGTTCAACGCTGCTGAACCGAATATGGAGCAAAAGCATTAGCTGCGGGTGACCGTGCGTTCTTCTTCTCCTTTTTCTGTTAGGCGCAGCGCCGGGTCGGGGACCACGGACACAGCACGCTGCAACGAGTGGTTAGACCTGGTGTAGTATTGCTTTCGCAATAAAATAAAGTAAAATGAGTAGGGTTCAACGCTGCTGAATCGAATATGGAGCGAAAGCATTAGCTGCGGATGACCGTGCGTTCTTCTCCTTGTTCTGTTCGGCGCAGCGCCGGCTCGGGGACCACGGACACGGCACGCAGCGATGAGCGGTTAGACCTGGCGAAGTATTGCTTTCGCAATAAAAAATAAAATGAGGGTTCAAGCTGCTGAACCGAATTTGGAGCGAAAACATTAGCTGCGGGTGACCATGCCTTCTCCTGTTAGGCACAGCGCCGGCTCGGGGACCACGGTCACGGCACGCAGCAACGAGTGGTTAGACCTGGTGTGGTATTGCTTTCGAAATAAAAAAATAAAATGAGTAGGGTTCAACGCTGCTGAATCGAATATGGAGCGAAATCATTAGCTGCGGGTTACCGTGCGTTCTTCTTCTGTTAGGCGCAGCGGCGGCTCGGGGCCAACGGTCACGGCACGCAGCAACGAGTGGTTAGACCTGGTGTGGTATTGCTTTCGTAATAAAAAAACAAAATGAGAAGACTTCAACGCTGCTGAACCGAATATGGAGCGAAAGCATTAGCTGCGGATGACCGTGCGTTCTTCTCCTTTTTCTGTTAGGCGCAGCGCCGGCTCGGGGTCCACGGACACGGCACGCAGCGATGAGCGGTTAGACCTGGCGTAGTATTGCTTTCGCAATAAAAAAAAATAAAATGAGGGTTCAACGCTGCTGACCCGAATATGGAGCGAAAGCATTAGCTGCGGATGACCGTGCGTTCTTCTTCTCCTTCTTCTGTTAGGCGCAGCGCCGGCTCGGGGACCACGGACACTGCACGCAGCGATGAGCGGTTAGACCTGGCGAAGTATTGCTTTCGCAATAAAAAAAAAATGAGGGTTCAACGCTGCTGAACCGAATATGGAGCGAAAGCATTAGCTGCGGGTGACCGTGCGTTCTTCTGTTGGGCGCAGCGCCGGCTCGGGGACCACGGACACGGCACGCAGCGAAGAGCGGTTAGATCTGGCGTAGCATTGCTTTCGCAATAAAATATTACCTGAGTAGGGTTCAACGCTGCTGAACCGAATATGGAGCGTAAGCATGAGCTGCGGGTGACCTTGCGTTCTTCTTTTCCTTCTTCTGTTAGGCGCACCGCACGCTGCAACGACTGGTTAGACCCGGCGGAGTATTGCTGTCGCAATACAAAACATCAGAAGGGTTCAACGCTGCTGAACTGAATATAGAGCGAAAGCATTAGCTGCGGGTGACCGTGCGTTCTTCTGCTCCTTCTTCTGTTAGGCGCACCGCATGCTGCAACGAGTGGTTAGACCCGGCGGAGTATTGCTTTCGCAATACAAAACATCCGGAGGGTTCAACGCTGCTGAACCGAATATGGAGCAAAAGCATTAGCTGCGGGTGACCGTGCGTTCATCTTCTCCTTTTTCTGTTAGGCGCAGCGCCGGCTCGGGGTCCACGGACACGGCACGCAGCGATGAGCGGTTAGACCTGGCTTAGTAATACTTTCGCAATAAAAAAATAAAATGAGGAGGGTTCAATGCTGCTGAACCGAATATGGAGCGAAAGCATTAGCTGCGGATGACCGTGCGTTCTTCTTCTCCTTCTTCTGTTAGGCGCAGCGCCGGCTCGGGGACCACGGACACGGCACGCAGCGATGAGCGGTTAGACCTGGCGAAGTATTGCTTTCGCAATAAAAAAAAATGAGGAGGGTTCAACGCTGCTGAACCGAATATGGAGCGAAAGCATTAGCTGCGGGTGACCGTGGGTTCTTCTGTTGGGCGCAGCGCCGGCTCGGGGGCCATGGACACGGCACGCAGCGAGGAGCGGTTAGATCTGGCGTAGCATTGCTTTCTCAATAAAAAAATAAAATGAGGAGGCTTCAATGCTTCTGAACCGAATATGGAGCGAAAGCATGAGCTGCGGGTGACCGTGCGTTCTCCTTCTGTTAGGTGCAGCGCTGGGTCGGGGACCACGGTCACGGCACGCAGCAACGAGTTGTTAGACCTGGCGTATTATTGCTTTCGCAATAAAAAAAAATGAGTAAGGTTCAACGCTGCTGAACCGAATATGGAGCGAAAGCAATAGCAGCAGGTGACCGTGCGTTCTTCTTCTATTAGGCGCAGCGCCGGCTCGGGGACCACGGTCACGGCACGTAGCAACGGGTGGTTAGACCTGGCGTAGTATTGCTTTCGCAATAAAAAAATAAAATGAGGAGGCTTCAATGCTGCTGAACCGAATATGGAGCGAAAGCATGAGCTGCGAGTGACCGCGCGTTCTCCTTCTGTTAGTTGCAGCGCCGGCTCGGGGACCACGGTCACGGCACGCAGCGAGGACCGATTAGACCTGGCGTATTATTGCTTTCGCAATAAAAAAAAAATAAAATGAGTAGGGTTCAACGCTGCTGAACCGAATATGGAGCGAAAGCATTAGCTGCGGGTGACTGTGCGTTCTTCTGCTCCTTCTTCTGTTAGGCGCACCGCACGCTGCAACGAGTGGTTAGACCCGGCGGAGTATTGCTTTCGCAATACAAAACATCAGGAGGGTTCAACGCTGCTGCACCGAATATGGAGCGAAAGCATTAGCTGCGGGTGACTGTGCGTTCTTCTGCTCCTTCTTCTGTTAGGCGCACCGCACGCTGCAACGAGTGGTTAGACCCGGCGGAGTATTGCTTTCGCAATACAAAACATCAGGAGGGTTCAACGCTGCTGCACCGAATATGGAGCGAAAGCATTAGCTGCGGGTCACAGTGCGTTCTTCTTCTCCTTCTTCTGTTAGGCGCACCGCACGCTGCAACGAGTGGTTAGACCCGGCGGAGTATTGCTTTCGCAATACAAAACATCAGGAGGGTTCAACGCTGCTGAACCGAATATGGAGCGAAAGCATTAGCTGCGGGTCACAGTGCGTTCTTCTTCTCCTTCTTCTGTTAGGCGCACCGCACGCTGCAACGAGTGGTTAGACCCGGCGGAGTATTGCTTTCGCAATACAAAACATCAGGAGGGTTCAACGCTGCTGAACCGAATATGGAGCGAAAGCATTAGCTGCGGGTCACAGTGCGTTCTTCTTCTCTTTCTGTTAGGCGCACCGCACGCTGCAACGAGTGGTTAGACCCGGCGGAGTATTGCTTTCGCAATACAAAACATCAGGAGGGTTCAACGCTGCTGCACCGAATATGGAGCGAAAGCATTAGCTGCGGGTGACCGTGCGTTCTTCTGCTCCTTCTTCTGTTAGGCGCACCGCACGCTGCAACGAGTGGTTAGACCCGGCGGAGTATTGCTTTCGCAATACAAAACATCAGGAGGGTTCAACGCTGCTGCACCGAATATGGAGCGAAAGCATTAGCTGCGGGTCACAGTGCGTTCTTCTTCTCTTTCTGTTAGGCGCACCGCACGCTGCAACGAGTGGTTAGACCCGGCGGACTATTGCTTTCGCAATACAAAACATCAGGAGGGTTCAACGCTGCTGAACCGAATATGGAGCGAAAGCATTAGCTGCGGGTGACCGTGCGTTCTTCTGCTCCTTCTTCTGTTAGGCGCACCGCACGCTGCAACGAGTGGTTAGACCCGGCGGAGTATTGCTTTCGCAATACAAAACATCAGGAGGGTTCAACGCTGCTGCACCGAATATGGAGCGAAAGCATTAGCTGCGGGTCACAGTGCGTTCTTCTTCTCTTTCTGTTAGGCGCACCGCACGCTGCAACGAGTGGTTAGACCCGGCGGACTATTGCTTTCGCAATACAAAACATCAGGAGGGTTCAACGCTGCTGAACCGAATATGGAGCGAAAGCATTAGCTGCGGGTCACAGTGCGTTCTTCTTCTCCTTCTTCTGTTAGGCGCACCGCACGCTGCAACGAGTGGTCAGACCCGGCGGAGTATTGCTTTCGCAATACAAAACATCAGGAGGGTTCAACGCTGCTGAACCGAATATGGAGCGAAAGCATTAGCTGCGGGTGACCGTGCGTTCTTCTTCTTCTGTTAGGCGCAGCGCCTGCTCAGGGACCACGGACACGCACGCAGCGATTAGCGGTTAGACCTGGCGTAGTATTGCTTTCGCAATAAAAAATAAAATGAGGAGGGTTCAAGCTGCTGAACCGAATTTGGAGCGAAAACATTAGCTTCGGGTGACCGTGCCTTCTCCTTCTGTTAGGCACAGCGCCGACACTGGAACCACGGTCACGGCACGCAGCAACGAGTGGTTAGACCTGGTGTAGTATTGCTTTCGCAATAAAATAAAGTAAAATGAGTAGGGTTCAACGCTGCTGAATCGAATATGGAGCGAAATCATTAGCTGCGGGTGACCGTGCGTTCTTCTTCTCCTTCTTCTGTTAGGCCCGCAGGGGGCATCTGCTAAAGCAGATGTTTGGTGTACCGTGCGACACCACGGACCCCGAGCACCCACGCTTAGCCGTGCGTGGCATCGTCGTGTCTGGGGAAAAGGGGATCCTGGTGGTTGAGCCAATGCCGAGTGTTTGGACCCTTAAGGCCCCTCGGTGGAGGCAACACACCACTTTGGCCCACGCTTCCCATAGACGGCACCTTCGGGCTGACCCACCCGGAGGAAATCGGCAGTCGCGTTTTCCTATCCTCCCCTCCATCTTTCACTTTCCTATCCTCTTTCTCAGAACTTTCCTGTCTTCTCCTCCCTTCTCGCTTTTTTCCTTTTTCCTGGCGGCGAGGGTTAACCTTGTGTGGCTAACCACCCTGCGTTACGCCGTATTTGGTTATAGTCAGAGTGTACAGCTGACGTGGCCAGGACTCTTTGTACAAGCTCCTTTCCCGTCCCCTTGTTGGGCTCCATGGTGGGTGGCTGCCACTTTGGCCGAAAAATATCACATTTTATGGCTGCTTCTCTTTCTGGAACTGATCGCCCTCTCAAAAGAGGGCGGACCGATGTAACCCATGAATTTTTCCAAAAAAAACAAAGAAGTTTTCCCAAAGTACTATGTGATACATAGTGAAGAAGAGCAAAAATCAGCGAGAATTATCTCCCCGTTCATAGTTGAGAAATCACTGACAAGTGCACTAGGTGCAGGTTACAAGGTGAAAAAACTGGCAAGTGGAGACCTACTGCTTGAATTGAAAGACTACATGCAATACTTGAAACTGTCCAACATTGAGTCTATCGGGGACATACCTGTCTCGATCACTGCTCATCGATCACTGAACACTGTCCGAGGTGTGATTTCAGAAAATGATTTCATACACTTGACAGAAAATGAACTGTTAGAAGGACTTGCTGATCAGAACGTTGTAAATGTCCAGAGGATTAAGATAAGAAAAGAAAACAAAGAAATCCCGACAAAGCACATTGTCCTTACATTTGCTTCCAGTGCTCTCCCTGACACCATTGAAGTAGGCTACCTGAAGATAAGTGTAAGACATTATATACCGAACCCTAGGCGATGCTTTAACTGCCAGAAATTCGGACACGGCTCACAGAGTTGTCGCGGTCGCCGAACTTGTGCGAAATGCGCTTCAAAAGAACACTCAACTGATGAATGCACCGAAACCACATTGCAGTGTGCTAACTGTGAAGGAGAACACCCTGCTTATTCAAGGTCTTGCCCCACGTGGAAAACTGAAAAAGAAGTAATCACTATCAAAACAAAAGAAAACTTGTCATATAAAGAAGCGCGACAAAAACTGGCCACTACTCCTGCTTTTCAGTTCACTGCAAAACCAAGTTATTCTGGTATGGCACAACAGCGCGGGGTGCCACACCAACATTTAGCACCTGCCCAGGCCACACAGAGTGAGCCTCGGGCAGGGCTACCCGCGCCCCAGGTGGAAGTGGCTCATGCTGCTCCCCCACCTCCATCTCAAAAGAAGGCTATGCAGCCCTCCGGGTTGACAAGCCTGAAGGCCTCTCCTCATGAGGCGAGGCCTAACACGAAAGAAAACTTATCTGGGGCGCGCTCCTCCGCTGCCTCTGAAGAGGAGGCAATGGACACGAGCCCCGGTAGGGCTGTGCCTTCGACGTCAGACGGACGACGGCACAGCTTAGACCGTCAAAAAAAAGACAGGCCCCGAGTCGTTGGGCCAAAAAAAAACCTAATCTAGTTTTTCACATTTTTCATAAAATAAGATGGCGTGTATAATACATTGGAATTGTAGAGGACTACTAAATAATTACAGCGACATAAAGGACATCCTGGCTACATTCTCCCCATTGGCTTTGTGTCTCCAGGAAACCAACTTAGGTCCTCAGAACAAAAATTTCCTTAAAAATTACAAAATCATCCGCCGGGACCGGGAGCTGTCCAGCAGACTCTCGGGTGGTGTAGCCATCGTCGTGAAAACTGGAATCGCTGCTCAGGAGCTGGCTCTTAATACCAGACTTGAAGCGGTAGCAGCCACAATATTAACACATAAAACCATCACAGTATGTTCACTATACCTCCAACCACACATCAAGATAACACTAGATGATTTAGAAGACCTTTTACAACAGCTTCCCGAGCCATATCTTTTAGTTGGTGATTTTAATGCTCATTCGTGTCTTTGGGGCAGCGAGCAAACAGATACTCGTGGTCAGCTTATAGAAGATTTTATTTTATGCAGCAACGTGTGTCTCCTAAACTCTGGCAATCCAACATACTACTCCCCAGCCACAGGCAAAGCGAGTTGTTTAGATCTGTCTTTTAGTTCACTTTCTATTTTTACCGATTTTAAATGGGAAGTTTTAAATAATCCGTACGGAAGCGACCATCTTCCTGTCATGATCAGCTTATCATCCTCACCATCAGTCATCCCGACAAAACCCAGGCGGTGAAAACTGCATTTAGCTGACTGGTCTTTGTTCAGGCAAGAAGCCAATCTAAATGAAATATATTCAGAGAAAATTGATATAGACAAAATGAATGAAATATTTACAGCATGCATTCTTGCGGCAGCACGTCTATCTATTCCCCAATCCACAGGCGTAGTGCACCAAAACCACAAAGTCTGGTGGACACAGGACTGTAAAGAAGCCAAAAAAGAACAAAATAAAGCCTGGGGTATTTTTCGGAGATACCCAACATATGAAAATCTGACAGTTTTTAAAAAAGCAAGAGCCAAAGCTCGATATATTCGTCGTAATGCCGAAAAAAAATCATGGCAGAAGTATGTTACATCTATAAACAGCTCCACAACATCAAAAAAAATGTGGGAACAAATTCATAAGCTAAATGGCAGCTTCTCCCCATTCACAATTCCAATCCTCACAGCCCCTAATACACAGACAAGCATCGAAGAACAAGCTAATATATTAGGTGTGCATTTCCACAAAATTTCGAGTTGTGCACACTATACAAAAACATTCTTAAAGTACAAGGACAGGATTGAAAAATATAGGCTTCCTACGAGGGGCAGCACGAATACACCTTACAATAGGTTGATTACGCTGCAAGAACTGAAAGATGTTCTCGCTTGCGGTAAAAAAACTGCACCTGGTCCTGATGAGATTCATTATGAGATGCTCGCCCATCTATCAGAAGCATCTGTAGAAGCGCTTCTAAAGTTTTTTAACAAAATCTGGGTGCTAGCTAAAATACCGGAGACTTGGAAAAGAGCCATAATTGTGCCGTTCCTAAAACCCGGCAAGCCGCCGACCTGTCCTGGGAGTTACAGGCCTATAGCCCTAACTAGTTGTTTAGCAAAATCTTTTGAAAGTATTTTAAACACTAGATTAACCTTTATTTTAGAATCAAGTAAACTTCTTAATATTCATCAGTGCGGTTTTAAGAAAGGATGCTCAACTACGGACCACCTAGTACGCCTCGAAAACACTGTCCGCGAGGCGTTTATACATAGACAGCATTGTCTCGCTGTTTTCTTCGATCTAGAAAAGGCATATGATACAACTTGGAGATTCGGCATCCTACGTGATCTAGCAGCTTTGGGCATCCGTGGTCGAATGCTCAGTGTTTTAAAAGACTTTCTTTCACATCGTTCATTCCAAGTGCGCCTCGGTACCACCTTGTCAAGAAGCTTCATTCAGGAGAATGGAGTACCTCAGGGGTGCATTCTAAGCACAACGCTTTTTGTTGTAAAAATCAATTCCATTACCAATGAAATCCCAAATTCCATTATGTGTTCACTCTACGTAGATGACCTCCAGATAGCCTACACCTCTTCCAATATATCAACGTGTGAGAGACAAATACAAATAACAATAAATAAACTAGTGGCATGGGCCGACAAAAATGGGTTTCAGTTTTCCCCCCAAAAGACGGTGGCAGTTATGTTTTCACTCAAACGGGGTATTCAGAACAACCCTGTCTTGCACTTAAATAGAACCGAATTACCATTAAAAGAAGAGCACAAATTCCTAGGCATTACTTTCGATAAAAAACTCACATTTCTACCTCACATAAACACACTAAAAAAGAAAGCCTCAAAATCTCTTAACATACTGAAAGTTCTTTCGCGGAAACATTGGGGTTCCGACAGGGCATGTCTTTTACATGTATACCGTTCTGTTGTACGCTCCCGCGTGGACTATGGGAGTATAGTGTACGGTTCAGCTAGGCCTTCATATCTAAAAAAACTGGACCCTGTACATAACTTAGGTCGGCGCCTTGCATGCGGTGCATACAGAACATCCCCTATAAGCAGCCTGTATGTAGAAACAAATGAGCCTTCACTGGAAGACAGACGAATAGCCCTCACGTGTGCTTACATTCTAAGAATAAGGTCACAGAAAAAACACCTCTGTTATCCAGTTGTCACAACTTGCCCCTCTCGATTAATTTTCACAAATAAACCTAAAGCAACAAGGCCACTGATCATGCGATTCGAAAGCATGTGCAGTGAGCTGCAGGTCCTGGACACCTTGCCTGATGTCGCACAAAAAAAACAGCCCTCTACCTCCATGGTACAGTCTGCCTGAAATCTGTGACCTCACTCTCACACAGTTTCCAAAAACCAAAACCCCACAAGAGCACATTATTCAGGAATTCTTAAACTTGCAGGAAAAGTACAAAAACTTCACAGACTTTTATACCGATGGATCTAAAACTGCTGTGTACACTGGAAGTGCAGTTGTGCAAGGAGATTCTGTGGAAATCATAAGACTTCCACACTGTGCGTCTATTTTCACTGCTGAATCCTATGCCATTTCTGTTGCCGTAGAGAAAATATTAAAAGAGAATGTCATAAACAGCATTATATTTACAGACTCTCTAAGTGTTCTCACAGCTCTAAATTCCAGAAATGCAGCTGCTCCTTTACTTGGAAACATAATACACAATATAACAACAGCCATAGCTCGAGGATACAACGTAAAATTCTGCTGGGTCCCGAGTCACATGGGCATTAAAGGCAATGACAGAGCAGACACATGTGCTGCTGAAGCCCGCGACAAGCAAATAAAGAGCATAAGCATACCTTACAAAGACTGTACGAAACTTGTACATCTCAAATTAAAAGAAAAATGGCAGTCTGCCTGGGACAGTGAAGTGGGAAATAAACTACACTTAGTGAAGCCCATTTTGGGAGAATGGATGTCGTGCCGGCATAAGGAGCGTTTTATAGAAGTGATCCTATGCCGTCTCCGCATTGGACACACGCACCTGACACACAATTTTTTGTTGAAGAAAGAAGAGAAACCACGATGCGAAAAATGCGGAGAAGAACTAACTATTAACCACATTTTATTCACATGCGCAAGTCTTGAAAAGATAAGAAAAAAAATTTTTGCAAAATTTTACAAAGAATACATTCCTTTTCACCCTAAACTGATTTTAGATGATGATGGACTTGTTGATTTATCTTGTGTTTTTAGTTTCATAAGGGAAGCAAATGTTTTACACAAACTGTAGGAAAAAATGAAACATACGTCACTAAGAGAAACTGAAACCTTGTGCTAGGCACATCATGGTGTTGGCAGCTTAAGCGCCATTGGATCTAAAACAACCCAAGTTTTTAAAAGGAGATTTTTTAAACAAATTAGTTTTAACACACTCATTTTCCCATTTCTTGCAAAACAAAACTTTCACCTTGCTCGTGGCGCATGATAGCCTTAGTTGCTTATGCGCCAAAAAACCCAACACAACACAACACATATTCCTGTACAAAGCTAGAAGAACTAAGAAAGAAGCATTTTCCAATATTTTATTCAGAATATATTCCTCTTCACCCTAGCTTACTCATAGGAGAAAATGCTCTTGTTAATATATCATGTGTTTTTATGTTCTTAAAAGATGCCAACCTTCTTAACAAATTATGAGTTTTAACTACCATATTACCATCTGCTGCATGGACAGCAGATCTCATCATGTGTTTGGCGCATGATAGCCTTAGATGCTTATGCGCCATAAAACACAACACACAACAACACACAACAATCTTTCGCAATAAAAAAATAAAATGAGAAGACTTCAACACTGCTGAACCGAATATGGAGCGAAAGCATTAGCTGCGGGGGACCGTGCGTTCTCCTTCTGTTAGGCGCAGCGCCGGCTCGGGGACCACGGTCACGGCACGCAGCAGCAAGTGGTTAGACCTGGTGTAGTATTGGTTTCGCAATAAAAAAAATAAAATAAGTAGGGTTCAACGCTGGTGAATCGAATATGGAGCGAAATCATTAGCTGCGGGTGACTGTGCGTTCTTCTCCTTCTTCTGTTAGGCGCAGCGCCGGCTCGGGGACCACGGTCACGGCACGCAGCAGCAAGTGGTTAGACCTGGTGTAGTATTGGTTTCGCAATAAAAAAAAATAAAATAAGTAGGGTTCAACGCTGGTGAATCGAGTATGGAGCGAAATCATTAGCTGTGGGTGACCGTGCGTTCTTCTTCTCCTTCTTCTGTTAGGCGCAGCGCCGGCTCGGGGACCACGGTCACGGCACGCAGCAACGAGTGGTTAGACCTGGCGTAGCATTGCTTTCGTAATAAAAAAATAAAATGAGAAGACTTCAGCACTGCTGAACCGAATATGGAGCGAAAGCATTAGCATCGGGGGACCGTGCGTTCTCCTTCTGTTAGGCGCAGCGCCGGCTCGGGGACCACGGTCACGGGACGCACCAACGAGTGGTTAGACCTAACGTAGTATTGCTTTCGTAATAAAAAAATAAAATGAGAAGACTTGAACACTGCTGAACCGAATATGGAGTGAAAGCATTAGCATCGGGGGACCGTGCGTTCTCCCTCTGTTAGGCGCAGCGCCGGCTCGGGGACCACGGTCACGGGACGCACCAACGAGTGGTTAGACCTAACGTAGTATTGCTTTCGTAATAAAAAATAAAGTGAGAAGACTTCAACACTGCTGAACGGAATATGGAGCGAAAGCATTAGCTGCGGGGGACCGTGCGTTCTCCTTCTGTTAGGCGCAGCGCCGGCTCGGGGACCACGGTCACGGCACGCAGCAGCAAGTGGTTAGACCTGGTGTAGTATTGGTTTCGCAATAAAAAAAAAATAATTAGGGTTCAACGCTGGTGAATCGAATATGGAGCGAAATCATTAGCTGTGGGTGACCGTGCGTTCTTCTCCTTCTTCTGTTAGGCGCAGCGCCGGCTCGGGGACCACGGTCACGGCACGCAGCAACGAGTGGTTAGACCTGGCGTAGTATTGCCTTCGTAATAAAAAAATAAAATGAGAAGACTTCAACACTGCTGAACCGAATATGGAGCGAAACCATTAGCTGCGGGTGACAGTGCGTTGTTCTTCTGCTCCTTCTGTTAGGGGCAGCGCCGGCTCGGGGACCATGGACACGGCACGCAGCGATGAGCGGTTAGATCTGGCGTAGTATTGCTTTCGCAATAAAAAAATAAAATGAGGAGGGTTGTATGCCGCTGAACCGAATATGGAGCGAAAACATTAGCTGCGGGTGACAGTGCGTTGCTCTTCTGCTCCTTCTGTTAGGGGCAGCGCCGGCTCGGGGACCATGGACACGGCACGCAGCGATGAGCGGTTAGATCTGGCGTAGTATTGCTTTCGCAATAAAAAAATAAAATGAGGAGGGTTGTATGCTGTTGAACCGAATATGGAGCGAAAGCATTAGCTGCGGGTGACAGTGCGTTGTTCTTCTGCTCCTTCTGTTAGGGGCAGCGCCGGCTCGGGGACCATGGACACGGCACGCAGCGATGAGCGGTTAGATCTGGCGTAGTATTGCTTTCGCAATAAAAAAATAAAATGAGGAGGGTTGTATGCTGTTGAACCGAATATGGAGCGAAAGCATTAGCTGCGGGTGACAGTGCGTTGTTCTTCTGCTCCTTCTGTTAGGGGCAGCGCCGGCTCGGGGACCATGGACACGGCACGCAGCGATGAGCGGTTAGATCTGGCGTAGTATTGCTTTCGCAATAAAAAAATAAAATGAGGAGGGTTGTATGCTGCTGAACCGAATATGGAGCGAAAGCATTAGCTGCGGGTGACAGTGCGTTGTTCTTCTGCTCCTTCGGTTAGGGGCAGCGCCGGCTCGGGGACCATGGACACGGCACGCAGCGATGAGCGGTTAGATCTGGCGTAGTATTGCTTTCGTAATAAAAAAATAAAATGAGGACGGTTGTATGCTGCTGAACCGAATATGGCGCGAAAGCATTGGCTGCGGGGGACCGTGCGTTCTCCTTCTTTTAGGCGCAGCGCCGGCTCGGGGACGACGGTCACGGCACGCAGCAACGAGTGGATAGACCTGCTGTAGTATTTCTTTCGCAATAAAAAAATAAAATGAGAAGACTTCAACACTGCTGAACCGAATATGGCGCGAAAGCATTAGCTGCGGGGGACCGTGCGTTCTCCTTCTGTTAGGCGCAGCGCCGGCTCGGGGACGAC
Source organism: Amblyomma maculatum (assembly GCF_055883805.1). Taxonomy (NCBI): domain Eukaryota; kingdom Metazoa; phylum Arthropoda; class Arachnida; order Ixodida; family Ixodidae; genus Amblyomma; species Amblyomma maculatum. Next base: position 15,105,054 of record NW_028146738.1, read on the forward strand.
GGTCACGGCACGCAGCAACGAGTGGATAGACCTGCTGTAGTATTTCTTTCGCAATAAAAAAATAAAATGAGAAGACTTCAACACTGCTGAACCGAATATGGAGCGAAAGCATTAGCTGCGGGGGACCGTGCGTTCTCCTTCTGTTAGGCGCAGCGCCTGCTCTGGGACCACGGTCACAGCACGCAGCAGCAAGTGGTTAGACCTGGTGTAGTATTGGTTTCGCAATAAAAAAAATAAAATAAGTAGGGTTCAACGCTGGTGAATCGAATATTAAGCGAAATCATTAGCTGCGGGTGACCGTGCGTTCTTCTCCTTCTTCTGTTAGGCGCAGCGCCGGCTCGGGTCCACGGTCACGGCACGCAGCGATGAGCGGTTAGATCTGGCGTAGTATTGCTTTCGCAATAAAAAAATAAAATGAGTAGGGTTCAACGCTGCTGAACCGAATATGGCGCGAAAGCATTAGCTGCGGGGGACTGTGCGTTCTTCTTCTGTTAGGCGCAGCGCCGGTTCGGGGACCACGGACTCGGCACGCAGCGATGAGCGGTTAGATCTGGCGTAGTATTGCTTTCGCAATAAAAAATAAAATGATAGGGTTCAACGCTGCTGAACCGAATATGGAGCGAAATCATTAGCTGCGGGTGACCGTGCGTTCTTCTTCTGTTAGGCGCAGCGCCGGTTCGGGGACCACGGACACGGCACGCAGCGATGAGCGGTTAGACCTGGCGTAGTATTGGTTTCGCAATAAAAAAATAAAATGAGGAGGGTTCTACGCTGCTGAACCGAATATGGAGCGAAAGCATTAGCTGCGTATGACCGTGCGTTCTTCTTCTCCTCCTTCTGTTAGGGGCAGCGCCGGCTCGGGGACCACGGACACGGCACGCAGCGATGTTAGATCTGGCGTAGTATTGCTTTCGCAGTAAAAAAAATAAAATGAGGAGGGTTCAACGCTGCTGAACCGAATTTGGAGCGAAAGCATTAGCTGCGGGTGACAGTGCGTTCTTCTTCTTCTTCTGTTAGGCGCAGCGCCTGCTCAGGGACCACGGACACTGCACGCAGCGATGAGCGGTTAGATCTGGCGTAGTATTGCTTTCGCAATAAAAAAATAAAATGATAGGGTTCAACGCTGCTGAACCGAATATGGAGCGAAATAATTAGCTGCGGGTGACCGTGCGTTCTTCTTCTGTTAGGCGCAGCGCCGGTTCGGGGACCACGGACACGGCACGCAGCGATGAGCGGTTAGATCTGGCGTAGTATTGCTTTCGCAATAAAAAAATAAAATGATAGGGTTCAACGCTGCTGAACCGAATATGGAGCGAAATCATTAGCTGCGGGTGACCGTGCGTTCTTCTTCTTCTTCGGTTAGGCGCAGCGCCGGCGTGGGGACCACGGTCACGGCACGCAGCAACGATTGGTTAGACCTGGCGTAGTATTGCTTTCGTACTAAAAAAATAAAATGAGAAGACTTCAACACTGCTGAACCGAATATGGAGCGAAAGCATTAGCTGCGGGGGAACGTGCGTTCTCCTTCTGTTAGGCGCAGCGCCGGCTCGGTAACCACGGTCACGGCACACATCAACAAGTGGTTAGACCTGGTGTAGTATTGCTTTCGCAATAAAAAAAATAAAATGAGAAGATTTCAACACTGCTGAACCGAATATGGAGCGAAAGCATTAGCTGCGGGGGACCGTGCGTTCTCCTTCTGTTAGGCGCAGCGCCGGCTCGCGGACCACGGTCACGGCACGCAGCAACAAGTGGTTAGACCTGGTGTAGTATTGCTTTCGTAATAAAAAAATAAAATGAGAAGACTTCAACACTGCTGAACCGAATATGGAGCGAAAGCATTAGCTGCGGGTGACCGTGCGTTCTTCTTCTCCTTCTTCTGTTAGGCGCAGCGCCGGTTCGGGGACCACGGACACGGCACGCAGCGATGAGCGGTTAGATCTGACGTAGTATTGCTTTCGCAATAAAAAAATAAAATGATAGGGTTCAACGCTGCTGAACCGAATATGGAGCGAAATCATTAGCTGCGGGTGACCGTGCGTTCTTCTTCTGTTAGGCGCAGCGCAGGTTCGGGGACCACGGACACGGCACGCAGCGATGAGCGGTTAGACCTGGCGTAGTATTGGTTTCGCAATAAAAAAATAAAATGAGGAGGGTTCTACGCTGCTGAACCGAATATGGAGCGAAAGCATTAGCTGCGTATGACCGTGCGTTCTTCTTCTCCTCCTTCTGTTAGGGGCTGCGCCGGCTCGGGTACCACGGACACGGCACGCAGCGATGTTAGATCTGGCGTAGTATTGCTTTCGCAGTAAAAAAAATAAAATGAGGAGGGTTCAACGCTGCTGAACCGAATTTGGAGCGAAAGCATTAGCTGCGGGTGACAGTGCGTTCTTCTTCTTCTTCTGTTAGGCGCAGCGCCTGCTCAGGGACCACGGACACTGCACGCAGCGATGAGCGGTTAGATCTGGCGTAGTATTGCTTTCGCAATAAAAAATAAAATGATAGGGTTCAACGCTGCTGAACCGAATATGGAGCGAAATCATTAGCTGCGGGTGACCGTGCGTTCTTCTTCTGTTAGGCGCAGCGCCGGTTCGGGGACCACGGACACGGCACGCAGCGATGAGCGGTTAGATCTGGCGTAGTATTGCTTTCGCAATAAAAAAAATAAAATGATAGGGTTCAACGCTGCTGAACCGAATATGGAGCGAAATCATTAGCTGCGGGTGACCGTGCGTTCTTCTTCTTCTTCGGTTAGGCGCAGCGCCGGCGTGGGGACCACGGTCACGGCACGCAGCAACGATTGGTTAGACCTGGCGTAGTATTGCTTTCGTACTAAAAAAATAAAATGAGAAGACTTCAACACTGCTGAACCGAATATGGAGCGAAAGCATTAGCTGCGGGGGAACGTGCGTTCTCCTTCTGTTAGGCGCAGCGCCGGCTCGGTGACCACGGTCACGGCACACAGCAACAAGTGGTTAGACCTGGTGTAGTATTGCTTTCGCAATAAAAAAAATAAAATGAGAAGATTTCAACACTGCTGAACCGAATATGGAGCGAAAGCATTAGCTGCGGGGGACCGTGCGTTCTCCTTCTGTTAGGCGCAGCGCCGGCTCGCGGACCACGGTCACGGCACGCAGCAACAAGTGGTTAGACCTGGTGTAGTATTGCTTTCGTAATAAAAAAATAAAATGAGAAGACTTCAACACTGCTGAACCGAATATGGAGCGAAAGCATTAGCTGCGGGTGACCGTGCGTTCTTCTTCTCCTTCTTCTGTTAGGCGCAGCGCCGGCTCGGGGACCACGGTCACGGCACGCAGCAACGAGTGGTTAGACCTGGTGTAGTATTGCTTTCGCGTTAAAAAAAATGAGTAGGGTTCAACGCTGCTGAACCGAATATGGAGCGAATGCATTAGCTGCGGGTGACAGTGCGTTCTTCTTCTCTTTCTTCTGTTAGGCGCACCGCACGCTGCAACGAGTGGTTAGACCCGGCGGAGTATTGCTTTCGCAATACAAAACATCACGAGGGTTCAACGCTGCTGCACCGAATATGGAGCGAAAGCATTAGCTGCGGGTGACCGTGCGTTCTTCTTCTCCTTCTTCTGTTAGGCGCAGCGCCGGCTCGGGGACCACGGACACGGCACGCACGATGAGCGGTTAGACCTGGTGTAGTATTGCTTTCGCAATAAAAAAATAAAATGAGAAGATTTCAACACTGCTGAACCGAATATGGAGCGAAAGCATTAGCTGCGGGGGACCGTGCGTTCTCCTTCTGTTAGGCGCAGCGCCGGCTCGCGGACCACGGTCACGGCACGCAGCAACGAGTGGTTAGACCTGGTGTAGTATTGCTTTCGCATTAAAAAAATAAAATGAGTAGGGTTCAACGCTGGTGAATCGAATATGGAGCGAAAGCATTAGCTGCGGGTGACCGTGCGTTCTTCTTCTCCTTCTTCTGTTAGGCGCAGCGCCGGCTCGGGGACCACGGTCACGGCACGCAGCAACAAGTGGTTAGACCTGGTGTAGTATTGCTTTCGCAATAAAAAAATAAAATGAGAAGATTTCAACACTGCTGAACCGAATATGGAGCGAAAGCATTAGCTGCGGGGGACCGTGCGTTCTCCTTCCGTTAGGCGCAGCGCCGGCCCGGGGACCACGGTCACGGCACGCAGCAACGAGTGGTTAGACCTGGTGTAGTATTGCTTTCGCGTTAAAAAAAATGAGTAGGGTTCAACGCTGCTGAACCGAATATGGAGCGAATGCATTAGCTGCGGGTGACAGTGCGTTCTTCTTCTCTTTCTTCTGTTAGGCGCACCGCACGCTGCAACGAGTGGTTAGACCCGGCGGAGTATTGCTTTCGCAATACAAAACATCACGAGGGTTCAACGCTGCTGCACCGAATATGGAGCGAAAGCATTAGCTGCGGGTGACCGTGCGTTCTTCTTCTTCTTCTGTTAGGCGCAGCGCCTGCTCAGGGACCACGGACACGGCACGCAGCGATGAGCGGTTAGACCTGGCGTAGTATTGCTTTCGCAATAAAAAAAAAATAAAATGAGTAGGGTTCAACGCTGGTGAATCGAATATGGAGCGAAATCATTAGCTGCGGGTGACCGTGCGTTCTTCTTCTTCTGTTAGGCGCAGCGCCGGCTCAGGGACCACGGACACGGCACGCAGCGATGAGCGGTTAGATCTGGCGTAGTATTGCTTTCGCAATAAAAAAATAAAATGAGGAGGGTTCAACGCTGCTGAACCGAATATGGAGCGAAAGCATTAGCTGCGGCTGGCAGTGCGTTCTTCTCCATCTTCTGTTAGGGGCACCGCACGCTGCAACGAGTGGTTAGACCCGGCGGAGTATTGCTTTCGCAATACAAAACATCAGGAGGGTTCAACGCTGCTGCACCGAATATGGAGCGAAAGCATTAGCTGCGGGTGACCGTGCGTTCTTCTTCTCCTTCTTCTGTTAGGCGCACCGCACGATTCAACGAGTGGTTAGACCCACCGGAGTATTGCTTTCGCAATACAAAACATCAGGAGGGTTCAACGCTGCTGCACCGAATATGGAGAGAAAGCATTAGCTGCGGGTGACCGTGCGTTCTTCTTCTTCTGTTAGGCGCAGCGCCGGCTCGGGGACCACCGTCACGGCACGCAGCAACGAGTGGTTAGACCTGGCGTAGTATTGCTTTCGTAATAAAAAAATAAAATGAGAAGACTTCAACACTGCTGAACCGAATATGGAGCGAAAGCACTAGCTGCGGGGGACCGTGCGTACTCCTTCTGTTAGGCGCAGCGCCGACTCGGGGACCACGGTCACGGCACGCAGCAACGAGGGGTTAGACCTGGTGCAGTATTGCTTTCGCATTAAAAAAAATAAAATGAGTAGGGTTCAATGCTGGTGAATCGAATATGGAGCGAAAGCATTAGCTGCGGGTGACCGTGCGTTCTTCTTCTCCTTCTTCTGCTAGGCGCAGCGCCTGCTCAGGGACCACGGACACTGCACGCAGCGATGAGCGGTTAGACCTGGCGTAGTATTGCTTTCGCAATAAAAAAAAATAAAATGAGTAGGGTTCAACGCTGGTGAATCGAATATGGAGCGAAATCATTAGCTGCGGGTGACCGTGCGTTCTTCTTCTTCTTCTGTTATGCGCAGCGCCTGCTCAGGGACCACGGACACTGCACGCAGCGATGAGCGGTTAGACCTGGCGTAGTATTGCTTTCGCATTAAAAAAAAATAAAATGAGGAGGGTTCAACGCTGGTGAATCGAATAATGAGCGAAATCATTAGCTGCGGGTGACCGTGCGTTCTTCTTCTCCTTCTTCTGTTAGGCGCAGCGCCGGCTCGGGGACCACGGTCACGGCACGCTGCGATGAGCGGTTAGATCTGGCGTAGTATTGCTTTCGCAATAAAAAAATAAAATGAGTAGGGTTCAACGCTGCTGAACCGAATATGGCGCGAAAGCATTAGCTGCGGGGGACTGTGCGTTCTTCTTCTGTTAGGCGCAGCGCCGGCTCGGGGACGACGGTCACGGCACGCAGCAACGAGTGGATAGACCTGCTGTAGTATTTCTTTCGCAATAAAAAAATAAAATGAGAAGACTTCAACACTGCTGAACCGAATATGGCGCGAAAGCATTAGCTGCGGGGGACCGTGCGTTCTCCTTCTGTTAGGCGCAGCGCCGGCTCGGGGACGACGGTCACGGCACGCAGCAACGAGTGGATAGACCTGCTGTAGTATTTCTTTCGCAATAAAAAAATAAAATGAGAAGACTTCAACACTGCTGAACCGAATATGGAGCGAAAGCATTAGCTGCGGGGGACCGTGCGTTCTCCTTCTGTTAGGCGCAGCGCCGGCTCGGGGACGACGGTCACGGCACGCAGCAACGAGTGGATAGACCTGCTGTAGTATTTCTTTCGCAATAAAAAAATAAAATGAGAAGACTTCAACACTGCTGAACCGAATATGGAGCGAAAGCATTAGCTGCGGGGGACCGTGCGTTCTCCTTCTGTTAGGCGCAGCGCCGGCTCGGGGACGACGGTCACGGCACGCAGCAACGAGTGGATAGACCTGCTGTAGTATTTCTTTCGCAATAAAAAAATAAAATGAGAAGACTTCAACACTGCTGAACCGAATATGGAGCGAAAGCATTAGCTGCGGGGGACCGTGCGTTCTCCTTCTGTTAGGCGCAGCGCCGGCTCGGGGACGACGGTCACGGCACGCAGCAACGAGTGGATAGACCTGCTGTAGTATTTCTTTCGCAATAAAAAAATAAAATGAGAAGACTTCAACACTGCTGAACCGAATATGGAGCGAAATCATTAGCTGCGGGTGACCGTGCGTTCTTCTTCTTCTTCTGTTATGCGCAGCGCCTGCTCAGGGACCACGGACACTGCACGCAGCGATGAGCGGTTAGACCTGGCGTAGTATTGCTTTCGCATTAAAAAAAAATAAAATGAGGAGGGTTCAACGCTGGTGAATCGAATAATGAGCGAAATCATTAGCTGCGGGTGACCGTGCGTTCTTCTTCTCCTTCTTCTGTTAGGCGCAGCGCCGGCTCGGGGACCACGGTCACGGCACGCAGCGATGAGCGGTTAGATCTGGCGTAGTATTGCTTTCGCAATAAAAAAATAAAATGAGTAGGGTTCAACGCTGCTGAACCGAATATGGCGCGAAAGCATTAGCTGCGGGGGACTGTGCGTTCTTCTTCTGTTAGGCGCAGCGCCGGCTCGGGGACGACGGTCACGGCACGCAGCAACGAGTGGATAGACCTGCTGTAGTATTTCTTTCGCAATAAAAAAATAAAATGAGAAGACTTCAACACTGCTGAACCGAATATGGCGCGAAAGCATTAGCTGCGGGGGACCGTGCGTTCTCCTTCTGTTAGGCGCAGCGCCGGCTCGAGGACGACGGTCACGGCACGCAGCAACGAGTGGATAGACCTGCTGTAGTATTTCTTTCGCAATAAAAAAATAAAATGAGAAGACTTCAACACTGCTGAACCGAATATGGAGCGAAAGCATTAGCTGCGGGGGACCGTGCGTTCTCCTTCTGTTAGGCGCAGCGCCGGCTCGGGGACGACGGTCACGGCACGCAGCAACGAGTGGATAGACCTGCTGTAGTATTTCTTTCGCAATAAAAAAATAAAATGAGAAGACTTCAACACTGCTGAACCGAATATGGAGCGAAAGCATTAGCTGCGGGGGACCGTGCGTTCTCCTTCTGTTAGGCGCAGCGCCGGCTCGGGGACGACGGTCACGGCACGCAGCAACGAGTGGATAGACCTGCTGTAGTATTTCTTTCGCAATAAAAAAATAAAATGAGAAGACTTCAACACTGCTGAACCGAATATGGCGCGAAAGCATTAGCTGCGGGGGACCGTGCGTTCTCCTTCTGTTAGGCGCAGCGCCGGCTCGGGGACGACGGTCACGGCACGCAGCAACGAGTGGATAGACCTGCTGTAGTATTTCTTTCGCAATAAAAAAATAAAATGAGAAGACTTCAACACTGCTGAACCGAATATGGAGCGAAAGCATTAGCTGCGGGGGACCGTGCGTTCTCCTTCTGTTAGGCGCAGCGCCGGCTCGGGGACGACGGTCACGGCACGCAGCAACGAGTGGATAGACCTGCTGTAGTATTTCTTTCGCAATAAAAAAATAAAATGAGAAGACTTCAACACTGCTGAACCGAATATGGCGCGAAAGCATTAGCTGCGGGGGACCGTGCGTTCTCCTTCTGTTAGGCGCAGCGCCGGCTCGGGGACGACGGTCACGGCACGCAGCAACGAGTGGATAGACCTGCTGTAGTATTTCTTTCGCGATAAAAAAATAAAATGAGAAGACTTCAACACTGCTGAACCGAATATGGAGCGAAAGCATTAGCTGCGGGGGACCGTGCGTTCTCCTTCTGTTAGGCGCAGCGCCGGCTCGGGGACGACGGTCACGGCACGCAGCAACGAGTGGATAGACCTGCTGTAGTATTTCTTTCGCAATAAAAAAATAAAATGAGAAGACTTCAACACTGCTGAACCGAATATGGAGCGAAAGCATTAGCTGCGGGGGACCGTGCGTTCTCCTTCTGTTAGGCGCAGCGCCGGCTCGGGGACGACGGTCACGGCACGCAGCAACGAGTGGATAGACCTGCTGTAGTATTTCTTTCGCAATAAAAAAATAAAATGAGAAGACTTCAACACTGCTGAACCGAATATGGAGCGAAAGCATTAGCTGCGGGGGACCGTGCGTTCTCCTTCTGTTAGGCGCAGCGCCTGCTCTGGGACCACGGTCACAGCACGCAGCAGCAAGTGGTTAGACCTGGTGTAGTATTGGTTTCGCAATAAAAAAAATAAAATAAGTAGGGTTCAACGCTGGTGAATCGAATATTAAGCGAAATCATTAGCTGCGGGTGACCGTGCGTTCTTCTCCTTCTTCTGTTAGGCGCAGCGCCGGCTCGGGTCCACGGTCACGGCACGCAGCGATGAGCGGTTAGATCTGGCGTAGTACTGCTTTCGCAATAAAAAAATAAAATGAGTAGGGTTCAACGCTGCTGAACCGAATATGGCGCGAAAGCATTAGCTGCGGGGGACTGTGCGTTCTTCTTCTGTTAGGCGCAGCGCCGGTTCGGGGACCACGGACTCGGCACGCAGCGATGAGCGGTTAGATCTGGCGTAGTATTGCTTTCGCAATAAAAAAATAAAATGATAGGGTTCAACGCTGCTGAACCGAATATGGAGCGAAACCATTAGCTGCGGGTGACCGTGCGTTCTTCTTCTGTTAGGCGCAGCGCCGGTTCGGGGACCACGGACACGGCACGCAGCGATGAGCGGTTAGACCTGGCGTAGTATTGGTTTCGCAATAAAAAAATAAAATGAGGAGGGTTCTACGCTGCTGAACCGAATATGGAGCGAAAGCATTAGCTGCGTATGACCGTGCGTTCTTCTTCTCCTCCTTCTGTTAGGGGCAGCGCCGGCTCGGGGACCACGGACACGGCACGCAGCGATGTTAGATCTGGCGTAGTATTGCTTTCGCAGTAAAAAAAATAAAATGAGGAGGGTTCAACGCTGCTGAACCGAATTTGGAGCGAAAGCATTAGCTGCGGGTGACAGTGCGTTCTTCTTCTTCTTCTGTTAGGCGCAGCGCCTGCTCAGGGACCACGGACACTGCACGCAGCGATGAGCGGTTAGATCTGGCGTAGTATTGCTTTCGCAATAAAAAAATAAAATGATAGGGTTCAACGCTGCTGAACCGAATATGGAGCGAAATCATTAGCTGCGGGTGACCGTGCGTTCTTCTTCTGTTAGGCGCAGCGCCGGTTCGGGGACCACGGACACGGCACGCAGCGATGAGCGGTTAGATCTGGCGTAGTATTGCTTTCGCAATAAAAAAATAAAATGATAGGGTTCAACGCTGCTGAACCGAATATGGAGCGAAATCATTAGCTGCGGGTGACCGTGCGTTCTTCTTCTTCTTCGGTTAGGCGCAGCGCCGGCGTGGGGACCACGGTCACGGCACGCAGCAACGATTGGTTAGACCTGGCGTAGTATTGCTTTCGTACTAAAAAAATAAAATGAGAAGACTTCAACACTGCTGAACCGAATATGGAGCGAAAGCATTAGCTGCGGGGGAACGTGCGTTCTCCTTCTGTTAGGCGCAGCGCCGGCTCGGTAACCACGGTCACGGCACACATCAACAAGTGGTTAGACCTGGTGTAGTATTGCTTTCGCAATAAAAAAAATAAAATGAGAAGATTTCAACAAAGCATTAGCTGCGGGGGACCGTGCGTTCTCCTTCTGTTAGGCGCAGCGCCGGCTCGCGGACCACGGTCACGGCACGCAGCAACAAGTGGTTAGACCTGGTGTAGTATTGCTTTCGTAATAAAAAAATAAAATGAGAAGACTTCAACACTGCTGAACCGAATATGGAGCGAAAGCATTAGCTGCGGGGGAACGTGCGTTCTCCTTCTGTTAGGCGCAGCGCCGGCTCGGTAACCACGGTCACGGCACACATCAACAAGTGGTTAGACCTGGTGTAGTATTGCTTTCGCAATAAAAAAAATAAAATGAGAAGACTTCAACACTGCTGAACCGAATATGGAGCGAAAGCATTAGCTGCGGGGGAACGTGCGTTCTCCTTCTGTTAGGCGCAGCGCCGGCTCGGTAACCACGGTCACGGCACACATCAACAAGTGGTTAGACCTGGTGTAGTATTGCTTTCGCAATAAAAAAAATAAAATGAGAAGATTTCAACAAAGCATTAGCTGCGGGGGACCGTGCGTTCTCCTTCTGTTAGGCGCAGCGTCGGCTCGCGGACCACGGTCACGGCACGCAGCAACAAGTGGTTAGACCTGGTGTAGTATTGCTTTCGTAATAAAAAAATAAAATGAGAAGACTTCAACACTGCTGAACCGAATATGGAGCGAAAGCATTAGCTGCGGGTGACCGTGCGTTCTTCTTCTCCTTCTTCTGTTAGGCGCAGCGCCGGTTCGGGGACCACGGACACGGCACGCAGCGATGAGCGGTTAGATCTGACGTAGTATTGCTTTCGCAATAAAAAAATAAAATGATAGGGTTCAACGCTGCTGAACCGAATATGGAGCGAAATCATTAGCTGCGGGTGACAGTGCGTTCTTCTTCTTCTTCTGTTAGGCGCAGCGCCTGCTCAGGGACCACGGACACTGCACGCAGCGATGAGCGGTTAGATCTGGCGTAGTATTGCTTTCGCAATAAAAAATAAAATGATAGGGTTCAACGCTGCTGAACCGAATATGGAGCGAAATCATTAGCTGCGGGTGACCGTGCGTTCTTCTTCTGTTAGGCGCAGCGCCGGTTCGGGGACCACGGACACGGCACGCAGCGATGAGCGGTTAGATCTGGCGTAGTATTGCTTTCGCAATAAAAAAATAAAATGATAGGGTTCAACGCTGCTGAACCGAATATGGAGCGAAATCATTAGCTGCGGGTGACCGTGCGTTCTTCTTCTTCTTCGGTTAGGCGCAGCGCCGGCGTGGGGACCACGGTCACGGCACGCAGCAACGATTGGTTAGACCTGGCGTAGTATTGCTTTCGTACTAAAAAAATAAAATGAGAAGACTTCAACACTGCTGAACCGAATATGGAGCGAAAGCATTAGCTGCGGGGGAACGTGCGTTCTCCTTCTGTTAGGCGCAGCGCCGGCTCGGTGACCACGGTCACGGCACACAGCAACAAGTGGTTAGACCTGGTGTAGTATTGCTTTCGCAATAAAAAAAATAAAATGAGAAGATTTCAACACTGCTGAACCGAATATGGAGCGAAAGTATTAGCTGCGGGGGACCGTGCGTTCTCCTTCTGTTAGGCGCAGCGCCGGCTCGCGGACCACGGTCACGGCACGCAGCAACAAGTGGTTAGACCTGGTGTAGTATTGCTTTCGTAATAAAAAAATAAAATGAGAAGACTTCAACACTGCTGAACCGAATATGGAGCGAAAGCATTAGCTGCGGGTGACCGTGCGTTCTTCTTCTCCTTCTTCTGTTAGGCGCAGCGCCGGCTCGGGGACCACGGACACGGCACGCACGATGAGCGGTTAGACCTGGTGTAGTATTGCTTTCGCGTTAAAAAAAATGAGTAGGGTTCAACGCTGCTGAACCGAATATGGAGCGAATGCATTAGCTGCGGGTGACAGTGCGTTCTTCTTCTCTTTCTTCTGTTAGGCGCACCGCACGCTGCAACGAGTGGTTAGACCCGGCGGAGTATTGCTTTCGCAATACAAAACATCACGAGGGTTCAACGCTGCTGCACCGAATATGGAGCGAAAGCATTAGCTGCGGGTGACCGTGCGTTCTTCTTCTCATTCTTCTGTTAGGCGCAGCGCCGGCTCGGGGACCACGGACACGGCACGCACGATGAGCGGTTAGACCTGGTGTAGTATTGCTTTCGCAATAAAAAAATAAAATGAGAAGATTTCAACACTGCTGAACCGAATATGGAGCGAAAGCATTAGCTGCGGGGGACCGTGCGTTCTCCTTCTGTTAGGCGCAGCGCCGGCTCGCGGACCACGGTCACGGCACGCAGCAACGAGTGGTTAGACCTGGTGTAGTATTGCTTTAGCATTAAAAAAATAAAATGAGTAGGGTTCAACGCTGGTGAATCGAATATGGAGCGAAAGCATTAGCTGCGGGTGACCGTGCGTTCTTCTTCTCCTTCTTCTGTTAGGCGCAGCGCCGGCTCGGGGACCACGGTCACGGCACGCAGCAACAAGTGGTTAGACCTGGTGTAGTATTGCTTTCGCAATAAAAAAATAAAATGAGAAGATTTCAACACTGCTGAACCGAATATGGAGCGAAAGCATTAGCTGCGGGGGACCGTGCGTTCTCCTTCTGTTAGGCGCAGCGCCGGCTCGCGGACCACGGTCACGGCACGCAGCAACGAGTGGTTAGACCTGGTGTAGTATTGCTTTAGCATTAAAAAAATAAAATGAGTAGGGTTCAACGCTGGTGAATCGAATATGGAGCGAAAGCATTAGCTGCGGGTGACCGTGCGTTCTTCTTCTCCTTCTTCTGTTAGGCGCAGCGCCGGCTCGGGGACCACGGTCACGGCACGCAGCAACAAGTGGTTAGACCTGGTGTAGTATTGCTTTCGCAATAAAAAAATAAAATGAGAAGATTTCAACACTGCTGAACCGAATATGGAGCGAAAGCATTAGCTGCGGGTGACCGTGCGTTCTTCTTCTCCTTCTTCTGTTAGGCGCAGCGCCGGCCCGGGGACCACGGTCACGGCACGCAGCAACGAGTGGTTAGACCTGGTGTAGTATTGCTTTCGCGTTAAAAAAAAATGAGTAGGGTTCAACGCTGCTGAACCGAATATGGAGCGAATGCATTAGCTGCGGGTGACAGTGCGTTCTTCTTCTCTTTCTTCTGTTAGGCGCACCGCACGCTGCAACGAGTGGTTAGACCCGGCGGAGTATTGCTTTCGCAATACAAAACATCACGAGGGTTCAACGCTGCTGCACCGAATATGGAGCGAAAGCATTAGCTGCGGGTGACCGTGCGTTCTTCTTCTTCTTCTGTTAGGCGCAGCGCCTGCTCAGGGACCACGGACACGGCACGCAGCGATGAGCGGTTAGATCTGGCGTAGTATTGCTTTCGCAATAAAAAAAAATAAAATGAGTAGGGTTCAACGCTGGTGAATCGAATATGGAGCGAAATCATTAGCTGCGGGTGACCGTGCGTTCTTCTTCTTCTGTTAAGCGCAGCGCCGGCTCAGGGACCACGGACACGGCACGCAGCGATGAGCGGTTAGATCTGGCGTAGTATTGCTTTCGCAATAAAAAAATAAAATGAGGAGGGTTCAACGCTGCTGAACCGAATATGGAGCGAAAGCATTAGCTGCGGCTGGCAGTGCGTTCTTCTCCATCTTCTGTTAGGGGCACCGCACGCTGCAACGAGTGGTTAGACCCGGCGGAGTATTGCTTTCGCAATACAAAACATCAGGAGGGTTCAACGCTGCTGAACCGAATATGGAGCGAAAGCATTAGCTGCGGCTGGCAGTGCGTTCTTCTCCATCTTCTGTTAGGCGCACCGCACGCTGCAACGAGTGGTTAGACCCGGCGGAGTATTGCTTTCGCAATACAAAACATCACGAGGGTTCAACGCTGCTGCACCGAATATGGAGCGAAAGCATTAGCTGCGGGTGACCGTGCGTTCTTCTTCTTCTTCTGTTAGGCGCAGCGCCTGCTCAGGGACCACGGACACGGCACGCAGCGATGAGCGGTTAGACCTGGCGTAGTATTGCTTTCGCAATAAAAAAAAAATAAAATGAGTAGGGTTCAAAGCTGGTGAATCGAATATGGAGCGAAAGCATTAGCTGCGGGTGACCGTGCGTTCTTCTTCTTCTTCTGTTAGGCGCAGCGCCGGCTCAGGGACCACGGACACGGCACGCAGCGATGAGCGGTTAGATCTGGCGTAGTATTGCTTTCGCAATAAAAAAATAAAATGAGGAGGGTTCAACGCTGCTGAACCGAATATGGAGCGAAAGCATTAGCTGCGGCTGGCAGTGCGTTCTTCTCCATCTTCTGTTAGGGGCACCGCACGATTCAACGAGTGGTTAGACCCACCGGAGTATTGCTTTCGCAATACAAAACATCAGGAGGGTTCAACGCTGCTGCACCGAATATGGAGAGAAAGCATTAGCTGCGGGTGACCGTGCGTTCTTCTTCTTCTTCTGTTAGGCGCAGCGCCGGCTCGGGGACCACCGTCACGGCACGCAGCAACGAGTGGTTAGACCTGGCGTAGTATTGCTTTCGTAATAAAAAAATAAAATGAGAAGACTTCAACACTGCTGAACCGAATATGGAGCGAAAGCACTAGCTGCGGGGGACCGTGCGTACTCCTTCTGTTAGGCGCAGCGCCGACTCGGGGACCACGGTCACGGCACGCAGCAACGAGGGGTTAGACCTGGTGCAGTATTGCTTTCGCATTAAAAAAAATAAAATGAGTAGGGTTCAATGCTGGTGAATCGAATATGGAGCGAAATCATTAGCTGCGGGTGACCGTGCGTTCTTCTTCTTCTTCTGTTATGCGCAGCGCCTGCTCAGGGACCACGGACACTGCACGCAGCGATGAGCGGTTAGACCTGGCGTAGTATTGCTTTCGCATTAAAAAAAAATAAAATGAGGAGGGTTCAACGCTGGTGAATCGAATAATGAGCGAAATCATTAGCTGCGGGTGACCGTGCGTTCTTCTTCTCCTTCTTCTGTTAGGCGCAGCGCCGGCTCGGGGACCACGGTCACGGCACGCAGCGATGAGCGGTTAGATCTGGCGTAGTATTGCTTTCGCAATAAAAAAATAAAATGAGTAGGGTTCAACGCTGCTGAACCGAATATGGCGCGAAAGCATTACCTGCGGGTGACCGTGCGATCTTCTTCTGTTAGGCGCAGCGCCGGTTCGGGGACCACGGACACGGCACGCAGCGATGCGCGGTTAGATCTGGCGTAGTATTGCTTTCGCAATAAAAAAATAAAATGATAGGGTTCAACGCTGCTGAACCGAATATGGAGCGAAATCATTAGCTGCGGGTGACCGTGCGTTCTTCTTCTGTTAGGCGCAGCGCCGGTTCGGGGACCACGGACACGGCACGCAGCGATGAGCGGTTAGACCTGGCGTAGTATTGGTTTCGCAATAAAAAAATAAAATGAGGAGGGTTCTACGCTGCTGAACCGAATATGGCGCGAAAGCATTAGCTGCGGGTGACCGTGCGTTCTTCTTCTGTTAGGCGCAGCGCCGGTTCGGGGACCACGGACTCGGCACGCAGCGATGAGCGGTTAGATCTGGCGTAGTATTGCTTTCGCAATAAAAAAATAAAATGATAGGGTTCAACGCTGCTGAACCGAATATGGAGCGAAATCATTAGCTGCGGGTGACCGTGCGATCTTCTTCTGTTAGGCGCAGCGCCGGTTCGGGGACCACGGACACGGCACGCAGCGATGAGCGGTTAGATCTGGCGTAGTATTGCTTTCGCAATAAAAAAATAAAATGATAGGGTTCAACGCTGCTGAACCGAATATGGAGCGAAATCATTAGCTGCGGGTGACCGTGCGATCTTCTTCTGTTAGGCGCAGCGCCGGTTCGGGGACCACGGACACGGCACGCAGCGATGAGCGGTTAGATCTGGCGTAGTATTGCTTTCGCAATAAAAAAATAAAATGATAGGGTTCAACGCTGCTGAACCGAATATGGAGCGAAATCATTAGCTGCGGGTGACCGTGCGATCTTCTTCTGTTAGGCGCAGCGCCGGTTCGGGGACCACGGACACGGCACGCAGCGATGAGCGGTTAGATCTGGCGTAGTATTGCTTTCGCAATAAAAAAATAAAATGATAGGGTTCAACGCTGCTGAACCGAATATGGAGCGAAATCATTAGCTGCGGGTGACCGTGCGATCTTCTTCTGTTAGGCGCAGCGCCTGCTCAGGGACCACGGACACTGCACGCAGCGATGAGCGGTTAGACCTGGCGTAGTATTGCTTTCGCATTAAAAAAAAATAAAATGAGGAGGGTTCAACGCTGCTGAACCGAATATGGAGCGAAAGCATTAGCTGCGTATGACCGTGCGTTCTTCTTCTCCTCCTTCTGTTAGGGGCAGCGCCGGCTCGGGGACCACGGACACGGCACGCAGCGATGTTAGATCTGGCGTAGTATTGCTTTCGCAGTAAAAAAAATAAAATGAGGAGGGTTCAACGCTGCTGAACCGAATTTGGAGCGAAAGCATTAGCTGCGGGTGACAGTGCGTTCTTCTTCTTCTTCTGTTAGGCGCAGCGCCTGCTCAGGGACCACGGACACTGCACGCAGCGATGAGCGGTTAGATCTGGCGTAGTATTGATTTCGCAATAAAAAAATAAAATGATAGGGTTCAACGCTGCTGAACCGAATATGGAGCGAAATCATTAGCTGCGGGTGACCGTGCGTTCTTCTTCTGTTAGGCGCAGCGCCGGTTCGGGGACCACGGACACGGCACGCAGCGATGAGCGGTTAGATCTGGCGTAGTATTGCTTTCGCAATAAAAAAATAAAATGATAGGGTTCAACGCTGCTGAACCGAATATGGAGCGAAATCATTAGCTGCGGGTGACCGTGCGTTCTTCTTCTTCTTCTGTTATGCGCAGCGCCTGCTCAGGGACCACGGACACTGCACGCAGCGATGAGCGGTTAGACCTGGCGTAGTATTGCTTTCGCATTAAAAAAAAAATAAAATGAGGAGGGTTCAACGCTGGTGAATCGAATAATGAGCGAAATCATTAGCTGCGGGTGACCGTGCGTTCTTCTTCTCCTTCTTCTGTTAGGCGCAGCGCCGGCTCGGGGACCACGGTCACGGCACGCAGCGATGAGCGGTTAGATCTGGCGTAGTATTGCTTTCGCAATAAAAAAATAAAATGATAGGGTTCAACGCTGCTGAACCGAATATGGAGCGAAATCATTAGCTGCGGGTGACAGTGCGTTCTTCTTCTTCTTCTGTTAGGCGCAGCGCCTGCTCAGGGACCACGGACACTGCACGCAGCGATGAGCGGTTAGATCTGGCGTAGTATTGCTTTCGCAATAAAAAATAAAATGATAGGGTTCAACGCTGCTGAACCGAATATGGAGCGAAATCATTAGCTGCGGGTGACCGTGCGTTCTTCTTCTGTTAGGCGCAGCGCCGGTTCGGGGACCACGGACACGGCACGCAGCGATGAGCGGTTAGATCTGGCGTAGTATTGCTTTCGCAATAAAAAAATAAAATGATAGGGTTCAACGCTGCTGAACCGAATATGGAGCGAAATCATTAGCTGCGGGTGACCGTGCGTTCTTCTTCTTCTTCGGTTAGGCGCAGCGCCGGCGTGGGGACCACGGTCACGGCACGCAGCAACGATTGGTTAGACCTGGCGTAGTATTGCTTTCGTACTAAAAAAATAAAATGAGAAGACTTCAACACTGCTGAACCGAATATGGAGCGAAAGCATTAGCTGCGGGGGAACGTGCGTTCTCCTTCTGTTAGGCGCAGCGCCGGCTCGGTGACCACGGTCACGGCACACAGCAACAAGTGGTTAGACCTGGTGTAGTATTGCTTTCGCAATAAAAAAAATAAAATGAGAAGATTTCAACACTGCTGAACCGAATATGGAGCGAAAGTATTAGCTGCGGGGGACCGTGCGTTCTCCTTCTGTTAGGCGCAGCGCCGGCTCGCGGACCACGGTCACGGCACGCAGCAACAAGTGGTTAGACCTGGTGTAGTATTGCTTTCGTAATAAAAAAATAAAATGAGAAGACTTCAACACTGCTGAACCGAATATGGAGCGAAAGCATTAGCTGCGGGTGACCGTGCGTTCTTCTTCTCCTTCTTCTGTTAGGCGCAGCGCCGGCTCGGGGACCACGGACACGGCACGCACGATGAGCGGTTAGACCTGGTGTAGTATTGCTTTCGCGTTAAAAAAAATGAGTAGGGTTCAACGCTGCTGAACCGAATATGGAGCGAATGCATTAGCTGCGGGTGACAGTGCGTTCTTCTTCTCTTTCTTCTGTTAGGCGCACCGCACGCTGCAACGAGTGGTTAGACCCGGCGGAGTATTGCTTTCGCAATACAAAACATCACGAGGGTTCAACGCTGCTGCACCGAATATGGAGCGAAAGCATTAGCTGCGGGTGACCGTGCGTTCTTCTTCTCATTCTTCTGTTAGGCGCAGCGCCGGCTCGGGGACCACGGACACGGCACGCACGATGAGCGGTTAGACCTGGTGTAGTATTGCTTTCGCAATAAAAAAATAAAATGAGAAGATTTCAACACTGCTGAACCGAATATGGAGCGAAAGCATTAGCTGCGGGGGACCGTGCGTTCTCCTTCTGTTAGGCGCAGCGCCGGCTCGCGGACCACGGTCACGGCACGCAGCAACGAGTGGTTAGACCTGGTGTAGTATTGCTTTAGCATTAAAAAAATAAAATGAGTAGGGTTCAACGCTGGTGAATCGAATATGGAGCGAAAGCATTAGCTGCGGGTGACCGTGCGTTCTTCTTCTCCTTCTTCTGTTAGGCGCAGCGCCGGCTCGGGGACCACGGTCACGGCACGCAGCAACAAGTGGTTAGACCTGGTGTAGTATTGCTTTCGCAATAAAAAAATAAAATGAGAAGATTTCAACACTGCTGAACCGAATATGGAGCGAAAGCATTAGCTGCGGGGGACCGTGCGTTCTCCTTCTGTTAGGCGCAGCGCCGGCTCGCGGACCACGGTCACGGCACGCAGCAACGAGTGGTTAGACCTGGTGTAGTATTGCTTTAGCATTAAAAAAATAAAATGAGTAGGGTTCAACGCTGGTGAATCGAATATGGAGCGAAAGCATTAGCTGCGGGTGACCGTGCGTTCTTCTTCTCCTTCTTCTGTTAGGCGCAGCGCCGGCTCGGGGACCACGGTCACGGCACGCAGCAACAAGTGGTTAGACCTGGTGTAGTATTGCTTTCGCAATAAAAAAATAAAATGAGAAGATTTCAACACTGCTGAACCGAATATGGAGCGAAAGCATTAGCTGCGGGTGACCGTGCGTTCTTCTTCTCCTTCTTCTGTTAGGCGCAGCGCCGGCCCGGGGACCACGGTCACGGCACGCAGCAACGAGTGGTTAGACCTGGTGTAGTATTGCTTTCGCGTTAAAAAAAAATGAGTAGGGTTCAACGCTGCTGAACCGAATATGGAGCGAATGCATTAGCTGCGGGTGACAGTGCGTTCTTCTTCTCTTTCTTCTGTTAGGCGCACCGCACGCTGCAACGAGTGGTTAGACCCGGCGGAGTATTGCTTTCGCAATACAAAACATCACGAGGGTTCAACGCTGCTGCACCGAATATGGAGCGAAAGCATTAGCTGCGGGTGACCGTGCGTTCTTCTTCTTCTTCTGTTAGGCGCAGCGCCTGCTCAGGGACCACGGACACGGCACGCAGCGATGAGCGGTTAGATCTGGCGTAGTATTGCTTTCGCAATAAAAAAAAATAAAATGAGTAGGGTTCAACGCTGGTGAATCGAATATGGAGCGAAATCATTAGCTGCGGGTGACCGTGCGTTCTTCTTCTTCTGTTAAGCGCAGCGCCGGCTCAGGGACCACGGACACGGCACGCAGCGATGAGCGGTTAGATCTGGCGTAGTATTGCTTTCGCAATAAAAAAATAAAATGAGGAGGGTTCAACGCTGCTGAACCGAATATGGAGCGAAAGCATTAGCTGCGGCTGGCAGTGCGTTCTTCTCCATCTTCTGTTAGGGGCACCGCACGCTGCAACGAGTGGTTAGACCCGGCGGAGTATTGCTTTCGCAATACAAAACATCAGGAGGGTTCAACGCTGCTGAACCGAATATGGAGCGAAAGCATTAGCTGCGGCTGGCAGTGCGTTCTTCTCCATCTTCTGTTAGGCGCACCGCACGCTGCAACGAGTGGTTAGACCCGGCGGAGTATTGCTTTCGCAATACAAAACATCACGAGGGTTCAACGCTGCTGCACCGAATATGGAGCGAAAGCATTAGCTGCGGGTGACCGTGCGTTCTTCTTCTTCTTCTGTTAGGCGCAGCGCCTGCTCAGGGACCACGGACACGGCACGCAGCGATGAGCGGTTAGACCTGGCGTAGTATTGCTTTCGCAATAAAAAAAAAATAAAATGAGTAGGGTTCAAAGCTGGTGAATCGAATATGGAGCGAAAGCATTAGCTGCGGGTGACCGTGCGTTCTTCTTCTTCTTCTGTTAGGCGCAGCGCCGGCTCAGGGACCACGGACACGGCACGCAGCGATGAGCGGTTAGATCTGGCGTAGTATTGCTTTCGCAATAAAAAAATAAAATGAGGAGGGTTCAACGCTGCTGAACCGAATATGGAGCGAAAGCATTAGCTGCGGCTGGCAGTGCGTTCTTCTCCATCTTCTGTTAGGGGCACCGCACGATTCAACGAGTGGTTAGACCCACCGGAGTATTGCTTTCGCAATACAAAACATCAGGAGGGTTCAACGCTGCTGCACCGAATATGGAGAGAAAGCATTAGCTGCGGGTGACCGTGCGTTCTTCTTCTTCTTCTGTTAGGCGCAGCGCCGGCTCGGGGACCACCGTCACGGCACGCAGCAACGAGTGGTTAGACCTGGCGTAGTATTGCTTTCGTAATAAAAAAATAAAATGAGAAGACTTCAACACTGCTGAACCGAATATGGAGCGAAAGCACTAGCTGCGGGGGACCGTGCGTACTCCTTCTGTTAGGCGCAGCGCCGACTCGGGGACCACGGTCACGGCACGCAGCAACGAGGGGTTAGACCTGGTGCAGTATTGCTTTCGCATTAAAAAAAATAAAATGAGTAGGGTTCAATGCTGGTGAATCGAATATGGAGCGAAATCATTAGCTGCGGGTGACCGTGCGTTCTTCTTCTTCTTCTGTTATGCGCAGCGCCTGCTCAGGGACCACGGACACTGCACGCAGCGATGAGCGGTTAGACCTGGCGTAGTATTGCTTTCGCATTAAAAAAAAATAAAATGAGGAGGGTTCAACGCTGGTGAATCGAATAATGAGCGAAATCATTAGCTGCGGGTGACCGTGCGTTCTTCTTCTCCTTCTTCTGTTAGGCGCAGCGCCGGCTCGGGGACCACGGTCACGGCACGCAGCGATGAGCGGTTAGATCTGGCGTAGTATTGCTTTCGCAATAAAAAAATAAAATGAGTAGGGTTCAACGCTGCTGAACCGAATATGGCGCGAAAGCATTAGCTGCGGGTGACCGTGCGATCTTCTTCTGTTAGGCGCAGCGCCGGTTCGGGGACCACGGACACGGCACGCAGCGATGAGCGGTTAGATCTGGCGTAGTATTGCTTTCGCAATAAAAAAATAAAATGATAGGGTTCAACGCTGCTGAACCGAATATGGAGCGAAATCATTAGCTGCGGGTGACCGTGCGTTCTTCTTCTGTTAGGCGCAGCGCCGGTTCGGGGACCACGGACACGGCACGCAGCGATGAGCGGTTAGACCTGGCGTAGTATTGGTTTCGCAATAAAAAAATAAAATGAGGAGGGTTCTACGCTGCTGAACCGAATATGGCGCGAAAGCATTAGCTGCGGGTGACCGTGCGTTCTTCTTCTGTTAGGCGCAGCGCCGGTTCGGGGACCACGGACTCGGCACGCAGCGATGAGCGGTTAGATCTGGCGTAGTATTGCTTTCGCAATAAAAAAATAAAATGATAGGGTTCAACGCTGCTGAACCGAATATGGAGCGAAATCATTAGCTGCGGGTGACCGTGCGATCTTCTTCTGTTAGGCGCAGCGCCGGTTCGGGGACCACGGACACGGCACGCAGCGATGAGCGGTTAGATCTGGCGTAGTATTGCTTTCGCAATAAAAAAATAAAATGATAGGGTTCAACGCTGCTGAACCGAATATGGAGCGAAATCATTAGCTGCGGGTGACCGTGCGATCTTCTTCTGTTAGGCGCAGCGCCGGTTCGGGGACCACGGACACGGCACGCAGCGATGAGCGGTTAGATCTGGCGTAGTATTGCTTTCGCAATAAAAAAATAAAATGATAGGGTTCAACGCTGCTGAACCGAATATGGAGCGAAATCATTAGCTGCGGGTGACCGTGCGATCTTCTTCTGTTAGGCGCAGCGCCGGTTCGGGGACCACGGACACGGCACGCAGCGATGAGCGGTTAGATCTGGCGTAGTATTGCTTTCGCAATAAAAAAATAAAATGATAGGGTTCAACGCTGCTGAACCGAATATGGAGCGAAATCATTAGCTGCGGGTGACCGTGCGATCTTCTTCTGTTAGGCGCAGCGCCTGCTCAGGGACCACGGACACTGCACGCAGCGATGAGCGGTTAGACCTGGCGTAGTATTGCTTTCGCATTAAAAAAAAATAAAATGAGGAGGGTTCAACGCTGCTGAACCGAATATGGAGCGAAAGCATTAGCTGCGTATGACCGTGCGTTCTTCGTCTCCTCCTTCTGTTAGGGGCAGCGCCGGCTCGGGGACCACGGACACGGCACGCAGCGATGTTAGATCTGGCGTAGTATTGCTTTCGCAGTAAAAAAAATAAAATGAGGAGGGTTCAACGCTGCTGAACCGAATTTGGAGCGAAAGCATTAGCTGCGGGTGACAGTGCGTTCTTCTTCTTCTTCTGTTAGGCGCAGCGCCTGCTCAGGGACCACGGACACTGCACGCAGCGATGAGCGGTTAGATCTGGCGTAGTATTGATTTCGCAATAAAAAAATAAAATGATAGGGTTCAACGCTGCTGAACCGAATATGGAGCGAAATCATTAGCTGCGGGTGACCGTGCGTTCTTCTTCTGTTAGGCGCAGCGCCGGTTCGGGGACCACGGACACGGCACGCAGCGATGAGCGGTTAGATCTGGCGTAGTATTGCTTTCGCAATAAAAAAATAAAATGATAGGGTTCAACGCTGCTGAACCGAATATGGAGCGAAATCATTAGCTGCGGGTGACCGTGCGTTCTTCTTCTTCTTCTGTTATGCGCAGCGCCTGCTCAGGGACCACGGACACTGCACGCAGCGATGAGCGGTTAGACCTGGCGTAGTATTGCTTTCGCATTAAAAAAAAATAAAATGAGGAGGGTTCAACGCTGGTGAATCGAATAATGAGCGAAATCATTAGCTGCGGGTGACCGTGCGTTCTTCTTCTCCTTCTTCTGTTAGGCGCAGCGCCGGCTCGGGGACCACGGTCACGGCACGCAGCGATGAGCGGTTAGATCTGGCGTAGTATTGCTTTCGCAATAAAAAAATAAAATGAGTAGGGTTCAACGCTGCTGAACCGAATATGGCGCGAAAGCATTAGCTGCGGGGGACTGTGCGTTCTTCTTCTGTTAGGCGCAGCGCCGGTTCGGGGACCACGGACTCGGCACGCAGCGATGAGCGGTTAGATCTGGCGTAGTATTGCTTTCGCAATAAAAAAATAAAATGATAGGGTTCAACGCTGCTGAACCGAATATGGAGCGAAATCATTAGCTGCGGGTGACCGTGCGTTCTTCTTCTGTTAGGCGCAGCGCCGGTTCGGGGACCACGGACACGGCACGCAGCGATGAGCGGTTAGACCTGGCGTAGTATTGGTTTCGCAATAAAAAAATAAAATGAGGAGGGTTCAACGCTGCTGAACCGAATATGGAGCGAAATCATTAGCTGCGGGTGACCGTGCGTTCTTCTTCTGTTAGGCGCAGCGCCGGTTCGGGGACCACGGACACGGCACGCAGCGATGAGCGGTTAGATCTGGCGTAGTATTGCTTTCGCAATAAAAAAATAAAATGATAGGGTTCAACGCTGCTGAACCGAATATGGAGCGAAATCATTAGCTGCGGGTGACCGTGCGTTCTTCTTCTTCTTCGGTTAGGCGCAGCGCCGGCGTGGGGACCACGGTCACGGCACGCAGCAACGATTGGTTAGACCTGGCGTAGTATTGCTTTCGTACTAAAAAAATAAAATGAGAAGACTTCAACACTGCTGAACCGAATATGGAGCGAAAGCATTAGCTGCGGGGGAACGTGCGTTCTCCTTCTGTTAGGCGCAGCGCCGGCTCGGTAACCACGGTCACGGCACACATCAACAAGTGGTTAGACCTGGTGTAGTATTGCTTTCGCAATAAAAAAAAATAAAATGAGAAGATTTCAACACTGCTGAACCGAATATGGAGCGAAAGCATTAGCGGCGGGGGACCGTGCGTTCTCCTTCTGTTAGGCGCAGCGCCGGCTCGCGGACCACGGTCACGGCACGCAGCAACAAGTGGTTAGACCTGGTGGAGTATTGCTTTCGTAATAAAAAAATAAAATGAGAAGACTTCAACACTGCTGAACCGAATATGGAGCGAAAGCATTAGCTGCGGGTGACCGTGCGTTCTTCTTCTCCTTCTTCTGTTAGGCGCAGCGCCGGTTCGGGGACCACGGACACGGCACGCAGCGATGAGCGGTTAGATCTGACGTAGTATTGCTTTCGCAATAAAAAAATAAAATGATAGGGTTCAACGCTGCTGAACCGAATATGGAGCGAAATCATTAGCTGCGGGTGACCGTGCGTTCTTCTTCTGTTAGGCGCAGCGCCGGTTCGGGGACCACGGACACGGCACGCAGCGATGAGCGGTTAGACCTGGCGTAGTATTGGTTTCGCAATAAAAAAATAAAATGAGGAGGGTTCTACGCTGCTGAACCGAATATGGAGCGAAAGCATTAGCTGCGTATGACCGTGCGTTCTTCTTCTCCTCCTTCTGTTAGGGGCAGCGCCGGCTCGGGTACCACGGACACGGCACGCAGCGATGTTAGATCTGGCGTAGTATTGCTTTCGCAGTAAAAAAAATAAAATGAGGAGGGTTCAACGCTGCTGAACCGAATTTGGAGCGAAAGCATTAGCTGCGGGTGACAGTGCGTTCTTCTTCTTCTTCTGTTAGGCGCAGCGCCTGCTCAGGGACCACGGACACTGCACGCAGCGATGAGCGGTTAGATCTGGCGTAGTATTGCTTTCGCAATAAAAAATAAAATGATAGGGTTCAACGCTGCTGAACCGAATATGGAGCGAAATCATTAGCTGCGGGTGACCGTGCGTTCTTCTTCTGTTAGGCGCAGCGCCGGTTCGGGGACCACGGACACGGCACGCAGCGATGAGCGGTTAGATCTGGCGTAGTATTGCTTTCGCAATAAAAAAATAAAATGATAGGGTTCAACGCTGCTGAACCGAATATGGAGCGAAATCATTAGCTGCGGGTGACCGTGCGTTCTTCTTCTTCTTCGGTTAGGCGCAGCGCCGGCGTGGGGACCACGGTCACGGCACGCAGCAACGATTGGTTAGACCTGGCGTAGTATTGCTTTCGCATTAAAAAAAAATAAAATGAGGAGGGTTCAACGCTGCTGAACCGAATATGGAGCGAAAGCATTAGCTGCGTATGACCGTGCGTTCTTCTTCTCCTCCTTCTGTTAGGGGCAGCGCCGGCTCGGGGACCACGGACACGGCACGCAGCGATGTTAGATCTGGCGTAGTATTGCTTTCGCAGTAAAAAAAATAAAATGAGGAGGGTTCAACGCTGCTGAACCGAATTTGGAGCGAAAGCATTAGCTGCGGGTGACAGTGCGTTCTTCTTCTTCTTCTGTTAGGCGCAGCGCCTGCTCAGGGACCACGGACACTGCACGCAGCGATGAGCGGTTAGATCTGGCGTAGTATTGCTTTCGCAATAAAAAAATAAAATGATAGGGTTCAACGCTGCTGAACCGAATATGGAGCGAAATCATTAGCTGCGGGTGACCGTGCGTTCTTCTTCTGTTAGGCGCAGCGCCGGTTCGGGGACCACGGACACGGCACGCAGCGATGAGCGGTTAGATCTGGCGTAGTATTGCTTTCGCAATAAAAAAATAAAATGATAGGGTTCAACGCTGCTGAACCGAATATGGAGCGAAATCATTAGCTGCGGGTGACCGTGCGTTCTTCTTCTTCTTCTGTTATGCGCAGCGCCTGCTCAGGGACCACGGACACTGCACGCAGCGATGAGCGGTTAGACCTGGCGTAGTATTGCTTTCGCATTAAAAAAAAATAAAATGAGGAGGGTTCAACGCTGGTGAATCGAATAATGAGCGAAATCATTAGCTGCGGGTGACCGTGCGTTCTTCTTCTCCTTCTTCTGTTAGGCGCAGCGCCGGCTCGGGGACCACGGTCACGGCACGCAGCGATGAGCGGTTAGATCTGGCGTAGTATTGCTTTCGCAATAAAAAAATAAAATGAGTAGGGTTCAACGCTGCTGAACCGAATATGGCGCGAAAGCATTAGCTGCGGGGGACTGTGCGTTCTTCTTCTGTTAGGCGCAGCGCCGGTTCGGGGACCACGGACTCGGCACGCAGCGATGAGCGGTTAGATCTGGCGTAGTATTGCTTTCGCAATAAAAAAATAAAATGATAGGGTTCAACGCTGCTGAACCGAATATGGAGCGAAATCATTAGCTGCGGGTGACCGTGCGTTCTTCTTCTGTTAGGCGCAGCGCCGGTTCGGGGACCACGGACACGGCACGCAGCGATGAGCGGTTAGACCTGGCGTAGTATTGGTTTCGCAATAAAAAAATAAAATGAGGAGGGTTTTACGCTGCTGAACCGAATATGGCGCGAAAGCATTAGCTGCGGGTGACCGTGCGTTCTTCTTCTGTTAGGCGCAGCGCCGGTTCGGGGACCACGGACTCGGCACGCAGCGATGAGCGGTTAGATCTGGCGTAGTATTGCTTTCGCAATAAAAAAATAAAATGATAGGGTTCAACGCTGCTGAACCGAATATGGAGCGAAATCATTAGCTGCGGGTGACCGTGCGTTCTTCTTCTGTTAGGCGCAGCGCCGGTTCGGGGACCACGGACACGGCACGCAGCGATGAGCGGTTAGATCTGGCGTAGTATTGCTTTCGCAATAAAAAAATAAAATGATAGGGTTCAACGCTGCTGAACCGAATATGGAGCGAAATCATTAGCTGCGGGTGACCGTGCGTTCTTCTTCTTCTTCGGTTAGGCGCAGCGCCGGCGTGGGGACCACGGTCACGGCACGCAGCAACGATTGGTCAGACCTGGCGTAGTATTGCTTTCGTACTAAAAAAATAAAATGAGAAGACTTCAACACTGCTGAACCGAATATGGAGCGAAAGCATTAGCTGCGGGGGAACGTGCGTTCTCCTTCTGTTAGGCGCAGCGCCGGCTCGGTAACCACGGTCACGGCACACATCAACAAGTGGTTAGACCTGGTGTAGTATTGCTTTCGCAATAAAAAAAATAAAATGAGAAGATTTCAACACTGCTGAACCGAATATGGAGCGAAAGCATTAGCGGCGGGGGACCGTGCGTTCTCCTTCTGTTAGACCCCGCAGGGGGCATCTGTTAAAGCAGATGTTTGCGTGTGCTGTGCGACACCACGGACCCCGAGCACCCACGCTTAGCCGTGCGTGGCATCGCCGTGTCTGGGGAAAAGGGGATCCTGGTGGTTGAGCCGATGCCGAGTGTTTTGGACCTTTAAGGCCCCTCGGCGGAGGCAACACACCACTTTGGCCCACGCTTCCCACAGACGGCACCTCCGGGCTGACCCACCCGGGGGAAATCGGCAGTCGCCTTTTCCTGTCCTCCCCTCCATCTTTCACTTTCCTATCCCCTCTCTTACAACTTTCCTGTCTTCTCTTACCTTTCTTCGTTTCTTCCTACTTCCAGGCGGCGAGGGTTAACCTTGTGTGGCTAACCACCCTGAGTTACGCCATATTGGGTTATAGTTACGGTGTACAGCTGGCGTGGGCAGGACTTGATTGCCAACTCCTGTCCCGTCCCCTCGTTGGGCTCCATGGTGGGTGGCTGGCCCCGCAGCCGAACAATATACTTTTTTTATGGCTTCCTCTTCTTCTTCAACTGATCGCCCTCCTTCGAAACGAGGGCGCACCGACCAAACTGCCCAGTTCTTTTTGAAAACGAAGAGCACCTTCCCACACTTTCATGTAGTTCATAGTGAGCACTCAGAAAAGACAGCAAGACAAGCCTCACCGTTCATTGTCGCAAAGACACTGACTGAAGCTATAGGCAAGGGTTACAAAATCAAGAAGCTTGCAAATGGAGACCTGCTGTTGGAACGTTTATATCATCATCAGTATGAGAAACTCTCAGGAGTCAGCGCTTTTGGTGACATTCCTGTTGTGATTAGCCCACATCGTTCTTTGAATACTGTTCGCGGTGTTCTTTCTGACCAAGATTTAAAGTACATGACAGAGGAGGAGTTGCTGGAAGGGCTGAAAGAGCAACACGTGACAAATGTATACCGAATAAAAATAAGACGTGACAACAAAGAAATCGAGACTAAACACTTTGTCCTTACCTTTGCACTGAGCGTACTCCCCGAGTCTGTGGAGGTGGGGTACACAAAACTCAACCTAAGACCATACATTCCGAACCCACGACGTTGCTTTAACTGCCAGAAGTACGGTCACGGTGCTCAGAGCTGCCGAGGCCGACTCACTTGTGCAAAGTGTGCTGCACATGAGCACCAAACCGATGACTGTCAAGCTCAACCCCATCTCTGTGCAAACTGTCAGGGCAACCATCCTGCTTATTCGCGTAGCTGTCCGGTGTGGAAGACTGAAAAGGACATAATCACTCTAAAGGTAACAGAAAACATCACGTTCACCGAAGCACGCAAACGATATTCAATCCAACACCCTTCCTATTCCTCTGTGGCGCAGCAGGGCGCGGCACCACAGGAGTCTTCAGCACCTACCCAGGCAACGAAAATTGAGTCTGGGGTGGTGCCATCCGCGCCCCTGGTGGAAGTAGCTGGTGCTGCTCCACTACCCCCAAAACAGGCTGCGCTGACCCCCAGGTCAGCGGGCCCGAAGGCCTTGTCCCAAGGGGCAAGGCCTAAAACAAGTGCACCCGTGCCTTCTGCACGAACGTCCAACACATCTGAGGATGTGATGGACACATCTCCCTCCTCGCCGCCGCGTCAGCGGCGGCAAAGCTCTCTCGAGCGAAAACGAAGGGACAAAGTCCCAATAACAGGTCCAAAGGACCCAACTGCCTAGGTTTTTAAACCATCCTCAACTAATATTTTACTATGGCATTTTTAGTTCACTGGAACTGTCGTGGACTTTTAAACAATTACACTGACATAACAGATATATTAGGTTCTTTTTCCCCAGTCGCATTGTGTCTCCAGGAGACAAACCTTGGACCACAGAATAAAAACATCCTTAAAAAGCATCAAGTCTTTCGTTGCGATCGACAAAACCCAAGCAGACTCTCAGGCGGCACTGCTATTGTGGTCCAAGGTGGTTTTCCAACCCGAAAAATCGACCTTAAAACCACATACGAAGCAGTTGCAGTCACAGTGCTCCATTTTAAAGCCATAACAATATGCTCCATTTACATTGACCCTCATCTAACCGTTACACTTCATGACTTAGAAACTCTTTTAATACAACTACCAGAGCCATATCTTTTAGTTGGGGATTTTAATGCTCACTCCTATTTTTGGGGAAGCAGACAAACCGACGTCAGAGGTCAGGTTTTAGAAAGTTTTATTCTGTGCAACAATGTCTGTTTGTTAAATACGGGGAAACACACATACTGCTCTCCAAGCACTGGCAAATTCAGCTGCCTAGATTTGTCTTTTTGTTCACCAAGTGTTTTTACCGATTTTAAATGGGACGTCCTTGACAACCCCTATGGAAGCGATCATCTTCCAGTCATTATCAGCCTAGCATCATCACCATCAATCACCCTAACAAAACCACGGCGCTGGAAGCTAAATTTGGCCGACTGGGCGCTCTTCCGCGAGGAAGCTGCCCTAGAAGAAATCTTTTCGGACAGTTCTGATGTGGATAAATTAAATGAAACTTTCACAGCACGTATTATTGCCGCCACTTACCTAGCCATTCCACGGACTTCCGGTGTGGTGCGACAAAATCGTAAAGCATGGTATACGCAAGAATGTAGAAAAGCAAAAAAGGAACAAAATAAAGCATGGGGAATTTTACGCCGCTACCCAACACATGAAAACCTGATAAATTTCAAGAAGGCAAAATCTAAAGCTCGGTATATCCGCCGCACAGCTGAAAAGCAATCATGGCAGAGGTATGTATCTTCTATCAACAGCTCAGTTACATCCAAGGACATGTGGGAAAAAGTACATAAACTAGATGGAAAGTACTCCCCCTTCACAGTTCCATTTTTCACAACCTCTGGTGCACAAACCAGTATAGAAGAACAAGCAGACATATTGGGAGAATATTTTGCTGCAGTTTCAAGCTCTACGCACTATACACAATCTTTTTTAAAGTATAAATCAACAGTTGAAAAACAAAAACTCCCAATGACTGGTAGCATGAATGAACCTTTTAATGCTTTAATTACACTAGAAGAAATACATAGAGTACTGTCAGCTGGCAAACACACTGCACCAGGACCTGATGATGTGCACTACGAAATGTTAGCCCATTTATCAGAAACCTCTGTAGAAGCATTGTTAAAACTGTTTAACAAAATCTGGATATCCGGAAAAATTCCTGAGTCCTGGAAGAAGGCCATTGTAGTGCCACTTTTGAAGCCTGGAAAGTCTCCAAATTCTCCAGGTAGTTACAGGCCAATAGCCCTGACGAGCTGTCTTGCAAAGTGCTTTGAAAGTATTCTAAATATAAGATTGATGTTTGTCCTCGAATCCCAAAAACTGCTTGACACTCACCAGTGTGGCTTCAGGAAAACATGTTCCACTACTGACCACCTTGTCCGCCTCGAAAATACAGTTCGAGAAGCGTTTCTACATAAGCAACACTGCCTTGCCGTCTTTTTTGACCTTGAAAAAGCCTACGACACCACATGGAGGTTTGGGATCCTGCGAGATTTGGGAGAGCTTGGAATTCGCGGCAGGATGCTAAAATGTCTAGCTGACTTTCTACATAATCGATCCTTCCAAGTACGTCTTGGTTCCGTACTTTCTAAAAACTTCACACAAGAAACTGGAGTGCCCCAAGGGTGCATTTTAAGTACCACGCTTTTCATAGTAAAAATGAACTCTATAGCTAAAGTAATACCGAAATCCATTATGTATTCAGTTTACGTAGACGATTTGCAAATTGCGTGCACATCATCAAACGTAACTACATGTGAGAGGCAGATTCAGCTAACTGTAAATAAGCTGGCATCATGGGCAGATAAAAATGGTTTCAAGTTTTCCACGCAAAAGTCTGTGGCTGTTCTCTTTTCTCTTAGACGAGGACTGCACACTGACCCCACCATCTACCTAAATGAAATCACACTACCAGTAAAACACGAACACAAATTTCTAGGTTTAACATTTGATAGGAAGCTCTCTTTTCTTCCTCACATAAACGTCCTGAAAAAGAAAGCTTCCAAATCTCTGAATATACTCAAAGTCCTCTCACGCAAACACTGGGGGTCTGACCGGACGTGCCTTTTACACATCTACCGCACAGTCATTCGCTCTTGCCTAGACTATGGCTGCATTGTATACGGATCAGCAAGACCTTCATATTTGAAGCGCTTGGACCCTGTACATAATTCAGGCTTGCGTCTTTCTACTGGTGCTTATAGGACATCACCTATCGCAAGCCTTTATGTAGACACCAACGAACCATCCCTAGAACTTAGAAGGACCATGCTCACATTTTCATATATCCTGAAAATACGCTCCCTACCAAAACATATATGCTACCCCATTGTCACTAAATGTGCCTCCAGAATATTGTCCAAAAATAGGCCTCAGTCAATCAAACCCTTGTTACTTCGATTTGAGGATAAATGCAAAGAATTAGGAATACTAAACGCCCTCCCCAATATTGCATCAAGGCAAAATTCACTGCCACCATGGTACAGCCTTCCTGTTGTGTGCGATTTCACACTAACTCAGTTTTCTAAACATAAAACACCACCTGAACACATCCTGCAAGAATTTCTAGCTCTTAAAGGAAAGTATGACAATTGCACACAATTTTACACGGATGGATCCAAGACAACAAAACACGTAGGAAGTGCAATAGTGCATGGAAAATGGGAAAAAACTGTGAGATTACCTCAATGTGCAAGTATTTTTACAGCTGAATGTTATGCTCTGGCAGTGGCTGTAAGCAAAATAGTAAACGAGAACATTACAAACAGTATTATATACACAGACTCCTTAAGTGTTCTCACAGCCCTTCACCACAAAAATGCAGTTGTACCACTACTCGGAGAAATCATACACAACATATCAACAGCCTCTGCTCGAGGACATAAAATAACGTTTTGTTGGGTCCCGAGTCATGTCGGCATTAGAGGCAATGAGAGAGCAGACTTTTGCGCTGCCCAGGCCCATGGAAAACGAATAAAGAACATAGACATGCCATACAGAGACTGTATGATGCTGGTGCACAACAAGCTAAAGGACGAATGGCAGTCATCATGGAGTAAGGAGGTAAATAATAAACTGCGGTTGGTGAAGCCCACTTTAGGGGAATGGAAATCATGTCGCAATCAAGAACGTTTTATAGAAGTGATTTTATGCCGTCTCCGCATTGGCCACACGCATATGACGCACAATTTTTTGTTGAGAAAAGAAAACAAACCTTTGTGTGAAGAATGCGGACAGCAACTCACCATAAACCACGTTTTACTTTCATGCACAAGATTTGAAATGCTAAGGAAAAAGTATTTTACTCGATTTTATGATGAACACATTCCTTTCCATCCAGCTTTGATTTTAGGTGAAAGCGGACTTGTCGATCTATCATGTGTTTTTAGCTTTTTAAAGGAAGCAAATGTTTTACGGAAACTGTAGAATAAATAGTGTACGCCATTTACAACCTTGTGCTTGGCGCATGATAGCCTGAGCTGCTTATGCGCCATTAAACCCAACACAACACAACCTTCTGTTAGGCGCAGCGCCGGCTCGCGGACCACGGTCACGGCACGCAGCAACAAGTGGTTAGACCTGGTGTAGTATTGCTTTCGTAATAAAAAAATAAAATGAGAAGACTTCAACACTACTGAACCGAATATGGAGCGAAAGCATTAGCTGCGGGTGACCGTGCGTTCTTCTTCTCCTTCTTCTGTTAGGCGCAGCGCCGGTTCGGGGACCACGGACACGGCACGCAGCGATGAGCGGTTAGATCTGACGTAGTATTGCTTTCGCAATAAAAAAATAAAATGATAGGGTTCAACGCTGCTGAACCGAATATGGAGCGAAATCATTAGCTGCGGGTGACCGTGCGTTCTTCTTCTGTTAGGCGCAGCGCCGGTTCGGGGACCACGGACACGGCACGCAGCGATGAGCGGTTAGACCTGGCGTAGTATTGGTTTCGCAATAAAAAAATAAAATGAGGAGGGTTCTACGCTGCTGAACCGAATATGGAGCGAAAGCATTAGCTGCGTATGACCGTGCGTTCTTCTTCTCCTCCTTCTGTTAGGGGCAGCGCCGGCTCGGGTACCACGGACACGGCACGCAGCGATGTTAGATCTGGCGTAGTATTGCTTTCGCAGTAAAAAAAATAAAATGAGGAGGGTTCAACGCTGCTGAACCGAATTTGGAGCGAAAGCATTAGCTGCGGGTGACAGTGCGTTCTTCTTCTTCTTCTGTTAGGCGCAGCGCCTGCTCAGGGACCACGGACACTGCACGCAGCGATGAGCGGTTAGATCTGGCGTAGTATTGCTTTCGCAATAAAAAATAAAATGATAGGGTTCAACGCTGCTGAACCGAATATGGAGCGAAATCATTAGCTGCGGGTGACCGTGCGTTCTTCTTCTGTTAGGCGCAGCGCCGGTTCGGGGACCACGGACACGGCACGCAGCGATGAGCGGTTAGATCTGGCGTAGTATTGCTTTCGCAATAAAAAAATAAAATGATAGGGTTCAACGCTGCTGAACCGAATATGGAGCGAAATCATTAGCTGCGGGTGACCGTGCGTTCTTCTTCTTCTTCGGTTAGGCGCAGCGCCGGCGTGGGGACCACGGTCACGGCACGCAGCAACGATTGGTTAGACCTGGCGTAGTATTGCTTTCGTACTAAAAAAATAAAATGAGAAGACTTCAACACTGCTGAACCGAATATGGAGGGAAAGCATTAGCTGCGGGGGAACGTGCGTTCTCCTTCTGTTAGGCGCAGCGCCGGCTCGGTGACCACGGTCACGGCACACAGCAACAAGTGGTTAGACCTGGTGTAGTATTGCTTTCGCAATAAAAAAAATAAAATGAGAAGATTTCAACACTGCTGAACCGAATATGGAGCGAAAGCATTAGCTGCGGGGGACCGTGCGTTCTCCTTCTGTTAGGCGCAGCGCCGGCTCGCGGACCACGGTCACGGCACGCAGCAACAAGTGGTTAGACCTGGTGTAGTATTGCTTTCGTAATAAAAAAATAAAATGAGAAGACTTCAACACTGCTGAACCGAATATGGAGCGAAAGCATTAGCTGCGGGTGACCGTGCGTTCTTCTTCTCCTTCTTCTGTTAGGCGCAGCGCCGGCTCGGGGACCACGGACACGGCACGCACGATGAGCGGTTAGACCTGGTGTAGTATTGCTTTCGCAATAAAAAAATAAAATGAGAAGATTTCAACACTGCTGAACCGAATATGGAGCGAAAGCATTAGCTGCGGGGGACCGTGCGTTCTCCTTCCGTTAGGCGCAGCGCCGGCCCGGGGACCACGGTCACGGCACGCAGCAACGAGTGGTTAGACCTGGTGTAGAATTGCTTTCGCGTTAAAAAAAATGAGTAGGGTTCAGCGCTGCTGAACCGAATATGGAGCGAATGCATTAGCTGCGGGTGACAGTGCGTTCTTCTCTTTCTTCTGTTAGGCGCACCGCACGCTGCAACGAGTGGTTAGACCCGGCGGAGTATTGCTTTCGCAATACAAAACATCACGAGGGTTCAACGCTGCTGCACCGAATATGGAGCGAAAGCATTAGCTGCGGGTGACCGTGCGTTCTTCTTCTCCTTCTTCTGTTAGGCGCACCGCACGCTTCAACGAGTGGTTAGACCCCAGCGGAGTATTACTTTCGCAATACAAAACATCAGGAGGGTTCAACGCTGCTGCACCGAATATGGAGCGAAAGCATTAGCTGCGGGTGACCGTGCGTTCTTCTTCTCCTTCTTCTGTTAGGCGCACCGCACGATTCAACGAGTGGTTAGACCCAGCGGAGTATTACTTTCGCAATACAAAACATCAGGAGGGTTCAACGCTGCTGCACCGAATATGGAGCGAAAGCATTAGCTGCGGGTGACCGTGCGTTCTTCTTCTCCTTCTTCTGTTAGGCGCACCGCACGCTTCAACGAGTGGTTAGACCCACCGGAGTATTGCTTTCGCAATACAAAACATCAGGAGGGTTCAACGCTGCTGCACCGAATATGGAGAGAAAGCATTAGCTGCGGGTGACCGTGCGTTCTTCTTCTTCTTCTGTTAGGCGCAGCGCCGGCTCGGGGACCACCGTCACGGCACGCAGCAACGAGTGGTTAGACCTGGCGTAGTATTGCTTTCGTAATAAAAAAATAAAATGAGAAGACTTCAACACTGCTGAACCGAATATGGAGCGAAAGCACTAGCTGCGGGGGACCGTGCGTACTCCTTCTGTTAGGCGCAGCGCCGACTCGGGGACCACGGTCACGGCACGCAGCAACGAGGGGTTAGACCTGGTGCAGTATTGCTTTCGCATTAAAAAAAATAAAATGAGTAGGGTTCAATGCTGGTGAATCGAATATGGAGCGAAAGCATTAGCTGCGGGTGACCGTGCGTTCTTCTTCTCCTTCTTCTGCTAGGCGCAGCGCCTGCTCAGGGACCACGGACACGGCACGCAGCGATGAGCGGTTAGACCTGGCGTAGTATTGCTTTTGCAATAAAAAAAAATAAAATGAGTAGGGTTCAACGCTGGTGAATCGAATATGGAGCGAAATCATTAGCTGCGGGTGACCGTGCGTTCTTCTTCTTCTTCTGTTATGCGCAGCACCTGCTCAGGGACCACGGACACTGCACGCAGCGATGAGCGGTTAGACCTGGCGTAGTATTGCTTTCGCATTAAAAAAAAATAAAATGAGTAGGGTTCAACGCTGGTGAATCGAATATGGAGCGAAATCATTAGCTGCGGGTGACCGTGCGTTCTTCTTCTTCTTCTGTTATGCGCAGCGCCTGCTCAGGGACCACGGACACTGCACGCAGCGATGAGCGGTTAGACCTGGCGTAGTATTGCTTTCGCATTAAAAAAAAATAAAATGAGGAGGGTTCAACGCTGGTGAATCGAATAATGAGCGAAATCATTAGCTGCGGGTGACCGTGCGTTCTTCTTCTCCTTCTTCTGTTAGGCGCAGCGCCGGCTCGGGGACCACGGTCACGGCACGCAGCGATGAGCGGTTAGATCTGGCGTAGTATTGCTTTCGCAATAAAAAAATAAAATGAGTAGGGTTCAACGCTGCTGAACCGAATATGGCGCGAAAGCATTAGCTGCGGGGGACTGTTCGTTCTTCTTCTGTTAGGCGCAGCGCCGGTTCGGGGACCACGGACTCGGCACGCAGCGATGAGCGGTTAGATCTGGCGTAGTATTGCTTTCGCAATAAAAAAATAAAATGATAGGGTTCAACGCTGCTGAACCGAATATGGAGCGAAATCATTAGCTGCGGGTGACCGTGCGTTCTTCTTCTGTTAGGCGCAGCGCCGGTTCGGGGACCACGGACACGGCACGCAGCGATGAGCGGTTAGACCTGGCGTAGTATTGGTTTCGCAATAAAAAAATAAAATGAGGAGGGTTCTACGCTGCTGAACCGAATATGGCGCGAAAGCATTAGCTGCGGGTGACCGTGCGTTCTTCTTCTGTTAGGCGCAGCGCCAGTTCGGGGACCACGGACTCGGCACGCAGCGATGAGCGGTTAGATCTGGCGTAGTATTGCTTTCGCAATAAAAAAATAAAATGATAGGGTTCAACGCTGCTGAACCGAATATGGAGCGAAATCATTAGCTGCGGGTGACCGTGCGTTCTTCTTCTGTTAGGCGCAGCGCCGGTTCGGGGACCACGGACACGGCACGCAGCGATGAGCGGTTAGATCTGGCGTAGTATTGCTTTCGCAATAAAAAAATAAAATGATAGGGTTCAACGCTGCTGAACCGAATATGGAGCGAAATCATTAGCTGCGGGTGACCGTGCGTTCTTCTTCTTCTTCTGTTATGCGCAGCGCCTGCTCAGGGACCACGGACACTGCACGCAGCGATGAGCGGTTAGACCTGGCGTAGTATTGCTTTCGCATTAAAAAAAAATAAAATGAGGAGGGTTCAACGCTGCTGAACCGAATATGGAGCGAAAGCATTAGCTGCGTATGACCGTGCGTTCTTCTTCTCCTCCTTCTGTTAGGGGCAGCGCCGGCTCGGGGACCACGGACACGGCACGCAGCGATGTTAGATCTGGCGTAGTATTGCTTTCGCAGTAAAAAAAATAAAATGAGGAGGGTTCAACGCTGCTGAACCGAATTTGGAGCGAAAGCATTAGCTGCGGGTGACAGTGCGTTCTTCTTCTTCTTCTGTTAGGCGCAGCGCCTGCTCAGGGACCACGGACACTGCACGCAGCGA
The DNA here is from genome assembly GCF_055883805.1 of Amblyomma maculatum. Lineage (NCBI taxonomy): Eukaryota > Metazoa > Arthropoda > Arachnida > Ixodida > Ixodidae > Amblyomma > Amblyomma maculatum. Next base: position 15,143,063 of record NW_028146738.1, read on the forward strand.
TGAGCGGTTAGATCTGGCGTAGTATTGCTTTCGCAATAAAAAAATAAAATGATAGGGTTCAACGCTGCTGAACCGAATATGGAGCGAAATCATTAGCTGCGGGTGACCGTGCGTTCTTCTTCTGTTAGGCGCAGCGCCGGTTCGGGGACCACGGACACGGCACGCAGCGATGAGCGGTTAGATCTGGCGTAGTATTGCTTTCGCAATAAAAAAATAAAATGATAGGGTTCAACGCTGCTGAACCGAATATGGAGCGAAATCATTAGCTGCGGGTGACCGTGCGTTCTTCTTCTTCTGTTATGCGCAGCGCCTGCTCAGGGACCACGGACACTGCACGCAGCGATGAGCGGTTAGACCTGGCGTAGTATTGCTGTCGCATTAAAAAAAAATAAAATGAGGAGGGTTCAACGCTGGTGAATCGAATAATGAGCGAAATCATTAGCTGCGGGTGACCGTGCGTTCTTCTTCTCCTTCTTCTGTTAGGCGCAGCGCCGGCTCGGGGACCACGGTCACGGCACGCAGCGATGAGCGGTTAGATCTGGCGTAGTATTGCTTTCGCAATAAAAAAATAAAATGAGTAGGGTTCAACGCTGCTGAACCGAATATGGCGCGAAAGCATTAGCTGCGGGGGACTGTGCGTTCTTCTTCTGTTAGGCGCAGCGCCGGTTCGGGGACCACGGACTCGGCACGCAGCGATGAGCGGTTAGATCTGGCGTAGTATTGCTTTCGCAATAAAAAAATAAAATGATAGGGTTCAACGCTGCTGAACCGAATATGGAGCGAAATCATTAGCTGCGGTTGACCGTGCGTTCTTCTTCTCCTTCTTCTGTTAGGCGCAGCGCCGGCTCGGGGACCACGGTCACGGCACGCAGCGATGAGCGGTTAGACCTGGCGTAGTATTGGTTTCGCAATAAAAAAATAAAATGAGGAGGGTTCTACGCTGCTGAACCGAATATGGCGCGAAAGCATTAGCTGCGGGTGACCGTGCGTTCTTCTTCTGTTAGGCGCAGCGCCGGTTCGGGGACCACGGACTCGGCACGCAGCGATGAGCGGTTAGATCTGGCGTAGTATTGCTTTCGCAATAAAAAAATAAAATGATAGGGTTCAACGCTGCTGAACCGAATATGGAGCGAAATCATTAGCTGCGGTTGACCGTGCGTTCTTCTTCTCCTTCTTCTGTTAGGCGCAGCGCCGGCTCGGGGACCACGGTCACGGCACGCAGCGATGAGCGGTTAGACCTGGCGTAGTATTGGTTTCGCAATAAAAAAATAAAATGAGGAGGGTTCTACGCTGCTGAACCGAATATGGCGCGAAAGCATTAGCTGCGGGTGACCGTGCGTTCTTCTTCTGTTAGGCGCAGCGCCGGTTCGGGGACCACGGACTCGGCACGCAGCGATGAGCGGTTAGATCTGGCGTAGTATTGCTTTCGCAATAAAAAAATAAAATGATAGGGTTCAACGCTGCTGAACCGAATATGGAGCGAAATCATTAGCTGCGGTTGACCGTGCGTTCTTCTTCTGTTAGGCGCAGCGCCGGTTCGGGGACCACGGACACGGCACGCAGCGATGAGCGGTTAGATCTGGCGTAGTATTGCTTTCGCAATAAAAAAATAAAATGATAGGGTTCAACGCTGCTGAACCGAATATGGAGCGAAATCATTAGCTGCGGGTGACCGTGCGTTCTTCTTCTGTTAGGCGCAGCGCCGGTTCGGGGACCACGGACACGGCACGCAGCGATGAGCGGTTAGATCTGGCGTAGTATTGCTTTCGCAATAAAAAAATAAAATGATAGGGTTCAACGCTGCTGAACCGAATATGGAGCGAAATCATTAGCTGCGGGTGACCGTGCGTTCTTCTTCTTCTTCGGTTAGGCGCAGCGCCGGCGTGGGGACCACGGTCACGGCACGCAGCAACGATTGGTTAGACCTGGCGTAGTATTGCTTTCGTACTAAAAAAATAAAATGAGAAGACTTCAACACTGCTGAACCGAATATGGAGCGAAAGCATTAGCTGCGGGGGAACGTGCGTTCTCCTTCTGTTAGGCGCAGCGCCGGCTCGGTAACCACGGTCACGGCACACATCAACAAGTGGTTAGACCTGGTGTAGTATTGCTTTCGCAATAAAAAAAAATAAAATGAGAAGATTTCAACACTGCTGAACCGAATATGGAGCGAAAGCATTAGCGGCGGGGGACCGTGCGTTCTCCTTCTGTTAGGCGCAGCGCCGGCTCGCGGACCACGGTCACGGCACGCAGCAACAAGTGGTTAGACCTGGTGTAGTATTGCTTTCGTAATAAAAAAATAAAATGAGAAGACTTCAACACTGCTGAACCGAATATGGAGCGAAAGCATTAGCTGCGGGTGACCGTGCGTTCTTCTTCTCCTTCTTCTGTTAGGCGCAGCGCCGGTTCGGGGACCACGGACACGGCACGCAGCGATGAGCGGTTAGATCTGACGTAGTATTGCTTTCGCAATAAAAAAATAAAATGATAGGGTTCAACGCTGCTGAACCGAATATGGAGCGAAATCATTAGCTGCGGGTGACCGTGCGTTCTTCTTCTGTTAGGCGCAGCGCCGGTTCGGGGACCACGGACACGGCACGCAGCGATGAGCGGTTAGACCTGGCGTAGTATTGGTTTCGCAATAAAAAAATAAAATGAGGAGGGTTCTACGCTGCTGAACCGAATATGGAGCGAAAGCATTAGCTGCGTATGACCGTGCGTTCTTCTTCTCCTCCTTCTGTTAGGGGCAGCGCCGGCTCGGGTACCACGGACACGGCACGCAGCGATGTTAGATCTGGCGTAGTATTGCTTTCGCAGTAAAAAAAATAAAATGAGGAGGGTTCAACGCTGCTGAACCGAATTTGGAGCGAAAGCATTAGCTGCGGGTGACAGTGCGTTCTTCTTCTTCTTCTGTTAGGCGCAGCGCCTGCTCAGGGACCACGGACACTGCACGCAGCGATGAGCGGTTAGATCTGGCGTAGTATTGCTTTCGCAATAAAAAATAAAATGATAGGGTTCAACGCTGCTGAACCGAATATGGAGCGAAATCATTAGCTGCGGGTGACCGTGCGTTCTTCTTCTGTTAGGCGCAGCGCCGGTTCGGGGACCACGGACACGGCACGCAGCGATGAGCGGTTAGATCTGGCGTAGTATTGCTTTCGCAATAAAAAAATAAAATGATAGGGTTCAACGCTGCTGAACCGAATATGGAGCGAAATCATTAGCTGCGGGTGACCGTGCGTTCTTCTTCTTCTTCGGTTAGGCGCAGCGCCGGCGTGGGGACCACGGTCACGGCACGCAGCAACGATTGGTTAGACCTGGCGTAGTATTGCTTTCGTACTAAAAAAATAAAATGAGAAGACTTCAACACTGCTGAACCGAATATGGAGGGAAAGCATTAGCTGCGGGGGAACGTGCGTTCTCCTTCTGTTAGGCGCAGCGCCGGCTCGGTGACCACGGTCACGGCACACAGCAACAAGTGGTTAGACCTGGTGTAGTATTGCTTTCGCAATAAAAAAAATAAAATGAGAAGATTTCAACACTGCTGAACCGAATATGGAGCGAAAGCATTAGCTGCGGGGGACCGTGCGTTCTCCTTCTGTTAGGCGCAGCGCCGGCTCGCGGACCACGGTCACGGCACGCAGCAACAAGTGGTTAGACCTGGTGTAGTATTGCTTTCGTAATAAAAAAATAAAATGAGAAGACTTCAACACTGCTGAACCGAATATGGAGCGAAAGCATTAGCTGCGGGGGACCGTGCGTTCTTCTTCTCCTTCTTCTGTTAGGCGCAGCGCCGGCTCGGGGACCACGGTCACGGCACGCAGCAACAAGTGGTTAGACCTGGTGTAGTATTGCTTTCGCAATAAAAAAAATAAAATGAGAAGATTCCAACACTGCTGAACCGAATATGGAGCGAAAGCATTAGCTGCGGGGGACCGTGCGTTCTCCTTCCGTTAGGCGCAGCGCCGGCCCGGGGACCACGGTCACGGCACGCAGCAACGAGTGGTTAGACCTGGTGTAGTATTGCTTTCGCAATAAAAAAAATAAAATGAGAAGATTCCAACACTGCTGAACCGAATATGGAGCGAAAGCATTAGCTGCGGGGGACCGTGCGTTCTCCTTCCGTTAGGCGCAGCGCCGGCCCGGGGACCACGGTCACGGCACGCAGCAACGAGTGGTTAGACCTGGTGTAGAATTGCTTTCGCGTTAAAAAAAATGAGTAGGGTTCAGCGCTGCTGAACCGAATATGGAGCGAATGCATTAGCTGCGGGTGACAGTGCGTTCTTCTCTTTCTTCTGTTAGGCGCACCGCACGCTGCAACGAGTGGTTAGACCCGGCGGAGTATTGCTTTCGCAATACAAAACATCACGAGGGTTCAACGCTGCTGCACCGAATATGGAGCGAAATCATTAGCTGCGGGTGACCGTGCGTTCTTCTTCTCCTTCTTCTGTTAGGCGCACCGCACGCTTCAACGAGTGGTTAGACCCAGCGGAGTATTACTTTCGCAATAGAAAACATCAGGAGGGTTCAACGCTGCTGCACCGAATATGGAGCGAAAGCATTAGCTGCGGGTGACCGTGCGTTCTTCTTCTCCTTCTTCTGTTAGGCGCACCGCACGATTCAACGAGTGGTTAGACCCAGCGGAGTATTACTTTCGCAATACAAAACATCAGGAGGGTTCAACGCTGCTGCACCGAATATGGAGCGAAAGCATTAGCTGCGGGTGACCGTGCGTTCTTCTTCTCCTTCTTCTGTTAGGCGCACCGCACGCTTCAACGAGTGGTTAGACCCACCGGAGTATTGCTTTCGCAATACAAAACATCAGGAGGGTTCAACGCTGCTGCACCGAATATGGAGAGAAAGCATTAGCTGCGGGTGACCGTGCGTTCTTCTTCTTCTTCTGTTAGGCGCAGCGCCGGCTCGGGGACCACCGTCACGGCACGCAGCAACGAGTGGTTAGACCTGGCGTAGTATTGCTTTCGTAATAAAAAAATAAAATGAGAAGACTTCAACACTGCTGAACCGAATATGGAGCGAAAGCACTAGCTGCGGGGGACCGTGCGTACTCCTTCTGTTAGGCGCAGCGCCGACTCGGGGACCACGGTCACGGCACGCAGCAACGAGGGGTTAGACCTGGTGCAGTATTGCTTTCGCATTAAAAAAAATAAAATGAGTAGGGTTCAATGCTGGTGAATCGAATATGGAGCGAAAGCATTAGCTGCGGGTGACCGTGCGTTCTTCTTCTCTTTCTTCTGCTAGGCGCAGCGCCTGCTCAGGGACCACGGACACGGCACGCAGCGATGAGCGGTTAGACCTGGCGTAGTATTGCTTTTGCAATAAAAAAAAATAAAATGAGTAGGGTTCAACGCTGGTGAATCGAATATGGAGCGAAATCATTAGCTGCGGGTGACCGTGCGTTCTTCTTCTTCTTCTGTTATGCGCAGCACCTGCTCAGGGACCACGGACACTGCACGCAGCGATGAGCGGTTAGACCTGGCGTAGTATTGCTTTCGCATTAAAAAAAAATAAAATGAGTAGGGTTCAACGCTGGTGAATCGAATATGGAGCGAAATCATTAGCTGCGGGTGACCGTGCGTTCTTCTTCTTCTTCTGTTATGCGCAGCACCTGCTCAGGGACCACGGACACTGCACGCAGCGATGAGCGGTTAGACCTGGCATAGTATTGCTTTCGCATTAAAAAAAAAATAAAATGAGTAGGGTTCAACGCTGGTGAATCGAATATGGAGCGAAATCATTAGCTGCGGGTGACCGTGCGTTCTTCTTCTTCTTCTGTTATGCGCAGCACCTGCTCAGGGACCACGGACACTGCACGCAGCGATGAGCGGTTAGACCTGGCGTAGTATTGCTTTCGCATTAAAAAAAATAAAATGAGTAGGGTTCAACGCTGGTGAATCGAATATGGAGCGAAATCATTAGCTGCGGGTGACCGTGCGTTCTTCTTCTTCTTCTGTTATGCGCAGCGCCGGCTCGGGGACCACGGACACTGCACGCAGCGATGAGTGGTTAGACCTGGCGTAGTATTGCTTTCGCATTAAAAAAAAATAAAATGAGGAGGGTTCAACGCTGCTGAACCGAATATGGAGCGAAAGCATTAGCTGCGGGGGACCGTGCGTTCTCCTTCTGTTAGGCGCAGCGCCGGCTCGGTGACCACGGTCACGGCACGCAGCAACGAGTTTTTAGACCTGGTGTAGTATTGCTTTCGCATTAAAAAAAATAAAATGAGTAGGGTTCAACGCTGGTGAACCGAATATGGAGCGAAAGCATTAGCTGCGGGGACCGTGCGTTCTTCTTCTCCTTTTTCTGTTAGGCGCAGCGCCGGCTCGGGGACCACGGACACGGCACGCAGCGATGAGCGGTTAGACCTGGCGTAGTATTGCTTTCGCATTAAAGAAAAATAAAATGAGGAGGGTTCAACGCTGCTGAACCGAATATGGAGCGAAAGCATTAGCTGCGGGTGACAGTGCGTTCTTCTTCTCCTTTTTCTGTTAGGCGCAGCGCCGGCTCGGGGACCACGGACACGGCACGCAGCGATGAGCGGTTAGACCTGGCGTAGTATTGCTTTCGCAATAAAAAAAAATAAAATGAGTAGGGTTCAACGCTGGTGAATCGAATATGGAGCGAAATCATTAGCTGCGGGTGACCGTGCGTTCTTCTTCTTCTTCTGTTAGGCGCAGCGCCGGCTCGGGGACCACGGACACTGCACGCAGCGATGAGCGGTTAGACCTGGCGTAGTATTGCTTTCGCATTAAAAAAAAAATAAAATGAGGAGGGTTCAACGCTGCTGAACCGAATATGGAGCGAAAGCATTAGCTGCGGGTGACCGTGCGTTCTCCTTCTGTTAGGCGCAGCGCCGGCCCGGGGACCACGGTCACGGCACGCAGCAACGAGTTTTTAGACCTGGCGTAGTATTGCTTTCGCAATAAAAAAAAAATAAAATGAGTAGGGTTCAACGCTGGTGAATCGAATATGGAGCGAAATCATTAGCTGCGGGTGACCGTGCGTTCTTCTTCTTCTTCTGTTAGGCGCAGCGCCGGCTCGGGGACCACGGACACGGCACGCAGCGATGAGCGGTTAGATCTGGCGTAGTATTGCTTTCGCAATAAAAAAATAAAATGAGGAGGGTTCAACGCTGCTGAACCGAATATGGAGCGAAAGCATTAGCTGCGGGTGACAGTGCGTTCTTCTTCTCCTTCTTCTGTTAGGCGCAGCGCCGGCTCGGGGACCACGGACACGGCACGCAGCGATGAGCGGTTAGACCTGGCGTAGTATTGCTTTCGCAATAAAAAAAAAATAAAATGAGTAGGGTTCAACGCTGGTGAATCGAATATGGAGCGAAATCATTAGCTGCGGGTGACCGTGCGTTCTTCTTCTCCTTCTTCTGTTAGGCGCAGCGCCGGCTCGGGGACCACGGACACGGCACGCAGCGATGAGCGGTTAGATCTGGCGTAGTATTGCTTTCGCAATAAAAAAATAAAATGAGGAGGGTTCAACGCTGCTGAACCGAATATGGAGCGAAAGCATTAGCTGCGGGTGACAGTGCGTTCTTCTTCTCCTTCTTCTGTTAGGCGCAGCGCCGGCTCGGGGACCACGGACACGGCACGCAGCGATGAGCGGTTAGACCTGGCGTAGTATTGCTTTCGCAATAAAAAAATAAAATGAGTAGGGTTCAACGCTGCTGAACCGAATATGGAGCGAAAGCATTAGCTGCGGGTGACAGTGCGTTCTTCTTCTCCTTTTTCTGTTAGGCGCAGCGCCGGCTCGGGGACCACGGACACGGCACGCAGCGATGAGCGGTTAGACCTGGCGTAGTATTGCTTTCGCAATAAAAAAAAAATAAAATGAGTAGGGTTCAACGCTGGTGAATCGAATATGGAGCGAAATCATTAGCTGCGGGTGACCGTGCGTTCTTCTTCTTCTTCTGTTATGCGCAGCGCCGGCTCGGGGACCACGGACACTGCACGCAGCGATGAGCGGTTAGACCTGGCGTAGTATTGCTTTCGCAATAAAAAAATAAAATGAGGAGGGTTCAACGCTGCTGAACCGAATATGGAGCGAAAGCATTAGCTGCGGGTGACCGTGCGTTCTCCTTCTGTTAGGCGCAGCGCCGGCCCGGGGACCACGGTCACGGCACGCAGCAACGAGTTTTTAGACCTGGCGTAGTATTGCTTTCGCAATAAAAAAAAAATAAAATGAGTAGGGTTCAACGCTGGTGAATCGAATATGGAGCGAAATCATTAGCTGCGGGTGACCGTGCGTTCTTCTTCTTCTTCTGTTAGGCGCAGCGCCGGCTCGGGGACCACGGACACGGCACGCAGCGATGAGCGGTTAGATCTGGCGTAGTATTGCTTTCGCAATAAAAAAATAAAATGAGGGTTCAACGCTGCTGAACCGAATATGGAGCGAAAGCATTAGCTGCGGGTGACCGTGCGTTCTTCTTCTCCTTCTTCTGTTAGGCGCACCGCACGCTGCAACGAGTGGTTAGACCCAGCGGAGTATTGCTTTCGCAATACAAAACATCAGGAGGGTTCAACGCTGCTGCACCGAATATGGAGCGAAAGCATTACATGCGGGTGACCGTGCGTTCTTCTCCTTCTTCTGTAAGGCGCAGCGCCGGCTCGGGGACCACGGTCACGGCACGCAGCAACGAGTGGTTAGACCTGGCGTAGTATTGCTTTCGTAATAAAAAAATAAAATGAGAAGACTTCAACACTGCTGAACCGAATATGGAGCGAAAGCATTAGCTGCGGGGGAGCGTGCGTTCTCCTTCTGTTAGGCGCAGCGCCGGCTCGGGGACCACGGTCACGGCACGCAGCAACAAGTGGTTAGACCTGGTGTAGTATTGCTTTCGCAATAAAAAAATAAAATGAGAAGACTTCAACACTGCTGAACCGAATATGGAGCGAAAGCATTAGCTGCGGGGGACCGTGCGTTCTCCTTCTGTTAGGCGCAGCGCCGGCTCGGGGACCACGGTCACGGCACGCAGCAACGAGTGGTTAGACCTGGTGTAGTATTGCTTTCGCATTAAAAAAATAAAATGAGTAGGGTTCAACGCTGGTGAATCGAATATGGAGCGAAAGCATTAGCTGCGGGTGAGCGTGCGTTCCTCTTCTTCTTCTGTTAGGCACAGCGCCGGCTCAGGGACCACGGACACGGCACGCAGCGACGAGCGGTTAGACCTGGCGTAGTATTGCTTTCGCATTAAAAAAAAAATAAAATGAGTAGGGTTCAACGCTGGTGAATCGAATATGAAGCGAAATCATTACCTGCGGGTGACCGTGCGTTCTTCTTCTTCTTCTGTTAGGCGCAGCGCCGGCTCGGGGACCACGGACACGGCACGCAGCGATGAGCGGTTAGATCTGGCGTAGTATTGCTTTCGCAATAAAAAAATAAAATGAGGAGGGTTCAACGCTGGTGAATCGAATATGGAGCGAAAGCATTAGCTGCGGGGGACCGTGCGTTCTTCTTCTTCTTCTGTTAGGCGCAGCGCCGGCTCGGGGACCACGGACACGGCACGCAGCGATGAGCGGTTAGATCTGGCGTAGTATTGCTTTCGCAATAAAAAAATAAAATGAGGAGGGTTCAACGCTGCTGAACCGAATATGGAGCGAAAGCATTAGCTGCGGGGGACCGTGCTTTCTCCTGTTAGGCGCAGCGCCGGCTAGGGGACCACGGTCACGGCACGCAGCAACAAGTGGTTAGACCTGGTGTAGTATTGCTTTCGCAATAAAAAAATAAAATGAGAAGACTTCAACACTGCTGAACGGAATATGGAGCGAAAGCATTAGCTGCGGGGGAGCGTGCGTTCTCCTTCTGTTAGGCGCAGCGCCGGCTCGGGGACCACGGTCGCGGCACGCAGCAACGAGTGGTTAGACCTGGTGTAGTATTGCTTTCGCATTAAAAAAAAAATAAAATGAGTAGGGTTCAACGCTGGTGAATCGAATATGGACGAAATCATTAGCTGCGGGTGACCGTGCGTTCTTCTTCTTCTTCTGTTAGGCGCAGCGCCGGCTCGTGGACCACGGACACGGCACGCAGCGATGAGCGGTTAGATCTGGCGTAGTATTGCTTTCGCAATAAAAAAATAAAATGAGGAGGGTTCAACGCTGGTGAATCGAATATGGAGCGAAAGCATTAGCTGCGGGGGACCGTGCGTTCTTCTTCTTCTTCTGTTAGGCGCAGCGCCGGCTCGGGGACCACGGACACGGCACGCAGCGATGAGCGGTTAGATCTGGCGTAGTATTGCTTTCGCAATAAAAAAATAAAATGAGGAGGGTTCAACGCTGCTGAACCGAATATGGAGCGAAAGCATTAGCTGCGGGGGACCGTGCGTTCTCCTTCTGTTAGGTGCAGCGCCGGCTAGGGGACCACGGTCACGGCACGCAGCAACAAGTGGTTAGACCTGGTGTAGTATTGCTTTCGCAATAAAAAAATAAAATGAGAAGACTTCAACACTGCTGAACCGAATATGGAGCGAAAGCATTAGCTGCGGGGACCGTGCGTTCTCCTTCTGTTAGGCGCAGCGCCGGCTCGGGGACCACGGTCACGGCACGCAGCAACGAGTTTTTAGACCTGGTGTAGTATTGCTTTCGCATTAAAAAAAATAAAATGAGGAGGGTTCAACGCTGCTGAACCGAATATGGAGCGAAAGCATTAGCTGCGGGGACCGTGCGTTCTCCTTCTGTTAGGCGCAGCGCCGGCTCGGGGACCACGGTCACGGCACGCAGCAACGAGTTTTTAGACCTGGTGTAGTATTGCTTTCGCATTAAAAAAAATAAAATGAGGAGGGTTCAACGCTGCTGAACCGAATATGGCGCGAAAGCATTAGCTGCGGGGGACCGTGCGTTCTTCTTCTGTTAGGCGCAGCGCCGGTTCGGGGACCACGGACACGGCACGCAGCGATGAGCGGTTAGATCTGGCGTAGTATTGCTTTCGCAATAAAAAAATAAAATGATAGGGTTCAACGCTGCTGAGCCGAATATGGAGCGAAATCATTAGCTGCGGGTGACCGTGCGTTCTTCTTCTGTTAGGCGCAGCGCCGGTTCGGGGACCACGGACACGGCACGCAGCGATGAGCGGTTAGATCTTGCGTAGTATTGTTTTCGCAATAAAAAAATAAAATGATAGGGTTCAACGCTGCTGAACCGAATATGGAGCGAAATCATTAGCTGCGGGTGACCGTGCGTTCTTCTTCTGTTAGGCGCAGCGCCGGTTCGGGGACCACGGACACGGCACGCAGCGATGAGCGGTTAGACCTGGCGTAGTATTGGTTTCGCAATAAAAAAATAAAATGAGGAGGGTTCTACGCTGCTGAACCGAATATGGAGCGAAAGCATTAGCTGCGGGTGACAGTGCGTTCTTCTTCTTCTTCTTCTGTTAGGCGCAGCGCCTGCTCAGGGACCACGGACACTGCACGCAGCGATGAGCGGGGCGTAGTATTGCTTTCGCAATAAAAAAATAAAATGATAGGGTTCAACGCTGCTGAACCGAATATGGAGCGAAATCATTAGCTGCGGGTGACCGTGCGTTCTTCTTCTGTTAGGCGCAGCGCCGGTTCGGGGACCACGGACACGGCACGCAGCGATGAGCGGTTAGATCTGGCGTAGTATTGCTTTCGCAATAAAAAAATAAAATGATAGGGTTCAACGCTGCTGAACCGAATATGGAGCGAAATCATTAGCTGCGGGTGACCGTGCATTCTTCTTCTTCTTCGGTTAGGCGCAGCGCCGGCGTGGGGACCACGGTCACGGCACGCAGCAACGATTGGTTAGACCTGGCGTAGTATTGCTTTCGTACTAAAAAAATAAAATGAGAAGACTTCAACACTGCTGAACCGAATATGGAGCGAAAGCATTAGCTGCGGGGGAACGTGCGTTCTCCTTCTGTTAGGCGCAGCGCCGGCTCGGTGACCACGGTCACGGCACACAGCAACAAGTGGTTAGACGTGGTGTAGTATTGCTTTCGCAATAAAAAAAAAATAAAATGAGAAGATTTCAACACTGCTGAACCGAATATGGAGCGAAAGCATTAGCTGCGGGGGACCGTGCGTTCTTCTTCTGTTAGGCGCAGCGCCGGCTCGCGGACCACGGTCACGGCACGCAGCAACAAGTGGTTAGACCTGGTGTAGTATTGCTTTCGTAATAAAAAAATAAAATGAGAAGATTTCAACACTGCTGAACCGAATATGGAGCGAAAGCATTAGCTGCGGGGGACCGTGCGTTCTCCTTCTGTTAGGCGCAGCGCCGGCTCGCGGACCACGGTCACGGCACGCAGCAACGAGTGGTTAGACCTGGTGTAGTATTGCTTTCGTAATAAAAAAATAAAATGAGAAGACTTCAACACTGCTGAACCGAATATGGAGCGAAAGCATTAGCTGCGGGTGACCGTGCGTTCTTCTTCTCCTTCTTCTGTTAGGCGCAGCGCCGGCTCGGGGACCACGGTCACGGCACGCAGCAACAAGTGGTTAGACCTGGTGTAGTATTGCTTTCGCAATAAAAAAATAAAATGAGAAGATTTCAACACTGCTGAACCGAATATGGAGCGAAAGCATTAGCTGCGGGGGACCGTGCGTTCTCCTTCTGTTAGGCGCAGCGCCGGCTCGCGGACCACGGTCACGGCACGCAGCAACGAGTGGTTAGACCTGGTGTAGTATTGCTTTCGTAATAAAAAAATAAAATGAGAAGACTTCAACACTGCTGAACCGAATATGGAGCGAAAGCATTAGCTGCGGGTGACCGTGCGTTCTTATTCTCCTTCTTCTGTTAGGCGCAGCGCCGGCTCGGTGACCACGGTCACGGCACGCAGCAACAAGTGGTTAGACCTGGTGTAGTATTGCTTTCGTAATAAAAAAATAAAATGAGAAGACTTCAACACTGCTGAACCGAATATGGAGCGAAAGCATTAGCTGCGGGTGACCGTGCGTTCTTCTTCTCCTTCTTCTGTTAGGCGCAGCGCCGGCTCGGGGACCACGGTCACGGCACGCAGCAACAAGTGGTTAGACCTGGTGTAGTATTGCTTTCGCAATAAAAAAATAAAATGAGAAGATTTCAACACTGCTGAACCGAATATGGAGCGAAAGCATTAGCTGCGGGGGACCGTGCGTTCTCCTTCTGTTAGGCGCAGCGCCGGCTCGCGGACCACGGTCACGGCACGCAGCAACAAGTGGTTAGACCTGGTGTAGTATTGCTTTCGTAATAAAAAAATAAAATGAGAAGACTTCAACACTGCTGAACCGAATATGGAGCGAAAGCATTAGCTGCGGGTGACCGTGCGTTCTTCTTCTCCTTCTTCTGTTAGGCGCAGCGCCGGCTCGGGGACCACGGTCACGGCACGCAGCAACAAGTGGTTAGACCTGGTGTAGTATTGCTTTCGTAATAAAAAAATAAAATGAGAAGACTTCAACACTGCTGAACCGAATATGGAGCGAAAGCATTAGCTGCGGGTGACCGTGCGTTCTTATTCTCCTTCTTCTGTTAGGCGCAGCGCCGGCTCGGTGACCACGGTCACGGCACGCAGCAACAAGTGGTTAGACCTGGTGTAGTATTGCTTTCGTAATAAAAAAATAAAATGAGAAGACTTCAACACTGCTGAACCGAATATGGAGCGAAAGCATTAGCTGCGGGTGACCGTGCGTTCTTATTCTCCTTCTTCTGTTAGGCGCAGCGCCGGCTCGGTGACCACGGTCACGGCACGCAGCAACAAGTGGTTAGACCTGGTGTAGTATTGCTTTCGTAATAAAAAAATAAAATGAGAAGACTTCAACACTGCTGAACCGAATATGGAGCGAAAGCATTAGCTGCGGGTGACCGTGCGTTCTTCTTCTCCTTCTTCTGTTAGGCGCAGCGCCGGCTCGGGGACCACGGTCACGGCACGCAGCAACGAGTGGTTAGACCTGGTGTAGTATTGCTTTCGTAATAAAAAAATAAAATGAGAAGACTTCAACACTGCTGAACCGAATATGGAGCGAAAGCATTAGCTGCGGGTGACCGTGCGTTCTTATTCTCCTTCTTCTGTTAGGCGCAGCGCCGGCTCGGTGACCACGGTCACGGCACGCAGCAACAAGTGGTTAGACCTGGTGTAGTATTGCTTTCGTAATAAAAAAATAAAATGAGAAGACTTCAACACTGCTGAACCGAATATGGAGCGAAAGCATTAGCTGCGGGTGACCGTGCGTTCTTCTTCTCCTTCTTCTGTTAGGCGCAGCGCCGGCTCGGGGACCACGGTCACGGCACGCAGCAACAAGTGGTTAGACCTGGTGTAGTATTGCTTTCGTAATAAAAAAATAAAATGAGAAGACTTCAACACTGCTGAACCGAATATGGAGCGAAAGCATTAGCTGCGGGTGACCGTGCGTTCTTCTTCTCCTTCTTCTGTTAGGCGCAGCGCCGGCTCGGGGACCACGGTCACGGCACGCAGCAACAAGTGGTTAGACCTGGTGTAGTATTGCTTTCGCAATAAAAAAATAAAATGAGAAGACTTCAACACTGCTGAACCGAATATGGAGCGAAAGCATTAGCTGCGGGTGACCGTGCGTTCTTCTTCTCCTTCTTCTGTTAGGCGCAGCGCCGGCTCGGGGACCACGGTCACGGCACGCAGCGATGAGCGGTTAGATCTGGCGTAGTATTGCTTTCGCAATAAAAAAATAAAATGATAGGGTTCAACGCTGCTGAGCCGAATATGGAGCGAAATCATTAGCTGCGGGTGACCGTGCGTTCTTCTTCTGTTAGGCGCAGCGCCGGTTCGGGGACCACGGACACGGCACGCAGCGATGAGCGGTTAGATCTTGCGTAGTATTGTTTTCGCAATAAAAAAATAAAATGATAGGGTTCAACGCTGCTGAACCGAATATGGAGCGAAATCATTAGCTGCGGGTGACCGTGCGTTCTTCTTCTGTTAGGCGCAGCGCCGGTTCGGGGACCACGGACACGGCACGCAGCGATGAGCGGTTAGACCTGGCGTAGTATTGGTTTCGCAATAAAAAAATAAAATGAGGAGGGTTCTACGCTGCTGAACCGAATATGGAGCGAAAGCATTAGCTGCGGGTGACAGTGCGTTCTTCTTCTTCTTCTTCTGTTAGGCGCAGCGCCTGCTCAGGGACCACGGACACTGCACGCAGCGATGAGCGGGGCGTAGTATTGCTTTCGCAATAAAAAAATAAAATGATAGGGTTCAACGCTGCTGAACCGAATATGGAGCGAAATCATTAGCTGCGGGTGACCGTGCGTTCTTCTTCTGTTAGGCGCAGCGCCGGTTCGGGGACCACGGACACGGCACGCAGCGATGAGCGGTTAGATCTGGCGTAGTATTGCTTTCGCAATAAAAAAATAAAATGATAGGGTTCAACGCTGCTGAACCGAATATGGAGCGAAATCATTAGCTGCGGGTGACCGTGCATTCTTCTTCTTCTTCGGTTAGGCGCAGCGCCGGCGTGGGGACCACGGTCACGGCACGCAGCAACGATTGGTTAGACCTGGCGTAGTATTGCTTTCGTACTAAAAAAATAAAATGAGAAGACTTCAACACTGCTGAACCGAATATGGAGCGAAAGCATTAGCTGCGGGGGAACGTGCGTTCTCCTTCTGTTAGGCGCAGCGCCGGCTCGGTGACCACGGTCACGGCACACAGCAACAAGTGGTTAGACGTGGTGTAGTATTGCTTTCGCAATAAAAAAAAAATAAAATGAGAAGATTTCAACACTGCTGAACCGAATATGGAGCGAAAGCATTAGCTGCGGGGGACCGTGCGTTCTTCTTCTGTTAGGCGCAGCGCCGGCTCGCGGACCACGGTCACGGCACGCAGCAACAAGTGGTTAGACCTGGTGTAGTATTGCTTTCGTAATAAAAAAATAAAATGAGAAGATTTCAACACTGCTGAACCGAATATGGAGCGAAAGCATTAGCTGCGGGGGACCGTGCGTTCTCCTTCTGTTAGGCGCAGCGCCGGCTCGCGGACCACGGTCACGGCACGCAGCAACGAGTGGTTAGACCTGGTGTAGTATTGCTTTCGTAATAAAAAAATAAAATGAGAAGACTTCAACACTGCTGAACCGAATATGGAGCGAAAGCATTAGCTGCGGGTGACCGTGCGTTCTTCTTCTCCTTCTTCTGTTAGGCGCAGCGCCGGCTCGGGGACCACGGTCACGGCACGCAGCAACAAGTGGTTAGACCTGGTGTAGTATTGCTTTCGCAATAAAAAAATAAAATGAGAAGATTTCAACACTGCTGAACCGAATATGGAGCGAAAGCATTAGCTGCGGGGGACCGTGCGTTCTCCTTCTGTTAGGCGCAGCGCCGGCTCGCGGACCACGGTCACGGCACGCAGCAACGAGTGGTTAGACCTGGTGTAGTATTGCTTTCGTAATAAAAAAATAAAATGAGAAGACTTCAACACTGCTGAACCGAATATGGAGCGAAAGCATTAGCTGCGGGTGACCGTGCGTTCTTATTCTCCTTCTTCTGTTAGGCGCAGCGCCGGCTCGGTGACCACGGTCACGGCACGCAGCAACAAGTGGTTAGACCTGGTGTAGTATTGCTTTCGTAATAAAAAAATAAAATGAGAAGACTTCAACACTGCTGAACCGAATATGGAGCGAAAGCATTAGCTGCGGGTGACCGTGCGTTCTTCTTCTCCTTCTTCTGTTAGGCGCAGCGCCGGCTCGGGGACCACGGTCACGGCACGCAGCAACAAGTGGTTAGACCTGGTGTAGTATTGCTTTCGCAATAAAAAAATAAAATGAGAAGATTTCAACACTGCTGAACCGAATATGGAGCGAAAGCATTAGCTGCGGGGGACCGTGCGTTCTCCTTCTGTTAGGCGCAGCGCCGGCTCGCGGACCACGGTCACGGCACGCAGCAACAAGTGGTTAGACCTGGTGTAGTATTGCTTTCGTAATAAAAAAATAAAATGAGAAGACTTCAACACTGCTGAACCGAATATGGAGCGAAAGCATTAGCTGCGGGTGACCGTGCGTTCTTCTTCTCCTTCTTCTGTTAGGCGCAGCGCCGGCTCGGGGACCACGGTCACGGCACGCAGCAACAAGTGGTTAGACCTGGTGTAGTATTGCTTTCGTAATAAAAAAATAAAATGAGAAGACTTCAACACTGCTGAACCGAATATGGAGCGAAAGCATTAGCTGCGGGTGACCGTGCGTTCTTATTCTCCTTCTTCTGTTAGGCGCAGCGCCGGCTCGGTGACCACGGTCACGGCACGCAGCAACAAGTGGTTAGACCTGGTGTAGTATTGCTTTCGTAATAAAAAAATAAAATGAGAAGACTTCAACACTGCTGAACCGAATATGGAGCGAAAGCATTAGCTGCGGGTGACCGTGCGTTCTTATTCTCCTTCTTCTGTTAGGCGCAGCGCCGGCTCGGTGACCACGGTCACGGCACGCAGCAACAAGTGGTTAGACCTGGTGTAGTATTGCTTTCGTAATAAAAAAATAAAATGAGAAGACTTCAACACTGCTGAACCGAATATGGAGCGAAAGCATTAGCTGCGGGTGACCGTGCGTTCTTCTTCTCCTTCTTCTGTTAGGCGCAGCGCCGGCTCGGGGACCACGGTCACGGCACGCAGCAACGAGTGGTTAGACCTGGTGTAGTATTGCTTTCGTAATAAAAAAATAAAATGAGAAGACTTCAACACTGCTGAACCGAATATGGAGCGAAAGCATTAGCTGCGGGTGACCGTGCGTTCTTATTCTCCTTCTTCTGTTAGGCGCAGCGCCGGCTCGGTGACCACGGTCACGGCACGCAGCAACAAGTGGTTAGACCTGGTGTAGTATTGCTTTCGTAATAAAAAAATAAAATGAGAAGACTTCAACACTGCTGAACCGAATATGGAGCGAAAGCATTAGCTGCGGGTGACCGTGCGTTCTTCTTCTCCTTCTTCTGTTAGGCGCAGCGCCGGCTCGGGGACCACGGTCACGGCACGCAGCAACAAGTGGTTAGACCTGGTGTAGTATTGCTTTCGTAATAAAAAAATAAAATGAGAAGACTTCAACACTGCTGAACCGAATATGGAGCGAAAGCATTAGCTGCGGGTGACCGTGCGTTCTTCTTCTCCTTCTTCTGTTAGGCGCAGCGCCGGCTCGGGGACCACGGTCACGGCACGCAGCAACAAGTGGTTAGACCTGGTGTAGTATTGCTTTCGCAATAAAAAAATAAAATGAGAAGACTTCAACACTGCTGAACCGAATATGGAGCGAAAGCATTAGCTGCGGGTGACCGTGCGTTCTTCTTCTCCTTCTTCTGTTAGGCGCAGCGCCGGCTCGGGGACCACGGTCACGGCACGCAGCAACAAGTGGTTAGACCTGGTGTAGTATTGCTTTCGCAATAAAAAAATAAAATGAGAAGATTTCAACACTGCTGAACCGAATATGGAGCGAAAGCATTAGCTGCGGGTGACCGTGCGTTCTTCTTCTCCTTCTTCTGTTAGGCGCAGCGCCGGCTCGGGGACCACGGTCACGGCACGCAGCAACGAGTGGTTAGACCTGGTGTAGTATTGCTTTCGCATTAAAAAAATAAAATGAGTAGGGTTCAACGCTGGTGAATCGAATATGGAGCGAAAGCATTAGCTGCGGGTGACAGTGCGTTCTTCTTCTCTTTCTTCTGTTAGGCGCACCGCACGCTGCAACGAGTGGTTAGACCCGGCGGAGTATTGCTTTCGCAATACAAAACATCAGGAGGGTTCAACGCTGCTGCACCGAATATGGAGCGAAAGCATTAGCTGCGGGTGACCGTGCGTTCTTCTTCTCCTTCTTCTGTTAGGCGCAGCGCCGGCTCGGTGACCACGGTCACGGCACGCAGCAACAAGTGGTTAGACCTGGTGTAGTATTGCTTTCGTAATAAAAAAATAAAATGAGAAGACTTCAACACTGCTGAACCGAATATGGAGCGAAAGCATTAGCTGCGGGTGACCGTGCGTTCTTCTTCTCCTTCTTCTGTTAGGCGCAGCGCCGGCTCGGTGACCACGGTCACGGCACGCAGCAACAAGTGGTTAGACCTGGTGTAGTATTGCTTTCGTAATAAAAAAATAAAATGAGAAGACTTCAACACTGCTGAACCGAATATGGAGCGAAAGCATTAGCTGCGGGTGACCGTGCGTTCTTCTTCTCCTTCTTCTGTTAGGCGCAGCGCCGGCTCGGGGACCACGGTCACGGCACGCAGCAACAAGTGGTTAGACCTGGTGTAGTATTGCTTTCGTAATAAAAAAATAAAATGAGAAGACTTCAACACTGCTGAACCGAATATGGAGCGAAAGCATTAGCTGCGGGTGACCGTGCGTTCTTCTTCTCCTTCTTCTGTTAGGCGCAGCGCCGGCTCGGGGACCACGGTCACGGCACGCAGCAACAAGTGGTTAGACCTGGTGTAGTATTGCTTTCGCAATAAAAAAATAAAATGAGAAGACTTCAACACTGCTGAACCGAATATGGAGCGAAAGCATTAGCTGCGGGTGACCGTGCGTTCTTCTTCTCCTTCTTCTGTTAGGCGCAGCGCCGGCTCGGGGACCACGGTCACGGCACGCAGCGATGAGCGGTTAGATCTGGCGTAGTATTGCTTTCGCAATAAAAAAATAAAATGATAGGGTTCAACGCTGCTGAGCCGAATATGGAGCGAAATCATTAGCTGCGGGTGACCGTGCGTTCTTCTTCTGTTAGGCGCAGCGCCGGTTCGGGGACCACGGACACGGCACGCAGCGATGAGCGGTTAGATCTTGCGTAGTATTGTTTTCGCAATAAAAAAATAAAATGATAGGGTTCAACGCTGCTGAACCGAATATGGAGCGAAATCATTAGCTGCGGGTGACCGTGCGTTCTTCTTCTGTTAGGCGCAGCGCCGGTTCGGGGACCACGGACACGGCACGCAGCGATGAGCGGTTAGACCTGGCGTAGTATTGGTTTCGCAATAAAAAAATAAAATGAGGAGGGTTCTACGCTGCTGAACCGAATATGGAGCGAAAGCATTAGCTGCGGGTGACAGTGCGTTCTTCTTCTTCTTCTTCTGTTAGGCGCAGCGCCTGCTCAGGGACCACGGACACTGCACGCAGCGATGAGCGGGGCGTAGTATTGCTTTCGCAATAAAAAAATAAAATGATAGGGTTCAACGCTGCTGAACCGAATATGGAGCGAAATCATTAGCTGCGGGTGACCGTGCGTTCTTCTTCTGTTAGGCGCAGCGCCGGTTCGGGGACCACGGACACGGCACGCAGCGATGAGCGGTTAGATCTGGCGTAGTATTGCTTTCGCAATAAAAAAATAAAATGATAGGGTTCAACGCTGCTGAACCGAATATGGAGCGAAATCATTAGCTGCGGGTGACCGTGCATTCTTCTTCTTCGGTTAGGCGCAGCGCCGGCGTGGGGACCACGGTCACGGCACGCAGCAACGATTGGTTAGACCTGGCGTAGTATTGCTTTCGTACTAAAAAAATAAAATGAGAAGACTTCAACACTGCTGAACCGAATATGGAGCGAAAGCATTAGCTGCGGGGGAACGTGCGTTCTCCTTCTGTTAGGCGCAGCGCCGGCTCGGTGACCACGGTCACGGCACACAGCAACAAGTGGTTAGACGTGGTGTAGTATTGCTTTCGCAATAAAAAAAAAATAAAATGAGAAGATTTCAACACTGCTGAACCGAATATGGAGCGAAAGCATTAGCTGCGGGGGACCGTGCGTTCTTCTTCTGTTAGGCGCAGCGCCGGCTCGCGGACCACGGTCACGGCACGCAGCAACAAGTGGTTAGACCTGGTGTAGTATTGCTTTCGTAATAAAAAAATAAAATGAGAAGATTTCAACACTGCTGAACCGAATATGGAGCGAAAGCATTAGCTGCGGGGGACCGTGCGTTCTCCTTCTGTTAGGCGCAGCGCCGGCTCGCGGACCACGGTCACGGCACGCAGCAACGAGTGGTTAGACCTGGTGTAGTATTGCTTTCGTAATAAAAAAATAAAATGAGAAGACTTCAACACTGCTGAACCGAATATGGAGCGAAAGCATTAGCTGCGGGTGACCGTGCGTTCTTCTTCTCCTTCTTCTGTTAGGCGCAGCGCCGGCTCGGGGACCACGGTCACGGCACGCAGCAACAAGTGGTTAGACCTGGTGTAGTATTGCTTTCGCAATAAAAAAATAAAATGAGAAGATTTCAACACTGCTGAACCGAATATGGAGCGAAAGCATTAGCTGCGGGGGACCGTGCGTTCTCCTTCTGTTAGGCGCAGCGCCGGCTCGCGGACCACGGTCACGGCACGCAGCAACGAGTGGTTAGACCTGGTGTAGTATTGCTTTCGTAATAAAAAAATAAAATGAGAAGACTTCAACACTGCTGAACCGAATATGGAGCGAAAGCATTAGCTGCGGGTGACCGTGCGTTCTTATTCTCCTTCTTCTGTTAGGCGCAGCGCCGGCTCGGTGACCACGGTCACGGCACGCAGCAACAAGTGGTTAGACCTGGTGTAGTATTGCTTTCGTAATAAAAAAATAAAATGAGAAGACTTCAACACTGCTGAACCGAATATGGAGCGAAAGCATTAGCTGCGGGTGACCGTGCGTTCTTCTTCTCCTTCTTCTGTTAGGCGCAGCGCCGGCTCGGGGACCACGGTCACGGCACGCAGCAACAAGTGGTTAGACCTGGTGTAGTATTGCTTTCGCAATAAAAAAATAAAATGAGAAGATTTCAACACTGCTGAACCGAATATGGAGCGAAAGCATTAGCTGCGGGGGACCGTGCGTTCTCCTTCTGTTAGGCGCAGCGCCGGCTCGCGGACCACGGTCACGGCACGCAGCAACAAGTGGTTAGACCTGGTGTAGTATTGCTTTCGTAATAAAAAAATAAAATGAGAAGACTTCAACACTGCTGAACCGAATATGGAGCGAAAGCATTAGCTGCGGGTGACCGTGCGTTCTTCTTCTCCTTCTTCTGTTAGGCGCAGCGCCGGCTCGGGGACCACGGTCACGGCACGCAGCAACAAGTGGTTAGACCTGGTGTAGTATTGCTTTCGTAATAAAAAAATAAAATGAGAAGACTTCAACACTGCTGAACCGAATATGGAGCGAAAGCATTAGCTGCGGGTGACCGTGCGTTCTTATTCTCCTTCTTCTGTTAGGCGCAGCGCCGGCTCGGTGACCACGGTCACGGCACGCAGCAACAAGTGGTTAGACCTGGTGTAGTATTGCTTTCGTAATAAAAAAATAAAATGAGAAGACTTCAACACTGCTGAACCGAATATGGAGCGAAAGCATTAGCTGCGGGTGACCGTGCGTTCTTATTCTCCTTCTTCTGTTAGGCGCAGCGCCGGCTCGGTGACCACGGTCACGGCACGCAGCAACAAGTGGTTAGACCTGGTGTAGTATTGCTTTCGTAATAAAAAAATAAAATGAGAAGACTTCAACACTGCTGAACCGAATATGGAGCGAAAGCATTAGCTGCGGGTGACCGTGCGTTCTTCTTCTCCTTCTTCTGTTAGGCGCAGCGCCGGCTCGGGGACCACGGTCACGGCACGCAGCAACGAGTGGTTAGACCTGGTGTAGTATTGCTTTCGTAATAAAAAAATAAAATGAGAAGACTTCAACACTGCTGAACCGAATATGGAGCGAAAGCATTAGCTGCGGGTGACCGTGCGTTCTTATTCTCCTTCTTCTGTTAGGCGCAGCGCCGGCTCGGTGACCACGGTCACGGCACGCAGCAACAAGTGGTTAGACCTGGTGTAGTATTGCTTTCGTAATAAAAAAATAAAATGAGAAGACTTCAACACTGCTGAACCGAATATGGAGCGAAAGCATTAGCTGCGGGTGACCGTGCGTTCTTCTTCTCCTTCTTCTGTTAGGCGCAGCGCCGGCTCGGGGACCACGGTCACGGCACGCAGCAACAAGTGGTTAGACCTGGTGTAGTATTGCTTTCGTAATAAAAAAATAAAATGAGAAGACTTCAACACTGCTGAACCGAATATGGAGCGAAAGCATTAGCTGCGGGTGACCGTGCGTTCTTCTTCTCCTTCTTCTGTTAGGCGCAGCGCCGGCTCGGGGACCACGGTCACGGCACGCAGCAACAAGTGGTTAGACCTGGTGTAGTATTGCTTTCGCAATAAAAAAATAAAATGAGAAGACTTCAACACTGCTGAACCGAATATGGAGCGAAAGCATTAGCTGCGGGTGACCGTGCGTTCTTCTTCTCCTTCTTCTGTTAGGCGCAGCGCCGGCTCGGGGACCACGGTCACGGCACGCAGCAACAAGTGGTTAGACCTGGTGTAGTATTGCTTTCGCAATAAAAAAATAAAATGAGAAGATTTCAACACTGCTGAACCGAATATGGAGCGAAAGCATTAGCTGCGGGTGACCGTGCGTTCTTCTTCTCCTTCTTCTGTTAGGCGCAGCGCCGGCTCGGGGACCACGGTCACGGCACGCAGCAACGAGTGGTTAGACCTGGTGTAGTATTGCTTTCGCATTAAAAAAATAAAATGAGTAGGGTTCAACGCTGGTGAATCGAATATGGAGCGAAAGCATTAGCTGCGGGTGACAGTGCGTTCTTCTTCTCTTTCTTCTGTTAGGCGCACCGCACGCTGCAACGAGTGGTTAGACCCGGCGGAGTATTGCTTTCGCAATACAAAACATCAGGAGGGTTCAACGCTGCTGCACCGAATATGGAGCGAAAGCATTAGCTGCGGGTGACCGTGCGTTCTTCTTCTCCTTCTTCTGTTAGGCGCACCGCACGATTCAACGAGTGGTTAGACCCGGCGGAGTATTGCTTTCGCAATACAAAACATCAGGAGGGTTCAACGCTGCTGCACCGAATATGGAGAGAAAGCATTAGCTGCTGGTGACCGTGCGTTCTTCTTCTCCTTCTTCTGTTAGGCGCACCGCACGCTTCAACGAGTGGTTAGACCCACCGGAGTATTGCTTTCGCAATACAAAACATCAGGAGGGTTCAACGCTGCTGCACCGAATATGGAGGGAAAGCATTAGCTGCTGGTGACCGTGCGTTCTTCTTCTCCTTCTTCTGTTAGGCGCACCGCACGCTTCAACGAGTGGTTAGACCCACCGGAGTATTGCTTTCGCAATACAAAACATCAGGAGGGTTCAACGCTGCTGCACCGAATATGGAGCGAAAGCATTAGCTGCGGGTGACCGTGCGTTCTTCTTCTCCTTCTTCTGTTAGGCGCACCGCACGCTTCAACGAGTGGTTAGACCCACCGGAGTATTGCTTTCGCAATACAAAACATCAGGAGGGTTCAACGCTGCTGCACCGAATATGGAGAGAAAGCATTAGCTGCTGGTGACCGTGCGTTCTTCTTCTTCTTCTGTTAGGCGCAGCGCCGGCTCGGGGACCACCGTCACGGCACGCAGCAACGAGTGGTTAGACCTGGCGTAGTATTGCTTTCGTAATAAAAAAATAAAATGAGAAGACTTCAACACTGCTGAACCGAATATGGAGCGAAAGCATTAGCTGCGGGGGACCGTGCGTACTCCTTCTGTTAGGCGCAGCGCCGACTCGGGGACCACGGTCACGGCACGCAGCAACGAGGGGTTAGACCTGGTGCAGTATTGCTTTCGCATTAAAAAAAAATAAAATGAGTAGGGTTCAATGCTGGTGAATCGAATATGGAGCGAAAGCATTAGCTGCGGGTGACCGTGCGTTCTTCTTCTCCTTCTTCTGCTAGGCGCAGCGCCTGATCAGGGACCACGGACACGGCACGCAGCGATGAGCGGTTAGACCTGGCGTAGTATTGCTTTCGCAATAAAAAAAATAAAATGAGTAGGGTTCAACGCTGGTGAATCGAATATGGAGCGAAATCATTAGCTGCGGGTGACCGTGCGTTCTTCTTCTTCTTCTGTTATGCGCAGCGCCTGCTCAGGGACCACGGACACTGCACGCAGCGATGAGCGGTTAGACCTGGCGTAGTATTGCTTTCGCATTAAAAAAAAATAAAATGAGGAGGGTTCAACGCTGGTGAATCGAATATGGAGCGAAATCATTAGCTGCGGGTGACCGTGCGTTCTTCTTCTTCTTCTGTTAGGCGCAGCGCCGGCTCGGGGACCACGGACACGGCACGCAGCGATGAGCGGTTAGATCTGGTGTAGTATTGCTTTCGCAATAAAAAATAAAATGAGGAGGGTTCAACGCTGCTGCACCGAATATGGAGCGAAAGCATTTCATGCGGGTGACCGTGCGTTCTTCTCCTTCTTCTGTTAGGCGCAGCGCCGGCTCGGGGACCACGGACATGGCACGCAGCGATGAGTGGTTAGACCTGGTGTAGTATTGCTTACGCAATAAAAAAAATAAAATGAGCAGGGTTCAATGCTGGTGAATCGAATATGGAGCGAAATCATTAGCTGCGGGTGACCGTGCGTTCTTCTTCTTCTTCTGTTAGGCGCAGCGCCGGCTCGGGGACCACGGTCACGGCACGCAGCAACGAGTGGTTAGACCTGGCGTAGTATTGCTTTCGTAATAAAAAAATAAAATGAGAAGACTTCAAAACTGCTGAACCGAATATGGAGCGAAAGCATTAGCTGCGGGGGAGCGTGCGTTCTTCTGCTAGGCGCAGCGCCGGCTCGGGGACCACGGTCACGGCACGCAGCAACAAGTGGTTAGACCTGGTGTAGTATTGCTTTCGCAATAAAAAAATAAACTGAGAAGACTTCAACACTGCTGAACCGAATATGGAGCGAAAGCATTAGCTGCGGGGGACCGTGCGTTCTCCTTCTGTTAGGCGCAGCGCCGGCTCGGGGACCATGGTCACGGCACGCAGCAACGAGTGGTTAGACCTGGTGTAGTATTGCTTTCGCATTAAAAAAATAAAATGAGTAGGGTTCAACGCTGGTGAATCGAATATGGAGCGAAAGCATTAGCTGCGGGTGAGCGTGCGTTCCTCTTCTTCTTCTGTTAGGCACACGCCGACTCAGGGACCACGGACACGGCACGCAGCGACGAGCGGTTAGACCTGGCGTAGTATTGCTTTCGCATTAAAAAAAAATAAAATGAGTAGGGCTCAACGCTGGTGAATCGAATATGAAGCGAAATCATTACCTGCGGGTGACCGTGCGTTCTTCTTCTTCTTCTGTTAGGCGCAGCGCCGGCTCGGGGACCACGGACACGGCACGCAGCGATGAGCGGTTAGATCTGGCGTAGTATTGCTTTCGCAATAAAAAAATAAAATGAGGAGGGTTCAACGCTGGTGAATCGAATATGGAGCGAAAGCATTAGCTGCGGGGGACCGTGCGTTCTTCTTTTTCTTCTGTTAGGCGCAGCGCCAGCTCGGGGACCACGGACACGGCACGCAGCGATGAGCGGTTAGATCTGGCGTAGTATTGCTTTCGCAATAAAAAAATAAAATGAGGAGGGTTCAACGCTGCTGAACCGAATATGGAGCGAAAGAATTAGCTGCGGGGGACCGTGCGTTCTTCTTCGTCTTCTGTTAGGCGCAGCGCCGGCTCGGGGACCACGGACACGGCACGCAGCGATGAGCGGTTAGATCTGGCGTAGTATTGCTTTCGCAATAAAAAAATAAAATGAGGAGGGTTCAACGCTGCTGAACCGAATATGGAGCGAAAGCATTAGCTGCGGGGGACCGTGCGTTCTCCTTCTGTTAGGCGCAGCGCCGGCTAGGGGACCACAGTCACGGCACGCAGCAACAAGTGGTTAGACCTGGTGTAGTATTGCTTTCGCAATAAAAAAATAAAATGAGAAGACTTCAACACTGCTGAACCGAATATGGAGCGAAAGCATTAGCTGCGGGGACCGTGCGTTCTGCTTCTGTTAGGCGCAGCGCCGGCTCGGGGACCACGGTCACGGCACGCAGCAACGAGTTTTTAGACCTGGTGTAGTATTGCTTTCGCATTAAAAAAAATAAAATGAGGAGGGTTCAACGCTGCTGAACCGAATATGGAGCGAAAGCATTAGCTGCGGGGGACCGTGCGTTCTCCTTCTGTTAGGCGCAGCGCCGGCTCGGGGACCGCGGTCACGGCACGCACCAACGAGTGGTTAGACCTGACGTAGTATTGCTTTCGTAATAAAAAAATAAAATGAGAAGACTTCAACACTGCTGAACCGAATATGGAGCGAAAGCATTAGCTGCGGGGGACCGTGCGTTCTCCTTCTGTTAGGCGCAGCGCCGGCTCGGGGACCACGGTCACGGCACGCACCAACGAGTGGTTAGACCTGGCGTAGTATTGCTTTCGTAATAAAAAAATAAAATGAGAAGGCTTCAACACTGCTGAACCGAATATGGCGCGAAAGCATTAGCTGCGGGGGACCGTGCGTTCTCCTTCTATTAGGCGCAGCGCCGGCTCGGGGACGACGGTCACGGCACGCAGCAACGAGTGGATAGACCTGCTGTAGTATTTCTTTCGCAATACCCCGCAGGGGGCATCTGTTAAAGCAGATGTTTGCGTGTACTGTGCGACACCACGGACCCCGAGCACCCACGCTTAGCCGTGCGTGGCATCGCCGTGTCTGGGGAAAAGGGGATCCTGGTGGTTGAGCCGATGCCGAGTGTTTGGACCTTTAAGGCCCCTCGGCAGAGGCAACACACCACTTTGGCCCACGCTTCCCACAGACGGCACCTCCGGGCTGACCCACCCGGGGGAAATCGGCAGTCGCCTTTTCCTGTCCTCCCCTCCATCTTTCACTTTCCTATCCCCTCTCTTACAACTGTCCTGTCTTCTCTTACCTTCTTCGTTTCTTCCTACTTCCAGGCGGCGAGGGTTAACCTTGTGTGGCTAACCACCCTGCGTTATGCCATATTTGGTTATAGTCGGGGTGTATGGCTGGCGTGGGCAGGACTGCTTTGCGAGTTCCTGTCCCGTCCCCCCGTTGGGCTCCATGGTGGGTGGCCGCCACCCCGGCTGAACAAAAACTTACTGTATGGCTTCTTCTTTGCTCTCCAATGATCGTTCCCGAAAAAGGGGACGGACCGATGAAACTGCAAACTTCTTTCTAAAGAATGCAAACAGATTCCCACACTTCCACGTGGTGCACAGTGAAGACCCTCAGAAAACAGCTAGGCAAATATCTCCTTTTGTCGTGACCAAGACATTGACTGAAGCAATAGGCCAAGGATACAATGTCAAAAAACTTCCAAATGGTGACCTTCTCTTGGAAATTATGTACCATCATCAGAATGAAAAACTCCCAGCAGTAACCAGCTTTGGGGAATGCCCAGTTAATATCACCAAACACCGCTCTCTAAACATGGTGAGGGGAGTCATTTCAGATGACGACCTAAAGTACCTAAGTGAAGAAGATCTCCTTGAAGGACTAAGAGAACAAAATGTCATCAATGTGTTCAGAATTAAAATCAGACGGGATAACAAAGAGATACCGACCAGGCACTTAGTCCTTACCTTCGAATCGAGCACACTGCCCGAGGCTGTGGAGGTAGGGTACACGAAGATAAAACTGAAACCATACATACCTAACCCGCGCCGCTGTTTCAAATGCCAAAGGTATGGCCACGGCTCACAGACTTGCCGAGGCCAACTTACATGTGCGAAGTGTGCCTCCCACGAGCATCCTGCTGAGAACTGTGAATCCGAAACGCATCTTTGCATCAACTGTGAGGGCAGCCACGCTGCTTACTCACGAACCTGTCCAACATGGAAACAAGAGAAAGATATCATCACACTAAAAGTCAAAGAAAACCTCACTTACAGGGAAGCACGTAAGAAACTCACGTCCACTCACACCCCAACTTATTCTGTTGTGACGCAAAAGGGGGCGGCGTCACAGCAGTCCTTGGAACCTGCCCAGGTGACACACGGTGCACCTAAGGCTGGGACCTCTACGTCCCCGGTGGAAGTAGCTGGGGCTGCTCCACCACCCCCAAAGCAGGCTGCGCGGGCCTCTAGGTCAGCTGGCCCCAAGGTCTCTCCAGTAACGGAGAGATCTACCACAAATGTGTCTGTGCAGTATGCACAATCGTCCAGCACGTCCGAGGACGCAATGGACACAACAAACGACGACCGTCCGGGGCCGTCAACATCTGACAGGCGACGGAGCTCCTTGGAGCGAACCAGAAAAGAAAAGGCCCGAATCACCGGGCCAGAAAAAACTTAGTCTCTCTACCTTCCTCATATAAAATGGCGTTCTTAGTCCATTGGAACTGTATAGGACTTTTAAAAAACTACAATGATATAACAGACCTTTTAAATTCACTGTCCCCTGTGGTCCTATGCCTACAAGAGACCAATCTGGGACCTCAACAAAAAAATTTTTTAAAAAAGCACAAAGTGTTTCGATGTGACAGAGAACAAGCAGGTCGCCTCTCCGGAGGCGTTGCTATTGTTGTGCAGAACAGTATTGCAACGCGAGAAGTCCATCTCAAAAATAATTTCGAAGCTGTTGCAGTTACTGTTGTTCATTATAAAACAATCACAGTATGTTCTGTCTACCTTCAACCTCATGTCATTGTTACCCTTCACGATTTAGAGGAACTTCTACAACAGTTACCTGAACCATATATTTTAGTTGGAGATTGTAATGCACACTCCTCCTTTTGGGGGAGTGAGCAAACAGACAGTAGAGGACGTATTTTAGAAGATTTTTTTGCTGTGCAACAACGTCTGCCTCCTGAATAAAGGTAAACAAACATATTGCTCCCCAAGCTCGGGAAAAATGAGCTGTTTAGATCTATCATTTTGTTCACCATCAATTTTTACCGATTTTAAATGGGACGTTCTCGACAACCCATATGGAAGTGATCATTTACCTGTCATAATAAGTCTAACATCCTCACCATCCATCACTCTAACCAAACCACGGCGATGGAAACTTCACCTGGCAGATTGGACACTTTTCCAGTCCAAAGCTGACCTCATAAAAGTATTTTCAGAAAATCTCAGCATAGATGAGCTGAATGAAGAGATTACAGCTTGTATTATTGCTGCAGCACACCTAGCTATTCCACAGTCCTCGGGAACTGTACAGCAAAACCATAGAGTGTGGTATACACAAGAGTGCAAAGAGGCAAAAAGAAAACAAAATAAAGCTTGGGGAATATTCCGGAGATATCCTACACATGAGCACCTTATAACTTTTAAAAAGGCCAGGGCTAAAGCACGGTGCATTCGCCGCGAAGCTGAAAAAGCCTCATGGCAAAATTATGTGTCATCAATAAATAGCTCAACCACATCTAAAAAAATGTGGGAGCAGGTTAATAAACTAGACGGCAAATACTATCCTTTCACGATTCCACTTTTAACAACTCCTGGTACACAAACGAGTGTAGAAGAACAAGCAAACATATTGGGGGAACATTTCGCTACAATCTCTAGTTCGGCACACTATACACATTCCTTTATAAAGTATAAAACAGCAGCTGAAACACAAAGACTCCCAATAGCTGGAGGCACAAATGAACCGTTTAACTGTTTAATTACACTTGAAGAAATAACTAGAGTATTAAATGCCGGGAAACAAACTGCACCTGGACCAGATGAAATGCATTATAAAATGCTTGCTCATTTGACTCCATTGTCAGTAGATGCATTATTGAAATTTTTTAATAAAATATGGATATCTGGAACAATACCAGAAGCCTGGAAGACAGCCGTTATAGTACCTCTCTTAAAGCCTGGGAAGCCCCCGGACTTCCCAGGCAGTTATAGGCCAATAGCCCTGACGAGCTGCCTTGCAAAAGTTTTTGAAAGCATTGTAAATACAAGGCTCATGTTTGTTCTTGAATCCCTGAAACATCTTGATACTCATCAGTGCGGCTACAAAAAAACATGTTCAACTATTGATCACCTTGTCCGACTGGAAAATACTATCCGAGAAGCCTTTATCCATAAACAGCATTGCCTTGCCGTATTTTTTGACCTCGAAAAAGCCTATGACACCACGTGGAGGTTTGGGATCCTGCGTGATTTGGGAGAGCTTGGCATTCGCGGCAGGATGCTAAAATGTATAAGCGACTTTCTCTCTCAACGCTCATTTAAAGTACGTCTCGGTTCTACCCTTTCTAAAACCTTCATACAAGAAAATGGTGTGCCTCAAGGATGTATTTTAAGTACTACTCTGTTTATAGTAAAAATTAACAGTATAGCAAAAATAATCCCAAAATCCGTTATGTACTCTGTCTACGTAGACGACCTCCAGATTGCATGTACATCCTCCAATGTGTCAACATGTGAGAGGCAAATACAGCTCACAGTAAATAGACTGGCAACGTGGGCAGATAGGAATGGCTTCAGGTTTTCTACTCAAAAGTCTGTAGTTGTTTTGTTCTCTCTCAGAAGAGGACTGCACATTGATCCCACCATCCACCTTAATGATCTTAAGCTACCTGTAAAGCACGAACATAAATTTCTAGGGCTAACTTTTGACAGAAAGCTTTCATTCCTTCCCCACATAAACAACCTAAGAAAGAAAGCTTCGAAATCTCTCAATATATTAAAAGTCCTTTCACATAAACACTGGGGATCTGACAGAACATGTCTTTTAAAAATTTACCGCTCTGTGGTTCGCTCATGTTTAGATTATGGCTGCATAATATATGGATCTGCAAGGCCGTCATATTTAAAACGACTGGACTCTGTACACAATTCAGGCTTGCGTATTTCAACTGGTGCATACAGGACATCCCCCATAAACAGCTTATATGTAGAAACCAATGAACCATCTCTTACAAGCCGAAGAAACATGCTCACATGCTCATACATTTTAAAGATCCGTTCACTGCCAAACCATATCTGTTACCCAATAGTTACAAAATGCCAGTCTCAAACACTGTTCATAAACAAACCTCAAAAAATAAAACCACTTCTGCTCCGCTTTGAAGAGAAATGTCAAGTTTTAGACTTAATAGACTCATTACCTAATATTACCCGAAAACCTGATCCACTTCCACCATGGTACTGCCTGCCGTCTGTATGTGACTTCACATTAAACCAATTCCAGAAAAACCAAACACCACATGAACACATATTGCAGGAATTTTTAGCCCTAAGTGAAAAGTACAGAAAATATGTGGCATTCTATACAGATGGTTCAAAATCTGCACAATACGTCGGAAGCGCAGTGGTTCAAAACAATTGGAATAGAACAGTACGGCTACCACAGTGTGCATCCATTTTCACTGCCGAGTGTTATGCAGTCCTCATGGCCCTAGAAAAAATTAAAATTGAAAACATAGAGAATAGTGTCATTTACACTGATTCTTTGAGCATACTAACAGCATACAATCATAAAAATGCAGGCAAATCGCTTATTGGTGACATCATACACAGCATAAAAACAGCCACTACCCAGGGACATACTGTAAAGCTTTGTTGGGTTCCAAGTCACATAGGAATTGATGGAAATGAAAACGCTGATATATGCGCTGCACAAGCTCGACATATAGAAATGAAGAAAGTGCACGTTCCCTACAAAGAAGCAGTCAAGTTAATGCAGTCTAAGCTAAGAGATAGATGGCAGTCCAAATGGAATAATGACGAAAATAATAAGCTACACCTAGTAAAACCTGTCATATCTGAATGGAAGTCATGCACACACCAAGAACGATTCACTGAAGTCATTTTATGTCGCCTCCGTATTGGACATACACACCTTACACATGGTTATATTCTTAGAAAAGAGGAAATACCAACATGCGACCTTTGCGGAGAAACTATCACAATTAATCACATTTTATATTCCTGTACAACCCCGCAGGGGGCACCTGTTAAAGCAGGTGTTTGTGTGTTTTGTGCGACACCACGGACCCCGAGCACCCACGCTTAGCCGTGCGTGGCATCGTCGTGTCTGGGGAAAAGGGGATCCTGGTGGTTGAGCCAATGCCGAGTGTTTGGACCCTTAAGGCCCCTCGGTGGAGGCAACACACCACTTTGGCCCACGCTTCCCATAGACGGCACCTTCGGGCTGACCCACCCGGAGGAAATCGGCAGTCGCCTTTTCTTATCCTCCCCTCCATCTTTCACTTTCCTATCCTCTTTCTCAGAACTTTCCTGTCTTCTCCTCCCTTCTCGCTTTTTCTTTTTCCTGGCGGCGAGGGTTAACCTTGTGTGGCTAACCACCCTGCGTTACGCCGTATTTGGTTATAGTCAGAGTGTACAGCTGACGTGGCCAGGACTCTTTGTACAAGCTCCTTTCCCGTCCCCTTGTTGGGCTCCATGGTGGGTGGCTGCCACTTTGGCCGAAAAATATCACATTTTATGGCTGCTTCTCTTTCTGGAACTGATCGCCCTCTCAAAAGAGGGCGGACCGATGTAACCCATGAATTTTTCCAAAAAAACAAAGAAGTTTTCCCAAAGTACTATGTGATACATAGTGAAGAAGAGCAAAAATCAGCGAGAATTATCTCCCCATTCATAGTTGAGAAATCACTGACAAGTGCACTAGGTGCAGGTTACAAGGTGAAAAAACTGGCAAGTGGAGACCTACTGCTTGAATTGAAAGACTACATGCAATACTTGAAACTGTCCAACATTGAGTCTATCGGGGACATACCTGTCTCGATCACTGCTCATCGATCACTGAACACTGTCCGAGGTGTGATTTCAGAAAATGATTTCATACACTTGACAGAAAATGAACTGTTAGAAGGACTTGCTGATCAGAACGTTGTAAATGTCCAGAGGATTAAGATAAGAAAAGAAAACAAAGAAATCCCGACAAAGCACATTGTCCTTACATTTGCTTCCAGTGCTCTCCCTGACACCATTGAAGTAGGCTACCTGAAGATAAGTGTAAGACATTATATACCGAACCCTAGGCGATGCTTTAACTGCCAGAAATTCGGACACGGCTCACAGAGTTGTCGCGGTCGCCGAACTTGTGCGAAATGCGCTTCAAAAGAACACTCAACTGATGAATGCACCGAAACCACATTGCAGTGTGCTAACTGTGAAGGAGAACACCCTGCTTATTCAAGGTCTTGCCCCACGTGGAAAACTGAAAAAGAAGTAATCACTATCAAAACAAAAGAAAACTTGTCATATAAAGAAGCGCGACAAAAACTGGCCACTACTCCTGCTTTTCAGTTCACTGCAAAACCAAGTTATTCTGGTATGGCACAACAGCGCGGGGTGCCACACCAACATTTAGCACCTGCCCAGGCCACACAGAGTGAGCCTCGGGCAGGGCTACCCGCGCCCCAGGTGGAAGTGGCTCATGCTGCTCCCCCACCTCCATCTCAAAAGAAGGCTATGCAGCCCTCCGGGTTGACAAGCCTGAAGGCCTCTCCTCATGAGGCGAGGCCTAACACGAAAGAAAACTTATCTGGGGCGCGCTCCTCCGCTGCCTCTGAAGAGGAGGCAATGGACACGAGCCCCGGTAGGGCTGTGCCTTCGACGTCAGACGGATGACGGCACAGCTTAGACCGTCAAAAAAAAGACAGGCCCCGAGTCGTTGGGCCAAAAAAAAACCTAATCTAGTTTTTCACATTTTTCATAAAATAAGATGGCGTGTATAATACATTGGAATTGTAGAGGACTACTAAATAATTACAGCGACATAAAGGACATCCTGGCTACATTCTCCCCATTGGCTTTGTGTCTCCAGGAAACCAACTTAGGTCCTCAGAACAAAAATTTCCTTAAAAATTACAAAATCATCCGCCGGGACCGGGAGCTGTCCAGCAGACTCTCGGGTGGTGTAGCCATCGTCGTGAAAACTGGAATCGCTGCTCAGGAGCTGGCTCTTAATACCAGACTTGAAGCGGTAGCAGCCACAATATTAACACATAAAACCATCACAGTATGTTCACTATACCTCCAACCACACATCAAGATAACACTAGATGATTTAGAAGACCTTTTACAACAGCTTCCCGAGCCATATCTTTTAGTTGGTGATTTTAATGCTCATTCGTGTCTTTGGGGCAGCGAGCAAACAGATACTCGTGGTCAGCTTATAGAAGATTTTATTTTATGCAGCAACGTGTGTCTCCTAAACTCTGGCAATCCAACATACTACTCCCCAGCCACAGGCAAAGCGAGTTGTTTAGATCTGTCTTTTAGTTCACTTTCTATTTTTACCGATTTTAAATGGGAAGTTTTAAATAATCCGTACGGAAGCGACCATCTTCCTGTCATGATCAGCTTATCATCCTCACCATCAGTCATCCCGACAAAACCCAGGCGGTGAAAACTGCATTTAGCTGACTGGTCTTTGTTCAGGCGAGAAGCCAATCTAAATGAAATATATTCAGAGAAAATTGATATAGACAAAATGAATGAAATATTTACAGCATGCATTCTTGCGGCAGCACGTCTATCTATTCCCCAATCCACAGGCGTAGTGCACCAAAACCACAAAGTCTGGTGGACACAGGACTGTAAAGAAGCCAAAAAAGAACAAAATAAAGCCTGGGGTATTTTTCGGAGATACCCAACATATGAAAATCTGACAGTTTTTAAAAAAGCAAGAGCCAAAGCTCGATATATTCGTCGTAATGCCGAAAAAAAATCATGGCAGAAGTATGTTACATCTATAAACAGCTCCACAACATCAAAAAAAATGTGGGAACAAATTCATAAGCTAAATGGCAGCTTCTCCCCATTCACAATTCCAATCCTCACAGCCCCTAATACACAGACAAGCATCGAAGAACAAGCTAATATATTAGGTGTGCATTTCCACAAAATTTCGAGTTGTGCACACTATACAAAAACATTCTTAAAGTACAAGGACAGGATTGAAAAATATAGGCTTCCTACGAGGGGCAGCACGAATACACCTTACAATAGGTTGATTACGCTGCAAGAACTGAAAGATGTTCTCGCTTGCGGTAAAAAAACTGCACCTGGTCCTGATGAGATTCATTATGAGATGCTCGCCCATCTATCAGAAGCATCTGTAGAAGCGCTTCTAAAGTTTTTTAACAAAATCTGGGTGCTAGCTAAAATACCGGAGACTTGGAAAAGAGCCATAATTGTGCCGTTCCTAAAACCCGGCAAGCCGCCGACCTGTCCTGGGAGTTACAGGCCTATAGCCCTAACTAGTTGTTTAGCAAAATCTTTTGAAAGTATTTTAAACACTAGATTAACCTTTATTTTAGAATCAAGTAAACTTCTTAATATTCATCAGTGCGGTTTTAAGAAAGGATGCTCAACTACGGACCACCTAGTACGCCTCGAAAACACTGTCCGCGAGGCGTTTATACATAGACAGCATTGTCTCGCTGTTTTCTTCGATCTAGAAAAGGCATATGATACAACTTGGAGATTCGGCATCCTACGTGATCTAGCAGCTTTGGGCATCCGTGGTCGAATGCTCAGTGTTTTAAAAGACTTTCTTTCACATCGTTCATTCCAAGTGCGCCTCGGTACCACCTTGTCAAGAAGCTTCATTCAGGAGAATGGAGTACCTCAGGGGTGCATTCTAAGCACAACGCTTTTTGTTGTAAAAATCAATTCCATTACCAATGAAATCCCAAATTCCATTATGTGTTCACTCTATCGTAGATGACCTCCAGATAGCCTACACCTCTTCCAATATATCAACGTGTGAGAGACAAATACAAATAACAATAAATAAACTAGTGGCATGGGCCGACAAAAATGGGTTTCAGTTTTCCCCCCAAAAGACGGTGGCAGTTATGTTTTCACTCAAACGGGGTATTCAGAACAACCCTGTCTTGCACTTAAATAGAACCGAATTACCATTAAAAGAAGAGCACAAATTCCTAGGCATTACTTTCGATAAAAAACTCACATTTCTACCTCACATAAACACACTAAAAAAGAAAGCCTCAAAATCTCTTAACATACTGAAAGTTCTTTCGCGGAAACATTGGGGTTCCGACAGGGCATGTCTTTTACATGTATACCGTTCTGTTGTACGCTCCCGCGTGGACTATGGGAGTATAGTGTACGGTTCAGCTAGGCCTTCATATCTAAAAAAACTGGACCCTGTACATAACTTAGGTCTGCGCCTTGCATGCGGTGCATACAGAACATCCCCTATAAGCAGCCTGTATGTAGAAACAAATGAGCCTTCACTGGAAGACAGACGAATAGCCCTCACGTGTGCTTACATTCTAAGAATAAGGTCACAGAAAAAACACCTCTGTTATCCAGTTGTCACAACTTGCCCCTCTCGATTAATTTTCACAAATAAACCTAAAGCAACAAGGCCACTGATCATGCGATTCGAAAGCATGTGCAGTGAGCTGCAGGTCCTGGACACCTTGCCTGATGTCGCACAAAAAAACAGCCCTCTACCTCCATGGTACAGTCTGCCTGAAATCTGTGACCTCACTCTCACACA
Source organism: Amblyomma maculatum (assembly GCF_055883805.1). Lineage (NCBI taxonomy): Eukaryota > Metazoa > Arthropoda > Arachnida > Ixodida > Ixodidae > Amblyomma > Amblyomma maculatum. Next base: position 15,180,276 of record NW_028146738.1, read on the forward strand.
GTTTCCAAAAACCAAAACCCCACAAGAGCACATTATTCAGGAATTCTTAAACTTGCAGGAAAAGTACAAAAACTTCACAGACTTTTATACCGATGGATCTAAAACTGCTGTGTACACTGGAAGTGCAGTTGTGCAAGGAGATTCTGTGGAAATCATAAGACTTCCACACTGTGCGTCTATTTTCACTGCTGAATCCTATGCCATTTCTGTTGCCGTAGAGAAAATATTAAAAGAGAATGTCATAAACAGCATTATATTTACAGACTCTCTAAGTGTTCTCACAGCTCTAAATTCCAGAAATGCAGCTGCTCCTTTACTTGGAAACATAATACACAATATAACAACAGCCATAGCTCGAGGATACAACGTAAAATTCTGCTGGGTCCCGAGTCACATGGGCATTAAAGGCAATGACAGAGCAGACACATGTGCTGCTGAAGCCCGCGACAAGCAAATAAAGAGCATAAGCATACCTTACAAAGACTGTACGAAACTTGTACATCTCAAATTAAAAGAAAAATGGCAGTCTGCCTGGGACAGTGAAGTGGGAAATAAACTACACTTAGTGAAGCCCATTTTGGGAGAATGGATGTCGTGCCGGCATAAGGAGCGTTTTATAGAAGTGATCCTATGCCGTCTCCGCATTGGACACACGCACCTGACACACAATTTTTTGTTGAAGAAAGAAGAGAAACCACGATGCGAAAAATGCGGAGAAGAACTAACTATTAACCACATTTTATTCACATGCGCAAGTCTTGAAAAGATAAGAAAAAAAATTTTTGCAAAATTTTACAAAGAATACATTCCTTTTCACCCTAAACTGATTTTAGATGATGATGGACTTGTTGATTTATCTTGTGTTTTTAGTTTCATAAGGGAAGCAAATGTTTTACACAAACTGTAGGAAAAAATGAAACATACGTCAATAAGAGAAACTGAAACCTTGTGCTAGGCACATCATGGTGTTGGCAGCTTAAGCGCCATTGGATCTAAAACAACCCAAGTTTTTAAAAGGAGATTTTTTAAACAAATTAGTTTTAACACACTCATTTTCCCATTTCTTGCAAAACAAAACTTTCACCTTGCTCGTGGCGCATGATAGCCTTAGTTGCTTATGCGCCAAAAAACCCAACACAACACAACACATATTCCTGTACAAAGCTAGAAGAACTAAGAAAGAAGCATTTTCCAATATTTTATTCAGAATATATTCCTCTTCACCCTAGCTTACTCATAGGAGAAAATGCTCTTGTTAATATATCATGTGTTTTTATGTTCTTAAAAGATGCCAACCTTCTTAACAAATTATGAGTTTTAACTACCATATTACCATCTGCTGCATGGACAGCAGATCTCATCATGTGTTTGGCGCATGATAGCCTTAGATGCTTATGCGCCATAAAACACAACACACAACAACACACAACAATCTTTCGCAATAAAAAAATAAAATGAGAAGACTTCAACACTGCTGAACCGAATATGGAGCGAAAGCATTAGCTGCGGGGGACCGTGCGTTCTCCTTCTGTTAGGCGCAGCGCCGGCTCGGGGACCACGGTCACGGCACGCAGCAGCAAGTGGTTAGACCTGGTGTAGTATTGGTTTCGCAATAAAAAAAATAAAATAAGTAGGGTTCAACGCTGGTGAATCGAATATGGAGCGAAATCATTAGCTGCGGGTGACTGTGCGTTCTTCTCCTTCTTCTGTTAGGCGCAGCGCCGGCTCGGGGACCACGGTCACGGCACGCAGCAGCAAGTGGTTAGACCTGGTGTAGTATTGGTTTCGCAATAAAAAAAATAAAATAAGTAGGGTTCAACGCTGGTGAATCGAATATGGAGCGAAATCATTAGCTGCGGGTGACTGTGCGTTCTTCTCCTTCTTCTGTTAGGCGCAGCGCCGGCTCGGGGACCACGGTCACGGCACGCAGCAGCAAGTGGTTAGACCTGGTGTAGTATTGGTTTCGCAATAAAAAAAATAAAATAAGTAGGGTTCAACGCTGGTGAATCGAATATGGAGCGAAATCATTAGCTGCGGGTGACTGTGCGTTCTTCTCCTTCTTCTGTTAGGCGCAGCGCCGGCTCGGGGACCACGGTCACGGCACGCAGCAGCAAGTGGTTAGACCTGGTGTAGTGATGGTTTCGCAATAAAAAAAAAATAAAATAAGTAGGGTTGAACGCTGGTGAATCGAGTATGGAGCGAAATCATTAGCTGTGGGTGACCGTGCGTTCTTCTTCTCCTTCTTCTGTTAGGCGCAGCGCCGGCTCGGGGACCACGGTCACGGCACGCAGCAACGAGTGGTTAGACCTGGCGTAGCATTGCTTTCGTAATAAAAAAATAAAATGAGAAGACTTCAGCACTGCTGAACCGAATATGGAGCGAAAGCATTAGCATCGGGGGACCGTGCGTTCTCCTTCTGTTAGGCGCAGCGCCGGCTCGGGGACCACGGTCACGGGACGCACCAACGAGTGGTTAGACCTAACGTAGTATTGCTTTCGTAATAAAAAAATAAAATGAGAAGACTTGAACACTGCTGAACCGAATATGGAGTGAAAGCATTAGCATCGGGGGACCGTGCGTTCTCCCTCTGTTAGGCGCAGCGCCGGCTCGGGGACCACGGTCACGGGACGCACCAACGAGTGGTTAGACCTAACGTAGTATTGCTTTCGTAATAAAAAATAAAGTGAGAAGACTTCAACACTGCTGAACGGAATATGGAGCGAAAGCATTAGCTGCGGGGGACCGTGCGTTCTCCTTCTGTTAGGCGCAGCGCCGGCTCGGGGACCACGGTCACGGCACGCAGCAGCAAGTGGTTAGACCTGGTGTAGTATTGGTTTCGCAATAAAAAAAATAAAATAAGTAGGGTTCAACGCTGGTGAATCGAATATGGAGCGAAATCATTAGCTGCGGGTGACTGTGCGTTCTTCTTCTCCTTCTTCTGTTAGGCGCAGCGCCGGCTCGGGGACCACGGTCACGGCACGCAGCAGCAAGTGGTTAGACCTGGTGTAGTATTGGTTTCGCAATAAAAAAATAATTAGGGTTCAACGCTGGTGAATCGAATATGGAGCGAAATCATTAGCTGTGGGTGACCGTGCGTTCTTCTCCTTCTTCTGTTAGGCGCAGCGCCGGCTCGGGGACCACGGTCACGGCACGCAGCAACGAGTGGTTAGACCTGGCGTAGTATTGCCTTCGTAATAAAAAAATAAAATGAGAAGACTTCAACACTGCTGAACCGAATATGGAGCGAAAGCATTAGCATCGGGGGACCGTTCGTTCTCCTTCTGTTAGGCGCAGCGCCGGCTCGGGGACCACGGTAACGGGACGCACCAACGAGTGGTTAGACCTAACGTAGTATTGTTTTCGTAATAAAAAAATAAAATGAGAAGACTTCAACACTGCTGAACCGAATATGGAGCGAAAGCATTAGCTGCGGGGGACCGTGCGTTCTCCTTCTGTTAGGCGCAGCGCCGGCTCGGGGACCACGGTCACGGCACGCAGCAGCAAGTGGTTAGACCTGGTGTAGTATTGGTTTCGCAATAAAAAAAATAAAATAAGTAGGGTTCAACGCTGGTGAATCGAATATGGAGCGAAATCATTAGCTGCGGGTGACTGTGCGTTCTTCTTCTCCTTCTTCTGTTAGGCGCAGCGCCGGCTCGGGGACCACGGTCACGGCACGCAGCAGCAAGTGGTTAGACCTGGTGTAGTATTGGTTTCGCAATAAAAAAAATAATTAGGGTTCAACGCTGGTGAATCGAATATGGAGCGAAATCATTAGCTGTGGGTGACCGTGCGTTCTTCTCCTTCTTCTGTTAGGCGCAGCGCCGGCTCGGGGACCACGGTCACGGCACGCAGCAACGAGTGGTTAGACCTGGCGTAGTATTGCCTTCGTAATAAAAAAATAAAATGAGAAGACTTCAACACTGCTGAACCGAATATGGAGCGAAAGCATTAGCATCGGGGGACAGTGCGTTCTCCTTCTGTTAGGCGCAGCGCCGGCTCGGGGACCACGGTCACGGCACGCAGCAACAAGTGGTTAGACCTGGTGTAGTATTGCTTTCGCAATAAAACAATAAAATGAGGAGGGTTGTATGCTGTTGAACCGAATATGGAGCGAAAGCATTAGCTGCGGGTGACAGTGCGTTGTTCTTCTGCTCCTTCTGTTAGGGGCAGCGCCGGCTCGGGGACCATGGACACGGCACGCAGCGATGAGCGGTTAGATCTGGCGTAGTATTGCTTTCGCAATAAAAAAATAAAATGAGGAGGGTTGTATGCTGCTGAACCGAATATGGAGCGAAAGCATTAGCTGCGGGTGACAGTGCGTTGTTCTTCTGCTCCTTCTGTTAGGGGCAGCGCCGGCTCGGGGACCATGGACACGGCACGCAGCGATGAGCGGTTAGATCTGGCGTAGTATTGCTTTCGCAATAAAAAAATAAAATGAGGAGGGTTGTATGCTGCTGAACCGAATATGGAGCGAAAGCATTAGCTGCGGGTGACAGTGCGTTGTTCTTCTGCTCCTTCTGTTAGGGGCAGCGCCGGCTCGGGGACCATGGACACGGCACGCAGCGATGAGCGGTTAGATCTGGCGTAGTATTGCTTTCGTAATAAAAAAATAAAATGAGGACGGTTGTATGCTGCTGAACCGAATATGGCGCGAAAGCATTAGCTGCGGGGGACCGTGCGTTCTCCTTCTTTTAGGCGCAGCGCCGGCTCGGGGACGACGGTCACGGCACGCAGCAACGAGTGGATAGACCTGCTGTAGTATTTCTTTCGCAATAAAAAAATAAAATTAGAAGACTTCAACACTGCTGAACCGAATATGGAGCGAAATCATTTGCTGCGGGTGACCGTGCGTTCTTCTTCTTCTTCTGTTAGGCGCAGCGCCGGCTCGGTGACCACGGTCACGGCACGCAGCAACGAGTGGTTAGACCTGGCGTAGTATTGCTTTCGTAATAAAAAAATAAAATGAGAAGACTTCAACACTGCTGAACCGAATATGGAGCGAAAGCATTAGCTGCGGGGGACCGTGCGTTCTCCTTCTGTTAGGCGCAGCGCCGGCTCGGGGACGACGGTCACGGCACGCAGCAACGAGTGGATAGACCTGCTGCAGTATTTCTTTCGCAATAAAAAAATAAAATGAGAAGACTTCAACACTGCTGAACCGAATATGGAGCGAAAGCATTAGCTGCGGGGGACCGTGCGTTCTCCTTCTGTTAGGCGCAGCGCCGGCTCGGGGACGACGGTCACGGCACGCAGCAACGAGTGGATGGACCTGCTGTAGTATTTCTTTCGCAATAAAAAAATAAAATGAGAAGACTTCAACACTGCTGAACCGAATATGGAGCGAAATCATTTGCTGCGGGTGACCGTGCGTTCTTCTTCTTCTTCTGTTAGGCGCAGCGCCGGCTCGGTGACCACGGTCACGGCACGCAGCAACGAGTGGTTAGACCTGGCGTAGTATTGCTTTCGTAATAAAAAAATAAAATGAGAAGACTTCAACACTGCTGAACCGAATATGGCGCGAAAGCATTAGCTCCGGGGGACCGTGCGTTCTCCTTCTGTTAGGCGCAGCGCCGGCTCGGGGACGACGGTCACGGCACGCAGCAACGAGTGGATAGACCTGCTGTAGTATTTCTTTCGCAATAAAAAAATAAAATGAGAAGACTTCAACACTGCTGAACCGAATATGGCGCGAAAGCATTAGCTCCGGGGGACCGTGCGTTCTCCTTCTGTTAGGCGCAGCGCCGGCTCGGGGACGACGGTCACGGCACGCAGCAACGAGTGGATAGACCTGCTGTAGTATTTCTTTCGCAATAAAAAAATAAAATGAGAAGACTTCAACACTGCTGAACCGAATATGGAGCGAAATCATTTGCTGCGGGTGACCGTGCGTTCTTCTTCTTCTTCTGTTAGGCGCAGCGCCGGCTCGGTGACCACGGTCACGGCACGCAGCAACGAGTGGTTAGACCTGGCGTAGTATTGCTTTCGTAATAAAAAAATAAAATGAGAAGACTTCAACACTGCTGAACCGAATATGGAGCGAAAGCATTAGCGGCGGGGGACCGTGCGTTCTCCTTCTGTTAGGCGCAGCGCCGGCTCGGGGACGACGGTCACGGCACGCAGCAACGAGTGGATAGACCTGCTGTAGTATTTCTTTCGCAATAAAAAAATAAAATGAGAAGACTTCAACACTGCTGAACCGAATATGGAGCGAAAGCATTAGCTGCGGGGGACCGTGCGTTCTCCTTCTGTTAGGCGCAGCGCCGGCTCGGGGACGACGGTCACGGCACGCAGCAACGAGTGGATAGACCTGCTGTAGTATTTCTTTCGCAATAAAAAAATAAAATTAGAAGACTTCAACACTGCTGAACCGAATATGGAGCGAAATCATTTGCTGCGGGTGACCGTGCGTTCTTCTTCTTCTGTTAGGCGCAGCGCCGGCTCGGTGACCACGGTCACGGCACGCAGCAACGAGTGGTTAGACCTGGCGTAGTATTGCTTTCGTAATAAAAAAATAAAATGAGAAGACTTCAACACTGCTGAACCGAATATGGCGCGAAAGCATTAGCTGCGGGGGACCGTGCGTTCTCCTTCTGTTAGGCGCAGCGCCGGCTCGGGGACGACGGTCACGGCACGCAGCAACGAGTGGATAGACCTGCTGTAGTATTTCTTTCGCAATAAAAAAATAAAATGAGAAGACTTCAACACTGCTGAACCGAATATGGAGCGAAAGCATTAGCTGCGGGGGACCGTGCGTTCTCCTTCTGTTAGGCGCAGCGCCTGCTCTGGGACCACGGTCACAGCACGCAGCAGCAAGTGGTTAGACCTGGTGTAGTATTGGTTTCGCAATAAAAAAAATAAAATAAGTAGGGTTCAACGCTGGTGAATCGAATATTAAGCGAAATCATTAGCTGCGGGTGACTGTGCGTTCTTCTCCTTCTTCTGTTAGGCGCAGCGCCGGCTCGGGTCCACGGTCACGGCACGCAGCAGCAAGTGGTTAGACCTGGTGTAGTATTGGTTTCGCAATAAAAAAAATAAAATAAGTAGGGTTCAACGCTGGTGAATCGAGTATGGAGCGAAATCATTAGCTGTGGGTGACCGTGCGTTCTTCTTCTCCTTCTTCTGTTAGGCGCAGCGCCGGCTCGGGGACCACGGTCACGGCACGCAGCAACGATTGGTTAGACCTGGCGTAGTATTGCTTTCGTACTAAAAAAATAAAATGAGAAGACTTCAACACTGCTGAACCGAATATGGAGCGAAAGCATTAGCTGCGGGGGAACGTGCGTTCTCCTTCTGTTAGGCGCAGCGCCGGCTCGGTAACCACGGTCACGGCACACATCAACAAGTGGTTAGACCTGGTGTAGTATTGCTTTCGCAATAAAAAAAATAAAATGGGAAGATTTCAACACTGCTGAACCGAATATGGAGCGAAAGCATTAGCTGCGGGGGACCGTGCGTTCTCCTTCTGTTAGGCGCAGCGCCGGCTCGCGGACCACGGTCACGGCACGCAGCAACAAGTGGTTAGACCTGGTGTAGTATTGCTTTCGTAATAAAAAAATAAAATGAGAAGACTTCAACACTGCTGAACCGAATATGGAGGGAAAGCATTAGCTGCGGGTGACCGTGCGTTCTTCTTCTCCTTCTTCTGTTAGGCGCAGCGCCGGTTCGGGGACCACGGACACGGCACGCAGCGATGAGCGGTTAGATCTGGCGTAGTATTGCTTTCGCAATAAAAAAATAAAATGATAGGGTTCAACGCTGCTGAACCGAATATGGAGCGAAATCATTAGCTGCGGGTGACCGTGCGTTCTTCTTCTGTTAGGCGCAGCGCCGGTTCGGGGACCACGGACACGGCACGCAGCGATGAGCGGTTAGACCTGGCGTAGTATTGGTTTCGCAATAAAAAAATAAAATGAGGAGGGTTCTACGCTGCTGAACCGAATATGGAGCGAAAGCATTAGCTGCGTATGACCGTGCGTTCTTCTTCTCCTTCTGTTAGGGGCAGCGCCGGCTCGGGTACCACGGACACGGCACGCAGCGATGTTAGATCTGGCGTAGTATTGCTTTCGCAGTAAAAAAAATAAAATGAGGAGGGTTCAACGCTGCTGAACCGAATTTGGAGCGAAAGCATTAGCTGCGGGTGACAGTGCGTTCTTCTTCTTCTTCTGTTAGGCGCAGCGCCTGCTCAGGGACCACGGACACTGCACGCAGCGATGAGCGGTTAGATCTGGCGTAGTATTGCTTTCGCAATAAAAAATAAAATGATAGGGTTCAACGCTGCTGAACCGAATATGGAGCGAAATCATTAGCTGCGGGTGACCGTGCGTTCTTCTTCTGTTAGGCGCAGCGCCGGTTCGGGGACCACGGACACGGCACGCAGCGATGAGCGGTTAGATCTGGCGTAGTATTGCTTTCGCAATAAAAAAATAAAATGATAGGGTTCAACGCTGCTGAACCGAATATGGAGTGAAATCATTAGCTGCGGGTGACCGTGCGTTCTTCTTCTTCTTCGGTTAGGCGCAGCGCCGGCGTGGGGACCACGGTCACGGCACGCAGCAACGATTGGTTAGACCTGGCGTAGTATTGCTTTCGTACTAAAAAAATAAAGTGAGAAGACTTCAACACTGCTGAACCGAATATGGAGCGAAAGCATTAGCTGCGGGGGAACGTGCGTTCTCCTTCTGTTAGGCGCAGCGCCGGCTCGCGGACCACGGTCACGGCACGCAGCAACAAGTGGTTAGACCTGGCGTAGTATTGCTTTCGTAATAAAAAAATAAAATGAGAAGACTTCAACACTGCTGAACCGAATATGGAGCGAAAGCATTAGCTGCGGGTGACCGTGCGTTCTTCTTCTCCTTCTTCTGTTAGGCGCAGCGCCGGCTCGGGGACCACGGACACGGCACGCACGATGAGCGGTTAGACGTGGTGTAGTATTGCTTTCGCAATAAAAAAATAAAATGAGAAGATTTCAACACTGCTGAACCGAATATGGAGCGAAAGCATTAGCTGCGGGGCACCGTGCGTTCTCCTTCCGTTAGGCGCAGCGCCGGCTCGGGGACCACGGTCACGGCACGCAGCAACGAGTGGTTAGACCTGGTGTAGTATTGCTTTCGCATTAAAAAAATAAAATGAGTAGGGTTCAACGCTGGTGAATCGAATATGGAGCGAAAGCATTAGCTGCGGGGCACCGTGCGTTCTCCTTCCGTTAGGCGCAGCGCCGGCTCGGGGACCACGGTCACGGCACGCAGCAACAAGTGGTTAGACCTGGTGTAGTATTGCTTTCGCAATAAAAAAATAAAATGAGAAGATTTCAACACTGCTGAACCGAATATGGAGCGAAAGCATTAGCTGCGGGGGACCGTGCGTTCTCCTTCCGTTAGGCGCAGCGCCGGCTCGGGGACCACGGTCACGGCACGCAGCAACAAGTGGTTAGACCTGGTGTAGTATTGCTTTCGCAATAAAAAAATAAAATGAGAAGATTTCAACACTGCTGAACCGAATATGGAGCGAAAGCATTAGCTGCGGGGGACCGTGCGTTCTCCTTCCGTTAGGCGTAGCGCCGGCCCGGGGACCACGGTCACGGCACGCAGCAACGAGTGGTTAGACCTGGTGTAGTATTGCTTTCGCGTTAAAAAAAATGAGTAGGGTTCAACGCTGCTGAACCGAATATGGAGCGAATGCATTAGCTGCGGGTGACAGTGCGTTCTTCTTCTCTTTCTTCTGTTAGGCGCACCGCACGCTGCAACGAGTGGTTAGACCCGGCGGAGTATTGCTTTCGCAATACAAAACATCACGAGGGTTCAACGCTGCTGCACCGAATATGGAGCGAAAGCATTAGCTGCGGGTGACCGTGCGTTCTTCTTCTTCTTCTGTTAGGCGCAGCGCCTGCTCAGGGACCACGGACACGGCACGCAGCGATGAGCGGTTAGATCTGGCGTAGTATTGCTTTCGCAATAAAAAAATAAAATGAGGAGGGTTCAACGCTGCTGAACCGAATATGGAGCGAAAGCATTAGCTGCGGGTGGCAGTGCGTTCTTCTCCATCTTCTGTTAGGGGCACCGCACGCTGCAACGAGTGGTTAGACCCGGCGGAGTATTGCTTTCGCAATACAAAACATCAGGAGGGTTCAACGCTGCTGCACCGAATATGGAGCGAAAGCATTAGCTGCGGGTGACCGTGCGTTCTTCTTCTCCTTCTTCTGTTAGGCGCACAGCACGATTCAACGAGTGGTTAGACCCAGCGGAGTATTGCTTTCGCAATACAAAACATCAGGAGGGTTCAACGCTGCTGCACCGAATATGGAGCGAAAGCATTAGCTGCGGGTGACCGTGCGTTCTTCTTCTCCTTCTTCTGTTAGGCGCACCGCACGCTTCAACGAGTGGTTAGACCCACCGGAGTATTGCTTTCGCAATACAAAACATCAGGAGGGTTCAACGCTGCTGCACCGAATATGGAGAGAAAGCATTAGCTGCGGGTGACCGTGCGTTCTTCTTCTTCTTCTTCTGTTAGGCGCAGCGCACGCTTCAACGAGTGGTTAGACCCACCGGAGTATTGCTTTCGCAATACAAAACATCAGGAGGGTTCAACGCTGCTGCACCGAATATGGAGCGAAAGCATTAGCTGCGGGTGACCGTGCGTTCTTCTTCTCCTTCTTCTGTTAGGCGCACCGCACGCTGCAACGAGTGGTTAGACCCGGCGGAGTATTGCTTTCGCAATACAAAACATCAGGAGGGTTCAACGCTGCTGCACCGAATATGGAGCGAAAGCATTAGCTGCGGGTGACCGTGCGTTCTTCTTCTTCTTCTTCTGTTAGGCGCACCGCACGCTTCAACGAGTGGTTAGACCCACCGGAGCATTGCTTTCGCAATACAAAACATCAGGAGGGTTCAACGCTGCTGCACCGAATATGGAGAGAAAGCATTAGCTGCGGGTGACCGTGCGTTCTTCTTCTCCTTCTTCTGTTAGGCGCACCGCACGCTTCAACGAGTGGTTAGACCCACCGGAGTATTGCTTTCGCAATACAAAACATCAGGAGGGTTCAACGCTGCTGCACCGAATATGGAGCGAAAGCATTAGCTGCGGGTGACCGTGCGTTCTTCTTCTTCTTCTTCTGTTAGGCGCACCGCACGCTTCAACGAGTGGTTAGACCCACCGGAGTATTGCTTTCGCAATACAAAACATCAGGAGGGTTCAACGCTGCTGCACCGAATATGGAGCGAAAGCATTAGCTGCGGGTGACCGTGCGTTCTTCTTCTTCTTCTTCTGTTAGGCGCACCGCACGCTTCAACGAGTGGTTAGACCCACCGGAGTATTGCTTTCGCAATACAAAACATCAGGAGGGTTCAACGCTGCTGCACCGAATATGGAGAGAAAGCATTAGCTGCGGGTGACCGTGCGTTCTTCTTCTCCTTCTTCTGTTAGGCGCAGCGCCGGCTCGGGGACCACTGTCACGGCACGCAGCAACGAGTGGATAGACCTGCTGTAGTATTTCTTTCGCAATAAAAAAATAAAATTAGAAGACTTCAACACTGCTGAACCGAATATGGAGCGAAATCATTTGCTGCGGGTGACCGTGCGTTCTTCTTCTTCTGTTAGGCGCAGCGCCGGCTCGGTGACCACGGTCACGGCACGCAGCAACGAGTGGTTAGACCTGGCGTAGTATTGCTTTCGTAATAAAAAAATAAAATGAGAAGACTTCAACACTGCTGAACCGAATATGGCGCGAAAGCATTAGCTGCGGGGGACCGTGCGTTCTCCTTCTGTTAGGCGCAGCGCCGGCTCGGGGACGACGGTCACGGCACGCAGCAACGAGTGGATAGACCTGCTGTAGTATTTCTTTCGCAATAAAAAAATAAAATGAGAAGACTTCAACACTGCTGAACCGAATATGGAGCGAAAGCATTAGCTGCGGGGGACCGTGCGTTCTCCTTCTGTTAGGCGCAGCGCCTGCTCTGGGACCACGGTCACAGCACGCAGCAGCAAGTGGTTAGACCTGGTGTAGTATTGGTTTCGCAATAAAAAAAATAAAATAAGTAGGGTTCAACGCTGGTGAATCGAATATTAAGCGAAATCATTAGCTGCGGGTGACTGTGCGTTCTTCTCCTTCTTCTGTTAGGCGCAGCGCCGGCTCGGGTCCACGGTCACGGCACGCAGCAGCAAGTGGTTAGACCTGGTGTAGTATTGGTTTCGCAATAAAAAAAATAAAATAAGTAGGGTTCAACGCTGGTGAATCGAGTATGGAGCGAAATCATTAGCTGTGGGTGACCGTGCGTTCTTCTTCTCCTTCTTCTGTTAGGCGCAGCGCCGGCTCGGGGACCACGGTCACGGCACGCAGCAACGATTGGTTAGACCTGGCGTAGTATTGCTTTCGTACTAAAAAAATAAAATGAGAAGACTTCAACACTGCTGAACCGAATATGGAGCGAAAGCATTAGCTGCGGGGGAACGTGCGTTCTCCTTCTGTTAGGCGCAGCGCCGGCTCGGTAACCACGGTCACGGCACACATCAACAAGTGGTTAGACCTGGTGTAGTATTGCTTTCGCAATAAAAAAAATAAAATGGGAAGATTTCAACACTGCTGAACCGAATATGGAGCGAAAGCATTAGCTGCGGGGGACCGTGCGTTCTCCTTCTGTTAGGCGCAGCGCCGGCTCGCGGACCACGGTCACGGCACGCAGCAACAAGTGGTTAGACCTGGTGTAGTATTGCTTTCGTAATAAAAAAATAAAATGAGAAGACTTCAACACTGCTGAACCGAATATGGAGGGAAAGCATTAGCTGCGGGTGACCGTGCGTTCTTCTTCTCCTTCTTCTGTTAGGCGCAGCGCCGGTTCGGGGACCACGGACACGGCACGCAGCGATGAGCGGTTAGATCTGGCGTAGTATTGCTTTCGCAATAAAAAAATAAAATGATAGGGTTCAACGCTGCTGAACCGAATATGGAGCGAAATCATTAGCTGCGGGTGACCGTGCGTTCTTCTTCTGTTAGGCGCAGCGCCGGTTCGGGGACCACGGACACGGCACGCAGCGATGAGCGGTTAGACCTGGCGTAGTATTGGTTTCGCAATAAAAAAATAAAATGAGGAGGGTTCTACGCTGCTGAACCGAATATGGAGCGAAAGCATTAGCTGCGTATGACCGTGCGTTCTTCTTCTCCTTCTGTTAGGGGCAGCGCCGGCTCGGGTACCACGGACACGGCACGCAGCGATGTTAGATCTGGCGTAGTATTGCTTTCGCAGTAAAAAAAATAAAATGAGGAGGGTTCAACGCTGCTGAACCGAATTTGGAGCGAAAGCATTAGCTGCGGGTGACAGTGCGTTCTTCTTCTTCTTCTGTTAGGCGCAGCGCCTGCTCAGGGACCACGGACACTGCACGCAGCGATGAGCGGTTAGATCTGGCGTAGTATTGCTTTCGCAATAAAAAATAAAATGATAGGGTTCAACGCTGCTGAACCGAATATGGAGCGAAATCATTAGCTGCGGGTGACCGTGCGTTCTTCTTCTGTTAGGCGCAGCGCCGGTTCGGGGACCACGGACACGGCACGCAGCGATGAGCGGTTAGATCTGGCGTAGTATTGCTTTCGCAATAAAAAAATAAAATGATAGGGTTCAACGCTGCTGAACCGAATATGGAGTGAAATCATTAGCTGCGGGTGACCGTGCGTTCTTCTTCTTCTTCGGTTAGGCGCAGCGCCGGCGTGGGGACCACGGTCACGGCACGCAGCAACGATTGGTTAGACCTGGCGTAGTATTGCTTTCGTACTAAAAAAATAAAGTGAGAAGACTTCAACACTGCTGAACCGAATATGGAGCGAAAGCATTAGCTGCGGGGGAACGTGCGTTCTCCTTCTGTTAGGCGCAGCGCCGGCTCGCGGACCACGGTCACGGCACGCAGCAACAAGTGGTTAGACCTGGCGTAGTATTGCTTTCGTAATAAAAAAATAAAATGAGAAGACTTCAACACTGCTGAACCGAATATGGAGCGAAAGCATTAGCTGCGGGTGACCGTGCGTTCTTCTTCTCCTTCTTCTGTTAGGCGCAGCGCCGGCTCGGGGACCACGGACACGGCACGCACGATGAGCGGTTAGACGTGGTGTAGTATTGCTTTCGCAATAAAAAAATAAAATGAGAAGATTTCAACACTGCTGAACCGAATATGGAGCGAAAGCATTAGCTGCGGGGCACCGTGCGTTCTCCTTCCGTTAGGCGCAGCGCCGGCTCGGGGACCACGGTCACGGCACGCAGCAACGAGTGGTTAGACCTGGTGTAGTATTGCTTTCGCATTAAAAAAATAAAATGAGTAGGGTTCAACGCTGGTGAATCGAATATGGAGCGAAAGCATTAGCTGCGGGGCACCGTGCGTTCTCCTTCCGTTAGGCGCAGCGCCGGCTCGGGGACCACGGTCACGGCACGCAGCAACAAGTGGTTAGACCTGGTGTAGTATTGCTTTCGCAATAAAAAAATAAAATGAGAAGATTTCAACACTGCTGAACCGAATATGGAGCGAAAGCATTAGCTGCGGGGGACCGTGCGTTCTCCTTCCGTTAGGCGCAGCGCCGGCTCGGGGACCACGGTCACGGCACGCAGCAACAAGTGGTTAGACCTGGTGTAGTATTGCTTTCGCAATAAAAAAATAAAATGAGAAGATTTCAACACTGCTGAACCGAATATGGAGCGAAAGCATTAGCTGCGGGGGACCGTGCGTTCTCCTTCCGTTAGGCGTAGCGCCGGCCCGGGGACCACGGTCACGGCACGCAGCAACGAGTGGTTAGACCTGGTGTAGTATTGCTTTCGCGTTAAAAAAAATGAGTAGGGTTCAACGCTGCTGAACCGAATATGGAGCGAATGCATTAGCTGCGGGTGACAGTGCGTTCTTCTTCTCTTTCTTCTGTTAGGCGCACCGCACGCTGCAACGAGTGGTTAGACCCGGCGGAGTATTGCTTTCGCAATACAAAACATCACGAGGGTTCAACGCTGCTGCACCGAATATGGAGCGAAAGCATTAGCTGCGGGTGACCGTGCGTTCTTCTTCTTCTTCTGTTAGGCGCAGCGCCTGCTCAGGGACCACGGACACGGCACGCAGCGATGAGCGGTTAGATCTGGCGTAGTATTGCTTTCGCAATAAAAAAATAAAATGAGGAGGGTTCAACGCTGCTGAACCGAATATGGAGCGAAAGCATTAGCTGCGGGTGGCAGTGCGTTCTTCTCCATCTTCTGTTAGGGGCACCGCACGCTGCAACGAGTGGTTAGACCCGGCGGAGTATTGCTTTCGCAATACAAAACATCAGGAGGGTTCAACGCTGCTGCACCGAATATGGAGCGAAAGCATTAGCTGCGGGTGACCGTGCGTTCTTCTTCTCCTTCTTCTGTTAGGCGCACAGCACGATTCAACGAGTGGTTAGACCCAGCGGAGTATTGCTTTCGCAATACAAAACATCAGGAGGGTTCAACGCTGCTGCACCGAATATGGAGCGAAAGCATTAGCTGCGGGTGACCGTGCGTTCTTCTTCTCCTTCTTCTGTTAGGCGCACCGCACGCTTCAACGAGTGGTTAGACCCACCGGAGTATTGCTTTCGCAATACAAAACATCAGGAGGGTTCAACGCTGCTGCACCGAATATGGAGAGAAAGCATTAGCTGCGGGTGACCGTGCGTTCTTCTTCTTCTTCTTCTGTTAGGCGCAGCGCACGCTTCAACGAGTGGTTAGACCCACCGGAGTATTGCTTTCGCAATACAAAACATCAGGAGGGTTCAACGCTGCTGCACCGAATATGGAGCGAAAGCATTAGCTGCGGGTGACCGTGCGTTCTTCTTCTCCTTCTTCTGTTAGGCGCACCGCACGCTGCAACGAGTGGTTAGACCCGGCGGAGTATTGCTTTCGCAATACAAAACATCAGGAGGGTTCAACGCTGCTGCACCGAATATGGAGCGAAAGCATTAGCTGCGGGTGACCGTGCGTTCTTCTTCTTCTTCTTCTTCTGTTAGGCGCACCGCACGCTTCAACGAGTGGTTAGACCCACCGGAGCATTGCTTTCGCAATACAAAACATCAGGAGGGTTCAACGCTGCTGCACCGAATATGGAGAGAAAGCATTAGCTGCGGGTGACCGTGCGTTCTTCTTCTCCTTCTTCTGTTAGGCGCACCGCACGCTTCAACGAGTGGTTAGACCCACCGGAGTATTGCTTTCGCAATACAAAACATCAGGAGGGTTCAACGCTGCTGCACCGAATATGGAGCGAAAGCATTAGCTGCGGGTGACCGTGCGTTCTTCTTCTTCTTCTTCTGTTAGGCGCACCGCACGCTTCAACGAGTGGTTAGACCCACCGGAGTATTGCTTTCGCAATACAAAACATCAGGAGGGTTCAACGCTGCTGCACCGAATATGGAGCGAAAGCATTAGCTGCGGGTGACCGTGCGTTCTTCTTCTTCTTCTTCTGTTAGGCGCACCGCACGCTTCAACGAGTGGTTAGACCCACCGGAGTATTGCTTTCGCAATACAAAACATCAGGAGGGTTCAACGCTGCTGCACCGAATATGGAGAGAAAGCATTAGCTGCGGGTGACCGTGCGTTCTTCTTCTCCTTCTTCTGTTAGGCGCAGCGCCGGCTCGGGGACCACTGTCACGGCACGCAGCAACGAGTGGTTAGACCTGGCGTAGTATTGCTTTCGTAATAAAAAAATAAAATGAGAAGACTTCAACACTGCTGAACCGAATATGGAGCGAAAGCATTAGCTGCGGGGGACCGTGCGTACTCCTTCTGTTAGGCGCAGCGCCGACTCGGGGACCACGGTCACGGCACGCAGCAACGAGGGGTTAGACCTGGTGCAGTATTGCTTTCGCATTAAAAAAAATAAAATGAGTAGGGTTCAATGCTGGTGAATCGAATATGGAGCGAAAGCATTAGCTGCGGGTGACCGTGCGTTCTTCTTCTCCTTCTTCTGCTAGGCGCAGCGCCTGCTCAGGGACCACGGACACGGCACGCAGCGATGAGCGGTTAGACCTGGCGTAGTATTGCTTTCGCAATAAAAAAAAATAAAATGAGTAGGGTTCAACGCTGGTGAATCGAATATGGAGCGAAATCATTAGCTGCGGGTGACCGTGCGTTCTTCTTCTTCTTCTGTTATGCGCAGCGCCTGCTCAGGGACCACGGACACTGCACGCAGCGATGAGCGGTTAGACCTGGCGTAGTATTGCTTTCGCATTAAAAAAAAATAAAATGAGGAGGGTTCAACGCTGGTGAATCGAATAATGAGCGAAATCATTAGCTGCGGGTGACCGTGCGTTCTTCTTCTTCTTCTGTTATGCGCAGCGCCGGCTCGGGGACCACGGACACTGCACGCAGCGATGAGCGGTTAGACCTGGCGTAGTATTGCTTTCGCATTAAAAAAAATAAAATGAGTAGGGTTCAACGCTGGTGAATCGAATATGGAGCGAAATCATTAGCTGCGGGTGACCGTGCGTTCTTCTTCTTCTTCTGTTATGCGCAGCGCCGGCTCGGGGACCACGGACACTGCACGCAGCGATGAGCGGTTAGACCTGGCGTAGTATTGCTTTCGCATTAAAAAAAATAAAATGAGGAGGGTTCAACGCTGCTGAACCGAATATGGAGCGAAAGCATTAGCTGCGGGGGACCGTGCGTTCTCCTTCTGTTAGGCGCAGCGCCGGCTCGGTGACCACGGTCACGGCACGCAGCAACGAGTTTTTAGACCTGGTGTAGTATTGCTTTCGCATTAAAAAAAATAAAATGAGTAGGGTTCAACGCTGGTGAACCGAATATGGAGCGAAAGCATTAGCTGCGGGGACCGTGCGTTCTTCTTCTCCTTTTTCTGTTAGGCGCAGCGCCGGCTCGGGGACCACGAACACGGCACGCAGCGATGAGCGGTTAGACCTGGCGTAGTATTGCTTTCGCATTAAAGAAAAATAAAATGAGGAGGGTTCAACGCTGCTGAACCGAATATGGAGCGAAAGCATTAGCTGCGGGTGACAGTGCGTTCTTCTTCTCCTTTTTCTGTTAGGCGCAGCGCCGGCTCGGGGACCACGGACACGGCACGCAGCGATGAGCGGTTAGACCTGGCGTAGTATTGCTTTCGCAATAAAAAAAAATAAAATGAGTAGGGTTCAACGCTGGTGAATCGAATATGGAGCGAAATCATTAGCTGCGGGTGACCGTGCGTTCTCCTTCTGTTAGGCGCAGCGCCGGCCCGGGGACCACGGTCACGGCACGCAGCAACGAGTTTTTAGACCTGGCGTAGTATTGCTTTCGCAATAAAAAAAAAATAACATGAGTAGGGTTCAACGCTGGTGAATCGAATATGGAGCGAAATCATTAGCTGCGGGTGACCGTGCGTTCTTCTTCTTCTTCTGTTAGGCGCAGCGCCGGCTCGGGGACCACGGACACGGCACGCAGCGATGAGCGGTTAGATCTGGCGTAGTATTGCTTTCGCAATAAAAAAATAAATTGAGGAGGGTTCAACGCTGCTGAACCGAATATGGAGCGAAAGCATTAGCTGCGGGTGACCGTGCGTTCTTCTTCTCCTTCTTCTGTTAGGCGCACCGCACGCTGCAACGAGTGGTTAGACCCAGCGGAGTATTGCTTTCGCAATACAAAACATCAGGAGGGTTCAACGCCCCCGCAGGGGGCACCTGTTAAAGCAGGTGTTTGTGTGTTTTGTGCGACACCACGGACCCCGAGCACCCACGCTTAGCCGTGCGTGGCATCGCCGTGTCTGGGGAAAAGGGGATCCTGGTGGTTGAGCCGATGCCGAGTGTTTGGACCTTTAAGGCCCCTCGGCGGAGGCAACACACCACTTTGGCCCACGCTTCCCACAGACGGCACCTCCAGGCTGACCCACCCGGGGGAAATCGGCAGTCGCCTTTTCCTGTTCTCCCCTCCATCTTTCACTTTCCTATTTTCTTTCTTAGAACTGTCCTGTCTTCTCTTACCTTCTTCATTTCTTCCTACTTCCAGGCGGCGAGGGTTAACCTTGTGTGGCTAGCTACCCTGAGTTACGCCATATTGGGTTATAGTTACGGTGTACAGCTGGCGTGGGCAGGAATTGACAATTTCTGTCCCGTCCCCTCGTTGGGCTCCATGGTGGGTGGCTGGCACTGCAGCCGAACAATACAATTCTTTATGGCATCTAAACTCCTTAACCCCGATCGTCCTCCTTCTAAAAGGGGGCGCACCGAGACCACCATGTTCTTCTCAAAGAACATAAACAACTTTCCTCGTTTCCACGTGGTCCACAGTGACCACGAGGAAATCACTGCACGACTTGTGTCCCCATTTGTTGTTTCCCGAACATTGACTGAGGCCATTGGCCAGGGCTATAAGATAAAGAAACTTGGAAACGGTGACCTGTTACTAGAATTAATGTACAATCATCAGTATCAGAAGCTAAGTGCAGTCGAATCATTTGGAGAAATACCGGTACAGATTAGCCCGCACCGATCACTAAACACTGCCCGAGGAGTCATCTCTGATGATGACCTTAGGTATGTGAGTGAACAAGAACTTCTTGAAGGCCTGAAGGAACAAAATGTCACAGATGTTTACCGGATAAAGATCAGACGAGATAACAAAGAGATAGAAACAAAGCACATTGTACTCACCTTTGCTGCAAGCACTCTCCCAGAATCAGTCGAAGTAGGCTACACAAAGATAAAACTGAGGCCCTACATCCCTAACCCACGCCGCTGCTTCAAATGTCAGAAATATGGCCATGGCTCTCAGAGTTGCCGTGGCCAACTCACATGTGCAAAGTGTGCCTCGCACGAACACCCTACAGACAACTGCGAAGAACAGCTGCTTCTCTGCTCAAACTGTGAAGGTAACCACCCAGCTTATTCACGCTCATGCCCATACTGGAAAAAAGAAAAAGAAATAATTACACTGAAAGTCACCGAAAACATATCTTACGGAGAGGCACGAAAGCGGCTTTCTCTTCCTCAAAAGCCACACTACTCCGTTGTGACGCAGCAGGGCGCGGCATCACAGCGGTCGTCGGCGCCTGCCCAGGAAGCACACAGTTCTTCTAGGGCAGCGCCACCTGCGCCCTCGGTGGAGTCAGCTAGCGCTACTCCACCACCATCCGCAAAGCTGGCTGCGCGGACCCCCAGGTCAGCCGGCCCAAAGGCCTCGACCCATGAGTCGAGGCCTAAAACTGACAATCCTGTGCTTTCTGCACAGTCGTCCACCGCATCTGAAGATGCGATGGACACAACTTCTTCACCCCAGCTGCCTAGGCGGCAAAGCTCACTGGAGCGAAAAAGAAAGGGAAAAGTCCTAATAACAGGTCCCAAGGACCTACAAACCTAAATTTAAACTTGTCCCTTAAATAACTTTTAATTATGGCGCTCCTCATTTATTGGAACTGCCAAGGACTCTTTAAAAATTTAGATGATATATATGAAATTCTTGCGGACTATCAGCCAAACATACTTTGTCTGCAAGAAACCCATTTAAAACCAGCAGACTCAAATTTCCTTAAGCAATATAATGTATTCAGGAACGACAGGCAAGGCAGCTCTCACTCCTCTGGTGGCGTTGCCATTGTAACACAAAAATCAATCCCCTCTCGAAACATCTCACTCAACACAGACTTAGAGGCAGTGGCAATCAGAAGCTTAGTTTATGGCAAAATAACAACCGTATGTTCCCTGTATATTGCTCCAACTTATAAGCTAAGTAGCGAAAGTTTTGAAAAATTGATTGATCAACTTCCGGAACCTTGGTTGCTGGTCGGAGACTTTAATGCTCACCACCCATTATGGGGATGTACAACAACGGACTCCCGAGGTGTTCTAATCGAAAAATTCTTATTGTCCTCGGGATCATGCTTACTAAACACGAAACAGCCAACTTACTACAATATAGCTTATAACTCTTACACATCCATAGACCTAGCCATTGGCTCCTCGATGTTCCTGGCAGCTACAGAGTGGACTGTCATTAACAATCTATACGGAAATGACCATTTTCCGATCTTAATAAAATATACTGGGAACGGAAATGAAAATGTGTCGAATCCCAGAAAATTCAAAGAAAATGCAGCCAACTGGAAGATGTTCAGGGAACAGTCATCATTGGCCAGTTCATCAGTTACTGACTTAGGCGTTGATGAAACTCAACGCTTAATCACGCTGCACATCATAGAGGCAGCAGAAAAATACATTCCACAGACGTCAAGTAAGCCACGAAATAAACGAAGACCCTGGTGGAATGCAGAATGTAAGACTGCTCGTGAAACTCAAAACAGGGCATGGTCGAAACTACGCCGATACCCCACAGCCGAAAACCTAATAGCCTTTAAGCGTGCAAAGGCAAATGGCAGGCGTATTCGACGCATCTCCAAGCGAGAAAGCTGGTCATCATTCCTGTCTTCAGTGAACTCCTATTCTGACGCACACAAAGTTCACAACAGGATAAGAGCACTTAAAGGATATAGCACAGTCCCAACGCCCCTTGTCAGCACCAGTGGTGACTCTCTTGAACATCAAGCAGACACACTAGGGCAACACTTTGAATACATATTCAGCTCAGCACACTATACAGATTCCTTTTTGCGGCACAAGGCAAGAGAGGAGAGGAAGCACATACATGATAAAAGGCCATCCTCAGGAGGATACAATAGCCCATTCACCATGCAGGAGCTGAAGATTGCACTAGACACATGTGGTAACACAGCTCCAGGTCCTGACAGGATCACATATGGAATGCTCAGGCATCTGCATGTGAACACTGTTGAAACCCTACTCTACCTGTATAATAAAGTATGGGCCACAGGACGCTTTCCTAAAGCATGGAAGGAAGCGATCATCATCCCAATATTAAAACCCGGAAAAGAACCCACACTTGCTGCTAGTTATCGGCCTATCGCACTAACCAGCTGTCTATGCAAGCTTTTTGAGAAAATGGTAAATCGTCGCCTTCTCCATTTCCTTGAATACAATGGTCTTCTTTATGAAAACCAAGCTGGTTTTAGAGCTGGGCGATCAACAGCTGATCAGCTCATTGCCTTTGAGTCTTATGCAAGGGATGCTTTTGCACATAAACAACATTGTTTATCTGTCTTTTTCGATCTTGAAAAAGCATATGATACCACTTGGCGCTATGGTATCATCCGCGACCTCTTCTCTCTTGGCATCACAGGAAACATGTTGAGCACAATTCGAAGTTACTTGTCTGAACGGACCTTCAAAGTTCGTGTTGGCAATGCGTATTCAAAGCAGTACATTCAAGAAAATGGTGTCCCTCAAGGTGGTGTTCTCAGTTGCACACTTTTTGTAGTCAAAATGAACTCTTTAAAAAGCGTGCTGCCAAAAACTATTTCTTGTTCTGTATATGTTGATGACGTCCAGATAAGCTTCAAATCTTGCAACTTGGCCATCTGTGAACGACAAATTCAGCTAGGTGTAAACAAATTGTCCAGGTGGGCTGATGACAATGGGTTTAAATTTAACTCTGGAAAGAGTGTTTGTGTACTTTTCTCTAAGCAGCGTGGCATCAGGCCTGACCCCAACATTACACTGAATGGCCAGAGCCTTGCCTTTAAAAAAGAACATAAATTTCTTGGCGTAGTTGTTGACGAAAAACTTTCCTTCATTCCCCACATAAAACAGTTGCGACTGAAGTGTCTCAAAGCGATGAATTTGCTAAAAATTCTCTCTCACCGGTCATGGGGCACAGACCGCGACTGCCTTCTGAACCTTCTGAATAGTGTAGTTCTATCACGCATTGACTATTGCTCGATGGTTTATGGGTCAGCATCATCCTCTACGCTAAAATTGCTCGATCCCGTGCACCACCTCGGCCTTCGCCTCGCTACAGGCGCTTTCCGAACTAGCCCAATTGCTAGCCTCTATGTCGAGGCGAACCGATGGTCACTGCAACGAAGGAGACAATTTACTTCTCTAACTTATGCTATGAAGGTACTATGCCAACTGGACCATCCATGTCGTCGGCTCCTGCTTGACAAAACTGGCACAGCACTTTTCTCAAAAAAACCATCTCTAACACCACCATATCCAATCAGAGTTGCCACGCACATTGAATATCTGAATGTTTCGGTTACCAGTCTTCATACAACTTCCATAAAAGACCTAATTGCTCCTTGGGAAATGCACGGTGTTAATTGCGACCTGTCGTTTCTTGAAGTGGGCAAACATGCATCCCCTATTGCCATACAGCAGCATTTCATGTCACTTCAGGAGAAGTACACTTGTGATGAATATTACACTGATGCTTCGAAGTCTGCTCAAGTCTCCTGTGCAGCACATGGACCACAGTTTTCACAGTCAAAAACCCTGAACAGAAATACTAGTATATTTACCGCTGAATGCAATGGTATCCTTTTAGCTGTGAGACACATTATAGAAAATAAAATACAGACGTCGATCATCTACACAGACTCCCTCAGTGTTTTAAAGTCCCTATCCTTTTGGAAATGGCAAAATAAGAACCCAGTACTGAACTCTCTTTATAACACCCTTATGTTTGCCCATGAACAAGAAATTAAAATTACACTGTGTTGGGTGCCAGGCCACCGCTGTATACCTGGTAATGAGGCAGCTGATAGGCTAGCTGCTTCAGCTGCCCTTAGAAATGACACAGACATTGATAAGATAACTTATCATGACCTCAAACCACACATAAAAAACATGATTCGACAACAATGGCAAGAGGAATGGGACGCAGCATCAGAAAATAAACTACACACAATAAAGGCAAAAATAGGCAGGTACACCACAGAAAAACAACACAGATTTAAAGAAGTAGCCCTGTGCAGGCTGAGAATTGGCCACACATACATAACCCATAGATATCTTTTAACCAACTCTCCTGCACCACACTGCTCGAGATGTGGTGATCGACTCACTGTCATACATGTTTTAATCATATGTGCACAACTGGAATCAGAAAGAAGACGTCATTTTCCCTCCTTGTTCACTCATCAAATACCTGCACACCCATCCATTTTTATTGGCGACAACCCAATGTTTCCTTTAAAACAGGTGCTTAAATTTTTATCACAAGTAGGCTTTTTACATGAAATTTTTTATCGACGTGGGTCTCAGCCCGCTCCTCCTTGAGAGGACGGATGAGATCTTTTAATACATCTACTTATACATTGCGCATCCATTATATATCACAAATGAATTTTAGGCCCTATACACCATTGTTTTTAGCGATATTACAGAGCGAATACATTTTTAGGCCCTATACACCAGTTTTTTATCCCTTCATGAAAAATCACAACTATTCCATCATATAAACTTGAGTGCACCATTAACCTTGAGTTTGGCGCTCTTTGGCCTGAGTCGCCCTTGCGCCATTAAAATCCATCATCATCAAAAAAATAAAATGATAGGGTTCAACGCTGCTGAACCGAATATGGTGCGAAATCATTAGCTGCGAATGACCGTGCGTTCTTCTTCTGTTAGGCGCAGCGCCGGTTCGGGGACCACGGACACGGCACGCAGCGATGAGCGGTTAGATCTGGCGTAGTATTGCTTTCGCAATAAAAAAATAAAATGATAGGGTTCAACGCTGCTGAACCGAATATGGAGCGAAATCATTGGCTGCCGGTGACCGTGCGTTCTTCTTCTTCTTCGGTTAGGCGCAGCGCCGGCGTGGGGACCACGGTCACGGCACGCAGCAACGATTGGTTAGACCTGGCGTAGTATTGCTTTCGTAATAAAAAAATAAAATGAGAAGACTTCAACACTGCTGAACCGAATATGGAGCGAAAGCATTAGCTGCGGGGGAACGTGCGTTCTCCTTCTGTTAGGCGCAGCGCCGGCTCGGTGACCACGGTCACGGCACGCAGCAACAAGTGGTTAGACCTGGTGTAGTATTGCTTTCGCAATAAAAAAAAATAAAATGAGAAGATTTCAACACTGCTGAACCGAATATGGAGCGAAAGCATTAGCTGCGGGGGACCGTGCGTTCTCCTTCTGTTAGGCGCAGCGCCGGCTCGCGGACCACGGTCACGGCACGCAGCAACAAGTGGTTAGACCTGGTGTAGTATTGCTTTCGTAATAAAAAAATAAAATGAGAAGACTTCAACACTGCTGAACCGAATATGGAGCGAAAGCATTAGCTGCGGGTGACCGTGCGTTCTTCTTCTCCTTCTTCTGTTAGGCGCAGCGCCGGCTCGGGGACCACGGACGCGGCACGCACGATGAGCGGTTAGACCTGGTGTAGTATTGCTTTCGCAATAAAAAAATAAAATGAGAAGATTTCAACACTGCTGAACCGAATATGGAGCGAAAGCATTAGCTGCGGGGGACCGTGCGTTCTCCTTCCGTTAGGCGCAGCGCCGGCTCGGGGACCACGGTCACGGCACGCAGCAACGAGTGGTTAGACCTGGTGTAGTATTGCTTTCGCATTAAAAAAAATAAAATGAGTAGGGTTCAACGCTGGTGAATCGAATATGGAGCGAAAGCATTAGCTGCGGGTGGCCGTGCGTTCTTCTTCTCCTTCTTCTGTTAGGCGCAGCGCCGGCTCGGGGACCACGGTCACGGCACGCAGCAACAAGTGGTTAGACCTGGTGTAGTATTGCTTTCGCAATAAAAAAATAAAATGAGAAGATTTCAACACTGCTGAACCGAATATGGAGCGAAAGCATTAGCTGCGGGGGACCGTGCGTTCTTCTTCTCCTTCTTCTGTTAGGCGCAGCGCCGGCCCGGGGACCACGGTCACGGCACGCAGCAACGAGTGGTTAGACCTGGTGTAGTATTGCTTTCGCAATAAAAAAATAAAATGAGAAGATTTCAACACTGCTGAACCGAATATGGAGCGAAAGCATTAGCTGCGGGTGACCGTGCGTTCTTCTTCTCCTTCTTCTGTTAGGCGCAGCGCCGGCTCGGGGACCACGGTCACGGCACGCAGCAACAAGTGGTTAGACCTGGTGTAGTATTGCTTTCGCAATAAAAAAATAAAATGAGAAGATTTCAACACTGCTGAACCGAATATGGAGCGAAAGCATTAGCTGCGGGTGACCGTGCGTTCTTCTTCTCCTTCTTCTGTTAGGCGCAGCGCCGGCTCGGGGACCACGGTCACGGCACGCAGCAACAAGTGGTTAGACCTGGTGTAGTATTGCTTTCGCAATAAAAAAATAAAATGAGAAGATTTCAACACTGCTGAACCGAATATGGAGCGAAAGCATTAGCTGCGGGTGACCGTGCGTTCTTCTTCTCCTTCTTCTGTTAGGCGCAGCGCCGGCCCGGGGACCACGGTCACGGCACGCAGCAACGAGTGGTTAGACCTGGTGTAGTATTGCTTTCGCGTTAAAAAAAATGAGTAGGGTTCAACGCTGCTGAACCGAATATGGAGCGAATGCATTAGCTGCGGGTGGCAGTGCGTTCTTCTTCTCTTTCTTCTGTTAGGCGCACCGCACGCTGCAACGAGTGGTTAGACCCAGCGGAGTATTGCTTTCGCAATACAAAACATCAGGAGGGTTCAACGCTGCTGCACCGAATATGGAGCGAAAGCATTAGCTGCGGGTGACCGTGCGTTCTTCTTCTTCTTCTGTTAGGCGCAGCGCCTGCTCAGGGACCACGGACACGGCACGCAACGATGAGCGGTTAGACCTGGCATAGTATTGCTTTCGCAATAAAAAAAAATAAAATGACGAGGGTTCAACTCTGCTGAACCGAATATGGAGCGAAAGCATTAGCTGCGGGTGGCAGTGCGTTCTTCTTCTCCATCTTCTGTTAGGGGCACCGCACGCTGCAACGAGTGGTTAGACCCGGCGGAGTATTGCTTTCGCAATACAAAACATCAGGAGGGTTCAACGCTGCTGCACCGAATATGGAGCGAAAGCATTAGCTGCGGGTGACCGTGCGTTCTTCTTCTCCTTCTTCTGTTAGGCGCACCGCACGCTTCAACGAGTGGTTAGACCCACCGGAGTATTGCTTTCGCAATACAAAACATCAGGAGGGTTCAACGCTGCTGCACCGAATATGGAGAGAAAGCATTAGCTGCGGGTGACCGTGCGTTCTTCTTCTTCTTCTGTTAGGCGCAGCGCCGGCTCGGGGACCACCGTCACGGCACGCAGGAACGAGTGGTTAGACCTGGCGTAGTATTGCTTTCGCATTAAAAAAAAAATAAAATGAGTAGAGTTCAACGCTGGTGAATCGAATATGGAGCGAAATCATTAGCTGCGGGTGACCGTGCGTTCTTCTTCTTCTTCTGTTATGCGCAGCGCCTGCTCAGGGACCACGGACACTGCACGCAGCGATGAGCGGTTAGACCTGGCGTAGTATTGCTTTCGCATTAAAAAAAAATAAAATGAGGAGGGTTCAACGCTGGTGAATCGAATATGGAGCGAAATCATTAGCTGCGGGTGACCGTGCGTTCTTCTTCTTCTGTTATGCGCAGCGCCTGCTCAGGGACCACGGACACTGCACGCAGCGATGAGCGGTTAGACCTGGCGTAGTATTGCTTTCGCATTAAAAAAAATAAAATGAGTAGGGTTCAACGCTGGTGAATCGAATATGGAGCGAAATCATTAGCTGCGGGTGACCGTGCGTTCTTCTTCTTCTTCTGTTATGCGCAGCGCCGGCTCGGGGACCACGGACACTGCACGCAGCGATGAGCGGTTAGACCTGGCGTAGTATTGCTTTCGCATTAAAAAAAATAAAATGAGGAGGGTTCAACGCTGCTGAACCGAATATGGAGCGAAAGCATTAGCTGCGAAGGGGCCGTGCGTTCTCCTTCGGTTAGGCGCAGCGCCGGCTCGGGGACCACGGTCACGGCACGCAGCAACGAGTTTTTAGACCTGGGGTAGTATTGCTTTCGCATTAAAAAAAATAAAATGAGTAGGGTTCAACGCTGGTGAACCGAATATGGAGCGAAAGCATTAGCTGCGGGTGACAGTGCGTTCTTCTTCTCCTTTTTCTGTTAGGCGCAGCGCCGGCTCGGGGACCGCGGACACGGCACGCAGCGATGAGCGGTTAGACCTGGCGTAGTATTGCTTTCGCATTAAAAAAAAATAAAATGAGGAGGGTTCAACGCTGCTGAACCGAATATGGAGCAAAAGCATTAGCTGCGGGTGACAGTGCGTTCTTCTTCTCCTTTTTCTGTTAGGCGCAGCGCCGGCTCGGGGACCACGGACACGGCACGCAGCGATGAGCGGTTAGACCTGGCGTAGTATTGCTTTCGCAATAAAAAAAAAATAAAATGAGTAGGGTTCAACGCTGGTGAATCGAATAGGGAGCGAAATCATTAGCTGCGGGTGACCGTGCGTTCTTCTTCTTCTTCTGTTATGCGCAGCGCCGGCTCGGGGACCACGGACACTGCACGCAGCGATGAGCGGTTAGATCTGGCGTAGTATTGCTTTCGCAATAAAAAAATAAAATGAGGAGGGTTCAACGCTGCTGAACCGAATATGGAGCGAAAGCATTAGCTGCGGGTGACCGTGCGTTCTTCTTCTTCTGTTAGGCGCAGCGCCTGCTCAGGGACCACGGACACGGCACGCAGCGATGAGCGGTTAGACCTGGCGTAGTATTGCTTTCGCAATAAAAAAAGTAAAATGAGTAGGGTTCAACGCTGGTGAATCGAATATGGAGCGAAATCATTAGCTGCGGGTGACCGTGCGTTCTTCTTCTTCTGTTATGCGCAGCGCCGGCTCGGGGACCACGGACACTGCACGCAGCGATGAGCGGTTAGATCTGGCGTAGTATTGCTTTCGCAATAAAAAAATAAAATGAGGAGGGTTCAACGCTGCTGAACCGAATATGGAGCGAAAGCATTAGCTGCGGGGGACCGTGCGTTCTCCTTCTGTTAGGCGCAGCGCCGGCTCGGGGACCACGGACATGGCACGCAGCGATGAGTGGTTAGACCTGGTGTAGTATTGCTTACGCAATAAAAAAAAAAAATGAGCAGGGTTCAATGCTGGTGAATCGAATATGGAGCGAAATCATTAGCTGCGGGTGACCGTGCGTTCTTCTTCCTCTTCTGTTAGGCGCAGCGCCGGCTCGGGGTCCACGGCCACGGCACGTAGCAACGAGTGGTTAGACCTGGCGTAGTATTGCTTTCGTAATAAAAAAATAAAATGAGAAGACTTCAACACTGCTGAACCGAATATGGAGCGAAAGCATTAGCTGCGGGGGAGCGTGCGTTCTCCTTCTGTTAGGCGCAGCGCCGGCTCGGGGACCACGGTCACGGCACGCAGCAACAAGTGGTTAGACCTGGTGTAGTATTGCTTTCGCAATAAAAAAAATAAAATGAGAAGATTTCAACACTGCTGAACCGAATATGGAGCGAAAGCATTAGCTGCGGGGGACCGTGCGTTCTCCTTTTGTTAGGCGCTGCGCCGGCTCGGGGACCACGGTCACGGCACGCAGCAACGAGTGGTTAGATCTGGTGTAGTATTGCTTTCGCATTAAAAAAATAAAATGAGTAGGGTTCAACGCTGGTGAATCGAATATGGAGCGAAAGCATTAGCTGCGGGTGACCGTGCGTTCTTCTTCTTCTGTTAGGCGCAGCGCCTGCTCAGGGACCACGGACACGGCACGCAGCGATGAGCGGTTAGACCTGGCGTAGTATTGCTTTCGCAATAAAAAAAAAATAAAATGAGTAGGGTTCAACGCTGGTGAATCGAATATGGAGCGAAAGCATTAGCTGCGGGTGACCGTGCGTTCTTCTTCTTCTGTTAGGCGCAGCGCCGGCTCGGGGACCACGGACACGGCACGCAGCGATGAGCGGTTAGATCTGGCGTAGTATTGCTTTCGCAATAAAAAAATAAAATGAGGAGGGTTCAACGCTGCTGAACCGAATATGGAGCGAAAGCATTAGCTGCGGGTGACAGTGCGTTCTTCTTCTCCTTCTTCTGTTAGGCGCACCGCACGCTGCAACGGGTGGTTAGACCCGGCGGAGTATTGCTTTCGCAATACAAAACATCAGGAGGGTTCAACGCTGCTGAACCGAATATGGAGCGAAAGCATTACATGCGGGTGACCGTGCGTTCTTCTTCTCCTTCTGTAAGGCGCAGCGCCGGCTCGGGGACCACGGACATGGCACGCACCGATGAGTGGTTAGACCTGGTGTAGTATTGCTTACGCAATAAAAAAAAAAATAAAATGAGTAGGGTTCAACGCTGGTGAATCGAATATGGAGCGAAATCATTAGCTGCGGGTGACCGTGCGTTCTTCTTCTGTTAGGCGCAGCGCCGGCTCGGGGACCACGGTCACGGCACGCAGCAACGAGTGGTTAGACCTGGCGTAGTATTGCTTTCGTAATAAAAAAATAAAATGAGAAGTCTTCAACACTGCTGAACCGAATATGGAGCGAAAGCATTAGCTGCGGGGGAGCGTGCGTTCTCCTTCTGTTAGGCGCAGCGCCGGCTCGGGGACCACGGTCACGGCACGCAGCAACAAGTGGTTAGACCTGGTGTAGTATTGCTTTCGCAATAAAAAAATAAAATTAGAAGACTTCAACACTGCTGAACGGAATATGGAGCGAAAGCATTATCTGCGGGGGAGCGTGCGTTCTCCTTCTGTTAGGCGCAGCGCCGGCCCGGGGACCACGGTCACGGCACGCAGCAACGAGTGGTTAGACCTGGTGTAGTATTGCTTTCGCGTTAAAAAAAATGAGTAGGGTTCAACGCTGCTGAACCGAATATGGAGCGAATGCATTAGCTGCGGGTGACAGTGCGTTCTTCTTCTCTTTCTTCTGTTAGGCGCACCGCACGCTGCAACGAGTGGTTAGACCCAGCGGAGTATTGCTTTCGCAATACAAAACATCAGGAGGGTTCAACGCTGCTGCACCGAATATGGAGCGAAAGCATTAGCTGCGGGTGACCGTGCGTTCTTCTTCTTCTTCTGTTAGGCGCAGCGCCTGCTCAGGGACCACGGACACGGTACGCAGCGATGAGCGGTTAGACCTGGCATAGTATTGCTTTCGCAATAAAAAAAAATAAAATGACGAGGGTTCAACGCTGCTGAACCGAATATGGAGCGAAAGCATTAGCTGCGGGTGGCAGTGCGTTCTTCTTCTCCATCTTCTGTTAGGGGCACCGCACGCTGCAACGAGTGGTTAGACCCGGCGGAGTATTGCTTTCGCAATACAAAACATCAGGAGGGTTCAACGCTGCTGCACCGAATATGGAGCGAAAGCATTAGCTGCGGGTGACCGTGCGTTCTTCTTCTCCTTCTTCTGTTAGGCGCACCGCACGCTTCAACGAGTGGTTAGACCCACCGGAGTATTGCTTTCGCAATACAAAACATCAGGAGGGTTCAACGCTGCTGCACCGAATATGGAGAGAAAGCATTAGCTGCGGGTGACCGTGCGTTCTTCTTCTTCTTCTGTTAGGCGCAGCGCCGGCTCGGGGACCACCGTCACGGCACGCAGGAACGAGTGGTTAGACCTGGCGTAGTATTGCTTTCGTAATAAAAAAATAAAATGAGAAGACTTCAACACTGCTGAACCGAATATGGAGCGAAAGCATTAGCTGCGGGGGACCGTGCGTACTCCTTCTGTTAGGCGCAGCGCCGACTCGGGGACCACGGTCACGGCACGCAGCAACGAGGGGTTAGACCTGGTGCAGTATTGCTTTCGCATTAAAAAAAAAATAAAATGAGTAGGGTTCAACGCTGGTGAATCGAATATGGAGCGAAAACATTAGCTGCGGGTGACCGTGCGTTCTTCTTCTCCTTCTTCTGCTAGGCGCAGCGCCTGCTCAGGGACCACGGACACGGCACGCAGCGATGAGCGGTTAGACCTGGCGTAGTATTGCTTTCGCAATAAAAAAAAAATAAAATGAGTAGAGTTCAACGCTGGTGAATCGAATATGGAGCGAAATCATTAGCTGCGGGTGACCGTGCGTTCTTCTTCTTCTTCTGTTATGCGCAGCGCCTGCTCAGGGACCACGGACACTGCACGCAGCGATGAGCGGTTAGACCTGGCGTAGTATTGCTTTCGCATTAAAAAAAAATAAAATGAGGAGGGTTCAACGCTGGTGAATCGAATATGGAGCGAAATCATTAGCTGCGGGTGACCGTGCGTTCTTCTTCTTCTGTTATGCGCAGCGCCTGCTCAGGGACCACGGACACTGCACGCAGCGATGAGCGGTTAGACCTGGCGTAGTATTGCTTTCGCATTAAAAAAAATAAAATGAGTAGGGTTCAACGCTGGTGAATCGAATATGGAGCGAAATCATTAGCTGCGGGTGACCGTGCGTTCTTCTTCTTCTTCTGTTATGCGCAGCGCCGGCTCGGGGACCACGGACACTGCACGCAGCGATGAGCGGTTAGACCTGGCGTAGTATTGCTTTCGCATTAAAAAAAATAAAATGAGGAGGGTTCAACGCTGCTGAACCGAATATGGAGCGAAAGCATTAGCTGCGAAGGGGCCGTGCGTTCTCCTTCGGTTAGGCGCAGCGCCGGCTCGGGGACCACGGTCACGGCACGCAGCAACGAGTTTTTAGACCTGGGGTAGTATTGCTTTCGCATTAAAAAAAATAAAATGAGTAGGGTTCAACGCTGGTGAACCGAATATGGAGCGAAAGCATTAGCTGCGGGTGACAGTGCGTTCTTCTTCTCCTTTTTCTGTTAGGCGCAGCGCCGGCTCGGGGACCGCGGACACGGCACGCAGCGATGAGCGGTTAGACCTGGCGTAGTATTGCTTTCGCATTAAAAAAAAATAAAATGAGGAGGGTTCAACGCTGCTGAACCGAATATGGAGCAAAAGCATTAGCTGCGGGTGACAGTGCGTTCTTCTTCTCCTTTTTCTGTTAGGCGCAGCGCCGGCTCGGGGACCACGGACACGGCACGCAGCGATGAGCGGTTAGACCTGGCGTAGTATTGCTTTCGCAATAAAAAAAAATAAAATGAGTAGGGTTCAACGCTGGTGAATCGAATATGGAGCGAAATCATTAGCTGCGGGTGACCGTGCGTTCTTCTTCTTCTTCTGTTATGCGCAGCGCCGGCTCGGGGACCACGGACACTGCACGCAGCGATGAGCGGTTAGACCTGGCGTAGTATTGCTTTCGCATTAAAAAAAAATAAAATGAGGAGGGTTCTACGCTGGTGAATCGAATATGGAGCGAAATCATTAGCTGCGGGTGACCGTGCGTTCTTCTTCTTCTGTTAGGCGCAGCGCCGGCCCGGGGACCACGGTCACGGCACGCAGCAACGAGTTTTTAGACCTGGCGTAGTATTGCTTTCGCAATAAAAAAAAATAAAATGAGTAGGGTTCAACGCTGGTGAATCGAATATGGAGCGAAATCATTAGCTGCGGGTGACCGTGCGTTCTTCTTCTTCTTCTGTTAGGCGCAGCGCCGGCCCGGGGACCGCGGTCACGGCACGCAGCAACGAGTTTTTAGACCTGGCGTAGTATTGGTTTCGCAATAAAAAAATAAAATGAGGAGGGTTCAACGCTGCTGAACCGAATATGGAGCGAAAGCATTAGCTGCGGGTGACCGTGCGTTCTTCTTCTCCTTCTGTTAGGCGCACCGCACGCTGCAACGAGTGGTTAGACCCAGCGGAGTATTGCTTTCGCAATACAAAACATCAGGAGGGTTCAACGCGGCTGAACCGAATATGGAGCGAAAGCATTACATGCGGGTGACCGTGCGTTCTTCTTCTCCTTCTGTAAGGCGCAGCGCCGGCTCGGGGACCACGGACATGGCACGCACCGATGAGTGGTTAGACCTGGTGTAGTATTGCTTACGCAATAAAAAAAAATAAAATGAGTAGGGTTCAACGCTGGTGAATCGAATATGGAGCGAAATCATTAGCTGCGGGTGACCGTGCGTTCTTCTTCTGTTAGGCGCAGCGCCGGCTCGGGGACCACGGTCACGGCACGCAGCAACGAGTGGTTAGACCTGGCGTAGTATTGCTTTCGTAATAAAAAAATAAAATGAGAAGTCTTCAACACTGCTGAACCGAATATGGAGCGAAAGCATTAGCTGCGGGGGAGCGTGCGTTTTCCTTCTGTTAGGCGCAGCGCCGGCTCGGGGACCACGGTCACGGCACGCAGCAACAAGTGGTTAGACCTGGTGTAGTATTGCTTTCGCAATAAAAAAATAAAATTAGAAGACTTCAACACTGCTGAACGGAATATGGAGCGAAAGCATTATCTGCGGGGGAGCGTGCGTTCTCCTTCTGTTAGGCGCAGCGCCGGCTCGGGGACCACGGTCGCGGCCCGCAGCAACGAGTGGTTAGACCTGGTGTAGTATTGCTTTCGCATTAAAAAAAATAAAATGAGTAGGGTTCAACGCTGGTGAACCGAATATGGAGCGAAAGCATTAGCTGCGGGTGACAGTGCGTTCTTCTTCTCCTTTTTCTGTTAGGCGCAGCGCCGGCTCGGGGACCACGGACACGGCACGCAGCGATGAGCGGTTAGACCTGGCGTAGTATTGCTTTCGCATTAAAAAAAAATAAAATGAGGAGGGTTCAACGCTGCTGAACCGAATATGGAGCGAAAGCATTAGCTGCGGATGACAGTGCGTTCTTCTTCTCCTTTTTCTGTTAGGCGCAGCGCCGGCTCGGGGACCACGGACACGGCACGCAGCGATGAGCGGTTAGACCTGGCGTAGTATTGCTTTCGCAATAAAAAAAAAATAAAATGAGTAGGGTTCAACGCTGGTGAATCGAATATGGAGCGAAATCATTAGCTGCGGGTGACCGTGCGTTCTTCTTCTTCTTCTGTTATGCGCAGCGCCGGCTCGGGGACCACGGACACTGCACGCAGCGATGAGCGGTTAGATCTGGCGTAGTATTGCTTTCGCAATAAAAAAATAAAATGAGGAGGGTTCAACGCTGCTGAACCGAATATGGAGCGAAAGCATTAGCGGCGGGTGACCGTGCGTTCTTCTTCTTCTGTTAGGCGCAGTGCCTGCTCAGGGACCACGGACACGGCACGCAGCGATGAGCGGTTAGACCTGGCGTAGTATTGCTTTCGCAATAAAAAAAAAATAAAATGAGTAGGGTTCAACGCTGGTGAATCGAATATGGAGCGAAATCATTAGCTGCGGGTGACCGTGCGTTCTTCTTCTTCTTCTGTTATGCGCAGCGCCTGCTCAGGGACCACGGACACTGCACGCAGCGATGAGCGGTTAGACCTGGCGTAGTATTGCTTTCGCATTAAAAAAAAATAAAATGAGGAGGGTTCAACGCTGGTGAATCGAATATGGAGCGAAATCATTAGCTGCGGGTGACCGTGCGTTCTTCTTCTTCTGTTATGCGCAGCGCCTGCTCAGGGACCACGGACACTGCACGCAGCGATGAGCGGTTAGACCTGGCGTAGTATTGCTTTCGCATTAAAAAAAAATAAAATGAGTAGGGTTCAACGCTGGTGAATCGAATATGGAGCGAAATCATTAGCTGCGGGTGACCGTGCGTTCTTCTTCTTCTTCTGTTATGCGCAGCGCCGGCTCGGGGACCACGGACACTGCACGCAGCGATGAGCGGTTAGACCTGGCGTAGTATTGCTTTCGCATTAAAAAAAAATAAAATGAGGAGGGTTCAACGCTGCTGAACCGAATATGGAGCGAAAGCATTAGCTGCGGGGGACCGTGCGTTCTCCTTCTGTTAGGCGCAGCGCCGGCTCGGGGACGACGGTCACGGCACACAGCAACGAGTTTTTAGACCTGGGGTAGTATTGCTTTCGCATTAAAAAAAATAAAATGAGTAGGGTTCAACGCTGGTGAACCGAATATGGAGCGAAAGCATTAGCTGCGGGTGACAGTGCGTTCTTCTTCTCCTTTTTCTGTTAGGCGCAGCGCCGGCTCGGGGACGACGGTCACGGCACGCAGCAACGAGTTTTTAGACCTGGGGTAGTATTGCTTTCGCATTAAAAAAAATAAAATGAGTAGGGTTCAACGCTGGTGAACCGGATATGGAGCGAAATCATTAGCTGCGGGTGACCGTGCGTTCTTCTTCTCCTTTTTCTGTTAGGCGCAGCGCCGGCTCGGGGACCACGGACACGGCACGCAGCGATGAGCGGTTAGACCTGGCGTAGTATTGCTTTCGCAATAAAAAAATAAAATGAGTAGGGTTCAACGCTGGTGAATCGAATATGGAGCGAAATCATTAGCTGCGGGTGACAGTGCGTTCTTCTTCTCCTTTTTCTGTTAGGCGCAGCACCGGCTCGGGGACCACGGACACGGCACGCAGCGATGAGCGGTTAGACCTGGCGTAGTATTGCTTTCGCAATAAAAAAATAAAATGAGTAGGGTTCAACGCTGGTGAACCGGATATGGAGCGAAATCATTAGCTGCGGGTGACCGTGCGTTCTTCTTCTCCTTTTTCTGTTAGGCGCAGCGCCGGCTCGGGGACCACGGACACGGCACGCAGCGATGAGCGGTTAGACCTGGCGTAGTATTGCTTTCGCAATAAAAAAATAAAATGAGTAGGGTTCAACGCTGGTGAATCGAATATGGAGCGAAAGCATTAGCTGCGGGTGACAGTGCGTTCTTCTTCTCCTTTTTCTGTTAGGCGCAGCGCCGGCTCGGGGACGACGGTCACGGCACGCAGCAACGAGTTTTTAGACCTGGGGTAGTATTGCTTTCGCATTAAAAAAAATAAAATGAGTAGGGTTCAACGCTGGTGAATCGAATATGGAGCGAAATCATTAGCTGCGGGTGACAGTGCGTTCTTCTTCTCCTTTTTCTGTTATGCGCAGCGCCTGCTCAGGGACCACGGACACGGCACGCAGCGATGAGCGGTTAGACCTGGCGTAGTATTGCTTTCGCAATAAAAAAATAAAATGAGTAGGGTTCAACGCTGGTGAACCGGATATGGAGCGAAATCATTAGCTGCGGGTGACCGTGCGTTCTTCTTCTCCTTTTTCTGTTAGGCGCAGCGCCGGCTCGGGGACCACGGACACGGCACGCAGCAACGAGTTTTTAGACCTGGGGTAGTATTGCTTTCGCATTAAAAAAAATAAAATGAGTAGGGTTCAACGCTGGTGAATCGAATATGGAGCGAAATCATTAGCTGCGGGTGACAGTGCGTTCTTCTTCTCCTTTTTCTGTTATGCGCAGCGCCTGCTCAGGGACCACGGACACGGCACGCAGCGATGAGCGGTTAGACCTGGCGTAGTATTGCTTTCGCAATAAAAAAATAAAATGAGTAGGGTTCAACGCTGGTGAATCGAATATGGAGCGAAAGCATTAGCTGCGGGTGACAGTGCGTTCTTCTTCTCCTTTTTCTGTTAGGCGCAGCGCCGGCTCGGGGACGACGGTCACGGCACGCAGCAACGAGTTTTTAGACCTGGGGTAGTATTGCTTTCGCATTAAAAAAAATAAAATGAGTAGGGTTCAACGCTGGTGAATCGAATATGGAGCGAAATCATTAGCTGCGGGTGACAGTGCGTTCTTCTTCTCCTTTTTCTGTTATGCGCAGCGCCTGCTCGGGGACCACGGACACGGCACGCAGCGATGAGCGGTTAGACCTGGCGTAGTATTGCTTTCGCAATAAAAAAATAAAATGAGTAGGGTTCAACGCTGGTGAACCGGATATGGAGCGAAATCATTAGCTGCGGGTGACCGTGCGTTCTTCTTCTCCTTTTTCTGTTAGGCGCAGCGCCGGCTCGGGGACCACGGACACGGCACGCAGCGATGAGCGGTTAGACCTGGCGTAGTATTGCTTTCGCAATAAAAAAATAAAATGAGTAGGGTTCAACGCTGGTGAATCGAATATGGAGCGAAAGCATTAGCTGCGGGTGACAGTGCGTTCTTCTTCTCCTTTTTCTGTTAGGCGCAGCGCCGGCTCGGGGACGACGGTCACGGCACGCAGCAACGAGTTTTTAGACCTGGGGTAGTATTGCTTTCGCATTAAAAAAAATAAAATGAGTAGGGTTCAACGCTGGTGAATCGAATATGGAGCGAAATCATTAGCTGCGGGTGACAGTGCGTTCTTCTTCTCCTTTTTCTGTTAGGCGCAGCGCCGGCTCGGGGACCACGGACACGGCACGCAGCGATGAGCGGTTAGACCTGGCGTAGTATTGCTTTCGCAATAAAAAAATAAAATGAGTAGGGTTCAACGCTGGTGAATCGAATATGGAGCGAAATCATTAGCTGCGGGTGACCGTGCGTTCTTCTTCTTCTGTTAGGCGCAGCGCCTGCTCAGGGACCACGGACGCGGCACGCAGCGATGAGCGGTTAGACCTGGCGTAGTATTGCTTTCGCATTAAAAAAAAATAAAATGAGGAGGGTTCAACGCTGCTGAACCGAATATGGAGCGAAAGCATTAGCTGCGGGGGACCGTGCGTTCTCCTTCTGTTAGGCGCAGCGCCGGCTCGGGGACGACGGTCACGGCACACAGCAACGAGTTTTTAGACCTGGGGTAGTATTGCTTTCGCATTAAAAAAAATAAAATGAGTAGGGTTCAACGCTGGTGAACCGAATATGGAGCGAAAGCATTAGCTGCGGGTGACAGTGCGTTCTTCTTCTCCTTTTTCTGTTAGGCGCAGCGCCGGCTCGGGGACGA
This sequence comes from Amblyomma maculatum, assembly GCF_055883805.1. Classification (NCBI taxonomy): domain Eukaryota; kingdom Metazoa; phylum Arthropoda; class Arachnida; order Ixodida; family Ixodidae; genus Amblyomma; species Amblyomma maculatum. The sequence continues at coordinate 15,218,707 of NW_028146738.1, forward strand.
CGGTCACGGCACGCAGCAACGAGTTTTTAGACCTGGGGTAGTATTGCTTTCGCATTAAAAGAAATAAAATGAGTAGGGTTCAACGCTGGTGAACCGGATATGGAGCGAAAGCATTAGCTGCGGGTGACAGTGCGTTCTTCTTCTCCTTTTTCTGTTAGGCGCAGCGCCGGCTCGGGGACCACGGACACGGCACGCAGCGATGAGCGGTTAGACCTGGCGTAGTATTGCTTTCGCAATAAAAAAATAAAATGAGTAGGGTTCAACGCTGGTGAATCGAATATGGAGCGAAATCATTAGCTGCGGGTGACCGTGCGTTCTTCTTCTTCTGTTAGGCGCAGCGCCTGCTCAGGGACCACGGACACGGCACGCAGCGATGAGCGGTTAGATCTGGCGTAGTATTGCTTTCGCAATAAAAAAATAAAATGAGGAGGGTTCAACGCTGCTGAACCGAATATGGAGCGAAAGCATTAGCTGCGGGTGACCGTGCGTTCTTCTTCTCCTTCTATTAGGCGCACCGCACGCTGCAACGAGTGGTTAGACCCAGCGGAGTATTGCTTTCGCAATACAAAACATCAGGAGGGTTCAACGCTGCTGCACCGAATATGGAGCGAAAGCATTACATGCGGGTGACCGTGCGTTCTTCTCCTTCTGTAAGGCGCAGCGCCGGCTCGGGGACCACGGACATGGCACGCAGCGATGAGCGGTTAGACCTGGCGTAGTATTGCTTTCGCAATAAAAAAAAAATAAAATGAGTAGGGTTCAACGCTGGTGAATCGAATATGGAGCGAAATCATTAGCTGCGGGTGACCGTGCGTTCTTCTTCTTCTTCTGTTATGCGCAGCGCCGGCTCGGGGACCACGGACACTGCTCGCAGCGATGAGCGGTTAGATCTGGCGTAGTATTGCTTTCGCAATAAAAAAATAAAATGAGGAGGGTTCAACGCTGCTGAACCAAATATGGAGCGAAAGCATTAGCTGCGGGGGACCGTGCGTTCTCCTTCTGTTAGGCGCAGCGCCGGCCCGGGGACCACGGTCACGGCACGCAGCAACGAGTTTTTAGACCTGGCGTAGTATTGCTTTCGCAATAAAAAAAAATAAAATGAGTAGGGTTCAACGCTGGTGAATCGAATATGGAGCGAAATCATTAGCTGCGGGTGACCGTGCGTTCTTCTTCTTCTTCTGTTAGGCGCAGCGCCGGCTCGGGGACCACGGACACGGCACGCAGCGATGAGCGGTTAGATCTGGCGTAGTATTGCTTTCGGAATAAAAAAATAAAATGAGGAGGGTTCAACGCTGCTGAACCGAATATGGAGCGAAAGCATTAGCTGCGGGTGACCGTGCGTTCTTCTTCTCCTTCTATTAGGCGCACCGCACGCTGCAACGAGTGGTTAGACCCAGCGGAGTATTGCTTTCGCAATACAAAACATCAGGAGGGTTCAACGCTGCTGCACCGAATATGGAGCGAAAGCATTACATGCGGGTGACCGTGCGTTCTTCTCCTTCTGTAAGGCGCAGCGCCGGCTCGGGGACCACGGTCACGGCACGCAGCAACGAGTGGTTAGACCTGGTGTAGTATTGCTTTCGCATTAAAAAAATAAAATGAGTAGGGTTCAACGCTGGTGAATCGAATATGGAGCGAAAGCATTAGCTGCGGGTGACCGTGCGTTCTTCTTCTTCTTCTGTTTGGCGCAGCGTCTGCTCAGGGACCACGGACACGGCACGCAGCGATGAGCGGTTAGACCTGGCGTAGTATTGCTTTCGCAATAAAAAAAAAAAATAAAATGAGTAGGGTTCAACGCTGGTGAATCGAATATGGAGCGAAATAATTACTGCGGGTGACCGTGCGTTCTTCTTCTTCTTCTGTTAGGCGCAGCGCCGGCTCGGGGACCACGGACACGGCACGCAGCGATGAGCGGTTAGATCTGGCGTAGTATTGCTTTCGCAATAAAAAAATAAAATGAGGAGGGTTCAACGCTGCTGAACCGAATATCGAGCGAAAGCATTAGCTGCGGGTGACAGTGCGTTCTTCTTCTCCTTCTTCTGTTAGGCGCAGCGCCGGCTCGGGGACCACGGTCACGGCACGCAGCAACGAGTGGTTAGACCTGGCGTAGTATTGCTTTCGTAATAAAAAAATAAAATCAGAAGACTTCAACACTGCTGAACCGAATATGGAGCGAAAGCATTAGCTGCGGGGGAGCGTGCGTTCTCCTTCTGTTAGGCGCAGCGCCGGCTCGGGGACCACGGTCACGGCACGCAGCAACAAGTGGTTAGACCTGGTGTAGTATTGCTTTCGCAATAAAAAAATAAAATGAGAAGACTTCAACACTGCTGAACGGAATATGGAGCGAAAGCATTAGCTGCGGGGGAGCGTGCGTTCTCCTTCTGTTAGGCGCAGCGCCGGCTCGGGGACCACGGTCGCGGCAGGCAGCAACGAGTGGTTAGACCTGGTGTAGTAATATTTTCCCATTAAAAAAAAATAAAATGAGTAGGGTTCAACGCTGGTGAATCGAATATGGAGCGAAATCATTAGCTGCGGGTGACCGTGCGTTCTTCTTCTTCTTCTGTTAGGCGCAGCGCCGGCTCGGGGACCACGGACACGGCACGCAGCGATGAGCGGTTAGATCTGGCGTAGTATTGCTTTCGCAATAAAAAATAAAATGAGGAGGGTTCAACGCTGGTGAATCGAATATGGAGCGAAAGCATTAGCTGCGGGGGACCGTGCGTTCTTCTTCTTCTGTTAGGCGCAGCGCCGGCTCGGGGACCACGGACACGGCACGCAGCGATGAGCGGTTAGATCTGGCGTAGTATTGCTTTCGCAATAAAAAAATAAAATGAGGAGGGTTCAACGCTGCTGAACCGAATATGGAGCGAAAGCATTAGCTGCGGGGGACCGTGCGTTCTCCTTCTGTTACGCGCAGCGCCGGCTAGGGGACCACGGTCACGGCACGCAGCAACAAGTGGTTAGACCTGGTGTAGTATTGCTTTCGCAATAAAAAAATAAAATGAGAAGGCTTCAACGCTGCGGAACCGAATATGGAGCGAAAGCATTAGCGGCGGGGGACCGTGCGTTCTCCTTCTGTTACGCGCAGCGCCGGCTAGGGGACCACGGTCACGGCACGCAGCAACAAGTGGTTAGACCTGGTGTAGTATTGCTTTCGCAATAAAAAAATAAAATGAGAAGGCTTCAACGCTGCGGAACCGAATATGGAGCGAAAGCATTAGCTGCGGGGGACCGTGCGTTCTCCTTCTGTTACGCGCAGCGCCGGCTAGGGGACCACGGTCACGGCACGCAGCAACAAGTGGTTAGACCTGGTGTAGTATTGCTTTCGCAATAAAAAAATAAAATGAGAAGGCTTCAACGCTGGTGAATCGAATATGGAGCGAAAGCATTAGCTGCGGGTGACCGTGCGTTCTTCTTCTGTTAGGCGCAGCGCCTGCTCAGGGACCACGGACACGGCACGCAGCGATGAGCGGTTAGACCTGGCGTAGTATTGCTTTCGCAATAAAAAAAAATAAAATGAGTAGGGTTCAACGCTGGTGAATCGAATATGGAGCGAAATCATTCGCTGCGGGTGACCGTGCGTTCTTCTTCTTCTGTTATGCGCAGCGCCGGCTCGGGGACCACGGACACTGCTCGCAGCGATGAGCGGTTAGATCTGGCGTAGTATTGCTTTCGCAATAAAAAAATAAAATGAGGAGGGTTCAACGCTGCTGAACCGAATATGGAGCGAAAGCATTAGCTGCGGGGGACCGTGCGTTCTCCTTCTGTTAGGCGCAGCGCCGGCCCGGGGACCACGGTCACGGCACGCAGCAACGAGTTTTTAGACCTGGCGTAGTATTGCTTTCGCAATAAAAAAAATAAAATGAGTAGGGTTCTACGCTGGTGAATCGAATATGGAGCGAAATCATTAGCTGCGGGTGACCGTGCGTTCTTCTTCTTCTTCTGTTAGGCGCAGCGCCGGCTCGGGGACCACAGACACGGCACGCAGCGATGAGTGGTTAGACCTGGTGTAGTATTGCTTACGCAATAAAAAAAAAATAAAATGAGCAGGGTTCAATGCTGGTGAATCGAATATGGAGCGAAATCATTAGCTGCAGGTGACCGTGCGTTCTTCTTCCTCTTCTGTTAGGCGCAGCGCCGGCTCGGGGACCACGGCCACGGCACGCAGCAACGAGTGGTTAGACCTGGCGTAGTATTGCTTTCGTAATAAAAAAATAAAATGAGTAGGGTTCAACACTGCTGAACCGAATATGGAGCGAAAGCATTAGCTGCGGGGGAGCGTGCGTTCTCCTTCTGTTAGGCGCAGCGCCAGCTCGGGGACCACGGTCACGGCACGCAGCAACAAGTGGTTAGACCTGGTGTAGTATTGCTTTCGCAATAAAAAAAATAAAATGAGAAGATTTCAACACTGCTGAACCGAATATGGAGCGAAAGCATTAGCTGCGGGGGACCGTGCGTTCTCCTTTTGTTAGGCGCTGCGCCGGCTCGGGGACCACGGTCACGGCACGCCGCAACGAGTGGTTAGATCTGGTGTAGTATTGCTTTCGCATTAAAAAAATAAAATGAGTAGGGTTCAACGCTGGTGAATCGAATATGGAGCGAAAGCATTAGCTGCGGGTGACCGTGCGTTCTTCTTCTTCTTCTGTTAGGCGCAGCGCCTGCTCAGGGACCACGGACACGGCACGCAGCGATGAGCGGTTAGACCTGGCGTAGTATTGCTTTCGCAATAAAAAAAAATAAAATGAGTAGGGTTCAACGCTGGTGAATCGAATATGGAGCGAAATCATTACTGCGGGTGACCGTGCGTTCTTCTTCTTCTTCTGTTAGGCGCAGCGCCGGCTCGGGGACCACGGACACGGCACGCAGCGATGAGCGGTTAGATCTGGCGTAGTATTGCTTTCGCAATAAAAAAATAAAATGAGGAGGGTTCAACGCTGCTGAACCGAATATGGAGCGAAAGCATTAGCTGCGGGTGACAGTGCGTTCTTCTTCTCCTTCTTCTGTTAGGCGCAGCGCCGGCTCGGGGACCACGGTCACGGCACGCAGCAACAAGTGGTTAGACCTGGTGTAGTATTGCTTTCGCAATAAAAAAATAAAATGAGAAGACTTCAACACTGCTGAACGGAATATGGAGCGAAAGCATTAGCTGCGGGGGAGAGTGCGTTCTCCTTCTGTTAGGCGCAGCGCCGGCTCGGGCACCACGGTCGCGGCACGCAGCAACGAGTGGTTAGACCTGGTGTAGTATTGCTTTCGCATTAAAAAAAAATAAAATGAGTAGGGTTCAACGCTGGTGAATCGAATATGGAGCGAAATCATTAGCTGCGGGTGACCGTGCGTTCTTCTTCTTCTGTTAGGCGCAGCGCCGGCTCGGGGACCACGGACACGGCACGCAGCGATGAGCGGTTAGATCTGGCGTAGTATTGCTTTCGCAATAAAAAATAAAATGAGGAGGGTTCAACGCTGGTGAATCGAATATGGAGCGAAAGCATTAGCTGCGGGGGACCGTGCGTTCTCATTCTGTTAGGCGCAGCGCCGGCTCGGGGACCACGGACACGGCACGCACCAACGAGTGGTTAGACCTGACGTAGTATTGCTTTCGTAATAAAAAAATAAAATGAGAAGACTTCAACACTGCTGAACCGAATATGGAGCGAAAGCATTAGCTGCGGGGGACCGTGCGTTCTCATTCTGTTAGGCGCAGCGCCGGCTCGGGGACCATGGTCACGGCACGCACCAACGAGTGGTTAGACCTGGCGTAGTATTGCTTTCGTAATAAAAAAATAAAATGAGAAGACTTCAACACTGCTGAACCGAATATGGCGCGAAAGCATTAGCTGCGGGTGACCGTGCGTTCTTCTTCTTCTGTTAGGCGCAGCGCCTGCTCAGGGACCACGGACACGGCACGCAGCGATGAGCGGTTAGACCTGGCGTAGTATTGCTTTCGCAATAAAAAAAAAAATAAAATGAGTAGGGTTCAACGCTGGTGAATCGAATATGGAGCGAAAGCATTAGCTGCTGGTGACCGTGCGTTCTTCTTCTTCTGTTAGGCGCAGCGCCGGCTCGGGGACCACGGACACGGCACGCACCAACGAGTGGTTAGACCTGACGTAGTATTGCTTTCGTAATAAAAAAATAAAATGAGAAGACTTCAACACTGCTGAACCGAATATGGAGCGAAAGCATTAGCTGCGGGGGACCGTGCGTTCTCATTCTGTTAGGCGCAGCGCCGGCTCGGGGACCATGGTCACGGCACGCACCAACGAGTGGTTAGACCTGGCGTAGTATTGCTTTCGTAATAAAAAAATAAAATGAGAAGACTTCAACACTGCTGAACCGAATATGGCGCGAAAGCATTAGCTGCGGGTGACCGTGCGTTCTTCTTCTTCTGTTAGGCGCAGCGCCTGCTCAGGGACCACGGACACGGCACGCACCAACGAGTGGTTAGACCTGACGTAGTATTGCTTTCGTAATAAAAAAATAAAATGAGAAGACTTCAACACTGCTGAACCGAATATGGAGCGAAAGCATTAGCTGCGGGGGACCGTGCGTTCTCATTCTGTTAGGCGCAGCGCCGGCTCGGGGACCATGGTCACGGCACGCACCAACGAGTGGTTAGACCTGGCGTAGTATTGCTTTCGTAATAAAAAAATAAAATGAGAAGACTTCAACACTGCTGAACCGAATATGGCGCGAAAGCATTAGCTGCGGGTGACCGTGCGTTCTTCTTCTTCTGTTAGGCGCAGCGCCTGCTCAGGGACCACGGACACGGCACGCAGCGATGAGCGGTTAGACCTGGCGTAGTATTGCTTTCGCAATAAAAAAAAAATAAAATGAGTAGGGTTCAACGCTGGTGAATCGAATATGGAGGGAAAGCATTAGCTGCTGGTGACCGTGCGTTCTTCTTCTTCTGTTAGGCGCAGCGCCGGCTCGGGGACCACGGACACGGCACGCAGCGATGAGCGGTTAGATCTGGCGTAGTATTGCTTTCGCAATAAAAAAATAAAATGAGGAGGGTTCAACGCTGCTGAACCGAATATGGAGCGAAAGCATTAGCTGCGGGTGACAGTGCGTTCTTCTTCTCCTTCTTCTGTTAGGCGCACCGCACGCTGCAACGAGTGGTTAGACCCGGCGGAGTATTGCTTTCGCAATAATACAAAACATCAGGAGGGTTCAACGCTGCTGAACCGAATATGGAGCGAAAGCATTACATGCGGGTGACCGTGCGTTCTTCTTCTCCTTCTGTAAGGCGCAGCGCCGGCTCGGGGACCACGGACATGGCACGCACCGATGAGTGGTTAGACCTGGTGTAGTATTGCTTACGCAATAAAAAAAAATAAAATGAGTAGGGTTCAACGCTGGTGAATCGAATATGGAGCGAAATCATTAGCTGCGGGTGACCGTGCGTTCTTCTTCTGTTAGGCGCAGCGCCGGCTCGGGGACCACGGTCACGGCACGCAGCAACGAGTGGTTAGACCTGGCGTAGTATTGCTTTCGTAATAAAAAAATAAAATGAGAAGTCTTCAACACTGCAGAACCGAATATGGAGCGAAAGCATTAGCTGCGGGGGAGCGTGCGTTCTCCTTCTGTTAGGCGCAGCGCCGGCTCGGGGACCACGGTCACGGCACGCAGCAACAAGTGGTTAGACCTGGTGTAGTATTGCTTTCGCAATAAAAAAATAAAATTAGAAGACTTCAACACTGCTGAACGGAATATGGAGCGAAAGCATTATCTGCGGGGGAGCGTGCGTTCTCCTTCTGTTAGGCGCAGCGCCGGCTCGGGGACCACGGTCGCGGCACGCAGCAACGAGTGGTTAGACCTGGCGTAGTATTGCTTTCGTAATAAAAAAATAAAATGAGAAGTCTTCAACACTGCTGAACCGAATATGGAGCGAAAGCATTAGCTGCGGGGGAGCGTGCGTTCTCCTTCTGTTAGGCGCAGCGCCGGCTCGGGGACCACGGTCGCGGCACGCAGCAACGAGTGGTTAGACCTGGTGTAGTATTGCTTTCGCATTAAAAAGAATAAAATGAGTAGGGTTCAACGCTGGTGAACCGAATATGGAGCGAAAGCATTAGCTGCGGGTGACAGTGCGTTCTTCTTCTCCTTTTTCTGTTAGGCGCAGCGCCGGCTCGGGGACCACGGACACGGCACGCAGCGATGAGCGGTTAGACCTGGCGTAGTATTGCTTTCGCATTAAAAAAAAATAAAATGAGGAGGGTTCAACGCTGCTGAACCGAATATGGAGCGAAAGCATTAGCTGCGGATGACAGTGCGTTCTTCTTCTCCTTTTTCTGTTAGGCGCAGCGCCGGCTCGGGGACCACGGACACGGCACGCAGCGATGAGCGGTTAGACCTGGCGTAGTATTGCTTTCGCAATAAAAAAAAAATAAAATGAGTAGGGTTCAACGCTGGTGAATCGAATATGGAGCGAAATCATTAGCTGCGGGTGACCGTGCGTTCTTCTTCTTCTTCTGTTATGCGCAGCGCCGGCTCGGGGACCACGGACACTGCACGCAGCGATGAGCGGTTAGATCTGGCGTAGTATTGCTTTCGCAATAAAAAAATAAAATGAGGAGGGTTCAACGCTGCTGAACCGAATATGGAGCGAAAGCATTAGCTGCGGGTGACCGTGCGTTCTTCTTCTTCTGTTAGGCGCAGCGCCTGCTCAGGGACCACGGACACGGCACGCAGCGATGAGCGGTTAGACCTGGCGTAGTATTGCTTTCGCAATAAAAAAAAATAAAATGAGTAGGGTTCAACGCTGGTGAATCGAATATAGAGCGAAATCATTAGCTGCGGGTGACCGTGCGTTCTTCTTCTTCTGTTATGCGCAGCGCCTGCTCAGGGACCACGGACACTGCACGCAGCGATGAGCGGTTAGACCTGGCGTAGTATTGCTTTCGCATTAAAAAAAAATAAAATGAGGAGGGTTCAACGCTGGTGAATCGAATATGGAGCGAAATCATTAGCTGCGGGTGACCGTGCGTTCTCCTTCTGTTAGGCGCAGCGCCGGCCCGGGGACCACGGTCACGGCACGCAGCAACGAGTTTTTAGACCTGGCGTAGTATTGCTTTCGCAATAAAAAAAAAATAACATGAGTAGGGTTCAACGCTGGTGAATCGAATATGGAGCGAAATCATTAGCTGCGGGTGACCGTGCGTTCTTCTTCTTCTTCTGTTAGGCGCAGCGCCGGCTCGGGGACCACGGACACGGCACGCAGCGATGAGCGGTTAGATCTGGCGTAGTATTGCTTTCGCAATAAAAAAATAAATTGAGGAGGGTTCAACGCTGCTGAACCGAATATGGAGCGAAAGCATTAGCTGCGGGTGACCGTGCGTTCTTCTTCTCCTTCTTCTGTTAGGCGCACCGCACGCTGCAACGAGTGGTTAGACCCAGCGGAGTATTGCTTTCGCAATACAAAACATCAGGAGGGTTCAACGCCCCCGCAGGGGGCACCTGTTAAAGCAGGTGTTTGTGTGTTTTGTGCGACACCACGGACCCCGAGCACCCACGCTTAGCCGTGCGTGGCATCGCCGTGTCTGGGGAAAAGGGGATCCTGGTGGTTGAGCCGATGCCGAGTGTTTGGACCTTTAAGGCCCCTCGGCGGAGGCAACACACCACTTTGGCCCACGCTTCCCACAGACGGCACCTCCGGGCTGACCCACCCGGGGGAAATCGGCAGTCGCCTTTTCCTGTTCTCCCCTCCATCTTTCACTTTCCTATTTTCTTTCTTAGAACTGTCCTGTCTTCTCTTACCTTCTTCATTTCTTCCTACTTCCAGGCGGCGAGGGTTAACCTTGTGTGGCTAGCTACCCTGAGTTACGCCATATTGGGTTATAGTTACGGTGTACAGCTGGCGTGGGCAGGAATTGACAATTTCTGTCCCGTCCCCTCGTTGGGCTCCATGGTGGGTGGCTGGCACTGCAGCCGAACAATACAATTCTTTATGGCATCTAAACTCCTTAACCCCGATCGTCCTCCTTCTAAAAGGGGGCGCACCGAGACCACCATGTTCTTCTCAAAGAACATAAACAACTTTCCTCGTTTCCACGTGGTCCACAGTGACCACGAGGAAATCACTGCACGACTTGTGTCCCCATTTGTTGTTTCCCGAACATTGACTGAGGCCATTGGCCAGGGCTATAAGATAAAGAAACTTGGAAACGGTGACCTGTTACTAGAATTAATGTACAATCATCAGTATCAGAAGCTAAGTGCAGTCGAATCATTTGGAGAAATACCGGTACAGATTAGCCCGCACCGATCACTAAACACTGCCCGAGGAGTCATCTCTGATGATGACCTTAGGTATGTGAGTGAACAAGAACTTCTTGAAGGCCTGAAGGAACAAAATGTCACAGATGTTTACCGGATAAAGATCAGACGAGATAACAAAGAGATAGAAACAAAGCACATTGTACTCACCTTTGCTGCAAGCACTCTCCCAGAATCAGTCGAAGTAGGCTACACAAAGATAAAACTGAGGCCCTACATCCCTAACCCACGCCGCTGCTTCAAATGTCAGAAATATGGCCATGGCTCTCAGAGTTGCCGTGGCCAACTCACATGTGCAAAGTGTGCCTCGCACGAACACCCTACAGACAACTGCGAAGAACAGCTGCTTCTCTGCTCAAACTGTGAAGGTAACCACCCAGCTTATTCACGCTCATGCCCATACTGGAAAAAAGAAAAAGAAATAATTACACTGAAAGTCACCGAAAACATATCTTACGGAGAGGCACGAAAGCGGCTTTCTCTTCCTCAAAAGCCACACTACTCCGTTGTGACGCAGCAGGGCGCGGCATCACAGCGGTCGTCGGCGCCTGCCCAGGAAGCACACAGTTCTTCTAGGGCAGCGCCACCTGCGCCCTCGGTGGAGTCAGCTAGCGCTACTCCACCACCATCCGCAAAGCTGGCTGCGCGGACCCCCAGGTCAGCCGGCCCAAAGGCCTCGACCCATGAGTCGAGGCCTAAAACTGACAATCCTGTGCTTTCTGCACAGTCGTCCACCGCATCTGAAGATGCGATGGACACAACTTCTTCACCCCAGCTGCCTAGGCGGCAAAGCTCACTGGAGCGAAAAAGAAAGGGAAAAGTCCTAATAACAGGTCCCAAGGACCTACAAACCTAAATTTAAACTTGTCCCTTAAATAACTTTTAATTATGGCGCTCCTCATTTATTGGAACTGCCAAGGACTCTTTAAAAATTTAGATGATATATATGAAATTCTTGCGGACTATCAGCCAAACATACTTTGTCTGCAAGAAACCCATTTAAAACCAGCAGACTCAAATTTCCTTAAGCAATATAATGTATTCAGGAACGACAGGCAAGGCAGCTCTCACTCCTCTGGTGGCGTTGCCATTGTAACACAAAAATCAATCCCCTCTCGAAACATCTCACTCAACACAGACTTAGAGGCAGTGGCAATCAGAAGCTTAGTTTATGGCAAAATAACAACCGTATGTTCCCTGTATATTGCTCCAACTTATAAGCTAAGTAGCGAAAGTTTTGAAAAATTGATTGATCAACTTCCGGAACCTTGGTTGCTGGTCGGAGACTTTAATGCTCACCACCCATTATGGGGATGTACAACAACGGACTCCCGAGGTGTTCTAATCGAAAAATTCTTATTGTCCTCGGGATCATGCTTACTAAACACGAAACAGCCAACTTACTACAATATAGCTTATAACTCTTACACATCCATAGACCTAGCCATTGGCTCCTCGATGTTCCTGGCAGCTACAGAGTGGACTGTCATTAACAATCTATACGGAAATGACCATTTTCCGATCTTAATAAAATATACTGGGAACGGAAATGAAAATGTGTCGAATCCCAGAAAATTCAAAGAAAATGCAGCCAACTGGAAGATGTTCAGGGAACAGTCATCATTGGCCAGTTCATCAGTTACTGACTTAGGCGTTGATGAAACTCAACGCTTAATCACGCTGCACATCATAGAGGCAGCAGAAAAATACATTCCACAGACGTCAAGTAAGCCACGAAATAAACGAAGACCCTGGTGGAATGCAGAATGTAAGACTGCTCGTGAAACTCAAAACAGGGCATGGTCGAAACTACGCCGATACCCCACAGCCGAAAACCTAATAGCCTTTAAGCGTGCAAAGGCAAATGGCAGGCGTATTCGACGCATCTCCAAGCGAGAAAGCTGGTCATCATTCCTGTCTTCAGTGAACTCCTATTCTGACGCACACAAAGTTCACAACAGGATAAGAGCACTTAAAGGATATAGCACAGTCCCAACGCCCCTTGTCAGCACCAGTGGTGACTCTCTTGAACATCAAGCAGACACACTAGGGCAACACTTTGAATACATATTCAGCTCAGCACACTATACAGATTCCTTTTTGCGGCACAAGGCAAGAGAGGAGAGGAAGCACATACATGATAAAAGGCCATCCTCAGGAGGATACAATAGCCCATTCACCATGCAGGAGCTGAAGATTGCACTAGACACATGTGGTAACACAGCTCCAGGTCCTGACAGGATCACATATGGAATGCTCAGGCATCTGCATGTGAACACTGTTGAAACCCTACTCTACCTGTATAATAAAGTATGGGCCACAGGACGCTTTCCTAAAGCATGGAAGGAAGCGATCATCATCCCAATATTAAAACCCGGAAAAGAACCCACACTTGCTGCTAGTTATCGGCCTATCGCACTAACCAGCTGTCTATGCAAGCTTTTTGAGAAAATGGTAAATCGTCGCCTTCTCCATTTCCTTGAATACAATGGTCTTCTTTATGAAAACCAAGCTGGTTTTAGAGCTGGGCGATCAACAGCTGATCAGCTCATTGCCTTTGAGTCTTATGCAAGGGATGCTTTTGCACATAAACAACATTGTTTATCTGTCTTTTTCGATCTTGAAAAAGCATATGATACCACTTGGCGCTATGGTATCATCCGCGACCTCTTCTCTCTTGGCATCACAGGAAACATGTTGAGCACAATTCGAAGTTACTTGTCTGAACGGACCTTCAAAGTTCGTGTTGGCAATGCGTATTCAAAGCAGTACATTCAAGAAAATGGTGTCCCTCAAGGTGGTGTTCTCAGTTGCACACTTTTTGTAGTCAAAATGAACTCTTTAAAAAGCGTGCTGCCAAAAACTATTTCTTGTTCTGTATATGTTGATGACGTCCAGATAAGCTTCAAATCTTGCAACTTGGCCATCTGTGAACGACAAATTCAGCTAGGTGTAAACAAATTGTCCAGGTGGGCTGATGACAATGGGTTTAAATTTAACTCTGGAAAGAGTGTTTGTGTACTTTTCTCTAAGCAGCGTGGCATCAGGCCTGACCCCAACATTACACTGAATGGCCAGAGCCTTGCCTTTAAAAAAGAACATAAATTTCTTGGCGTAGTTGTTGACGAAAAACTTTCCTTCATTCCCCACATAAAACAGTTGCGACTGAAGTGTCTCAAAGCGATGAATTTGCTAAAAATTCTCTCTCACCGGTCATGGGGCACAGACCGCGACTGCCTTCTGAACCTTCTGAATAGTGTAGTTCTATCACGCATTGACTATTGCTCGATGGTTTATGGGTCAGCATCATCCTCTACGCTAAAATTGCTCGATCCCGTGCACCACCTCGGCCTTCGCCTCGCTACAGGCGCTTTCCGAACTAGCCCAATTGCTAGCCTCTATGTCGAGGCGAACCGATGGTCACTGCAACGAAGGAGACAATTTACTTCTCTAACTTATGCTATGAAGGTACTATGCCAACTGGACCATCCATGTCGTCGGCTCCTGCTTGACAAAACTGGCACAGCACTTTTCTCAAAAAAACCATCTCTAACACCACCATATCCAATCAGAGTTGCCACGCACATTGAATATCTGAATGTTTCGGTTACCAGTCTTCATACAACTTCCATAAAAGACCTAATTGCTCCTTGGGAAATGCACGGTGTTAATTGCGACCTGTCGTTTCTTGAAGTGGGCAAACATGCATCCCCTATTGCCATACAGCAGCATTTCATGTCACTTCAGGAGAAGTACACTTGTGATGAATATTACACTGATGCTTCGAAGTCTGCTCAAGTCTCCTGTGCAGCACATGGACCACAGTTTTCACAGTCAAAAACCCTGAACAGAAATACTAGTATATTTACCGCTGAATGCAATGGTATCCTTTTAGCTGTGAGACACATTATAGAAAATAAAATACAGACGTCGATCATCTACACAGACTCCCTCAGTGTTTTAAAGTCCCTATCCTTTTGGAAATGGCAAAATAAGAACCCAGTACTGAACTCTCTTTATAACACCCTTATGTTTGCCCATGAACAAGAAATTAAAATTACACTGTGTTGGGTGCCAGGCCACCGCTGTATACCTGGTAATGAGGCAGCTGATAGGCTAGCTGCTTCAGCTGCCCTTAGAAATGACACAGACATTGATAAGATAACTTATCATGACCTCAAACCACACATAAAAAACATGATTCGACAACAATGGCAAGAGGAATGGGACGCAGCATCAGAAAATAAACTACACACAATAAAGGCAAAAATAGGCAGGTACACCACAGAAAAACAACACAGATTTAAAGAAGTAGCCCTGTGCAGGCTGAGAATTGGCCACACATACATAACCCATAGATATCTTTTAACCAACTCTCCTGCACCACACTGCTCGAGATGTGGTGATCGACTCACTGTCATACATGTTTTAATCATATGTGCACAACTGGAATCAGAAAGAAGACGTCATTTTCCCTCCTTGTTCACTCATCAAATACCTGCACACCCATCCATTTTTATTGGCGACAACCCAATGTTTCCTTTAAAACAGGTGCTTAAATTTTTATCACAAGTAGGCTTTTTACATGAAATTTTTTATCGACGTGGGTCTCAGCCCGCTCCTCCTTGAGAGGACGGATGAGATCTTTTAATACATCTACTTATACATTGCGCATCCATTATATATCACAAATGAATTTTAGGCCCTATACACCATTGTTTTTAGCGATATTACAGAGCGAATACATTTTTAGGCCCTATACACCAGTTTTTTATCCCTTCATGAAAAATCACAACTATTCCATCATATAAACTTGAGTGCACCATTAACCTTGAGTTTGGCGCTCTTTGGCCTGAGTCGCCCTTGCGCCATTAAAATCCATCATCATCAAAAAAATAAAATGATAGGGTTCAACGCTGCTGAACCGAATATGGTGCGAAATCATTAGCTGCGAATGACCGTGCGTTCTTCTTCTGTTAGGCGCAGCGCCGGTTCGGGGACCACGGACACGGCACGCAGCGATGAGCGGTTAGATCTGGCGTAGTATTGCTTTCGCAATAAAAAAATATAATGATAGGGTTCAACGCTGCTGAACCGAATATGGAGCGAAATCATTGGCTGCCGGTGACCGTGCGTTCTTCTTCTTCTTCGGTTAGGCGCAGCGCCGGCGTGGGGACCACGGTCACGGCACGCAGCAACGATTGGTTAGACCTGGCGTAGTATTGCTTTCGTAATAAAAAAATAAAATGAGAAGACTTCAACACTGCTGAACCGAATATGGAGCGAAAGCATTAGCTGCGGGGGAACGTGCGTTCTCCTTCTGTTAGGCGCAGCGCCGGCTCGGTGACCACGGTCACGGCACGCAGCAACAAGTGGTTAGACCTGGTGTAGTATTGCTTTCGCAATAAAAAAAATAAAATGAGAAGATTTCAACACTGCTGAACCGAATATGGAGCGAAAGCATTAGCTGCGGGGGACCGTGCGTTCTCCTTCTGTTAGGCGCAGCGCCGGCTCGCGGACCACGGTCACGGCACGCAGCAACAAGTGGTTAGACCTGGTGTAGTATTGCTTTCGTAATAAAAAAATAAAATGAGAAGACTTCAACACTGCTGAACCGAATATGGAGCGAAAGCATTAGCTGCGGGTGACCGTGCGTTCTTCTTCTCCTTCTTCTGTTAGGCGCAGCGCCGGCTCGGGGACCACGGACGCGGCACGCACGATGAGCGGTTAGACCTGGTGTAGTATTGCTTTCGCAATAAAAAAATAAAATGAGAAGATTTCAACACTGCTGAACCGAATATGGAGCGAAAGCATTAGCTGCGGGGGACCGTGCGTTCTCCTTCCGTTAGGCGCAGCGCCGGCTCGGGGACCACGGTCACGGCACGCAGCAACGAGTGGTTAGACCTGGTGTAGTATTGCTTTCGCATTAAAAAAAATAAAATGAGTAGGGTTCAACGCTGGTGAATCGAATATGGAGCGAAAGCATTAGCTGCGGGTGACCGTGCGTTCTTCTTCTCCTTCTTCTGTTAGGCGCAGCGCCGGCTCGGGGACCACGGTCACGGCACGCAGCAACAAGTGGTTAGACCTGGTGTAGTATTGCTTTCGCAATAAAAAAATAAAATGAGAAGATTTCAACACTGCTGAACCGAATATGGAGCGAAAGCATTAGCTGCGGGGGACCGTGCGTTCTTCTTCTCCTTCTTCTGTTAGGCGCAGCGCCGGCCCGGGGACCACGGTCACGGCACGCAGCAACGAGTGGTTAGACCTGGTGTAGTATTGCTTTCGCAATAAAAAAATAAAATGAGAAGATTTCAACACTGCTGAACCGAATATGGAGCGAAAGCATTAGCTGCGGGTGACCGTGCGTTCTTCTTCTCCTTCTTCTGTTAGGCGCAGCGCCGGCCCGGGGACCACGGTCACGGCACGCAGCAACGAGTGGTTAGACCTGGTGTAGTATTGCTTTCGCAATAAAAAAATAAAATGAGAAGATTTCAACACTGCTGAACCGAATATGGAGCGAAAGCATTAGCTGCGGGTGACCGTGCGTTCTTCTTCTCCTTCTTCTGTTAGGCGCAGCGCCGGCCCGGGGACCACGGTCACGGCACGCAGCAACAAGTGGTTAGACCTGGTGTAGTATTGCTTTCGCAATAAAAAAATAAAATGAGAAGATTTCAACACTGCTGAACCGAATATGGAGCGAAAGCATTAGCTGCGGGTGACCGTGCGTTCTTCTTCTCCTTCTTCTGTTAGGCGCAGCGCCGGCTCGGGGACCACGGTCACGGCACGCAGCAACAAGTGGTTAGACCTGGTGTAGTATTGCTTTCGCAATAAAAAAATAAAATGAGAAGATTTCAACACTGCTGAACCGAATATGGAGCGAAAGCATTAGCTGCGGGTGACCGTGCGTTCTTCTTCTCCTTCTTCTGTTAGGCGCAGCGCCGGCTCGGGGACCACGGTCACGGCACGCAGCAACGAGTGGTTAGACCTGGTGTAGTATTGCTTTCGCAATAAAAAAATAAAATGAGAAGATTTCAACACTGCTGAACCGAATATGGAGCGAAAGCATTAGCTGCGGGTGACCGTGCGTTCTTCTTCTCCTTCTTCTGTTAGGCGCAGCGCCGGCCCGGGGACCACGGTCACGGCACGCAGCAACAAGTGGTTAGACCTGGTGTAGTATTGCTTTCGCAATAAAAAAATAAAATGAGAAGATTTCAACACTGCTGAACCGAATATGGAGCGAAAGCATTAGCTGCGGGTGACCGTGCGTTCTTCTTCTCCTTCTTCTGTTAGGCGCAGCGCCGGCTCGGGGACCACGGTCACGGCACGCAGCAACAAGTGGTTAGACCTGGTGTAGTATTGCTTTCGCAATAAAAAAATAAAATGAGAAGATTTCAACACTGCTGAACCGAATATGGAGCGAAAGCATTAGCTGCGGGTGACCGTGCGTTCTTCTTCTCCTTCTTCTGTTAGGCGCAGCGCCGGCCCGGGGACCACGGTCACGGCACGCAGCAACGAGTGGTTAGACCTGGTGTAGTATTGCTTTCGCCTTAAAAAAAATGAGTAGGGTTCAACGCTGCTGAACCGAATATGGAGCGAATGCATTAGCTGCGGGTGACAGTGCGTTCTTCTTCTCTTTCTTCTGTTAGGCGCACCGCACGCTGCAACGAGTGGTTAGACCCAGCGGAGTATTGCTTTCGCAATACAAAACATCAGGAGGGTTCAACGCTGCTGCACCGAATATGGAGCGAAAGCATTAGCTGCGGGTGACCGTGCGTTCTTCTTCTTCTTCTGTTAGGCGCAGCGCCTGCTCAGGGACCACGGACACGGCACGCAGCGATGAGCGGTTAGACCTGGCATAGTATTGCTTTCGCAATAAAAAAAAAATAAAATGACGAGGGTTCAACGCTGCTGAACCGAATATGGAGCGAAAGCATTAGCTGCGGGTGGCAGTGCGTTCTTCTTCTCCATCTTCTGTTAGGGGCACCGCACGCTGCAACGAGTGGTTAGACCCGGCGGAGTATTGCTTTCGCAATACAAAACATCAGGAGGGTTCAACGCTGCTGCACCGAATATGGAGCGAAAGCATTAGCTGCGGGTGACCGTGCGTTCTTCTTCTCCTTCTTCTGTTAGGCGCACCGCACGCTTCAACGAGTGGTTAGACCCACCGGAGTATTGCTTTCGCAATACAAAACATCAGGAGGGTTCAACGCTGCTGCACCGAATATGGAGAGAAAGCATTAGCTGCGGGTGACCGTGCGTTCTTCTTCTTCTTCTGTTAGGCGCAGCGCCGGCTCGGGGACCACCGTCACGGCACGCAGGAACGAGTGGTTAGACCTGGCGTAGTATTGCTTTCGCATTAAAAAAAAAATAAAATGAGTAGAGTTCAACGCTGGTGAATCGAATATGGAGCGAAATCATTAGCTGCGGGTGACCGTGCGTTCTTCTTCTTCTTCTGTTATGCGCAGCGCCTGCTCAGGGACCACGGACACTGCACGCAGCGATGAGCGGTTAGACCTGGCGTAGTATTGCTTTCGCATTAAAAAAAAATAAAATGAGGAGGGTTCAACGCTGGTGAATCGAATATGGAGCGAAATCATTAGCTGCGGGTGACCGTGCGTTCTTCTTCTTCTGTTATGCGCAGCGCCTGCTCAGGGACCACGGACACTGCACGCAGCGATGAGCGGTTAGACCTGGCGTAGTATTGCTTTCGCATTAAAAAAAATAAAATGAGTAGGGTTCAACGCTGGTGAATCGAATATGGAGCGAAATCATTAGCTGCGGGTGACCGTGCGTTCTTCTTCTTCTTCTGTTATGCGCAGCGCCGGCTCGGGGACCACGGACACTGCACGCAGCGATGAGCGGTTAGACCTGGCGTAGTATTGCTTTCGCATTAAAAAAAATAAAATGAGGAGGGTTCAACGCTGCTGAACCGAATATGGAGCGAAAGCATTAGCTGCGAAGGGGCCGTGCGTTCTCCTTCGGTTAGGCGCAGCGCCGGCTCGGGGACCACGGTCACGGCACGCAGCAACGAGTTTTTAGACCTGGGGTAGTATTGCTTTCGCATTAAAAAAAATAAAATGAGTAGGGTTCAACGCTGGTGAACCGAATATGGAGCGAAAGCATTAGCTGCGGGTGACAGTGCGTTCTTCTTCTCCTTTTTCTGTTAGGCGCAGCGCCGGCTCGGGGACCGCGGACACGGCACGCAGCGATGAGCGGTTAGACCTGGCGTAGTATTGCTTTCGCATTAAAAAAAAATAAAATGAGGAGGGTTCAACGCTGCTGAACCGAATATGGAGCAAAAGCATTAGCTGCGGGTGACAGTGCGTTCTTCTTCTCCTTTTTCTGTTAGGCGCAGCGCCGGCTCGGGGACCACGGACACGGCACGCAGCGATGAGCGGTTAGACCTGGCGTAGTATTGCTTTCGCAATAAAAAAAAAATAAAATGAGTAGGGTTCAACGCTGGTGAATCGAATAGGGAGCGAAATCATTAGCTGCGGGTGACCGTGCGTTCTTCTTCTTCTTCTGTTATGCGCAGCGCCGGCTCGGGGACCACGGACACTGCACGCAGCGATGAGCGGTTAGATCTGGCGTAGTATTGCTTTCGCAATAAAAAAATAAAATGAGGAGGGTTCAACGCTGCTGAACCGAATATGGAGCGAAAGCATTAGCTGCGGGTCACCGTGCGTTCTTCTTCTTCTGTTAGGCGCAGCGCCTGCTCAGGGACCACGGACACGGCACGCAGCGATGAGCGGTTAGACCTGGCGTAGTATTGCTTTCGCAATAAAAAAAAATAAAATGAGTAGGGTTCAACGCTGGTGAATCGAATATGGAGCGAAATCATTAGCTGCGGGTGACCGTGCGTTCTTCTTCTTCTGTTATGCGCAGCGCCGGCTCGGGGACCACGGACACTGCACGCAGCGATGAGCGGTTAGATCTGGCGTAGTATTGCTTTCGCAATAAAAAAATAAAATGAGGAGGGTTCAACGCTGCTGAACCGAATATGGAGCGAAAGCATTAGCTGCGGGGGACCGTGCGTTCTCCTTCTGTTAGGCGCAGCGCCGGCCCGGGGACCACGGTCACGGCACGCAGCAACGAGTTTTTAGACCTGGCGTAGTATTGCTTTCGCAATAAAAAAAAATAAAATGAGTAGGGTTCAACGCTGGTGAATCGAATATGGAGCGAAATCATTAGCTGCGGGTGACCGTGCGTTCTTCTTCTTCTTCTGTTAGGCGCACCGCACGCTGCAACGAGTGGTTAGACCCAGCGGAGTATTGCTTTCGCAATACAAAACATCAGGAGGGTTCAACGCTGCTGCACCGAATATGGAGCGAAAGCATTACATGCGGGTGACCGTGCGTTCTTCTCCTTCTTCTGTAAGGCGCAGCGCCGGCTCGGGGACCACGGACATGGCACGCAGCGATGAGTGGTTAGACCTGGTGTAGTATTGCTTACGCAATAAAAAAAAAAAATGAGCAGGGTTCAATGCTGGTGAATCGAATATGGAGCGAAATCATTAGCTGCGGGTGACCGTGCGTTCTTCTTCCTCTTCTGTTAGGCGCAGCGCCGGCTCGGGGTCCACGGCCACGGCACGTAGCAACGAGTGGTTAGACCTGGCGTAGTATTGCTTTCGTAATAAAAAAATAAAATGAGAAGACTTCAACACTGCTGAACCGAATATGGAGCGAAAGCATTAGCTGCGGGGGAGCGTGCGTTCTCCTTCTGTTAGGCGCAGCGCCGGCTCGGGGACCACGGTCACGGCACGCAGCAACAAGTGGTTAGACCTGGTGTAGTATTGCTTTCGCAATAAAAAAAATAAAATGAGAAGATTTCAACACTGCTGAACCGAATATGGAGCGAAAGCATTAGCTGCGGGGGACCGTGCGTTCTCCTTTTGTTAGGCGCTGCGCCGGCTCGGGGACCACGGTCACGGCACGCAGCAACGAGTGGTTAGATCTGGTGTAGTATTGCTTTCGCATTAAAAAAATAAAATGAGTAGGGTTCAACGCTGGTGAATCGAATATGGAGCGAAAGCATTAGCTGCGGGTGACCGTGCGTTCTTCTTCTCCTTCTGTAAGGCGCAGCGCCGGCTCGGGGACCACGGACATGGCACGCACCGATGAGTGGTTAGACCTGGTGTAGTATTGCTTACGCAATAAAAAAAAATAAAATGAGTAGGGTTCAACACTGGTGAATCGAATATGGAGCGAAATCATTAGCTGCGGGTGACCGTGCGTTCTTCTTCTGTTAGGCGCAGCGCCGGCTCGGGGACCACGGTCACGGCACGCAGCAACGAGTGGTTAGACCTGGCGTAGTATTGCTTTCGTAATAAAAAAATAAAATGAGAGGTCTTCAACACTGCTGAACCGAATATGGAGCGAAAGCATTAGCTGCGGGGGAGCGTGCGTTCTCCTTCTGTTAGGCGCAGCGCCGGCTCGGGGACCACGGTCACGGCACGCAGCAACAAGTGGTTAGACCTGGTGTAGTATTGCTTTCGCAATAAAAAAATAAAATTAGAAGACTTCAACACTGCTGAACGGAATATGGAGCGAAAGCATTATCTGCGGGGGAGCGTGCGTTCTCCTTCTGTTAGGCGCAGCGCCGGCCCGGGGACCACGGTCACGGCACGCAGCAACGAGTGGTTAGACCTGGTGTAGTATTGCTTTCGCGTTAAAAAAAATGAGTAGGGTTCAACGCTGCTGAACCGAATATGGAGCGAATGCATTAGCTGCGGGTGACAGTGCGTTCTTCTTCTCTTTCTTCTGTTAGGCGCACCGCACGCTGCAACGAGTGGTTAGACCCAGCGGAGTATTGCTTTCGCAATACAAAACATCAGGAGGGTTCAACGCTGCTGCACCGAATATGGAGCGAAAGCATTAGCTGCGGGTGACCGTGCGTTCTTCTTCTTCTTCTGTTAGGCGCAGCGCCTGCTCAGGGACCACGGACACGGCACGCAGCGATGAGCGGTTAGACCTGGCATAGTATTGCTTTCGCAATAAAAAAAAATAAAATGACGAGGGTTCAACGCTGCTGAACCGAATATGGAGCGAAAGCATTAGCTGCGGGTGGCAGTGCGTTCTTCTTCTCCATCTTCTGTTAGGGGCACCGCACGCTGCAACGAGTGGTTAGACCCGGCGGAGTATTGCTTTCGCAATACAAAACATCAGGAGGGTTCAACGCTGCTGCACCGAATATGGAGAGAAAGCATTAGCTGCGGGTGACCGTGCGTTCTTCTTCTTCTTCTGTTAGGCGCAGCGCCGGCTCGGGGACCACCGTCACGGCACGCAGGAACGAGTGGTTAGACCTGGCGTAGTATTGCTTTCGTAATAAAAAAATAAAATGAGAAGACTTCAACACTGCTGAACCGAATATGGAGCGAAAGCATTAGCTGCGGGGGACCGTGCGTACTCCTTCTGTTAGGCGCAGCGCCGACTCGGGGACCACGGTCACGGCACGCAGCAACGAGGGGTTAGACCTGGTGCAGTATTGCTTTCGCATTAAAAAAAAAATAAAATGAGTAGGGTTCAACGCTGGTGAATCGAATATGGAGCGAAAACATTAGCTGCGGGTGACCGTGCGTTCTTCTTCTCCTTCTTCTGCTAGGCGCAGCGCCTGCTCAGGGACCACGGACACGGCACGCAGCGATGAGCGGTTAGACCTGGCGTAGTATTGCTTTCGCAATAAAAAAAAAATAAAATGAGTAGAGTTCAACGCTGGTGAATCGAATATGGAGCGAAATCATTAGCTGCGGGTGACCGTGCGTTCTTCTTCTTCTTCTGTTATGCGCAGCGCCTGCTCAGGGACCACGGACACTGCACGCAGCGATGAGCGGTTAGACCTGGCGTAGTATTGCTTTCGCATTAAAAAAAAATAAAATGAGGAGGGTTCAACGCTGGTGAATCGAATATGGAGCGAAATCATTAGCTGCGGGTGACCGTGCGTTCTTCTTCTGTTATGCGCAGCGCCTGCTCAGGGACCACGGACACTGCACGCAGCGATGAGCGGTTAGACCTGGCGTAGTATTGCTTTCGCATTAAAAAAAATAAAATGAGTAGGGTTCAACGCTGGTGAATCGAATATGGAGCGAAATCATTAGCTGCGGGTGACCGTGCGTTCTTCTTCTTCTTCTGTTATGCGCAGCGCCGGCTCGGGGACCACGGACACTGCACGCAGCGATGAGCGGTTAGACCTGGCGTAGTATTGCTTTCGCATTAAAAAAAATAAAATGAGGAGGGTTCAACGCTGCTGAACCGAATATGGAGCGAAAGCATTAGCTGCGAAGGGGCCGTGCGTTCTCCTTCGGTTAGGCGCAGCGCCGGCTCGGGGACCACGGTCACGGCACGCAGCAACGAGTTTTTAGACCTGGGGTAGTATTGCTTTCGCATTAAAAAAAATAAAATGAGTAGGGTTCAACGCTGGTGAACCGAATATGGAGCGAAAGCATTAGCTGCGGGTGACAGTGCGTTCTTCTTCTCCTTTTTCTGTTAGGCGCAGCGCCGGCTCGGGGACCGCGGACACGGCACGCAGCGATGAGCGGTTAGACCTGGCGTAGTATTGCTTTCGCATTAAAAAAAAATAAAATGAGGAGGGTTCAACGCTGCTGAACCGAATATGGAGCAAAAGCATTAGCTGCGGGTGACAGTGCGTTCTTCTTCTCCTTTTTCTGTTAGGCGCAGCGCCGGCTCGGGGACCACGGACACGGCACGCAGCGATGAGCGGTTAGACCTGGCGTAGTATTGCTTTCGCAATAAAAAAAAATAAAATGAGTAGGGTTCAACGCTGGTGAATCGAATATGGAGCGAAATCATTAGCTGCGGGTGACCGTGCGTTCTTCTTCTTCTTCTGTTATGCGCAGCGCCGGCTCGGGGACCACGGACACTGCACGCAGCGATGAGCGGTTAGATCTGGCGTAGTATTGCTTTCGCAATAAAAAAATAAAATGAGGAGGGTTCAACGCTGCTGAACCGAATATGGAGCGAAAGCATTAGCTGCGGGTGACCGTGCGTTCTTCTTCTTCTGTTAGGCGCAGCGCCTGCTCAGGGACCACGGACACGGCACGCAGCGATGAGCGGTTAGACCTGGCGTAGTATTGCTTTCGCAATAAAAAAAAATAAAATGAGTAGGGTTCAACGCTGGTGAATCGAATATGGAGCGAAATCATTAGCTGCGGGTGACCGTGCGTTCTTCTTCTTCTGTTATGCGCAGCGCCGGCTCGGGGACCACGGACACTGCACGCAGCGATGAGCGGTTAGATCTGGCGTAGTATTGCTTTCGCAATAAAAAAATAAAATGAGGAGGGTTCAACGCTGCTGAACCGAATATGGAGCGAAAG
The DNA here is from genome assembly GCF_055883805.1 of Amblyomma maculatum. Classification (NCBI taxonomy): domain Eukaryota; kingdom Metazoa; phylum Arthropoda; class Arachnida; order Ixodida; family Ixodidae; genus Amblyomma; species Amblyomma maculatum. Next base: position 15,243,308 of record NW_028146738.1, read on the forward strand.
CATTAGCTGCGGGGGACCGTGCGTTCTCCTTCTGTTAGGCGCAGCGCCGGCCCGGGGACCACGGTCACGGCACGCAGCAACGAGTTTTTAGACCTGGCGTAGTATTGCTTTCGCAATAAAAAAAAATAAAATGAGTAGGGTTCAACGCTGGTGAATCGAATATGGAGCGAAATCATTAGCTGCGGGTGACCGTGCGTTCTTCTTCTTCTTCTGTTAGGCGCAGCGCCGGCCCGGGGACCGCGGTCACGGCACGCAGCAACGAGTTTTTAGACCTGGCGTAGTATTGGTTTCGCAATAAAAAAATAAAATGAGGAGGGTTCAACGCTGCTGAACCGAATATGGAGCGAAAGCATTAGCTGCGGGTGACCGTGCGTTCTTCTTCTCCTTCTGTTAGGCGCACCGCACGCTGCAACGAGTGGTTAGACCCAGCGGAGTATTGCTTTCGCAATACAAAACATCAGGAGGGTTCAACGCTGCTGCACCGAATATGGAGCGAAAGCATTACATGCGGGTGACCGTGCGTTCTTCTCCTTCTTCTGTAAGGCGCAGCGCCGGCTCGGGGACCACGGACATGGCACGCAGCGATGAGTGGTTAGACCTGGTGTAGTATTGCTTACGCAATAAAAAAAAAAATAAAATGAGCAGGGTTCAATGCTGGTGAATCGAATATGGAGCGAAATCATTAGCTGCGGGTGACCGTGCGTTCTTCTTCCTCTTCTGTTAGGCGCAGCGCCGGCTCGGGGTCCACGGCCACGGCACGTAGCAACGAGTGGTTAGACCTGGCGTAGTATTGCTTTCGTAATAAAAAAATAAAATGAGAAGACTTCAACACTGCTGAACCGAATATGGAGCGAAAGCATTAGCTGCGGGGGAGCGTGCGTTCTCCTTCTGTTAGGCGCAGCGCCGGCTCGGGGACCACGGTCACGGCACGCAGCAACAAGTGGTTAGACCTGGTGTAGTATTGCTTTCGCAATAAAAAAAAATAAAATGAGAAGATTTCAACACTGCTGAACCGAATATGGAGCGAAAGCATTAGCTGCGGGGGACCGTGCGTTCTCCTTTTGTTAGGCGCTGCGCCGGCTCGGGGACCACGGTCACGGCACGCAGCAACGAGTGGTTAGATCTGGTGTAGTATTGCTTTCGCATTAAAAAAATAAAATGAGTAGGGTTCAACGCTGGTGAATCGAATATGGAGCGAAAGCATTAGCTGCGGGTGACCGTGCGTTCTTCTTCTTCTGTTAGGCGCAGCGCCTGCTCAGGGACCACGGACACGGCACGCAGCGATGAGCGGTTAGACCTGGCGTAGTATTGCTTTCGCAATAAAAAAAAAATAAAATGAGTAGGGTTCAACGCTGGTGAATCGAATATGGAGCGAAAGCATTAGCTGCGGGTGACCGTGCGTTCTTCTTCTTCTGTTAGGCGCAGCGCCGGCTCGGGGACCACGGACACGGCACGCAGCGATGAGCGGTTAGATCTGGCGTAGTATTGCTTTCGCAATAAAAAAATAAAATGAGGAGGGTTCAACGCTGCTGAACCGAATATGGAGCGAAAGCATTAGCTGCGGGTGACAGTGCGTTCTTCTTCTCCTTCTTCTGTTAGGCGCACCGCACGCTGCAACGGGTGGTTAGACCCGGCGGAGTATTGCTTTCGCAATACAAAACATCAGGAGGGTTCAACGCTGCTGAACCGAATATGGAGCGAAAGCATTACATGCGGGTGACCGTGCGTTCTTCTTCTCCTTCTGTAAGGCGCAGCGCCGGCTCGGGGACCACGGACATGGCACGCACCGATGAGTGGTTAGACCTGGTGTAGTATTGCTTACGCAATAAAAAAAAATAAAATGAGTAGGGTTCAACGCTGGTGAATCGAATATGGAGCGAAATCATTAGCTGCGGGTGACCGTGCGTTCTTCTTCTGTTAGGCGCAGCGCCGGCTCGGGGACCACGGTCACGGCACGCAGCAACGAGTGGTTAGACCTGGCGTAGTATTGCTTTCGTAATAAAAAAATAAAATGAGAAGTCTTCAACACTGCTGAACCGAATATGGAGCGAAAGCATTAGCTGCGGGGGAGCGTGCGTTTTCCTTCTGTTAGGCGCAGCGCCGGCTCGGGGACCACGGTCACGGCACGCAGCAACAAGTGGTTAGACCTGGTGTAGTATTGCTTTCGCAATAAAAAAATAAAATTAGAAGACTTCAACACTGCTGAACGGAATATGGAGCGAAAGCATTATCTGCGGGGGAGCGTGCGTTCTCCTTCTGTTAGGCGCAGCGCCGGCTCGGGGACCACGGTCGCGGCACGCAGCAACGATTGGTTAGACCTGGTGTAGTATTGCTTTCGCATTAAAAAAAATAAAATGAGTAGGGTTCAACGCTGGTGAACCGAATATGGAGCGAAAGCATTAGCTGCGGGTGACAGTGCGTTCTTCTTCTCCTTTTTCTGTTAGGCGCAGCGCCGGCTCGGGGACCACGGACACGGCACGCAGCGATGAGCGGTTAGACCTGGCGTAGTATTGCTTTCGCATTAAAAAAAAATAAAATGAGGAGGGTTCAACGCTGCTGAACCGAATATGGAGCGAAAGCATTAGCTGCGGATGACAGTGCGTTCTTCTTCTCCTTTTTCTGTTAGGCGCAGCGCCGGCTCGGGGACCACGGACACGGCACGCAGCGATGAGCGGTTAGACCTGGCGTAGTATTGCTTTCGCAATAAAAAAAAAATAAAATGAGTAGGGTTCAACGCTGGTGAATCGAATATGGAGCGAAATCATTAGCTGCGGGTGACCGTGCGTTCTTCTTCTTCTTCTGTTATGCGCAGCGCCGGCTCGGGGACCACGGACACTGCACGCAGCGATGAGCGGTTAGATCTGGCGTAGTATTGCTTTCGCAATAAAAAAATAAAATGAGGAGGGTTCAACGCTGCTGAACCGAATATGGAGCGAAAGCATTAGCGGCGGGTGACCGTGCGTTCTTCTTCTTCTGTTAGGCGCAGCGCCTGCTCAGGGACCACGGACACGGCACGCAGCGATGAGCGGTTAGACCTGGCGTAGTATTGCTTTCGCAATAAAAAAAAATAAAATGAGTAGGGTTCAACGCTGGTGAATCGAATATGGAGCGAAATCATTAGCTGCGGGTGACCGTGCGTTCTTCTTCTTCTTCTGTTATGCGCAGCGCCTGCTCAGGGACCACGGACACTGCACGCAGCGATGAGCGGTTAGACCTGGCGTAGTATTGCTTTCGCATTAAAAAAAAATAAAATGAGGAGGGTTCAACGCTGGTGAATCGAATATGGAGCGAAATCATTAGCTGCGGGTGACCGTGCGTTCTTCTTCTTCTGTTATGCGCAGCGCCTGCTCAGGGACCACGGACACTGCACGCAGCGATGAGCGGTTAGACCTGGCGTACTATTGCTTTCGCATTAAAAAAAAATAAAATGAGTAGGGTTCAACGCTGGTGAATCGAATATGGAGCGAAATCATTAGCTGCGGGTGACCGTGCGTTCTTCTTCTTCTTCTGTTATGCGCAGCGCCGGCTCGGGGACCACGGACACTGCACGCAGCGATGAGCGGTTAGACCTGGCGTAGTATTGCTTTCGCATTAAAAAAAAATAAAATGAGGAGGGTTCAACGCTGCTGAACCGAATATGGAGCGAAAGCATTAGCTGCGGGGGACCGTGCGTTCTCCTTCTGTTAGGCGCAGCGCCGGCTCGGGGACGACGGTCACGGCACACAGCAACGAGTTTTTAGACCTGGGGTAGTATTGCTTTCGCATTAAAAAAAATAAAATGAGTAGGGTTCAACGCTGGTGAACCGAATATGGAGCGAAAGCATTAGCTGCGGGTGACAGTGCGTTCTTCTTCTCCTTTTTCTGTTAGGCGCAGCGCCGGCTCGGGGACGACGGTCACGGCACGCAGCAACGAGTTTTTAGACCTGGGGTAGTATTGCTTTCGCATTAAAAAAAATAAAATGAGTAGGGTTCAACGCTGGTGAACCGGATATGGAGCGAAATCATTAGCTGCGGGTGACCGTGCGTTCTTCTTCTCCTTTTTCTGTTAGGCGCAGCGCCGGCTCGGGGACCACGGACACGGCACGCAGCGATGAGCGGTTAGACCTGGCGTAGTATTGCTTTCGCAATAAAAAAATAAAATGAGTAGGGTTCAACGCTGGTGAATCGAATATGGAGCGAAATCATTAGCTGCGGGTGACAGTGCGTTCTTCTTCTCCTTTTTCTGTTAGGCGCAGCGCCGGCTCGGGGACCACGGACACGGCACGCAGCGATGAGCGGTTAGACCTGGCGTAGTATTGCTTTCGCAATAAAAAAATAAAATGAGTAGGGTTCAACGCTGGTGAACCGGATATGGAGCGAAATCATTAGCTGCGGGTGACCGTGCGTTCTTCTTCTCCTTTTTCTGTTAGGCGCAGCGCCGGCTCGGGGACCACGTACACGGCACGCAGCGATGAGCGGTTAGACCTGGCGTAGTATTGCTTTCGCAATAAAAAAATAAAATGAGTAGGGTTCAACGCTGGTGAATCGAATATGGAGCGAAAGCATTAGCTGCGGGTGACAGTGCGTTCTTCTTCTCCTTTTTCTGTTAGGCGCAGCGCCGGCTCGGGGACGACGGTCACGGCACGCAGCAACGAGTTTTTAGACCTGGGGTAGTATTGCTTTCGCATTAAAAAAAATAAAATGAGTAGGGTTCAACGCTGGTGAATCGAATATGGAGCGAAATCATTAGCTGCGGGTGACAGTGCGTTCTTCTTCTCCTTTTTCTGTTATGCGCAGCGCCTGCTCAGGGACCACGGACACGGCACGCAGCGATGAGCGGTTAGACCTGGCGTAGTATTGCTTTCGCAATAAAAAAATAAAATGAGTAGGGTTCAACGCTGGTGAACCGGATATGGAGCGAAATCATTAGCTGCGGGTGACCGTGCGTTCTTCTTCTCCTTTTTCTGTTAGGCGCAGCGCCGGCTCGGGGACCACGGACACGGCACGCAGCAACGAGTTTTTAGACCTGGGGTAGTATTGCTTTCGCATTAAAAAAAATAAAATGAGTAGGGTTCAACGCTGGTGAATCGAATATGGAGCGAAATCATTAGCTGCGGGTGACAGTGCGTTCTTCTTCTCCTTTTTCTGTTATGCGCAGCGCCTGCTCAGGGACCACGGACACGGCACGCAGCGATGAGCGGTTAGACCTGGCGTAGTATTGCTTTCGCAATAAAAAAATAAAATGAGTAGGGTTCAACGCTGGTGAATCGAATATGGAGCGAAAGCATTAGCTGCGGGTGACAGTGCGTTCTTCTTCTCCTTTTTCTGTTAGGCGCAGCGCCGGCTCGGGGACGACGGTCACGGCACGCAGCAACGAGTTTTTAGACCTGGGGTAGTATTGCTTTCGCATTAAAAAAAATAAAATGAGTAGGGTTCAACGCTGGTGAATCGAATATGGAGCGAAATCATTAGCTGCGGGTGACAGTGCGTTCTTCTTCTCCTTTTTCTGTTATGCGCAGCGCCTGCTCAGGGACCACGGACACGGCACGCAGCGATGAGCGGTTAGACCTGGCGTAGTATTGCTTTCGCAATAAAAAAATAAAATGAGTAGGGTTCAACGCTGGTGAACCGGATATGGAGCGAAATCATTAGCTGCGGGTGACCGTGCGTTCTTCTTCTCCTTTTTCTGTTAGGCGCAGCGCCGGCTCGGGGACCACGGACACGGCACGCAGCGATGAGCGGTTAGACCTGGCGTAGTATTGCTTTCGCAATAAAAAAATAAAATGAGTAGGGTTCAACGCTGGTGAATCGAATATGGAGCGAAAGCATTAGCTGCGGGTGACAGTGCGTTCTTCTTCTCCTTTTTCTGTTAGGCGCAGCGCCGGCTCGGGGACGACGGTCACGGCACGCAGCAACGAGTTTTTAGACCTGGGGTAGTATTGCTTTCGCATTAAAAAAAATAAAATGAGTAGGGTTCAACGCTGGTGAATCGAATATGGAGCGAAATCATTAGCTGCGGGTGACAGTGCGTTCTTCTTCTCCTTTTTCTGTTAGGCGCAGCGCCGGCTCGGGGACCACGGACACGGCACGCAGCGATGAGCGGTTAGACCTGGCGTAGTATTGCTTTCGCATTAAAAAAAAAAAATAAAATGAGGAGGGTTCAACGCTGCTGAACCGAATATGGAGCGAAAGCATTAGCTGCGGATGACTGTGCGTTCTTCTTCTCCTTTTTCTGTTAGGCGCAGCGCCGGCTCGGGGACCACGGACACGGCACGCAGCGATGAGCGGTTAGACCTGGCGTAGTATTGCTTTCGCAATAAAAAAATAAAATGAGTAGGGTTCAACGCTGGTGAATCGAATATGGAGCGAAATCATTAGCTGCGGGTGACCGTGCGTTCTTCTTCTTCTGTTAGGCGCAGCGCCTGCTCAGGGACCACGGACACGGCACGCAGCGATGAGCGGTTAGACCTGGCGTAGTATTGCTTTCGCATTAAAAAAAAATAAAATGAGGAGGGTTCAACGCTGCTGAACCGAATATGGAGCGAAAGCATTAGCTGCGGGGGACCGTGCGTTCTCCTTCTGTTAGGCGCAGCGCCGGCTCGGGGACGACGGTCACGGCACACAGCAACGAGTTTTTAGACCTGGGGTAGTATTGCTTTCGCATTAAAAAAAATAAAATGAGTAGGGTTCAACGCTGGTGAACCGAATATGGAGCGAAAGCATTAGCTGCGGGTGACAGTGCGTTCTTCTTCTCCTTTTTCTGTTAGGCGCAGCGCCGGCTCGGGGACGACGGTCACGGCACGCAGCAACGAGTTTTTAGACCTGGGGTAGTATTGCTTTCGCATTAAAAAAAATAAAATGAGTAGGGTTCAACGCTGGTGAACCGGATATGGAGCGAAAGCATTAGCTGCGGGTGACAGTGCGTTCTTCTTCTCCTTTTTCTGTTAGGCGCAGCGCCGGCTCGGGGACCACGGACACGGCACGCAGCGATGAGCGGTTAGACCTGGCGTAGTATTGCTTTCGCAATAAAAAAATAAAATGAGTAGGGTTCAACGCTGGTGAATCGAATATGGAGCGAAATCATTAGCTGCGGGTGACCGTGCGTTCTTCTTCTTCTGTTAGGCGCAGCGCCTGCTCAGGGACCACGGACACGGCACGCAGCGATGAGCGGTTAGATCTGGCGTAGTATTGCTTTCGCAATAAAAAAATAAAATGAGGAGGGTTCAACGCTGCTGAACCGAATATGGAGCGAAAGCATTAGCTGCGGGTGACCGTGCGTTCTTCTTCTCCTTCTATTAGGCGCACCGCACGCTGCAACGAGTGGTTAGACCCAGCGGAGTATTGCTTTCGCAATACAAAACATCAGGAGGGTTCAACGCTGCTGCACCGAATATGGAGCGAAAGCATTACATGCGGGTGACCGTGCGTTCTTCTCCTTCTGTAAGGCGCAGCGCCGGCTCGGGGACCACGGACATGGCACGCAGCGATGAGCGGTTAGACCTGGCGTAGTATTGCTTTCGCAATAAAAAAAAAAATAAAATGAGTAGGGTTCAACGCTGGTGAATCGAATATGGAGCGAAATCATTAGCTGCGGGTGACCGTGCGTTCTTCTTCTTCTGTTATGCGCAGCGCCGGCTCGGGGACCACGGACACTGCTCGCAGCGATGAGCGGTTAGATCTGGCGTAGTATTGCTTTCGCAATAAAAAAATAAAATGAGGAGGGTTCAACGCTGCTGAACCAAATATGGAGCGAAAGCATTAGCTGCGGGGGACCGTGCGTTCTCCTTCTGTTAGGCGCAGCGCCGGCCCGGGGACCACGGTCACGGCACGCAGCAACGAGTTTTTAGACCTGGCGTAGTATTGCTTTCGCAATAAAAAAAAAATAAAATGAGTAGGGTTCAACGCTGGTGAATCGAATATGGAGCGAAATCATTAGCTGCGGGTGACCGTGCGTTCTTCTTCTTCTTCTGTTAGGCGCAGCGCCGGCTCGGGGACCACGGACACGGCACGCAGCGATGAGCGGTTAGATCTGGCGTAGTATTGCTTTCGGAATAAAAAAATAAAATGAGGAGGGTTCAACGCTGCTGAACCGAATATGGAGCGAAAGCATTAGCTGCGGGTGACCGTGCGTTCTTCTTCTCCTTCTATTAGGCGCACCGCACGCTGCAACGAGTGGTTAGACCCAGCGGAGTATTGCTTTCGCAATACAAAACATCAGGAGGGTTCAACGCTGCTGCACCGAATATGGAGCGAAAGCATTACATGCGGGTGACCGTGCGTTCTTCTCCTTCTGTAAGGCGCAGCGCCGGCTCGGGGACCACGGACATGGCACGCAGCGATGAGTGGTTAGACCTGGTGTAGTATTGCTTACGCAATAAAAAAAAAATAAAATGAGCAGGGTTCAATGCTGGTGAATCGAATATGGAGCGAAATCATTAGCTGCGGGTGACCGTGCGTTCTTCTTCCTCTTCTGTTAGGCGCAGCGCCGGCTCGGGGACCACGGCCACGGCACGCAGCAACGAGTGGTTAGACCTGGCGTAGTATTGCTTTCGTAATAAAAAAATAAAATGAGAAGACTTCAACACTGCTGAACCGAATATGGAGCGAAAGCATTAGCTGCGGGGGAGCGTGCCTTCTCCTTCTGTTAGGCGCAGCGCCGGCTCGGGGACCACGGTCACGGCACGCAGCAACGAGTGGTTAGACCTGGTGTAGTATTGCTTTCGCATTAAAAAAATAAAATGAGTAGGGTTCAACGCTGGTGAATCGAATATGGAGCGAAAGCATTAGCTGCGGGTGACCGTGCGTTCTTCTTCTTCTTCTGTTTGGCGCAGCGTCTGCTCAGGGACCACGGACACGGCACGCAGCGATGAGCGGTTAGACCTGGCGTAGTATTGCTTTCGCAATAAAAAAAAAATAAAATGAGTAGGGTTCAACGCTGGTGAATCGAATATGGAGCGAAATAATTACTGCGGGTGACCGTGCGTTCTTCTTCTTCTTCTGTTAGGCGCAGCGCCGGCTCGGGGACCACGGACACGGCACGCAGCGATGAGCGGTTAGATCTGGCGTAGTATTGCTTTCGCAATAAAAAAATAAAATGAGGAGGGTTCAACGCTGCTGAACCGAATATCGAGCGAAAGCATTAGCTGCGGGTGACAGTGCGTTCTTCTTCTCCTTCTTCTGTTAGGCGCAGCGCCGGCTCGGGGACCACGGTCACGGCACGCAGCAACGAGTGGTTAGACCTGGCGTAGTATTGCTTTCGTAATAAAAAAATAAAATCAGAAGACTTCAACACTGCTGAACCGAATATGGAGCGAAAGCATTAGCTGCGGGGGAGCGTGCGTTCTCCTTCTGTTAGGCGCAGCGCCGGCTCGGGGACCACGGTCACGGCACGCAGCAACAAGTGGTTAGACCTGGTGTAGTATTGCTTTCGCAATAAAAAAATAAAATGAGAAGACTTCAACACTGCTGAACGGAATATGGAGCGAAAGCATTAGCTGCGGGGGAGCGTGCGTTCTCCTTCTGTTAGGCGCAGCGCCGGCTCGGGGACCACGGTCGCGGCAGGCAGCAACGAGTGGTTAGACCTGGTGTAGTAATATTTTCCCATTAAAAAAAAATAAAATGAGTAGGGTTCAACGCTGGTGAATCGAATATGGAGCGAAAGCATTAGCTGCGGGGGACCGTGCGTTCTTCTTCTTCTGTTAGGCGCAGCGCCGGCTCGGGGACCACGGACACGGCACGCAGCGATGAGCGGTTAGATCTGGCGTAGTATTGCTTTCGCAATAAAAAATAAAATGAGGAGGGTTCAACGCTGGTGAATCGAATATGGAGCGAAAGCATTAGCTGCGGGGGACCGTGCGTTCTTCTTCTTCTGTTAGGCGCAGCGCCGGCTCGGGGACCACGGACACGGCACGCAGCGATGAGCGGTTAGATCTGGCGTAGTATTGCTTTCGCAATAAAAAAATAAAATGAGGAGGGTTCAACGCTGCTGAACCGAATATGGAGCGAAAGCATTAGCTGCGGGGGACCGTGCGTTCTCCTTCTGTTAGGCGCAGCGCCGGCTAGGGGACCACGGTCACGGCACGCAGCAACAAGTGGTTAGACCTGGTGTAGTATTGCTTTCGCAATAAAAAAATAAAATGAGAAGGCTTCAACGCTGCGGAACCGAATATGGAGCGAAAGCATTAGCTGCGGGGGACCGTGCGTTCTCCTTCTGTTACGCGCAGCGCCGGCTAGGGGACCACGGTCACGGCACGCAGCAACAAGTGGTTAGACCTGGTGTAGTATTGCTTTCGCAATAAAAAAATAAAATGAGAAGGCTTCAACGCTGGTGAATCGAATATGGAGCGAAAGCATTAGCTGCGGGTGACCGTGCGTTCTTCTTCTGTTAGGCGCAGCGCCTGCTCAGGGACCACGGACACGGCACGCAGCGATGAGCGGTTAGACCTGGCGTAGTATTGCTTTCGCAATAAAAAAAAATAAAATGAGTAGGGTTCAACGCTGGTGAATCGAATATGGAGCGAAATCATTCGCTGCGGGTGACCGTGCGTTCTTCTTCTTCTGTTATGCGCAGCGCCGGCTCGGGGACCACGGACACTGCTCGCAGCGATGAGCGGTTAGATCTGGCGTAGTATTGCTTTCGCAATAAAAAAATAAAATGAGGAGGGTTCAACGCTGCTGAACCGAATATGGAGCGAAAGCATTAGCTGCGGGGGACCGTGCGTTCTCCTTCTGTTAGGCGCAGCGCCGGCCCGGGGACCACGGTCACGGCACGCAGCAACGAGTTTTTAGACCTGGCGTAGTATTGCTTTCGCAATAAAAAAAATAAAATGAGTAGGGTTCTACGCTGGTGAATCGAATATGGAGCGAAATCATTAGCTGCGGGTGACCGTGCGTTCTTCTTCTTCTTCTGTTAGGCGCAGCGCCGGCTCGGGGACCACAGACACGGCACGCAGCGATGAGTGGTTAGACCTGGTGTAGTATTGCTTACGCAATAAAAAAAAAATAAAATGAGCAGGGTTCAATGCTGGTGAATCGAATATGGAGCGAAATCATTAGCTGCAGGTGACCGTGCGTTCTTCTTCCTCTTCTGTTAGGCGCAGCGCCGGCTCGGGGACCACGGCCACGGCACGCAGCAACGAGTGGTTAGACCTGGCGTAGTATTGCTTTCGTAATAAAAAAATAAAATGAGTAGGGTTCAACACTGCTGAACCGAATATGGAGCGAAAGCATTAGCTGCGGGGGAGCGTGCGTTCTCCTTCTGTTAGGCGCAGCGCCGGCTCGGGGACCACGGTCACGGCACGCAGCAACAAGTGGTTAGACCTGGTGTAGTATTGCTTTCGCAATAAAAAAAATAAAATGAGAAGATTTCAACACTGCTGAACCGAATATGGAGCGAAAGCATTAGCTGCGGGGGACCGTGCGTTCTCCTTTTGTTAGGCGCTGCGCCGGCTCGGGGACCACGGTCACGGCACGCCGCAACGAGTGGTTAGATCTGGTGTAGTATTGCTTTCGCATTAAAAAAATAAAATGAGTAGGGTTCAACGCTGGTGAATCGAATATGGAGCGAAAGCATTAGCTGCGGGTGACCGTGCGTTCTTCTTCTTCTTCTGTTAGGCGCAGCGCCTGCTCAGGGACCACGGACACGGCACGCAGCGATGAGCGGTTAGACCTGGCGTAGTATTGCTTTCGCAATAAAAAAAAAGAAAATGAGTAGGGTTCAACGCTGGTGAATCGAATATGGAGCGAAATCATTACTGCGGGTGACCGTGCGTTCTTCTTCTTCTTCTGTTAGGCGCAGCGCCGGCTCGGGGACCACGGACACGGCACGCAGCGATGAGCGGTTAGATCTGGCGTAGTATTGCTTTCGCAATAAAAAAATAAAATGAGGAGGGTTCAACGCTGCTGAACCGAATATGGAGCGAAAGCATTAGCTGCGGGTGACAGTGCGTTCTTCTTCTCCTTCTTCTGTTAGGCGCAGCGCCGGCTCGGGGACCACGGTCACGGCACGCAGCAACAAGTGGTTAGACCTGGTGTAGTATTGCTTTCGCAATAAAAAAATAAAATGAGAAGACTTCAACACTGCTGAACGGAATATGGAGCGAAAGCATTAGCTGCGGGGGAGAGTGCGTTCTCCTTCTGTTAGGCGCAGCGCCGGCTCGGGCACCACGGTCGCGGCACGCAGCAACAAGTGGTTAGACCTGGTGTAGTATTGCTTTCGCATTAAAAAAAAATAAAATGAGTGGGGTTCAACGCTGGTGAATCGAATATGGAGCGAAATCATTAGCTGCGGGTGACCGTGCGTTCTTCTTCTTCTGTTAGGCGCAGCGCCGGCTCGGGGACCACGGACACGGCACGCAGCGATGAGCGGTTAGATCTGGCGTAGTATTGCTTTCGCAATAAAAAATAAAATGAGGAGGGTTCAACGCTGGTGAATCGAATATGGAGCGAAAGCATTAGCTGCGGGGGACCGTGCGTTCCTCTTCTTCTGTTAGGCGCAGCGCCGGCTCGGGGACCACGGACACGGCACGCACCAACGAGTGGTTAGACCTGACGTAGTATTGCTTTCGTAATAAAAAAATAAAATGAGAAGACTTCAACACTGCTGAACCGAATATGGAGCGAAAGCATTAGCTGCGTGGGACCGTGCGTTCTCATTCTGTTAGGCGCAGCGCCGGCTCGGGGACCATGGTCACGGCACGCACCAACGAGTGGTTAGACCTGGCGTAGTATTGCTTTCGTAATAAAAAAATAAAATGAGAAGACTTCAACACTGCTGAACCGAATATGGCGCGAAAGCATTAGCTGCGGGTGACCGTGCGTTCTTCTTCTTCTGTTAGGCGCAGCGCCTGCTCAGGGACCACGGACACGGCACGCAGCGATGAGCGGTTAGACCTGGCGTAGTATTGCTTTCGCAATAAAAAAAAAATAAAATGAGTAGGGTTCAACGCTGGTGAATCGAATATGGAGCGAAAGCATTAGCTGCTGGTGACCGTGCGTTCTTCTTCTTCTGTTAGGCGCAGCGCCGGCTCGGGGACCACGGACACGGCACGCAGCGATGAGCGGTTAGATCTGGCGTAGTATTGCTTTCGTAATAAAAAAATAAAATGAGAAGACTTCAACACTGCTGAACCGAATATGGCGCGAAAGCATTAGCTGCGGGTGACCGTGCGTTCTTCTTCTCCTTCTGTAAGGCGCAGCGCCGGCTCGGGGACCACGGACATGGCACGCACCGATGAGTGGTTAGACCTGGTGTAGTATTGCTTACGCAATAAAAAAAAATAAAATGAGTAGGGTTCAACGCTGGTGAATCGAATATGGAGCGAAATCATTAGCTGCGGGTGACCGTGCGTTCTTCTTCTGTTAGGCGCAGCGCCGGCTCGGGGACCACGGTCACGGCACGCAGCAACGAGTGGTTAGACCTGGCGTAGTATTGCTTTCGCAATAAAAAAATAAAATGAGAAGACTTCAACACTGCTGAACGGAATATGGAGCGAAAGCATTAGCTGCGGGTGACAGTGCGTTCTTCTTCTCCTTCTTCTGTTAGGCGCAGCGCCGGCTCGGGGACCACGGTCACGGCACGCAGCAACAAGTGGTTAGACCTGGTGTAGTATTGCTTTCGCAATAAAAAAATAAAATGAGAAGACTTCAACACTGCTGAACGGAATATGGAGCGAAAGCATTAGCTGCGGGGGAGAGTGCGTTCTCCTTCTGTTAGGCGCAGCGCCGGCTCGGGCACCACGGTCGCGGCACGCAGCAACGAGTGGTTAGACCTGGTGTAGTATTGCTTTCGCATTAAAAAAAAATAAAATGAGTAGGGTTCAACGCTGGTGAATCGAATATGGAGCGAAATCATTAGCTGCGGGTGACCGTGCGTTCTTCTTCTTCTGTTAGGCGCAGCGCCGGCTCGGGGACCACGGACACGGCACGCAGCGATGAGCGGTTAGACCTGGCGTAGTATTGCTTTCGCAATAAAAAATAAAATGAGGAGGGTTCAACGCTGGTGAATCGAATATGGAGCGAAAGCATTAGCTGCGGGGGACCGTGCGTTCCTCTTCTTCTGTTAGGCGCAGCGCCGGCTCGGGGACCACGGACACGGCACGCACCAACGAGTGGTTAGACCTGACGTAGTATTGCTTTCGTAATAAAAAAATAAAATGAGAAGACTTCAACACTGCTGAACCGAATATGGAGCGAAAGCATTAGCTGCGGGGGACCGTGCGTTCTCATTCTGTTAGGCGCAGCGCCGGCTCGGGGACCATGGTCACGGCACGCACCAACGAGTGGTTAGACCTGGCGTAGTATTGCTTTCGTAATAAAAAAATAAAATGAGAAGACTTCAACACTGCTGAACCGAATATGGCGCGAAAGCATTAGCTGCGGGGGACCGTGCGTTCTCATTCTGTTAGGCGCAGCGCCGGCTCGGGGACCATGGTCACGGCACGCACCAACGAGTGGTTAGACCTGGCGTAGTATTGCTTTCGTAATAAAAAAATAAAATGAGAAGACTTCAACACTGCTGAACCGAATATGGCGCGAAAGCATTAGCTGCGGGTGACCGTGCGTTCTTCTTCTTCTGTTAGGCGCAGCGCCTGCTCAGGGACCACGGACACGGCACGCAGCGATGAGCGGTTAGACCTGGCGTAGTATTGCTTTCGCAATAAAAAAAAAATAAAATGAGTAGGGTTCAACGCTGGTGAATCGAATATGGAGCGAAAGCATTAGCTGCTGGTGACCGTGCGTTCTTCTTCTTCTGTTAGGCGCAGCGCCGGCTCGGGGACCACGGACACGGCACGCACCAACGAGTGGTTAGACCTGACGTAGTATTGCTTTCGTAATAAAAAAATAAAATGAGAAGACTTCAACACTGCTGAACCGAATATGGAGCGAAAGCATTAGCTGCGGGGGACCGTGCGTTCTCATTCTGTTAGGCGCAGCGCCGGCTCGGGGACCATGGTCACGGCACGCACCAACGAGTGGTTAGACCTGGCGTAGTATTGCTTTCGTAATAAAAAAATAAAATGAGAAGACTTCAACACTGCTGAACCGAATATGGCGCGAAAGCATTAGCTGCGGGTGACCGTGCGTTCTTCTTCTCCTTCTTCTGTTAGGCGCAGCGCCGGCTCGGGGACCACGGTCACGGCACGCACCAACGAGTGGTTAGACCTGGCGTAGTATTGCTTTCGTAATAAAAAAATAAAATGAGAAGACTTCAACACTGCTGAACCGAATATGGCGCGAAAGCATTAGCTGCGGGGGAGAGTGCGTTCTCCTTCTGTTAGGCGCAGCGCCGGCTCGGGGACCACGGACACGGCACGCAGCGATGAGCGGTTAGATCTGGCGTAGTATTGCTTTCGCAATAAAAAATAAAATGAGGAGGGTTCAACGCTGGTGAATCGAATATGGAGCGAAAGCATTAGCGGCGGGGGACCGTGCGTTCCTCTTCTTCTGTTAGGCGCAGCGCCGGCTCGGGGACCACGGACACGGCACGCACCAACGAGTGGTTAGACCTGACGTAGTATTGCTTTCGTAATAAAAAAATAAAATGAGAAGACTTCAACACTGCTGAACCGAATATGGAGCGAAAGCATTAGCTGCGGGGGACCGTGCGTTCTCATTCTGTTAGGCGCAGCGCCGGCTCGGGGACCATGGTCACGGCACGCACCAACGAGTGGTTAGACCTGGCGTAGTATTGCTTTCGTAATAAAAAAATAAAATGAGAAGACTTCAACACTGCTGAACCGAATATGGCGCGAAAGCATTAGCTGCGGGTGACCGTGCGTTCTTCTTCTTCTGTTAGGCGCAGCGCCTGCTCAGGGACCACGGACACGGCACGCAGCGATGAGCGGTTAGACCTGGCGTAGTATTGCTTTCGCAATAAAAAAAAAATAAAATGAGTAGGGTTCAACGCTGGTGAATCGAATATGGAGCGAAAGCATTAGCTGCTGGTGACCGTGCGTTCTTCTTCTTCTGTTAGGCGCAGCGCCGGCTCGGGGACCACGGACACGGCACGCAGCGATGAGCGGTTAGATCTGGCGTAGTATTGCTTTCGCAATAAAAAAATAAAATGAGGAGGGTTCAACGCTGCTGAACCGAATATGGAGCGAAAGCATTAGCTGCGGGTGACAGTGCGTTCTTCTTCTCCTTCTTCTGTTAGGCGCACCGCACGCTGCAACGAGTGGTTAGACCCGGCGGAGTATTGCTTTCGCAATACAAAACATCAGGAGGGTTCAACGCTGCTGAACCGAATATGGAGCGAAAGCATTACATGCGGGTGACCGTGCGTTCTTCTTCTCCTTCTGTAAGGCGCAGCGCCGGCTCGGGGACCACGGACATGGCACGCACCGATGAGTGGTTAGACCTGGTGTAGTATTGCTTACGCAATAAAAAAAAATAAAATGAGTAGGGTTCAACGCTGGTGAATCGAATACGGAGCGAAATCATTAGCTGCGGGTGACCGTGCGTTCTTCTTCTGTTAGGCGCAGCGCCGGCTCGGGGACCACGGTCACGGCACGCAGCAACGAGTGGTTAGACCTGGCGTAGTATTGCTTTCGTAATAAAAAAATAAAATGAGAAGTCTTCAACACTGCTGAACCGAATATGGAGCGAAAGCATTAGCTGCGGGGGAGCGTGCGTTCTCCTTCTGTTAGGCGCAGCGCCGGCTCGGGGACCACGGTCACGGCACGCAGCAACAAGTGGTTAGACCTGGTGTAGTATTGCTTTCGCAATAAAAAAATAAAATTAGAAGACTTCAACACTGCTGAACGGAATATGGAGCGAAAGCATTATCTGCGGGGGAGCGTGCGTTCTCCTTCTGTTAGGCGCAGCGCCGGCTCGGGGACCACGGTCGCGGCACGCAGCAACGAGTGGTTAGACCTGGCGTAGTATTGCTTTCGTAATAAAAAAATAAAATGAGAAGTCTTCAACACTGCTGAACCGAATATGGAGCGAAAGCATTAGCTGCGGGGGAGCGTGCGTTCTCATTCTGTTAGGCGCAGCGCCGGCTCGGGGACCATGGTCACGGCACGCACCAACGAGTGGTTAGACCTGGCGTAGTATTGCTTTCGTAATAAAAAAATAAAATGAGAAGACTTCAACACTGCTGAACCGAATATGGCGCGAAAGCATTAGCTGCGGGTGACCGTGCGTTCTTCTTCTTCTGTTAGGCGCAGCGCCTGCTCAGGGACCACGGACACGGCACGCAGCGATGAGCGGTTAGACCTGGCGTAGTATTGCTTTCGCAATAAAAAAAAAATAAAATGAGTAGGGTTCAACGCTGGTGAATCGAATATGGAGCGAAAGCATTAGCTGCTGGTGACCGTGCGTTCTTCTTCTTCTGTTAGGCGCAGCGCCGGCTCGGGGACCACGGACACGGCACGCACCAACGAGTGGTTAGACCTGACGTAGTATTGCTTTCGTAATAAAAAAATAAAATGAGAAGACTTCAACACTGCTGAACCGAATATGGAGCGAAAGCATTAGCTGCGGGGGACCGTGCGTTCTCATTCTGTTAGGCGCAGCGCCGGCTCGGGGACCATGGTCACGGCACGCACCAACGAGTGGTTAGACCTGGCGTAGTATTGCTTTCGTAATAAAAAAATAAAATGAGAAGACTTCAACACTGCTGAACCGAATATGGCGCGAAAGCATTAGCTGCGGGTGACCGTGCGTTCTTCTTCTCCTTCTTCTGTTAGGCGCAGCGCCGGCTCGGGGACCACGGTCACGGCACGCACCAACGAGTGGTTAGACCTGGCGTAGTATTGCTTTCGTAATAAAAAAATAAAATGAGAAGACTTCAACACTGCTGAACCGAATATGGCGCGAAAGCATTAGCTGCGGGGGAGAGTGCGTTCTCCTTCTGTTAGGCGCAGCGCCGGCTCGGGGACCACGGACACGGCACGCAGCGATGAGCGGTTAGATCTGGCGTAGTATTGCTTTCGCAATAAAAAATAAAATGAGGAGGGTTCAACGCTGGTGAATCGAATATGGAGCGAAAGCATTAGCGGCGGGGGACCGTGCGTTCCTCTTCTTCTGTTAGGCGCAGCGCCGGCTCGGGGACCACGGACACGGCACGCACCAACGAGTGGTTAGACCTGACGTAGTATTGCTTTCGTAATAAAAAAATAAAATGAGAAGACTTCAACACTGCTGAACCGAATATGGAGCGAAAGCATTAGCTGCGGGGGACCGTGCGTTCTCATTCTGTTAGGCGCAGCGCCGGCTCGGGGACCATGGTCACGGCACGCACCAACGAGTGGTTAGACCTGGCGTAGTATTGCTTTCGTAATAAAAAAATAAAATGAGAAGACTTCAACACTGCTGAACCGAATATGGCGCGAAAGCATTAGCTGCGGGTGACCGTGCGTTCTTCTTCTTCTGTTAGGCGCAGCGCCTGCTCAGGGACCACGGACACGGCACGCAGCGATGAGCGGTTAGACCTGGCGTAGTATTGCTTTCGCAATAAAAAAAAAATAAAATGAGTAGGGTTCAACGCTGGTGAATCGAATATGGAGCGAAAGCATTAGCTGCTGGTGACCGTGCGTTCTTCTTCTTCTGTTAGGCGCAGCGCCGGCTCGGGGACCACGGACACGGCACGCAGCGATGAGCGGTTAGATCTGGCGTAGTATTGCTTTCGCAATAAAAAAATAAAATGAGGAGGGTTCAACGCTGCTGAACCGAATATGGAGCGAAAGCATTAGCTGCGGGTGACAGTGCGTTCTTCTTCTCCTTCTTCTGTTAGGCGCACCGCACGCTGCAACGAGTGGTTAGACCCGGCGGAGTATTGCTTTCGCAATACAAAACATCAGGAGGGTTCAACGCTGCTGAACCGAATATGGAGCGAAAGCATTACATGCGGGTGACCGTGCGTTCTTCTTCTCCTTCTGTAAGGCGCAGCGCCGGCTCGGGGACCACGGACATGGCACGCACCGATGAGTGGTTAGACCTGGTGTAGTATTGCTTACGCAATAAAAAAAAATAAAATGAGTAGGGTTCAACGCTGGTGAATCGAATACGGAGCGAAATCATTAGCTGCGGGTGACCGTGCGTTCTTCTTCTGTTAGGCGCAGCGCCGGCTCGGGGACCACGGTCACGGCACGCAGCAACGAGTGGTTAGACCTGGCGTAGTATTGCTTTCGTAATAAAAAAATAAAATGAGAAGTCTTCAACACTGCTGAACCGAATATGGAGCGAAAGCATTAGCTGCGGGGGAGCGTGCGTTCTCCTTCTGTTAGGCGCAGCGCCGGCTCGGGGACCACGGTCACGGCACGCAGCAACAAGTGGTTAGACCTGGTGTAGTATTGCTTTCGCAATAAAAAAATAAAATTAGAAGACTTCAACACTGCTGAACGGAATATGGAGCGAAAGCATTATCTGCGGGGGAGCGTGCGTTCTCCTTCTGTTAGGCGCAGCGCCGGCTCGGGGACCACGGTCGCGGCACGCAGCAACGAGTGGTTAGACCTGGCGTAGTATTGCTTTCGTAATAAAAAAATAAAATGAGAAGTCTTCAACACTGCTGAACCGAATATGGAGCGAAAGCATTAGCTGCGGGGGAGCGTGCGTTCTCCTTCTGTTAGGCGCAGCGCCGGCTCGGGGACCACGGTCGCGGCACGCAGCAACGAGTGGTTAGACCTGGTGTAGTATTGCTTTCGCATTAAAAAAAATAAAATGAGTAGGGTTCAACGCTGGTGAACCGAATATGGAGCGAAAGCATTAGCTGCGGGTGACAGTGCGTTCTTCTTCTCCTTTTTCTGTTAGGCGCAGCGCCGGCTCGGGGACCACGGACACGGCACGCAGCGATGAGCGGTTAGACCTGGCGTAGTATTGCTTTCGCATTAAAAAAAAATAAAATGAGGAGGGTTCAACGCTGCTGAACCGAATATGGAGCGAAAGCATTAGCTGCGGATGACAGTGCGTTCTTCTTCTCCTTTTTCTGTTAGGCGCAGCGCCGGCTCGGGGACCACGGACACGGCACGCAGCGATGAGCGGTTAGACCTGGCGTAGTATTGCTTTCGCAATAAAAAAATAAAATGAGGAGGGTTCAACGCTGCTGAACCGAATATGGAGCGAAAGCATTAGCTGCGGGTGACCGTGCGTTCTTCTTCTTCTGTTAGGCGCAGCGCCTGCTCAGGGACCACGGACACGGCACGCAGCGATGAGCGGTTAGACCTGGCGTAGTATTGCTTTCGCAATAAAAAAAAATAAAATGAGTAGGGTTCAACGCTGGTGAATCGAATATAGAGCGAAATCATTAGCTGCGGGTGACCGTGCGTTCTTCTTCTTCTTCTGTTATGCGCAGCGCCTGCTCAGGGACCACGGACACTGCACGCAGCGATGAGCGGTTAGACCTGGCGTAGTATTGCTTTCGCATTAAAAAAAAATAAAATGAGGAGGGTTCAACGCTGGTGAATCGAATATGGAGCGAAATCATTAGCTGCGGGTGACCGTGCGTTCTTCTTCTGTTATGCGCAGCGCCTGCTCAGGGACCACGGACACTGCACGCAGCGATGAGCGGTTAGACCTGGCGTAGTATTGCTTTCGCATTAAAAAAAAATAAAATGAGTAGGGTTCAACGCTGGTGAATCGAATATGGAGCGAAATCATTAGCTGCGGGTGACCGTGCGTTCTTCTTCTTCTTCTGTTATGCGCAGCGCCGGCTCGGGGACCACGGACACTGCACGCAGCGATGAGCGGTTAGACCTGGCGTAGTATTGCTTTCGCATTAAAAAAAAATAAAATGAGGAGGGTTCAACGCTGCTGAACCGAATATGGAGCGAAAGCATTAGCTGCGGGGGACCGTGCGTTCTCCTTCTGTTAGGCGCAGCGCCGGCTCGGGGACGACGGTCACGGCACACAGCAACGAGTTTTTAGACCTGGGGTAGTAGTGCTTTCGCATTAAAAAAAATAAAATGAGTAGGGTTCAAGGCTGGTGAACCGGATATGGAGCGAAAGCATTAGCTGCGGGTGACAGTGCGTTCTTCTTCTCCTTTTTCTGTTAGGCGCAGCGCCGGCTCGGGGACCACGGACACGGCACGCAGCGATGAGCGGTTAGACCTGGCGTAGTATTGCTTTCGCATTAAAAAAAAAATAAAATGAGGAGGGTTCAACGCTGCTGAACCAAATATGGAGCGAAAGCATTAGCTGCGGATGACTGTGCGTTCTTCTTCTCCTTTTTCTGTTAGGCGCAGCGCCGGCTCGGGGACCACGGACACGGCACGCAGCGATGAGCGGTTAGACCTGGCGTAGTATTGCTTTCGCAATAAAAAAATAAAATGAGTAGGGTTCAACGCTGGTGAATCGAATATGGAGCGAAATCATTAGCTGCGGGTGACCGTGCGTTCTTCTTCTTCTGTTAGGCGCAGCGCCTGCTCAGGGACCACGGACACGGCACGCAGCGATGAGCGGTTAGACCTGGCGTAGTATTGCTTTCGCAATAAAAAAAAATAAAATGAGTAGGGTTCAACGCTGGTGAATCGAATATGGAGCGAAATCATTAGCTGCGGGTGACCGTGCGTTCTTCTTCTTCTTCTGTTATGCGCAGCGCCGGCTCGGGGACCACGGACACTGCTCGCAGCGATGAGCGGTTAGATCTGGCGTAGTATTGCTTTCGCAATAAAAAAATAAAATGAGGAGGGTTCAACGCTGCTGAACCAAATATGGAGCGAAAGCATTAGCTGCGGGGGACCGTGCGTTCTCCTTCTGTTAGGCGCAGCGCCGGCCCGGGGACCACGGACACGGCACGCAGCAACGAGTGGTTAGACCTGGCGTAGTATTGCTTTCGTAATAAAAAAATAAAATGAGAAGACTTCAACACTGCTGAACCGAATATGGAGCGAAAGCATTAGCTGCGGGGGAACGTGCGTTCTCCTTCTGTTAGGCGCAGGGCCGGCTCGGGGACCACGGTCACGGCACGCAGCAACAAGTGGTTAGACCTGGTGTAGTATTGCTTTCGCAATAAAAAAATAAAATGAGAAGACTTCAACACTGCTGAACGGAATATGGAGCGAAAGCATTAGCTGCGGGGGAGCGTGCGTTCTCCTTCTGTTAGGCGCAGCGCCGGCTCGGGGACCACGGTCGCGGCAGGCAGCAACGAGTGGTTAGACCTGGTGTAGTATTGCTTTCGCATTAAAAAAAAAAATAAAATGAGTAGGGTTCAACGCTGGTGAATCGAATATGGAGCGAAATCATTAGCTGCGGGTGACCGTGCGTTCTTCTTCTTCTTCTGTTAGGCGCAGCGCCGGCTCGGGGACCACGGACACGGCACGCAGCGATGAGCGGTTAGATCTGGCGTAGTATTGCTTTCGCAATAAAAAATAAAATGAGGAGGGTTCAACGCTGGTGAATCGAATATGGAGCGAAAGCATTTGCTGCGGGGGACCGTGCGTTCTCCTTCTGTTACGCGCAGCGCCGGCTAGGGGACCACGGTCACGGCACGCAGCAACAAGTGGTTAGACCTGGTGTAGTATTGCTTTCGCATTAAAAAAAAATAAAATGAGAAGACTTCAACACTGCTGAACCGAATATGGAGCGAAATCATTAGCTGCGGGGGACCGTGCGTTCTTCTTCTTCTGTTAGGCGCAGCGCCGGCTCGGGGACCACGGACACGGCACGCAGCGATGAGCGGTTAGATCTGGCGTAGTATTGCTTTCGCAATAAAAAAATAAAATGAGGAGGGTTCAACGCTGCTGAACCGAATATGGAGCGAAAGCATTAGCTGCGGGGGACCGTGCGTTCTCCTTCTGTTACGCGCAGCGCCGGCTAGGGGACCACGGTCACGGCACGCAGCAACAAGTGGTTAGACCTGGTGTAGTATTGCTTTCGCAATAAAAAAATAAAATGAGAAGGCTTCAACGCTGCGGAACCGAATATGGAGCGAAAGCATTAGCTGCGGGGGACCGTGCGTTCTCCTTCTGTTACGCGCAGCGCCGGCTAGGGGACCACGGTCACGGCACGCAGCAACAAGTGGTTAGACCTGGTGTAGTATTGCTTTCGCAATAAAAAAATAAAATGAGAAGGCTTCAACGCTGGTGAATCGAATATGGAGCGAAAGCATTAGCTGCGGGTGACCGTGCGTTCTTCTTCTGTTAGGCGCAGCGCCTGCTCAGGGACCACGGACACGGCACGCAGCGATGAGCGGTTAGACCTGGCGTAGTATTGCTTTCGCAATAAAAAAAAATAAAATGAGTAGGGTTCAACGCTGGTGAATCGAATATGGAGCGAAATCATTCGCTGCGGGTGACCGTGCGTTCTTCTTCTTCTTCTGTTATGCGCAGCGCCGGCTCGGGGACCACGGACACTGCTCGCAGCGATGAGCGGTTAGATCTGGCGTAGTATTGCTTTCGCAATAAAAAAATAAAATGAGGAGGGTTCAACGCTGCTGAACCGAATATGGAGCGAAAGCATTAGCTGCGGGGGACCGTGCGTTCTTCTTCCTCTTCTGTTAGGCGCAGCGCCGGCTCGGGGACCACGGTCACGGCACGCAGCAACGAGTTTTTAGACCTGGCGTAGTATTGCTTTCGCAATAAAAAAAATAAAATGAGTAGGGTTCTACGCTGGTGAATCGAATATGGAGCGAAATCATTAGCTGCGGGTGACCGTGCGTTCTTCTTCTTCTTCTGTTAGGCGCAGCGCCGGCTCGGGGACCACAGACACGGCACGCAGCGATGAGTGGTTAGACCTGGTGTAGTATTGCTTACGCAATAAAAAAAAAAAAATGAGCAGGGTTCAATGCTGGTGAATCGAATATGGAGCGAAATCATTAGCTGCGGGTGACCGTGCGTTCTTCTTCCTCTTCTGTTAGGCGCAGCGCCGGCTCGGGGACCACGGCCACGGCACGCAGCAACGAGTGGTTAGACCTGGCGTAGTATTGCTTTCGTAATAAAAAAATAAAATGAGTAGGGTTCAACACTGCTGAACCGAATATGGAGCGAAAGCATTAGCTGCGGGGGAGCGTGCGTTCTCCTTCTGTTAGGCGCAGCGCCGGCTCGGGGACCACGGTCACGGCACGCAGCAACAAGTGGTTAGACCTGGTGTAGTATTGCTTTCGCAATAAAAAAAATAAAATGAGAAGATTTCAACACTGCTGAACCGAATATGGAGCGAAAGCATTAGCTGCGGGGGACCGTGCGTTCTCCTTTTGTTAGGCGCTGCGCCGGCTCGGGGACCACGGTCACGGCACGCCGCAACGAGTGGTTAGATCTGGTGTAGTATTGCTTTCGCATTAAAAAAATAAAATGAGTAGGGTTCAACGCTGGTGAATCGAATATGGAGCGAAAGCATTAGCTGCGGGTGACCGTGCGTTCTTCTTCTTCTTCTGTTAGGCGCAGCGCCTGCTCAGGGACCACGGACACGGCACGCAGCGATGAGCGGTTAGACCTGGCGTAGTATTGCTTTCGCAATAAAAAAAAAATAAAATGAGTAGGGTTCAACGCTGGTGAATCGAATGTGGAGCGAAATCATTACTGCGGGTGACCGTGCGTTCTTCTTCTTCTTCTGTTAGGCGCAGCGCCGGCTCGGGGACCACGGACACGGCACGCAGCGATGAGCGGTTAGATCTGGCGTAGTATTGCTTTCGCAATAAAAAAATAAAATAAGGAGGGTTCAACGCTGCTGAACCGAATATGGAGCGAAAGCATTAACTGCGGGTGACAGTGCGTTCTTCTTCTCCTTCTTCTGTTAGGCGCAGCGCCGGCTCGGGCACCACGGTCGCGGCACGCAGCAACGAGTGGTTAGACCTGGTGTAGTATTGCTTTCGCATTAAAAAAAAATAAAATGAGTAGGGTTCAACGCTGGTGAATCGAATATGGAGCGAAATCATTAGCTGCGGGTGACCGTGCGTTCTTCTTCTTCTGTTAGGCGCAGCGCCGGCTCGGGGACCACGGAACCGGCACGCAGCGATGAGCGGTTAGATCTGGCGTAGTATTGCTTTCGCAATAAAAAATAAAATGAGGAGGGTTCAACGCTGGTGAATCGAATATGGAGCGAAAGCATTAGCTGCGGGGGACCGTGCGTTCCTCTTCTTCTGTTAGGCGCAGCGCCGGCTCGGGGACCACGGACACGGCACGCACCAACGAGTGGTTAGACCTGACGTAGTATTGCTTTCGTAATAAAAAAATAAAATGAGAAGACTTCAACACTGCTGAACCGAATATGGAGCGAAAGCATTAGCTGCGGGGGACCGTGCGTTCTCATTCTGTTAGGCGCAGCGCCGGCTCGGGGACCATGGTCACGGCACGCACCAACGAGTGGTTAGACCTGGCGTAGTATTGCTTTCGTAATAAAAAAATAAAATGAGAAGACTTCAACACTGCTGAACCGAATATGGCGCGAAAGCATTAGCTGCGGGGGACCGTGCGTTCTCCTTCTATTAGGCGCAGCGCCGGCTCGGGGACGACGGTCACGGCACGCAGCAACGAGTGGATAGACCTGCTGTAGTATTTCTTTCGCAATACCCCGCAGGGGGCATCTGTTAAAGCAGATGTTTTCGTGTACTGTGCGACACCACGGACCCCGAGCACCCACGCTTAGCCGTGCGTGGCATCGCCGTGTCTGGGGAAAAGGGGATCCTGGTGGTTGAGCCGATGCCGAGTGTTTGGACCTTTAAGGCCCCTCGGCAGAGGCAACACACCACTTTGGCCCACGCTTCCCACAGACGGCACCTCCGGGCTGACCCACCAGGGGGAAATCGGCAGTCGCCTTTTCCTGTCCTCCCCTCCATCTTTCACTTTCCTATCCCCTCTCTTACAACTGTCCTGTCTTCTCTTACCTTCTTCGTTTCTTCCTACTTCCAGGCAGCGAGGGTTAACCTTGTGTGGCTAACCACCCTGCGTTATGCCATATTTAGTTATAGTCGGGGTGTATGGCTGGCGTGGGCAGGACTGCTTTGCGAGTTCCTGTCCCGTCCCCTCGTTGGGCTCCATGGTGGGTGGCCGCCACCCCGGCTGAACAAAAACTTACTGTATGGCTTCTTCTTTGCTCTCCAATGATCGTTCCCGAAAAAGGGGACGGACCGATGAAACTGCAAACTTCTTTCTAAAGAATGCAAACAGATTCCCACGCTTCCACGTGGTGCACAGTGAAGACCCTCAGAAAACAGCTAGGCAAATATCTCCTTTTGTCGTGACCAAGACATTGACTGAAGCAATAGGCCAAGGATACAATGTCAAAAAACTTCCAAATGGTGACCTTCTCTTGGAAATTATGTACCATCATCAGAATGAAAAACTCCCAACAGTAACCAGCTTTGGGGAATGCCCAGTTAATGTCACCAAACACCGCTCTCTAAACATGGTGAGGGGAGTCATTTCAGATGACGACCTAAAGTACCTAAGTGAAGAAGAACTCCTTGAAGGACTAAGAGAACAAAATGTCATCAATGTGTTCAGAATTAAAATCAGACGGGATAACAAAGAGATACCGACTAGGCACTTAGTCCTTACCTTCGAATCGAGCACACTGCCCGAGGCTGTGGAGGTAGGGTACACGAAGATAAAACTGAAACCATACATACCTAACCCGCGCCGCTGTTTCAAATGCCAGAGGTATGGCCACGGCTCACAGACTTGCCGAGGCCAACTTACATGTGCGAAGTGTGCCTCCCACGAGCATCCTGCTGAGAACTGTGAATCCGAAACGCATCTTTGCATCAACTGTGAGGGCTGCCACGCTGCTTTCTCACGAACCTGTCCAACATGGAAACAAGAGAAAGATATCATCACACTAAAAGTCAAAGAAAACCTCACTTACAGGGAAGCACGTAAGAAACTCACGTCCACTCACACCCCAACTTATTCTGTTGTGACGCAAAAGGGGGCGGCGTCACAGCAGTCCTTGGAACCTGCCCAGGTGACACACGGTGCACCTAAGGCAGGGACCTCTACGTCCCCGGTGGAAGTAGCTGGGGCTGCTCCACCACCCCCAAAGCAGGCTGCGCGGGTCTCTAGGTCAGCTGGCCCCAAGGTCTCTCCAGTAACGGAGAGATCTACCATAAATGTGTCTGTGCAGTCTGCACAATCGTCCAGCACGTCCGAGGACGCAATGGACACAACAAACGACGACCGTCCGGGGCCGTCAACATCTGACAGGCGACGGAGCTCCTTGGAGCGAACCAGAAAAGAAAAGGCCCGAATCACCGGGCCAGAAAAAACTTAGTCTCTCTACCTTCCTCATATAAAATGGCGTTCTTAGTCCATTGGAACTGTAGAGGACTTTTAAAAAACTACAATGATATAACAGACCTTTTAAATTCACTGTCCCCTGTGGTCCTATGCCTACAAGAGACCAATCTGGGACCTCAACAAAAAATTTTTTAAAAAAGCACAAAATGTTTCGATGTGACAGAGAACAAGCAGGTCGCCTCTCCGGAGGCGTTGCTATTGTTGTGCAGAGCAGTATTGCAACGCGAGAAGTCCATCTCAAAAATAATTTCGAAGCTGTTGCAGTTACTGTTGTTCATTATAAAACAATCACAGTATGTTCTGTCTACCTTCAACCTCATGTCATTGTTAGCCTTCACGATTTAGAGGAACTTCTACAACAGTTACCTGAACCATATATTTTAGTTGGAGATTTTAATGCACACTCCTCCTTTTGGGGGAGTGAGCAAACAGACAGTAGAGGACGTATTTTAGAAGATTTTTTGCTGTGCAACAACGTCTGCCTCCTGAATACAGGTAAACAAACATATTGCTCCCCAAGCTCGGGAAAAATGAGCTGTTTAGATCTATCATTTTGTTCACCATCAATTCTTACCGATTTTAAATGGGACGTTCTCGACAACCCATATGGAAGTGATCATTTACCTGTCATAATAAGTCTAACATCCTCACCATCCATCACTCTAACCAAACCACGGCGATGGAAACTTCACCTGGCAGATTGGACACTTTTCCAGTCCAAAGCTGACCTCATAAAAGTATTTTCAGAAAATCTCAGCATAGATGAGCTGAATGAAGAGATTACAGCTTGTATTATTGCTGCAGCACACCTAGCTATTCCACAGTCCTCGGGAACTGTACAGCAAAACCATAAAGTGGGGTATACACAAGAGTGCAAAGAGGCAAAAAGAAAACAAAATAAAGCTTGGGGAATATTCCGGAGATATCCTACACATGAGCACCTTATAACTTTTAAAAAGGCCAGGGCTAAAGCACGGTGCATTCGCCGCGAAGCTGAAAAAGCCTCATGGCAAAATTATGTGTCATCAATAAATAGCTCAACCACATCTAAAAAAATGTGGGAGCAGGTTAATAAACTAGACGGCAAATACTATCCTTTCACGATTCCACTTTTAACAACTCCTGGTACACAAACGAGTGTAGAAGAACAAGCAAACATATTGGGGGAACATTTCGCTACAATCTCTAGTTCGGCACACTATACACATTCCTTTATAAAGTATAAAACAGCAGCTGAAAAACAAAGACTCCCAATAGCTGGAGGCACAAATGAACCGTTTAACTGTTTAATTACACTTGAAGAAATAACTAGAGTATTAAATGCCGGGAAACAAACTGCACCAGGACCAGATGAAATACATTATAAAATGCTTGCTCATTTGACTCCATTGTCAGTAGATGCATTATTGAAATTTTTTAATAAAATATGGATATCTGGAACAATACCAGAAGCCTGGAAGACAGCCGTTATAGTACCTCTCTTAAAGCCTGGGAAGCCCCCGGACTCCCCAGGCAGTTATAGGCCAATAGCCCTGACGAGCTGCCTTGCAAAAGTTTTTGAAAGCATTGTAAATACAAGGCTCATGTTTGTTCTTGAATCCCGGAAACATCTTGATACTCATCAGTGCGGCTACAAAAAAACATGTTCAACTATTGATCACCTTGTCCGACTGGAAAATACTATCCGAGAAGCCTTTATCCATAAACAGCATTGCCTTGCCGTATTTTTTGACCTCGAAAAAGCCTATGACACCACGTGGAGGTTTGGGATCCTGCGTGATTTGGGAGAGCTTGGTATTCGCGGCAGGATGCTAAAATGTATAAGCGACTTTCTCTCTCAACGCTCATTTAAAGTACGTCTCGGTTCTACCCTTTCTAAAACCTTCATACAAGAAAATGGTGTGCCTCAAGGATGTATTTTAAGTACTACTCTGTTTATAGTAAAAATTAACAGTATAGCAAAAATAATCCCAAAATCCGTTATGTACTCTGTCTACGTAGACGACCTCCAGATTGCATGTACATCCTCCAATGTGTCAACATGTGAGAGGCAAATACAGCTCACAGTAAATAGACTGGCAACGTGGGCAGATAGGAATGGCTTCAGGTTTTCTACTCAAAAGTCTGTAGTTGTTTTGTTCTCTCTCAGAAGAGGACTGCACATTGATCCCACCATCCACCTTAATGATGTTAAGCTACCTGTAAAGCACGAACATAAATTTCTAGGGCTAACTTTTGACAGAAAGCTTTCATTCCTTCCCCACATAAACAACCTAAAAAAGAAAGCTTCGAAATCTCTCAATATATTAAAAGTCCTTTCACATAAACACTGGGGATCTGACAGAACATGTCTTTTAAAAATTTACCGCTCTGTGGTTCGCTCATGTTTAGATTATGGCTGCATAATATATGGATCTGCAAGGCCGTCATATTTAAAACGACTGGACTCTGTACACAATTCAGGCTTGCGTATTTCAACTGGTGCATACAGGACATCCCCCATAAACAGCTTATATGTAGAAACCAATGAACCATCTCTTACAAGCCGAAGAAACATGCTCACATGCTCATACATTTTAAAGATCCGTTCACTGCCAAACCATATCTGTTACCCAATAGTTACAAAATGCCAGTCTCAAACACTGTTCATAAACAAACCTCAAAAAATAAAACCACTTCTGCTCCGCTTTGAAGAGAAATGTCAAGTTTTAGACTTAATAGACTCATTACCTAATATTACCCGAAAACCTGATCCACTTCCACCATGGTACTGCCTGCCGTCTGTATGTGACTTCACATTAAACCAATTCCAGAAAAACCAAACACCACATGAACACATATTGCAGGAATTTTTAGCCCTAAGTGAAAAGTACAGAAAATATGTGGCATTCTATACAGATGGTTCAAAATCTGCACAATACGTCGGAAGCGCAGTGGTTCAAAACAATTGGAATAGAACAGTACGGCTACCACAGTGTGCATCCATTTTCACTGCCGAGTGTTATGCAGTCCTCATGGCCCTAGAAAAAATTAAAATTGAAAACATAGAGAATAGTGTCATTTACACCGATTCTTTGAGCATACTAACAGCATACAATCATAAAAATGCAGGCAAATCGCTTATTGGTGACATCATACACAGCATAAAAACAGCCACTACCCAGGGACATACTGTAAAGCTTTGTTGGGTTCCAAGTCACATAGGAATTGATGGAAATGAAAACGCTGATATATGCGCTGCACAAGCTCGACATTTAGAAATGAAGAAAGTGCACGTTCCCTACAAAGAAGAAGTCAAGTTAATGCAGTCTAAGCTAAGAGATAGATGGCAGTCTAAATGGAATAATGAAGAAAATAATAAGCTACACCTAGTAAAACCTGTCATATCTGAATGGAAGTCATGCACACACCAAGAACGATTCACTGAAGTCATTTTATGTCGCCTCCGTATTGGACATACACACCTTACACATGGTTATATTCTTAGAAAAGAGGAAATACCAACATGCGACCTTTGCGGAGAAACTATCACAATTAATCACATTTTATATTCCTGTACAACCCCGCAGGGGGCACCTGTTAAAGCAGGTGTTTGTGTGTTTTGTGCGACACCACGGACCCCGAGCACCCACGCTTAGCCGTGCGTGGCATCGTCGTGTCTGGGGAAAAGGGGATCCTGGTGGTTGAGCCAATGCCGAGTGTTTGGACCCTTAAGGCCCCTCGGTGGAGGCAACACACCACTTTGGCCCACGCTTCCCATAGACGGCACCTTCGGGCTGACCCACCCGGAGGAAATCGGCAGTCGCCTTTTCCTATCCTCCCCTCCATCTTTCACTTTCCTATCCTCTTTCTCAGAACTTTCCTGTCTTCTCCTCCCTTCTCGCTTTTTCCTTTTTCCTGGCGGCGAGGGTTAACCTTGTGTGGCTAACCACCCTGCGTTACGCCGTATTTGGTTATAGTCAGAGTGTACAGCTGACGTGGCCAGGACTCTTTGTACAAGCTCCTTTCCCGTCCCCTTGTTGGGCTCCATGGTGGGTGGCTGCCACTTTGGCCGAAAAATATCACATTTTATGGCTGCTTCTCTTTCTGGAACTGATCGCCCTCTCAAAAGAGGGCGGACCGATGTAACCCATGAATTTTTCCAAAAAAACAAAGAAGTTTTCCCAAAGTACTATGTGATACATAGTGAAGAAGAGCAAAAATCAGCGAGAATTATCTCCCCATTCATAGTTGAGAAATCACTGACAAGTGCACTAGGTGCAGGTTACAAGGTGAAAAAACTGGCAAGTGGAGACCTACTGCTTGAATTGAAAGACTACATGCAATACTTGAAACTGTCCAACATTGAGTCTATCGGGGACATACCTGTCTCGATCACTGCTCATCGATCACTGAACACTGTCCGAGGTGTGATTTCAGAAAATGATTTCATACACTTGACAGAAAATGAACTGTTAGAAGGACTTGCTGATCAGAACGTTGTAAATGTCCAGAGGATTAAGATAAGAAAAGAAAACAAAGAAATCCCGACAAAGCACATTGTCCTTACATTTGCTTCCAGTGCTCTCCCTGACACCATTGAAGTAGGCTACCTGAAGATAAGTGTAAGACATTATATACCGAACCCTAGGCGATGCTTTAACTGCCAGAAATTCGGACACGGCTCACAGAGTTGTCGCGGTCGCCGAACTTGTGCGAAATGCGCTTCAAAAGAACACTCAACTGATGAATGCACCGAAACCACATTGCAGTGTGCTAACTGTGAAGGAGAACACCCTGCTTATTCAAGGTCTTGCCCCACGTGGAAAACTGAAAAAGAAGTAATCACTATCAAAACAAAAGAAAACTTGTTATATAAAGAAGCGCGACAAAAACTGGCCACTACTCCTGCTTTTCAGTTCACTGCAAAACCAAGTTATTCTGGTATGGCACAACAGCGCGGGGTGCCACACCAACATTTAGCACCTGCCCAGGCCACACAGAGTGAGCCTCGGGCAGGGCTACCCGCGCCCCAGGTGGAAGTGGCTCATGCTGCTCCCCCACCTCCATCTCAAAAGAAGGCTATGCAGCCCTCCGGGTTGACAAGCCTGAAGGCCTCTCCTCATGAGGCGAGGCCTAACACGAAAGAAAACTTATCTGGGGCGCGCTCCTCCGCTGCCTCTGAAGAGGAGGCAATGGACACGAGCCCCGGTAGGGCTGTGCCTTCGACGTCAGACGGACGACGGCACAGCTTAGACCGTCAAAAAAAAGACAGGCCCCGAGTCGTTGGGCCAAAAAAAAACCTAATCTAGTTTTTCACATTTTTCATAAAATAAGATGGCGTGTATAATACATTGGAATTGTAGAGGACTACTAAATAATTACAGCGACATAAAGGACATCCTGGCTAAATTCTCCCCATTGGCTTTGTGTCTCCAGGAAACCAACTTAGGTCCTCAGAACAAAAATTTCCTTAAAAATTACAAAATCATCCGCCGGGACCGGGAGCTGTCCTGCAGACTCTCGGGTGGTGTAGCCATCGTCGTGAAAACTGGAATCGCTGCTCAGGAGCTGGCTCTTAATACCAGACTTGAAGCGGTAGCAGCCACAATATTAACACATAAAACCATCACAGTATGTTCACTATACCTCCAACCACACATCAAGATAACACTAGATGATTTAGAAGACCTTTTACAACAGCTTCCCGAGCCATATCTTTTAGTTGGTGATTTTAATGCTCATTCGTGTCTTTGGGGCAGCGAGCAAACAGATACTCGTGGTCAGCTTATAGAAGATTTTATTTTATGCAGCAACGTGTGTCTCCTAAACTCTGGCAATCCAACATACTACTCCCCAGCCACAGGCAAAGCGAGTTGTTTAGATCTGTCTTTTAGTTCACTTTCTATTTTTACCGATTTGAAATGGGAAGTTTTAAATAATCCGTACGGAAGCGACCATCTTCCTGTCATGATCAGCTTATCATCCTCACCATCAGTCATCCCGACAAAACCCAGGCGGTGAAAACTGCATTTAGCTGACTGGTCTTTGTTCAGGCAAGAAGCCAATCTAAATGAAATATATTCAGAGAAAATTGATATAGACAAAATGAATGAAATATTTACAGCATGCATTCTTGCGGCAGCACGTCTATCTATTCCCCAATCCACAGGCGTAGTGCACCAAAACCACAAAGTCTGGTGGACACAGGACTGTAAAGAAGCCAAAAAAGAACAAAATAAAGCCTGGGGTATTTTTCGGAGATACCCAACATATGAAAATCTGACAGTTTTTAAAAAAGCAAGAGCCAAAGCTCGATATATTCGTCGTAATGCCGAAAAAAAATCATGGCAGAAGTATGTTACATCTATAAACAGCTCCACAACATCAAAAAAAATGTGGGAACAAATTCATAAGCTAAATGGCAGCTTCTCCCCATTCACAATTCCAATCCTCACAGCCCCTAATACACAGACAAGCATCGAAGAACAAGCTAATATATTAGGTGTGCATTTCCACAAAATTTCGAGTTGTGCACACTATACAAAAACATTCTTAAAGTACAAGGACAGGATTGAAAAATATAGGCTTCCTACGAGGGGCAGCACGAATACACCTTACAATAGGTTGATTACGCTGCAAGAACTGAAAGATGTTCTCGCTTGCGGTAAAAAAACTGCACCTGGTCCTGATGAGATTCATTATGAGATGCTCGCCCATCTATCAGAAGCATCTGTAGAAGCGCTTCTAAAGTTTTTTAACAAAATCTGGGTGCTAGCTAAAATACCGGAGACTTGGAAAAGAGCCATAATTGTGCCGTTCCTAAAACCCGGCAAGCCGCCGACCTGTCCTGGGAGTTACAGGCCTATAGCCCTAACTAGTTGTTTAGCAAAATCTTTTGAAAGTATTTTAAACACTAGATTAACCTTTATTTTAGAATCAAGTAAACTTCTTAATATTCATCAGTGCGGTTTTAAGAAAGGATGCTCAACTACGGACCACCTAGTACGCCTCGAAAACACTGTCCGCGAGGCGTTTATACATAGACAGCATTGTCTCGCTGTTTTCTTCGATCTAGAAAAGGCATATGATACAACTTGGAGATTCGGCATCCTACGTGATCTAGCAGCTTTGGGCATCCGTGGTCGAATGCTCAGTGTTTTAAAAGACTTTCTTTCACATCGTTCATTCCAAGTGCGCCTCGGTACCACCTTGTCAAGAAGCTTCATTCAGGAGAATGGAGTACCTCAGGGGTGCATTCTAAGCACAACGCTTTTTGTTGTAAAAATCAATTCCATTACCAATGAAATCCCAAATTCCATTATGTGTTCACTCTACGTAGATGACCTCCAGATAGCCTACACCTCTTCCAATATATCAACGTGTGAGAGACAAATACAAATAACAATAAATAAACTAGTGGCATGGGCCGACAAAAATGGGTTTCAGTTTTCCCCCCAAAAGACGGTGGCAGTTATGTTTTCACTCAAACGGGGTATTCAGAACAACCCTGTCTTGCACTTAAATAGAACCGAATTACCATTAAAAGAAGAGCACAAATTCCTAGGCATTACTTTCGATAAAAAACTCACATTTCTACCTCACATAAACACACTAAAAAAGAAAGCCTCAAAATCTCTTAACATACTGAAAGTTCTTTCGCGGAAACATTGGGGTTCCGACAGGGCATGTCTTTTACATGTATACCGTTCTGTTGTACGCTCCCGCGTGGACTATGGGAGTATAGTGTACGGTTCAGCTAGGCCTTCATATCTAAAAAAACTGGACCCTGTACATAACTTAGGTCTGCGCCTTGCATGCGGTGCATACAGAACATCCCCTATAAGCAGCCTGTATGTAGAAACAAATGAGCCTTCACTGGAAGACAGACGAATAGCCCTCACGTGTGCTTACATTCTAAGAATAAGGTCACAGAAAAAACACCTCTGTTATCCAGTTGTCACAACTTGCCCCTCTCGATTAATTTTCACAAATAAACCTAAAGCAACAAGGCCACTGATCATGCGATTCGAAAGCATGTGCAGTGAGCTGCAGGTCCTGGACACCTTGCCTGATGTCGCACAAAAAAACAGCCCTCTACCTCCATGGTACAGTCTTCCTGAAATCTGTGACCTCACTCTCACACAGTTTCCAAAAACCAAAACCCCACAAGAGCACATTATTCAGGAATTCTTAAACTTGCAGGAAAAGTACAAAAACTTCACAGACTTTTATACCGATGGATCTAAAACTGCTGTGTACACTGGAAGTGCAGTTGTGCAAGGAGATTCTGTGGAAATCATAAGACTTCCACACTGTGCGTCTATTTTCACTGCTGAATCCTATGCCATTTCTGTTGCCGTAGAGAAAATATTAAAAGAGAATGTCATAAACAGCATTATATTTACAGACTCTCTAAGTGTTCTCACAGCTCTAAATTCCAGAAATGCAGCTGCTCCTTTACTTGGAAACATAATACACAATATAACAACAGCCATAGCTCGAGGATACAACGTAAAATTCTGCTGGGTCCCGAGTCACATGGGCATTAAAGGCAATGACAGAGCAGACACATGTGCTGCTGAAGCCCGCGACAAGCAAATAAAGAGCATAAGCATACCTTACAAAGACTGTACGAAACTTGTACATCTCAAATTAAAAGAAAAATGGCAGTCTGCCTGGGACAGTGAAGTGGGAAATAAACTACACTTAGTGAAGCCCATTTTGGGAGAATGGATGTCGTGCCGGCATAAGGAGCGTTTTATAGAAGTGATCCTATGCCGTCTCCGCATTGGACACACGCACCTGACACACAATTTTTTGTTGAAGAAAGAAGAGAAACCACGATGCGAAAAATGCGGAGAAGAACTAACTATTAACCACATTTTATTCACATGCGCAAGTCTTGAAAAGATAAGAAAAAAAATTTTTGCAAAATTTTACAAAGAATACATTCCTTTTCACCCTAAACTGATTTTAGATGATGATGGACTTGTTGATTTATCTTGTGTTTTTAGTTTCATAAGGGAAGCAAATGTTTCACACAAACTGTAGGAAAAAATGAAACATACGTCAATAAGAGAAACTGAAACCTTGTGCTAGGCACATCATGGTGTTGGCAGCTTAAGCGCCATTGGATCTAAAACAACCCAAGTTTTTAAAAGGAGATTTTTTAAACAAATTAGTTTTAACACACTCATTTTCCCATTTCTTGCAAAACAAAACTTTCACCTTGCTCGTGGCGCATGATAGCCTTAGTTGCTTATGCGCCAAAAAACCCAACACAACACAACACATATTCCTGTACAAAGCTAGAAGAACTAAGAAAGAAGCATTTTCTAATATTTTATTCAGAATATATTCCTCTTCACCCTAGCTTACTCATAGGAGAAAATGCTCTTGTTAATATATCATGTGTTTTTATGTTCTTAAAAGATGCCAACCTTCTTAACAAATTATGAGTTTTAACTACCATATTACCATCTGCTGCATGGACAGCAGATCTCATCATGTGTTTGGCGCATGATAGCCTTAGATGCTTATGCGCCATAAAACACAACACACAACAACACACAACAATCTTTCGCAATAAAAAAATAAAATGAGAAGACTTCAACACTGCTGAACCGAATATGGAGCGAAAGCATTAGCTGCGGGGGACCGTGCGTTCTCCTTCTGTTAGGCGCAGCGCCGGCTCGGGGACCACGGTCACGGCACGCAGCAGCAAGTGGTTAGACCTGGTGTAGTATTGGTTTCGCAATAAAAAAAATAAAATAAGTAGGGTTCAACGCTGGTGAATCGAATATGGAGCGAAATCATTAGCTGTGGGTGACCGTGCGTTCTTCTTCTCCTTCTTCTGTTAGGCGCAGCGCCGGCTCGGGGACCACGGTCACGGCACGCAGCAACGAGTGGTTAGACCTGGCGTAGCATTGCTTTCGTAATAAAAAAATAAAATGAGAAGACTTCAGCACTGCTGAACCGAATATGGAGCGAAAGCATTAGCATCGGGGGACCGTGCGTTCTCCTTCTGTTAGGCGCAGCGCCGGCTCGGGGACCACGGTCACGGGACGCACCAACGAGTGGTTAGACCTAACGTAGTATTGCTTTCGTAATAAAAAAATAAAATGAGAAGACTTGAACACTGCTGAACCGAATATGGAGTGAAAGCATTAGCATCGGGGGACCGTGCGTTCTCCCTCTGTTAGGCGCAGCGCCGGCTCGGGGACCACGGTCACGGGACGCACCAACGAGTGGTTAGACCTAACGTAGTATTGCTTTCGTAATAAAAAATAAAGTGAGAAGACTTCAACACTGCTGAACGGAATATGGAGCGAAAGCATTAGCTGCGGGGGACCGTGCGTTCTCCTTCTGTTAGGCGCAGCGCCGGCTCGGGGACCACGGTCACGGCACGCAGCAGCAAGTGGTTAGACCTGGTGTAGTATTGGTTTCGCAATAAAAAAAAATAATTAGGGTTCAACGCTGGTGAATCGAATATGGAGCGAAATCATTAGCTGTGGGTGACCGTGCGTTCTTCTCCTTCTTCTGTTAGGCGCAGCGCCGGCTCGGGGACCACGGTCACGGCACGCAGCAGCAAGTGGTTAGACCTGGTGTAGTATTGGTTTCGCAATAAAAAAAAATAATTAGGGTTCAACGCTGGTGAATCGAATATGGAGCGAAATCATTAGCTGTGGGTGACCGTGCGTTCTTCTCCTTCTTCTGTTAGGCGCAGCGCCGGCTCGGGGACCACGGTCACGGCACGCAGCAACGAGTGGTTAGACCTGGCGTAGTATTGCCTTCGTAATAAAAAAATAAAATGAGAAGACTTCAACACTGCTGAACCGAATATGGAGCGAAAGCATTAGCTGCGGGTGACAGTGCGTTGTTCTTCTGCTCCTTCTGTTAGGGGCAGCGCCGGCTCGGGGACCATGGACACGGCACGCAGCGATGAGCGGTTAGAT
This sequence comes from Amblyomma maculatum, assembly GCF_055883805.1. Classification (NCBI taxonomy): domain Eukaryota; kingdom Metazoa; phylum Arthropoda; class Arachnida; order Ixodida; family Ixodidae; genus Amblyomma; species Amblyomma maculatum. The sequence continues at coordinate 15,281,394 of NW_028146738.1, forward strand.
CTGGCGTAGTATTGCTTTCGCAATAAAAAAATAAAATGAGGAGGGTTGTATGCCGCTGAACCGAATATGGAGCGAAAACATTAGCTGCGGGTGACAGTGCGTTGCTCTTCTGCTCCTTCTGTTAGGGGCAGCGCCGGCTCGGGGACCATGGACACGGCACGCAGCGATGAGCGGTTAGATCTGGCGTAGTATTGCTTTCGCAATAAAAAAATAAAATGAGGAGGGTTGTATGCTGTTGAACCGAATATGGAGCGAAAGCATTAGCTGCGGGTGACAGTGCGTTGTTCTTCTGCTCCTTCTGTTAGGGGCAGCGCCGGCTCGGGGACCATGGACACGGCACGCAGCGATGAGCGGTTAGATCTGGCGTAGTATTGCTTTCGCAATAAAAAAATAAAATAAGGAGGGTTGTATGCTGTTGAACCGAATATGGAGCGAAAGCATTAGCTGCGGGTGACAGTGCGTTGTTCTTCTGCTCCTTCTGTTAGGGGCAGCGCCGGCTCGGGGACCATGGACACGGCACGCAGCGATGAGCGGTTAGATCTGGCGTAGTATTGCTTTCGCAATAAAAAAATAAAATGAGTAGGGTTCAACGCTGCTGCACCGAATATGGCGCGAAAGCATTAGCTGCGGGGGACTGTGCGTTCTTCTTCTGTTAGGCGCAGCGCCGGTTCGGGGACCACGGACACGGCACGCAGCGATGAGCGGTTAGATCTGGCGTAGTATTGCTTTCGCAATAAAAAAATAAAATGATAGGGTTCAACGCTGCTGAACCGAATATGGAGCGAAATCATTAGCTGCGGGTGACCGTGCGTTCTTCTTCTGTTAGGCGCAGCGCCGGTTCGGGGACCACGGACTCGGCACGCAGCGATGAGCGGTTAGATCTGGCGTAGTATTGCTTTCGCAATAAAAAAATAAAATGATAGGGTTCAACGCTGCTGAACCGAATATGGAGCGAAATCATTAGCTGCGGGTGACCGTGCGTTCTTCTTCTGTTAGGCGCAGCGCCGGTTCGGGGACCACGGACACGGCACGCAGCGATGAGCGGTTAGACCTGGCGTAGTATTGGTTTCGCAATAAAAAAATAAAATGAGGAGGGTTCTACGCTGCTGAACCGAATATGGAGCGAAAGCATTAGCTGCGTATGACCGTGCGTTCTTCTTCTCCTCCTTCTGTTAGGGGCAGCGCCGGCTCGGGGACCACGGACACGGCACGCAGCGATGTTAGATCTGGCGTAGTATTGCTTTCGCAGTAAAAAAAATAAAATGAGGAGGGTTCAACGCTGCTGAACCGAATTTGGAGCGAAAGCATTAGCTGCGGGTGACAGTGCGTTCTTCTTCTTCTTCTGTTAGGCGCAGCGCCTGCTCAGGGACCACGGACACTGCACGCAGCGATGAGCGGTTAGATCTGGCGTAGTATTGCTTTCGCAATAAAAAAATAAAATGATAGGGTTCAACGCTGCTGAACCGAATATGGAGCGAAATCATTAGCTGCGGGTGACCGTGCGTTCTTCTTCTGTTAGGCGCAGCGCCGGTTCGGGGACCACGGACACGGCACGCAGCGATGAGCGGTTAGATCTGGCGTAGTATTGCTTTCGCAATAAAAAAATAAAATGATAGGGTTCAACGCTGCTGAACCGAATATGGAGCGAAATCATTAGCTGCGGGTGACCGTGCGTTCTTCTTCTTCTTCGGTTAGGCGCAGCGCCGGCGTGGGGACCACGGTCACGGCACGCAGCAACGATTGGTTAGACCTGGCGTAGTATTGCTTTCGTACTAAAAAAATAAAATGAGAAGACTTCAACACTGCTGAACCGAATATGGAGCGAAAGCATTAGCTGCGGGGGAACGTGCGTTCTCCTTCTGTTAGGCGCAGCGCCGGCTCGGTAACCACGGTCACGGCACACATCAACAAGTGGTTAGACCTGGTGTAGTATTGCTTTCGCAATAAAAAAAATAAAATGAGAAGATTTCAACACTGCTGAACCGAATATGGAGCAAAAGCATTACCTGCGGGGGACCGTGCGTTCTTCTTCTGTTAGGCGCAGCGCCGGTTCGGGGACCACGGACACGGCACGCAGCGATGAGCGGTTAGATCTGGCGTAGTATTGCTTTCGCAATAAAAAAATAAAATGATAGGGTTCAACGCTGCTGAACCGAATATGGAGCGAAATCATTAGCTGCGGGTGACCGTGCGTTCTTCTTCTTCTTCGGTTAGGCGCAGCGCCGGCGTGGGGACCACGGTCACGGCACGCAGCAACGATTGGTTAGACCTGGCGTAGTATTGCTTTCGTACTAAAAAAATAAAATGAGAAGACTTCAACACTGCTGAACCGAATATGGAGCGAAAGCATTAGCTGCGGGGGAACGTGCGTTCTCCTTCTGTTAGGCGCAGCGCCGGCTCGGTGACCACGGTCACGGCACACAGCAACAAGTGGTTAGACCTGGTGTAGTATTGCTTTCGGAATAAAAAAAATAAAATGAGAAGATTTCAACACTGCTGAACCGAATATGGAGCGAAAGCATTAGCTGCGGGGGACCGTGCGTTCTCCTTCTGTTAGGCGCAGCGCCGGCTCGCGGACCACGGTCACGGCACGCAGCAACAAGTGGTTAGACCTGGTGTAGTATTGCTTTCGTAATAAAAAAATAAAATGAGAAGACTTCAACACTGCTGAACCGAATATGGAGCGAAAGCATTTGCTGCGGGTGACCGTGCGTTCTTCTTCTTCTTCTGTTAGGCGCAGCGCCGGCTCGGGGACCACCGTCACGGCACGCAGCAACGAGTGGTTAGACCTGGCGTAGTATTGCTTTCGTAATAAAAAAATAAAATGAGAAGACTTCAACACTGCTGAACCGAATATGGAGCGAAAGCATTAGCTGCGGGGGACCGTGCGTTCTCCTTCCGTTAGGCGCAGCGCCGGCTCGGGGACCACGGTCACGGCACGCAGCAACGAGTGGTTAGACCTGGTGTAGTATTGCTTTCGCGTTAAAAAAAATGAGTAGAGTTCAACGCTGCTGAACCGAATATGGAGCGAATGCATTAGCTGCGGGTGACAGTGCGTTCTTCTTCTCTTTCTTCTGTTAGGCGCACCGCACGCTGCAACGAGTGGTTAGACCCGGCGGAGTATTGCTTTCGCAATACAAAACATCACGAGGGTTCAACGCTGCTGCACCGAATATGGAGCGAAAGCATTAGCTGCGGGTGACCGTGCGTTCTTCTTCTCCTTCTTCTGTTAGGCGCAGCGCCGGCTCGGGGACCACGGACACGGCACGCACGATGAGCGGTTAGACCTGGTGTAGTATTGCTTTCGCAATAAAAAAATAAAATGAGAAGATTTCAACACTGCTGAACCGAATATGGAGCGAAAGCATTAGCTGCGGGGGACCGTCGGTTCTCCTTCTGTTAGGCGCAGCGCCGGCTCGCGGACCACGGTCACGGCACGCAGCAACGAGTGGTTAGACCTGGTGTAGTATTGCTTTCGCATTAAAAAAATAAAATGAGTAGGGTTCAACGCTGGTGAATCGAATATGGAGCGAAAGCATTAGCTGCGGGTGACCGTGCGTTCTTCTTCTCCTTCTTCTGTTAGGCGCAGCGCCGGCTCGGGGACCACGGTCACGGCACGCAGCAACAAGTGGTTAGACCTGGTGTAGTATTGCTTTCGCAATAAAAAAATAAAATGAGAAGATTTCAACACTGCTGAACCGAATATGGAGCGAAAGCATTAGCTGCGGGGGACCGTGCGTTCTTCTTCTGTTTCTTCTGTTAGGCGCACCGCACGCTGCAACGAGTGGTTAGACCCGGCGGAGTATTGCTTTCGCAATACAAAACATCACGAGGGTTCAACGCTGCTGCACCGAATATGGAGCGAAAGCATTAGCTGCGGGTGACCGTGCGTTCTTCTTCTTCTTCTTCTGTTAGGCGCAGCGCCTGCTCAGGGACCACGGACACGGCACGCAGCGATGAGCGGTTAGACCTGGCGTAGTATTGCTTTCGCAATAAAAAAAAAATAAAATGAGTAGGGTTCAACGCTGGTGAATCGAATATGGAGCGAAATCATTAGCTGCGGGTGACCGTGCGTTCTTCTTCTTCTGTTAGGCGCAGCGCCGGCTCAGGGACCACGGACACGGCACGCAGCGATGAGCGGTTAGATCTGGCGTAGTATTGCTTTCGCAATAAAAAAATAAAATGAGGAGGGTTCAACGCTGCTGAACCGAATATGGAGCGAAAGCATTAGCTGCGGCTGGCAGTGCGTTCTTCTCCATCTTCTGTTAGGGGCACCGCACGCTGCAACGAGTGGTTAGACCCGGCGGAGTATTGCTTTCGCAATACATAACATCAGGAGGGTTCAACGCTGCTGCACCGAATATGGAGCGAAAGCATTAGCTGCGGGTGACCGTGCGTTCTTCTTCTCCTTCTTCTGTTAGGCGCACCGCACGATTCAACGAGTGGTTAGACCCACCGGAGTATTGCTTTCGCAATACAAAACATCAGGAGGGTTCAACGCTGCTGCACCGAATATGGAGAGAAAGCATTAGCTGCGGGTGACCGTGCGTTCTTCTTCTTCTTCTGTTAGGCGCAGCGCCGGCTCGGGGACCACCGTCACGGCACGCAGCAACGAGTGGTTAGACCTGGCGTAGTATTGCTTTCGTAATAAAAAAATAAAATGAGAAGACTTCAACACTGCTGAACCGAATATGGAGCGAAAGCACTAGCTGCGGGGGACCGTGCGTACTCCTTCTGTTAGGCGCAGCGCCGACTCGGGGACCACGGTCACGGCACGCAGCAACGAGGGGTTAGACCTGGTGCAGTATTGCTTTCGCATTAAAAAAAAATAAAATGAGTAGGGTTCAATGCTGGTGAATCGAATATGGAGCGAAAGCATTAGCTGCGGGTGACCGTGCGTTCTTCTTCTCCTTCTTCTGCTAGGCGCAGCGCCTGCTCAGGGACCACGGACACGGCACGCAGCGATGAGCGGTTAGACCTGGCGTAGTATTGCTTTCGCAATAAAAAAAAATAAAATGAGTAGGGTTCAACGCTGGTGAATCGAATATGGAGCGAAATCATTAGCTGCGGGTGACCGTGCGTTCTTCTTCTTCTTCTGTTATGCGCAGCGCCTGCTCAGGGACCACGGACACTGCACGCAGCGATGAGCGGTTAGACCTGGCGTAGTATTGCTTTCGCATTAAAAAAAATAAAATGAGGAGGGTTCAACGCTGGTGAATCAAATAATGAGCGAAATCATTAGCTGCGGGTGACCGTGCGTTATTCTTCTCCTTCTTCTGTTAGGCGCAGCGCCGGCTCGGGGACCACGGTCACGGCACGCAGCGATGAGCGGTTAGATCTGGCGTAGTATTGCTTTCGCAATAAAAAAATAAAATGAGTAGGGTTCAACGCTGCTGAACCGAATATGGCGCGAAAGCATTAGCTGCGGGGGACTGTGCGTTCTTCTTCTGTTAGGCGCAGCGCCGGTTCGGGGACCACGGACTCGGCACGCAGCGATGAGCGGTTAGATCTGGCGTAGTATTGCTTTCGCAATAAAAAAATAAAATGATAGGGTTCAACGCTGCTGAACCGAATATGGAGCGAAATCATTAGCTGCGGGTGACCGTGCGCTCTTCTTCTGTTAGGCGCAGCGCCGGTTCGGGGACCACGGACACGGCACGCAGCGATGAGCGGTTAGACCTGGCGTAGTATTGGTTTCGCAATAAAAAAATAAAATGAGGAGGGTTCTACGCTGCTGAACCGAATATGGCGCGAAAGCATTAGCTGCGGGTGACCGTGCGTTCTTCTTCTGTTAGGCGCAGCGCCGGTTCGGGGACCACGGACTCGGCACGCAGCGATGAGCGGTTAGATCTGGCGTAGTATTGCTTTCGCAATAAAAAAATAAAATGATAGGGTTCAACGCTGCTGAACCGAATATGGAGCGAAATCATTAGCTGCGGGTGACCGTGCGTTCTTCTTCTGTTAGGCGCAGCGCCGGTTCGGGGACCACGGACACGGCACGCAGCGATGAGCGGTTAGATCTGGCGTAGTATTGCTTTCGCAATAAAAAAAAAATAAAATGAGTAGGGTTCAACGCTGGTGAATCGAATATGGAGCGAAATCATTAGCTGCGGGTGACCGTGCGTTCTTCTTCTGTTAGGCGCAGCGCCGGTTCGGGGACCACGGACACGGCACGCAGCGATGAGCGGTTAGATCTGGCGTAGTATTGCTTTCGCAATAAAAAAATAAAATGATAGGGTTCAACGCTGCTGAACCGAATATGGAGCGAAATCATTAGCTGCGGGTGACCGTGCGTTCTTCTTCTTCTTCTGTTATGCGCAGCGCCTGCTCAGGGACCACGGACACTGCACGCAGCGATGAGCGGTTAGACCTGGCGTAGTATTGCTTTCGCATTAAAAAAAAATAAAATGAGGAGGGTTCAACGCTGGTGAATCGAATAATGAGCGAAATCATTAGCTGCGGGTGACCGTGCGTTCTTCTTCTCCTTCTGTTAGGCGCAGCGCCGGCTCGGGGACCACGGTCACGGCACGCAGCGATGAGCGGTTAGATCTGGCGTAGTATTGCTTTCGCAATAAAAAAATAAAATGAGTAGGGTTCAACGCTGCTGAACCGAATATGGCGCGAAAGCATTAGCTGCGGGGGACTGTGCGTTCTTCTTCTGTTAGGCGCAGCGCCGGTTCGGGGACCACGGACTCGGCACGCAGCGATGAGCGGTTAGATCTGGCGTAGTATTGCTTTCGCAATAAAAAAATAAAATGATAGGGTTCAACGCTGCTGAACCGAATATGGAGCGAAATCATTAGCTGCGGGTGACCGTGCGTTCTTCTTCGGTTAGGCGCAGCGCCGGTTCGGGGACCACGGACAGGGCACGCAGCGATGAGCGGTTAGACCTGGCGTAGTATTGGTTTCGCAATAAAAAAATAAAATGAGGAGGGTTCTACGCTGCTGAACCGAATATGGCGCGAAAGCATTAGCTGCGGGTGACCGTGCGTTCTTCTTCTGTTAGGCGCAGCGCCGGTTCGGGGACCACGGACTCGGCACGCAGCGATGAGCGGTTAGATCTGGCGTAGTATTGCTTTCGCAATAAAAAAATAAAATGATAGGGTTCAACGCTGCTGAACCGAATATGGAGCGAAATCATTAGCTGCGGGTGACCGTGCGTTCTTCTTCTGTTAGGCGCAGCGCCGGTTCGGGGACCACGGACACGGCACGCAGCGATGAGCGGTTAGATCTGGCGTAGTATTGCTTTCGTAATAAAAAAATAAAATGAGAAGACTTCAACACTGCTGAACCGAATATGGAGCGAAAGCACTAGCTGCGGGGGACCGTGCGTACTCCTTCTGTTAGGCGCAGCGCCGACTCGGGGACCACGGTCACGGCACGCAGCAACGAGGGGTTAGACCTGGTGCAGTATTGCTTTCGCATTAAAAAAAAATAAAATGAGTAGGGTTCAATGCTGGTGAATCGAATATGGAGCGAAAGCATTAGCTGCGGGTGACCGTGCGTTCTTCTTCTCCTTCTTCTGCTAGGCGCAGCGCCTGCTCAGGGACCACGGACACGGCACGCAGCGATGAGCGGTTAGACCTGGCGTAGTATTGCTTTCGCAATAAAAAAAAATAAAATGAGTAGGGTTCAACGCTGGTGAATCGAATATGGAGCGAAATCATTAGCTGCGGGTGACCGTGCGTTCTTCTTCTTCTTCTGTTATGCGCAGCGCCTGCTCAGGGACCACGGACACTGCACGCAGCGATGAGCGGTTAGACCTGGCGTAGTATTGCTTTCGCATTAAAAAAAATAAAATGAGGAGGGTTCAACGCTGGTGAATCAAATAATGAGCGAAATCATTAGCTGCGGGTGACCGTGCGTTATTCTTCTCCTTCTTCTGTTAGGCGCAGCGCCGGCTCGGGGACCACGGTCACGGCACGCAGCGATGAGCGGTTAGATCTGGCGTAGTATTGCTTTCGCAATAAAAAAATAAAATGAGTAGGGTTCAACGCTGCTGAACCGAATATGGCGCGAAAGCATTAGCTGCGGGGGACCGTGCGTACTCCTTCTGTTAGGCGCAGCGCCGACTCGGGGACCACGGTCACGGCACGCAGCAACGAGGGGTTAGACCTGGTGCAGTATTGCTTTCGCATTAAAAAAAAATAAAATGAGTAGGGTTCAATGCTGGTGAATCGAATATGGAGCGAAAGCATTAGCTGCGGGTGACCGTGCGTTCTTCTTCTCCTTCTTCTGCTAGGCGCAGCGCCTGCTCAGGGACCACGGACACGGCACGCAGCGATGAGCGGTTAGACCTGGCGTAGTATTGCTTTCGCAATAAAAAAAAATAAAATGAGTAGGGTTCAACGCTGGTGAATCGAATATGGAGCGAAATCATTAGCTGCGGGTGACCGTGCGTTCTTCTTCTTCTTCTGTTATGCGCAGCGCCTGCTCAGGGACCACGGACACTGCACGCAGCGATGAGCGGTTAGACCTGGCGTAGTATTGCTTTCGCATTAAAAAAAATAAAATGAGGAGGGTTCAACGCTGGTGAATCAAATAATGAGCGAAATCATTAGCTGCGGGTGACCGTGCGTTATTCTTCTCCTTCTTCTGTTAGGCGCAGCGCCGGCTCGGGGACCACGGTCACGGCACGCAGCGATGAGCGGTTAGATCTGGCGTAGTATTGCTTTCGCAATAAAAAAATAAAATGAGTAGGGTTCAACGCTGCTGAACCGAATATGGCGCGAAAGCATTAGCTGCGGGGGACTGTGCGTTCTTCTTCTGTTAGGCGCAGCGCCGGTTCGGGGACCACGGACTCGGCACGCAGCGATGAGCGGTTAGATCTGGCGTAGTATTGCTTTCGCAATAAAAAAATAAAATGATAGGGTTCAACGCTGCTGAACCGAATATGGAGCGAAATCATTAGCTGCGGGTGACCGTGCGTTCTTCTTCTGTTAGGCGCAGCGCCGGTTCGGGGACCACGGACACGGCACGCAGCGATGAGCGGTTAGACCTGGCGTAGTATTGGTTTCGCAATAAAAAAATAAAATGAGGAGGGTTCTACGCTGCTGAACCGAATATGGCGCGAAAGCATTAGCTGCGGGTGACCGTGCGTTCTTCTTCTGTTAGGCGCAGCGCCGGTTCGGGGACCACGGACTCGGCACGCAGCGATGAGCGGTTAGATCTGGCGTAGTATTGCTTTCGCAATAAAAAAATAAAATGATAGGGTTCAACGCTGCTGAACCGAATATGGAGCGAAATCATTAGCTGCGGGTGACCGTGCGTTCTTCTTCTGTTAGGCGCAGCGCCGGTTCGGGGACCACGGACACGGCACGCAGCGATGAGCGGTTAGATCTGGCGTAGTATTGCTTTCGCAATAAAAAAAAAATAAAATGAGTAGGGTTCAACGCTGGTGAATCGAATATGGAGCGAAATCATTAGCTGCGGGTGACCGTGCGTTCTTCTTCTGTTAGGCGCAGCGCCGGTTCGGGGACCACGGACACGGCACGCAGCGATGAGCGGTTAGATCTGGCGTAGTATTGCTTTCGCAATAAAAAAATAAAATGATAGGGTTCAACGCTGCTGAACCGAATATGGAGCGAAATCATTAGCTGCGGGTGACCGTGCGTTCTTCTTCTTCTTCTGTTATGCGCAGCGCCTGCTCAGGGACCACGGACACTGCACGCAGCGATGAGCGGTTAGACCTGGCGTAGTATTGCTTTCGCATTAAAAAAAAATAAAATGAGGAGGGTTCAACGCTGGTGAATCGAATAATGAGCGAAATCATTAGCTGCGGGTGACCGTGCGTTCTTCTTCTCCTTCTGTTAGGCGCAGCGCCGGCTCGGGGACCACGGTCACGGCACGCAGCGATGAGCGGTTAGATCTGGCGTAGTATTGCTTTCGCAATAAAAAAATAAAATGAGTAGGGTTCAACGCTGCTGAACCGAATATGGCGCGAAAGCATTAGCTGCGGGGGACTGTGCGTTCTTCTTCTGTTAGGCGCAGCGCCGGTTCGGGGACCACGGACTCGGCACGCAGCGATGAGCGGTTAGATCTGGCGTAGTATTGCTTTCGCAATAAAAAAATAAAATGATAGGGTTCAACGCTGCTGAACCGAATATGGAGCGAAATCATTAGCTGCGGGTGACCGTGCGTTCTTCTTCGGTTAGGCGCAGCGCCGGTTCGGGGACCACGGACAGGGCACGCAGCGATGAGCGGTTAGACCTGGCGTAGTATTGGTTTCGCAATAAAAAAATAAAATGAGGAGGGTTCTACGCTGCTGAACCGAATATGGCGCGAAAGCATTAGCTGCGGGTGACCGTGCGTTCTTCTTCTGTTAGGCGCAGCGCCGGTTCGGGGACCACGGACTCGGCACGCAGCGATGAGCGGTTAGATCTGGCGTAGTATTGCTTTCGCAATAAAAAAATAAAATGATAGGGTTCAACGCTGCTGAACCGAATATGGAGCGAAATCATTAGCTGCGGGTGACCGTGCGTTCTTCTTCTGTTAGGCGCAGCGCCGGTTCGGGGACCACGGACACGGCACGCAGCGATGAGCGGTTAGATCTGGCGTAGTATTGCTTTCGCAATAAAAAAATAAAATGATAGGGTTCAACGCTGCTGAACCGAATATGGAGCGAAATCATTAGCTGCGGGTGACCGTGCGTTCTTCTTCTGTTAGGCGCAGCGCCGGTTCGGGGACCACGGACACGGCACGCAGCGATGAGCGGTTAGATCTGGCGTAGTATTGCTTTCGCAATAAAAAAAAAATAAAATGAGTAGGGTTCAACGCTGGTGAATCGAATATGGAGCGAAATCATTAGCTGCGGGTGACCGTGCGTTCTTCTTCTGTTAGGCGCAGCGCCGGTTCGGGGACCACGGACACGGCACGCAGCGATGAGCGGTTAGACCTGGCGAGTATTGGTTTCGCAATAAAAAAAAATAAAATGAGTAGGGTTCAACGCTGGTGAATCGAATATGGAGCGAAATCATTAGCTGCGGGTGACCGTGCGTTCTTCTTCTGTTAGGCGCAGCGCCGGTTCGGGGACCACGGACACGGCACGCAGCGATGAGCGGTTAGACCTGGCGTAGTATTGGTTTCGCAATAAAAAAATAAAATGAGAAGATTTCAACACTGCTGAACCGAATATGGAGCGAAAGCATTAGCTGCGGGGGACCGTGCGTTCTCCTTTTGTTAGGCGCTGCGCCGGCTCGGGGACCACGGTCACGGCACGCCGCAACGAGTGGTTAGATCTGGTGTAGTATTGCTTTCGCATTAAAAAAATAAAATGAGTAGGGTTCAACGCTGGTGAATCGAATATGGAGCGAAAGCATTAGCTGCGGGTGACCGTGCGTTCTTCTTCTTCTTCTTCTGTTAGGAGCAGCGCCTGCTCAGGGACCACGGACACGGCACGCAGCGATGAGCGGTTAGACCTGGCGTAGTATTGCTTTCGCAATAAAAAAAAAATAAAATGAGTAGGGTTCAACGCTGGTGAATCGAATATGGAGCGAAATCATTACTGCGGGTGACCGTGCGTTCTTCTTCTTCTTCTGTTAGGCGCAGCGCCGGCTCGGGGACCACGGACACGGCACGCACCAACGAGTGGTTAGACCTGACGTAGTATTGCTTTCGTAATAAAAAAATAAAATGAGAAGACTTCAACACTGCTGAACCGAATATGGAGCGAAAGCATTAGCTGCGGGGGACCGTGCGTTCTCATTCTGTTAGGCGCAGCGCCGGCTCGGGGACCATGGTCATGGCACGCACCAACGAGTGGTTAGACCTGGCGTAGTATTGCTTTCGTAATAAAAAAATAAAATGAGAAGACTTTAACACTGCTGAACCGAATATGGCGCGAAAGCATTAGCTGCGGGGGACCGTGCGTTCTCCTTCTATTAGGCGCAGCGCCGGCTCGGGGACGACGGTCACGGCACGCAGCAACGAGTGGATAGACCTGCTGTAGTATTTCTTTCGCAATACCCCGCAGGGGGCATCTGTTAAAGCAGATGTTTGCGTGTACTGTGCGACACCACGGACCCCGAGCACCCACGCTTAGCCGTGCGTGGCATCGCCGTGTCTGGGGAAAAGGGGATCCTGGTGGTTGAGCCGATGCCGAGTGTTTGGACCTTTAAGGCCCCTCGGCAGAGGCAACACACCACTTTGGCCCACGCTTCCCACAGACGGCACCTCCGGGCTGACCCACCAGGGGGAAATCGGCAGTCGCCTTTTCCTGTCCTCCCCTCCATCTTTCACTTTCCTATCCCCTCTCTTACAACTGTCCTGTCTTCTCTTACCTTCTTCGTTTCTTCCTACTTCCAGGCAGCGAGGGTTAACCTTGTGTGGCTAACCACCCTGCGTTATGCCATATTTGGTTATAGTCGGGGTGTATGGCTGGCGTGGGCAGGACTGCTTTGCGAGTTCCTGTCCCGTCCCCTCGTTGGGCTCCATGGTGGGTGGCCGCCACCCCGGCTGAACAAAAACTTACTGTATGGCTTCTTCTTTGCTCTCCAATGATCGTTCCCGAAAAAGGGGACGGACCGATGAAACTGCAAACTTCTTTCTAAAGAATGCAAACAGATTCCCACGCTTCCACGTGGTGCACAGTGAAGACCCTCAGAAAACAGCTAGGCAAATATCTCCTTTTGTCGTGACCAAGACATTGACTGAAGCAATAGGCCAAGGATACAATGTCAAAAAACTTCCAAATGGTGACCTTCTCTTGGAAATTATGTACCATCATCAGAATGAAAAACTCCCAACAGTAACCAGCTTTGGGGAATGCCCAGTTAATGTCACCAAACACCGCTCTCTAAACATGGTGAGGGGAGTCATTTCAGATGACGACCTAAAGTACCTAAGTGAAGAAGAACTCCTTGAAGGACTAAGAGAACAAAATGTCATCAATGTGTTCAGAATTAAAATCAGACGGGATAACAAAGAGATACCGACTAGGCACTTAGTCCTTACCTTCGAATCGAGCACACTGCCCTAGGCTGTGGAGGTAGGGTACACGAAGATAAAACTGAAACCATACATACCTAACCCGCGCCGCTGTTTCAAATGCCAAAGGTATGGCCACGGCTCACAGACTTGCCGAGGCCAACTTACATGTGCGAAGTGTGCCTCCCACGAGCATCCTGCTGAGAACTGTGAATCCGAAACGCATCTTTGCATCAACTGTGAGGGCAGCCACGCTGCTTTCTCACGAACCTGTCCAACATGGAAACAAGAGAAAGATATCATCACACTAAAAGTCAAAGAAAATCTCACTTACAGGGAAGCACGTAAGAAACTCACGTCCACTCACACCCCAACTTATTCTGTTGTGACGCAAAAGGGGGCGGCGTCACAGCAGTCCTTGGAACCTGCCCAGGTGACACACGGTGCACCTAAGGCAGGGACCTCTACGTCCCCGGTGGAAGTAGCTGGGGCTGCTCCACCACCCCCAAAGCAGGCTGCGCGGGTCTCTAGGTCAGCTGGCCCCAAGGTCTCTCCAGTAACGGAGAGATCTACCACAAATGTGTCTGTGCAGTCTGCACAATCGTCCAGCACGTCCGAGGACGCAATGGACACAACAAACGACGACCGTCCGGGGCCGTCAACATCTGACAGGCGACGGAGCTCCTTGGAGCGAACCAGAAAAGAAAAGGCCCGAATCACCGGGCCAGAAAAAACTTAGTCTCTCTACCTTCCTCATATAAAATGGCGTTCTTAGTCCATTGGAACTGTAGAGGACTTTTAAAAAACTACAATGATATAACAGACCTTTTAAATTCACTGTCCCCTGTGGTCCTATGCCTACAAAAGACCAATCTGGGACCTCAACAAAAAATTTTTTAAAAAAGCACAAAATGTTTCGATGTGACAGAGAACAAGCAGGTCGCCTCTCCGGAGGCGTTGCTATTGTTGTGCAGAGCAGTATTGCAACGCGAGAAGTCCATCTCAAAAATAATTTCGAAGCTGTTGCAGTTACTGTTGTTCATTATAAAACAATCACAGTATGTTCTGTCTACCTTCAACCTCATGTCATTGTTAGCCTTCACGATTTAGAGGAACTTCTACAACAGTTACCTGAACCATATATTTTAGTTGGAGATTTTAATGCACACTCCTCCTTTTGGGGGAGTGAGCAAACAGACAGTAGAGGACGTATTTTAGAAGATTTTTTGCTGTGCAACAACGTCTGCCTCCTGAATACAGGTAAACAAACATATTGCTCCCCAAGCTCGGGAAAAATGAGCTGTTTAGATCTATCATTTTGTTCACCATCAATTCTTACCGATTTTAAATGGGACGTTCTCGACAACCCATATGGAAGTGATCATTTACCTGTCATAATAAGTCTAACATCCTCACCATCCATCACTCTAACCAAACCACGGCGATGGAAACTTCACCTGGCAGATTGGACACTTTTCCAGTCCAAAGCTGACCTCATAAAAGTATTTTCAGAAAATCTCAGCATAGATGAGCTGAATGAAGAGATTACAGCTTGTATTATTGCTGCAGCACACCTAGCTATTCCACAGTCCTCGGGAACTGTACAGCAAAACCATAAAGTGTGGTATACACAAGAGTGCAAAGAGGCAAAAAGAAAACAAAATAAAGCTTGGGGAATATTCCGGAGATATCCTACACATGAGCACCTTATAACTTTTAAAAAGGCCAGGGCTAAAGCACGGTGCATTCGCCGCGAAGCTGAAAAAGCCTCATGGCAAAATTATGTGTCATCAATAAATAGCTCAACCACATCTAAAAAAATGTGGGAGCAGGTTAATAAACTAGACGGCAAATACTATCCTTTCACGATTCCACTTTTAACAACTCCTGGTACACAAACGAGTGTAGAAGAACAAGCAAACATATTGGGGGAACATTTCGCTACAATCTCTAGTTCGGCACACTATACACATTCCTTTATAAAGTATAAAACAGCAGCTGAAAAACAAAGACTCCCAATAGCTGGAGGCACAAATGAACCGTTTAACTGTTTAATTACACTTGAAGAAATAACTAGAGTATTAAATGCCGGGAAACAAACTGCACCAGGACCAGATGAAATACATTATAAAATGCTTGCTCATTTGACTCCATTGTCAGAAGATGCATTATTGAAATTTTTTAATAAAATATGGATATCTGGAACAATACCAGAAGCCTGGAAGACAGCCGTTATAGTACCTCTCTTAAAGCCTGGGAAGCCCCCGGACTCCCCAGGCAGTTATAGGCCAATAGCCCTGACGAGCTGCCTTGCAAAAGTTTTTGAAAGCATTGTAAATACAAGGCTCATGTTTGTTCTTGAATCCCGGAAACATCTTGATACTCATCAGTGCGGCTACAAAAAAACATGTTCAACTATTGATCACCTTGTCCGACTGGAAAATACTATCCGAGAAGCCTTTATCCATAAACAGCATTGCCTTGCCGTATTTTTTGACCTCGAAAAAGCCTATGACACCACGTGGAGGTTTGGGATCCTGCGTGATTTGGGAGAGCTTGGCATTCGCGGCAGGATGCTAAAATGTATAAGCGACTTTCTCTCTCAACGCTCATTTAAAGTACGTCTCGGTTCTACCCTTTCTAAAACCTTCATACAAGAAAATGGTGTGCCTCAAGGATGTATTTTAAGTACTACTCTGTTTATAGTAAAAATTAACAGTATAGCAAAAATAATCCCAAAATCCGTTATGTACTCTGTCTACGTAGACGACCTTCAGATTGCATGTACATCCTCCAATGTGTCAACATGTGAGAGGCAAATACAGCTCACAGTAAATAGACTGGCAACGTGGGCAGATAGGAATGGCTTCAGGTTTTCTACTCAAAAGTCTGTAGTTGTTTTGTTCTCTCTCAGAAGAGGACTGCACATTGATCCCACCATCCACCTTAATGATGTTAAGCTACCTGTAAAGCACGAACATAAATTTCTAGGGCTAACTTTTGACAGAAAGCTTTCATTCCTTCCCCACATAAACAACCTAAAAAAGAAAGCTTCGAAATCTCTCAATATATTAAAAGTCCTTTCACATAAACACTGGGGATCTGACAGAACATGTCTTTTAAAAATTTACCGCTCTGTGGTTCGCTCATGTTTAGATTATGGCTGCATAATATATGGATCTGCAAGGCCGTCATATTTAAAACGACTGGACTCTGTACACAATTCAGGCTTGCGTATTTCAACTGGTGCATACAGGACATCCCCCATAAACAGCTTATATGTAGAAACCAATGAACCATCTCTTACAAGCCGAAGAAACATGCTCACATGCTCATACATTTTAAAGATCCGTTCACTGCCAAACCATATCTGTTACCCAATAGTTACAAAATGCCAGTCTCAAACACTGTTCATAAACAAACCTCAAAAAATAAAACCACTTCTGCTCCGCTTTGAAGAGAAATGTCAAGTTTTAGACTTAATAGACTCATTACCTAATATTACCCGAAAACCTGATCCACTTCCACCATGGTACTGCCTGCCGTCTGTATGTGACTTCACATTAAACCAATTCCAGAAAAACCAAACACCACATGAACACATATTGCAGGAATTTTTAGCCCTAAGTGAAAAGTACAGAAAATATGTGGCATTCTATACAGATGGTTCAAAATCTGCACAATACGTCGGAAGCGCAGTGGTTCAAAACAATTGGAATAGAACAGTACGGCTACCACAGTGTGCATCCATTTTCACTGCCGAGTGTTATGCAGTCCTCATGGCCCTAGAAAAAATTAAAATTGAAAACATAGAGAATAGTGTCATTTACACCGATTCTTTGAGCATACTAACAGCATACAATCATAAAAATGCAGGCAAATCGCTTATTGGTGACATCATACACAGCATAAAAACAGCCACTACCCAGGGACATACTGTAAAGCTTTGTTGGGTTCCAAGTCACATAGGAATTGATGGAAATGAAAGCGCTGATATACGCGCTGCACAAGCTCGACATATAGAAATGAAGAAAGTGCACGTTCCCTACAAAGAAGCAGTCAAGTTAATGCAGTCTAAGCTAAGAGATAGATGGCAGTCCAAATGGAATAATGAAGAAAATAATAAGCTACACCTAGTAAAACCTGTCATATCTGAATGGAAGTCATGCACACACCAAGAACGATTCACTGAAGTCATTTTATGTCGCCTCCGTATTGGACATACACACCTTACACATGGTTATATTCTTAGAAAAGAGGAAATACCAACATGCGACCTTTGCGGAGAAACTGTCACAATTAATCACATTTTATATTCCTGTACAAAGCTAGAAGAACTAAGAAAGAAGCATTTTCCAATATTTTATTCAGAATATATTCCTCTTCACCCTAGCTTACTCATAGGAGAAAATGCTCTTGTTAATATATCATGTGTTTTTATGTTCTTAAAAGATGCCAACCTTCTTAACAAATTATGAGTTTTAACTACCATATTACCATCTGCTGCATGGACAGCAGATCTCATCATGTGTTTGGCGCATGATAGCCTTAGATGCTTATGCGCCATAAAACACAACACACAACAACACACAACAATCTTTCGCAACAAAAAAAAAATGAGAAGACTTCAACACTGCTGAACGGAATATGGAGCGAAAGCATTAGCTGCGGGGGACCGTGCGTTCTCCTTCTGTTAGGCGCAGCGCCGGCTCGGGGACCACGGTCACGGCACGCAGCAGCAACTGGTTAGACCTGGTGTAGTATTGGTTTCGCAATAAAAAAAATAAAATAAGTAGGGTTCAACGCTGGTGAATCGAATATGGAGCGAAATCATTAGCTGCGGGTGACTGTGCGTTCTTCTTCTCCTTCTTCTGTTAGGCGCAGCGCCGGCTCGGGGAACACGGTCACGGCACGCAGCAACGAGTGGTTAGACCTACCGTAGTATTGCTTTCGTAATAAAAAAATAAAATGAGAAGACTTCAGCACTGCTGAACCGAATATGGAGCGAAAGCATTAGCATCGGGGGACCGTGCGTTCTCCTTCTGTTAGGCGCAGCGCCGGCTCGGGGACCACGGTCACGGGACGCACCAACGAGTGGTTAGACCTAACGTAGTATTGCTTTCGTAATAAAAAAATAAAATGAGAAGACTTGAACACTGCTGAACCGAATATGGAGCGAAAGCATTAGCATCGGGGGACCGTGCGTTCTCCCTCTGTTAGGCGCAGCGCCGGCTCGGGGACCACGGTCACGGGACGCACCAACGAGTGGTTAGACCTAACGTAGTATTGCTTTCGTAATAAAAAATAAAGTGAGAAGACTTCAACACTGCTGAACGGAATATGGAGCGAAAGCATTAGCTGCGGGGGACCGTGCGTTCTCCTTCTGTTAGGCGCAGCGCCGGCTCGGGGACCACGGTCACGGCACGCAGCAGCAAGTGGTTAGACCTGGTGTAGTATTGGTTTCGCAATAAAAAAAATAAAATAAGTAGGGTTCAACGCGGGTAAATCGAATATGGAGCCAAATCATTAGCTGTGGGTGACCGTGCGTTCTTCTTCTCCTTCTTCTGTTAGGCGCAGCGCCGGCTCGGGGAACACGGTCACGGCACGCAGCAACGAGTGGTTAGACCTACCGTAGTATTGCTTTCGTAATAAAAAAATAAAATGAGAAGACTTCAACACTGCTGAACCGAATATGGAGCGAAAGCATTAGCATCGGGGGACCGTGCGTTCTCCTTCTGTTAGGCGCAGCGCCGGCTCGGGGACCACGGTCACGGCACGCAGCAGCAAGTGGTTAGACCTGGTGTAGTATTGGTTTCGCAATAAAAAAAAAATAAAATAAGTAGGGTTCAACGCTGCTGCACCGAATATGGAGCGAAAGCATTAGCTGCGGGTAACCGTGCGTTCTTCTTCTCCTTCTTCTGTTAGGCGCACCGCACGCTTCAACGAGTGGTTAGACCCGGCGGAGTATTGCTTTCGCAATACAAAACATCAGGAGGGTTCAACGCTGCTGCACCGAATATGGAGAGAAAGCATTAGCTGCGGGTGACCGTGCGTTCTTCTTCTTCTTCTGTTAGGCGCAGCGCCGGCTCGGGGACCACCGTCACGGCACGCAGCAACGAGTGGTTAGACCTGGCGTAGTATTGCTTTCGTAATAAAAAAATAAAATGAGAAGACTTCAACACTGCTGAACCGAATATGGAGCGAAAGCATTAGCTGCGGGGGACCGTGCGTACTCTTTCTGTTAGGCGCAGCGCCGACTCGGGGACAACGGTCACGGCACGCAGCAACGAGGGGTTAGACCTGGTGCAGTATTGCTTTCGCATTAAAAAAAATAAAATGAGTAGGGTTCAACGCTGGTGAATCGAATATGGAGTGAAAGCATTAGCTGCGGGTGACCGTGCGTTCTTCTTCTCCTTCTTCTGCTAGGCGCAGCGCCTGCTCAGGGACCACGGACACGGCACGCAGCGATGAGCGGTTAGACCTGGCGTAGTATTGCTTTCGCAATAAAAAAAAAATAAAATGAGTAGGGTTCAACGCTGGTGAATCGAATATGGAGCGAAATCATTAGCTGCGGGTGACCGTGCGTTCTTCTTCTTCTTCTGTTATGCGCAGCGCCGGCTCGGGGACCACGGACACTGCACGCAGCGATGAGCGGTTAGATCTGGCGTAGTATTGCTTTCGCAATAAAAAAAAATAAAATGAGTAGGGTTCAACGCTGGTGAATCGAATATGGAGCGAAAGCATTAGCTGCGGGTGACCGTGCGTTCTTCTTCTCCTTCTTCTGCTAGGCGCAGCGCCTGCTCAGGGACCACGGACACGGCACGCAGCGATGAGCGGTTAGACCTGGCGTAGTATTGCTTTCGCAATAAAAAAAAAATAAAATGAGTAGGGTTCAACGCTGGTGAATCGAATATGGAGCGAAATCATTAGCTGCGGGTGACCGTGCGTTCTTCTTCTTCTTCTGTTATGCGCAGCGCCTGCTCAGGGAACACGGACACGGCACGCAGCGATGAGCGGTTAGACCTGGCGTAGTATTGCTTTCGCAATAAAAAAAAATAAAATGAGTAGGGTTCAACGCTGGTGAATCGAATATGGAGCGAAATCATTAGCTGCGGGTGACCGTGCGTTCTTCTTCTTCTTCTGTTATGCACAGCGCGGGCTCGGGGACCACGGACACTGCACGCAGCGATGAGCGGTTAGATCTGGCGTAGTATTGCTTTCGCAATAAAAAAAATAAAATGAGGAGGGTTCAACGCTGCTGCACCGAATATGGAGCGAAAGCATTACATGCGGGTGACCGTGCGTTCTTCTCCTTCTTCTGTAAGGCGCAGCGCCGGCTCGGGGACCACGGCCACGGCACGCAGCAACGAGTGGTTAGACCTGGCGTAGTATTGCTTTCGTAATAAAAAAATAAAATGAGAAGACTTCAACACTGCTGAACCGAATATGGAGCGAAAGCATTAGCTGCGGGGGCCGTGCGTTCTCCTTCTGTTAGGCGCAGCGCCGGCTCGGGGACCGCGGTCACGGCACGCAGCAACGAGTGGTTAGATCTGGTGTAGTATTGCTTTCGCATTAAAAAAATAAAATGAGTAGGGTTCAACGCGGGTAAATCGAATATGGAGCCAAATCATTAGCTGTGGGTGACCGTGCGTTCTTCTTCTCCTTCTTCTGTTAGGCGCAGCGCCGGCTCGGGGAACACGGTCACGGCACGCAGCAACGAGTGGTTAGACCTACCGTAGTATTGCTTTCGTAATAAAAAAATAAAATGAGAAGACTTCAACACTGCTGAACCGAATATGGAGCGAAAGCATTAGCATCGGGGGACCGTGCGTTCTCCTTCTGTTAGGCGCAGCGCCGGCTCGGGGACCACGGTCACGGGACGCACCAACGAGTTGTTAGACCTAACGTAGTATTGCTTTCGTAATAAGAAAATAAAATGAGAAGACTTCAACACTGCTGAACCGAATATGGAGCGAAAGCATTAGCTGCGGGGGACCGTGCGTTCTCCTTCTGTTAGGCGCAGCGCCGGCTCGGGGACCACGGTCACGGCACGCAGCAGCAAGTGGTTAGACCTGGTGTAGTATTGGTTTCGCAATAAAAAAAAATAAAATAAGTAGGGTTCAACGCTGCTGCACCGAATATGGAGCGAAAGCATTAGCTGCGGGTGACCGTGCGTTCTTCTTCTTCTTCTGTTAGGCGCAGCGCCGGCTCGGGGACCACGGACATTGCACGCAGCAACGAGTGGTTAGACCTGGCGTAGTATTGCTTTCGTAATAAAAAAATAAAATGAGAAGACTTCAACACTGCTGAACCGAATATGGAGCGAAAGCATTAGCTGCGGGGGACCGTGCGTACTCCTGTTAGGCGCAGCGCCGACTCGGGGACCACGGTCACGGCACGCAGCAACGAGGGGTTAGACCTGGTGCAGTATTGCTTTCGCATTAAAAAAAAATTAAAATGAGTAGGGTTCAACGCTGGTGAATCGAATATGGAGCGAAATCATTAGCTGCGGGTGACCGTGCGTTCTTCTTCTTCTTCTGTTATGCGCAGCGGCGGCTCGGGGACCACGGACACTGCACGCAGCGATGAGCGGTTAGACCTGGCGTAGTATTGCTTTCGCATTAAAAAAAAAATAAAATGAGGAGGGTTCAACGCTGCTGAACCGAATATGGAGTGAAAGCATTAGCTGCGGGGGACCGTGCGTTCTTCTTCTCCTTCTTCTGCTAGGCGCAGCGCCTGCTCAGGGACCACGGACACGGCACGCAGCGATGAGCGGTTAGACCTGGCGTAGTATTGCTTTCGCATTAAAAAAAATAAAATGAGTAGGGTTCAACGCTGGTGAATCGAATATGGAGCGAAATCATTAGCTGCGGGTGACCGTGCGTTCTTCTTCTTCTTCTGTTATGCGCAGCGGCGGCTCGGGGACCACGGACACTGCACGCAGCGATGAGCGGTTAGACCTGGCGTAGTATTGCTTTCGCATTAAAAAAAAAATAAAATGAGGAGGGTTCAACGCTGCTGAACCGAATATGGAGTGAAAGCATTAGCTGCGGGGGACCGTGCGTTCTCCTTCTGTTAGGCGCAGCGCCGGCTCGGGACCACGGTCACGGCACGCAGCAACGAGTTTTTAGACCTGGGGTAGTATTGCTTTCGCATTAAAAAAAATAAAATGAGTAGGGTTCAACGCTGGTGAACCGAATATGGAGCGAAAGCATTAGCTGCGGGTGACAGTGCGTTCTTCTTCTCCTTTTTCTGTTAGGCGCAGCGCCGGCTCGGGGACCACGGACACGGCACGCAGCGATGAGCGGTTAGACCTGGCGTAGTATTGCTTTCGCATTAAAAAAAAATAAAATGAGGAGGGTTCAACGCTGCTGAACCGAATATGGAGCGAAAGCATTAGCTGCGGGTGACAGTGCGTTCTTCTCCTTTTTCTGTTAGGCGCAGCGCCGGCTCGGGGACCACGGACACGGCATGCAGCGATGAGCGGTTAGACCTGGCGTAGTATTGCTTTCGCAATAAAAAAAAAATGAAATGAGTAGGGTTCAACGCTGGTGAATCGAATATGGAGCGAAATCATTAGCTGCGGGTGACCGTGCGTTCTTCTTCTTCTTCTGTTATGCGCAGCGCCGGCTCGGGGACCACGGACACTGCACGCAGCGATGAGCGGTTAGATCTGGCGTAGTATTGCTTTCGCAATAAAAAAATAAAATGAGGAGGGTTCAACGCTGCTGAACCGAATATGGAGCGAAAGCATTAGCTGCGGGTGACCGTGCGTTCTTCTTCTTCTGTTAGGCGCAGCGCCTGCTCAGGGAACACGGACACGGCACGCAGCGATGAGCGGTTAGACCTGGCGTAGTATTGCTTTCGCAATAAAAAAAAAAATAAAATGAGTAGGGTTCAACGCTGGTGAATCGAATATGGAGCGAAATCATTAGCTGCGGGTGACCGTGCGTTCTTCTTCTTCTTCTGTTATGCACAGCGCCGGCTCGGGGACCACGGACACTGCACGCAGCGATGAGCGGTTAGATCTGGCGTAGTATTGCTTTCGCAATAAAAAAAATAAAATGAGGAGGGTTCAACGCTGCTGAACCGAATATGGAGCGAAAGCATTAGCTGCGGGGGACCGTGCGTTCTCCTTCTGTTAGGCGCAGCGCCGGCCCGGGGACCACGGTCACGGCACGCAGCAACGAGTTTTTAGACCTGGCGTAGTATTGCTTTCGCAATAAAAAATAAAATGAGGAGGGTTCAACGCTGCTGAACCGAATATGGAGCGAAAGCATTAGCTGCGGGTGACCGTGCGTTCTTCTTCTCCTTCTGTTAGGCGCACCGCACGCTGCAACGAGTGGTTAGACCCAGCGGAGTATTGCTTTCGCAATACAAAACATCAGGAGGGTTCAACGCTGCTGCACCGAATATGGAGCGAAAGCATTACATGCGGGTGACCGTGCGTTCTTCTCCATCTTCTGTAAGGCGCAGCGCCGGCTCGGGGACCACGGACATGGCACGCAGCGATGAGTGGTTAGACCTGGTGTAGTATTGCTTACGCAATAAAAAAAAAAATAAAATGAGCAGGGTTCAATGCTGGTGAATCGAATATGGAGCGAAATCATTAGCTGCGGGTGACCGTGCGTTCTTCTTCCTCTTCTGTTAGGCGCAGCGCCGGCTCGGGGACCACGGCCACGGCACGCAGCAACGAGTGGTTAGACCTGGCGTAGTATTGCTTTCGTAATAAAAAAATAAAATGAGAAGACTTCAACACTGCTGAACCGAATATGGAGCGAAAGCATTAGCTGCGGGGGAGCGTGCGTTCTCCTTCTGTTAGGCGCAGCGCCGGCTCGGGGACCACGGTCACGGCACGCAGCAACGAGTGGTTAGATCTGGTGTAGTATTGCTTTCGCATTAAAAAAATAAAATGAGTAGGGTTCAACACTGGTGAATCGAGTATGGAGCGAAATCATTAGCTGTGGGTGACCGTGCGTTCTTCTTCTCCTTCTTCTGTTAGGCGCAGCGCCGGCTCGGGGACCACGGTCACGGCACGCAGCAACGAGTGGTTAGACCTGGCGTAGCATTGCTTTCGTAATAAAAAAATAAAATGAGAAGACTTCAGCACTGCTGAACCGAATATGGAGCGAAAGCATTAGCTGCGGGGGAGCGTGCGTTCTCCTTCTGTTAGGCGCAGCGCCGGCTCGGGGACCACGGTCACGGCACGCAGCAACAAGTGGTTAGACCTGGTGTAGTATTGCTTTCGCAATAAAAAAATAAGATGAGTAGGGTTCAACGCTGGTGAATCGAATATGGAGCGAAAGCATTAGCTGCGGGTGACCGTGCGTTCTTCTTCTTCTTCTGTTAGGCGCAGCGCCTGCTCAGGGACCACGGACACGGCACGCAGCGATGAGCGGTTAGACCTGGCGTAGTATTGCTTTCGCAATAAAAAAAAATAAAATGAGTAGGGTTCAACGCTGGTGAATCGAATATGGAGCGAAATCATTACTGCGGGTGACCGTGCGTTCTTCTTCTTCTTCTGTTAGGCGCAGCGCCGGCTCGGGGACCACGGACACGGCACGCAGCGATGAGCGGTTAGATCTGGCGTAGTATTGCTTTCGCAATAAAAAAATAAAATGAGGAGGGTTCAACGCTGCTGAACCGAATATGGAGCGAAAGCATTAGCTGCGGGTGACAGTGCGTTCTTCTTCTCCTTCTTCTGTTAGGCGCACCGCACGCTGCAACGAATGGTTAGACCCGGCGGAGTATTGCTTTCGCAATACAAAACATCAGGAGGGTTCAACGCTGCTGAACCGAATATGGAGCGAAAGCATTACATGCGGGTGACCGTGCGTTCTTCTTCTCCTTCTTCTGTAAGGCGCAGCGCCGGCTCGGGGACCACGGACATGGCACGCACCGATGAGTGGTTAGACCTGGTGTAGTATTGCTTACGCAATAAAAAAAAAATAAAATGAGTAGTGTTCAACGCTGGTGAATCGAATATGGAGCGAAATCATTAGCTGCGGGTGACCGTGCGTTCTTCTTCTGTTAGGCGCAGCGCCGGTTCGGGGACCACGGACACGGCACGCAGCGATGAGCGGTTAGATCTGGCGTAGTATTGCTTTCGCAATAAAAAAAAAATAAAATGAGTAGGGTTCAACGCTGGTGAATCGAATATGGAGCGAAATCATTAGCTGCGGGTGACCGTGCGTTCTTCTTCTGTTAGGCGCAGCGCCGGTTCGGGGACCACGGACACGGCACGCAGCGATGAGCGGTTAGACCTGGCGAGTATTGGTTTCGCAATAAAAAAAAATAAAATGAGTAGGGTTCAACGCTGGTGAATCGAATATGGAGCGAAATCATTAGCTGCGGGTGACCGTGCGTTCTTCTTCTGTTAGGCGCAGCGCCGGTTCGGGGACCACGGACACGGCACGCAGCGATGAGCGGTTAGACCTGGCGTAGTATTGGTTTCGCAATAAAAAAATAAAATGAGAAGATTTCAACACTGCTGAACCGAATATGGAGCGAAAGCATTAGCTGCGGGGGACCGTGCGTTCTCCTTTTGTTAGGCGCTGCGCCGGCTCGGGGACCACGGTCACGGCACGCCGCAACGAGTGGTTAGATCTGGTGTAGTATTGCTTTCGCATTAAAAAAATAAAATGAGTAGGGTTCAACGCTGGTGAATCGAATATGGAGCGAAAGCATTAGCTGCGGGTGACCGTGCGTTCTTCTTCTTCTTCTTCTGTTAGGAGCAGCGCCTGCTCAGGGACCACGGACACGGCACGCAGCGATGAGCGGTTAGACCTGGCGTAGTATTGCTTTCGCAATAAAAAAAAAATAAAATGAGTAGGGTTCAACGCTGGTGAATCGAATATGGAGCGAAATCATTACTGCGGGTGACCGTGCGTTCTTCTTCTTCTTCTGTTAGGCGCAGCGCCGGCTCGGGGACCACGGACACGGCACGCACCAACGAGTGGTTAGACCTGACGTAGTATTGCTTTCGTAATAAAAAAATAAAATGAGAAGACTTCAACACTGCTGAACCGAATATGGAGCGAAAGCATTAGCTGCGGGGGACCGTGCGTTCTCATTCTGTTAGGCGCAGCGCCGGCTCGGGGACCATGGTCATGGCACGCACCAACGAGTGGTTAGACCTGGCGTAGTATTGCTTTCGTAATAAAAAAATAAAATGAGAAGACTTTAACACTGCTGAACCGAATATGGCGCGAAAGCATTAGCTGCGGGGGACCGTGCGTTCTCCTTCTATTAGGCGCAGCGCCGGCTCGGGGACGACGGTCACGGCACGCAGCAACGAGTGGATAGACCTGCTGTAGTATTTCTTTCGCAATACCCCGCAGGGGGCATCTGTTAAAGCAGATGTTTGCGTGTACTGTGCGACACCACGGACCCCGAGCACCCACGCTTAGCCGTGCGTGGCATCGCCGTGTCTGGGGAAAAGGGGATCCTGGTGGTTGAGCCGATGCCGAGTGTTTGGACCTTTAAGGCCCCTCGGCAGAGGCAACACACCACTTTGGCCCACGCTTCCCACAGACGGCACCTCCGGGCTGACCCACCAGGGGGAAATCGGCAGTCGCCTTTTCCTGTCCTCCCCTCCATCTTTCACTTTCCTATCCCCTCTCTTACAACTGTCCTGTCTTCTCTTACCTTCTTCGTTTCTTCCTACTTCCAGGCAGCGAGGGTTAACCTTGTGTGGCTAACCACCCTGCGTTATGCCATATTTGGTTATAGTCGGGGTGTATGGCTGGCGTGGGCAGGACTGCTTTGCGAGTTCCTGTCCCGTCCCCTCGTTGGGCTCCATGGTGGGTGGCCGCCACCCCGGCTGAACAAAAACTTACTGTATGGCTTCTTCTTTGCTCTCCAATGATCGTTCCCGAAAAAGGGGACGGACCGATGAAACTGCAAACTTCTTTCTAAAGAATGCAAACAGATTCCCACGCTTCCACGTGGTGCACAGTGAAGACCCTCAGAAAACAGCTAGGCAAATATCTCCTTTTGTCGTGACCAAGACATTGACTGAAGCAATAGGCCAAGGATACAATGTCAAAAAACTTCCAAATGGTGACCTTCTCTTGGAAATTATGTACCATCATCAGAATGAAAAACTCCCAACAGTAACCAGCTTTGGGGAATGCCCAGTTAATGTCACCAAACACCGCTCTCTAAACATGGTGAGGGGAGTCATTTCAGATGACGACCTAAAGTACCTAAGTGAAGAAGAACTCCTTGAAGGACTAAGAGAACAAAATGTCATCAATGTGTTCAGAATTAAAATCAGACGGGATAACAAAGAGATACCGACTAGGCACTTAGTCCTTACCTTCGAATCGAGCACACTGCCCTAGGCTGTGGAGGTAGGGTACACGAAGATAAAACTGAAACCATACATACCTAACCCGCGCCGCTGTTTCAAATGCCAAAGGTATGGCCACGGCTCACAGACTTGCCGAGGCCAACTTACATGTGCGAAGTGTGCCTCCCACGAGCATCCTGCTGAGAACTGTGAATCCGAAACGCATCTTTGCATCAACTGTGAGGGCAGCCACGCTGCTTTCTCACGAACCTGTCCAACATGGAAACAAGAGAAAGATATCATCACACTAAAAGTCAAAGAAAATCTCACTTACAGGGAAGCACGTAAGAAACTCACGTCCACTCACACCCCAACTTATTCTGTTGTGACGCAAAAGGGGGCGGCGTCACAGCAGTCCTTGGAACCTGCCCAGGTGACACACGGTGCACCTAAGGCAGGGACCTCTACGTCCCCGGTGGAAGTAGCTGGGGCTGCTCCACCACCCCCAAAGCAGGCTGCGCGGGTCTCTAGGTCAGCTGGCCCCAAGGTCTCTCCAGTAACGGAGAGATCTACCACAAATGTGTCTGTGCAGTCTGCACAATCGTCCAGCACGTCCGAGGACGCAATGGACACAACAAACGACGACCGTCCGGGGCCGTCAACATCTGACAGGCGACGGAGCTCCTTGGAGCGAACCAGAAAAGAAAAGGCCCGAATCACCGGGCCAGAAAAAACTTAGTCTCTCTACCTTCCTCATATAAAATGGCGTTCTTAGTCCATTGGAACTGTAGAGGACTTTTAAAAAACTACAATGATATAACAGACCTTTTAAATTCACTGTCCCCTGTGGTCCTATGCCTACAAAAGACCAATCTGGGACCTCAACAAAAAATTTTTTAAAAAAGCACAAAATGTTTCGATGTGACAGAGAACAAGCAGGTCGCCTCTCCGGAGGCGTTGCTATTGTTGTGCAGAGCAGTATTGCAACGCGAGAAGTCCATCTCAAAAATAATTTCGAAGCTGTTGCAGTTACTGTTGTTCATTATAAAACAATCACAGTATGTTCTGTCTACCTTCAACCTCATGTCATTGTTAGCCTTCACGATTTAGAGGAACTTCTACAACAGTTACCTGAACCATATATTTTAGTTGGAGATTTTAATGCACACTCCTCCTTTTGGGGGAGTGAGCAAACAGACAGTAGAGGACGTATTTTAGAAGATTTTTTGCTGTGCAACAACGTCTGCCTCCTGAATACAGGTAAACAAACATAT
Organism: Amblyomma maculatum; assembly: GCF_055883805.1. Classification (NCBI taxonomy): domain Eukaryota; kingdom Metazoa; phylum Arthropoda; class Arachnida; order Ixodida; family Ixodidae; genus Amblyomma; species Amblyomma maculatum. The sequence continues at coordinate 15,309,885 of NW_028146738.1, forward strand.
TGCTCCCCAAGCTCGGGAAAAATGAGCTGTTTAGATCTATCATTTTGTTCACCATCAATTCTTACCGATTTTAAATGGGACGTTCTCGACAACCCATATGGAAGTGATCATTTACCTGTCATAATAAGTCTAACATCCTCACCATCCATCACTCTAACCAAACCACGGCGATGGAAACTTCACCTGGCAGATTGGACACTTTTCCAGTCCAAAGCTGACCTCATAAAAGTATTTTCAGAAAATCTCAGCATAGATGAGCTGAATGAAGAGATTACAGCTTGTATTATTGCTGCAGCACACCTAGCTATTCCACAGTCCTCGGGAACTGTACAGCAAAACCATAAAGTGTGGTATACACAAGAGTGCAAAGAGGCAAAAAGAAAACAAAATAAAGCTTGGGGAATATTCCGGAGATATCCTACACATGAGCACCTTATAACTTTTAAAAAGGCCAGGGCTAAAGCACGGTGCATTCGCCGCGAAGCTGAAAAAGCCTCATGGCAAAATTATGTGTCATCAATAAATAGCTCAACCACATCTAAAAAAATGTGGGAGCAGGTTAATAAACTAGACGGCAAATACTATCCTTTCACGATTCCACTTTTAACAACTCCTGGTACACAAACGAGTGTAGAAGAACAAGCAAACATATTGGGGGAACATTTCGCTACAATCTCTAGTTCGGCACACTATACACATTCCTTTATAAAGTATAAAACAGCAGCTGAAAAACAAAGACTCCCAATAGCTGGAGGCACAAATGAACCGTTTAACTGTTTAATTACACTTGAAGAAATAACTAGAGTATTAAATGCCGGGAAACAAACTGCACCAGGACCAGATGAAATACATTATAAAATGCTTGCTCATTTGACTCCATTGTCAGAAGATGCATTATTGAAATTTTTTAATAAAATATGGATATCTGGAACAATACCAGAAGCCTGGAAGACAGCCGTTATAGTACCTCTCTTAAAGCCTGGGAAGCCCCCGGACTCCCCAGGCAGTTATAGGCCAATAGCCCTGACGAGCTGCCTTGCAAAAGTTTTTGAAAGCATTGTAAATACAAGGCTCATGTTTGTTCTTGAATCCCGGAAACATCTTGATACTCATCAGTGCGGCTACAAAAAAACATGTTCAACTATTGATCACCTTGTCCGACTGGAAAATACTATCCGAGAAGCCTTTATCCATAAACAGCATTGCCTTGCCGTATTTTTTGACCTCGAAAAAGCCTATGACACCACGTGGAGGTTTGGGATCCTGCGTGATTTGGGAGAGCTTGGCATTCGCGGCAGGATGCTAAAATGTATAAGCGACTTTCTCTCTCAACGCTCATTTAAAGTACGTCTCGGTTCTACCCTTTCTAAAACCTTCATACAAGAAAATGGTGTGCCTCAAGGATGTATTTTAAGTACTACTCTGTTTATAGTAAAAATTAACAGTATAGCAAAAATAATCCCAAAATCCGTTATGTACTCTGTCTACGTAGACGACCTTCAGATTGCATGTACATCCTCCAATGTGTCAACATGTGAGAGGCAAATACAGCTCACAGTAAATAGACTGGCAACGTGGGCAGATAGGAATGGCTTCAGGTTTTCTACTCAAAAGTCTGTAGTTGTTTTGTTCTCTCTCAGAAGAGGACTGCACATTGATCCCACCATCCACCTTAATGATGTTAAGCTACCTGTAAAGCACGAACATAAATTTCTAGGGCTAACTTTTGACAGAAAGCTTTCATTCCTTCCCCACATAAACAACCTAAAAAAGAAAGCTTCGAAATCTCTCAATATATTAAAAGTCCTTTCACATAAACACTGGGGATCTGACAGAACATGTCTTTTAAAAATTTACCGCTCTGTGGTTCGCTCATGTTTAGATTATGGCTGCATAATATATGGATCTGCAAGGCCGTCATATTTAAAACGACTGGACTCTGTACACAATTCAGGCTTGCGTATTTCAACTGGTGCATACAGGACATCCCCCATAAACAGCTTATATGTAGAAACCAATGAACCATCTCTTACAAGCCGAAGAAACATGCTCACATGCTCATACATTTTAAAGATCCGTTCACTGCCAAACCATATCTGTTACCCAATAGTTACAAAATGCCAGTCTCAAACACTGTTCATAAACAAACCTCAAAAAATAAAACCACTTCTGCTCCGCTTTGAAGAGAAATGTCAAGTTTTAGACTTAATAGACTCATTACCTAATATTACCCGAAAACCTGATCCACTTCCACCATGGTACTGCCTGCCGTCTGTATGTGACTTCACATTAAACCAATTCCAGAAAAACCAAACACCACATGAACACATATTGCAGGAATTTTTAGCCCTAAGTGAAAAGTACAGAAAATATGTGGCATTCTATACAGATGGTTCAAAATCTGCACAATACGTCGGAAGCGCAGTGGTTCAAAACAATTGGAATAGAACAGTACGGCTACCACAGTGTGCATCCATTTTCACTGCCGAGTGTTATGCAGTCCTCATGGCCCTAGAAAAAATTAAAATTGAAAACATAGAGAATAGTGTCATTTACACCGATTCTTTGAGCATACTAACAGCATACAATCATAAAAATGCAGGCAAATCGCTTATTGGTGACATCATACACAGCATAAAAACAGCCACTACCCAGGGACATACTGTAAAGCTTTGTTGGGTTCCAAGTCACATAGGAATTGATGGAAATGAAAGCGCTGATATACGCGCTGCACAAGCTCGACATATAGAAATGAAGAAAGTGCACGTTCCCTACAAAGAAGCAGTCAAGTTAATGCAGTCTAAGCTAAGAGATAGATGGCAGTCCAAATGGAATAATGAAGAAAATAATAAGCTACACCTAGTAAAACCTGTCATATCTGAATGGAAGTCATGCACACACCAAGAACGATTCACTGAAGTCATTTTATGTCGCCTCCGTATTGGACATACACACCTTACACATGGTTATATTCTTAGAAAAGAGGAAATACCAACATGCGACCTTTGCGGAGAAACTGTCACAATTAATCACATTTTATATTCCTGTACAAAGCTAGAAGAACTAAGAAAGAAGCATTTTCCAATATTTTATTCAGAATATATTCCTCTTCACCCTAGCTTACTCATAGGAGAAAATGCTCTTGTTAATATATCATGTGTTTTTATGTTCTTAAAAGATGCCAACCTTCTTAACAAATTATGAGTTTTAACTACCATATTACCATCTGCTGCATGGACAGCAGATCTCATCATGTGTTTGGCGCATGATAGCCTTAGATGCTTATGCGCCATAAAACACAACACACAACAACACACAACAATCTTTCGCAACAAAAAAAAAATGAGAAGACTTCAACACTGCTGAACGGAATATGGAGCGAAAGCATTAGCTGCGGGGGACCGTGCGTTCTCCTTCTGTTAGGCGCAGCGCCGGCTCGGGGACCACGGTCACGGCACGCAGCAGCAACTGGTTAGACCTGGTGTAGTATTGGTTTCGCAATAAAAAAAATAAAATAAGTAGGGTTCAACGCTGGTGAATCGAATATGGAGCGAAATCATTAGCTGCGGGTGACTGTGCGTTCTTCTTCTCCTTCTTCTGTTAGGCGCAGCGCCGGCTCGGGGAACACGGTCACGGCACGCAGCAACGAGTGGTTAGACCTACCGTAGTATTGCTTTCGTAATAAAAAAATAAAATGAGAAGACTTCAGCACTGCTGAACCGAATATGGAGCGAAAGCATTAGCATCGGGGGACCGTGCGTTCTCCTTCTGTTAGGCGCAGCGCCGGCTCGGGGACCACGGTCACGGGACGCACCAACGAGTGGTTAGACCTAACGTAGTATTGCTTTCGTAATAAAAAAATAAAATGAGAAGACTTGAACACTGCTGAACCGAATATGGAGCGAAAGCATTAGCATCGGGGGACCGTGCGTTCTCCCTCTGTTAGGCGCAGCGCCAGCTCGGGGACCACGGTCACGGGACGCACCAACGAGTGGTTAGACCTAACGTAGTATTGCTTTCGTAATAAAAAATAAAGTGAGAAGACTTCAACACTGCTGAACGGAATATGGAGCGAAAGCATTAGCTGCGGGGGACCGTGCGTTCTCCTTCTGTTAGGCGCAGCGCCGGCTCGGGGACCACGGTCACGGCACGCAGCAGCAAGTGGTTAGACCTGGTGTAGTATTGGTTTCGCAATAAAAAAAATAAAATAAGTAGGGTTCAACGCGGGTAAATCGAATATGGAGCCAAATCATTAGCTGTGGGTGACCGTGCGTTCTTCTTCTCCTTCTTCTGTTAGGCGCAGCGCCGGCTCGGGGAACACGGTCACGGCACGCAGCAACGAGTGGTTAGACCTACCGTAGTATTGCTTTCGTAATAAAAAAATAAAATGAGAAGACTTCAACACTGCTGAACCGAATATGGAGCGAAAGCATTAGCATCGGGGGACCGTGCGTTCTCCTTCTGTTAGGCGCAGCGCCGGCTCGGGGACCACGGTCACGGCACGCAGCAGCAAGTGGTTAGACCTGGTGTAGTATTGGTTTCGCAATAAAAAAAAAAATAAAATAAGTAGGGTTCAACGCTGCTGCACCGAATATGGAGCGAAAGCATTAGCTGCGGGTAACCGTGCGTTCTTCTTCTCCTTCTTCTGTTAGGCGCACCGCACGCTTCAACGAGTGGTTAGACCCGGCGGAGTATTGCTTTCGCAATACAAAACATCAGGAGGGTTCAACGCTGCTGCACCGAATATGGAGAGAAAGCATTAGCTGCGGGTGACCGTGCGTTCTTCTTCTTCTTCTGTTAGGCGCAGCGCCGGCTCGGGGACCACCGTCACGGCACGCAGCAACGAGTGGTTAGACCTGGCGTAGTATTGCTTTCGTAATAAAAAAATAAAATGAGAAGACTTCAACACTGCTGAACCGAATATGGAGCGAAAGCATTAGCTGCGGGGGACCGTGCGTACTCTTTCTGTTAGGCGCAGCGCCGACTCGGGGACAACGGTCACGGCACGCAGCAACGAGGGGTTAGACCTGGTGCAGTATTGCTTTCGCATTAAAAAAAATAAAATGAGTAGGGTTCAACGCTGGTGAATCGAATATGGAGTGAAAGCATTAGCTGCGGGTGACCGTGCGTTCTTCTTCTCCTTCTTCTGCTAGGCGCAGCGCCTGCTCAGGGACCACGGACACGGCACGCAGCGATGAGCGGTTAGACCTGGCGTAGTATTGCTTTCGCAATAAAAAAAAAATAAAATGAGTAGGGTTCAACGCTGGTGAATCGAATATGGAGCGAAATCATTAGCTGCGGGTGACCGTGCGTTCTTCTTCTTCTTCTGTTATGCGCAGCGCCGGCTCGGGGACCACGGACACTGCACGCAGCGATGAGCGGTTAGATCTGGCGTAGTATTGCTTTCGCAATAAAAAAAAATAAAATGAGTAGGGTTCAACGCTGGTGAATCGAATATGGAGCGAAAGCATTAGCTGCGGGTGACCGTGCGTTCTTCTTCTCCTTCTTCTGCTAGGCGCAGCGCCTGCTCAGGGACCACGGACACGGCACGCAGCGATGAGCGGTTAGACCTGGCGTAGTATTGCTTTCGCAATAAAAAAAAAAATAAAATGAGTAGGGTTCAACGCTGGTGAATCGAATATGGAGCGAAATCATTAGCTGCGGGTGACCGTGCGTTCTTCTTCTTCTTCTGTTATGCGCAGCGCCTGCTCAGGGAACACGGACACGGCACGCAGCGATGAGCGGTTAGACCTGGCGTAGTATTGCTTTCGCAATAAAAAAAAATAAAATGAGTAGGGTTCAACGCTGGTGAATCGAATATGGAGCGAAATCATTAGCTGCGGGTGACCGTGCGTTCTTCTTCTTCTTCTGTTATGCACAGCGCGGGCTCGGGGACCACGGACACTGCACGCAGCGATGAGCGGTTAGATCTGGCGTAGTATTGCTTTCGCAATAAAAAAAATAAAATGAGGAGGGTTCAACGCTGCTGCACCGAATATGGAGCGAAAGCATTACATGCGGGTGACCGTGCGTTCTTCTCCTTCTTCTGTAAGGCGCAGCGCCGGCTCGGGGACCACGGACATGGCACGCAGCAACGAGTTTTTAGACCTGGCGTAGTATTGCTTTCGCAATAAAAAAATAAAATGAGGAGGGTTCAACGCTGCTGAACCGAATATGGAGCGAAAGCATTAGCTGCGGGTGACCGTGCGTTCTTCTTCTTCTTCTGTTATGCGCTGCGCCGGCTCGGGGACCACGGACACTGCACGCAGCGATGAGCGGTTAGATCTGGCGTAGTATTGCTTTCGCAATAAAAAAAGATAAAATGAGTAGGGTTCAACGCTGGTGAATCGAATATGGAGCGAAAGCATTAGCTGCGGGTGACCGTGCGTTCTTCTTCTCCTTCTTCTGCTAGGCGCAGCGCCTGCTCGGGGACCACGGACACGGCACGCAGCGATGAGCGGTTAGACCTGGCGTAGTATTGCTTTCGCAATAAAAAAAAAATAAAATGAGTAGGGTTCAACGCTGGTGAATCGAATATGGAGCGAAATCATTAGCTGCGGGTGACCGTGCGTTCTTCTTCTTCTTCTGTTATGCGCAGCGCCTGCTCAGGGAACACGGACACGGCACGCAGCGATGAGCGGTTAGACCTGGCGTAGTATTGCTTTCGCAATAAAAAAAAATAAAATGAGTAGGGTTCAACGCTGGTGAATCGAATATGGAGCGAAATCATTAGCTGCGGGTGACCGTGCGTTCTTCTTCTCCTTCTGTTAGGCGCACCGCACGCTGCAACGAGTGGTTAGACCCAGCGGAGTATTGCTTTCGCAATACAAAACATCAGGAGGGTTCAACGCTGCTGCACCGAATATGGAGCGAAAGCATTACATGCGGGTGACCGTGCGTTCTTCTCCTTCTTCTGTAAGGCGCAGCGCCGGCTCGGGGACCACGGACATGGCACGCAGCAACGAGTTTTTAGACCTGGCGTAGTATTGCTTTCGCAATAAAAAAATAAAATGAGGAGGGTTCAACGCTGCTGAACCGAATATGGAGCGAAAGCATTAGCTGCGGGTGACCGTGCGTTCTTCTTCTCCTTCTGTTAGGCGCACCGCACGCTGCAACGAGTGGTTAGACCCAGCGGAGTATTGCTTTCGCAATACAAAACATCAGGAGGGTTCAACGCTGCTGCACCGAATATGGAGCGAAAGCATTACATGCGGGTGACCGTGCGTTCTTCTCCTTCTTCTGTAAGGCGCAGCGCCGGCTCGGGGACCACGGACATGGCACGCAGCGATGAGCGGTTAGATCTGGCGTAGTATTGCTTTCGCAATAAAAAAATAAAATGAGGAGGGTTCAACGCTGCTGAACCGAATATGGAGCGAAAGCATTAGCTGCGGGTGACCGTGCGTTCTTCTTCTCCTTCTGTTAGGCGCACCGCACGCTGCAACGAGTGGTTAGACCCAGCGGAGTATTGCTTTCGCAATACAAAACATCAGGAGGGTTCAACGCTGCTGAACCGAATATGGAGCGAAAGCATTAGCTGCGGGTGACCGTGCGTTCTTCTTCTCCTTCTGTTAGGCGCACCGCACGCTGCAACGAGTGGTTAGACCCAGCGGAGTATTGCTTTCGCAATACAAAACATCAGGAGGGTTCAACGCTGCTGAACCGAATATGGAGTGAAAGCATTAGCTGCGGGTGACCGTGCGTTCTTCTTCTCCTTCTGTTAGGCGCACCGCACGCTGCAACGAGTGGTTAGACCCAGCGGAGTATTGCTTTCGCAATACAAAACATCAGGAGGGTTCAACGCTGCTGCACCGAATATGGAGCGAAAGCATTACATGCGGGTGACCGTGCGTTCTTCTCCTTCTTCTGTAAGGCGCAGCGCCGGCTCGGGGACCACGGTCACGGCACGCAGCAACGAGTTTTTAGACCTGGGGTAGTATTGCTTTCGCATTAAAAAAAATAAAATGAGTAGGGTTCAACGCTGGTGAACCGAATATGACGCGAAAGCATTAGCTGCGGGTGACAGTGCGTTCTTCTTCTCCTTTTTCTGTTAGGCGCAGCGCCGGCTCGGGGACCACGGACACGGCACGCAGCGATGAGCGGTTAGACCTGGCGTAGTATTGCTTTCGCAATAAAAAAAAAAATGAAATGAGTAGGGTTCAACGCTGGTGAATCGAATATGGAGCGAAATCATTAGCTGCGGGTGACCGTGCGTTCTTCTTCTTCTTCTGTTATGCGCAGCGCCGGCTCGGGGACCACGGACACTGCACGCAGCGATGAGCGGTTAGATCTGGCGTAGTATTGCTTTCGCAATAAAAAAATAAAATGAGGAGGGTTCAACGCTGCTGAACCGAATATGGAGCGAAAGCATTAGCTGCGGGTGACCGTGCGTTCTTCTTCTTCTGTTAGGCGCAGCGCCTGCTCAGGGAACACGGACACGGCACGCAGCGATGAGCGGTTAGACCTGGCGTAGTATTGCTTTCGCAATAAAAAAAAAAATGAAATGAGTAGGGTTCAACGCTGGTGAATCGAATATGGAGCGAAATCATTAGCTGCGGGTGACCGTGCGTTCTTCTTCTTCTTCTGTTATGCGCAGCGCCGGCTCGGGGACCACGGACACTGCACGCAGCGATGAGCGGTTAGATCTGGCGTAGTATTGCTTTCGCAATAAAAAAAATAAAATGAGGAGGGTTCAACGCTGCTGAACCGAATATGGAGCGAAAGCATTAGCTGCGGGGGACCGTGCGTTCTCCTTCTGTTAGGCGCAGCGCCGGCCCGGGGACCACGGTCACGGCACGCAGCAACGAGTTTTTAGACCTGGCGTAGTATTGCTTTCGCAATAAAAAATAAAATGAGGAGGGTTCAACGCTGCTGAACCGAATATGGAGCGAAAGCATTAGCTGCGGGTGACCGTGCGTTCTTCTTCTCCTTCTGTTAGGCGCACCGCACGCTGCAACGAGTGGTTAGACCCAGCGGAGTATTGCTTTCGCAATACAAAACATCAGGAGGGTTCAACGCTGCTGCACCGAATATGGAGCGAAAGCATTACATGCGGGTGACCGTGCGTTCTTCTCCTTCTTCTGTAAGGCGCAGCGCCGGCTCGGGGACCACGGACATGGCACGCAGCGATGAGTGGTTAGACCTGGTGTAGTATTGCTTACGCAATAAAAAAAAAATAAAATGAGCAGGGTTCAATGCTGGTGAATCGAATATGGAGCGAAATCATTAGCTGCGGGTGACCGTGCGTTCTTCTTCCTCTTCTGTTAGGCGCAGCGCCGGCTCGGGGACCACGGCCACGGCACGCAGCAACGAGTGGTTAGACCTGGCGTAGTATTGCTTTCGTAATAAAAAAATAAAATGAGAAGACTTCAACACTGCTGAACCGAATATGGAGCGAAAGCATTAGCTGCGGGGGCCGTGCGTTCTCCTTCTGTTAGGCGCAGCGCCGGCTCGGGGACCGCGGTCACGGCACGCAGCAACGAGTGGTTAGATCTGGTGTAGTATTGCTTTCGCATTAAAAAAATAAAATGAGTAGGGTTCAACGCGGGTAAATCGAATATGGAGCCAAATCATTAGCTGTGGGTGACCGTGCGTTCTTCTTCTCCTTCTTCTGTTAGGCGCAGCGCCGGCTCGGGGAACACGGTCACGGCACGCAGCAACGAGTGGTTAGACCTACCGTAGTATTGCTTTCGTAATAAAAAAATAAAATGAGAAGACTTCAACACTGCTGAACCGAATATGGAGCGAAAGCATTAGCATCGGGGGACCGTGCGTTCTCCTTCTGTTAGGCGCAGCGCCGGCTCGGGGACCACGGTCACGGGACGCACCAACGAGTTGTTAGACCTAACGTAGTATTGCTTTCGTAATAAGAAAATAAAATGAGAAGACTTCAACACTGCTGAACCGAATATGGAGCGAAAGCATTAGCTGCGGGGGACCGTGCGTTCTCCTTCTGTTAGGCGCAGCGCCGGCTCGGGGACCACGGTCACGGCACGCAGCAGCAAGTGGTTAGACCTGGTGTAGTATTGGTTTCGCAATAAAAAAAAATAAAATAAGTAGGGTTCAACGCTGCTGCACCGAATATGGAGCGAAAGCATTAGCTGCGGGTGACCGTGCGTTCTTCTTCTTCTTCTGTTAGGCGCAGCGCCGGCTCGGGGACCACGGACACTGCACGCAGCAACGAGTGGTTAGACCTGGCGTAGTATTGCTTTCGTAATAAAAAAATAAAATGAGAAGACTTCAACACTGCTGAACCGAATATGGAGCGAAAGCATTAGCTGCGGGGGACCGTGCGTACTCCTGTTAGGCGCAGCGCCGACTCGGGGACCACGGTCACGGCACGCAGCAACGAGGGGTTAGACCTGGTGCAGTATTGCTTTCGCATTAAAAAAAAATTAAAATGAGTAGGGTTCAACGCTGGTGAATCGAATATGGAGCGAAATCATTAGCTGCGGGTGACCGTGCGTTCTTCTTCTTCTTCTGTTATGCGCAGCGGCGGCTCGGGGACCACGGACACTGCACGCAGCGATGAGCGGTTAGACCTGGCGTAGTATTGCTTTCGCATTAAAAAAAAAATAAAATGAGGAGGGTTCAACGCTGCTGAACCGAATATGGAGTGAAAGCATTAGCTGCGGGGGACCGTGCGTTCTTCTTCTCCTTCTTCTGCTAGGCGCAGCGCCTGCTCAGGGACCACGGACACGGCACGCAGCGATGAGCGGTTAGACCTGGCGTAGTATTGCTTTCGCATTAAAAAAAATAAAATGAGTAGGGTTCAACGCTGGTGAATCGAATATGGAGCGAAATCATTAGCTGCGGGTGACCGTGCGTTCTTCTTCTTCTTCTGTTATGCGCAGCGGCGGCTCGGGGACCACGGACACTGCACGCAGCGATGAGCGGTTAGACCTGGCGTAGTATTGCTTTCGCATTAAAAAAAAAATAAAATGAGGAGGGTTCAACGCTGCTGAACCGAATATGGAGTGAAAGCATTAGCTGCGGGGGACCGTGCGTTCTCCTTCTGTTAGGCGCAGCGCCGGCTCGGGACCACGGTCACGGCACGCAGCAACGAGTTTTTAGACCTGGGGTAGTATTGCTTTCGCATTAAAAAAAATAAAATGAGTAGGGTTCAACGCTGGTGAACCGAATATGGAGCGAAAGCATTAGCTGCGGGTGACAGTGCGTTCTTCTTCTCCTTTTTCTGTTAGGCGCAGCGCCGGCTCGGGGACCACGGACACGGCACGCAGCGATGAGCGGTTAGACCTGGCGTAGTATTGCTTTCGCATTAAAAAAAAATAAAATGAGGAGGGTTCAACGCTGCTGAACCGAATATGGAGCGAAAGCATTAGCTGCGGGTGACAGTGCGTTCTTCTCCTTTTTCTGTTAGGCGCAGCGCCGGCTCGGGGACCACGGACACGGCATGCAGCGATGAGCGGTTAGACCTGGCGTAGTATTGCTTTCGCAATAAAAAAAAAATGAAATGAGTAGGGTTCAACGCTGGTGAATCGAATATGGAGCGAAATCATTAGCTGCGGGTGACCGTGCGTTCTTCTTCTTCTTCTGTTATGCGCAGCGCCGGCTCGGGGACCACGGACACTGCACGCAGCGATGAGCGGTTAGATCTGGCGTAGTATTGCTTTCGCAATAAAAAAATAAAATGAGGAGGGTTCAACGCTGCTGAACCGAATATGGAGCGAAAGCATTAGCTGCGGGTGACCGTGCGTTCTTCTTCTTCTGTTAGGCGCAGCGCCTGCTCAGGGAACACGGACACGGCACGCAGCGATGAGCGGTTAGACCTGGCGTAGTATTGCTTTCGCAATAAAAAAAAAAAATAAAATGAGTAGGGTTCAACGCTGGTGAATCGAATATGGAGCGAAATCATTAGCTGCGGGTGACCGTGCGTTCTTCTTCTTCTTCTGTTATGCACAGCGCCGGCTCGGGGACCACGGACACTGCACGCAGCGATGAGCGGTTAGATCTGGCGTAGTATTGCTTTCGCAATAAAAAAAATAAAATGAGGAGGGTTCAACGCTGCTGAACCGAATATGGAGCGAAAGCATTAGCTGCGGGGGACCGTGCGTTCTCCTTCTGTTAGGCGCAGCGCCGGCCCGGGGACCACGGTCACGGCACGCAGCAACGAGTTTTTAGACCTGGCGTAGTATTGCTTTCGCAATAAAAAATAAAATGAGGAGGGTTCAACGCTGCTGAACCGAATATGGAGCGAAAGCATTAGCTGCGGGTGACCGTGCGTTCTTCTTCTCCTTCTGTTAGGCGCACCGCACGCTGCAACGAGTGGTTAGACCCAGCGGAGTATTGCTTTCGCAATACAAAACATCAGGAGGGTTCAACGCTGCTGCACCGAATATGGAGCGAAAGCATTACATGCGGGTGACCGTGCGTTCTTCTCCATCTTCTGTAAGGCGCAGCGCCGGCTCGGGGACCACGGACATGGCACGCAGCGATGAGTGGTTAGACCTGGTGTAGTATTGCTTACGCAATAAAAAAAAAAATAAAATGAGCAGGGTTCAATGCTGGTGAATCGAATATGGAGCGAAATCATTAGCTGCGGGTGACCGTGCGTTCTTCTTCCTCTTCTGTTAGGCGCAGCGCCGGCTCGGGGACCACGGCCACGGCACGCAGCAACGAGTGGTTAGACCTGGCGTAGTATTGCTTTCGTAATAAAAAAATAAAATGAGAAGACTTCAACACTGCTGAACCGAATATGGAGCGAAAGCATTAGCTGCGGGGGAGCGTGCGTTCTCCTTCTGTTAGGCGCAGCGCCGGCTCGGGGACCACGGTCACGGCACGCAGCAACGAGTGGTTAGATCTGGTGTAGTATTGCTTTCGCATTAAAAAAATAAAATGAGTAGGGTTCAACACTGGTGAATCGAGTATGGAGCGAAATCATTAGCTGTGGGTGACCGTGCGTTCTTCTTCTCCTTCTTCTGTTAGGCGCAGCGCCGGCTCGGGGACCACGGTCACGGCACGCAGCAACGAGTGGTTAGACCTGGCGTAGCATTGCTTTCGTAATAAAAAAATAAAATGAGAAGACTTCAGCACTGCTGAACCGAATATGGAGCGAAAGCATTAGCTGCGGGGGAGCGTGCGTTCTCCTTCTGTTAGGCGCAGCGCCGGCTCGGGGACCACGGTCACGGCACGCAGCAACAAGTGGTTAGACCTGGTGTAGTATTGCTTTCGCAATAAAAAAATAAAATGAGTAGGGTTCAACGCTGGTGAATCGAATATGGAGCGAAAGCATTAGCTGCGGGTGACCGTGCGTTCTTCTTCTTCTTCTGTTAGGCGCAGCGCCTGCTCAGGGACCACGGACACGGCACGCAGCGATGAGCGGTTAGACCTGGCGTAGTATTGCTTTCGCAATAAAAAAAAATAAAATGAGTAGGGTTCAACGCTGGTGAATCGAATATGGAGCGAAATCATTACTGCGGGTGACCGTGCGTTCTTCTTCTTCTTCTGTTAGGCGCAGCGCCGGCTCGGGGACCACGGACACGGCACGCAGCGATGAGCGGTTAGATCTGGCGTAGTATTGCTTTCGCAATAAAAAAATAAAATGAGGAGGGTTCAACGCTGCTGAACCGAATATGGAGCGAAAGCATTAGCTGCGGGTGACCGTGCGTTCTTCTTCTTCTGTTAGGCGCAGCGCCTGCTCAGGGAACACGGACACGGCACGCAGCGATGAGCGGTTAGACCTGGCGTAGTATTGCTTTCGCAATAAAAAAAAAAATAAAATGAGTAGGGTTCAACGCTGGTGAATCGAATATGGAGCGAAATCATTAGCTGCGGGTGACCGTGCGTTCTTCTTCTTCTTCTGTTATGCACAGCGCCGGCTCGGGGACCACGGACACTGCACGCAGCGATGAGCGGTTAGATCTGGCGTAGTATTGCTTTCGCAATAAAAAAAATAAAATGAGGAGGGTTCAACGCTGCTGAACCGAATATGGAGCGAAAGCATTAGCTGCGGGGGACCGTGCGTTCTCCTTCTGTTAGGCGCAGCGCCGGCCCGGGGACCACGGTCACGGCACGCAGCAACGAGTTTTTAGACCTGGCGTAGTATTGCTTTCGCAATAAAAAATAAAATGAGGAGGGTTCAACGCTGCTGAACCGAATATGGAGCGAAAGCATTAGCTGCGGGTGACCGTGCGTTCTTCTTCTCCTTCTGTTAGGCGCACCGCACGCTGCAACGAGTGGTTAGACCCAGCGGAGTATTGCTTTCGCAATACAAAACATCAGGAGGGTTCAACGCTGCTGCACCGAATATGGAGCGAAAGCATTACATGCGGGTGACCGTGCGTTCTTCTCCATCTTCTGTAAGGCGCAGCGCCGGCTCGGGGACCACGGACATGGCACGCAGCGATGAGTGGTTAGACCTGGTGTAGTATTGCTTACGCAATAAAAAAAAAATAAAATGAGCAGGGTTCAATGCTGGTGAATCGAATATGGAGCGAAATCATTAGCTGCGGGTGACCGTGCGTTCTTCTTCCTCTTCTGTTAGGCGCAGCGCCGGCTCGGGGACCACGGCCACGGCACGCAGCAACGAGTGGTTAGACCTGGCGTAGTATTGCTTTCGTAATAAAAAAATAAAATGAGAAGACTTCAACACTGCTGAACCGAATATGGAGCGAAAGCATTAGCTGCGGGGGAGCGTGCGTTCTCCTTCTGTTAGGCGCAGCGCCGGCTCGGGGACCACGGTCACGGCACGCAGCAACGAGTGGTTAGATCTGGTGTAGTATTGCTTTCGCATTAAAAAAATAAAATGAGTAGGGTTCAACACTGGTGAATCGAGTATGGAGCGAAATCATTAGCTGTGGGTGACCGTGCGTTCTTCTTCTCCTTCTTCTGTTAGGCGCAGCGCCGGCTCGGGGACCACGGTCACGGCACGCAGCAACGAGTGGTTAGACCTGGCGTAGCATTGCTTTCGTAATAAAAAAATAAAATGAGAAGACTTCAGCACTGCTGAACCGAATATGGAGCGAAAGCATTAGCTGCGGGGGAGCGTGCGTTCTCCTTCTGTTAGGCGCAGCGCCGGCTCGGGGACCACGGTCACGGCACGCAGCAACAAGTGGTTAGACCTGGTGTAGTATTGCTTTCGCAATAAAAAAATAAAATGAGTAGGGTTCAACGCTGGTGAATCGAATATGGAGCGAAAGCATTAGCTGCGGGTGACCGTGCGTTCTTCTTCTTCTTCTGTTAGGCGCAGCGCCTGCTCAGGGACCACGGACACGGCACGCAGCGATGAGCGGTTAGACCTGGCGTAGTATTGCTTTCGCAATAAAAAAAAATAAAATGAGTAGGGTTCAACGCTGGTGAATCGAATATGGAGCGAAATCATTACTGCGGGTGACCGTGCGTTCTTCTTCTTCTTCTGTTAGGCGCAGCGCCGGCTCGGGGACCACGGACACGGCACGCAGCGATGAGCGGTTAGATCTGGCGTAGTATTGCTTTCGCAATAAAAAAATAAAATGAGGAGGGTTCAACGCTGCTGAACCGAATATGGAGCGAAAGCATTAGCTGCGGGTGACAGTGCGTTCTTCTTCTCCTTCTTCTGTTAGGCGCACCGCACGCTGCAACGAATGGTTAGACCCGGCGGAGTATTGCTTTCGCAATACAAAACATCAGGAGGGTTCAACGCTGCTGAACCGAATATGGAGCGAAAGCATTACATGCGGGTGACCGTGCGTTCTTCTTCTCCTTCTTCTGTAAGGCGCAGCGCCGGCTCGGGGACCACGGACATGGCACGCACCGATGAGTGGTTAGACCTGGTGTAGTATTGCTTACGCAATAAAAAAAAAATAAAATGAGTAGTGTTCAACGCTGGTGAATCGAATATGGAGCGAAATCATTAGCTGCGGGTGACCGTGCGTTCTTCTTCTGTTAGGCGCAGCGCCGGCTCGGGGACCACGGTCACGGCACGCAGCAACGATTGGTTAGACCTGGCGTAGTATTGCTTTCGTAATAAAAAAATAAAATGAGAAGACTTCAACACTGCTGAACCGAATATGGAGCGAAAGCATTAGCTGCGGGGGAGCGTGCGTTCTCCTTCTGTTAGGCGCAGCGCCGGCTCGGGGACCACGGTCACGGCACGCAGCAACAAGTGGTTAGACCTGGTGTAGTATTGCTTTCGCAATAAAAAAATAAAATGAGAAGACTTCAACACTGCTGAACGGAATATGGAGCGAAAGCATTAGCTGCGGGGGAGCGTGCGTTCTCCTTCTGTTAGGCGCAGCGCCGGCTCGGGGACCACGGTCGCGGCACGCAGCAACGAGTGGTTAGACCTGGTGTAGTATTGCTTTCGCATTAAAAAAAAATAAAATGAGTAGGGTTCAACGCTGGTGAATCGAATATGGAGCGAAATCATTAGCTGCGGGTGACCGTGCGTTCTTCTTCTTCTTCTGTTAGGCGCAGCGCCGGCTCTGGGACCACGGACACTGCACGCAGCGATGAGCGGTTAGATCTGGCGTAGTATTGCTTTCGCAATAAAAAAATAAAATGAGGAGGGTTCAACGCTGCTGAACCGAATATGGAGCGAAAGCATTAGCTGCGGGTGACCGTGCGTTCTTCTTCTTCTGTTAGGCGCAGCGCCTGCTCAGGGACCACGGACACGGCACGCAGCGATGAGCGGTTAGACCTGGCGTAGTATTGCTTTCGCAATAAAAAAAAAATAAAATGAGTAGGGTTCAACGCTGGTGAATGGAATATGGAGCGAAATCATTAGCTGCGGGTGACCGTGCGTTCTTCTTCTTCTTCTGTTATGCGCAGCGCCGGCTCGGGGACCACGGACACTGCACGCAGCGATGAGCGGTTAGATCTGGCGTAGTATTGCTTTCGCAATAAAAAAATAAAATGAGGAGGGTTCAACGCTGCTGAACCGAATATGGAGCGAAAGCATTAGCTGCGGGGGACCGTGCGTTCTCCTTCTGTTAGGCGCAGCGCCGGCCCGGGGACCACGGTCACGGCACGCAGCAACGAGTTTTTAGACCTGGCGTAGCATTGCTTTCGCAATAAAAAAATAAAATGAGGAGGGTTCAACGCTGCTGAACCGAATATGGAGCGAAAGCATTAGCTGCGGGTGACCGTGCGTTCTTCTTCTCCTTCTGTTAGGCGCACCGCACGCTGCAACGAGTGGTTAGACCCAGCGGAGTATTGCTTTCGCAATACAAAACATCAGGAGGGTTCAACGCTGCTGCACCGAATATGGAGCGAAAGCATTACATGCGGGTGACCGTGCGTTCTTCTTCTTCTGTAAGGCGCAGCGCCGGCTCGGGGACCACGACCACGGCACGCAGCAACGAGTGGTTAGACCTGGCGTAGCATTGCTTTCGTAATAAAAAAATAAAATGAGAAGACTTCAACACTGCTGAACCGAATATGGAGCGAAAGCATTAGCTGCGGGGGAGCGTGCGTTCTTCTTCTTCTGTTAGGCGCAGCGCCTGCTCAGGGACCACGGACACGGCACGCAGCGATGAGCGGTTAGACCTGGCGTAGTATTGCTTTCGCAATAAAAAAAAAAAAAATAAAATGAGTAGGGTTCAATGCTGGTGAATCGAATACGGAGCGAAATCATTAGCTGCGGGTGACCGTGCGTTCTTCTTCTCCTTCTTCTGTAAGGCGCAGCGCCGGCTCGGGGACCACGGTCACGGCACGCAGCAACGAGTGGTCAGACCTGGCGTAGTATTGCTTTCGTAATAAAAAAATAAAATGAGAAGACTTCAACACTGCTGAACCGAATATGGAGCGAAAGCATTAGCTGCGGGGGAGCGTGCGTTCTCCTTCTGTTAGGCGCAGCGCCGGCTCGGGGACCACGGTCACGGCACGCAGCAACAAGTGGTTAGACCTGGTGTAGTATTGCTTTCGCAATAAAAAAATAAAATGAGAAGACTTCAACACTGCTGAACGGAATATGGAGCGAAAGCATTAGCTGCGGGGGAGCGTGCGTTCTCCTTCTGTTAGGCGCAGCGCCGGCTCGGGGACCACGGTCGCGGCACGCAGCAACGAGTGGTTAGACCTGGTGTAGTATTGCTTTCGCATTAAAAAAAAATAAAATGAGTAGGGTTCAACGCTGGTGAATCGAATATGGAGCGAAATCATTAGCTGCGGGTGACCGTGCGTTCTTCTTCTTCTTCTGTTAGGCGCAGCGCCGGCTCGGGGACCACGGACACGGCACGCAGCGATGAGCGGTTAGATCTGGCGTAGTATTGCTTTCGCAATAAAAAAATAAAACGAGGAGGGTTCAACGCTGGTGAATCGAATATGGAGCGAAAGCATTAGCTGCGGGGGACCGTGCGTTCTTCTTCTTCTGTTAGGCGCAGCGCCGGCTCGGGGACCACGGACACGGCACGCAGCGATGAGCGGTTAGATCTGGCGTAGTATTGCTTTCGCAATAAAAAAATAAAATGAGGAGGGTTCAACGCTGCTGAACCGAATATGGAGCGAAAGCATTAGATGCGGGGGACCGTGCGTTCTCCTTCTGTTAGGCGCAGCGCCGGCTAGGGGACCACGGTCACGGCATGCAGCAACAAGTGGTTAGACCTGGTGTAGTATTGCTTTCGCAATAAAAAAATAAAATGAGAAGACTTCAACACTGCTGAACCGAATATGGAGCGAAAGCATTAGCTGCGGGGACCGTGCGTTCTCCTTCTGTTAGGCGCAGCGCCGGCTCGGGGACCACGGTCACGGCACGCAGCAACGAGTTTTTAGACCTGGTGTAGTATTGCTTTCGCATTAAAAAAAATAAAATGAGGAGGGTTCAACGCTGCTGAACCGAATATGGAGCGAAAGCATTAGCTGCGGGGGACCGTGTGTTCTCCTTCTGTTAGGCGCAGCGCCGGCTCGGGGACCACGGTCACGGCACGCAGCAGCAAGTGGTTAGACCTGGTGTAGTATTGGTTTCGCAATAAAAAAAAATAAAATGAGTAGGGTTCAACGCTGGTGAATCGAATATGGAGCGAAATCATTAGCTGCGGGTGACCGTGCGTTCTTCTTCTTCTGTTAGGCGCAGCACCGGCTCGGGGACCACGGACACGGCACGCAGCGATGAGCGGTTAGATCTGGCGTAGTATTGCTTTCGCAATAAAAAAATAAAATGAGGAGGGTTCAACGCGGCTGAACCGAATATGGAGCGAAAGCATTAGCTGCGGGTGACAGTGTGTTCTTCTTCTCCTTCTTCTGTTAGGCGCACCGCACGCTGCAACGAGTCGTTAGACCCGGTGGAGTATTGCTTTCGCAATACAAAACATCAGGAGGGTTCAACGCTGCTGAACCGAATATGGAGCGAAAGCATTACATGCGGGTGACCGTGCGTTCTTCTCCTTCTTCTGTAAGGCGCAGCGCCGGCTCGGGGACCACGGACATGGCACGCAGCGATGAGTGGTTAGACCTGGTGTAGTATTGCTTACGCAATAAAAAAAAATAAAATGAGCAGGGTTCAATGCTGGTGAATCGAATATGGAGCGAAATCATTAGCTGCGGGTGACCGTGCGTTCTTCATCTTCTTCTGTTAGGCGCAGCGCCGCCTCGGGGACCACGGTCACGGCACGCAGCAACGAGTGGTTAGACCTGGCGTAGTATTGCTTTCGTAATAAAAAAATAAAATGAGAAGACTTCAACACTGCTGAACCGAATATGGAGCGAAAGCATTAGCTGCGGGGGAGCGTGCGTTCTCCTTCTGTTAGGCGCAGCGCCGGCTCGGGGACCACGGACACGGCACGCAGCGATGAGCGGTTAGATCTGGCGTAGTATTGCTTTCGCAATAAAAAAATAAAATGAGGAGGGTTCAACGCTGCTGAACCGAATATGGAGCGAAAGCATTAGCTGCGGGTGACAGTGCGTTCTTCTTCTCCTTCTTCTGTTAGGCGCACCGCACGCTGCAACGAGTGGTTAGACCCGGCGGAGTATTGCTTTCGCAATACAAAACATCAGGAGGGTTCAACGCTGCTGCACCGAATATGGAGCGAAAGCATTAGCTGCGGGTGACCGTGCGTTCTTCTTCTTGATCTTCTGTTAGGCACAGCGCCTGCTCGGGGACCACGGACACGGCACGCAGCGATGAGCGGTTAGATCTGGCGTAGTATTGCTTTCGCAATAAAAAAATAAAATGAGGAGGGTTCAACGCTGCTGAACCGAATATGGAGCGAAAGCATTAGCTGCGGGTGACAATGTGTTCTTCTCCTTCTTCTGTTAGGCGCACCGCACGCTGCAACTAGTGGTTAGACCCGGTGGAGTATTGCTTTCGCAATACAAAACACCAGGAGGGTTCAACGCTGCTGAACCGAATATGGAGCGAAAGCATTACATGCGGGTGACCGTGCGTTCTTCTTCTCCTTCTTCTGTAAGGCGCAGCGCCGGCTCGGGGACCACGGTCACGGCACGCAGCAATGAGTGGTCAGACCTGGCGTAGTATTGCTTTCGTAATAAAAAAATAAAATGAGAAGACTTCAACACTGCTGAACCGAATATGGAGCGAAAGCATTAGCTGCGGGGGAGCGTGCGTTCTCCTTCTGTTAGGCGCAGCGCCGGCTCGGGGACCACGGTCACGGCACGCAGCAACAAGTGGTTAGACCTGGTGTAGTATTGCTTTCGCAATAAAAAAATAAAATGAGAAGACTTCAACACTGCTGAACGGAATATGGAGCGAAAGCATTAGCTGCGGGGGAGCGTGCGTTCTCCTTCTGTTAGGCGCAGCGCCGGCTCGGGGACCACGGTCGCGGCACGCAGCAACGAGTGGTTAGACCTGGTGTAGTATTGCTTTCGCATTAAAAAAAAATAAAATGAGTAGGGTTCAACGCTGGTGAATCGAATATGGAGCGAAATCATTAGCTGCGGGTGACCGTGCGTTCTTCTTCTTCTTCTGTTAGGCGCAGCGCCGGCTCGGGGACCACGGACACGGCACGCAGCGATGAGCGGTTAGATCTGGCGTAGTATTGCTTTCGCAATAAAAAAATAAAATGAGGAGGGTTCAACGCTGGTGAATCGAATATGGAGCGAAAGCATTAGCTGCGGGGGACCGTGCGTTCTTCTTCTTCTTCTGTTAGGTGCAGCGCCGGCTCGGGGACCACGGACACGGCACGCAGCGATGAGCGGTTAGATCTGGCGTAGTATTGCTTTCGCAATAAAAAAATAAAATGAGGAGGGTTCAACGCTGCTGAACCGAATATGGAGCGAAAGCATTAGCTGCGGGGGACCGTGCGTTCTCCTTCTGTTAGGCGCAGCGCCGGCTAGGGGACCACGGTCACGGCATGCAGCAACAAGTGGTTAGACCTGGTGTAGTATTGCTTTCGCAATAAAAAAATAAAATGAGAAGACTTCAACACTGCTGAACCGAATATGGAGCGAAAGCATTAGCTGCGGGGACCGTGCGTTCTCCTTCTGTTAGGCGCAGCGCCGGCTCGGGGACCACGGTCACGGCACGCAGCAACGAGTTTTTAGACCTGGTGTAGTATTGCTTTCGCATTAAAAAAAAATAAAATGAGGAGGGTTCAACGCTGCTGAACCGAATATGGAGCGAAAGCATTAGCTGCGGGGGACCGTGTGTTCTCCTTCTGTTAGGCGCAGCGCCGGCTCGGGGACCACGGTCACGGCACGCAGCAGCAAGTGGTTAGACCTGGTGTAGTATTGGTTTCGCAATAAAAAAAATAAAATAAGTAGGGTTCAACGCTGGTGAATCGAATATGGAGCGAAATCATTAGCTGCGGGTGACCGTGCGTTCTTCTTCTCCTTCTTCTGTTAGGCGCAGCGCCGGCTCGGGGACCACGGTCACGGCACGCAGCAGCAAGTGGTTAGACCTGGTGTAGTATTGGTTTCGCAATAAAAAAAATATATAAGTAGGGTTCAACGCTGGTGAATTGAGTATGGAGCGAAATCATTAGCTGTGGGTGACCGTGCGTTCTTCTTCTCCTTCTTCTGTTAGGCGCAGCGCCGGCTCGGGGACCACGGTCACGGCACGCAGCAACGAGTGATTAGACCTGGCGTAGCATTGCTTTCGTAATAAAAAAATAAAATGAGAAGACTTCAGCACTGCTGAACAGAATATGGAGCGAAAGCATTAGCATCGGGGGACCGTCCGTTCTCCTTCTGTTAGGCGCAGCGCCGGCTCGGGGACCACGGTCACGGGACGCACCAACGAGTGGTTAGACCTAACGTAGTATTGATTTCGTAATAAAAAAATAAAATGAGAAGACTTGAACACTGCTGAACCGAATATGGAGCGAAAGCATTAGCATCGGGGGACCGTGCGTTCTCCCTCTGTTAGGCGCAGCGCCGGCTCGAGGACCACGGTCACGGCACGCAGCAGCAAGTGGTTAGACCTGGTGTAGTATTGGTTTCGCAATAAAAAAAATAAAATAAGTAGGGTTCAACGCTGGTAAATCGAATATGGAGCCAAATAATTAGCTGTGGGTGACCGTGCGTTCTTCTTCTCCTTCTTCTGTTAGGCGCAGCGCCGGCTCGGGGACCACGGTCACGGGACGCACCAACGAGTGGTTAGACCTAACGTAGTATTGCTTTCGTAATAAAAAATAAAGTGAGAAGACTTCAACACTGCTGAACGGAATATGGAGCGAAAGCATTAGCTGCGGGGGACCGTGCGTTCTCCTTCTGTTAGGCGCAGCGCCGGCTCGGGGACCACGGTCACGGCACGCAGCAGCAAGTGGTTAGACCTGGTGTAGTATTGGTTTCGCAATAAAAAAAATAAAATAAGTAGGGTTCAACGCTGGTAAATCGAATATGGAGCCAAATAATTAGCTGTGGGTGACCGTGCGTTCTTCTTCTCCTTCTTCTGTTAGGCGCAGCGCCGGCTCGGGGAACACGGTCACGGCACGCAGCAACGAGTGGTTAGACCTACCGTAGTATTGCTTTCGTAATAAAAAAATAAAATGAGAAGACTTCAACACTGCTGAACCGAATATGGAGCGAAAGCATTAGCATCGGGGGACCGTGCGATCTCCTTCTGTTAGGCGCAGCGCCGGCTCGGGGACCACGGTCACGGGACGCACCAACGAGTGGTTAGACCTAACGTAGTATTGCTTTCGTAATAAGAAAATAAAATGAGAAGACTTCAACACTGCTGAACCGAATATGGAGCGAAAGCATTAGCTGCGGGGGACCGTGCGCTCTCCTTCTGTTAGGCGCAGCGCCGGCTCGGGGACCACGGTCACGGCACGCAGCAGCAAGTGGTTAGACCTGTTGTAGTATTGGTTTCGCAATAAAAAAAAATAAAATAAGTAGGGTTCAACGCTGGTGAATCGAATATGGAGCGAAATCATTCGCTGCGGGTGACTGTGCGTTCTTCTTCTCCTTCTTCTGTTAGACGCAGCGCCGGCTCGGGGACCACGGTCACGGCACGCAGCAGCAAGTGGTTAGACCTGGTGTAGTATTGGTTTCGCAATAAAAAAAATAAAATAATTAGGGTTCAACGCTGGTGAATCGAATATGGAGCGAAATCATTAGCTGTGGGTGACCGTGCGTTCTTCTCCTTCTTCTGTTAGGCGCAGCGCCGGCTCGGGGACCACGGTCACGGCACCCAGCAACGAGTGGTTAGACCTGGCGTAGTATTGCCTTCGTAATAAAAAAATAAAATGAGAAGACTTCAACACTGCTGAACCGAATATGGAGCGAAAGCATTAGCATCGGGGGACCGTCCGTTCTCCTTCTGTTAGGCGCAGCGCCGGCTCGGGGACCACGGTCACGGGACGCACCAACGAGTGGTTAGACCTAACGTAGTATTGATTTCGTAATAAAAAAATAAAATGAGAAGACTTGAACACTGCTGAACCGAATATGGAGCGAAAGCATTAGCATCGGGGGACCGTGCGTTCTCCCTCTGTTAGGCGCAGCGCCGGCTCGAGGACCACGGTCACGGCACGCAGCAGCAAGTGGTTAGACCTGGTGTAGTATTGGTTTCGGAATAAAAAAAATAAAATGAGTAGGGTTCAACGCTGGTGAACCGAATATGGAGCGAAAACATTAGCTGCGGGTGACCGTGCGTTCTTCTTCTTCTTCTGTTAGGCGCAGCGCCTGCTCAGGGACCACGGACACGGCACGCAGCGATGAGCGGTTAGACCTGGCGTAGTATTGCTTTCGCAATAAAAAAAAATAAAATGAGTAGGGTTCAACGCTGGTGAATCGAATATGGAGCGAAATCATTACTGCGGGTGACCGTGCGTTCTTCTTCTTCTTCTGTTAGGCGCAGCGCCGGCTCGGGGACCACGGACACGGCACGCAGCGATGAGCGGTTAGATCTGGCGTAGTATTGCTTTCGCAATAAAAAAATAAAATGAGGAGGGTTCAACGCTGCTGAACCGAATATGGAGCGAAAGCATTAGCTGCAGGTGACAGTGCGTTCTTCTTCTCCTTCTTCTGTTAGGCGCACCGCACGCTGCAACGAGTGGTTAGACCCGGCGGAGTATTGCTTTCGCAATACAAAACATCAGGAGGGTTCAACGCTGCTGAACCGAATATGGAGCGAAAGCATTACATGCGGGTGACCGTGCGTTCTTCTTCTCCTTCTTCTGTAAGGCGCAGCGCCGGCTCGGGGACCACGGACATGGCACGCACCGATGAGTGGTTAGACCTGGTGTAGTATTGCTTACGCAATAAAAAAAAAAATAAAATGAGTAGGGTTCAACGCTGGTGAATCGAATTTGGAGCGAAATCATTAGCTGCGGGTGACCGTGCGTTCTTCTTCTGTTAGGCGCAGCGCCGGCTCGGGGACCACGGTCACGGCACGCAGCAACGATTGGTTAGACCTGGCGTAGTATTGCTTTCGTAATAAAAAAATAAAATGAGAAGACTTCAACACTGCTGAACCGAATATGGAGCGAAAGCATTAGCTGCGGGGGAGCGTGCGTTCTCCTTCTGTTAGGCGCAGCGCCGGCTCGGGGACCACGGTCACGGCACGCAGCAACAAGTGGTTAGACCTGGTGTAGTATTGCTTTCGCAATAAAAAAATAAAATGAGAAGACTTCAACACTGCTGAACGGAATATGGAGCGAAAGCATTAGCTGCGGGGGAGCGTGCGTTCTCCTTCTGTTAGGCGCAGCGCCGGCTCGGGGACAACGGTCGCGGCACGCAGCAACGAGTGGTTAGACCTGGTGTAGTATTGCTTTCGCATTAAAAAAAAATAAAATGAGTAGGGTTCAACGCTGGTGAATCGAATATGGAGCGAAATCATTAGCTGCGGGTGACCGTGCGTTCTTCTTCTTCTTCTGCTAGGCGCAGCGCCGGCTCTGGGACCACGGACACTGCACGCAGCGATGAGCGGTTAGATCTGGCGTAGTATTGCTTTCGCAATAAAAAAATAAAATGAGGAGGGTTCAACGCTGGTGAATCGAATTTGGAGCGAAATCATTAGCTGCGGGTGACCGTGCGTTCTTCTTCTTCTGTTAGGCGCAGCGCCTGCTCAGGGACCACGGACACGGCACGCAGCGATGAGCGGTTAGACCTGGCGTAGTATTGCTTTCGCAATAAAAAAAAAAATAAAATGAGTAGGGTTCAACGCTGGTGAATGGAATATGGAGCGAAATCATTAGCTGCGGGTGACCGTGCGTTCTTCTTCTTCTTCTGTTATGCGCAGCGCCGGCTCGGGGACCACGGACACTGCACGCAGCGATGAGCGGTTAGATCTGGCGTAGTATTGCTTTCGCAATAAAAAAATAAAATGAGGAGGGTTCAACGCTGCTGAACCGAATATGGAGCGAAAGCATTAGCTGCGGGGGACCGTGCGTTCTCCTTCTGTTAGGCGCAGCGCCGGCCCGGGGACCACGGTCACGGCACGCAGCAACGAGTTTTTAGACCTGGCGTAGCATTGCTTTCGCAATAAAAAAATAAAATGAGGAGGGTTCAACGCTGCTGAACCGAATATGGAGCGAAAGCATTAGCTGCGGGTGACCGTGCGTTCTTCTTCTCCTTCTGTTAGGCGCACCGCACGCTGCAACGAGTGGTTAGACCCAGCGGAGTATTGCTTTCGCAATACAAAACATCAGGAGGGTTCAACGCTGCTGCACCGAATATGGAGCGAAAGCATTAGCTGCGGGGGACCGTGCGTTCTCCTTCTGTTAGGCGCAGCGCCGGCCCGGGGACCACGACCACGGCACGCAGCAACGAGTGGTTAGACCTGGCGTAGTATTGCTTTCGTAATAAAAAAATAAAATGAGAAGACTTCAACACTGCTGAACCGAATATGGAGCGAAAGCATTAGCTGCGGGGGAGCGTGCGTTCTTCTTCTTCTGTTAGGCGCAGCGCCTGCTCAGGGACCACGGACACGGCACGCAGCGATGAGCGGTTAGACCTGGCGTAGTATTGCTTTCGCAATAAAAAAAAAAATAAAATGAGTAGGGTTCAATGCTGGTGAATCGAATACGGAGCGAAATCATTAGCTGCGGGTGACCGTGCGTTCTTCTTCTCCTTCTTCTGTAAGGCGCAGCGCCGGCTCGGGGACCACGGTCACGGCACGCAGCAACGAGTGGTCAGACCTGGCGTAGTATTGCTTTCGTAATAAAAAAATAAAATGAGAAGACTTCAACACTGCTGAACCGAATATGGAGCGAAAGCATTAGCTGCGGGGGAGCGTGCGTTCTCCTTCTGTTAGGCGCAGCGCCGGCTAGGGGACCACGGTCACGGCATGCAGCAACAAGTGGTTAGACCTGGTGTAGTATTGCTTTCGCAATAAAAAAATAAAATGAGAAGACTTCAACACTGCTGAACCGAATATGGAGCGAAAGCATTAGCTGCGGGGACCGTGCGTTCTCCTTCTGTTAGGCGCAGCGCCGGCTCGGGGACCACGGACACGGCACGCAGCGATGAGCGGTTAGATCTGGCGTAGTATTGCTTTCGCAATAAAAAAATAAAATGAGGAGGGTTCAACGCTGCTGAACCGAATATGGAGCGAAAGCATTAGCTGCGGGGGACCGTGCGTTCTCCTTCTGTTAGGCGCAGCGCCGGCTAGGGGACCACGGTCACGGCATGCAGCAACAAGTGGTTAGACCTGGTGTAGTATTGCTTTCGCAATAAAAAAATAAAATGAGAAGACTTCAACACTGCTGAACCGAATATGGAGCGAAAGCATTAGCTGCGGGGACCGTGCGTTCTCCTTCTGTTAGGCGCAGCGCCGGCTCGGGGACCACGGTCACGGCACGCAGCAACGAGTTTTTAGACCTGGTGTAGTATTGCTTTCGCATTAAAAAAAATAAAATGAGGAGGGTTCAACGCTGCTGAACCGAATATGGAGCGAAAGCATTAGCTGCGGGGGACCGTGCGTTCTCCTTCTGTTAGGCGCAGCGCCGGCTAGGGGACCACGGTCACGGCATGCAGCAACAAGTGGTTAGACCTGGTGTAGTATTGCTTTCGCAATAAAAAAATAAAATGAGAAGACTTCAACACTGCTGAACCGAATATGGAGCGAAAGCATTAGCTGCGGGGACCGTGCGTTCTCCTTCTGTTAGGCGCAGCGCCGGCTCGGGGACCACGGTCACGGCACGCAGCAACGAGTTTTTAGACCTGGTGTAGTATTGCTTTCGCATTAAAAAAAATAAAATGAGGAGGGTTCAACGCTGCTGAACCGAATATGGAGCGAAATCATTAGCTGCGGGGGACCGTGCGTTCTCCTTCTGTTAGGCGCAGCGCCGGCTAGGGGACCACGGTCACGGCATGCAGCAACAAGTGGTTAGACCTGGTGTAGTATTGCTTTCGCAATAAAAAAATAAAATGAGAAGACTTCAACACTGCTGAACCGAATATGGAGCGAAAGCATTAGCTGCGGGGACCGTGCGTTCTCCTTCTGTTAGGCGCAGCGCCGGCTCGGGGACCACGGTCACGGCACGCAGCAACGAGTTTTTAGACCTGGTGTAGTATTGCTTTCGCATTAAAAAAAATAAAATGAGGAGGGTTCAACGCTGCTGAACCGAATATGGAGCGAAAGCATTAGCTGCGGGGGACCGTGCGTTCTCCTTCTGTTAGGCGCAGCGCCGGCTAGGGGACCACGGTCACGGCATGCAGCAACAAGTGGTTAGACCTGGTGTAGTATTGCTTTCGCAATAAAAAAATAAAATGAGAAGACTTCAACACTGCTGAACCGAATATGGAGCGAAAGCATTAGCTGCGGGGACCGTGCGTTCTCCTTCTGTTAGGCGCAGCGCCGGCTCGGGGACCACGGTCACGGCACGCAGCAACGAGTTTTTAGACCTGGTGTAGTATTGCTTTCGCATTAAAAAAAATAAAATGAGGAGGGTTCAACGCTGCTGAACCGAATATGGAGCGAAAGCATTAGCTGCGGGGACCGTGCGTTCTCCTTCTGTTAGGCGCAGCGCCGGCTCGGGGACCACGGTCACGGCACGCAGCAGCAAGTGGTTAGACCTGGTGTAGTATTGGTTTCGCAATAAAAAAAAATAAAATGAGTAGGGTTCAACGCTGGTGAATCGAATATGGAGCGAAATCATTAGCTGCGGGTGACCGTGCGTTCTTCTTCTTCTTCTGTTAGGCGCAGCACCGGCTCGGGGACCACGGACACGGCACGCAGCGATGAGCGGTTAGATCTGGCGTAGTATTGCTTTCGCAATAAAAAAATAAAATGAGGAGGGTTCAACGCGGCTGAACCGAATATGGAGCGAAAGCATTAGCTGCGGGTGACAGTGTGTTCTTCTTCTCCTTCTTCTGTTAGGCGCACCGCACGCTGCAACGAGTCGTTAGACCCGGTGGAGTATTGCTTTCGCAATACAAAACATCAGGAGGGTTCAACGCTGCTGAACCGAATATGGAGCGAAAGCATTACATGCGGGTGACCGTGCGTTCTTCTCCTTCTTCTGTAAGGCGCAGCGCCGGCTCGGGGACCACGGACATGGCACGCAGCGATGAGTGGTTAGACCTGGTGTAGTATTGCTTACGCAATAAAAAAAAAATAAAATGAGCAGGGTTCAATGCTGGTGAATCGAATATGGAGCGAAATCATTAGCTGCGGGTGACCGTGCGTTCTTCATCTTCTTCTGTTAGGCGCAGCGCCGCCTCGGGGACCACGGTCACGGCACGCAGCAACGAGTGGTTAGACCTGGCGTAGTATTGCTTTCGTAATAAAAAAATAAAATGAGCAGACTTCAACACTGCTGAACCGAATATGGAGCGAAAGCATTAGCTGCGGGGGAGCGTGCGTTCTCCTTCTGTTAGGCGCAGCGCCGGCTCGGGGACCACGGACACGGCACGCAGCGATGAGCGGTTAGATCTGGCGTAGTATTGCTTTCGCAATAAAAAAATAAAATGAGGAGGGTTCAACGCTGCTGAACCGAATATGGAGCGAAAGCATTAGCTGCGGGTGACAATGTGTTCTTCTCCTTCTTCTGTTAGGCGCACCGCACGCTGCAACTAGTGGTTAGACCCGGTGGAGTATTGCTTTCGCAATACAAAACACCAGGAGGGTTCAACGCTGCTGAACCGAATATGGAGCGAAAGCATTACATGCGGGTGACCGTGCGTTCTTCTTCTCCTTCTTCTGTAAGGCGCAGCGCCGGCTCGGGGACCACGGTCACGGCACGCAGCAATGAGTGGTCAGACCTGGCGTAGTATTGCTTTCGTAATAAAAAAATAAAATGAGAAGACTTCAACACTGCTGAACCGAATATGGAGCGAAAGCATTAGCTGCGGGGGAGCGTGCGTTCTCCTTCTGTTAGGCGCAGCGCCGGCTCGGGGACCACGGTCACGGCACGCAGCAACAAGTGGTTAGACCTGGTGTAGTATTGCTTTCGCAATAAAAAAATAAAATGAGAAGACTTCAACACTGCTGAACGGAATATGGAGCGAAAGCATTAGCTGCGGGGGAGCGTGCGTTCTCCTTCTGTTAGGCGCAGCGCCGGCTCGGGGACCACGGTCGCGGCACGCAGCAACGAGTGGTTAGACCTGGTGTAGTATTGCTTTCGCATTAAAAAAAAATAAAATGAGTAGGGTTCAACGCTGGTGAATCGAATATGGAGCGAAATCATTAGCTGCGGGTGACCGTGCGTTCTTCTTCTTCTTCTGTTAGGCGCAGCGCCGGCTCGGGGACCACGGACACGGCACGCAGCGATGAGCGGTTAGATCTGGCGTAGTATTGCTTTCGCAATAAAAAAATAAAATGAGGAGGGTTCAACGCTGGTGAATCGAATATGGAGCGAAAGCATTAGCTGCGGGGGACCGTGCGTTCTTCTTCTTCTTCTGTTAGGTGCAGCGCCGGCTCGGGGACCACGGACACGGCACGCAGCGATGAGCGGTTAGATCTGGCGTAGCATTGCTTTCGCAATAAAAAAATAAAATGAGGAGGGTTCAACGCTGCTGAACCGAATATGGAGCGAAAGCATTAGCTGCGGGGGACCGTGCGTTCTCCTTCTGTTAGGCGCAGCGCCGGCTAGGGGACCACGGTCACGGCATGCAGCAACAAGTGGTTAGACCTGGTGTAGTATTGCTTTCGCAATAAAAAAATAAAATGAGAAGACTTCAACACTGCTGAACCGAATATGGAGCGAAAGCATTAGCTGCGGGGACCGTGCGTTCTCCTTCTGTTAGGCGCAGCGCCGGCTCGGGGACCACGGTCACGGCACGCAGCAACGAGTTTTTAGACCTGGTGTAGTATTGCTTTCGCATTAAAAAAAAAATAAAATGAGGAGGGTTCAACGCTGCTGAACCGAATATGGAGCGAAAGCATTAGCTGCGGGGGACCGTGTGTTCTCCTTCTGTTAGGCGCAGCGCCGGCTCGGGGACCACGGTCACGGCACGCAGCAGCAAGTGGTTAGACCTGGTGTAGTATTGGTTTCGCAATAAAAAAAATAAAATAAGTAGGGTTCAACGCTGGTGAATCGAATATGGAGCGAAATCATTAGCTGCGGGTGACCGTGCGTTCTTCTTCTCCTTCTTCTGTTAGGCGCAGCGCCGGCTCGGGGACCACGGTCACGGCACGCAGCAGCAAGTGGTTAGACCTGGTGTAGTATTGGTTTCGCAATAAAAAAATAATATAAGTAGGGTTCAACGCTGGTGAATTGAGTATGGAGCGAAATCATTAGCTGTGGGTGACCGTGCGTTCTTCTTCTCCTTCTGTTAGGCGCAGCGCCGGCTCGGGGACCACGGTCACGGCACGCAGCAACGAGTGATTAGACCTGGCGTAGCATTGCTTTCGTAATAAAAAAATAAAATGAGAAGACTTCAGCACTGCTGAACAGAATATGGAGCGAAAGCATTAGCATCGGGGGACCGTCCGTTCTCCTTCTGTTAGGCGCAGCGCCGGCTCGGGGACCACGGTCACGGGACGCACCAACGAGTGGTTAGACCTAACGTAGTATTGATTTCGTAATAAAAAAATAAAATGAGAAGACTTGAACACTGCTGAACCGAATATAGAGCGAAAGCATTAGCATCGGGGGACCGTGCGTTCTCCCTCTGTTAGGCGCAGCGCCGGCTCGAGGACCACGGTCACGGCACGCAGCAGCAAGTGGTTAGACCTGGTGTAGTATTGGTTTCGCAATAAAAAAAAAAATAAAATAAGTAGGGTTCAACGCTGGTAAATCGAATATGGAGCCAAATAATTAGCTGTGGGTGACCGTGCGTTCTTCTTCTCCTTCTTCTGTTAGGCGCAGCGCCGGCTCGGGGACCACGGTCACGGGACGCACCAACGAGTGGTTAGACCTAACGTAGTATTGCTTTCGTAATAAAAAATAAAGTGAGAAGACTTCAACACTGCTGAACGGAATATGGAGCGAAAGCATTAGCTGCGGGGGACCGTGCGTTCTCCTTCTGTTAGGCGCAGCGCCGGCTCGGGGACCACGGTCACGGCACGCAGCAGCAAGTGGTTAGACCTGGTGTAGTATTGGTTTCGCAATAAAAAAAATAAAATAAGTAGGGTTCAACGCTGGTAAATCGAATATGGAGCCAAATAATTAGCTGTGGGTGACCGTGCGTTCTTCTTCTCCTTCTTCTGTTAGGCGCAGCGCCGGCTCGGGGAACACGGTCACGGCACGCAGCAACGAGTGGTTAGACCTACCGTAGTATTGCTTTCGTAATAAAAAAATAAAATGAGAAGACTTCAACACTGCTGAACCGAATATGGAGCGAAAGCATTAGCATCGGGGGACCGTGCGATCTCCTTCTGTTAGGCGCAGCGCCGGCTCGGGGACCACGGTCACGGGAAGCACCAACGAGTGGTTAGACCTAACGTAGTATTGCTTTCGTAATAAGAAAATAAAATGAGAAGACTTCAACACTGCTGAACCGAATATGGAGCGAAAGCATTAGCTGCGGGGGACCGTGCGTTCTCCTTCTGTTAGGCGCAGCGCCGGCTCGGGGACCACGGTCACGGCACGCAGCAGCAAGTGGTTAGACCTGTTGTAGTATTGGTTTCGCAATAAAAAAAAAATAAAATAAGTAGGGTTCAACGCTGGTGAATCGAATATGGAGCGAAATCATTAGCTGCGGGTGACTGTGCGTTCTTCTTCTCCTTCTTCTGTTAGACGCAGCGCCGGCTCGGGGACCACGGTCACGGCACGCAGCAGCAAGTGGTTAGACCTGGTGTAGTATTGGTTTCGCAATAAAAAAAATAAAATAATTAGGGTTCAACGCTGGTGAATCGAATATGGAGCGAAATCATTAGCTGTGGGTGACCGTGCGTTCTTCTCCTTCTTCTGTTAGGCGCAGCGCCGGCTCGGGGACCACGGTCACGGCACCCAGCAACGAGTGGTTAGACCTGGCGTAGTATTGCCTTCGTAATAAAAAAATAAAATGAGAAGACTTCAACACTGCTGAACCGAATATGGAGCGAAAGCATTAGCATCGGGGGACCGTGCGTTCTCCCTCTGTTAGGCGCAGCGCCGGCTCGAGGACCACGGTCACGGCACGCAGCAGCAAGTGGTTAGACCTGGTGTAGTATTGGTTTCGCAATAAAAAAAATAAAATAAGTAGGGTTCAACGCTGGTAAATCGAATATGGAGCCAAATAATTAGCTGTGGATGACCGTGCGTTCTTCTTCTCCTTCTTCTGTTAGGCGCAGCGCCGGCTCGGGGACCACGGTCACGGGACGCACCAACGAGTGGTTAGACCTAACGTAGTATTGCTTTCGTAATAAAAAATAAAGTGAGAAGACTTCAACACTGCTGAACGGAATATGGAGCGAAAGCATTAGCTGCGGGGGACCGTGCGGTCTCCTTCTGTTAGGCGCAGCGCCGGCTCGGGGACCACGGTCACGGCACGCAGCAGCAAGTGGTTAGACCTGGTGTAGTATTGGTTTCGCAATAAAAAAAATAAAATAAGTAGGGTTCAACGCTGGTAAATCGAATATGGAGCCAAATAATTAGCTGTGGGTGACCGTGCGTTCTTCTTCTCCTTCTTCTGTTAGGCGCAGCGCCGGCTCGGGGAACACGGTCACGGCACGCAGCAACGAGTGGTTAGACCTACCGTAGTATTGCTTTCGTAATAAAAAAATAAAATGAGAAGACTTCAACACTGCTGAACCGAATATGGAGCGAAAGCATTAGCATCGGGGGACCGTGCGATCTCCTTCTGTTAGGCGCAGCGCCGGCTCGGGGACCACGGTCACGGGACGCACCAACGAGTGGTTAGACCTAACGTAGTATTGCTTTCGTAATAAGAAAATAAAATGAGAAGACTTCAACACTGCTGAACCGAATATGGAGCGAAAGCATTAGCTGCGGGGGACCGTGCGTTCTCCTTCTGTTAGGCGCAGCGCCGGCTCGGGGACCACGGTCACGGCACGCAGCAGCAAGTGGTTAGACCTGTTGTAGTATTGGTTTCGCAATAAAAAAAAATAAAATAAGTAGGGTTCAACGCTGGTGAATCGAATATGGAGCGAAATCATTAGCTGCGGGTGACTGTGCGTTCTTCTTCTCCTTCTTCTGTTAGACGCAGCGCCGGCTCGGGGACCACGGTCACGGCACGCAGCAGCAAGTGGTTAGACCTGGTGTAGTATTGGTTTCGCAATAAAAAAAATAAAATAATTAGGGTTCAACGCTGGTGAATCGAATATGGAGCGAAATCATTAGCTGTGGGTGACCGTGCGTTCTTCTCCTTCTTCTGTTAGGCGCAGCGCCGGCTCGGGGACCACGGTCACGGCACCCAGCAACGAGTGGTTAGACCTGGCGTAGTATTGCCTTCGTAATAAAAAAATAAAATGAGAAGACTTCAACACTGCTGAACCGAATATGGAGCGAAAGCATTAGCATCGGGGGACCGTGCGTTCTCCTTCTGTTAGGCGCAGCGCCGGCTCGGGGACCACGGTCACGGCACGCAGCAACGAGTGGTTAGACCTGGTGTAGTATTGCTTTCGCAATAAAACAATAAAATGAGGAGGGTTCTACGCTGCTGAACCGAATATGGAGCGAAAGCATTAGCTGCGGGTGACAGTGCGTTGTACTTCTGCTCCTTCTGTTAGGGGCAGCGCCGGCTCGGGGACCATGGACACGGCACGCAGCGATGAGCGGTTAGATCTGGCGTAGTATTGCTTTCGCAATAAAAAAATAAAATGAGGAGGGTTGTATGCCGCTGAACCGAATATGGAGCGAAAACATTAGCTGCGGGTGACAGTGCGTTGTTCTTCTGCTCCTTCTGTCAGGGCCAGCGCCGCCCTTATAAAAATGGGAACATCCTTTGAGTTCAATGTGAACTCAAAAAAGTCAGAAGGAGGCAACTTCCTCTGAACTGAGAATTGGCTACTGATTTTGAATTCACAGTGAATTAAATTTCTCTGACCATCCTGTGAATTTCCTGTGAATTTCCTTTGAGCTCCCGGTGAACAGACCGTTGTCAGTTTGAGTTGAGTTCACAGGCAGTGGCCAATTATGGGTTCAAAGGAAGTTCAAAGGAATGATGACTATGGGATATTTGGTGGATGTTCGAAGGAAGTATGTTCAGACTGAAACATTTGTTTGTATGAGCTTATATTTATTTGAATAGATGTACTTCCTCTGTTTAGGCCTTGCAATTAGGCCTGCTTTCGAAGACCCTGCGACAAAAAATCGAATCACTGCCCACAATCCCAGTGCAAACATGCGCAGCTGCCGGTGACCACCTTGGCCAGTACTCCATTGAGCAAGCAGGTGTAGGCTGCAAAAAGAAAAAAAAAACATTAGAAGCATGACTGCAATGAACAAGCTAGAGTACATCCAGCCTTCCTTAGCTTTTGTAAATTAAATATACAGAGCACAGACAGTGTGAGCACCATGCAGGCACCACAGCATTATGCATTAAGGCAAGCATTATGGCCCTGACCATCACTGAAAAGTCAGCTGTTTGGACAATATTTCAGAATGCTCTTGCATCACATGCACAGGCTATGAGCTCAAGGACTTACAGATAACAGCATCCAATTTTGGGCAGTCCAGTGCCTTCTTTGGAGCTTCTTCCTAGCGGGCATTGCAGACACGGCCATAGAGTGAGCTTTCTTCCAGTTCTTCGGGTGAGAACACAACCCGCACCAAGTTACACGCAAACTTTGTTGCTTGATTGCCCGCACTGAGTTTCATGCGGTCAATCAACTGCTGATTTACCATAATATTGCTGCCAATGTGCACCTGCAAGAACAAAAAGCAAAT
Organism: Amblyomma maculatum; assembly: GCF_055883805.1. Taxonomy (NCBI): domain Eukaryota; kingdom Metazoa; phylum Arthropoda; class Arachnida; order Ixodida; family Ixodidae; genus Amblyomma; species Amblyomma maculatum. The sequence continues at coordinate 15,345,434 of NW_028146738.1, forward strand.
ATTAGTACTATGACCAGTATTGTAACATACAACAATATTCCTTGATATGCAATAAGAAAATGAAGGGGCTTTACAAACAACAAAAAACTTAGACCAGCTTCAGAACATTCAAAGAAACCCCAAAACGCATAATTAAGGTCATTTGTTTGCAAGTAAAAATACACATTCAAGAAGCCATACTTTAACATGTACAACAATGAAGGCATACGAAAACTATTGGATGTTTTTGACACCTTCCCGAGCGGTGTTTTGATCTAATTTTGAATGATGCCCAACATCTTTTAACATTTTTATTAGCGTAACCTGACAATTCTGTACTATGTATTTAAGGTAACTAGCCAAAAAGAGGGCACATAATGCCCCGCAAAGGATTGAGCACTAATAGTGCATTGCTATAGCAGAAGAAAAAACAAGAAATAAGAGATTTTTTAATGACCTAATTTATGCTTGCACTTCAACAATAAAAAAAAACAGATTTTAAGTCAGAAAATAAAGGGATTTACTCATCATTAACACTGCAAAGGCCATTAAAAGCCAGTTTAGACAGAGCACAGTGCCCACATTGTCACCTCCTGTTTAAAAATACTAACATCCTTTTCGTACATCAGAAGCTCAACCAATTAAAAAAAAACTGCCAATGAAGGTTTAGTAAAATCATGCACTCCCTGCTCTGTATGTGCTACTTTGAGGCAACATTTAGTTTCCAGCTTGCACAGCTAGCTTTCATAATTTAACCCCTCAAGAGCTTTGGACAAGCAGCTCGTCCTTGTAAAGCTGCCCTCAAGCCATTTTGGACGAGTGTAGCTTGTCCTTGCAGGATAGATCCTCACCCTGAGAGTTTTAGGCGAGTACAGCGCTCCTCTGTGGCTTAGGTCATGCGCCATTTGACAGATGGCACCACTGACCCGTTAACTGCTTTTTGTTCTACCGCTTGAAAGCCTTTTAAAAGCAGCCTTAATGAGAAAAATGGTGCCTGGCAGAGGCAACGCATGCACTGTTGGCCCGTCATCGCAGGAAAGAAGCTTTTCTAAGCTTTTCTTTGTTGCCATCCTCGCCATCCGAAGATGGCTCAGACACCAATTTTTGCATTGTTATGGGAAGCGAAGACGACAGTGATGACATGAGTAGTTCTTCTGACGAAGATGATGACAGCTCAGACGATACTATTGCAAGTTCTGTGTCAGTGGATGAAAATTGACAACATTCCGATGAAACCCCCTGGGCTTCCATTCTTGGTCGTCCCTTGTAAAACATTTCCAGTTACCTCGCTATATGTTACTCGACTAGATTGCTGCTTATTGGCGGGCAGTTGATTTTTCACGTAATGAGCAATAAACTTCACTGCGCTCATTTGACTTAGTTTCTGGTTCAAATATTTTTGTCTCTGATACCTCCTTTTTTATTACACTACCAATAGAAACCAGCAGTGAAAATGAAAACTAAAGGGACACTTAAGCTCCGCCTTTAAGGGTATGATGCGACCAGTGTAGGCTACCACCCAACATATAAAGCCCTGCTTTAACCAAGCTGTATCAACATGTCTGCGTAGCCTAGGTGTAGCAAGCCTGACTCAGCATTGAAGAGCACTGGAATGTTGATTCGTATTTCACCTTCCCACCTCAAATGAACGACCGGAGTTAGCAGCTCCTCCTAACTTTTGGATATCATGTGGTCTCGTTAAGCCACACAAATCATCGAAGAATGTGTGTTCGGCCATGCCACTTGCCAGCGCCATGCTCTTAATGTTTCACTCACAACACAGACAACAAATTTTCATGTAATGGGGCCTTTAACGATATCGTAATTTTAAGCAATTTTAGTTAGAAATCTCGAAATAATAGTGCTCAAGGGGTTAAAGTGAAATTGAACTATTGTTGGATCAGCTTAAGAAGCCACAACTCCTCAAAGGAGACCCTCCTGGCAATATCATGGTGGTTAATTGCCTTTGACTTGCCAGAGTGACATTGCAGGTGGCTGTCAGGTGCAAGTGGATTATCTGCACATTAGCTTGAATACCATGATGACTGGCCCAAGTCGCTAAAATGACTGATTAGAGGAGCACCAGCTGCGTCATTCGAGTTGTAGTGCAAAAAGATGGCCTTCCGAGATCGATAACCTAAGAAATTGCTGAATATTAAACAAGCTAATGGAAATCTCTTTTCTGATGAAAAGAGCTTTGCTATAGCCCAAGCGAAGTATGCTCAACAGGAAGCGTAAACAAAAGTAACCTTGCACTTCCGATCACTACAGCTTTCACAAAAACTCTTCCAAATCAAAGTACACACGAATGAAGTAACAGTCACTAAAATGAAAGGAAGCAGTTGGGATATTTTTTCATGGTTGTTTTTACGAATTTAAGAAAATAGCACTGTCTGTCTTTTGTTGTTTCTATTAAATTGACATTCATTTAAAATATCATTATACTACTAATTATGCAGTCTGTGAGCCCAGCCTCATAAAGAGCATCCCGGCCACGGCAGCCGCTTTTCAGTGGAGGCGAAACGCCAGGTGCCCGTGTGCTCTGTGTTGTCGGTGCACGTTAAAGAACCCCAGGTGGTCGAAATTTCCAGAGCCTTGCACTACAGCATCTCTCATAGCCTGAGTCGCTTTGGACAATAAACCCTAAGCGCCAACCAATCATAAAGAGCACTGCTTCTTGCCTATCTCTGAAAGCAGTGACTGCTGACTTCATTCACGTGGATAATGAGCTCCTCGTTTCCCTATCCCTGCACACTTCTCAATGGAAGTGCATGACTTGTGGCAGTGCTATCATAAAGCTAGAACCAAGTTCTTGCGTGACCCTTAAAAAAGTTTCTCGAGAAAGGCAGTAATGAGGACAACCATGCAGACACAAAACTAAAGCAACTAACCTGAGCCTCGGTTGGCGGCACAACTGCTTGTGTTGTACACGCAGCATTATTAATGGATTCCGTCAGCTGATTGACCAGCTCAGCAACATCTGAAAAAAAAACAACAAAAAAAAACATACTATTTCATCACTAGCAGCAGCAGCAGCCCATGTAACATTCACCACAGGAGAAAAGCCTTTTCTTTGCCCTTGACTGCATGACCAACCCCTTTCTGTCACCAAATGCGCCATTCAAAATTTAGCTGCTAGACACTGGCATCACTCACGCACTCACGGCGCCCTATCAGCGGTACATAATCTAGGGGATGCTGATAGCAATTGATGAAGCCAATGCTGACATCCCACTTCTGATCTCTTTGTTCGCTGTGGAAATGCCTGGATTGAATTAACTGCGGAGGACGTTGTAACTACAGTGCAACTGACGGGAGCTGCTATTGCTTATAATGAATTCATGGGTGCGGATGATGATGCCGAGATAGCTGTGAGCGCTTTAACAGAAGTTAGTCAGATCACATCCCTGAAACAATTTGTCGGTAGCAAGGGCCTTGAAGAGGTCAGCTTGCAATATACATGTATGGCGGCAGCAATACGCCATACATTTGGACAAAGGCTGACACTCGGGTGTGTAGCTGATACTCGATAGCCCATGCTTCACCTATCTCGTGTCTGTCTTTCGTGTCGACATTTGCTAACATGGTGTAGTGACCGAGTTAAGTTAGGCAGATTGCTGAGCCAGCACAAGCATAAATTTCCTGTTGTGAAAAAAAAAACAAAAAAAACACCACCTAAGTGACCAAAATGGCACAGGAAAATGAAGCGCATGCCATAAGGACTCCAAGGTCCAAGACAGGACGAGGCCACATATGATAATTTCATACAAATTTAGATTTTTTGGTGTCCCTCCTGCGCTCAATCTAGATGCACCTCATCATTTGCAGGAGACTCTGACGTTAAAATCTGAGGGAATCAAGGGTTCCATTCAGATACGCCGTCCACAGTAATGCAAGAGCACCACAGACCTGCCGCAGCCATCTGGCTACAACTTATACCCCGTGAATGTGTTTGAACCTAATGCAGCTCTCCGGGTTCACTGGAGTGTTGTTGTCACCGACCACTCCAGAACAGAAAGGAACCCGATCCCGTGCATGTTTTTCGGCCTCGGCTTGAGCAGCACAAACCAGCACAGGTGCTCACCTCGAGTGGCATTTGTTTACCATGCATTTTCATGCAGCTATCACATACGACAACAGGCTCAATTTCAGATGCATGCCGATCCCAAGCAATGACATGTGACACGCAAGTCACTGTAACACAAAACACAAACAAAGCATGCTTGCAGAGCAGGAGTGGCAGCAGTTCATCTGCTATGTGCACTGCAAGCGTGGTGGTTGGTGCATCATGCAGCAGCGTCACGGTGTAGCTGAGCACTACTGTACACCTACAATGTGTTGCAAAGACAACTACAGGAAGAACATCGATCCTAATCCTCTGTGTAGGGCGAACCTTATTGCAGCAACATAATCTTACTGGTGCTTTTACTAGGACGTGCTACAGACCAAGAGGTCTTATTCATTTAAGAGTTAGCACTTGAATTTGTTATGCTTTACGTAGCATCTGGTGACACAGCAAATAATTTCAGTCTCATAGCAATGGAGATCAGCATTCCACTGGCTTCAGAAAAAAGTGATCACATACCAAGCATCTGACGTGCTTCATCTCTTGCGGCCTTATATTTCTTCATTCTTTTTTTTTTTTTGCAGACTCCACTTCATCCTCAAGCTCCTGGACTCTCTTTTTTGCATCTGTTGGCTTAGACATTTTGTCACAGCTGCAGTTTTCCTGCAAAACGTCATGTGGCAAGGTCTATTCACTAAATTGTATTTGCACTCAAATGCATCATACAAAAATTAATCAGTATAATGCATTGTGCAGATATCTGGTTCCACACATGAGATTAGCAAAATAGTGACCAAATGAAGACCACTGACAAGAGAAACGTAGCATGGACACTGTTTAGGGTTCAAAGCAACACTTCTTAAGGAGGAACATTAGCCCTTGAGCAAACCTTGGCACATAAAAGGACACGGTAATGTTTAACTGCTAGCTGACACCATCCAGCATCACTACTGCTCAAGTGGGCATTCTGCCCACTTGAGCAGTAGTGGACAAAACAAAGGATGCATTTCCAGAAAAACAGTTTGAGCTCCCATGCATACCGTAAAACATAGCCACTCTGCTTTATGGTAGGTTCATGGTGTTTTATGTCCCAAAGCGACTTAAGCTATAGCTATGAGGGATGCCATAGTGGTGGGCTCACCTGGGGTTTTTTAATGTGCAAATGACATCATACAGTACACAGTCAACTTGCATTTCACCTCCACTGAAATGCGGCCATGATTGCTGGGATTGTACCCATGTACAGTCGTGAGCTTAATGAAAGGGAGCACGCGATCCCGTGGCAGACAACCTCGTCCTGAACTAGTGGCAAAGCGCAACGGCAGCATTGAAAATGAAGTGGAGAGAGCGGTGCTCTTCCACCTGTTGGCCGTACCCCATGCATTGGGAGCAACTTTTAGATCAGCAGCTAAAAATCATTGCAGCATTATGCTTTGAAGTAGGATGGACAGTTGGGCGAGTTGGTACAATTGCATAGTCGGTGGAACAGCGCGAAAAGACGAAACACACTCTCTTCTTGTGTGCTTCGTCTTTTCGTGCTGTTCCACCCACTAAGCATTATGCTGTTGGTAACTGATATCACTGCTTGCCTTGCTACGTTCTGACCTAGCGACCCAGCGTAGTCTGGTAACTCAGGCAAAAGCGGCAGCCCAGGCCACTGCGGTCTTGGAATGGCGACTCCATGCACTGCACCCCCCCCCCCCACACACACACATTCTTGTTTTCCTTTTTTTTTGAAATAAAGTTTTCTCTCTCTGCGCGAAATCTGGAGAATGGCTGGTAACGAAGAAAGGAAGCATGTTTGATGCTTCAATAAAAAGAAACAAAGAAATGAACATGAAAATAAATGAATGCGACAAAACGTTGGGCGCTTTTATCTGCTTAAATTTCAGTCGCCTGCAGCTGTGAAAGCGTCCGTTTTGCTGCTACACTACCAGTTGTCTCGGAACGAGCACCCTGGGCATCTTTAAAACTTGTTCTAAATCAGCTTCAATAATCAAGAAGCTGCCATTCTCTATGCCGCACCGTACCGAGACAACGGTGAGAACAGAATCCTTTTTTTTTTTTACGGACCCCAAATTGGAAGCCTACTCCTGTTATCACGAAACACCGAGAAATGCCATTTGCTGTGTAAACAGGGAGAATCAGGTCCACGTAACGACAGCAGGCGCGTTTATTCTACTTCTTATTTCCGCAAATTCTATTCATTAGGCTTTTTTTTATTTCACGTAATTCCCGGAATCAACTGCCTGTCTACCCCGTGCACCATGTGCACTACTGTCACCTGCCGGTTAACACAATGCGGTCGTAATGCGGGCATGTAAACGACTTCGCGACACGACTCACTGCGAGTAGCAAAGGAAGGTGTTTTCACCGGTGAACATTATTACGAAAACGAAAAGAGACAAGGGACGTTTGACTACTTACCCACTCCGAGGCTGAACGCAGGAGAGTACGACCCCTCCTTCCATCGGACATGTAGTACTCCTTGGTTCAGAATAATCTTCTAGTATTTTGGATTATCGACCAGTTTCGCCTGTAGTTCTTTTGGTTGTAGGTTATTTACGTACCACTTCTGAGCGGTCGCCCATTTAACCAAGACGTGATCGGCCATTTGCACTACTCACGCTGTGAAAACACGACGAACACAACGAACGCGAACAATCAACTTCCTACAGTCATGAAATACATAGTGAAGTATGCCGCCGGCTGTTTTCACGAAAACGATAGCGCTAGAGTCTCAAGCGCCAATTCGAACGAATCAAAATTTAAATTCACTTTTGCAAATTTACCAACTTTCAAAATAAAAACTATGATTAAAAAACAACCTTAAGAGTTTGTTTTTTACTAATGATATGTGATGCGTAACAAACGCAAATAATTTAAGCAAATTATTGTCACTAGCAACAGCAGCGCTCTTTTTTTTTGCAGCGGAATTCTTGTGGTGCGTGTCAATCTTCATTGGTTTTACTCAACGTGAGAATGTTGGTTTTACTGGCAGTACTTGGCAACCTCGGCTGCGTGGGCATGGCGTGGGCTTCTTGTGCACGATGGCACCGTCGTCGCCGACATATTAATTGCTGGTCTTTAAACTGCGATAGGAGGTAAACGAGCTTGACTTTCGTGAATAGTGTGTCATCCGGCACTAGGCACATCGTGAAGTGCATTTAACCGCAGGCTTTTGAAGCCGTTATCGATGGTGCTGCGATAGCCGCCTACCCGTCGCCTACCTGTCGCACGCACTGGAAATGCCAAGGTAGGAAATGCCACCACGGTAAAAGCGTACTTGCGCGACGTCAACGTCGCGCCGTACCGAGGTGCACTAAATCACGACGGAAGCAGGCCTCGCTTGCTAACAGCGTCGCTACGAGCCAAGCGTTGCCAGGCTGCAGTGCCGACCCAAATACTGAAGAACCCTGCCAGCCCTACGCCGAGCTTCGTTGCGTACCGTGTCAGAGTGCTGAAGCAGCGGTCACAGATGTAGACGCCGTCTCGCGCATGCATCGCCATCGAAGCAGCGGGCTGCGAAAGCGATGAATTTGAACCACTTGGCATTCTTTAACATGTATGAAAATTCTGGAATGTGCTATATTTTATGTAAAAAAAAAATTTAGAGGGGCAAGACATAGACCAAGTAATGCCACACACACAAAAATAAGCACAAGAAATTCATGAAATGAAGTTATCTTTACACTTAAGGACAAAGGGAGGAAGGGGTGAATATCCTTGGTCCTTGTGTCGTGACTAAGAAGAAACTCGCGCTAAAAATAAGATCTAGCACATGAAAAAAAAAATATGGATTCAAAATAAAATGAAAAAAAATGAAAATGATGTTTACTTGCACAGCAAAGAAACGAATGCGATTGTGTATATTTTGATAAATGTATGATTGGTTTATTCTAAAAAGTTCAGAAGTTAAAAAAGTGCAAGGGATACTCATGAAAGAAAAAAACGAGAAGTAGAGCTGAAAAGAATGAGCTTCGTATGTTTTCACTTAAGAACAAAAAAAGAAGGTTATGATGCATAAAAAGTAAAGGGAACTTACTTCCTCTTTACTTGAGGACAAACGAAGGAAGGTCATTATTGGTATTGCCAAAGAGAGCCAGTTTAAAAATGAGCTTCCTTCTGTCAAAAGAAAGGAAAGTCTCAACAAGGTGAGTTCAAAGGAAACTTCCTTTAGTCAAAAGAAAGGAAAAGTCTATAGGAAGGCAGTTCAGGAAGCAAAAAGGAAAAACAAAGGAAGTAAAAAGGCAAATTTCATTTTCATAAGGGCGGCTCGGGGACCATGGACACGGCACGCAGCGATGAGCGGTTAGATCTGGCGTAGTATTGCTTTCGCAATAAAAAAATAAAATGAGGAGGGTTGTATGCTGCTGAACCGAATATGGAGCGAAAGCATTAGCTGCGGGTGACAGTGCGTTGTCCTTCTGCTCCTTCTGTTAGGGGCAGCGCCGGCTCGGGGACCATGGACACGGCACGCAGCGATGAGCGGTTAGATCTGGCGTTGTATTGCTTTCGCAATAAAAAAATAAAATGAGGAGGGTTGTATGCTGCTGAACCGAATATGGAGCGAAAGCATTAGCTGCGGGTGACAGTGCGTTGTTCTTCTGCTCCTTCTGTTAGGGGCAGCGCCGGCTCGGGGACCATGGACACGGCACGCAGCGATGAGCGGTTAGATCTGGCGTAGTATTGCTTTCGCAATAAAAAAATAAAATGAGGAGGGTTGTATGCTGCTGAACCGAATATGGAGCGAAAGCATTAGCTGCGGGTGACAGTGCGTTGTTCTTCTGCTCCTTCTGTTAGGGGCAGCGCCGGCTCGGGGACCATGGACACGGCACGCAGCGATGAGCGGTTAGATCTGGCGTAGTATTGCTTTCGCAATAAAAAAATAAAATGAGGAGGGTTGTATGCTGCTGAACCGAATATGGAGCGAAAGCATTAGCTGCGGGTGACAGTGCGTTGTTCTTCTGCTCCTTCTGTTAGGGGCAGCGCCGGCTCGGGGACCATGGACACGGCACGCAGCGATGAGCGGTTAGATCTGGCGTAGTATTGCTTTCGCAATAAAAAAATAAAATGAGGAGGGTTGTATGCTGCTGAACCGAATATGGCGCGAAAGCATTAGCTGCGGGGGACCGTGCGTTCTCCTTCTGTTAGGCGCAGCGCCGGCTCGGGGACGACGGTCACGGCACGCAGCAACGAGTGGATAGACCTGCTGTAGTATTTCTTTCTCAATAAAAAAATAAAATTAGAAGACTTCAACACTGCTGAACCGAATATGGAGCGAAATCATTTGCTGCGGGTGACCGTGCGTTCTTCTTCTTCTTCTTCTGTTAGGCGCAGCGCCGGCTCGGTGACTACGGTCACGGCACGCAGCAACGAGTGGTTAGACCTGGCGTAGTATTGTTTTCGTAATAAAAAAATAAAATGAGAAGACTTCAACACTGCTGAACCGAATATGGCGCGAAAGCATTAGCTGCGGGGGACCGTGCGTTCTCCTTCTGTCAGCCGCAGCGCCGGCTCGGGGACCACGGTCACGGCACGCAGCAGCAAGTGGTTAGACCTGCTGTAGTATTTCTTTCGCAATAAAAAAATAAAATTAGAAGACTTCAACACTGCTGAACCGAATATGGAGCGAAATCATTTGCTGCGGGTGACCGTGCGTTCTTCTTCTTCTTCTTCTGTTAGGCGCAGCGCCGGCTCGGTGACCACGGTCACGGCACGCAGCAACGAGTGGATAGACCTGCTGTAGTATTTCTTTCGCAATAAAAAAATAAAATGAGAAGACTTCAACACTGCTGAACCGAATATGGAGCGAAAACATTAGCTGCGGGGGACCGTGCGTTCTCCTTCTGTTAGGCGCAGCGCCGGCTCGGGGACCACGGTCACGGCACGCAGCAGCAAGTGGTTAGACCTGGTGTAGTATTGGTTTCGCAATAAAAAAAATAAAATAAGTAGGGTTCAACGCTGGTGAATCGAATATTAAGCGAAATCATTAGCTGCGGGTGACCGTGCGTTCTTCTTCTTCTTCTGTTAGGCGCAGCGCCGGCTCGGGTCCACGGTCACGGCACGCAGCAACGAGTGGTTAGGCCTGGCGTAGCACTGCTTTCGTAATAAAAAAATAAAATGAGAAGACTTCAGCACTGCTGAACCGAATATGGAGCGAAAGCATTAGCATCGGGGGACCGTGCGTTCTCCTTCTGTTAGGCGCAGCGCCGGCTCGGGGACCACGGTCACGGGACACACCAACGAGTGGTTAGACCTAACGTAGTATTGCTTTCGCAATAAAAAAATAAAATGATAGGGTTCAACGCTGCTCAACCGAATATGGAGCGAAATCATTAGCTGCGGGTGACCGTGCGTTCTTTTGTTAGGCGCAGCGCCGGCTCGGGGACCACGGTCACGGGACGCACCAACGAGTGGTTAGACCTAACGTAGTATTGCTTTCGTAATAAAAAATAAAGTGAGAAGACTTCAACACTGCTGAACGGAATATGGAGCAAAAGCATTAGCTGTGGGGGACCGTGCGTTCTCCTTCTGTTAGGCGCAGCGCCGGCTCGGGGACCACGGACACGGCACGCAGCGATGAGCGGTTAGATCTGGCGTAGTATTGCTTTCGCAATAAAAAAATAAAATGATAGGTTTCAATGCTGCTCAACCGAATATGGAGCGAAATCATTAGCTGCGGGTGACCGTGCGTTCTTCTGTTAGGCGCAGCGCCGGTTCGGGGACCACGGACACGGCACGCAGCGATGAGCGCTTTGACCTGGCATAGTATTGGTTTCGCAATAAAAAAATAAAATGAGGAGGGTTCTACGCTGTTGAACCGAATATGGAGCGAAAACATTAGCTGCGGATGACCGTGCGTTCTTCTTCTTCTTCTTCTTCTTCTAATAGGCGCAGCGCCTGCTCAGGGACCACAGACACGGCACGCAGCAGCAGGTGGTTAGACCTGGTGTAGTATTGGTTTCGCAATAAAAAAAATAAAATAAGTAGGGTTCAACGCTGGTAAATCGAATATGGAGCCAAATCATTAGCTGTGGGTGACCGTGCGTTCTTCTTCTCCTTCTTCTGTTAGGCGCAGCGCCGGCTCGGGGAACACGGTCACGGCACGCAGCAACGAGTGGTTAGACCTACCGTAGTATTGCTTTCGTAATAAAAAAATAAAATGAGAAGACTTCCACACTGCTGAACCGAATATGGAGCGAAAGCATTAGCATCGGGGGACCGTGCGTTCTCCTTCTGTTAGGCGCAGCGCCGGCTCGGGGACCACGGTCACGGGACGCACCAACGAGTGGTTAGACCTAACGTAGTATTGCTTTCGTAATAAAAAAGTAAAATGAGAAGACTTCAACACTGCTGAACCGAATATGGAGAGAAAGCATTAGCTGCGGGGGACCGTGCGTTCTCCTTCTGTTAGGCGCAGCGCCGGCTCGGGGACCACGGTCACGGCACGCAGCAGCAAGTGGTTAGACCTGGTGTAGTATTGGTTTCGCAATAAAAAAAAAATAAAATAAGTAGGGTTCAACGCTGGTGAATCGAATATGGAGCGAAATCATTAGCTGCGGGTGACTGTGCGTTCTTCTTCTCCTTCTTCTGTTAGGCGCAGCGCCGGCTCGGGGACCACGGTCACGGCACGCAGCACCAAGTGGTTAGACCTGGTGTAGTATTGGTTTCGCAATAAAAAAAATAAAATAATTAGGGTTCAACGCTGGTGAATCGAATATGGAGCGAAATCATTAGCTGTGGGTGACCGTGCGTTCTTCTCCTTCTTCTGTTAGGCGCAGCGCCGGATCGGGGACCACGGTCACGGCACGCAGCAACGAGTGGTTAGACCTGGCGTAGTATTGCCTTCGTAATAAAAAAATAAAATGAGAAGACTTCAACACTGCTGAACCGAATATGGAGCGAAAGCATTAGCATTGGGGGACCGTGCGTTCTCCTTCTGTTAGGCGCAGCGCCGGCTCGGGGACCGCGGTAACGGGACTCACCAACGAGTGGTTAGACCTAACGTAGTATTGTTTTCGTAATAAAAAAATAAAATGAGAAGACTTCAACACTGCTGAACCGAATATGGAGCGAAAGCATTAGCTGCGGGGGACCGTGCGTTCTCCTTCTGTTAGGCGCAGCGCCGGCTCGGGGACCACGGTCACGGCACGCAGCAACAAGTGGTTAGACCTGGTGTAGTATTGCTTTCACAATAAAACAATAAAATGAGGAGGGTTCTACGCTGCTGAACCGAATATGGAGCGAAAGCATTAGCTGCGGGTGACAGTGCGTTGTTCTTCTGCTCCTTCTGTTAGGGGCAGCGCCGGCTCGGGGACCATGGACACGGCACGCAGCGATGAGCGGTTAGATCTGGCGTAGTATTGCTTTCGCAATAAAAAAAATAAAATGAGGAGGGTTGTATGCTGCTGAACCGAATATGGAGCGAAAGCATTAGCTGCGGGTGACAGTGCGTTGTTCTTCTGCTCCTTCTGTTAGGGGCAGCGCCGGCTCGGGGACCATGGACACGGCACGCAGCGATGAGCGGTTAGATCTGGCGTAGTATTGCTTTCGCAATAAAAAAATAAATGAGGAGGGTTGTATGCTGCTGAACCGAATATGGAGCGAAAGCATTAGCTGCGGGTGACAGTGCGTTGTTCTTCTGCTCCTTCTGTTAGGGGCAGCGCCGGCTCGGGGACCACGGACACGGCACGCAGCGATGACCGGTTAGACCTGGCGTAGTATTGCTTTCGCAATAAAAAAATAAAATGAGGAGGGTTCTACGCTGCTGAACCGAATATGGAGCGAAAGCATTAGCTGCGGGTGACCGTGCGTTCTTCTTCTCCTCCTTCTGTTAGGGGCAGCGCCGGCTCGGGGACCACGGCACGCAGTGATGAGCGGTTAGACCTGGCGTAGTATTGCTTTCGCAATAAAAAATAATATGAGGAGGGTTCTACGCTGCTGAACCGAATATGGAGCGAAAGCATTAGCGTCGGGTGACCGTGCGTTCTTCTTCTCCTCCTTCTGTTAGGGGCAGCGCCGGCTCGGGGACCACGGCACGCAGTGATGAGCGGTTAGACCTGGCGTAGTATTGCTTTCGCAATAAAAAATAATATGAGGGGGGTTCTACGCTGCTGAACCGAATATGGAGCGAAAGCATTAGCTGCGGGTGACCGTGCGTTCTTCTTCTCCTCCTTCTGTTAGGGGCAGCGCCGGCTCGGGGACCACGGCACGCAGTGATGAGCGGTTAGACCTGGCGTAGTATTGCTTTCGCAATAAAAAATAATATGAGGAGGGTTCTACGCTGCTGAACCGAATATGGAGCGAAAGCATTAGCTGAGGGTGACCGTGCGTTCTTCTTCTCCTCCTTCTGTTAGGGGCAGCGCCGGCTCGCGGACCACGGCACGCAGCGATGACCGGTTAGACCTGGCGTAGTATTGCTTTCGCAATAAAAAATAAAATGAGGAGGGTTCTACGCTGCTGAACCGAATATGGAGCGAAAGCATTAGCTGCGGGTGACCGTGCGTTCTTCTTCTCGTCCTTCTGTTAGGGGCAGCGCCGGCTCGGGGACCACGGCACGCAGTGATGAGCGGTTAGACCTGGCGTAGTATTGCTTTCGCAATAAAAAATAATATGAGGAGGGTTCTACGCTGCTGAACCGAATATGGAGCGAAAGCATTAGCTGCGGGTGACCGTGCGTTCTTCTTCTCCTCCTTCTGTTAGGGGCAGCGCCGGCTCGGGGACCACGGCACGCAGTGATGAGCGGTTAGACCTGGCGTAGTATTGCTTTCGCAATAAAAAATAATATGAGGAGGGTTCTACGCTGCTGAACCGAATATGGAGCGAAAGCATTAGCTGCGGGTGATCGTGCGTTCTTCTCCTCCTTCTGTTAGGGGCAGCGCCGGCTCGGGGACCACGGTCACGGCACGCAGCAACGAGTGGTTAGACCTGGCGTAGTATTGCCTTCGTAATAAAAAAATAAAATGAGAAGACTTCAACACTGCTGAACCGAATATGGAGCGAAAGCATTAGCATCGAGGGACCGTGCGTTCTCCTTCTGTTAGGCGCAGTGCCGGCTCGGGGACCACGGTCACGGCACGCAGCAACGAGTGGTTAGACCTGGTGTAGTATTGCTTTCGCAATAAAACAATAAAATGAGGAGGGTTCTACGCTGCTGAACCGAATATGGAGCAAAAGCATTAGCTGCGGGTGACAGTGCGTTGTACTTCTGCTCCTTCTGTTAGGGGCAGCGCCGGCTCGGGGACCATGGACACGGCACGCAGCGATGAGCGGTTAGATCTGGCGTAGTATTGCTTTCGCAATAAAAAAATAAAATGAGGAGGGTTGTATGCCGATGAACCGAATATGGAGCGAAAACATTAGCTGCGGGTGACAGTGCGTTGTTCTTCTGCTCCTTCTGTTAGGGGCAGCGCCGGCTCGGGGACCATGGACACGGCACGCAGCGATGAGCGGTTAGATCTGGCGTTGTATTGCTTTCGCAATAAAAAAATAAAATGAGCAGGGTTGTATGCTGCTGAACCGAATATGGAGCGAAAGCATTAGCTGCGGGTGACAGTGCGTTGTTCTTCTGCTCCTTCTGTTAGGGGCAGCGCCGGCTCGGGGACCATGGACACGGCACGCAGCGATGAGCGGTTAGATCTGGCGTAGTATTGCTTTCGCAATAAAAAAATAAAATGAGGAGGGTTGTATGCTGCTGAACCGAATATGGAGCGAAAGCATTAGCTGCGGGTGACAGTGCGTTGTTCTTCTGCTCCTTCTGTTAGGGGCAGCGCCGGCTCGGGGACCATGGACACGGCACGCAGCGATGAGCGGTTAGATCTGGCGTAGTATTGCTTTCGCAATAAAAAAATAAAATGAGGAGGGTTGTATGCTGCTGAACCGAATATGGCGCGAAAGCATTAGCTGCGGGGGACCGTGCGTTCTCCTTCTGTCAGCCGCAGCGCCGGCTCGGGGACGACGGTCACGGCACGCAGCAACGAGTGGATAGA
Source organism: Amblyomma maculatum (assembly GCF_055883805.1). Lineage (NCBI taxonomy): Eukaryota > Metazoa > Arthropoda > Arachnida > Ixodida > Ixodidae > Amblyomma > Amblyomma maculatum. Next base: position 15,360,470 of record NW_028146738.1, read on the forward strand.
CCTGCTGTAGTATTTCTTTCGCAATAAAAAAATAAAATGAGAAGACTTCAACACTGCTGAACCGAATATGGAGCGAAAGCATTAGCTGCGGGGGACCGTGCGTTCTCCTTCTGTTAGGCGCAGCGCCGGCTCGGGGACCACGGTCACGGCACGCAGCAGCAAGTGGTTAGACCTGGTGTAGTATTGGTTTCGCAATAAAAAAAATAAAATAAGTAGGGTTCAACGCTGGTGAATCGAATATTAAGCGAAATCATTAGCTGCGGGTGACCGTGCGTTCTTCTTCTTCTTCTGTTAGGCGCAGCGCCGGCTCGGGGACCACGGTCACGGCACGCAGCAACGAGTGGTTAGACCTGGCGTAGCACTGCTTTCGTAATAAAAAAATAAAATGAGAAGACTTCAGCACTGCTGAACCGAATATGGAGCGAAAGCATTAGCATCGGGGGAACGTGCGTTCTCCTTCTGTTAGGCGCAGCGCCGGCTCGGGGACCACGGTCACGGGACACACCAACGAGTGGTTAGACCTAACGTAGTATTGCTTTCGCAATAAAAAAATAAAATGATAGGGTTCAACGCTGCTCAACCGAATATGGAGCGAAATCATTAGCTGCGGGTGACCGTGCGTTCTTTTGTTAGGCGCAGCGCCGGCTCGGGGACCACGGTCACGGCACGCAGCGATGAGCGGTTAGATCTGGCGTAGTATTGCTTTCGCAATAAAAAAATAAAATGAGGAGGGTTGTATGCTGCTGAACCGAATATGGCGCGAAAGCATTAGCTGCGGGGGACCGTGCGTTCTCCTTCTGTTAGGCGCAGCGCCGGCTCGGGGACGACGGTCACGGCACGCAGCAACGAGTGGATAGACCTGCTGTAGTATTTCTTTCGCAATAAAAAAATAAAATGAGAAGACTTCAACACTGCTGAACCGAATATGGAGCGAAATCATTTGCTGCGGGGGACCGTGCGTTCTCCTTCTGTTAGGCGCAGCGCCGGCTCGGGGACCACGGTCACGGGACACACCAACGAGTGGTTAGACCTAACGTAGTATTACTTTCGCAATAAAAAAATAAAATGATAGGGTTCAACGCTGCTCAACCGAATATGGAGCGAAATCATTAGCTGCGGGTGACCGTGCGTTCTTTTGTTAGGCGCAGCGCCGGCTCGGGGACCACGGTCACGGGACGCACCAACGAGTGGTTAGACCTAACGTAGTATTGCTTTCGTAATAAAAAATAAAGTGAGAAGACTTCAACACTGCTGAACGGAATATGGAGCGAAAGCATTAGCTGCGGGGGACCGTGCGTTCTCCTTCTGTTAGGCGCAGCGCCGGCTCGGGGACCACGGTCACGGCACGCAGCAGCAAGTGGTTAGACCTGGTGTAGTATTGGTTTCGCAATAAAAAAAAATAAAATAAGTAGGGTTCAACGCTGGTGAATCGAATATGGAGCGAAATCATTAGCTGCGGCTGACTGTGTGTTCTTCTTCTTCTTCTGTTAGGCGCAGCGCCGGCTCGGGGACCACGGACACGGCACGCAGCGATGAGCGGTTAGATCTGGCGTAGTATTGCTTTCGCAATAAAAAAATAAAATGATAGGTTTCAATGCTGCTCAACCGAATATGGAGCGAAATCATTAGCTGCGGGTGACCGTGCGTTCTTCTGTTAGGCGCAGCGCCGGTTCGGGGACCACGGACACGGCACGCAGGGATGAGCGCTTAGACCTGGCATAGTATTGGTTTCGCAATAAAAAAATAAAATGAGGAGGGTTCTACGCTGTTGAACCGAATATGGAGCGAAAACATTAGCTGCGGATGACCGTGCGTTCTTCTTCTTCTTCTTCTTCTTCTTCTAATAGGCGGAGCGCCTGCTCAGGGACCACAGACACGGCACGCAGCAGCAAGTGGTTAGACCTGGTGTAGTATTGGTTTCGCAATAAAAAAAATAAAATAAGTAGGGTTCAACGCTGGTAAATCGAATATGGAGCCAAATCATTAGCTGTGGGTGACCGTGCGTTCTTCTTCTCCTTCTTCTGTTAGGCGCAGCGCCGGCTCGGGGAACACGGTCACGGCACGCAGCAACGAGTGGTTAGACCTACCGTAGTATTGCTTTCGTAATAAAAAAATAAAATGAGAAGACTTCAACACTGCTGAACCGAATATGGAGCGAAAGCATTAGCATCGGGGGACCGTGCGTTCTCCTTCTGTTAGGCGCAGCGCCGGCTCGGGGACCACGGTCACGGGACGCACCAACGAGTGGTTAGACCTAACGTAGTATTGCTTTCGTAATAAAAAAGTAAAATGAGAAGACTTCAACACTGCTGAACCGAATATGGAGCGAAAGCATTAGCTGCGGGGGACCGTGCGTTCTCCTTCTGTTAGGCGCAGCGCCGGCTCGGGGACCACGGTCACGGCACGCAGCAACAAGTGGTTAGACCTGGTGTAGTATTGGTTTCGCAATAAAACAATAAAATGAGGAGGGTTCTACGCTGCTGAACCGAATATGGAGCGAAAGCATTAGCTGCGGGTGACAGTGCGTTGTTCTTCTGCTCCTTCTGTTAGGGGCAGCGCCGGCTCGGGGACCATGGACACGGCACGCAGCGATGAGCGGTTAGATCTGGCGTAGTATTGCTTTCGCAACAAAAAAATAAAATGAGGAGGGTTGTATGCCGCTGAACTGAATATGGAGCGAAAGCATTAGCTGCGGGTGACAGTGCGTTGTTCTTCTGCTCCTTCTGTTAGGGGCAGCGCCGGCTCGGGGACCATGGACACGGCACGCAGCGATGAGCGGTTAGATCTGGCGTAGTATTGCTTTCGCAATAAAAAAATAAAATGAGGAGGGTTGTATGCTGCTGAACCGAATATGGAGCGAAAGCATTAGCTGCGGGTGACAGTGCGTTGTTCTTCTGCTCCTTCTGTTAGGGGCAGCGCCGGCTCGGGGACCATGGACACGGCACGCAGCAACAAGTGGTTAGACCTGGTGTAGTATTGCTTTCGCAATAAAACAATAAAATGAGGAGGGTTCTACGCTGCTGAACCGAATATGGAGCGAAAGCATTAGCTGCGGGTGACAGTGCGTTGTTCTTCTGCTCCTTCTGTTAGGGGCAGCGCCGGCTCGGGGACCATGGACACGGCACGCAGCGATGAGCGGTTAGATCTGGCGTAGTATTGCTTTCGCAACAAAAAAATAAAATGAGGAGGGTTGTATGCCGCTGAACTGAATATGGAGCGAAAGCATTAGCTGCGGGTGACAGTGCGTTGTTCTTCTGCTCCTTCTGTTAGGGGCAGCGCCGGCTCGGGGACCATGGACACGGCACGCAGCGATGAGCGGTTAGATCTGGCGTAGTATTGCTTTCGCAATAAAAAAATAAAATGAGGAGGGTTGTATGCTGCTGAACCGAATATGGAGCGAAAGCATTAGCTGCGGGTGACAGTGCGTTGTTCTTCTGCTCCTTCTGTTAGGGGCAGCGCCGGCTCGGGGACCATGGACACGGCACGCAGCGATGAGCGGTTAGATCTGGCGTAGTATTGCTTTCGCAATAAAAAAATAAAATGAGGAGGGTTGTATGCTGCTGAACCGAATATGGAGCGAAAGCATTAGCTGCGGGTGACCGTGCGTTCTTCTTCTCCTCCTTCTGTTAGGGGCAGCGCCGGCTCGGGGACCACGGCACGCAGCGATGAGCGGTTAGACCTGGCGTAGTATTGCTTTCGCAATAAAAAAATAATATGAGGAGGGTTCTACGCTGCTGAACCGAATATGGAGCGAAAGCATTAGCTGCGGGTGACCGTGCGTTCTTCTCCTCCTTCTGTTAGGGGCAGCGCCGGCTCGGGGACCACGGACACGGCACGCAGCGATGACCGGTTAGACCTGGCGTAGTATTGCTTTCGCAATAAAAAAATAAAATGAGGAGGGTTCTACGCTGCTGAACCGAATATGGAGCGAAAGCATTAGCTGCGGGTGACCGTGCGTTCTTCTTCTCCTTCTTCTGTTAGGCGCACCGCACGCTGCAACGAGTGGTTAGACCCGGCGGAGTATTGCTTTCGCAATACAAAAGATCAAGAGGGTTCAACGCTGCTGCACCGAATATGGAGCGAAAGCATTAGCTGCGGGGGACCGTGCGTTCTCCTTCTGTTAGGCGCAGCGCCGGCTCGGGGACCACGGTCACGGCACGCAGCAACGAGTTTTTAGACCTGGTGTAGTATTGCTTTCGTAATAAAAAAATAAAATGAGAAGACTTCAACACTGCTGAACCGAATATGGAGCGAAAGCATTAGCTGCGGGGGACCGTGCGTTCTCCTTCTGTTAGGCGCAGCGCCGGCTCGGGGACCACGGTCACGGCACGCAGCAGCAAGTGGTTAGACCTGGTGTAGTATTGGTTTCGCAATAAAAAAAACAAAATAAGTAGGGTTCAACGCTGGTGAATCGAATATGGAGCGAAATCATTAGCTGCGTGTGACAGTGCGTTCTTCTTCTCCTTCTTCTGTTAGGCGCACCGCACGCTGCAACGAGTGGTTAGACCCGGCGGAGTATTGCTTTCACAATACAAAACATTAGGAGGGTTCAACGCTGCTGAACCGAATTTGGAGCGAAAAAATTAGCTGCGGATGACCGTGCGTTCTTCTTCCCCTTCTTCTGTTAGGCGCAGCGCCGCCTCGGGGACCACGGACACGGCACGCAGCAATGAGCGGTTAGATCTGGCGTAGTATTGCTTTCGCAATAAAAAAATAAAATAAGGAGGGTTCAACTCTGCTGCACCGAATATGGAGCGAAAGCATTAGCTGCGGGGGACCGTGCGTTCTCCTTCTGTTAGGCACATCGCCGGCTCGGGGACCACGGTCACGGCACGCAGCAACGAGTGGTTAGACCTGACGTAGTATTGCTTTCGTAATAAAAAAATAAAATGAGAAGACTTCAACACTGCTGAACCGAATATGGAGCGAAAGCATTAACTGCGGGGGACCGTGCGTTCTCCTTCTGTTAGGCACATCGCCGCCTCGGGGACCACGGTCACGGCACGCAGCAACGAGTGGTTAGACCTGACGTAGTATTGCTTTCGTAATAAAAAAATAAAATGAGAAGACTTCAACACTGCTGAACCGAATATGGAGCGAAAGCATTAACTGCGGGGGACCGTGCGTTCTCCTTCTGTTAGGCGCAGCGCCGGCTCGGGGACCACGGTCACGGCACGCAGCAACAAGTGGTTAGACCTGGTGTAGTATTGCTTTCGCAATAAAAAAAATAAAATGAGTAGGGTTCAACGCTGCTGAACCGAATATGGAGCAAAAGCATTAGCTGCGGGTGACAGTGCGTTCTTCTTCTCCTCCTTCTGTTAGGGGCAGCGCCGGCTCGGGGACCACGGACACGGCACGCAGCGATGAGCGGTTAGATCTGGCGTAGTATTGCTTTCGCAATAAAAAAATAAAATGAGGAGGGTTCTACGCTGCTGAACCGAATATGGAGCGAAAGCATTAGCTGCGGGTGACAGTGCGTTGTTCTTCTCCTTCTTCTGTTAGGCGCACCGCACGCTGCAACGAGTGGTTAGACCCGGCGGAGTATTGGTTTCGCAATAAAAAATAAAATGAGGAGGGTTCTACGCTGCTGAACCGAATATGGAGCGAAAGCATTAGCTGCGGATGACCGGGCGTTCTTCTTCTCCTCCTTCTGTTAGGGGCAGCGCGGGGTCGGGGACCTCGGACACGGCACGCAGCGATGAGCGGTTAGACCTGGCGTAGTATTGGTTTCGCAATAAAAAATAAAATGAGGAGGGTTCTACGCTGCTGAACCGAATATGGAGCGAAAGCATTAGCTGCGGATGACCTTGCGTTCTTCTTCTCCTCCTTCTGTTAGGGGCAGCGCCGGCTCGGGGACCACGGACACGGCACGCAGCGATGAGCGGTTAGATCTGGCGTAGTATTGCTTTCGCAATAAAAAAATAAAATGAGGAGGGTTGTATGCTGCTGAACCGAATATGGAGCGAAAGCATTAGCTGCGGGTGACAGTGCGTTGTTCTTCTGCTCCTTCTGTTAGGGGCAGCGCCGGCTCGGGGACCATGGACACGGCACGCAGCGATGAGCGGTTAGATCTGGCGTAGTATTGCTTTCGCAATAAAAAAATAAAATGAGGAGGGTTGTATGCTGCTGAACCGAATATGGAGCGAAAGCATTAGCTGCGGGTGACAGTGCGTTGTTCTTCTGCTCCTTCTGTTAGGGGCAGCGCCGGCTCGGGGACCATGGACACGGCACGCAGCGATGAGCGGTTAGATCTGGCGTAGTATTGCTTTCGCAATAAAAAAATAAAATGAGGAGGGTTGTATGCTGCTGAACCGAATATGGAGCGAAAGCATTAGCTGCGGGTGACAGTGCGTTGTTCTTCTGCTCCTTCTGTTAGGGGCAGCACCGGCTCGGGGACCATGGACACGGCACGCAGCGATGAGCGGTTAGATCTGGCGTAGTATTGCTTTCGCAATAAAAAAATAAAATGAGGAGGGTTGTATGCTGCTGAACCGAATATGGAGCGAAAGCATTAGCTGCGGGTGACAGTGCGTTGTTCTTCTGCTCCTTCTGTTAGGGGCAGCGCCGGCTCGGGGACCATGGACCCGGCACGCAGCGATGAGCGGTTAGATCTGGCGTTGTATTGCTTTCGCAATAAAAAAATAAAATGAGGAGGGTTGTATGCTGCTGAACCGAATATGGAGCGAAAGCATTAGCTGCGGGTGACAGTGCGTTGTTCTTCTGCTCCTTCTGTTAGGGGCAGCGCCGGCTCGGGGACCATGGACACGGCACGCAGCGATGAGCGGTTAGATCTGGCGTAGTATTGCTTTCGCAATAAAAAAATAAAATGAGGAGGGTTGTATGCTGCTGAACCGAATATGGCGCGAAAGCATTAGCTGCGGGGGACCGTGCGTTCTCCTTCTGTCAGCCGCAGCGCCGGCTCGGGGACGACGGTCACGGCACGCAGCAACGAGTGGATAGACCTGCTGTAGTATTTCTTTCGCAATAAAAAAATAAAATGAGAAGACTTCAACACTGCTGAACCGAATATGGAGCGAAAGCATTAGCTGCGGGGGACCGTGCGTTCTCCTTCTGTTAGGCGCAGCGCCGGCTCGGGGACCACGGTCACGGCACGCAGCAGCAAGTGGTTAGACCTGGTGTAGTATTGGTTTCGCAATAAAAAAAATAAAATAAGTAGGGTTCAACGCTGGTGAATCGAATATTAAGCGAAATCATTAGCTGCGGGTGACCGTGCGTTCTTCTTCTTCTTCTGTTAGGCGCAGCGCCGGCTCGGGGACCACGGTCACGGCACGCAGCAACGAGTGGTTAGACCTGGCGTAGCACTGCTTTCGTAATAAAAAAATAAAATGAGAAGACTTCAGCACTGCTGAACCGAATATGGAGCGAAAGCATTAGCATCGGGGGAACGTGCGTTCTCCTTCTGTTAGGCGCAGCGCCGGCTCGGGGACCACGGTCACGGGACACACCAACGAGTGGTTAGACCTAACGTAGTATTGCTTTCGCAATAAAAAAATAAAATGATAGGGTTCAACGCTGCTCAACCGAATATGGAGCGAAATCATTAGCTGCGGGTGACCGTGCGTTCTTTTGTTAGGCGCAGCGCCGGCTCGGGGACCACGGTCACGGGACGCACCAACGAGTGGTTAGACCTAACGTAGTATTGCTTTCGTAATAAAAAATAAAATGAGAAGACTTCAGCACTGCTGAACCGAATATGGAGCGAAAGCATTAGCATCGGGGGAACGTGCGTTCTCCTTCTGTTAGGCGCAGCGCCGGCTCGGGGACCACGGTCACGGGACACACCAACGAGTGGTTAGACCTAACGTAGTATTGCTTTCGCAATAAAAAAATAAAATGATAGGGTTCAACGCTGCTCAACCGAATATGGAGCGAAAGCATTAGCTGCGGGGGACCGTGCGTTCTCCTTCTGTTAGGCGCAGCGCCGGCTCGGGGACCACGGTCACGGCACGCAGCAGCAAGTGGTTAGACCTGGTGTAGTATTGGTTTCGCAATAAAAAAAAATAAAATAAGTAGGGTTCAACGCTGGTGAATCGAATATGGAGCGAAATCATTAGCTGCGGCTGACTGTGTGTTCTTCTTCTTCTTCTGTTAGGCGCAGCGCCGGCTCGGGGACCACGGACACGGCACGCAGCGATGAGCGGTTAGATCTGGCGTAGTATTGCTTTCGCAATAAAAAAATAAAATGAGGAGGGTTGTATGCTGCTGAACCGAATATGGAGCGAAAGCATTAGCTGCGGGTGACAGTGCGTTGTTCTTCTGCTCCTTCTGTTAGGGGCAGCGCCGGCTCGGGGACCATGGACACGGCACGCAGCGATGAGCGGTTAGATCTGGCGTTGTATTGCTTTCGCAATAAAAAAATAAAATGAGGAGGGTTGTATGCTGCTGAACCGAATATGGAGCGAAAGCATTAGCTGCGGGTGACAGTGCGTTGTTCTTCTGCTCCTTCTGTTAGGGGCAGCGCCGGCTCGGGGACCATGGACACGGCACGCAGCGATGAGCGGTTAGATCTGGCGTAGTATTGCTTTCGCAATAAAAAAATAAAATGAGGAGGGTTGTATGCTGCTGAACCGAATATGGAGCGAAAGCATTAGCTGCGGGTGACAGTGCGTTGTTCTTCTGCTCCTTCTGTTAGGGGCAGCGCCGGCTCGGGGACCATGGACACGGCACGCAGCGATGAGCGGTTAGATCTGGCGTAGTATTGCTTTCGCAATAAAAAAATAAAATGAGGAGGGTTGTATGCTGCTGAACCGAATATGGCGCGAAAGCATTAGCTGCGGGGGACCGTGCGTTCTCCTTCTGTTAGGCGCAGCGCCGGCTCGGGGACGACGGTCACGGCACGCAGCAACGAGTGGATAGACCTGCTGTAGTATTTCTTTCGCAATAAAAAAATAAAATTAGAAGACTTCAACACTGCTGAACCGAATATGGAGCGAAATCATTTGCTGCGGGTGACCGTGCGTTCTTCTTCTTCTTCTTCTGTTAGGCGCAGCGCCGGCTCGGTGACCACGGTCACGGCACGCAGCAACGAGTGGTTAGACCTGGCGTAGTATTGTTTTCGTAATAAAAAAATAAAATGAGAAGATTTCAACACTGCTGAACCGAATATGGCGCGAAAGCATTAGCTGCGGGGGACCGTGCGTTCTCCTTCTGTCAGCCGCAGCGCCGGCTCGGGGACGACGGTCACGGCACGCAGCAACGAGTGGATAGACCTGCTGTAGTATTTCTTTCGCAATAAAAAAATAAAATGAGAAGACTTCTACACTGCTGAACCGAATATGGAGCGAAAGCATTAGCTGCGGGGGACCGTGCGTTCTCCTTCTGTTAGGCGCAGCGCCGGCTCGGGGACCACGGTCACGGGACACACCAACGAGTGGTTAGACCTAACGTAGTATTGCTTTCGCAATAAAAAAATAAAATGATAGGGTTCAACGCTGCTCAACCGAATATGGAGCGAAAGCATTAGCTGCGGGGGACCGCGCGTTCTCCTTCTGTCAGCCGCAGCGCCGGCTCGGGGACGACGGTCACGGCACGCAGCAACGAGTGGATAGACCTGCTGTAGTATTTCTTTCGCAATAAAAAAATAAAATGAGAAGACTTCTACACTGCTGAACCGAATATGGAGCGAAATCATTAGCTGCGGGTGACCGTGCGTTCTTTTGTTAGGCGCAGCGCCGGCTCGGGGACCACGGTCACGGGACGCACCAACGAGTGTGGTTAGACCTAACGTAGTATTGCTTTCGTAATAAAAAATAAAGTGAGAAGACTTCAACACTGCTGAACGGAATATGGAGCGAAAGCATTAGCTGCGGGGGACCGTGCGTTCTCCTTCTGTTAGGCGCAGCGCCGGCTCGGGGACCACGGTCACGGGACACACCAACGAGTGGTTAGACCTAACGTAGTATTGCTTTCGCAATAAAAAAATAAAATGATAGGGTTCAACGCTGTTCAACCGAATATGGAGCGAAAGCATTAGCTGCGGGGGACCGTGTGTTCTCCTTCTGTTAGGCGCAGCGCCGGCTCGGGGACCACGGTCACGGCACGCAGCAGCAAGTGGTTAGACCTGGTGTAGTATTGGTTTCGCAATAAAAAAAATAAAATAAGTAGGGTTCAACGCTGGTGAATCGAATATGGAGCGAAATCATTAGCTGCGGGTGACCGTGCGTTCTTCTTCTCCTTCTTCTGTTAGGCGCAGCGCCGGCTCGGGGACCACGGTCACGGCACGCAGCAGCAAGTGGTTAGACCTGGTGTAGTATTGGTTTCGCAATAAAAAAATAATATAAGTAGGGTTCAACGCTGGTGAATTGAGTATGGAGCGAAATCATTAGCTGTGGGTGACCGTGCGTTCTTCTTCTCCTTCTTCTGTTAGGCGCAGCGCCGGCTCGGGGACCACGGTCACGGCACGCAGCAACGAGTGGTTAGACCTGGCGTAGCATTGCTTTCGTAATAAAAAAATAAAATGAGAAGACTTCAGCACTGCTGAACAGAATATGGAGCGAAAGCATTAGCATCGGGGGACCGTCCGTTCTCCTTCTGTTAGGCGCAGCGCCGGCTCGGGGACCACGGTCACGGGACGCACCAACGAGTGGTTAGACCTAACGTAGTATTGATTTCGTAATAAAAAAATAAAATGAGAAGACTTGAACACTGCTGAACCGAATATGGAGCGAAAGCATTAGCATCGGGGGACCGTGCGTTCTCCCTCTGTTAGGCGCAGCGCCGGCTCGAGGACCACGGTCACGGCACGCAGCAGCAAGTGGTTAGACCTGGTGTAGTATTGGTTTCGCAATAAAAAAAATAAAATAAGTAGGGTTCAACGCTGGTAAATCGAATATGGAGCCAAATAATTAGCTGTGGGTGACCGTGCGTTCTTCTTCTCCTTCTTCTGTTAGGCGCAGCGCCGGCTCGGGGACCACGGTCACGGGACGCACCAACGAGTGGTTAGACCTAACGTAGTATTGCTTTCGTAATAAAAAATAAAGTGAGAAGACTTCAACACTGCTGAACGGAATATGGAGCGAAAGCATTAGCTGCGGGGGACCGTGCGTTCTCCTTCTGTTAGGCGCAGCGCCGGCTCGGGGACCACGGTCACGGCACGCAGCAGCAAGTGGTTAGACCTGGTGTAGTATTGGTTTCGCAATAAAAAAAATAAAATAAGTAGGGTTCAACGCTGGTAAATCGAATATGGAGCCAAATAATTAGCTGTGGGTGACCGTGCGTTCTTCTTCTCCTTCTTCTGTTAGGCGCAGCGCCGGCTCGGGGAACACGGTCACGGCACGCAGCAACGAGTGGTTAGACCTACCGTAGTATTGCTTTCGTAATAAAAAAATAAAATGAGAAGACTTCAACACTGCTGAATCGAATATGGAGCGAAAGCATTAGCATCGGGGGACCGTGCGATCTCCTTCTGTTAGGCGCAGCGCCGGCTCGGGGACCACGGTCACGGGACGCACCAACGAGTGGTTAGACCTAACGTAGTATTGCTTTCGTAATAAGAAAATAAAATGAGAAGACTTCAACACTGCTGAACCGAATATGGAGCGAAAGCATTAGCTGCGGGGGACCGTGCGTTCTCCTTCTGTTAGGCGCAGCGCCGGCTCGGGGACCACGGTCACGGCACGCAGCAGCAAGTGGTTAGACCTGTTGTAGTATTGGTTTCGCAATAAAAAAAAATAAAATAAGTAGGGTTCAACGCTGGTGAATCGAATATGGAGCGAAATCATTAGCTGCGGGTGACTGTGCGTTCTTCTTCTCCTTCTTCTGTTAGACGCAGCGCCGGCTCGGGGACCACGGTCACGGCACGCAGCAGCAAGTGGTTAGACCTGGTGTAGTATTGGTTTCGCAATAAAAAAATAAAATAATTAGGGTTCAACGCTGGTGAATCGAATATGGAGCGAAATCATTAGCTGTGGGTGACCGTGCGTTCTTCTCCTTCTTCTGTTAGGCGCAGCGCCGGCTCGGGGACCACGGTCACGGCACCCAGCAACGAGTGGTTAGACCTGGCGTAGTATTGCCTTCGTAATAAAAAAATAAAATGAGAAGACTTCAACACTGCTGAACCGAATATGGAGCGAAAGCATTAGCATCGGGGAACCGTGCGTTCTCCTTCTGTTAGGCGCAGCGCCGGCTCGGGGACCACGGTCACGGCACGCAGCAACGAGTGGTTAGACCTGGTGTAGTATTGCTTTCGCAATAAAACAATAAAATGAGGAGGGTTCTACGCTGCTGAACCGAATATGGAGCGAAAGCATTAGCTGCGGGTGACAGTGCGTTGTACTTCTGCTCCTTCTGTTAGGGGCAGCGCCGGCTCGGGGACCATGGACACGGCACGCAGCGATGAGCGGTTAGATCTGGCGTAGTATTGCTTTCGCAATAAAAAAATAAAATGAGGAGGGTTGTATGCCGCTGAACCGAATATGGAGCGAAAACATTAGCTGCGGGTGACAGTGCGTTGTTCTTCTGCTCCTTCTGTCAGGGCCAGCGCCGGCTCGGGGACCATGGACACGGCACGCAGCGATGAGCGGTTAGATCTGGCGTAGTATTGCTTTCGCAATAAAAAAATAAAATGAGGAGGGTTGTATGCTGCTGAACCGAATATGGAGCGAAAGCATTAGCTGCGGGTGACAGTGCGTTGTTCTTCTGCTCCTTCTGTTAGGGGCAGCGCCGGCTCGGGGACCATGGACACGGCACGCAGCGATGAGCGGTTAGATCTGGCGTTGTATTGCTTTCGCAATAAAAAAATAAAATGAGGAGGGTTGTATGCTGCTGAACCGAATATGGAGCGAAAGCATTAGCTGCGGGTGACAGTGCGTTGTTCTTCTGCTCCTTCTGTTAGGGGCAGCGCCGGCTCGGGGACCATGGACACGGCACGCAGCGATGAGCGGTTAGATCTGGCGTAGTATTGCTTTCGCAATAAAAAAATAAAATGAGGAGGGTTGTATGCTGCTGAACCGAATATGGAGCGAAAGCATTAGCTGCGGGTGACAGTGCGTTGTTCTTCTGCTCCTTCTGTTAGGGGCAGCGCCGGCTCGGGGACCATGGACACGGCACGCAGCGATGAGCGGTTAGATCTGGCGTAGTATTGCTTTCGCAATAAAAAAATAAAATGAGGAGGGTTGTATGCTGCTGAACCGAATATGGAGCGAAAGCATTAGCTGCGGGTGACAGTGCGTTGTTCTTCTGCTCCTTCTGTTAGGGGCAGCGCCGGCTCGGGGACCATGGACACGGCACGCAGCGATGAGCGGTTAGATCTGGCGTAGTATTGCTTTCGCAATAAAAAAATAAAATGAGGAGGGTTGTATGCTGCTGAACCGAATATGGCGCGAAAGCATTAGCTGCGGGGGACCGTGCGTTCTCCTTCTGTTAGGCGCAGCGCCGGCTCGGGGACGACGGTCACGGCACGCAGCAACGAGTGGTTAGACCTGGCGTAGTATTGTTTTCGTAATAAAAAAATAAAATGAGAAGACTTCAACACTGCTGAACCGAATATGGCGCGAAAGCATTAGCTGCGGGGGACCGTGCGTTCTCCTTCTGTCAGCCGCAGCGCCGGCTCGGGGACCACGGTCACGGCACGCAGCAGCAAGTGGTTAGACCTGCTGTAGTATTTCTTTCGCAATAAAAAAATAAAATTAGAAGACTTCAACACTGCTGAACCGAATATGGAGCGAAATCATTTGCTGCGGGTGACCGTGCGTTCTTCTTCTTCTTCTTCTGTTAGGCGCAGCGCCGGCTCGGGGACCACGGTCACGGCACGCAGCAGCAAGTGGTTAGACCTGGTGTAGTATTTCTTTCGCAATAAAAAAATAAAATGAGAAGACTTCAACACTGCTGAACCGAATATGGAGCGAAAACATTAGCTGCGGGGGACCGTGCGTTCTCCTTCTGTTAGGCGCAGCGCCGGCTCGGGGACCACGGTCACGGCACGCAGCAGCAAGTGGTTAGACCTGGTGTAGTATTGGTTTCGCAATAAAAAAAATAAAATAAGTAGGGTTCAACGCTGGTGAATCGAATATTAAGCGAAATCATTAGCTGCGGGTGACCGTGCGTTCTTCTTCTTCTTCTGTTAGGCGCAGCGCCGGCTCGGGTCCACGGTCACGGCACGCAGCAACGAGTGGTTAGACCTGGCGTAGCACTGCTTTCGTAATAAAAAAATAAAATGAGAAGACTTCAGCACTGCTGAACCGAATATGGAGCGAAAGCATTAGCAAAGGGGGACCGTGCGTTCTCCTTCTGTTAGGCGCAGCGCCGGCTCGGGGACCACGGTCACGGGACACACCAACGAGTGGTTAGACCTAACGTAGTATTGCTTTCGCAATAAAAAAATAAAATGATAGGGTTCAACGCTGCTCAACCGAATATGGAGCGAAATCATTAGCTGCGGGTGACCGTGCGTTCTTTTGTTAGGCGCAGCGCCGGCTCGGGGACCACGGTCACGGGACGCACCAACGAGTGGTTAGACCTAACGTAGTATTGCTTTCGTAATAAAAAATAAAGTGAGAAGACTTCAACACTGCTGAACGGAATATGGAGCAAAAGCATTAGCTGTGGGGGACCGTGCGTTCTCCTTCTGTTAGGCGCAGCGCCGGCTCGGGGACCACGGTCACGGCACGCAGCAGCAAGTGGTTAGACCTGGTGTAGTATTGGTTTCGCAATAAAAAAAAATAAAATAAGTAGGGTTCAACGCTGGTGAATCGAATATGGAGCGAAATCATTAGCTGCGGCTGACTGTGTGTTCTTCTTCTTCTTCTGTTAGGCGCAGCGCCGGCTCGGGGACCACGGACACGGCACGCAGCGATGAGCGGTTAGATCTGGCGTAGTATTGCTTTCGCAATAAAAAAATAAAATGATAGGTTTCAATGCTGCTCAACCGAATATGGAGCGAAATCATTAGCTGCGGGTGACCGTGCGTTCTTCTGTTAGGCGCAGCGCCGGTTCGGGGACCACGGACACGGCACGCAGCGATGAGCGCTTTGACCTGGCATAGTATTGGTTTCGCAATAAAAAAATAAAATGAGGAGGGTTCTACGCTGTTGAACCGAATATGGAGCGAAAACATTAGCTGCGGATGACCGTGCGTTCTTCTTCTTCTTCTTCTTCTAATAGGC
Organism: Amblyomma maculatum; assembly: GCF_055883805.1. Classification (NCBI taxonomy): domain Eukaryota; kingdom Metazoa; phylum Arthropoda; class Arachnida; order Ixodida; family Ixodidae; genus Amblyomma; species Amblyomma maculatum. The sequence continues at coordinate 15,375,592 of NW_028146738.1, forward strand.
GCAGCGCCTGCTCAGGGACCACAGACACGGCACGCAGCAGCAAGTGGTTAGACCTGGTGTAGTATTGGTTTCGCAATAAAAAAAATAAAATAAGTAGGGTTCAACGCTGGTAAATCGAATATGGAGCCAAATCATTAGCTGTGGGTGACCGTGCGTTCTTCTTCTCCTTCTTCTGTTAGGCGCAGCGCCGGCTCGGGGAACACGGTCACGGCACGCAGCAACGAGTGGTTAGACCTACCGTAGTATTGCTTTCGTAATAAAAAAATAAAATGAGAAGACTTCCACACTGCTGAACCGAATATGGAGCGAAAGCATTAGCATCGGGGGACCGTGCGTTCTCCTTCTGTTAGGCGCAGCGCCGGCTCGGGGACCACGGTCACGGGACGCACCAACGAGTGGTTAGACCTAACGTAGTATTGCTTTCGTAATAAAAAAGTAAAATGAGAAGACTTCAACACTGCTGAACCGAATATGGAGCGAAAGCATTAGCTGCGGGGGACCGTGCGTTCTCCTTCTGTTAGGCGCAGCGCCGGCTCGGGGACCACGGTCACGGCACGCAGCAGCAAGTGGTTAGACCTGGTGTAGTATTGGTTTCGCAATAAAAAAAAATAAAATAAGTAGGGTTCAACGCTGGTGAATCGAATATGGAGCGAAATCATTAGCTGCGGGTGACTGTGCGTTCTTCTTCTCCTTCTTCTGTTAGGCGCAGCGCCGGCTCGGGGACCACGGTCACGGCACGCAGCACCAAGTGGTTAGACCTGGTGTAGTATTGGTTTCGCAATAAAAAAAATAAAATAATTAGGGTTCAACGCTGGTGAATCGAATATGGAGCGAAATCATTAGCTGTGGGTGACCGTGCGTTCTTCTCCTTCTTCTGTTAGGCGCAGCGCCGGCTCGGGGACCACGGTCACGGCACGCAGCAACGAGTGGTTAGACCTGGCGTAGTATTGCCTTCGTAATAAAAAAATAAAATGAGAAGACTTCAACACTGCTGAACCGAATATGGAGCGAAAGCATTAGCATCGGGGGACCGTGCGTTCTCCTTCTGTTAGGCGCAGCGCCGGCTCGGGGACCGCGGTAACGGGACTCACCAACGAGTGGTTAGACCTAACGTAGTATTGTTTTCGTAATAAAAAAATAAAATGAGAAGACTTCAACACTGCTGAACCGAATATGGAGCGAAAGCATTAGCTGCGGGGGACCGTGCGTTCTCCTTCTGTTAGGCGCAGCGCCGGCTCGGGGACCACGGTCACGGCACGCAGCAACAAGTGGTTAGACCTGGTGTAGTATTGCTTTCACAATAAAACAATAAAATGAGGAGGGTTCTACGCTGCTGAACCGAATATGGAGCGAAAGCATTAGCTGCGGGTGACAGTGCGTTGTTCTTCTGCTCCTTCTGTTAGGGGCAGCGCCGGCTCGGGGACCATGGACAAGGCACGCAGCGATGAGCGGTTAGATCTGGCGTAGTATTGCTTTCGCAACAAAAAAATAAAATGAGGAGGGTTGTATGCCGCTGAACCGAATATGGAGCGAAAGCATTAGCTGCGGGTGACAGTGCGTTGTTCTTCTGCTCCTTCTGTTAGGGGCAGCGCCGGCTCGGGGACCATGGACACGGCACGCAGCGATGAGCGGTTAGATCTGGCGTAGTATTGCTTTCGCAATAAAAAAAATAAAATGAGGAGGGTTGTATGCTGCTGAACCGAATATGGAGCGAAAGCATTAGCTGCGGGTGACAGTGCGTTGTTCTTCTGCTCCTTCTGTTAGGGGCAGCGCCGGCTCGGGGACCATGGACACGGCACGCAGCGATGAGCGGTTAGATCTGGCGTAGTATTGCTTTCGCAATAAAAAAATAAAATGAGGAGGGTTGTATGCTGCTGAACCGAATATGGAGCGAAAGCATTAGCTGCGGGTGACAGTGCGTTGTTCTTCTGCTCCTTCTGTTAGGGGCAGCGCCGGCTCGGGGACCACGGACACGGCACGCAGCGATGACCGGTTAGACCTGGCGTAGTATTGCTTTCGCAATAAAAAAATAAAATGAGGAGGGTTCTACGCTGCTGAACCGAATATGGAGCGAAAGCATTAGCTGCGGGTGACCGTGCGTTCTTCTTCTCCTCCTTCTGTTAGGGGCAGCGCCGGCTCGGGGACCACGGCACGCAGTGATGAGCGGTTAGACCTGGCGTAGTATTGCTTTCGCAATAAAAAATAATATGAGGAGGGTTCTACGCTGCTGAACCGAATATGGAGCGAAAGCATTAGCTGCGGGTGACCGTGCGTTCTTCTTCTCCTCCTTCTGTTAGGGGCAGCGCCGGCTCGGGGACCACGGCACGCAGTGATGAGCGGTTAGACCTGGCGTAGTATTGCTTTCGCAATAAAAAATAATATGAGGAGGGTTCTACGCTGCTGAACCGAATATGGAGCGAAAGCATTAGCTGCGGGTGACCGTGCGTTCTTCTTCTCCTCCTTCTGTTAGGGGCAGCGCCGGCTCGGGGACCACGGCACGCAGTGATGAGCGGTTAGACCTGGCGTAGTATTGCTTTCGCAATAAAAAATAATATGAGGAGGGTTCTACGCTGCTGAACCGAATATGGAGCGAAAGCATTAGCTGCGGGTGACCGTGCGTTCTTCTTCTCCTCCTTCTGTTAGGGGCAGCGCCGGCTCGAGGACCACGGCACGCAGCGATGACCGGTTAGACCTGGCGTAGTATTGCTTTCGCTATAAAAAAATAAAATGAGGAGGGTTCTACGCTGCTGAACCGAATATGGAGCGAAAGCATTAGCTGCGGGTGACCGTGCGTTCTTCTTCTCCTCCTTCTGTTAGGGGCAGCGCCGGCTCGGGGACCACGGCACCCAGCAACGAGTGGTTAGACCTGGCGTAGTATTGCCTTCGTAATAAAAAAATAAAATGAGAAGACTTCAACACTGCTGAACCGAATATGGAGCGAAAGCATTAGCATCGGGGGACCGTGCGTTCTCCTTCTGTTAGGCGCAGCGCCGGCTCGGGGACCACGGTCACGGCACGCAGCAACGAGTGGTTAGACCTGGTGTAGTATTGCTTTCGCAATAAAACAATAAAATGAGGAGGGTTCTACGCTGCTGAACCGAATATGGAGCGAAAGCATTAGCTGCGGGTGACAGTGCGTTGTACTTCTGCTCCTTCTGTTAGGGGCAGCGCCGGCTCGGGGACCATGGACACGGCACGCAGCGATGAGCGGTTAGATCTGGCGTAGTATTGCTTTCGCAATAAAAAAATAAAATGAGGAGGGTTGTATGCCGATGAACCGAATATGGAGCGAAAACATTAGCTGCGGGTGACAGTGCGTTGTTCTTCTGCTCCTTCTGTCAGGGCCAGCGCCGGCTAGGGGACCATGGACACGGCACGCAGCGATGAGCGGTTAGATCTGGCGTAGTATTGCTTTCGCAATAAAAAAATAAAATGAGGAGGGTTGTATGCTGCTGAACCGAATATGGAGCGAAAGCATTAGCTGCGGGTGACAGTGCGTTGTTCTTCTGCTCCTTCTGTTAGGGGCAGCGCCGGCTCGGGGACCATGGACACGGCACGCAGCGATGAGCGGTTAGATCTGGCGTAGTATTGCTTTCGCAATAAAAAAATAAAATGAGGAGGGTTGTATGCTGCTGAACCGAATATGGAGCGAAAGCATTAGCTGCGGGTGACAGTGCGTTGTTCTTCTGCTCCTTCTGTTAGGGGCAGCGCCGGCTCGGGGACCATGGACACGGCACGCAGCGATGAGCGGTTAGATCTGGCGTAGTATTGCTTTCGCAATAAAAAAATAAAATGAGGAGGGTTGTATGCTGCTGAACCGAATATGGCGCGAAAGCATTAGCTGCGGGGGACCGTGCGTTCTCCTTCTGTCAGCCGCAGCGCCGGCTCGGGGACGACGGTCACGGCACGCAGCAACGAGTGGATAGACCTGCTGTAGTATTTCTTTCGCAATAAAAAAATAAAATGAGAAGACTTCAACACTGCTGAACCGAATATGGAGCGAAAGCATTAGCTGCGGGGGACCGTGCGTTCTCCTTCTGTTAGGCGCAGCGCCGGCTCGGGGACCACGGTCACGGCACGCAGCAGCAAGTGGTTAGACCTGGTGTAGTATTGGTTTCGCAATAAAAAAAATAAAATAAGTAGGGTTCAACGCTGGTGAATCGAATATTAAGCGAAATCATTAGCTGCGGGTGACCGTGCGTTCTTCTTCTTCTTCTGTTAGGCGCAGCGCCGGCTCGGGGACCACGGTCACGGCACGCAGCAACGAGTGGTTAGACCTGGCGTAGCACTGCTTTCGTAATAAAAAAATAAAATGAGAAGACTTCAGCACTGCTGAACCGAATATGGAGCGAAAGCATTAGCATCGGGGGAACGGGCGTTCTCCTTCTGTTAGGCGCAGCGCCGGCTCGGGGACCACGGTCACGGGACACACCAACGAGTGGTTAGACCTAACGTAGTATTGCTTTCGCAATAAAAAAATAAAATGATAGGGTTCAACGCTGCTCAACCGAATATGGAGCGAAATCATTAGCTGCGGGTGACCGTGCGTTCTTTTGTTAGGCGCAGCGCCGGCTCGGGGACCACGGTCACGGGACGCACCAACGAGTGGTTAGACCTAACGTAGTATTGCTTTCGTAATAAAAAATAAAATGAGAAGACTTCAGCACTGCTGAACCGAATATGGAGCGAAAGCATTAGCATCGGGGGAACGTGCGTTCTCCTTCTGTTAGGCGCAGCGCCGGCTCGGGGACCACGGTCACGGGACACACCAACGAGTGGTTAGACCTAACGTAGTATTGCTTTCGCAATAAAAAAATAAAATGATAGGGTTCAACGCTGCTCAACCGAATATGGAGCGAAAGCATTAGCTGCGGGGGACCGTGCGTTCTCCTTCTGTTAGGCGCAGCGCCGGCTCGGGGACCACGGTCACGGCACGCAGCAGCAAGTGGTTAGACCTGGTGTAGTATTGGTTTCGCAATAAAAAAAAATAAAATAAGTAGGGTTCAACGCTGGTGAATCGAATATGGAGCGAAATCATTAGCTGCGGCTGACTGTGTGTTCTTCTTCTTCTTCTGTTAGGCGCAGCGCCGGCTCGGGGACCACGGACACGGCACGCAGCGATGAGCGGTTAGATCTGGCGTAGTATTGCTTTCGCAATAAAAAAATAAAATGAGGAGGGTTGTATGCTGCTGAACCGAATATGGAGCGAAAGCATTAGCTGCGGTTGACAGTGCGTTGTTCTTCTGCTCCTTCTGTTAGGGGCAGCGCCGGCTCGGGGACCATGGACACGGCACGCAGCGATGAGCGGTTAGATCTGGCGTAGTATTGTTTCGCAATAAAAAAATAAAATGAGGAGGGTTGTATGCTGCTGAACCGAATATGGAGCGAAAGCATTAGCTGCGGGTGACAGTGCGTTGTTCTTCTGCTCCTTCTGTTAGGGGCAGCGCCGGCTCGGGGACCATGGACACGGCACGCAGCGATGAGTGGTTAGATCTGGCGTAGTATTGCTTTCGCAATAAAAAAATAAAATGAGGAGGGTTGTATGCTGCTGAACCGAATATGGCGCGAAAGCATTAGCTGCGGGGGACCGTGCGTTCTCCTTCTGTTAGGCGCAGCGCCGGCTCGGGGACGACGGTCACGGCACGCAGCAACGAGTGGATAGACCTGCTGTAGTATTTCTTTCGCAATTAAAAAATAAAATTAGAAGACTTCAACACTGCTGAACCGAATATGGAGCGAAATCATTTGCTGCGGGTGACCGTGCGTTCTTCTTCTTCTTCTTCTGTTAGGCGCAGCGCCGGCTCGGTGACCACGGTCACGGCACGCAGCAACGAGTGGTTAGACCTGGCGTAGTATTGTTTTCGTAATAAAAAAATAAAATGAGAAGATTTCAACACTGCTGAACCGAATATGGCGCGAAAGCATTAGCTGCGGGGGACCGTGCGTTCTCCTTCTGTCAGCCGCAGCGCCGGCTCGGGGACGACGGTCACGGCACGCAGCAACGAGTGGATAGACCTGCTGTAGTATTTCTTTCGCAATAAAAAAATAAAATGAGAAGACTTCAACACTGCTGAACCGAATATGGAGCGAAAGCATTAGCTGCGGGGGACCGTGCGTTCTCCTTCTGTTAGGCGCAGCGCCGGCTCGGGGACCACGGTCACGGCACGCAGCAGCAAGTGGTTAGACCTGGTGTAGTATTGGTTTCGCAATAAAAAAAATAAAATAAGTAGGGTTCAACGCTGGTGAATCGAATATTAAGCGAAATCATTAGCTGCGGGTGACCGTGCGTTCTTCTTCTTCTTCTGTTAGGCGCAGCGCCGGCTCGGGGACCACGGTCACGGCACGCAGCAACGAGTGGTTAGACCTGGCGTAGCACTGCTTTCGTAATAAAAAAATAAAATGAGAAGACTTCAGCACTGCTGAACCGAATATGGAGCGAAAGCATTAGCATCGGGGGAACGTGCGTTCTCCTTCTGTTAGGCGCAGCGCCGGCTCGGGGACCACGGTCACGGGACACACCAACGAGTGGTTAGACCTAACGTAGTATTGCTTTCGCAATAAAAAAATAAAATGATAGGGTTCAACGCTGCTCAACCGAATATGGAGCGAAATCATTAGCTGCGGGTGACCGTGCGTTCTTTTGTTAGGCGCAGCGCCGGCTCGGGGACCACGGTCACGGGACGCACCAACGAGTGGTTAGACCTAACGTAGTATTGCTTTCGTAATAAAAAATAAAGTGAGAAGACTTCAACACTGCTGAACGGAATATGGCGCGAAAGCATTAGCTGCGGGGGACCGTGCGTTCTCCTTCTGTCAGCCGCAGCGCCGGCTCGGGGACCACGGACACGGCACGCAGCGATGAGCGGTTAGATCTGGCGTAGTATTGCTTTCGCAATAAAAAAATAAAATGATAGGTTTCAATGCTGCTCAACCGAATATGGAGCGAAATCATTAGCTGCGGGTGACCGTGCGTTCTTCTGTTAGGCGCAGCGCCGGTTCGGGGACCACGGACACGGCACGCAGGGATGAGCGCTTAGACCTGGCATAGTATTGGTTTCGCAATAAAAAAATAAAATGAGGAGGGTTCTACGCTGTTGAACCGAATATGGAGCGAAAACATTAGCTGCGGATGACCGTGCGTTCTTCTTCTCCTTCTTCTGTTAAGCGCAGCGCCGGCTCGGGGAACACGGTCACGGCACGCAGCAACGAGTGGTTAGACCTACCGTAGTATTGCTTTCGTAATAAAAAAATAAAATGAGAAGACTTCAACACTGCTGAACGGAATATGGAGCGAAAGCATTAGCATCGGGGGACCGTGCGTTCTCCTTCTGTTAGGCGCAGCGCCGGCTCGGGGACCACGGTCACGGGACGCACCAACGAGTGGTTAGACCTAACGTAGTATTGCTTTCGTAATAAAAAAGTAAAATGAGAAGACTTCAACACTGCTGAACCGAATATGGAGCGAAAGCATTAGCTGCGGGGGACCGTGCGTTCTCCTTCTGTTATTCGCAGCGCCGGCTCGGGGACCACGGTCACGGCACGCAGCAACAAGTGGTTAGACCTGGTGTAGTATTGCTTTCGCAATAAAACAATAAAATGAGGAGGGTTCTACGCTGCTGAACCGAATATGGAGCGAAAGCATTAGCTGCGGGTAACAGTGCGTTGTTCTTCTGCTCCTTCTGTTAGGGGCAGCGCCGGCTCGGGGACCATGGACACGGCACGCAGCGATGAGCGGTTAGATCTGGCGTAGTATTGCTTTCGCAACAAAAAAATAAAATGAGGAGGGTTGTATGCCGCTGAACTGAATATGGAGCGAAAGCATTAGCTGCGGGTGACAGTGCGTTGTTCTTCTGCTCCTTCTGTTAGGGGCAGCGCCGGCTCGGGGACCATGGACACGGCACGCAGCGATGAGCGGTTAGATCTGGCGTAGTATTGCTTTCGCAATAAAAAAATAAAATGAGGAGGGTTGTATGCTGCTGAACCGAATATGGAGCGAAAGCATTAGCTGCGGGTGACAGTGCGTTGTTCTTCTGCTCCTTCTGTTAGGGGCAGCGCCGGCTCGGGGACCATGGACACGGCACGCAGCGATGAGCGGTTAGATCTGGCGTAGTATTGCTTTCGCAATAAAAAAATAAAATGAGGAGGGTTGTATGCTGCTGAACCGAATATGGAGCGAAAGCATTAGCTGCGGGTGACCGTGCGTTCTTCTTCTCCTCCTTCTGTTAGGGGCAGCGCCGGCTCGGGGACCACGGCACGCAGCGATGAGCGGTTAGACCTGGCGTAGTATTGCTTTCGCAATAAAAAAATAATATGAGGAGGGTTCTACGCTGCTGAACCGAATATGGAGCGAAAGCATTAGCTGCGGGTGACCGTGCGTTCTTCTCCTCCTTCTGTTAGGGGCAGCGCCGGCTCGGGGACCACGGACACGGCACGCAGCGATGAGCGGTTAGATCTGGCGTAGTATTGCTTTCGCAATAAAAAAATAAAATGAGGAGGGTACTACGCTGCTGAACCGAATATGGAGCGAAATCATTAGCTGCGTGTGACAGTGCGTTCTTCTTCTCCTTCTTCTGTTAGGCGCACCGCACACTGCAACGAGTGGTTAGACCCGGCGGAGTATTGCTTTCACAATACAAAACATTAGGAGGGTTCAACGCTGCTGAACCGAATTTGGAGCGAAAAAATTAGCTGCGGATGACCGTGCGTTCTTCTTCCCCTTCTTCTGTTAGGCGCAGCGCCGCCTCGGGGACCACGGACACGGCACGCAGCAATGAGCGGTTAGATCTGGCGTAGTATTGCTTTCGCAATAAAAAAATAAAATGAGGAGGGTTCAACTCTGCTGCACCGAATATGGAGCGAAAGCATTAGCTGCGGGGGACCGTGCGTTCTCCTTCTGTTAGGCACATCGCCGGCTCGGGGACCACGGTCACGGCACGCAGCAACGAGTGGTTAGACCTGACGTAGTATTGCTTTCGTAATAAAAAAATAAAATGAGAAGACTTCAACACTGCTGAACCGAATATGGAGCGAAAGCATTAACTGCGGGGGACCGTGCGTTCTCCTTCTGTTAGGCACATCGCCGGCTCGGGGACCACGGTCACGGCACGCAGCAACGAGTGGTTAGACCTGACGTAGTATTGCTTTCGTAATAAAAAAATAAAATGAGAAGACTTCAACACTGCTGAACCGAATATGGAGCGAAAGCATTAACTGCGGGGGACCGTGCGTTCTCCTTCTGTTAGGCGCAGCGCCGGCTCGGGGACCACGGTCACGGCACGCAGCAACAAGTGGTTAGACCTGGTGTAGTATTGCTTTCGCAATAAAAAAAATAAAATGAGTAGGGTTCAACGCTGCTGAACCGAATATGGAGCAAAAGCATTAGCTGCGGGTGACAGTGCGTTCTTCTTCTCCTCCTTCTGTTAGGGGCAGCGCCGGCTCGGGGACCACGGACACGGCACGCAGCGATGAGCGGTTAGATCTGGCGTAGTATTGCTTTCGCAATAAAAAAATAAAATGAGGAGGGTTCTACGCTGCTGAACCGAATATGGAGCGAAAGCATTAGCTGCGGGGGACCGTGCGTTCTCCTTCTGTTAGGCACATCGCCGGCTCGGGGACCACGGTCACGGCACGCAGCAACGAGTGGTTAGACCTGACGTAGTATTGCTTTCGTAATAAAAAAATAAAATGAGAAGACTTCAACACTGCTGAACCGAATATGGAGTGAAAGCATTAACTGCGGGGGACCGTGCGTTCTCCTTCTGTTAGGCGCAGCGCCGGCTCGGGGACCACGGTCACGGCACGCAGCAACAAGTGGTTAGACCTGGCGTAGTATTGGTTTCGCAATAAAAAATAAAATGAGGAGGGTTCTACGCTGCTGAACCGAATATGGAGCGAAAGCATTAGCTGCGGATGACCTTGCGTTCTTCTTCTCCTCCTTCTGTTAGGGGCAGCGCCGGCTCGGGGACCACGGACACGGCACGCAGCGATGAGCGGTTAGATCTGGCGTAGTATTGCTTTCGCAATAAAAAAATAAAATGAGGAGGGTTGTATGCTGCTGAACCGAATATGGAGCGAAAGCATTAGCTGCGGGTGACAGTGCGTTGTTCTTCTGCTCCTTCTGTTAGGGGCAGCGCCGGCTCGGGGACCATGGACACGGCACGCAGCGATGAGCGGTTAGATCTGGCGTAGTATTGCTTTCGCAATAAAAAAATAAAATGAGGAGGGTTGTATGCTGCTGAACCGAATATGGAGCGAAAGCATTAGCTGCGGGTGACAGTGCGTTGTTCTTCTGCTCCTTCTGTTAGGGGCAGCGCCGGCTCGGGGACCATGGACACGGCACGCAGCGATGAGCGGTTAGATCTGGCGTAGTATTGCTTTCGCAATAAAAAAATAAAATGAGGAGGGTTGTATGCTGCTGAACCGAATATGGAGCGAAAGCATTAGCTGCGGGTGACAGTGCGTTGTTCTTCTGCTCCTTCTGTTAGGGGCAGCGCCGGCTCGGGGACCATGGACACGGCACGCAGCGATGAGCGGTTAGATCTGGCGAAGTATTGCTTTCGCAATAAAAAAATAAAATGAGGAGGGTTGTATGCTGCTGAACCGAATATGGAGCGAAAGCATTAGCTGCGGGTGACAGTGCGTTGTTCTTCTGCTCCTTCTGTTAGGGGCAGCGCCGGCTCGGGGACCATGGACACGGCACGCAGCGATGAGCGGTTAGATCTGGCGTTGTATTGCTTTCGCAATAAAAAAATAAAATAAGGAGGGTTGTATGCTGCTGAACCGAATATGGAGCGAAAGCATTAGCTGCGGGTGACAGTGCGTTGTTCTTCTGCTCCTTCTGTTAGGGGCAGCGCCGGCTCGGGGACCATGGACACGGCACGCAGCGATGAGCGGTTAGATCTGGCGTAGTATTGGTTTCGCAATAAAAAAATAAAATAAGTAGGGTTCAACGCTGGTGAATCGAATATTAAGCGAAATCATTAGCTGCGGGTGACCGTGCGTTCTTCTTCTTCTTCTGTTAGGCGCAGCGCCGGCTCGGGGACCACGGTCACGGCACGCAGCAACGAGTGGTTAGACCTGGCGTAGCACTGCTTTCGTAATAAAAAAATAAAATGAGAAGACTTCAGCACTGCTGAACCGAATATGGAGCGAAAGCATTAGCATCGGGGGAACGTGCGTTCTCCTTCTGTTAGGCGCAGCGCCGGCTCGGGGACCACGGTCACGGGACACACCAACGAGTGGTTAGACCTAACGTAGTATTGCTTTCGCAATAAAAAAATAAAATGATAGGGTTCAACGCTGCTCAACCGAATATGGAGCGAAATCATTAGCTGCGGGTGACCGTGCGTTCTTTTGTTAGGCGCAGCGCCGGCTCGGGGACCACGGTCACGGGACGCACCAACGAGTGGTTAGACCTAACGTAGTATTGCTTTCGTAATAAAAAATAAAATGAGAAGACTTCAGCACTGCTGAACCGAATATGGAGCGAAAGCATTAGCATCGGGGGAACGTGCGTTCTCCTTCTGTTAGGCGCAGCGCCGGCTCGGGGACCACGGTCACGGGACACACCAACGAGTGGTTAGACCTAACGTAGTATTGCTTTCGCAATAAAAAAATAAAATGATAGGGTTCAACGCTGCTCAACCGAATATGGAGCGAAAGCATTAGCTGCGGGGGACCGTGCGTTCTCCTTCTGTTAGGCGCAGCGCCGGCTCGGGGACCACGGTCACGGCACGCAGCAGCAAGTGGTTAGACCTGGTGTAGTATTGGTTTCGCAATAAAAAAAAATAAAATAAGTAGGGTTCAACGCTGGTGAATCGAATATGGAGCGAAATCATTAGCTGCGGCTGACTGTGTGTTCTTCTTCTTCTTCTGTTAGGCGCAGCGCCGGCTCGGGGACCACGGACACGGCACGCAGCGATGAGCGGTTAGATCTGGCGTAGTATTGCTTTCGCAATAAAAAAATAAAATGAGGAGGGTTGTATGCTGCTGAACCGAATATGGAGCGAAAGCATTAGCTGCGGGTGACAGTGCGTTGTTCTTCTGCTCCTTCTGTTAGGGGCAGCGCCGGCTCGGGGACCATGGACACGGCACGCAGCGATGAGCGGTTAGATCTGGCGTTGTATTGCTTTCGCAATAAAAAAATAAAATGAGGAGGGTTGTATGCTGCTGAACCGAATATGGAGCGAAAGCATTAGCTGCGGGTGACAGTGCGTTGTTCTTCTGCTCCTTCTGTTAGGGGCAGCGCCGGCTCGGGGACCATGGACACGGCACGCAGCGATGAGCGGTTAGATCTGGCGTAGTATTGCTTTCGCAATAAAAAAATAAAATGAGGAGGGTTGTATGCTGCTGAACCGAATATGGAGCGAAAGCATTAGCTGCGGGTGACAGTGCGTTGTTCTTCTGCTCCTTCTGTTAGGGGCAGCGCCGGCTCGGGGACCATGGACACGGCAAGCAGCGATGAGCGGTTAGATCTGGCGTAGTATTGCTTTCGCAATAAAAAAATAAAATGAGGAGGGTTGTATGCTGCTGAACCGAATATGGCGCGAAAGCATTAGCTGCGGGGGACCGTGCGTTCTCCTTCTGTTAGGCGCAGCGCCGGCTCGGGGACGACGGTCACGGCACGCAGCAACGAGTGGATAGACCTGCTGTAGTATTTCTTTCGCAATAAAAAAATAAAATTAGAAGACTTCAACACTGCTGAACCGAATATGGAGCGAAATCATTTGCTGCGGGTGACCGTGCGTTCTTCTTCTTCTTCTTCTGTTAGGCGCAGCGCCGGCTCGGTGACCACGGTCACGGCACGCAGCAACGAGTGGTTAGACCTGGCGTAGTATTGTTTTCGTAATAAAAAAATAAAATGAGAAGATTTCAACACTGCTGAACCGAATATGGCGCGAAAGCATTAGCTGCGGGGGACCGTGCGTTCTCCTTCTGTCAGCCGCAGCGCCGGCTCGGGGACGACGGTCACGGCACGCAGCAACGAGTGGATAGACCTGCTGTAGTATTTCTTTCGCAATAAAAAAATAAAATGAGAAGACTTCAACACTGCTGAACCGAATATGGAGCGAAAGCATTAGCTGCGGGGGACCGTGCGTTCTCCTTCTGTTAGGCGCAGCGCCGGCTCGGGGACCACGGACACGGCACGCAGCAACGAGTGGTTAGACCTGACATAGTATTGCTTTCGCAATAAAAAAATAAAATGATAGGGTTCAACGCTGCTCAACCGAATATGGAGCGAAATCATTAGCTGCGGGTGACCGTGCGTTCTTTTGTTAGGCGCAGCGCCGGCTCGGGGACCACGGTCACGGGACGCACCAACGAGTGGTTAGACCTAACGTAGTATTGCTTTCGTAATAAAAAATAAAGTGAGAAGACTTCAACACTGCTGAACGGAATATGGAGCGAAAGCATTAGCTGCGGGGGACCGTGCGTTCTCCTTCTGTTAGGCGCAGCGCCGGCTCGGGGACCACGGTCACGGGACACACCAACGAGTGGTTAGACCTAACGTAGTATTGCTTTCGCAATAAAAAAATAAAATGATAGGGTTCAACGCTGCTCAACCGAATATGGAGCGAAATCATTAGCTGCGGGTGACCGTGCGTTCTTTTGTTAGGCGCAGCGCCGGCTCGGGGACCACGGTCACGGGACGCACCAACGAGTGGTTAGACCTAACGTAGTATTGCTTTCGTAATAAAAAATAAAGTGAGAAGACTTCAACACTGCTGAACGGAATATGGAGCGAAAGCATTAGCTGCGGGGGACCGTGCGTTCTCCTTCTGTTAGGCGCAGCGCCGGCTCGGGGACCACGGACACGGCACGCAGCAGCAAGTGGTTAGACCTGGTGTAGTATTGGTTTCGCAATAAAAAAAATAAAATAAGTAGGGTTCAACGCTGGTGAATCGAATATTAAGCGAAATCATTAGCTGCGGGTGACCGTGCGTTCTTCTTCTTCTTCTGTTAGGTGCAGCGCCGGCTCGGGGACCACGGTCACGGCACGCAGCAACGAGTGGTTAGACCTGGCGTAGCACTGCTTTCGTAATAAAAAAATAAAATGAGAAGACTTCAGCACTGCTGAACCGAATATGGAGCGAAAGCATTAGCATCGGGGGAACGTGCGTTCTCCTTCTGTTAGGCGCAGCGCCGGCTCGGGGACCACGGTCACGGGACACACCAACGAGTGGTTAGACCTAACGTAGTATTGCTTTCGCAATAAAAAAATAAAATGATAGGGTTCAACGCTGCTCAACCGAATATGGAGCGAAATCATTAGCTGCGGGTGACCGTGCGTTCTTTTGTTAGGCGCAGCGCCGGCTCGGGGACCACGGTCACGGGACGCACCAACGAGTGGTTAGACCTAACGTAGTATTGCTTTCGTAATAAAAAATAAAGTGAGAAGACTTCAACACTGCTGAACGGAATATGGAGCGAAAGCATTAGCTGCGGGGGACCGTGCGTTCTCCTTCTGTTAGGCGCAGCGCCGGCTCGGGGACCACGGTCACGGCACGCAGCAGCAAGTGGTTAGACCTGGTGTAGTATTGGTTTCGCAATAAAAAAAAATAAAATAAGTAGGGTTCAACGCTGGTGAATCGAATATGGAGCGAAATCATTAGCTGCGGCTGACTGTGTGTTCTTCTTCTTCTTCTGTTAGGCGCAGCGCCGGTTCGGGGACCACGGACACGGCACGCAGCGATGAGCGGTTAGATCTGGCGTAGTATTGCTTTCGCAATAAAAAAATAAAATGATAGGTTTCAATGCTGCTCAACCGAATATGGAGCGAAATCATTAGCTGCGGGTGACCGTGCGTTCTTCTGTTAGGCGCAGCGCCGGTTCGGGGACCACGGACACGGCACGCAGGGATGAGCGCTTAGACCTGGCATAGTATTGGTTTCGCAATAAAAAAATAAAATGAGGAGGGTTCTACGCTGTTGAACCGAATATGGAGCGAAAACATTAGCTGCGGATGACCGTGCGTTCTTCTTCTTCTTCTTCTTCTAATAGGCGGAGCGCCTGCTCAGGGACCACAGACACGGCACGCAGCAGCAAGTGGTTAGACCTGGTGTAGTATTGGTTTCGCAATAAAAAAAATAAAATAAGTAGGGTTCAACGCTGGTAAATCGAATATGGAGCCAAATCATTAGCTGTGGGTGACCGTGCGTTCTTCTTCTCCTTCTTCTGTTAGGCGCAGCGCCGGCTCGGGGAACACGGTCACGGCACGCAGCAACGAGTGGTTAGACCTACCGTAGTATTGCTTTCGTAATAAAAAAATAAAATGAGAAGACTTCAACACTGCTGAACCGAATATGGAGCGAAAGCATTAGCATCGGGGGACCGTGCGTTCTCCTTCTGTTAGGCGCAGCGCCGGCTCGGGGACCACGGTCACGGGACGCACCAACGAGTGGTTAGACCTAACGTAGTATTGCTTTCGTAATAAAAAAGTAAAATGAGAAGACTTCAACACTGCTGAACCGAATATGGAGCGAAAGCATTAGCTGCGGGGGACCGTGCGTTCTCCTTCTGTTAGGCGCAGCGCCGGCTCGGGGACCACGGTCACGGCACGCAGCAACAAGTGGTTAGACCTGGTGTAGTATTGCTTTCGCAATAAAACAATAAAATGAGGAGGGTTCTACGCTGCTGAACCGAATATGGAGCGAAAGCATTAGCTGCGGGTGACAGTGCGTTGTTCTTCTGCTCCTTCTGTTAGGGGCAGCGCCGGCTCGGGGACCATGGACACGGCACGCAGCGATGAGCGGTTAGATCTGGCGTAGTATTGCTTTCGCAATAAAAAAATAAAATGAGGAGGGTTGTATGCTGCTGAACCGAATATGGAGCGAAAGCATTAGCTGCGGGTGACAGTGCGTTGTTCTTCTGCTCCTTCTGTTAGGGGCAGCGCCGGCTCGGGGACCATGGACACGGCACGCAGCGATGAGCGGTTAGATCTGGCGTAGTATTGCTTTCGCAATAAAAAAATAAAATGAGGAGGGTTGTATGCTGCTGAACCGAATATGGAGCGAAAGCATTAGCTGCGGGTGACCGTGCGTTCTTCTTCTCCTCCTTCTGTTAGGGGCAGCGCCGGCTCGGGGACCACGGCACGCAGCGATGAGCGGTTAGACCTGGCGTAGTATTGCTTTCGCAATAAAAAAATAATATGAGGAGGGTTCTACGCTGCTGAACCGAATATGGAGCGAAAGCATTAGCTGCGGGTGACCGTGCGTTCTTCTCCTCCTTCTGTTAGGGGCAGCGCCGGCTCGGGGACCACGGTACACGGCACGCAGCGATGAGCGGTTAGATCTGGCGTAGTATTGCTTTCGCAATAAAAAAAATAAAATGAGGAGGGTACTACGCTGCTGAACCGAATATGGAGCAAAAGCATTAGCTGCGGGTGACAGTGCGTTCTTCTTCTCCTCCTTCTGTTAGGGGCAGCGCCGGCTCGGGGACCACGGACACGGCACGCAGCGATGACCGGTTAGACCTGGCGTAGTATTGCTTTCGCAATAAAAAAATAAAATGAGGAGGGTTCTACGCTGCTGAACCGAATATGGAGCGAAAGCATTAGCTGCGGGTGACCGTGCGTTCTTCTTCTCCTCCTTCTGTTAGGGGCAGCGCCGGCTCGGGGACCACGGACACGGCACGCAGCGATGACCGGTTAGACCTGGCGTAGTATTGCTTTCGCAATAAAAAAATAAAATGAGGAGGGTTCTACGCTGCTGAACCGAATATGGAGCGAAAGCATTAGCTGCGGGTGACAGTGCGTTCTTCTTCTCCTTCTTCTGTTAGGCGCACCGCACGCTGCAACGAGTGGTTAGACCCGGCGGAGTATTGCTTTCGTAATAAAAAAATAAAATGAGAAGACTTCAACACTGCTGAACCGAATATGGAGCGAAAGCATTAGCTGCGGGGGACCGTGCGTTCTCCTTCTGTTAGGCGCAGCGCCGGCTCGGGGACCACGGTCACGGCACGCAGCAGCAAGTGGTTAGACCTGGTGTAGTATTGGTTTCGCAATAAAAAAAACAAAATAAGTAGGGTTCAACGCTGGTGAATCGAATATGGAGCGAAATCATTAGCTGCGTGTGACAGTGCGTTCTTCTTCCCCTTCTTCTGTTAGGCGCAGCGCCGCCTCGGGGACCACGGACACGGCACGCAGCGATGAGCGGTTAGATCTGGCGTAGTATTGCTTTCGCAATAAAAAAATAAAATGAGGAGGGTTCAGCTCTGCTGCACCGAATATGGAGCGAAAGCATTAGCTGCGGGGGACCGTGCGTTCTCCTTCTGTTAGGCACATCGCCGGCTCGGGGACCACGGTCACGGCACGCAGCAACGAGTGGTTAGACCTGACGTAGTATTGCTTTCGTAATAAAAAAATAAAATGAGAAGACTTCAACACTGCTGAACCGAATATGGAGCGAAAGCATTAACTGCGGGGGACCGTGCGTTCTCCTTCTGTTAGGCACATCGCCGGCTCGGGGACCACGGTCACGGCACGCAGCAACGAGTGGTTAGACCTGACATAGTATTGCTTTCGTAATAAAAAAATAAAATGAGAAGACTTCAACACTGCTGAACCGAATATGGAGCGAAAGCATTAACTGCGGGGGACCGTGCGTTCTCCTTCTGTTAGGCGCAGCGCCGGCTCGGGGACCACGGTCACGGCACGCAGCAACAAGTGGTTAGACCTGGTGTAGTATTGCTTTCGCAATAAAAAAAATAAAATGAGTAGGGTTCAACGCTGCTGAACCGAATATGGAGCAAAAGCATTAGCTGCGGGTGACAGTGCGTTCTTCTTCTCCTCCTTCTGTTAGGGGCAGCGCCGGCTCGGGGACCACGGACACGGCACGCAGCGATGAGCGGTTAGATCTGGCGTAGTATTGCTTTCGCAATAAAAAAATAAAATGAGGAGGGTTCTACGCTGCTGAACCGAATATGGAGCGAAAGCATTAGCTGCGGGTGACAGTGCGTTCTTCTTCTCCTTCTTCTGTTAGGCGCACCGCACGCTGCAACGAGTGGTTAGACCCGGCGGAGTATTGGTTTCGCAATAAAAAATAAAATGAGGAGGGTTCTACGCTGCTGAACCGAATATGGAGCGAAAGCATTAGCTGCGGATGACCGTGCGTTCTTCTTCTCCTCCTTCTGTTAGGGGCAGCGCGGGGTCGGGGACCTCGGACACGGCACGCAGCGATGAGCGGTTAGACCTGGCGTAGTATTGGTTTCACAATAAAAAATAAAATGAGGAGGGTTCTACGCTGCTGAACCGAATATGGAGCGAAACCATTAGCTGCGGATGACCTTGCGTTCTTCTTCTCCTCCTTCTGTTAGGGGCAGCGCCGGCTCGGGGACCACGGGCACGGCACGCAGCGATGAGCGGTTAGATCTGGCGTAGTATTGCTTTCGCAACAAAAAAATAAAATGAGGAGGGTTCTACGCTGCTGAACCGAATATGGAGCTAAAGCATTAGCTGCGGGTGACAGTGCGTTCTTCTTCTCCTCCTTCTGTTAGGGGCAGCGCCGGCTCGGGGACCACGGACACGGCACGCAGCGATGAGCGGTTAGACCTGGCGTAGTATTGCTTTCGCAATAAAAAAATAAAATGAGGAGGGTTCTACGCTGCTGAACCGAATATGGAGCGAAAGCATTAGCTGCGGGTGACCGTGCGTTCTTCTTCTCCTCCTTCTGTTAGGGGCAGCGCCAGCTCGTGGACCACGGACACGGCACGCAGCGATGAGCGGTTAGATCTGGCGTAGTATTGCTTTCGCTATAAAAAAATAAAATGAGGAGGGTTCAACGCTGCTACACCGAATATGAAGCGAAAGCATTAGCTGCGGGGGACCGTGCGTTCTCCTTCTATTAGGCGCATCGCCGGCTCGGGGACCACGGTCACGGCACGCAGCAACGAGTGGTTATACCTGACGTAGTATTGCTTTCGTAATAAAAAAATAAAATGAGAAGACTTCAACACTGCTGAACCGAATATGGAGCGAAAGCATTAGCTGCGGGGGACCGTGCATTCTCCTTCTGTTAGGCGCAGCGCCGGCTCGGGGACCACGGTCACGGCACGCAGCAACGAGTGGTTAGACCTGACGTAGTATTGCTTTCGTAATAAAAAAATAAAATGAGAAGACTTCAACACTGCTGAACCGAATATGGAGCGAAAGCATTAACTGCGGGGGGCCGTGCGTTCTCCTTCTGTTAGGCGCAGCGCCGGCTCGGGGACCACGGTCACGGCACGCAGCAACAAGTGGTTAGACCTGGTGTAGTATTGCTTTCGCAATAAAAAAAATAAAATGAGTAGGGTTCAACGCTGCTGAACCGAATATGGAGCAAAAGCATTAGCTGCGGGTGACCGTGCGTTCTTCTTCTCCTCCTTCTGTTAGGCGCAGCGCCGGCTCCGGGACCACGGTCACGGCACGCAGCAACAAGTGGTTAGACCTGGTGTAGTATTGCTTTCGCAATAAAAAAAATAAAATGAGTAGGGTTCAACGCTGCTGAACCGAATATGGAGCAAAAGCATTAGCTGCGGGTGACAGTGCCTTCTTCTTCTCCTCCTTCTGTTAGGGGCAGCGCCGGCTCGGGGACCACGGACACGGCACGCAGCGATGAGCGGTTAGATCTGGCGTAGTATTGCTTTCGCAATAAAAAAATAAAATGAGGAGGGTTCTACGCTGCTGAACCGAATATGTAGCGAAAGCATTAGCTGCGGGTGACAGTGCGTTCTTCTTCTCCTTCTTCTGTTAGGCGCACCGCACGCTGCAACGAGTTGTTAGACCCGGCGGAGTATTGCTTTCGCAATAAAAAATAAAATGAGGGTTCAAGCTGCTGAACCGAATTTGGAGCGAAAAAATTAGCTGCGGATGACCGTGCATTCTTCTTCTCCTTCTACTGTTAGGCGCACCGCCGGCTCGGGGACCACGGACACGGCACGCAGCAATGAGCGGTTAGACCTGGCGTAGTATTGCTTTCGCAATAAAAAAAAATAAAATGAGTAGGGTTCAACGCTGGTGAATCGAATATGGAGCGAAATCATTAGCGGCGGGTGACCGTGCGTTCTTCTTCTTCTGTTAGGCGCAGCGCCGGCTCGGGGACCACGGACACGGCACGCAGCGATAAGCGGTTAGATCTGGCGTAGTATTGCTTTCGCAATAAAAAAATAAAATGAGGAGGGTTCAACGCTGCTGAACCGAATATGGAGCGAAAGCATTAGCTGCGGGTGACAGGGCGTTCTTCATCTCCTTCTTCTGTTAAGCGCACCGCACGCTGCAACGAGTGGTTAGACCCGGCGGAGTATTGCTTTCGCAATACAAAATATCAGGAGGGTTCAACGCAGCTGGACAGAATATGGATCGAAAGCATTAGCTGCGGGTGACCGTGCGTTCTTCTTCTTCTTCTGTTAGGCGCAGCGCCGGCTCGGGGACCACGGACACGGCACGCAGCGATGAGCGGTTAAATCTGGCGTAGTATTGCTTTCGCAATAAAAAAATAAAATGAGGAGGGTTCAACGCTGCTGAACCGAATATGGAGCGAAAGCATTAGCTGCGGGTGTCAGTGCGTTCTTCTTCTCCTTCTTCTGTTAGGCGCACCGCACGCTGCAACGAGTGGTTAGACCCGGCGGAGTATTGCTTTCGCAATACAAAATATCAGGAGGGTTCAACGCAGCTGGACAGAATATGGATCGAAAGCATTAGCTGCGGGTGACCGTGCGTTCTTCTTCTTCTTCTGTTAGGCGCAGCGCCGGCTCGGGGACCACGGACACGGCACGCAGCGATGAGCGGTTAGATCTGGCGTAGTATTGCTTTCGCAATAAAAAATAAAATGAGGAGGGTTCAACGCTGTTGAACCGAATATGGAGCGAAAGCATTAGCTGCGGGTGACAGTGCGTTCTTCTTCTCCTTCTTCTGTTAGGCGCACCGCACGCTGCAACGAGAGGTTAGACCAGGCGGAGTATTGCTTTCGCAATACAAAACATCAGGAGGGTTCAACGCTGCTGCACAGAATATGGAGCGAAAGCATTAGCTGCGGATGACCGTGCGTTCTTCTTCTCCTTTTTCTGTTAGGCGCAGCGCCGGCTCGGGGTCCACGGACACGGCACGCAGCGATGAGCGGTTAGACCTGAAGTAGTATTGCTTTCGCAATAAAAAATAAAATGACGAGGGTTCAACGCTGCTGAACCGAATATGGAGCGAAAAAATTAGTTGCGGATGACCGTGCGTTCTTCTTCTCCTCCTTCTGTTAGGCGCAGCGCCGGCTCCGGGACCACGGTCACGGCACGCAGCGATGAGCGGTTAGACCTGGCGTAGTATTGCTTTCGCAATAAAAAAAATAAAATGAGTAGGGTTCAACGCTGCTGAACCGAATATGGAGCAAAAGCATTAGCTGCGGGTGACAGTGCTTTCTTCTTCTCCTCCTTCTGTTAGGGGCAGCGCGGGGTCGGGGACCACGGACACGGCACGCAGCGATGAGCGGTTAGATCTGGCGTAGTATTGCTTTCGCAATAAAAAAATAAAATGAGGAGGGTTCTACGCTGCTGAACCGAATATGGAGCGAAAGCATTAGCTGCGGGTGACCGTGCGTTCTTCTTCTCCTCCTTTTGTTAGGGGCAGCGCCAGCTCGGGGACCACGGACACGGCACGCAGCGATGAGCGGTTAGATCTGGCGTAGTATTGCTTTCGCAATAAAAAAATAAAATGAGGAGGGTTCAACGCTGCTACACCGAATATGAAGCGAAAGCATTAGCTGCGGGGGACCGTGCGTTCTCCTTCTATTAGGCGCATCGCCGGCTCGGGGACCACGGTCACGGCACGCAGCAACGAGTGGTTATACCTGACGTAGTATTGCTTTCGTAATAAAAAAATAAAATGAGAAGACTTCAACACTGCTGAACCGAATATGGAGCGAAAGCATTAGCTGCGGGGGACCGTGCATTCTCCTTCTGTTAGGCGCAGCGCCGGCTCGGGGACCACGGTCACGGCACGCAGCAACGAGTGGTTAGACCTGACGTAGTATTGCTTTCGTAATAAAAAAATAAAATGAGAAGACTTCAACACTGCTGAACCGAATATGGAGCGAAAGCATTAACTGCGGGGGACCGTGCGTTCTCCTTCTGTTAGGCGCAGCGCCGGCTCGGGGACCACGGACACGGCACGCAGCGATGAGCGGTTAGACCTGGCGTAGTATTGCTTTCGCAATAAAAAAATAAAATGAGGAGGGTTCTACGCTGCTGAACCGAATATGGAGCGAAAGCATTAGCTGCGGGTGACCGTGCGTTCTTCTTCTCCTCCTTCTGTTAGGCGCAGCGCCGGCTCGGGGACCACGGACACGGCACGCAGCGATGAGCGGTTAGATCTGGCGTAGTATTGCTTTCGCAATAAAAAAATAAAATGAGGAGGGTTCAACGCTGCTGAACCGAATATGGAGCAAAAGCATTAGCTGCGGGTGACAGTGCGTTCTTCTTCTCCTCCTTCTGTTAGGGGCAGCGCCGGCTCGGGGACCACGGACACGGCACGCAGCGATGAGCGGTTAGATCTGGCGTAGTATTGCTTTCGCAATAAAAAAATAAAATGAGGAGGGTTCTACGCTGCTGAACCGAATATGGAGCGAAAGCATTAGCTGCGGGTGACAGTGCGTTCTTCTTCTCCTTCTTCTGTTAGGCGCACCGCACGCTGCAACGAGTGGTTAGACCCGGCGGAGTATTGCTTTCGCAATAAAAAATAAAATGAGGGTTCAAGCTGCTGAACCGAATTTGGAGCGAAAAAATTAGCTGCGGATGACCGTGCATTCTTCTTCTCCTTCTACTGTTAGGCGCACCGCCGGCTCGGGGACCACGGACACGGCACGCAGCAATGAGCGGTTAGACCTGGCGTAGTATTGCTTTCGCAATAAAAAAAAATAAAATGAGTAGGGTTCAACGCTGCTGAATCGAATATGGAGCGAAATCATTAGCGGCGGGTGACCGTGCGTTCTTCTTCTTCTGTTAGGCGCAGCGCCGGCTCGGGGACCACGGACACGGCACGCAGCGATAAGCGGTTAGATCTGGCGTAGTATTGCTTTCGCAATAAAAAAATAAAATGAGGAGGGTTCAACGCTGCTGAACCGAATATGGAGCGAAAGCATTAGCTGCGGGTGACAGTGCGTTCTTCATCTCCTTCTTCTGTTAAGCGCACCGCACGCTGCAACGAGTGGTTAGACCCGGCGGAGTATTGCTTTCGCAATACAAAATATCAGGAGGGTTCAACGCAGCTGGACAGAATATGGATCGAAAGCATTCCCTGCGGGTGACCGTGCGTTCTTCTTCTTCTTCTTCTGTTAGGCGCAGCGCCGGCTCGGGGTCCACGGACACGGCACGCAGCGATGAGCGGTTAAATCTGGCGTAGTATTGCTTTCGCAATAAAAAAATAAAATGAGGAGGGTTCAACGCTGCTGAACCGAATATGGAGCGAAAGCATTAGCTGCGGGTGACAGTGCGTTCTTCTTCTCCTTCTTCTGTTAGGCGCACCGCACGCTGCAACGAGTGGTTAGACCCGGCGGAGTATTGCTTTCGCAATACAAAATATCAGGAGGGTTCAACGCAGCTGGACAGAATATGGATCGAAAGCATTAGCTGCGGGTGACCGTGCGTTCTTCTTCTTCTTCTTCTGTTAGGCGCAGCGCCGGCTCAGGGACCACGGACACGGCACGCAGCGATGAGCGGTTAGACCTGGCGTAGTATTGCTTTCGCAATAAAAAAATAAAATGAGGAGGGTTCAACGCTGCTACACCGAATATGAAGCGAAAGCATTAGCTGCGGGGGACCGTGCATTTTCCTTCTGTTAGGCGCAGCGCCGGCTCGGGGACCACGGTCACGGCACGCACCAACGAGTGGTTATACCTGACGTAGTATTGCTTTCGTAATAAAAAAATAAAATGAGAAGACTTCAACACTGCTGAACCGAATATGGAGCGAAAGCATTAGCTGCGGGGGACCGTGCATTTTCCTTCTGTTAGGCGCAGCGCCGGCTCGGGGACCACGGTCACGGCACGCACCAACGAGTGGTTAGACCTGACGTAGTATTGCTTTCGTAATAAAAAAATAAAATGAGAAGACTTCAACACTGCTGAACCGAATATGGAGCGAAAGCATTAGCTGCGGGGGACCGTGCATTTTCCTTCTGTTAGGCGCAGCGCCGGCTCGGGGACCACGGTCACGGCACGCAGCAACAAGTGGTTAGACCTGGTGTAGTATTGCTTTCGCAATAAAAAAATAAAATGAGAAGACTTCAACTCTGCTGAACCGAATATGGAGCGAAAGCATTAGCTGCGGGGGACCGTGGGTTCTCCTTCTGTTAGGTGCAGCGCCGGCTCGGGGACCACGGTCACGGCACGCACCAACGAGTGGTTAGACCTGACGTAGTATTGCTTTCGTAATAAAAAAATAAAATGAGAAGACTTCAACACTGCTGAACCGAATATGGAGCGAAAGCATTAGCTGCGGGGGACCGTGCATTCTCCTTCTGTTAGGCGCAGCGCCGGCTCGGGGACCACGGTCACGGCACGCACCAACGAGTGGTTAGACCTGGTGTAGTATTGCTTTCGCAATAAAAAAATAAAATGAGTAGGCTTCAACGCTGCTGAACCGAATATGGAGCAAAAGCATTAGCTGCGGGTGACAGTGCGTTCTTCTTCTCCTCCTTCTGTTAGGGGCAGCGCCGGCTCGGGGACCACGGACAGGGCTCGCAGCGATGAGCGGTTAGATCTGGCGTAGTATTGCTTTCGCAATAAAAAAATAAAATGAGGAGGGTTCTACGCTGCTGAACCGAATATGGAGCGAAAGCATTAGCTGCGGGTGACCGTGCGTTCTTCTTCTCCTCCTTCTGTTATGGGCAGCGCCGGCTCGGGGACCCCGGACACGGCACGCAGCGATGAGCGGTTAGATCTGGCGTAGTATTGCTTTCGCAATAAAAAAAATAAAATGAGGAGGGTTCTACGCTGCTGAACCGAATATGGAGCAAAAGCATTAGCTGCGGGTGACAGTGCGTTCTTCTTCTCCTCCTTCTGTTAGGGGCAGCGCCGGCTCGGGGACCACGGACACGGCACGCAGCGATGAGCGGTTAGACCTGGCGTAGTATTGCTTTCGCAATAAAAAATAAAATGAGGAGGGTTCAACGCTGCTGAACCGAATATGGAGCAAAAGCATTAGCTGCGGGTGACAGTGCGTTCTTCTTCTCCTTCTTCTGTTAGGCGCACCGCACGCTGCGACGAGTGGTTAGACCCGGCGGAGTATTGCTTTCACAATACAAAACATCAGGAGGGTTCAACGCTGCTGCACCGAATATGGAGCGAAAGCATTAGCTGCGGGGTACCGTGTGTTCTCCTTCTGTTAGGCGCAGCGCCGGCTCGGGGACCACGGTCACGGCACGCAGCAACGAGTTTTTAGACCTGGTGTAGTATTGCTTTCGCATTAAAAAAAATAAAATGAGTAGGGTTCAACGCTGGTGAATCGAATATGGAGCGAAAGCATTAGCATCGGGTGACCGTGCGTTCTCCTTCTGTTAGGCGCAGCGCCGGCTCGGGGACCACGTTCGCGGCACGCAGCAGCAAGTGGTTAGACCTGGTGTAGTATTGGTTTCGCAATAAAAAAATAAGTAGGGTTCAACGCTGGTGAATCGAATATGGAGCGAAATCATTAGCTGCGTGTGACAGTGCATTCTTCTTCTCCTTCTTCTGTTAGGCGCACCGCACGCTGCAACGAGTGGTTAGACCCGGCGGAGTATTGCTTTCACAATACAAAACATTAGGAGGGTTCAACGCTGCTGAACCGAATTTGGATCGAAAAAATTAGCTGCGGATGACGTGCGTTCTTCTTCCCCTTCTTCTGTTAGGCGCAGCGCCGCCTCGGGGACCACGGACACGGCACGCAGCGATGACCGGTTAGATCTGGCGTAGTATTGCTTTCGCAATAAAAAAATAAAATGAGGAGGGTTCAACGCTGCTGCACCGAATATGGAGCGAAAGCATTAGCTGCGGGGGACCGTGCGTTCTCCTTCTGTTAGGCGCATCGCCGGCTCGGGAACCACGGTCACGGCACGCAGCAACGAGTGGTTAGACCTGACGTAGTATTGCTTTCGTAATAAAAAAATAAAATGAGAAGACTTCAACACTGCTGAACCGAATATGGAGCGAAAGCATTAACTGCGGGGGACCGTGCATTCTCCTTCTGTTAGGCGCGGCGCCGGCTCGGGGACCACGGTCACGGCACGCACCAACGAGTGGTTAGTCCTGACGTAGTATTGCTTTCGTAATAAAAAAATAAAATGAGAAGACTTCAACTCTGCTGAACCGAATATGGAGCGAAAGCATTAGCTGCGGGGGACCGTGGGTTCTCCTTCTGTTAGGTGCAGCGCCGGCTCGGGGACCACGGTCACGGCACGCACCAACGAGTGGTTAGACCTGACGTAGTATTGCTTTCGTAATAAAAAAATAAAATGAGAAGACTTCAACACTGCTGAACCGAATATGGAGCGAAAGCATTAGCTGCGGGGGACCGTGCATTCTCCTTCTGTTAGGCGCAGCGCCGGCTCGGGGACCACGGTCACGGCACGCAGCAACAAGTGGTTAGACCTGGTGTAGTATTGCTTTCGCAATAAAAAAATAAAATGAGTAGGCTTCGACGCTGCTGAACCGAATATGGAGCAAAAGCATTAGCTGCGGGTGACAGTGCGTTCTTCTTCTCCTCCTTCTGTTAGGGGCAGCGCCGGCTCGGGGACCACGGACAGGGCTCGCAGCGATGAGCGGTTAGATCTGGCGTAGTATTGCTTTCGCAATAAAAAAATAAAATGAGGAGGGTTCTACGCTGCTGAACCGAATATGGAGCGAAAGCATTAGCTGCGGGTGACCGTGCGTTCTTCTTCTCCTCCTTCTGTTATGGGCAGCGCCGGCTCGGGGACCCCGGACACGGCACGCAGCGATGAGCGGTTAGATCTGGCGTAGTATTGCTTTCGCAATAAAAAAAATAAAATGAGGAGGGTTCTACGCTGCTGAACCGAATATGGAGCAAAAGCATTAGCTGCGGGTGACAGTGCGTTCTTCTTCTCCTCCTTGTGTTAGGGGCAGCGCCGGCTCGGGGACCACGGACACGGCACGCAGCGATGAGCGGTTAGACCTGGCGTAGTATTGCTTTCGCAATAAAAAATAAAATGAGGAGGGTTCAACGCTGCTGAACCGAATATGGAGCAAAAGCATTAGCTGCGGGTGACAGTGCGTTCTTCTTCTCCTTCTTCTGTTAGGCGCACCGCACGCTGCAACGAGTGGTTAGACCCGGCGGAGTATTGCTTTCACAATACAAAACATCAGGAGGGTTCAACGCTGCTGCACCGAATATGGAGCGAAAGCATTAGCTGCGGGGTACCGTGTGTTCTCCTTCTGTTAGGCGCAGCGCCGGCTCGGGGACCACGGTCACGGCACGCAGCAACGAGTTTTTAGACCTGGTGTAGTATTGCTTTCGCATTAAAAAAAATAAAATGAGTAGGGTTCAACGCTGGTGAATCGAATATGGAGCGAAAGCATTAGCATCGGGTGACCGTGCGTTCTCCTTCTGTTAGGCGCAGCGCCGGCTCGGGGACCACGTTCACGGCACGCAGCAGCAAATGGTTAGACCTGGTGTAGTATTGGTTTAGCAATAAAAAAATAAAATAAGTAGGGTTCAACGCTGGTGAATCGAATATGGAGCGAAATCATTAGCTGCGTGTGACAGTGCATTCTTCTTCTCCTTCTTCTGTTAGGCGCACCGCACGCTGCAACGAGTGGTTAGACCCGGCGGAGTATTGCTTTCACAATACAAAACATTAGGAGGGTTCAACGCTGCTGAACCGAATTTGGATCGAAAAAATTAGCTGCGGATGACGTGCGTTCTTCTTCCCCTTCTTCTGTTAGGCGCAGCGCCGCCTCGGGGACCACGGACACGGCACGCAGCGATGACCGGTTAGATCTGGCGTAGTATTGCTTTCGCAATAAAAAAATAAAATGAGGAGGGTTCAACGCTGCTGCACCGAATATGGAGCGAAAGCATTAGCTGCGGGGGACCGTGCGTTCTCCTTCTGTTAGGCGCATCGCCGGCTCGGGAACCACGGTCACGGCACGCAGCAACGAGTGGTTAGACCTGACGTAGTATTGCTTTCGTAATAAAAAAATAAAATGAGAAGACTTCAACACTGCTGAACCGAATATGGAGCGAAAGCATTAACTGCGGGGGACCGTGCATTCTCCTTCTGTTAGGCGCGGCGCCGGCTCGGGGACCACGGTCACGGCACGCACCAACGAGTGGTTAGTCCTGACGTAGTATTGCTTTCGTAATAAAAAAATAAAATGAGAAGACTTCAACACTGCTGAACCGAATATGGAGCGAAAGCATTAACTGCGGGGGACCGTGCATTCTCCTTCTGTTAGGCGCAGCGCCGGCTCGGGGACCAAGGTCACGGCACGCACCAACGAGTGGTTAGACCTTACGTAGTATTGCTTTCGTAATAAAAAAATAAAATGAGAAGACTTCAACACTGCTGAACCGAATATGGAGCGAAAGGATTAGCTGCGGGGGACCGTGCACTCTCCTTCTGTTAGGCGCAGCGCCGGCTCGGGGACCACGGTCACGGCACGCAGCAACAAGTGGTTAGACCTGGTGTAGTATTGCTTTCGCAATAAAAAAAATAAAATGAGTAGGGTTCAACGCTGCTGAACCGAATATGGACCAAAAGCATTAGCTGCGGGTGACCGTGCGTTCTTCTTCTCCTCCTTCTGTTAGGCGCAGCGCCGGCTCGGGGACCACGGTCACGGCACGCAGCAACAAGTGGTTAGACCTGGTGTAGTATTGCTTTCGCAATAAAAAAAATAAAATGAGTAGGGTTCAACGCTGCTGAACCGAATATGGAGCAAAAGCATTAGCTGCGGGTGACAGTGCGTTCTTCTTCTCCTCCTTCTGTTAGGGGCAGCGCCGGCTCGGGGACCACGGACACGGCACGCAGCGATGAGCGGTTAGATCTGGCGTAGTATTGCTTTCGTAATAAAAAAATAAAATGAGAAGACTTCAACACTGCTGAACCGAATATGGAGCGAAAGCATTAACTGCGGGGGACCGTGCATTCTCCTTCTGTTAGGCGCGGCGCCGGCTCGGGGACCACGGTCACGGCACGCACCAACGAGTGGTTAGACCTGACGTAGTATTGCTTTCGTAATAAAAAAATAAAATGAGAAGACTTCAACACTGCTGAACCGAATATGGAGCGAAAGCATTAACTGCGGGGGACCGTGCATTCTCCTTCTGTTAGGCGCGGCGCCGGCTCGGGGACCACGGTCACGGCACGCACCAACGAGTGGTTAGACCTGACGTAGTATTGCTTTCGTAATAAAAAAATAAAATGAGAAGACTTCAACACTGCTGAACCGAATATGGAGCGAA
The DNA here is from genome assembly GCF_055883805.1 of Amblyomma maculatum. Lineage (NCBI taxonomy): Eukaryota > Metazoa > Arthropoda > Arachnida > Ixodida > Ixodidae > Amblyomma > Amblyomma maculatum. Next base: position 15,405,004 of record NW_028146738.1, read on the forward strand.
AGCATTAACTGCGGGGGGCCGTGCGTTCTCCTTCTGTTAGGCGCAGCGCCGGCTCGGGGACCACGGTCACGGCACGCAGCAACAAGTGGTTAGACCTGGTGTAGTATTGCTTTCGCAATAAAAAAAATAAAATGAGTAGGGTTCAACGCTGCTGAACCGAATATGGAGCAAAAGCATTAGCTGCGGGTGACCGTGCGTTCTTCTTCTCCTCCTTCTGTTAGGCGCAGCGCCGGCTCCGGGACCACGGTCACGGCACGCAGCAACAAGTGGTTAGACCTGGTGTAGTATTGCTTTCGCAATAAAAAAAATAAAATGAGTAGGGTTCAACGCTGCTGAACCGAATATGGAGCAAAAGCATTAGCTGCGGGTGACAGTGCCTTCTTCTTCTCCTCCTTCTGTTAGGGGCAGCGCCGGCTCGGGGACCACGGACACGGCACGCAGCGATGAGCGGTTAGATCTGGCGTAGTATTGCTTTCGCAATAAAAAAATAAAATGAGGAGGGTTCTACGCTGCTGAACCGAATATGGAGCGAAAGCATTAGCTGCGGGTGACAGTGCGTTCTTCTTCTCCTTCTTCTGTTAGGCGCACCGCACGCTGCAACGAGTTGTTAGACCCGGCGGAGTATTGCTTTCGCAATAAAAAATAAAATGAGGGTTCAAGCTGCTGAACCGAATTTGGAGCGAAAAAATTAGCTGCGGATGACCGTGCATTCTTCTTCTCCTTCTACTGTTAGGCGCACCGCCGGCTCGGGGACCACGGACACGGCACGCAGCAATGAGCGGTTAGACCTGGCGTAGTATTGCTTTCGCAATAAAAAAAAATAAAATGAGTAGGGTTCAACGCTGGTGAATCGAATATGGAGCGAAATCATTAGCGGCGGGTGACCGTGCGTTCTTCTTCTTCTGTTAGGCGCAGCGCCGGCTCGGGGACCACGGACACGGCACGCAGCGATAAGCGGTTAGATCTGGCGTAGTATTGCTTTCGCAATAAAAAAATAAAATGAGGAGGGTTCAACGCTGCTGAACCGAATATGGAGCGAAAGCATTAGCTGCGGGTGACAGGGCGTTCTTCATCTCCTTCTTCTGTTAAGCGCACCGCACGCTGCAACGAGTGGTTAGACCCGGCGGAGTATTGCTTTCGCAATACAAAATATCAGGAGGGTTCAACGCAGCTGGACAGAATATGGATCGAAAGCATTAGCTGCGGGTGACCGTGCGTTCTTCTTCTTCTTCTGTTAGGCGCAGCGCCGGCTCGGGGACCACGGACACGGCACGCAGCGATGAGCGGTTAGATCTGGCGTAGTATTGCTTTCGCAATAAAAAATAAAATGAGGAGGGTTCAACGCTGTTGAACCGAATATGGAGCGAAAGCATTAGCTGCGGGTGACAGTGCGTTCTTCTTCTCCTTCTTCTGTTAGGCGCACCGCACGCTGCAACGAGAGGTTAGACCAGGCGGAGTATTGCTTTCGCAATACAAAACATCAGGAGGGTTCAACGCTGCTGCACAGAATATGGAGCGAAAGCATTAGCTGCGGATGACCGTGCGTTCTTCTTCTCCTTTTTCTGTTAGGCGCAGCGCCGGCTCGGGGTCCACGGACACGGCACGCAGCGATGAGCGGTTAGACCTGAAGTAGTATTGCTTTCGCAATAAAAAATAAAATGACGAGGGTTCAACGCTGCTGAACCGAATATGGAGCGAAAAAATTAGTTGCGGATGACCGTGCGTTCTTCTTCTCCTCCTTCTGTTAGGCGCAGCGCCGGCTCCGGGACCACGGTCACGGCACGCAGCGATGAGCGGTTAGACCTGGCGTAGTATTGCTTTCGCAATAAAAAAAATAAAATGAGTAGGGTTCAACGCTGCTGAACCGAATATGGAGCAAAAGCATTAGCTGCGGGTGACAGTGCTTTCTTCTTCTCCTCCTTCTGTTAGGGGCAGCGCGGGGTCGGGGACCACGGACACGGCACGCAGCGATGAGCGGTTAGATCTGGCGTAGTATTGCTTTCGCAATAAAAAAATAAAATGAGGAGGGTTCTACGCTGCTGAACCGAATATGGAGCGAAAGCATTAGCTGCGGGTGACCGTGCGTTCTTCTTCTCCTCCTTCTGTTAGGGGCAGCGCCAGCTCGGGGACCACGGACACGGCACGCAGCGATGAGCGGTTAGATCTGGCGTAGTATTGCTTTCGCAATAAAAAAATAAAATGAGGAGGGTTCAACGCTGCTACACCGAATATGAAGCGAAAGCATTAGCTGCGGGGGACCGTGCGTTCTCCTTCTATTAGGCGCATCGCCGGCTCGGGGACCACGGTCACGGCACGCAGCAACGAGTGGTTATACCTGACGTAGTATTGCTTTCGTAATAAAAAAATAAAATGAGAAGACTTCAACACTGCTGAACCGAATATGGAGCGAAAGCATTAGCTGCGGGGGACCGTGCATTCTCCTTCTGTTAGGCGCAGCGCCGGCTCGGGGACCACGGTCACGGCACGCAGCAACGAGTGGTTAGACCTGACGTAGTATTGCTTTCGTAATAAAAAAATAAAATGAGAAGACTTCAACACTGCTGAACCGAATATGGAGCGAAAGCATTAACTGCGGGGGACCGTGCGTTCTCCTTCTGTTAGGCGCAGCGCCGGCTCGGGGACCACGGACACGGCACGCAGCGATGAGCGGTTAGACCTGGCGTAGTATTGCTTTCGCAATAAAAAAATAAAATGAGGAGGGTTCTACGCTGCTGAACCGAATATGGAGCGAAAGCATTAGCTGCGGGTGACCGTGCGTTCTTCTTCTCCTCCTTCTGTTAGGCGCAGCGCCGGCTCGGGGACCACGGACACGGCACGCAGCGATGAGCGGTTAGATCTGGCGTAGTATTGCTTTCGCAATAAAAAAATAAAATGAGGAGGGTTCAACGCTGCTGAACCGAATATGGAGCAAAAGCATTAGCTGCGGGTGACAGTGCGTTCTTCTTCTCCTCCTTCTGTTAGGGGCAGCGCCGGCTCGGGGACCACGGACACGGCACGCAGCGATGAGCGGTTAGATCTGGCGTAGTATTGCTTTCGCAATAAAAAAATAAAATGAGGAGGGTTCTACGCTGCTGAACCGAATATGGAGCGAAAGCATTAGCTGCGGGTGACAGTGCGTTCTTCTTCTCCTTCTTCTGTTAGGCGCACCGCACGCTGCAACGAGTGGTTAGACCCGGCGGAGTATTGCTTTCGCAATAAAAAATAAAATGAGGGTTCAAGCTGCTGAACCGAATTTGGAGCGAAAAAATTAGCTGCGGATGACCGTGCATTCTTCTTCTCCTTCTACTGTTAGGCGCACCGCCGGCTCGGGGACCACGGACACGGCACGCAGCAATGAGCGGTTAGACCTGGCGTAGTATTGCTTTCGCAATAAAAAAAAATAAAATGAGTAGGGTTCAACGCTGCTGAATCGACTATGGAGCGAAATCATTAGCGGCGGGTGACCGTGCGTTCTTCTTCTTCTGTTAGGCGCAGCGCCGGCTCGGGGACCACGGACACGGCACGCAGCGATAAGCGGTTAGATCTGGCGTAGTATTGCTTTCGCAATAAAAAAATAAAATGAGGAGGGTTCAACGCTGCTGAACCGAATATGGAGCGAAAGCATTAGCTGCGGGTGACAGTGCGTTCTTCATCTCCTTCTTCTGTTAAGCGCACCGCACGCTGCAACGAGTGGTTAGACCCGGCGGAGTATTGCTTTCGCAATACAAAATATCAGGAGGGTTCAACGCAGCTGGACAGAATATGGATCGAAAGCATTCCCTGCGGGTGACCGTGCGTTCTTCTTCTTCTTCTTCTGTTAGGCGCAGCGCCGGCTCGGGGTCCACGGACACGGCACGCAGCGATGAGCGGTTAAATCTGGCGTAGTATTGCTTTCGCAATAAAAAAATAAAATGAGGAGGGTTCAACGCTGCTGAACCGAATATGGAGCGAAAGCATTAGCTGCGGGTGACAGTGCGTTCTTCTTCTCCTTCTTCTGTTAGGCGCACCGCACGCTGCAACGAGTGGTTAGACCCGGCGGAGTATTGCTTTCGCAATACAAAATATCAGGAGGGTTCAACGCAGCTGGACAGAATATGGATCGAAAGCATTAGCTGCGGGTGACCGTGCGTTCTTCTTCTTCTTCTTCTGTTAGGCGCAGCGCCGGCTCGGGGACCACGGACACGGCACGCAGCGATGAGCGGTTAGACCTGGCGTAGTATTGCTTTCGCAATAAAAAAATAAAATGAGGAGGGTTCAACGCTGCTACACCGAATATGAAGCGAAAGCATTAGCTGCGGGGGACCGTGCATTTTCCTTCTGTTAGGCGCAGCGCCGGCTCGGGGACCACGGTCACGGCACGCACCAACGAGTGGTTATACCTGACGTAGTATTGCTTTCGTAATAAAAAAATAAAATGAGAAGACTTCAACACTGCTGAACCGAATATGGAGCGAAAGCATTAGCTGCGGGGGACCGTGCATTTTCCTTCTGTTAGGCGCAGCGCCGGCTCGGGGACCACGGTCACGGCACGCACCAACGAGTGGTTAGACCTGACGTAGTATTGCTTTCGTAATAAAAAAATAAAATGAGAAGACTTCAACACTGCTGAACCGAATATGGAGCGAAAGCATTAGCTGCGGGGGACCGTGCATTTTCCTTCTGTTAGGCGCAGCGCCGGCTCGGGGACCACGGTCACGGCACGCAGCAACAAGTGGTTAGACCTGGTGTAGTATTGCTTTCGCAATAAAAAAATAAAATGAGAAGACTTCAACTCTGCTGAACCGAATATGGAGCGAAAGCATTAGCTGCGGGGGACCGTGGGTTCTCCTTCTGTTAGGTGCAGCGCCGGCTCGGGGACCACGGTCACGGCACGCACCAACGAGTGGTTAGACCTGACGTAGTATTGCTTTCGTAATAAAAAAATAAAATGAGAAGACTTCAACACTGCTGAACCGAATATGGAGCGAAAGCATTAGCTGCGGGGGACCGTGCATTCTCCTTCTGTTAGGCGCAGCGCCGGCTCGGGGACCACGGTCACGGCACGCACCAACGAGTGGTTAGACCTGGTGTAGTATTGCTTTCGCAATAAAAAAATAAAATGAGTAGGCTTCAACGCTGCTGAACCGAATATGGAGCAAAAGCATTAGCTGCGGGTGACAGTGCGTTCTTCTTCTCCTCCTTCTGTTAGGGGCAGCGCCGGCTCGGGGACCACGGACAGGGCTCGCAGCGATGAGCGGTTAGATCTGGCGTAGTATTGCTTTCGCAATAAAAAAATAAAATGAGGAGGGTTCTACGCTGCTGAACCGAATATGGAGCGAAAGCATTAGCTGCGGGTGACCGTGCGTTCTTCTTCTCCTCCTTCTGTTATGGGCAGCGCCGGCTCGGGGACCCCGGACACGGCACGCAGCGATGAGCGGTTAGATCTGGCGTAGTATTGCTTTCGCAATAAAAAAAATAAAATGAGGAGGGTTCTACGCTGCTGAACCGAATATGGAGCAAAAGCATTAGCTGCGGGTGACAGTGCGTTCTTCTTCTCCTCCTTCTGTTAGGGGCAGCGCCGGCTCGGGGACCACGGACACGGCACGCAGCGATGAGCGGTTAGACCTGGCGTAGTATTGCTTTCGCAATAAAAAATAAAATGAGGAGGGTTCAACGCTGCTGAACCGAATATGGAGCAAAAGCATTAGCTGCGGGTGACAGTGCGTTCTTCTTCTCCTTCTTCTGTTAGGCGCACCGCACGCTGCGACGAGTGGTTAGACCCGGCGGAGTATTGCTTTCACAATACAAAACATCAGGAGGGTTCAACGCTGCTGCACCGAATATGGAGCGAAAGCATTAGCTGCGGGGTACCGTGTGTTCTCCTTCTGTTAGGCGCAGCGCCGGCTCGGGGACCACGGTCACGGCACGCAGCAACGAGTTTTTAGACCTGGTGTAGTATTGCTTTCGCATTAAAAAAAATAAAATGAGTAGGGTTCAACGCTGGTGAATCGAATATGGAGCGAAAGCATTAGCATCGGGTGACCGTGCGTTCTCCTTCTGTTAGGCGCAGCGCCGGCTCGGGGACCACGTTCGCGGCACGCAGCAGCAAGTGGTTAGACCTGGTGTAGTATTGGTTTCGCAATAAAAAAATAAGTAGGGTTCAACGCTGGTGAATCGAATATGGAGCGAAATCATTAGCTGCGTGTGACAGTGCATTCTTCTTCTCCTTCTTCTGTTAGGCGCACCGCACGCTGCAACGAGTGGTTAGACCCGGCGGAGTATTGCTTTCACAATACAAAACATTAGGAGGGTTCAACGCTGCTGAACCGAATTTGGATCGAAAAAATTAGCTGCGGATGACGTGCGTTCTTCTTCCCCTTCTTCTGTTAGGCGCAGCGCCGCCTCGGGGACCACGGACACGGCACGCAGCGATGACCGGTTAGATCTGGCGTAGTATTGCTTTCGCAATAAAAAAATAAAATGAGGAGGGTTCAACGCTGCTGCACCGAATATGGAGCGAAAGCATTAGCTGCGGGGGACCGTGCGTTCTCCTTCTGTTAGGCGCATCGCCGGCTCGGGAACCACGGTCACGGCACGCAGCAACGAGTGGTTAGACCTGACGTAGTATTGCTTTCGTAATAAAAAAATAAAATGAGAAGACTTCAACACTGCTGAACCGAATATGGAGCGAAAGCATTAACTGCGGGGGACCGTGCATTCTCCTTCTGTTAGGCGCGGCGCCGGCTCGGGGACCACGGTCACGGCACGCACCAACGAGTGGTTAGTCCTGACGTAGTATTGCTTTCGTAATAAAAAAATAAAATGAGAAGACTTCAACTCTGCTGAACCGAATATGGAGCGAAAGCATTAGCTGCGGGGGACCGTGGGTTCTCCTTCTGTTAGGTGCAGCGCCGGCTCGGGGACCACGGTCACGGCACGCACCAACGAGTGGTTAGACCTGACGTAGTATTGCTTTCGTAATAAAAAAATAAAATGAGAAGACTTCAACACTGCTGAACCGAATATGGAGCGAAAGCATTAGCTGCGGGGGACCGTGCATTCTCCTTCTGTTAGGCGCAGCGCCGGCTCGGGGACCACGGTCACGGCACGCAGCAACAAGTGGTTAGACCTGGTGTAGTATTGCTTTCGCAATAAAAAAATAAAATGAGTAGGCTTCGACGCTGCTGAACCGAATATGGAGCAAAAGCATTAGCTGCGGGTGACAGTGCGTTCTTCTTCTCCTCCTTCTGTTAGGGGCAGCGCCGGCTCGGGGACCACGGACAGGGCTCGCAGCGATGAGCGGTTAGATCTGGCGTAGTATTGCTTTCGCAATAAAAAAATAAAATGAGGAGGGTTCTACGCTGCTGAACCGAATATGGAGCGAAAGCATTAGCTGCGGGTGACCGTGCGTTCTTCTTCTCCTCCTTCTGTTATGGGCAGCGCCGGCTCGGGGACCCCGGACACGGCACGCAGCGATGAGCGGTTAGATTTGGCGTAGTATTGCTTTCGCAATAAAAAAAATAAAATGAGGAGGGTTCTACGCTGCTGAACCGAATATGGAGCAAAAGCATTAGCTGCGGGTGACAGTGCGTTCTTCTTCTCCTCCTTGTGTTAGGGGCAGCGCCGGCTCGGGGACCACGGACACGGCACGCAGCGATGAGCGGTTAGACCTGGCGTAGTATTGCTTTCGCAATAAAAAATAAAATGAGGAGGGTTCAACGCTGCTGAACCGAATATGGAGCAAAAGCATTAGCTGCGGGTGACAGTGCGTTCTTCTTCTCCTTCTTCTGTTAGGCGCACCGCACGCTGCAACGAGTGGTTAGACCCGGCGGAGTATTGCTTTCACAATACAAAACATCAGGAGGGTTCAACGCTGCTGCACCGAATATGGAGCGAAAGCATTAGCTGCGGGGTACCGTGTGTTCTCCTTCTGTTAGGCGCAGCGCCGGCTCGGGGACCACGGTCACGGCACGCAGCAACGAGTTTTTAGACCTGGTGTAGTATTGCTTTCGCATTAAAAAAAATAAAATGAGTAGGGTTCAACGCTGGTGAATCGAATATGGAGCGAAAGCATTAGCATCGGGTGACCGTGCGTTCTCCTTCTGTTAGGCGCAGCGCCGGCTCGGGGACCACGTTCACGGCACGCAGCAGCAAGTGGTTAGACCTGGTGTAGTATTGGTTTAGCAATAAAAAAATAAAATAAGTAGGGTTCAACGCTGGTGAATCGAATATGGAGCGAAATCATTAGCTGCGTGTGACAGTGCATTCTTCTTCTCCTTCTTCTGTTAGGCGCACCGCACGCTGCAACGAGTGGTTAGACCCGGCGGAGTATTGCTTTCACAATACAAAACATTAGGAGGGTTCAACGCTGCTGAACCGAATTTGGATCGAAAAAATTAGCTGCGGATGACGTGCGTTCTTCTTCCCCTTCTTCTGTTAGGCGCAGCGCCGCCTCGGGGACCACGGACACGGCACGCAGCGATGACCGGTTAGATCTGGCGTAGTATTGCTTTCGCAATAAAAAAATAAAATGAGGAGGGTTCAAGGCTGCTGCACCGAATATGGAGCGAAAGCATTAGCTGCGGGGGACCGTGCGTTCACCTTCTGTTAGGCGCATCGCCGGCTCGGGAACCACGGTCACGGCACGCAGCAACGAGTGGTTAGACCTGACGTAGTATTGCTTTCGTAATAAAAAAATAAAATGAGAAGACTTCAACACTGCTGAACCGAATATGGAGCGAAAGCATTAACTGCGGGGGACCGTGCATTCTCCTTCTGTTAGGCGCGGCGCCGGCTCGGGGACCACGGTCACGGCACGCACCAACGAGTGGTTAGTCCTGACGTAGTATTGCTTTCGTAATAAAAAAATAAAATGAGAAGACTTCAACACTGCTGAACCGAATATGGAGCGAAAGGATTAGCTGCGGGGGACCGTGCACTCTCCTTCTGTTAGGCGCAGCGCCGGCTCGGGGACCAAGGTCACGGCACGCACCAACGAGTGGTTAGACCTTACGTAGTATTGCTTTCGTAATAAAAAAATAAAATGAGAAGACTTCAACACTGCTGAACCGAATATGGAGCGAAAGGATTAGCTGCGGGGGACCGTGCACTCTCCTTCTGTTAGGCGCAGCGCCGGCTCGGGGACCACGGTCACGGCACGCAGCAACAAGTGGTTAGACCTGGTGTAGTATTGCTTTCGCAATAAAAAAAATAAAATGAGTAGGGTTCAACGCTGCTGAACCGAATATGGACCAAAAGCATTAGCTGCGGGTGACCGTGCGTTCTTCTTCTCCTCCTTCTGTTAGGCGCAGCGCCGGCTCGGGGACCACGGTCACGGCACGCAGCAACAAGTGGTTAGACCTGGTGTAGTATTGCTTTCGCAATAAAAAAAATAAAATGAGTAGGGTTCAACGCTGCTGAACCGAATATGGAGCAAAAGCATTAGCTGCGGGTGACAGTGCGTTCTTCTTCTCCTCCTTCTGTTAGGGGCAGCGCCGGCTCGGGGACCACGGACACGGCACGCAGCGATGAGCGGTTAGATCTGGCGTAGTATTGCTTTCGTAATAAAAAAATAAAATGAGAAGACTTCAACACTGCTGAACCGAATATGGAGCGAAAGCATTAACTGCGGGGGACCGTGCATTCTCCTTCTGTTAGGCGCGGCGCCGGCTCGGGGACCACGGTCACGGCACGCACCAACGAGTGGTTAGACCTGACGTAGTATTGCTTTCGTAATAAAAAAATAAAATGAGAAGACTTCAACACTGCTGAACCGAATATGGAGCGAAAGCATTAACTGCGGGGGACCGTGCATTCTCCTTCTGTTAGGCGCGGCGCCGGCTCGGGGACCACGGTCACGGCACGCACCAACGAGTGGTTAGACCTGACGTAGTATTGCTTTCGTAATAAAAAAATAAAATGAGAAGACTTCAACACTGCTGAACCGAATATGGAGCGAAAGCATTAGCTGCGGGGGACCGTGCATTCTCCTTCTGTTAGGCGCATCGCCGGCTCGGGAACCACGGTCACGGCACGCAGCAACGAGTGGTTAGACCTGACGTAGTATTGCTTTCGTAATAAAAAAATAAAATGAGAAGACTTCAACACTGCTGAACCGAATATGGAGCGAAAGCATTAGCTGCGGGGGACCGTGCATTCTCCTTCTGTTAGGCGCAGCGCCGGCTCGGGGACCACGGTCACGGCACGCAGCAACAAGTGGTTAGACCTGGTGTAGTATTGCTTTCGCAATAAAAAAATAAAATGAGAAGACTTCAACTCTGCTGAACCGAATATGGAGCGAAAGCATTAGCTGCGGGGGACCGTGGGTTCTCCTTCTGTTAGGCGCAGCGCCGGCTCGGGGACCAAGGTCACGGCACGCACCAACGAGTGGTTAGACCTTACGTAGTATTGCTTTCGTAATAAAAAAATAAAATGAGAAGACTTCAACACTGCTGAACCGAATATGGAGCGAAAGCATTAGCTGCGGGGGACCGTGCACTCTCCTTCTGTTAGGCGCAGCGCTGGCTCGGGGACCACGGTCACGGCACGCAGCAACAAGTGGTTAGACCTGGTGTAGTATTGCTTTCGCAATAAAAAAAATAAAATGAGTAGGGTTCAACGCTGCTGAACCGAATATGGAGCAAAAGCATTAGCTGCGGGTGACCGTGCGTTCTTCTTCTCCTCCTTCTGTTAGGCGCACCGCACGCTGCAACGAGTGGTTAGACCCGGCGGAGTATTGCTTTCGCGATAAAAAATAAAATGAGGGTTCAAGCTGCTGAACCGAATTTGGAGCGAAAAAATTAGCTGCGGATGACCGTGCGTTCTTCTTCTCCTTCTACTGTTAGGCGCACCGCCGGCTCGGGGACCACGGACACGGCACGCAGCGATGAGCGGTTAGATCTGGCTTAGATCTGGCGTAGTATTGCTTTCGCAATAAAAAAAATAAAATGAGGAGGGTTCTACGCTGCTGAACCGAATATGGAGCAAAAGCATTAGCTGCGGGTGACAGTGCGTTCTTCTTCTCCTCCTTCTGTTAGGGGCAGCGCCGGCTCGGGGACCACGGACACGGCACGCAGCGATGAGCGGTTAGACCTGGCGTAGTATTGCTTTCGCAATAAAAAATAAAATGAGGAGGGTTCAACGCTGCTGAACCGAATATGGAGCGAAAGCATTAGCTGCGGTTGACAGTGCGTTCTTCTTCTCCTTCTTCTGTTAGGCGCACCGCACGCTGCAACGAGTGGTTAGACCCGGCGGAGTATTGCTTTCGCGATAAAAAATAAAATGAGGGTTCAAGCTGCTGAACCGAATTTGGAGCGAAAAAATTAGCTGCGGATGACCGTGCGTTCTTCTTCTCCTTCTACTGTTAGGCGCACCGCCGGCTCGGGGACCACGGACACGGCACGCAGCAATGAGCGGTTAGACCTGGCGTAGTATTGCTTTCGCAATAAAAAAAAATAAAATGAGTAGGGTTCAACGCTGGTGAATCGAATATGGAGCGAAATCGTTAGCGGCGGGTGACCGTGCGTTCTCCTTCTCCTTCTTCTGTTAGGCGCACCGCACGCTGCAACGAGTGGTTAGACCCGGCGGAGTATTGCTTTCGCAATACAAAATATCAGGAGGGTTCAACGCAGCTGGACAGAATATGGATCGAAAGCATTAGCTGCGGGTGACCGTGCGTTCTTCTTCTTCTTCTGTTAGGCGCAGCGCCGGCTCGGGGACCACGGACACGGCACGCAGCGATGAGCGGTTAGATCTGGCGTAGTATTGCTTTCGCAATAAAAAAATAAAATGAGGAGGGTTCAACGCTGTTGAACCGAATATGGAGCGAAAGCATTAGCTGCGGGTGACAGTGCGTTCTTCTTCTCCTTCTTCTGTTAGGCGCACCGCACGCTGCAACGAGAGGTTAGACCAGGCGGAGTATTGCTTTCGCAATACAAAACATCAGGAGGGTTCCACGCTGCTGCACAGAATATGGAGCGAAAGCATTAGGTGCGGGTGACCGTGCGTTCTTCTTCTCCTTTTTCTGTTAGGCGCAGCGCCGGCTCGGGGTCCACGGACACGGCACGCAGCGATGAGCGGTTAGACCTGGAGTAGTATTGCTTTCGCAATAAAAAATAAAATGACGAGGGTTCAACGCTGCTGAACCGAATATGGAGCGAAAAAATTAGTTGCGGATGACCGTGCGTTCTTCTTCTCCTTCTTCTGTTAGGCACACCGCCGGCTCGGGGACCACGGACACGGCACGCAGCGATGAGCGGTTAGACCTGGCGTAGTATTGGTTTCGCAATAAAAAATAAAATGAGGAGGGTTCTACGCTGCTGAACCGAATATGGAGCGAAAGCATTAGCTGCGGGTGACCGTGCGTTCTTCTTCTCCTCCTTCTGTTAGGGGCAGCGCCAGCTCGGGGACCACGGACACGGCACGCAGCGATGAGCGGTTAGATCTGGCGTAGTATTGCTTTCGCAATAAAAAAATAAAATGAGGAGGGTTCAACGCTGCTACACCGAATATGAAGCGAAAGCATTAGCTGCGGGGGACCGTGCGTTCTCCTTCTGTTAGGCGCATCGCCGGCTCGGGGACCACGGTCACGGCACGCAGCAACGAGTGGTTATACCTGACGTAGTATTGCTTTCGTAATAAAAAAATAAAATGAGAAGACTTCAACACTGCTGAACCGAATATGGAGCGAAAGCATTAGCTGCGGGGGACCGTGCATTCTCCTTCTGTTAGGCGCAGCGCCGGCTCGGGGACCACGGTCACGGCACGCAGCAACGAGTGGTTAGACCTGACGTAGTATTGCTTTCGTAATAAAAAAATAAAATGAGAAGACTTCAACACTGCTGAACCGAATATGGAGCGAAAGCATTAACTGCGGGGGACCGTGCGTTCTCCTTCTGTTAGGCGCAGCGCCGGCTCGGGGACCACGGTCACGGCACGCAGCAACAAGTGGTTAGACCTGGTGTAGTATTGCTTTCGCAATAAAAAAAATAAAATGAGTAGGGTTCAACGCTGCTGAACCGAATATGGACCAAAAGCATTAGCTGCGGGTGACCGTGCGTTCTTCTTCTCCTCCTTCTGTTAGGCGCAGCGCCGGCTCGGGGACCACGGTCACGGCACGCAGCAACAAGTGGTTAGACCTGGTGTAGTATTGCTTTCGCAATAAAAAAAATAAAATGAGTAGGGTTCAACGCTGCTGAACCGAATATGGAGCAAAAGCATTAGCTGCGGGTGACAGTGCGTTCTTCTTCTCCTCCTTCTGTTAGGGGCAGCGCCGGCTCGGGGACCACGGACACGGCACGCAGCGATGAGCGGTTAGATCTGGCGTAGTATTGCTTTCGTAATAAAAAAATAAAATGAGAAGACTTCAACACTGCTGAACCGAATATGGAGCGAAAGCATTAACTGCGGGGGACCGTGCATTCTCCTTCTGTTAGGCGCGGCGCCGGCTCGGGGACCACGGTCACGGCACGCACCAACGAGTGGTTAGACCTGACGTAGTATTGCTTTCGTAATAAAAAAATAAAATGAGAAGACTTCAACACTGCTGAACCGAATATGGAGCGAAAGCATTAACTGCGGGGGACCGTGCATTCTCCTTCTGTTAGGCGCGGCGCCGGCTCGGGGACCACGGTCACGGCACGCACCAACGAGTGGTTAGACCTGACGTAGTATTGCTTTCGTAATAAAAAAATAAAATGAGAAGACTTCAACACTGCTGAACCGAATATGGAGCGAAAGCATTAGCTGCGGGGGACCGTGCATTCTCCTTCTGTTAGGCGCATCGCCGGCTCGGGAACCACGGTCACGGCACGCAGCAACGAGTGGTTAGACCTGACGTAGTATTGCTTTCGTAATAAAAAAATAAAATGAGAAGACTTCAACACTGCTGAACCGAATATGGAGCGAAAGCATTAGCTGCGGGGGACCGTGCATTCTCCTTCTGTTAGGCGCAGCGCCGGCTCGGGGACCACGGTCACGGCACGCAGCAACAAGTGGTTAGACCTGGTGTAGTATTGCTTTCGCAATAAAAAAATAAAATGAGAAGACTTCAACTCTGCTGAACCGAATATGGAGCGAAAGCATTAGCTGCGGGGGACCGTGGGTTCTCCTTCTGTTAGGCGCAGCGCCGGCTCGGGGACCAAGGTCACGGCACGCACCAACGAGTGGTTAGACCTTACGTAGTATTGCTTTCGTAATAAAAAAATAAAATGAGAAGACTTCAACACTGCTGAACCGAATATGGAGCGAAAGCATTAGCTGCGGGGGACCGTGCACTCTCCTTCTGTTAGGCGCAGCGCTGGCTCGGGGACCACGGTCACGGCACGCAGCAACAAGTGGTTAGACCTGGTGTAGTATTGCTTTCGCAATAAAAAAAATAAAATGAGTAGGGTTCAACGCTGCTGAACCGAATATGGAGCAAAAGCATTAGCTGCGGGTGACCGTGCGTTCTTCTTCTCCTCCTTCTGTTAGGCGCACCGCACGCTGCAACGAGTGGTTAGACCCGGCGGAGTATTGCTTTCGCGATAAAAAATAAAATGAGGGTTCAAGCTGCTGAACCGAATTTGGAGCGAAAAAATTAGCTGCGGATGACCGTGCGTTCTTCTTCTCCTTCTACTGTTAGGCGCACCGCCGGCTCGGGGACCACGGACACGGCACGCAGCGATGAGCGGTTAGATCTGGCTTAGATCTGGCGTAGTATTGCTTTCGCAATAAAAAAAATAAAATGAGGAGGGTTCTACGCTGCTGAACCGAATATGGAGCAAAAGCATTAGCTGCGGGTGACAGTGCGTTCTTCTTCTCCTCCTTCTGTTAGGGGCAGCGCCGGCTCGGGGACCACGGACACGGCACGCAGCGATGAGCGGTTAGACCTGGCGTAGTATTGCTTTCGCAATAAAAAATAAAATGAGGAGGGTTCAACGCTGCTGAACCGAATATGGAGCGAAAGCATTAGCTGCGGTTGACAGTGCGTTCTTCTTCTCCTTCTTCTGTTAGGCGCACCGCACGCTGCAACGAGTGGTTAGACCCGGCGGAGTATTGCTTTCGCGATAAAAAATAAAATGAGGGTTCAAGCTGCTGAACCGAATTTGGAGCGAAAAAATTAGCTGCGGATGACCGTGCGTTCTTCTTCTCCTTCTACTGTTAGGCGCACCGCCGGCTCGGGGACCACGGACACGGCACGCAGCAATGAGCGGTTAGACCTGGCGTAGTATTGCTTTCGCAATAAAAAAAAATAAAATGAGTAGGGTTCAACGCTGGTGAATCGAATATGGAGCGAAATCGTTAGCGGCGGGTGACCGTGCGTTCTCCTTCTCCTTCTTCTGTTAGGCGCACCGCACGCTGCAACGAGTGGTTAGACCCGGCGGAGTATTGCTTTCGCAATACAAAATATCAGGAGGGTTCAACGCAGCTGGACAGAATATGGATCGAAAGCATTAGCTGCGGGTGACCGTGCGTTCTTCTTCTTCTTCTGTTAGGCGCAGCGCCGGCTCGGGGACCACGGACACGGCACGCAGCGATGAGCGGTTAGATCTGGCGTAGTATTGCTTTCGCAATAAAAAAATAAAATGAGGAGGGTTCAACGCTGTTGAACCGAATATGGAGCGAAAGCATTAGCTGCGGGTGACAGTGCGTTCTTCTTCTCCTTCTTCTGTTAGGCGCACCGCACGCTGCAACGAGAGGTTAGACCAGGCGGAGTATTGCTTTCGCAATACAAAACATCAGGAGGGTTCCACGCTGCTGCACAGAATATGGAGCGAAAGCATTAGGTGCGGGTGACCGTGCGTTCTTCTTCTCCTTTTTCTGTTAGGCGCAGCGCCGGCTCGGGGTCCACGGACACGGCACGCAGCGATGAGCGGTTAGACCTGGAGTAGTATTGCTTTCGCAATAAAAAATAAAATGACGAGGGTTCAACGCTGCTGAACCGAATATGGAGCGAAAAAATTAGTTGCGGATGACCGTGCGTTCTTCTTCTCCTTCTTCTGTTAGGCACACCGCCGGCTCGGGGACCACGGACACGGCACGCAGCGATGAGCGGTTAGACCTGGCGTAGTATTGGTTTCGCAATAAAAAATAAAATGAGGAGGGTTCTACGCTGCTGAACCGAATATGGAGCGAAAGCATTAGCTGCGGGTGACCGTGCGTTCTTCTTCTCCTCCTTCTGTTAGGGGCAGCGCCAGCTCGGGGACCACGGACACGGCACGCAGCGATGAGCGGTTAGATCTGGCGTAGTATTGCTTTCGCAATAAAAAAATAAAATGAGGAGGGTTCAACGCTGCTACACCGAATATGAAGCGAAAGCATTAGCTGCGGGGGACCGTGCGTTCTCCTTCTGTTAGGCGCATCGCCGGCTCGGGGACCACGGTCACGGCACGCAGCAACGAGTGGTTATACCTGACGTAGTATTGCTTTCGTAATAAAAAAATAAAATGAGAAGACTTCAACACTGCTGAACCGAATATGGAGCGAAAGCATTAGCTGCGGGGGACCGTGCATTCTCCTTCTGTTAGGCGCAGCGCCGGCTCGGGGACCACGGTCACGGCACGCAGCAACGAGTGGTTAGACCTGACGTAGTATTGCTTTCGTAATAAAAAAATAAAATGAGAAGACTTCAACACTGCTGAACCGAATATGGAGCGAAAGCATTAACTGCGGGGGACCGTGCGTTCTCCTTCTGTTAGGCGCAGCGCCGGCTCGGGGACCACGGTCACGGCACGCAGCAACAAGTGGTTAGACCTGGTGTAGTATTGCTTTCGCAATAAAAAAAATAAAATGAGTAGGGTTCAACGCTGCTGAACCGAATATGGAGCAAAAGCATTAGCTGTGGGTGACCGTGCGTTCTTCTTCTCCTCCTTCTGTTAGGCGCAGCGCCGGCTCGGGGACCACGGTCACGGCACGCAGCAACAAGTGGTTAGACCTGGTGTAGTATTGCTTTCGTAATAAAAAAAATAAAATGAGTAGGGTTCAACGCTGCTGAACCGAATATGGAGCAAAAGCATTAGCTGCGGGTGACAGTGCGTTCTTCTTCTCCTCCTTCTGTTAGGGGCAGCGCCGGCTCGGGGACCACGGACACGGCACGCAGCGATGAGCGGTTAGACCTGGCGTAGTATTGCTTTCGCAATAAAAAATAAAATGAGGAGGGTTCAACGCTGCTGAACCGAATATGGAGCGAAAGCATTAGCTGCGGTTGACAGTGCGTTCTTCTTCTCCTTCTTCTGTTAGGCGCACCGCACGCTGCAACGAGTGGTTAGACCCGGCGGAGTATTGCTTTCGCGATAAAAAATAAAATGAGGGTTCAAGCTGCTGAACCGAATTTGGAGCGAAAAAATTAGCTGCGGATGACCGTGCGTTCTTCTTCTCCTTCTACTGTTAGGCGCACCGCCGGCTCGGGGACCACGGACACGGCACGCAGCAATGAGCGGTTAGACCTGGCGTAGTATTGCTTTCGCAATAAAAAAAAATAAAATGAGTAGGGTTCAACGCTGGTGAATCGAATATGGAGCGAAATCGTTAGCGGCGGGTGACCGTGCGTTCTCCTTCTCCTTCTTCTGTTAGGCGCACCGCACGCTGCAACGAGTGGTTAGACCCGGCGGAGTATTGCTTTCGCAATACAAAATATCAGGAGGGTTCAACGCAGCTGGACAGAATATGGATCGAAAGCATTAGCTGCGGGTGACCGTGCGTTCTTCTTCTTCTTCTGTTAGGCGCAGCGCCGGCTCGGGGACCACGGACACGGCACGCAGCGATGAGCGGTTAGATCTGGCGTAGTATTGCTTTCGCAATAAAAAAATAAAATGAGGAGGGTTCAACGCTGTTGAACCGAATATGGAGCGAAAGCATTAGCTGCGGGTGACAGTGCGTTCTTCTTCTCCTTCTTCTGTTAGGCGCACCGCACGCTGCAACGAGAGGTTAGACCAGGCGGAGTATTGCTTTCGCAATACAAAACATCAGGAGGGTTCCACGCTGCTGCACAGAATATGGAGCGAAAGCATTAGGTGCGGGTGACCGTGCGTTCTTCTTCTCCTTTTTCTGTTAGGCGCAGCGCCGGCTCGGGGTCCACGGACACGGCACGCAGCGATGAGCGGTTAGACCTGGAGTAGTATTGCTTTCGCAATAAAAAATAAAATGACGAGGGTTCAACGCTGCTGAACCGAATATGGAGCGAAAAAATTAGTTGCGGATGACCGTGCGTTCTTCTTCTCCTTCTTCTGTTAGGCACACCGCCGGCTCGGGGACCACGGACACGGCACGCAGCGATGAGCGGTTAGACCTGGCGTAGTATTGGTTTCGCAATAAAAAATAAAATGAGGAGGGTTCTACGCTGCTGAACCGAATATGGAGCGAAAGCATTAGCTGCGGGTGACCGTGCGTTCTTCTTCTCCTCCTTCTGTTAGGGGCAGCGCCAGCTCGGGGACCACGGACACGGCACGCAGCGATGAGCGGTTAGATCTGGCGTAGTATTGCTTTCGCAATAAAAAAATAAAATGAGGAGGGTTCAACGCTGCTACACCGAATATGAAGCGAAAGCATTAGCTGCGGGGGACCGTGCGTTCTCCTTCTGTTAGGCGCATCGCCGGCTCGGGGACCACGGTCACGGCACGCAGCAACGAGTGGTTATACCTGACGTAGTATTGCTTTCGTAATAAAAAAATAAAATGAGAAGACTTCAACACTGCTGAACCGAATATGGAGCGAAAGCATTAGCTGCGGGGGACCGTGCATTCTCCTTCTGTTAGGCGCAGCGCCGGCTCGGGGACCACGGTCACGGCACGCAGCAACGAGTGGTTAGACCTGACGTAGTATTGCTTTCGTAATAAAAAAATAAAATGAGAAGACTTCAACACTGCTGAACCGAATATGGAGCGAAAGCATTAACTGCGGGGGACCGTGCGTTCTCCTTCTGTTAGGCGCAGCGCCGGCTCGGGGACCACGGTCACGGCACGCAGCAACAAGTGGTTAGACCTGGTGTAGTATTGCTTTCGCAATAAAAAAAATAAAATGAGTAGGGTTCAACGCTGCTGAACCGAATATGGAGCAAAAGCATTAGCTGTGGGTGACCGTGCGTTCTTCTTCTCCTCCTTCTGTTAGGCGCAGCGCCGGCTCGGGGACCACGGTCACGGCACGCAGCAACAAGTGGTTAGACCTGGTGTAGTATTGCTTTCGTAATAAAAAAAATAAAATGAGTAGGGTTCAACGCTGCTGAACCGAATATGGAGCAAAAGCATTAGCTGCGGGTGACAGTGCGTTCTTCTTCTCCTCCTTCTGTTAGGGGCAGCGCCGGCTCGGGGACCACGGACGCGGCACGCAGCGATGAGCGGTTAGATCTGGCGTAGTATTGCTTTCGCAATAAAAAAATAAAATGAGGAGGGTTCTACGCTGCTGAACCGAATATGGAGCGAAAGCATTAGCTGCGGGTGACAGTGCGTTCTTCTTCTCCTTCTTCTGTTAGGCGCACCGCACGCTGCAACGAGTGGTTAGACCCGGCGGAGTATTGCTTTCGCAATAAAAAATAAAATGAGGGTTCAAGCTGCTGAACCGAATTTGCAGCGAAAAAATTAGCTGCGGATGACCGTGCATTCTTCTTCTCCTTCTACTGTTAGGCGCACCGCCGGCTCGGGGACCACGGACACGGCACGCAGCAATGAGCGGTTAGACCTGGCGTAGTATTGCTTTCGCAATAAAAAAAAATAAAATGAGTAGGGTTCAACGCTGGTGAATCGAATATGGAGCGAAATCGTTAGCGGCGGGTGACCGTGCGTTCTCCTTCTCCTTCTTCTGTTAGGCGCACCGCACGCTGCAACGAGTGGTTAGACCCGGCGGAGTATTGCTTTCGCAATACAAAATATCAGGAGGGTTCAACGCAGCTGGACAGAATATGGATCGAAAGCATTAGCTGCGGGTGACCGTGCGTTCTTCTTCTTCTTCTGTTAGGCGCAGCGCCGGCTCGGGGACCACGGACACGGCACGCAGCGATGAGCGGTTAGATCTGGCGTAGTATTGCTTTCGCAATAAAAAAATAAAATGAGGAGGGTTCAACGCTGTTGAACCGAATATGGAGCGAAAGCATTAGCTGCGGGTGACAGTGCGTTCTTCTTCTCCTTCTTCTGTTAGGCGCACCGCACGCTGCAACGAGAGGTTAGACAAGGCGGAGTATTGCTTTCGCAATACAAAACATCAGGAGGGTTCCACGCTGCTGCACAGAATATGGAGCGAAAGCATTAGCTGCGGGTGACCGTGCGTTCTTCTTCTCCTTTTTCTGTTAGGCGCAGCGCCGGCTCGGGGTCCACGGACACGGCACGCAGCGATGAGCGGTTAGACCTGGAGTAGTATTGCTTTCGCAATAAAAAATAAAATGACGAGGGTTCAACGCTGCTGAACCGAATATGGAGCGAAAAAATTAGTTGCGGATGACCGTGCGTTCTTCTTCTCCTTCTTCTGTTAGGCACACCGCCGGCTCGGGGACCACGGACACGGCACGCAGCGATGAGCGGTTAGACCTGGCGTAGTATTGGTTTCGCAATAAAAAATAAAATGAGGAGGGTTCTACGCTGCTGAACCGAATATGGAGCGAA
Source organism: Amblyomma maculatum (assembly GCF_055883805.1). NCBI lineage: Eukaryota > Metazoa > Arthropoda > Arachnida > Ixodida > Ixodidae > Amblyomma > Amblyomma maculatum. Next base: position 15,425,550 of record NW_028146738.1, read on the forward strand.
AGCATTAGCTGCGGGTGACCGTGCGTTCTTCTTCTCCTCCTTCTGTTAGGGGCAGCGCCAGCTCGGGGACCACGGACACGGCACGCAGCGATGAGCGGTTAGATCTGGCGTAGTATTGCTTTCGCAATAAAAAAATAAAATGAGGAGGGTTCAACGCTGCTACACCGAATATGAAGCGAAAGCATTAGCTGCGGGGGACCGTGCGTTCTCCTTCTGTTAGGCGCATCGCCGGCTCGGGGACCACGGTCACGGCACGCAGCAACGAGTGGTTATACCTGACGTAGTATTGCTTTCGTAATAAAAAAATAAAATGAGAAGACTTCAACACTGCTGAACCGAATATGGAGCGAAAGCATTAGCTGCGGGGGACCGTGCATTCTCCTTCTGTTAGGCGCAGCGCCGGCTCGGGGACCACGGTCACGGCACGCAGCAACGAGTGGTTAGACCTGACGTAGTATTGCTTTCGTAATAAAAAAATAAAATGAGAAGACTTCAACACTGCTGAACCGAATATGGAGCGAAAGCATTAACTGCGGGGGACCGTGCGTTCTCCTTCTGTTAGGCGCAGCGCCGGCTCGGGGACCACGGTCACGGCACGCAGCAACAAGTGGTTAGACCTGGTGTAGTATTGCTTTCGTAATAAAAAAAATAAAATGAGTAGGGTTCAACGCTGCTGAACCGAATATGGAGCAAAAGCATTAGCTGCGGGTGACAGTGCGTTCTTCTTCTCCTCCTTCTGTTAGGGGCAGCGCCGGCTCGGGGACCACGGACGCGGCACGCAGCGATGAGCGGTTAGATCTGGCGTAGTATTGCTTTCGCAATAAAAAAATAAAATGAGGAGGGTTCTACGCTGCTGAACCGAATATGGAGCGAAAGCATTAGCTGCGGGTGACAGTGCGTTCTTCTTCTCCTTCTTCTGTTAGGCGCACCGCACGCTGCAACGAGTGGTTAGACCCGGCGGAGTATTGCTTTCGCAATAAAAAATAAAATGAGGGTTCAAGCTGCTGAACCGAATTTGCAGCGAAAAAATTAGCTGCGGATGACCGTGCATTCTTCTTCTCCTTCTACTGTTAGGCGCACCGCCGGCTCGGGGACCACGGACACGGCACGCAGCAATGAGCGGTTAGACCTGGCGTAGTATTGCTTTCGCAATAAAAAAAAAAATAAAATGAGTAGGGTTCAACGCTGCTGAATCGAATATGGAGCGAAATCATTAGCGGCGGGTGACCGTGCGTTCTTCTTCTTCTGTTAGGCGCAGCGCCGGCTCGGGGACCACGGACACGGCACGCAGCAACAAGTGGTTAGACCTGGTGTAGTATTGCTTTCGCAATAAAAAAAATAAAATGAGGAGGGTTCAACGCTGCTGAACCGAATATGGAGCGAAAGCATTAGCTGCGGGTGACAGTGCGTTCTTCATCTCCTTCTTCTGTTAAGCGCACCGCACGCAGCAACGAGTGGTTAGACCTGACGTAGTATTGCTTTCGTAATAAAAAAATAAAATGAGAAGACTTCAACACTGCTGAACCGAATATGGAGCGAAAGCATTAACTGCGGGGGACCGTGCGTTCTCCTTCTGTTAGGCGCAGCGCCGGCTCGGGGACCACGGTCACGGCACGCAGCAACAAGTGGTTAGACCTGGTGTAGTATTGCTTTCGCAATAAAAAAAATAAAATGAGGAGGGTTCAACGCTGCTGAACCGAATATGGAGCGAAAGCATTAGCTACGGGTGACAGTGCGTTCTTCATCTCCTTCTTCTGTTAAGCGCACCGCACGCTGCAACGAGTGGTTAGACCCGGCGGAGTATTGCTTTCGCAATACAAAATATCAGGAGGGTTCAACGCAGCTGGACAGAATATGGATCGAAAGCATTCCCTGCGGGTGACCGTGCGTTCTTCTTCTTCTTCTTCTGTTAGGCGCAGCGCCGGCTCGGGGTCCACGGACACGGCACGCAGCGATGAGCGGTTAAATCTGGCGTAGTATTGCTTTCGCAATAAAAAAATAAAATGAGGAGGGTTCAACGCTGCTGAACCGAATATGGAGCGAAAGCATTAGCTGCGGGTGACAGTGCGTTCTTCTTCTCCTTCTTCTGTTAGGCGCACCGCACGCTGCAACGAGTGGTTAGACCCGGCGGAGTATTGCTTTCGCAATACAAAATATCAGGAGGGTTCAACGCAGCTGGACAGAATATGGATCGAAAGCATTAGCTGCGGGTGACCGTGCGTTCTTCTTCTTCTGTTAGGCGCAGCGCCGGCTCGGGGACCACGGACACGGCACGCAGCGATGAGCGGTTAGATCTGGCGTAGTATTGCTTTCGCAATAAAAAAATAAAATGAGGAGGGTGCAACGCTGTTGAACCGAATATGGAGCGAAAGCATTAGCTGCGGTGACAGTGCGTTCTTCTTCTCCTTCTTCTGTTAGGCGCACCGCACGCTGCAACGAGAGGTTAGACCAGGCGGAGTATTGCTTTCGCAATACAAAACATCAGGAGGGTTCAACGCTGCTGCACAGAATATGGAGCGAAAGCATTAGCTGCGGGTGACCGTGCGTTCTTCTTCTCCTTTTTCTGTTAGGCGCAGCGCCGGCTCGGGGTCCACGGACACGGCACGCAGCGATGAGCGGTTAGACCTGGAGTAGTATTGCTTTCGCAATAAAAAATAAAATGACGAGGGTTCAACGCTGCTGAACCGAATATGGAGCGAAAAAATTAGTTGCGGATGACCGTGCGTTCTTCTTCTCCTTTTTCTGTTAGGCACACCGCCGGCTCGGGGACCACGGACACGGCACGCAGCGATGAGCGGTTAGACCTGGCGTAGTATTGGTTTCGCAATAAAAAAATAAAATGAGGAGGGTTCTACGCTGCTGAACCGAATATGGAGCGAAAGCATTAGCTGCGGATGACCGTGCGTTCTTCTTCTCCTCCTCCTGTTAGGGGCAGCGCGGGGTCGGGGACCACGGACACGGCACGCAGCGATGAGCGGTTAGACCTGGCGTAGTATTGGTTTCGCAATAAAAAATAAAATGAGGAGGGTTCTACGCTGCTGAACCGAATATGGAGCGAAAGCATTAGCTGCGGATGACCTTGCGTTCTTCTTCTCCTCCTTCTGTTAGGGGCAGCGCCGGCTCGGGGACCACGGACACGGCACGCAGCGATGAGCGGTTAGATCTGGCGTAGTATTGCTTTCGCAATAAAAAAATAAAATGAGGAGGGTTCTACGCTGCTGAACCGAATATGGAGCAAAAGCATTAGCTGCGGGTGACAGTGCGTTCTTCTTCTCCTCCTTCTGTTAGGGGCAGCGCCGGCTCGGGGACCACGGACACGGCACGCAGCGATGAGCGGTTAGACCTGGCGTAGTATTGCTTTCGCAATAAAAAAATAAAATGAGGAGGGTTCTACGCTGCTGAACCGAATATGGAGCGAAAGCATTAGCTGCGGGTGACCGTGCGTTCTTCTTCTCCTCCTTCTGTTAGGGGCAGCGCCAGCTCGGGGACCACGGACACGGCACGCAGCGATGAGCGGTTAGACCTGGCGTAGTATTGCTTTCGCAATAAAAAAATAAAATGAGGAGGGTTCTACGCTGCTGAACCGAATATGGAGCAAAAGCATCAGCTGCGGGTGACCGTGCGTTCTTCTTCTCCTCCTTCTGTTAGGGGCAGCGCCAGCTCGGGGACCACGGTCACGGCACGCAGCAACGAGTGGTTATACCTGACGTAGTATTGCTTTCGTAATAAAAAAATAAAATGAGAAGACTTCAACACTGCTGAACCGAATATGGAGCGAAAGCATTAGCTGCGGGGGACCGTGCATTCTCCTTCTGTTAGGCGCAGCGCCGGCTCGGGGACCACGGTCACGGCACGCACCAACGAGTGGTTAAACCTGACGTAGTATTGCTTTCGTAATAAAAAAATAAAATGAGAAGACTTCAACACTGCTGAACCGAATATGGAGCGAAAGCATTAGCTGCGGGGGACCGTGCATTTTCCTTCTGTTAGGCGCAGCGCCGGCTCGGGGACCACGGTCACGGCACGCAGCAACAAGTGGTTAGACCTGGTGTAGTATTGCTTTCGCAATAAAAAAATAAAATGAGAAGACTTCAACTCTGCTGAACCGAATATGGAGCGAAAGCATTAGCTGCGGGGGACCGTGGGTTCTCCTTCTGTTAGGTGCAGCGCCGGCTCGGGGACCACGGTCACGGCACGCACCAACGAGTGGTTAGACCTGACGTAGTATTGCTTTCGTAATAAAAAAATTAAATGAGAAGACTTCAACACTGCTGAACCGAATATGGAGCGAAAGCATTAGCGGCGGGGGACCGTGCATTCTCCTTCTGTTAGGCGCAGCGCCGGCTCGGGGACCACGGTCACGGCACGCAGCAACAAGTGGTTAGACCTGGTGTAGTATTGCTTTCGCAATAAAAAAATAAAATGAGTAGGCTTCAACGCTGCTGAACCGAATATGGAGCAAAAGCATTAGCTGCGGGTGACAGTGCGTTCTTCTTCTCCTCCTTCTGTTAGGGGCAGCGCCGGCTCGGGGACCACGGACACGGCACGCAGCGATGAGCGGTTAGATCTGGCGTAGTATTGCTTTCGCAATAAAAAAATAAAATGAGGAGGGTTCTACGCTGCTGAACCGAATATGGAGCGAAAGCATTAGCTGCGGGTGACCGTGCGTTCTTCTTCTCCTCCTTCTGTTATGGGCAGCGCCGGCTCGGGGACCACGGACACGGCACGCAGCGATGAGCGGTTAGATCTGGCGTAGTATTGCTTTCGCAATAAAAAAAAAATAAAATGAGGAGGGTTCTACGCTGCTGAACCGGATATGGAGCAAAAGCATTAGCTGCGGGTGACAGTGCGTTCTTCTTCTCCTCCTTCTGTTAGGGGCAGCGCCGGCTCGGGGACCACGGACACGGCACGCAGCGATGAGCGGTTAGACCTGGCGTAGTATTGCTTTCGCAATAAAAAATAAAATGAGGAGGGTTCAACGCTGCTGAACCGAATATGGAGCAAAAGCATTAGCTGCGGGTGACAGTGCGTTCTTCTTCTCCTTCTTCTGTTAGGCGCACCGCACGCTGCAACGAGTGGTTAGACCCGGCGGAGTATTGCTTTCGCAATAAAAAAATAAAATGAGAAGACTTCAACTCTGCTGAACCGAATATGGAGCGAAAGCATTAGCTACGGGGGACCGTGGGTTCTCCTTCTGTTAGGCGCAGCGCCGGCTCGGGGACCACGGTCACGGCACGCACCAACGAGTGGTTAGACCTGACGTAGTATTGCTTTCGTAATAAAAAAATAAAATGAGAAGACTTCAACACTGCTGAACCGAATATGGAGCGTAAGCATTAGCTGCGGGGGCCGTGCGTTCTCCTTCTGTTAGGCGCAGCGCCGGCTCGGGGACCACGGTCACGGCACGCAGCAACGAGTTTTTAGACCTGGTGTAGTATTGCTTTCGCATTAAAAAAAATAAAATGAGTAGGGTTCAACGCTGGTGAATCGAATATGGAGCGAAAGCATTAGCATCGGGTGACCGTGCGTTCTCCTTCTGTTAGGCGCAGCGCCGGCTCGGGGACCACGGTCACGGGACGCACCAACGAGTGGTTAGACCTAACGTAGTATTGCTTTCGCATTAAAAAAAATAAAATGAGAAGACTTCAACACTGCTGAACCGAATATGGAGCGAAAGCATTAGCTGCGGGGGACCGTGCGTTCTCCTTCTGTTAGGCGCAGCGCCGGCTCGGGGACCACGGTCACGGCACGCAGCAGCAAGTGGTTAGACCTGGTGTAGTATTGGTTTCGCAATAAAAAATAAAATAAGTAGGGTTCAACGCTGGTGAATCGAATATGGAGCGAAAGCATTAGCTGCGGGGGCCGTGCGTTCTCCTTCTGTTAGGCGCAGCGCCGGCTCGGGGACCACGGTCACGGCACGCAGCAACGAGTTTTTAGACCTGGTGTAGTATTGCTTTCACATTAAAAAAAATAAAATGAGTAGGGTTCAACGCTGGTGAATCGAATATGGAGCGAAAGCATTAGCTGCGGGGGCCGTGCGTTCTCCTTCTGTTAGGCGCAGCGCCGGCTCGGGGACCACGGTCACGGCACGCAGCAACGAGTTTTTAGACCTGGTGTAGTATTGCTTTCGCATTAAAAAAAATAAAATGAGTAGGGTTCAACGCTGGTGAATCGAATATGGAGCGAAAGCATTAGCTGCGGGGGCCGTGCGTTCTCCTTCTGTTAGGCGCAGCGCCGGCTCGGGGACCACGGTCACGCCACGCAGCAACGAGTTTTTAGACCTGGTGTAGTATTGCTTTCGCATTAAAAAAAATAAAATGAGAAGACTTCAACACTGCTGAACCGAATATGGAGCGAAAGCATTAGCTGCGGGGGACCGTGCGTTCTCCTTCTGTTAGGCGCAGCGCCGGCTCGGGGACCACGGTCACGGCACGCAGCAGCAAGTGGTTAGACCTGGTGTAGTATTGGTTTCGCAATAAAAAATAAAATAAGTAGGGTTCAACGCTGGTGAATCGAATATGGAGCGAAATCATTAGCTGCGTGTGACAGTGCATTCTTCTTCTCCTTCTTCTGTTAGGCGCACCGCACGCTGCAACGAGTGGTTAGACCCGGCGGAGTATTGCTTTCACAATACAAAACATTAGGAGGGTTCAACGCTGCTGAACCGAATTTGGAGCGAAAAAATTAGCTGCGGATGACCGTGCGTTCTTCTTCCCCTTCTTCTGTTAGGCGCAGCGCCGCCTCGGGGACCACGGACACCGCACGCAGCGATGACCGGTTAGATCTGGCGTAGTATTGCTTTCGCAATAAAAAAATAAAATGAGGAGGGTTCAACGCTGCTGCACCGAATATGGAGCGAAAGCATTAGCTGCGGGGGACCGTGCGTTCTCCTTCTGTTAGGCGCATCGCCGGCTCGGGAACCACGGTCACGGCACGCAGCAACGAGTGGTTAGACCTGACGTAGTATTGCTTTCGTAATAAAAAAATAAAATGAGAAGACTTCAACACTGCTGAACCGAATATGGAGCGAAAGCATTAACTGCGGGGGACCGTGCATTCTCCTTCTGTTAGGCGCGGCGCCGGCTCGGGGACCACGGTCACGGCACGCACCAACGAGTGGTTAGTCCTGACGTAGTATTGCTTTCGTAATAAAAAAATAAAATGAGAAGACTTCAACACTGCTGAACCGAATATGGAGCGAAAGCATTAGCTGCGGGGGACCGTGCATTCTCCTTCTGTTAGGCGCAGCGCCGGCTCGGGGACCACGGTCACGGCACGCAGCAACAAGTGGTTAGACCTGGTGTAGTATTGCTTTCGCAATAAAAAAATAAAATGAGAAGACTTCAACTCTGCTGAACCGAATATGGAGCGAAAGCATTAGCTGCGGGGGACCGTGGGTTCTCCTTCTGTTAGGCGCAGCGCCGGCTCGGGGACCAAGGTCACGGCACGCACCAACGAGTGGTTAGACCTTACGTAGTATTGCTTTCGTAATAAAAAAATAAAATGAGAAGACTTCAACACTGCTGAACCGAATATGGAGCGAAAGCATTAGCTGCGGGGGACCGTGCACTCTCCTTCTGTTAGGCGCAGCGCCGGCTCGGGGACCACGGTCACGGCACGCAGCAACAAGTGGTTAGACCTGGTGTAGTATTGCTTTCGCAATAAAAAAAAATAAAATGAGTAGGGTTCAACGCTGCTGAACCGAATATGGAGCAAAAGCATTAGCTGCGGGTGACCGTGCGTTCTTCTTCTCCACCTTCTGTTAGGCGCAGCGCCGGCTCGGGGACCACGGTCACGGCACGCAGCAACAAGTGGTTAGACCTGGTGTAGTATTGCTTTCGCAATAAAAAAAATAAAATGAGTAGGGTTCAACGCTGCTGAACCGAATATGGAGCAAAAGCATTAGCTGCGGGTGACAGTGCGTTCTTCTTCTCCTCCTTCTGTTAGGGGCAGCGCCGGCTCGGGGACCACGGACACGGCACGCAGCGATGAGCGGTTAGATCTGGCGTAGTATTGCTTTCGCAATAAAAAAATAAAATGAGGATGGTTCTACGCTGCTGAACCGAATATGGAGCGAAAGCATTAGCTGCGGGTGACCGTGCGTTCTTCTTCTCCTCCTTCTGTTATGGGCAGCGCCGCTCGGCGACCACGGACACGGCACGCAGCGATGAGCGGTTAGATCTGGCTTAGATCTGGCGTAGTATTGCTTTCGCAATAAAAAAAATAAAATGAGGAGGGTTCTACGCTGCTGAACCGAATATGGAGCAAAAGCATTAGCTGCGGGTGACAGTGCGTTCTTCTTCTCCTCCTTCTGTTAGGGGCAGCGCCGGCTCGGGGACCACGGACACGGCACGCAGCAATGAGCGGTTAGACCTGGCGTAGTATTGCTTTCGCAATAAAAAAAATAAAATGAGTAGGGTTCAACGCTGGTGAATCGAATATGGAGCGAAATCGTTAGCGGCGGGTGACCGTGCGTTCTTCTTCTTCTTCTGTTAGGCGCAGCGCCGGCTCGGGGACCACGGACACGGCACGCAGCGATAAGCGGTTAGATGTGACGTAGTATTGCTTTCGCAATAAAAAAATAAAATGAGGAGGGTTCAACGCTGCTGAACCGAATATGGAGCGAAAGCATTAGCTGCGGGTGACAGTGCGTTCTTCATCTCCTTCTTCTGTTAAGCGCACCGCACGCTGCAACGAGTGGTTAGACCCGGCGGAGTATTGCTTTCGCAATACAAAATATCAGGAGGGTTCAACGCAGCTGGACAGAATATGGATCGAAAGCATTCCCTGCGGGTGACCGTGCGTTCTTCTTCTTCTTCTTCTGTTAGGCGCAGCGCCGGCTCGGGGTCCACGGACACGGCACGCAGCGATGAGCGGTTAAATCTGGCGTAGTATTGCTTTCGCAATAAAAAAATAAAATGAGGAGGGTTCAACGCTGTTGAACCGAATATGGAGCGAAAGCATTAGCTGCGGGTGACAGTGCGTTCTTCTTCTCCTTCTTCTGTTAGGGGCAGCGCGGGGTCGGGGACCACGGACACGGCACGCAGCGATGAGCGGTTAGACCTGGCGTAGTATTGGTTTCACAATAAAAAATAAAATGAGGAGGGTTCTACGCTGCTGAACCGAATATGGAGCGAAAGCATTAGCTGCGGATGACCTTGCGTTCTTCTCCTCCTCCTTCTCTAAGGCGCAGCGCCGGCTCGGGGACCACGGTCACGGCACGCAGCGGCGAGCGGTTAGACCTGGCGTAATATTGCTTTCGCAATAAAAGAATAAAATGAGGAGGGTTAAACACTGTTGAACCGAATATGGGGCGAAAGCATGAGCTGCGGGTGACCGTGCGTTCTTCTTCTCCTTCTGTTATGCGCAGCGCCGGCTCGGAGACCACGGTCATGGCACGCAGCGGCGAGCGGTTAGACCTGGCGTAGTATTGCTTTCGCAATAAAAAAAAATAAAATGAGGAGGGCTCAACGCTGCTGAACCGAATATTGAGCGAAAGCCGGGTGACCGAGCGTTCTTCTTATGTTGGGCGCAGCGCCGGCTGAGGGACCGCGTTCACGGCACACAGCAACGAGCGGTTAGATCTGGCGTAGTATTGCTTTCGCAATAAAAAAAATAAAATGAGGAGGGTTCAACGCTGCTGAACCGAATATGGATCGAAAGCATTCTGCGGGTGACCGTGCGTTCTTCTCCTTCTGTTAGGCGCAGCGCCGGATCGGGGACCACGGTCACGGCACACAGCGACAAGCGGTTAGACCTGCCGTATTATTGCTTTCGCAATAAAAAAAAAAATAAAATGAGGAGGGTTCAACGCTGCTGAACCGAATATGGAGCGAAAACATGAGCTGCGCGCGACCGTGCGTTCTTCTTCTCCTTCTTCTGTCAGGCGCAGCGCCGGCTCGGGGACCACGGTCACGGCACGCAGCGGCGAGCGGTTAGACCTGGCCTAATATTGCTTTCGCAATAAAAAAATAAAATGAGGAGGGTTCAACGCTGCTGAACCGAATATGGAGCGAAAGCATGAGCTGCGGGTGACCGTGCGTTCTTCTTCTTCCGTTATGCGCAGCGCCGGCTCGGAGACCACGGTCATGGCACGCAGCGACGAGAGGTTAGACCTGGCGTAGTATTGCTTTCGCAATAAAAAACCAAAATGAGGAGGGTTCAACGCTGCTGAACCGAATATGGAGCGAAAGCATTCTGCAGGCGACCGTGCAATAAAAAAATAAAATGATGAGGGTTCAAAGCTGCTGAACCGAATATGGAGCGAAAGCATTAGCTGCGGATGACCGTGCGTTCTTCTCTTTCTTCTGTTAGGCGCAGCGCCGGCTCGGGGACCAGTCTCGGCACGCAGCGGCGAGCGGTTAGACCTGGCGTAATATTGCTTTCGCAATAAAAAAAATAAAACGAGGAGGGTTCAACGCTGCTGAACCGAATATGGAGCGAAAGCATTAGCTGCGGATGACCGTGCGTTCTTCTCTTTCTTCTGTTAGGCGCAGGGCCGGCTCGGGGACCACAGTCGCGGCACGCAGCGGCGAGCGGTTAGACCTGGCGTAATATTGCTTTCGCAATAAAAAAAATAAAATGAGAAGGGTTCAACGCTGTTGAACCGAATATGGTGCGAAAGCATGAGCTGCGGGTGACCGTGCGTTCTTCTTCTCCTTCTTCTGTTAGTCGCAGCGCCGGCACGGGGATCGCGGTCATGCAACGCAGCGGCGAGCGGTTAGACCTGGCGTAGTATTGCTTTCGCAAAAAAAAAATATATTGAGTAGGGTTCGACGCTGATGAACCGAATATGAAGCAAAAGCATGAGCTGCGGGTGACCGTGCGTTCTTCTTCTCCTTCTTCTGTTAGGCGCAGCGCCGGCGAGGGGACCACGGTCACTGCACGCAGCGACGAGCGGTTAGACCTGGCGTAATATTGCTTTCGCAATAAAAAAAAATAAAATGAGAAGGGTTCAACGCTGTTGAACCGAATATGGTGCGAAAGCATGAGCTGCGGGTGACCGTGCGTTCTTCTTCTCCTTCTTCTGTTAGTCGCAGCGCCGGCTCGGGGATCGCGGTCATGCAACGCAGCGGCGAGCGGTTAGACCTGGCGTAGTATTGCTTTCGCAATAAAAAAAATAAAATGAGGAGGGTTCAACGCTGCTGAACCGATAATGGAGCGAAAGCATGAGCTGCGGGTGACCGTGCGTTCTTCTTCTCCTTCTTCTGTTAGGCGCAGCGCCGGCTCGGGGATCGCGGTCATGCAACGCAGCGGCGAGCGGTTAGACCTGGCGTAGTATTGCTTTCGCAATAAAAAAAAATATAATGAGGAGGGTTCGACGCTGATGAACCGAATATGGAGCAAAAGCATGAGCTGCGGGTGACCGTGCGTTCTTCTTCTCCTTCTGTTAGGCGCAGCGCCGGCTCGGGGATCGCGGTCATGCAACGCAGCGACGAGTGGTTAGACCTTGCGTAGTATTGCTTTCGCAATAAAAAATAAAATGATAAGGGTTCAACACTGCTGAACAGAATATGGAGCGAAAGCATTATCTGCCTGTGACCGTGCGTTGTTCTTCTCCTTCTGTTAGGCGCAGCGCCGGCTCGGGGACCACGGTCACGGCACGCAGCGGCGAGCCGTTAGACCTGGCGTAATATTGCTTTCGCAATAAAAAAAATAAAATGAGGAGGTTTCAACGCTGCTGAACCGAATATGGAGCGAAAGCATGGGCTGCGGGTGACCGTGCGTTCTTCTTCTTCCGTTATGCGCAGCGCCGGCTCGGAGACCACGGTCATGGCACGCAGCGACGAGAGGTTAGACCTGGCGTAATATTGCTTTCGCAATAAAAAAAATAAAATGAGGAGGGTTCAACGCTGCTGAACCGAATATGGAGCGAAAGCATGAGCTGCGGGTGACCGTGCAATAAAAAAATAAAATGATGAGGGTTCAACGCTGCTGAACCGAATATGGAGAGAAAGCATTAGCTGCGGGTGACAGTGCGTTCTTCTTCTCCTTCTTCTGTTAGGCGCACCGCACGCTGCAACGAGTGGTTAGACCCGGCGGAGTATTGCCTTCGCAATAGAAAAAATAAAATGAGGAGGGTTCAACGCTGCTGAACCGAATATGGAGCGAAAGCCGGGTGACCGAGCGTTCATCTTTTGTTAGGCGCAGCGCCGGCTGAGGGACCGCGTTCACGGCACGCATTGACGAGCGGTTAGACCTATCGTAGTATTGCTTTCGCAATAAAAAACCAAAATGAGGAGGGTTCAACGCTGCTGAACCGAATATGGAACGAAAGCATTCTGCGGGTGACAGTGCAATAAAAAAATAAAATGATGAGGGTTCAACGCTGCTGAACCGAATATGGAGAGAAAGCATTAGCTGCGGATGACCGTGCGTTCTTCTCTTTCTTCTGTTAGGCGCAGCGCCGGCTCGGGGACCACGGTCATGGCATGCAGCGGCGAGCGGTTAGACCTGGCGTAATATTGCTTTCGCAATAAAAAAAATAAAATGAGGAGGGTTCAACGCTGCTGAACCGAATATGGAGCGAAAGCATGAGCTCCAGGTGACCGTGCGTTCTTCTTCTCCTTCTGTTATGCGCAGCGCCGGCTCGGAGACCACGGTCATGGCACGCAGCGGCGAGCGGTTAGACCTGGCGTAGTATTGCTTTCGCAATAAAAAAAAAAAGAGGAGGGTTCGACGCTGATGAACCGAATATGGAGCGAAAGCTTGAGCTGCGGGTGACCGTGCGTTATTCTTCTTCTTCTGTAAGGCACAGCGCCGGCTCGGGGATCATGGACACGGCAGCAGCGACGAGCGGTTAGACCTTGCGTAGTATTACCTGGCGTAGTATTGCTTTCGCAATAAAAAATATAAAATAAGGAGTGTTCGACGCTTCTGAACCGAATATGGAGCAAAAGCATAAGCTGCGGGTAACCGTGCGTTCTTCTTCTACTTCTTCTGTTAGGCGCAGCGCCGGCTCGGGGATCGCGGTCATGCAACGCAGCGGCGAGCGGTTAGACCTGGCGTGTATTGCTTTCGCAATAAAAAAAATAAAATGACAAGGTTCAACGCTGCTGAACCGATAATGGAGCGAAAGCATGAGCTGCGGGTGACCGTGCGTTCTTCTTCTCCTTCTTCTGTTAGGCGCAGCGCCGGCTCGGGGACCACGGTCACGGCACGCAGCGATGAGCGGTTAGACCTGGGGTAGTATTGGTTTCGCAATAAAAAATAAAATGAGCAGGGTTCTACGCTGCTGAACCGAATATGGAGCGAAAGCATTAGCTGCGGATGACCTTGCGTTCTTCTTCTCCTCCTTCTGTTAGGGGCAGCGCCGGCTCGGGGACCACGGACACGGCACGCAGCGATGAGCGGTTAGACCTGGCGTAGTATTGCTTTCGCAATAAAAAAATAAAATGAGGAGGGTTCTACGCTGCTGAACCGAATATGGAGCGAAAGCATTAGCTGCGGGTGACCGTGCGTTCTTCTTCTCCTCCTTCTGTTAGGGGCAGCGCCGGCTCGGGGACCACGGACACGGCACGCAGCGATGAGCGGTTAGATCTGGCGTAGTATTGCTTTCGCAATAAAAAAATAAAATGAGGAGGGTTCAACGCTGCTGCACCGAATATGGAGCGAAAGCATTAGCTGCGGGGGACCGTGCGTTCTCCTTCTGTTAGGCGCATCGCCGGCTCGGGGACCACGGTCACGGCACGCAGCAACGAGTGGTTATACCTGACGTAGTATTGCTTTCGTAATAAAAAAATAAAATGAGAAGACTTTCAACACTGCTGAACCGAATATGGAGCGAAAGCATTAGCTGCGGGGGACCGTGCATTCTCCTTCTGTTAGGCGCAGCGCCGGCTCGGGGACCACGGTCACGGCACGCAGCAACAAGTGGCTAGACCTGGTGTAGTATTGCTTTCGCAATAAAAAAATAAAATGAGAAGACTTCAACTCTGGTGAACCGAATATGGAGCGAAAGCATTAGCTGCGGGGGACCGTGGGTTCTCCTTCTGTTAGGCGCAGCGCCGGCTCTGGGACCACGGTCACGGCACGCACCAACGAGTGGTTAGACCTGACGTAGTATTGCTTTCGTAATAAAAAAATAAAATGAGAAGACTTCAACACTGCTGAACCGAATATGGAGCGAAAGCATTAGCTGCGGGGGACCGTGCATTTTCCTTCTGTTAGGCGCAGCGCCGGCTCGGGGACCACGGTCACGGCACGCAGCAACAAGTGGCTAGACCTGGTGTAGTATTGCTTTCGCAATAAAAAAATAAAATGAGAAGACTTCAACTCTGGTGAACCGAATATGGAGCGAAAGCATTAGCTGCGGGGGACCGTGGGTTCTCCTTCTGTTAGGCGCAGCGCCGGCTCTGGGACCACGGTCACGGCACGCACCAACGAGTGGTTAGACCTGACGTAGTATTGCTTTCGTAATAAAAAAATAAAATGAGAAGACTTTCAACACTGCTGAACCGAATATGGAGCGAAAGCATTAGCTGCGGGGGACCGTGCATTCTCCTTCTGTTAGGCGCAGCGCCGGCTCGGGGACCACGGTCACGGCACGCAGCAACAAGTGGCTAGACCTGGTGTAGTATTGCTTTCGCAATAAAAAAATAAAATGAGAAGACTTCAACTCTGGTGAACCGAATATGGAGCGAAAGCATTAGCTGCGGGGGACCGTGGGTTCTCCTTCTGTTAGGCGCAGCGCCGGCTCGGGGACCACGGTCACGGCACGCACCAACGAGTGGTTAGACCTGACGTAGTATTGCTTTCGTAATAAAAAAATAAAATGAGAAGACTTCAACACTGCTGAACCGAATATGGAGCGAAAGCATTAGCTGCGGGGGACCGTGCATTCTCCTTCTGTTAGGCGCAGCGCCGGCTCGGGGACCACGGTCACGGCACGCAGCAACAAGTGGCTAGACCTGGTGTAGTATTGCTTTCGCAATAAAAAAATAAAATGAGAAGACTTTCAACACTGCTGAACCGAATATGGAGCGAAAGCATTAGCTGCGGGGGACCGTGGGTTCTCCTTCTGTTAGGCGCAGCGCCGGCTCGGGGACCACGGTCACGGCACGCACCAACGAGTGGTTAGACCTGACGTAGTATTGCTTTCGTAATAAAAAAATAAAATGAGAAGACTTCAACACTGCTGAACCGAATATGGAGCGAAAGCATTAGCTGCGGGGGACCGTGCATTTTCCTTCTGTTAGGCGCAGCGCCGGCTCGGGGACCACGGTCACGGCACGCAGCAACAAGTGGCTAGACCTGGTGTAGTATTGCTTTCGCAATAAAAAAATAAAATGAGAAGACTTCAACTCTGGTGAACCGAATATGGAGCGAAAGCATTAGCTGCGGGGGACCGTGGGTTCTCCTTCTGTTAGGCGCAGCGCCGGCTCTGGGACCACGGTCACGGCACGCACCAACGAGTGGTTAGACCTGACGTAGTATTGCTTTCGTAATAAAAAAATAAAATGAGAAGACTTTCAACACTGCTGAACCGAATATGGAGCGAAAGCATTAGCTGCGGGGGACCGTGCATTCTCCTTCTGTTAGGCGCAGCGCCGGCTCGGGGACCACGGTCACGGCACGCACCAACGAGTGGTTAGACCTGACGTAGTATTGCTTTCGTAATAAAAAAATAAAATGAGAAGACTTCAACACTGCTGAACCGAATATGGAGCGAAAGCATTAGCTGCGGGGGACCGTGCATTTTCCTTCTGTTAGGCGCAGCGCCGGCTCGGGGACCACGGTCACGGCACGCAGCAACAAGTGGCTAGACCTGGTGTAGTATTGCTTTCGCAATAAAAAAATAAAATGAGAAGGCTTCAACTCTGCTGAACCGAATATGGAGCGAAAGCATTAGCTGCGGGGGACCGTGGGTTCTCCTTCTGTTAGGCGCAGCGCCGGCTCGGGGACCACGGTCACGGCACGCACCAACGAGTGGTTAGACCTGACGTAGTATTGCTTTCGTAATAAAAAAATAAAATGAGAAGACTTCAACACTGCTGAACCGAATATGGAGCGAAAGCATTAGCTGCGGGGGACCGTGCATTTTCCTTCTGTTAGGCGCAGCGCCGGCTCGGGGACCACGGTCACGGCACGCAGCAACAAGTGGCTAGACCTGGTGTAGTATTGCTTTCGCAATAAAAAAATAAAATGAGAAGACTTCAACTCTGCAGAACCGAATATGGAGCGAAAGCATTAGCTGCGGGGGACCGTGGGTTCTCCTTCTGTTAGGCGCAGCGCCGGCTCTGGGACCACGGTCACGGCACGCACCAACGAGTGGTTAGACCTGACGTAGTATTGCTTTCGTAATAAAAAAATAAAATGAGAAGACTTTCAACACTGCTGAACCGAATATGGAGCGAAAGCATTAGCTGCGGGGGACCGTGCATTCTCCTTCTGTTAGGCGCAGCGCCGGCTCGGGGACCACGGTCACGGCACGCACCAACGAGTGGTTAGACCTGACGTAGTATTGCTTTCGTAATAAAAAAATAAAATGAGAAGACTTCAACACTGCTGAACCGAATATGGAGCGAAAGCATTAGCTGCGGGGGACCGTGCATTTTCCTTCTGTTAGGCGCAGCGCCGGCTCGGGGACCACGGTCACGGCACGCAGCAACAAGTGGCTAGACCTGGTGTAGTATTGCTTTCGCAATAAAAAAATAAAATGAGAAGGCTTCAACTCTGCTGAACCGAATATGGAGCGAAAGCATTAGCTGCGGGTGACCGTGGGTTCTCCTTCTGTTAGGCGCAGCGCCGGCTCGGGGACCACGGTCACGGCACGCACCAACGAGTGGTTAGACCTGACGTAGTATTGCTTTCGTAATAAAAAAATAAAATGAGAAGACTTCAACTCTGCTGAACCGAATATGGAGCGAAAGCATTAGCTGCGGGGGACCGTGCATTTTCCTTCTGTTAGGCGCAGCGCCGGCTCGGGGACCACGGTCACGGCACGCAGCAACAAGTGGCTAGACCTGGTGTAGTATTGCTTTCGCAATAAAAAAATAAAATGAGAAGACTTCAACTCTGCTGAACCGAATATGGAGCGAAAGCATTAGCTGCGGGGGACCGTGCATTTTCCTTCTGTTAGGCGCAGCGCCGGCTCGGGGACCACGGTCACGGCACGCAGCAACAAGTGGCTAGACCTGGTGTAGTATTGCTTTCGCAATAAAAAAATAAAATGAGAAGACTTCAACTCTGCTGAACCGAATATGGAGCGAAAGCATTAGCTGCGGGTGACCGTGGGTTCTCCTTCTGTTAGGCGCAGCGCCGGCTCGGGGACCACGGTCACGGCACGCACCAACGAGTGGTTAGACCTGACGTAGTATTGCTTTCGTAATAAAAAAATAAAATGAGAAGACTTCAACACTGCTGAACCGAATATGGAGCGAAAGTATTAGCTGCGGGGGACCGTGGGTTCTCCTTCTGTTAGGCGCAGCGCCGGCTCGGGGACCACGGTCATGGCACGCAGCGACGAGAGGTTAGACCTGGCGTAATATTGCTTTCGCAATAAAAAAAAATAAAATGAGGAGGGTTCAACGCTGCTGAACCGAATATGGAGCGAAAGCATTCTGCGGGTGACCGTGCAATAAAAAAATAAAATGATGAGGGTTCAACGCTGCTGAACCGAATATGGAGAGAAAGCATTAGCTGCGGGTGACAGTGCGTTCTTCTCCTTCTTCTGTTAGGCGCACCGCCGGCTCGGGGACCACGGACATGGCAGGCAGCGATGAGCAGTTAGACCTGGCGTAGTATTGGTTTCGCAATAAAAAATAAAAAGAGGAGGGTTCTACGCTGCTGAACCGAATATGGAGCGAAAGCATTAGCTGCGGATGACCGTGCGTTCTTCTTCTCCTCCTGTTAGGGGCAGCGCGGGGTCGGGGACCACGGAGACGGCACGCAGCGATGTTAGATCTGGCGTAGTATTGCTTTCGCAATAAAAAAATAAAATGAGGAGGGTTCAACGCTGCTGAACCGAATATGGAGCGAAAGCATTAGCTGCGGGTGACCGTGCGTTCTTCTTCTTCTTCTGTTAGGCGCAGCGCCTGCTCAAGGACCACGGACACGGCACGCAGCGGCGAGCAGTTAGACCTGGCGTAGTATTGCTTTCGCAATAAAAAGAAAAACATGAGTAGGGTTGAACGCTGCTGAACCGCATATGGAGCGAAAGCAAGAGCTGCGGGTGACCGTGCGTTCTTCTTCTCCTTCTTCTCTAAGGCGCAGCGCCGGCTCGGGGACCACGGTCACGGCACGCAGCGGCGAGCGGTTAGACCTGGCGTAGTATTGCTTTCGCAATAAAAGAATAAAATGAGGAGGGTTAAACACCGTTGAACCGAATATGGGGCGAAAGCATGAGCTGCGGGTGACCGTGCGTTCTTCTTCTCCTTCTGTTATGCGCAGCGCCGGCTCGGAGACCACGGTCATGGCACGCAGCGGCGAGCGGTTAGACCTGGCGTAGTATTGCTTTCGCAATAAAAAAATAAAATGAGGAGGGCTCAACGCTGCTGAACCGAATATTGAGCGAAAGCCGGGTGACCGAGCGTTCTTCTTATGTTAGGCGCAGCGCCGGCTGAGGGACCGCGTTCATGGCACACAGCAACGAGCGGTCAGACCTATCGTAGTATTGCTTTCGCAATAAAAAAATAAAATGAGGAGGGTTCAACGCTGCTGAACCGAATATGGATCGAAAGCATTCTGCGGGTGACCGTGCGTTCTTCTTCTCCTTCTGTTAGGCGCAGCGCCGGATCGGGGACCACGGTCACGGCACACAGCGACAAGCGGTTAGACCTGCCGTATTATTGCTTTCGCAATAAAAAAAAATAAAATGAGGAGGGTTCAACGCTGCTGAACCGAATATGGAGCGAAAACATGAGCTGCGCGCGACCGTGCGTTCTTCTTCTCCTTCTTCTGTTAGGCGCAGCGCCGGCTCGGGGACCACGGTAACGGCACGCAGCGGCGAGCGGTTAGACCTGGCCTAATATTGCTTTCGCAATAAAAAAATAAAATGAGGAGGGTTCAACGCTGCTGAACCGAATATGGAGCGAAAGCATGAGCTGCGGGTGACCGTGCGTTCGTCTTCTTCCGTTATGCGCAGCGCCGGCTCGGAGACCACGGTCATGGCACGCAGCGACGAGAGGTTAGACCTGGCGTAGTATTGCTTTCGCAATAAAAAACCAAAATGAGGAGGGTTCAACGCTGCTGAACCGAATATGGAGCGAAAGCATTCTGCGGGCGACCGTGCAATAAAAAAATAAAATGATGAGGGTTCAAAGCTGCTGAACCGAATATGGAGCTAAAGCATTAGCTGCGGATGACCGTGCGTTCTTCTCTTTCTTCTGTTAGGCGCAGCGCCGGCTCATGGACCAGTCTCGGCACGCAGCGGCGAGCGGTTAGACCTGGCGTAATATTGCTTTCGCAATAAAAAAAAATAAAACGAGGGTTCAACGCTGCTGAACCGAATATGGAGCGAAAGCATTAGCTGCGGATGACCGTGCGCTCTTCTCTTTCTTCT
The DNA here is from genome assembly GCF_055883805.1 of Amblyomma maculatum. Taxonomy (NCBI): domain Eukaryota; kingdom Metazoa; phylum Arthropoda; class Arachnida; order Ixodida; family Ixodidae; genus Amblyomma; species Amblyomma maculatum. Next base: position 15,445,051 of record NW_028146738.1, read on the forward strand.
GTTAGGCGCAGGGCCGGCTCGGGGACCACAGTCGCGGCACGCAGCGGTGAGCGGTTAGACCTGGCGTAATATTGCTTTCGCAATAAAAAAAATAAAATGAGAAGGGTTCAACGCTGTTGAACCGAATATGGTGCGAAATCATGAGCTGCGGGTGACCATGCGTTCTTCTTCTCCTTCTTCTGTTAGTCGCAGCGCCGGCACGGGGATCGCGGTCATGCAACGCAGCGGCGAGCGGTTAGACCTGGCGTAGTATTGCTTTCGCAATAAAAAAAATGTAATGAGGAGGGTTCGACGCTGATGAACCGAATATGGAGCAAAAGCATGAGCTGCGGGTGACCGTGCGTTCTTCTTCTCCTTCTTCTGTTAGGCGCAGCGCCGGCGAGGGGACCACGGTCACGGCACGCAGAGACGAGCGGTTAGACCTGCCGTATTATTGCTTTCGCAATAAGAAAAATAAAATGAGGAGGGTTCAACGCTGCTGAACCGATAATGGAGCGAAAGCATGAGCTGCGGGTGACCGTGTGTTCTTCTTCTCCTTCTTCTGTTAGGCGCAGCGCCGGCTCGGGGATCGCGGTCATGCAACGCAGCGGCGAGCTGTTAGACCTGGCGTAGTATTGCTTTCGCAAAAAAAAAAAAAATATAATGAGTAGGGTTCGACGCTGATGAACCGAATATGAAGCAAAAGCATGAGCTGCGGGTGACCGTGCGTTCTTCTTCTCCTTCTTCTGTTAGGCGCAGCGCCGGCGAGGGGACCACGGTCACTGCACGCAGCGACGAGCGGTTAGACCTGGGGTAATATTGCTTTCGCAATAAAAAAAATAAAATGAGGAGGGTTCAACGCTGTTGAACCGAATATGGTGCGAAAGCATGAGCTGCGGGTGACCGTGCGTTCTTCTCCTTCTTCTGTTAGGCGCAGCGCCGGCGAGGGGACCACGGTCACGGCACGCAGAGACGAGCGGTTAGACCTGCCGTATTTTTGCTTTCGCAATAAAAAAAAATAAAATGAGGAGGGTTTAACGCTGCTGAACCGATAATGGAGCGAAAGCATGAGCTGCGGGTGACCGTGCGTTCTTCTTCTCCTTCTTCTGTTAGGCGCAGCGCCGGCTCGGGGATCGCGGTCATGCAACGCAGCGGCGAGCGGTTAGACCTGGCGTAGTATTGCTTTCGCAATAAAAAAAAATATAATGAGGAGGGTTCGACGCTGATGAACCGAATATGGAGCAAAAGCATGAGCTGCGGGTGACCGTGCGTTCTTCTTCTCCTTCTGTTAGGCGCAGCGCCGGCTCGGGGATCGCGGTCATGCAACGCAGCGACGAGTGGTTAGACCTTGCGTAGTATTGCTTTCGCAATAAAAAATAAAATGATAAGGGTTCAACACTGCTGAACAGAATATGGAGCGAAAGCATTATCTGCCTGTGACCGTGCGTTCTTCTTCTCCTTCTGTTAGGCGCAGCGCCGGCTCGGGGACCACGGTCACGGCACGCAGCGGCGAGCCGTTAGACCTGGCGTAATATTGCTTTCGCAATAAAAAAAATAAAATGAGGAGGTTTCAACGCTGCTGAACCGAATATGGAGCGAAAGCATGGGCTGCGGGTGACCGTGCGTTCTTCTTCTTCCGTTATGCGCAGCGCCGGCTCGGAGACCACGGTCATGGCACGCAGCGACGAGAGGTTAGACCTGGCGTAATATTGCTTTCGCAATAAAAAAAAATAAAATGAGGAGGGTTCAACGCTGCTGAACCGAATATGGAGCGAAAGCATTCTGCGGGTGACCGTGCAATAAAAAAATAAAATGATGAGGGTTCAACGCTGCTGAACCGAATATGGAGAGAAAGCATTAGCTGCGGGTGACAGTGCGTTCTTCTTCTCCTTCTTCTGTTAGGCGCACCGCACGCTGCAACGAGTGGTTAGACCCGGCGGAGTATTGCCTTCGCAATAGAAAAAATAAAATGAGGAGGGTTCAACGCTGCTGAACCGAATATGGAGCGAAAGCCGGGTGACCGAGCGTTCTTCTTTTGTTAGGCGCAGCGCCGGCTGAGGGACCGCGTTCACGGCACGCATAGACGAGCGGTTAGACCTATCGTAAGGGTGGAAGAACGGGCTAGTTGGTAATTCATGTTGAAAATCAAACTAGCGCACTTCAAAACAAGGACACAGGGAGAGAACGACAACACAGCGCTGACTTCAACTGGTTTTTATTGGAGAGTGACACATTATATATGTACGAAAAGTGGGCGTAAAAGTGGGCGTATTGATAACAACTGCTCAGTTTGCACGTGGCGTAAAACGACTAAGGCAAAGTTAAAAGGCGCACGATAACAATATAGGTCAAAGCAAGGTAGAACGGCAGGGGTATGAAAAATAAAGAAGCGAAAAACGGGGAGGCATGTAGGTAAAAAAAAACAGTTAAAGATGGCATGATCCGAAGATACATAAACTAAAATCAAAAAAAGCCAAAAGGGGCACTAAGAGCGATAAAAGCCAAAAGGGGCATTAAGAGCGATAAAAGCCAAAATGGGCATTAATAGCGATAAAAGCCAAAAGGGGCATTAATAGCGATAAAAGCCAAAAGGGGCATTAAGAGCGATAAAAAAAACAAAAGGGGCATTAAGAGCGACAAAAAATCAAAAGGACAATTAAAAGCATTACAAGACCAAAAGGGCATTAAAAACAGAATACCTAAAACACCAAGGCCAGGCCGCTAGAGGCTGAGGAGTGTACCCGGAACCTAAACATTAACTACTGTGCGTCTGGTTCAGATATTCTAACTCGCGTTTAGTCAGGGCTATTGAGGGTGTGCTAACACAATTCTGACCTAGCTTTAGAATGTGAGCGGCTTCTATGATTTCGCGTGTTAACTGATGTGCATTTCTCGCAATGACAGTGCAATTATGAAGGGATGGCTCACAGGGCTGAGAAGGACACTTTAGGCAGTGAACACCAAGGTTTCTTTTCGTAGTATTGTAAACACTGTTTGAGTGTTCCATGAGTCGTTCGTTTAGGCAACGCCCGGTTTGCCCCACGTAGGCCTTGCCACAGCTCAGGGCAATCTTATAGACGACACCAACTTGGCAGGGAACGAAAGGTGCCTGGTGCCTAACAGGGCAGGCTGGCTTTCGCACAGCCGGGGCATTGACCCTGCGGCAAAGCTATCGTAGTATTGCTTTCGCAATAAAAAACCAAAATGAGGAGGGTTCAACGCTGCTGAACCGAATATGGAACGAAAGCATTCTGCGGGTGACAGTGCAATAAAAAAATAAAATGATGAGGGTTCAACGCTGCTGAACCGAATATGGAGAGAAAGCATTAGCTGCGGATGACCGTGCGTTCTTCTCTTTCTTCTGTTAGGCGCAGCGCCGGCTCGGGGACCACGTTCATGGCATGCAGCGGCGAGCGGTTAGACCTGGCGTAATATTGCTTTCGCAATAAAAAAAAATAAAATGAGGAGGGTTCAACGCTGCTGAACCGAATATGGAGCGAAAGCATGAGCTCCAGGTGACCGTGCGTTCTTCTTCTCCTTCTGTTATGCGCAGCGCCGGCTCGGAGACCACGGTCATGGCACGCAGCGGCGAGCGGTTAGACCTGGCGTAGTATTGCTTTCGCAATAAAAAAAAAAAAGAGGAGGGTTCGACGCTGATGAACCGAATATGGAGCGAAAGCTTGAGCTGCGGGTGACCGTGCGTTATTCTTCTTCTTCTGTAAGGCACAGCGCCGGCTCGGGGATCATGGACACGGCAGCAGCGACGAGCGGTTAGACCTTGCGTAGTATTACCTGGCGTAGTATTGCTTTCGCAATAAAAAATATAAAATAAGGAGTGTTCGACGCTTCTGAACCGAATATGGAGCAAAAGCATAAGCTGCGGGTAACCGTGCGTTCTTCTTCTCCTTCTTCTGTTAGGCGCAGCGCCGGCTCGGGGATCGCGGTCATGCAACGCAGCGGCGAGCGGTTAGACCTGGCGTGTATTGCTTTCGCAATAAAAAAAATAAAATGACAAGGTTCAACGCTGCTGAACCGATAATGGAGCGAAAGCATGAGCTGCGGGTGACCGTGCGTTCTTCTTCTCCTTCTTCTGTTAGGCGCAGCGCCGGCTCGGGGACCACGGTCACGGCACGCAGCGATGAGCGGTTAGACCTGGGGTAGTATTGGTTTCGCAATAAAAAATAAAATGAGCAGGGTTCTACGCTGCTGAACCGAATATGGAGCGAAAGCATTAGCTGCGGATGACCTTGCGTTCTTCTTCTCCTCCTTCTGTTAGGGGCAGCGCCGGCTCGGGGACCACGGACACGGCACGCAGCGATGAGCGGTTAGATCTGGCGTAGTATTGCTTTCGCAATAAAAAAATAAAATGAGGAGGGTTCTACGCTGCTGAACCGAATATGGAGCAAAAGCATTAGCTGCGGGTGACAGTGCGTTCTTCTTCTCCTCCTTCTGTTAGGGGCAGCGCCGGCTCGGGGACCACGGACACGGCACGCAGCGATGAGCGGTTAGACCTGGCGTAGTATTGCTTTCGCAATAAAAAAATAAATTGAGGAGGGTTCTACGCTGCTGAACCGAATATGGAGCGAAAGCATTAGCTGCGGGTGACCGTGCGTTCTTCTTCTCCTCCTTCTGTTAGGGGCAGCGCCGGCTCGGGGACCACGGACACGGCACGCAGCGATGAGCGGTTAGATCTGGCGTAGTATTGCTTTCGCAATAAAAAAATAAAATGAGGAGGGTTCAACGCTGCTGCACCGAATATGGAGCGAAAGCATTAGCTGCGGGGGACCGTGCGTTCTCCTTCTGTTAGGCGCATCGCCGGCTCGGGGACCACGGTCACGGCACGCAGCAACGAGTGGTTATACCTGACGTAGTATTGCTTTCGTAATAAAAAAATAAAATGAGAAGACTTTCAACACTGCTGAACCGAATATGGAGCGAAAGCATTAGCTGCGGGGGACCGTGCATTCTCCTTCTGTTAGGCGCAGCGCCGGCTCGGGGACCACGGTCACGGCACGCACCAACGAGTGGTTAGACCTGACGTAGTATTGCTTTCGTAATAAAAAAATAAAATGAGAAGACTTCAACACTGCTGAACCGAATATGGAGCGAAAGCATTAGCTGCGGGGGACCGTGCATTTTCCTTCTGTTAGGCGCAGCGCCGGCTCGGGGACCACGGTCACGGCACGCAGCAACAAGTGGCTAGACCTGGTGTAGTATTGCTTTCGCAATAAAAAAATAAAATGAGAAGACTTCAACTCTGCTGAACCGAATATGGAGCGAAAGCATTAGCTGCAGGGGACCGTGGGTTCTCCTTCTGTTAGGCGCAGAGCCGGCTCGGGGACCACGGTCACGGCACGCACCAACGAGTGGTTAGACCTGACGTAGTATTGCTTTCGTAATAAAAAAATAAAATGAGAAGACTTTCAACACTGCTGAACCGAATATGGAGCGAAAGCATTAGCTGCGGGGGACCGTGCATTCTCCTTCTGTTAGGCGCAGCGCCGGCTCGGGGACCACGGTCACGGCACGCACCAACGAGTGGTTAGACCTGACGTAGTATTGCTTTCGTAATAAAAAAATAAAATGAGAAGACTTCAACACTGCTGAACCGAATATGGAGCGAAAGCATTAGCTGCGGGGGACCGTGCATTTTCCTTCTGTTAGGCGCAGCGCCGGCTCGGGGACCACGGTCACGGCACGCAGCAACAAGTGGCTAGACCTGGTGTAGTATTGCTTTCGCAATAAAAAAATAAAATGAGAAGACTTCAACTCTGCTGAACCGAATATGGAGCGAAAGCATTAGCTGCGGGGGACCGTGGGTTCTCCTTCTGTTAGGCGCAGCGCCGGCTCGGGGACCACGGTCACGGCACGCACCAACGAGTGGTTAGACCTGACGTAGTATTGCTTTCGTAATAAAAAAATAAAATGAGAAGACTTTCAACACTGCTGAACCGAATATGGAGCGAAAGCATTAGCTGCGGGGGACCGTGCATTCTCCTTCTGTTAGGCGCAGCGCCGGCTCGGGGACCACGGTCACGGCACGCACCAACGAGTGGTTAGACCTGACGTAGTATTGCTTTCGTAATAAAAAAATAAAATGAGAAGACTTCAACACTGCTGAACCGAATATGGAGCGAAAGCATTAGCTGCGGGGGACCGTGGGTTCTCCTTCTGTTAGGCGCAGCGCCGGCTCGGGGACCACGTTCACGGCACGCAGCAACAAGTGGCTAGACCTGGTGTAGTATTGCTTTCGCAATAAAAAAATAAAATGAGAAGACTTCAACTCTGCTGAACCGAATATGGAGCGAAAGCATTAGCTGCGGGGGACCGTGGGTTCTCCTTCTGTTAGGCGCAGCGCCGGCTCGGGGACCACGGTCACGGCACGCAGCAACAAGTGGCTAGACCTGGTGTAGTATTGCTTTCGCAATAAAAAAATAAAATGAGAAGACTTCAACTCTGCTGAACCGAATATGGAGCGAAAGCATTAGCTGCGGGGGACCGTGGGTTCTCCTTCTGTTAGGCGCAGCGCCGGCTCGGGGACCACGTTCACGGCACGCAGCAACAAGTGGCTAGACCTGACGTAGTATTGCTTTCGCAATAAAAAAATAAAATGAGAAGACTTCAACACTGCTGAACCGAATATGGAGCGAAAGTATTAGCTGCGGGGGACCGTGGGTTCTCCTTCTGTTAGGCGCAGCGCCGGCTCGGGGACCACGGTCATGGCACGCAGCGACGAGAGGTTAGACCTGGCGTAATATTGCTTTCGCAATAAAAAAAATAAAATGAGGAGGGTTCAACGCTGCTGAACCGAATATGGAGCGAAAGCATTCTGCGGGTGACCGTGCAATAAAAAAATAAAATGATGAGGGTTCAACGCTGCTGAACCGAATATGGAGAGAAAGCATTAGCTGCGGGTGACAGTGCGTTCTTCTCCTTCTTCTGTTAGGCGCACCGCCGGCTCGGGGACCACGGACATGGCAGGCAGCGATGAGCAGTTAGACCTGGCGTAGTATTGGTTTCGCAATAAAAAATAAAAAGAGGAGGGTTCTACGCTGCTGAACCGAATATGGAGCGAAAGCATTAGCTGCGGATGACCGTGCGTTCTTCTTCTCCTCCTGTTAGGGGCAGCGCGGGGTCGGGGACCACGGAGACGGCACGCAGCGATGTTAGATCTGGCGTAGTATTGCTTTCGCAATAAAAAAATAAAATGAGGAGGGTTCAACGCTGCTGAACCGAATATGGAGCGAAAGCATTAGCTGCGGGTGACCGTGCGTTCTTCTTCTTCTTCTGTTAGGCGCAGCGCCTGCTCAAGGACCACGGACACGGCACGCAGCGGCGAGCAGTTAGACCTGGCGTAGTATTGCTTTCGCAATAAAAAGAAAAACATGAGTAGGGTTGAACGCTGCTGAACCGCATATGGAGCGAAAGCAAGAGCTGCGGGTGACCGTGCGTTCTTCTTCTCCTTCTTCTCTAAGGCGCAGCGCCGGCTCGGGGACCACGGTCACGGCACGCAGCGGCGAGCGGTTAGACCTGGCGTAGTATTGCTTTCGCAATAAAAGAATAAAATGAGGAGGGTTAAACACCGTTGAACCGAATATGGGGCGAAAGCATGAGCTGCGGGTGACCGTGCGTTCTTCTTCTCCTTCTGTTATGCGCAGCGCCGGCTCGGAGACCACGGTCATGGCACGCAGCGGCGAGCGGTTAGACCTGGCGTAGTATTGCTTTCGCAATAAAAAAATAAAATGAGGAGGGCTCAACGCTGCTGAACCGAATATTGAGCGAAAGCCGGGTGACCGAGCGTTCTTCTTATGTTAGGCGCAGCGCCGGCTGAGGGACCGCGTTCATGGCACACAGCAACGAGCGGTCAGACCTATCGTAGTATTGCTTTCGCAATAAAAAAATAAAATGAGGAGGGTTCAACGCTGCTGAACCGAATATGGATCGAAAGCATTCTGCGGGTGACCGTGCGTTCTTCTTCTCCTTCTGTTAGGCGCAGCGCCGGATCGGGGACCACGGTCACGGCACACAGCGACAAGCGGTTAGACCTGCCGTATTATTGCTTTCGCAATAAAAAAAAATAAAATGAGGAGGGTTCAACGCTGCTGAACCGAATATGGAGCGAAAACATGAGCTGCGCGCGACCGTGCGTTCTTCTTCTCCTTCTTCTGTTAGGCGCAGCGCCGGCTCGGGGACCACGGTAACGGCACGCAGCGGCGAGCGGTTAGACCTGGCCTAATATTGCTTTCGCAATAAAAAAATAAAATGAGGAGGGTTCAACGCTGCTGAACCGAATATGGAGCGAAAGCATGAGCTGCGGGTGACCGTGCGTTCGTCTTCTTCCGTTATGCGCAGCGCCGGCTCGGAGACCACGGTCATGGCACGCAGCGACGAGAGGTTAGACCTGGCGTAGTATTGCTTTCGCAATAAAAAACCAAAATGAGGAGGGTTCAACGCTGCTGAACCGAATATGGAGCGAAAGCATTCTGCGGGCGACCGTGCAATAAAAAAATAAAATGATGAGGGTTCAAAGCTGCTGAACCGAATATGGAGCTAAAGCATTAGCTGCGGATGACCGTGCGTTCTTCTCTTTCTTCTGTTAGGCGCAGCGCCGGCTCATGGACCAGTCTCGGCACGCAGCGGCGAGCGGTTAGACCTGGCGTAATATTGCTTTCGCAATAAAAAAAAATAAAACGAGGGTTCAACGCTGCTGAACCGAATATGGAGCGAAAGCATTAGCTGCGGATGACCGTGCGCTCTTCTCTTTCTTCTGTTAGGCGCAGGGCCGGCTCGGGGACCACAGTCGCGGCACGCAGCGGTGAGCGGTTAGACCTGGCGTAATATTGCTTTCGCAATAAAAAAAATAAAATGAGAAGGGTTCAACGCTGTTGAACCGAATATGGTGCGAAATCATGAGCTGCGGGTGACCATGCGTTCTTCTTCTCCTTCTTCTGTTAGTCGCAGCGCCGGCACGGGGATCGCGGTCATGCAACGCAGCGGCGAGCGGTTAGACCTGGCGTAGTATTGCTTTCGCAATAAAAAAAATGTAATGAGGAGGGTTCGACGCTGATGAACCGAATATGGAGCAAAAGCATGAGCTGCGGGTGACCGTGCGTTCTTCTTCTCCTTCTTCTGTTAGGCGCAGCGCCGGCGAGGGGACCACGGTCACGGCACGCAGAGACGAGCGGTTAGACCTGCCGTATTATTGCTTTCGCAATAAGAAAAATAAAATGAGGAGGGTTCAACGCTGCTGAACCGATAATGGAGCGAAAGCATGAGCTGCGGGTGACCGTGTGTTCTTCTTCTCCTTCTTCTGTTAGGCGCAGCGCCGGCTCGGGGATCGCGGTCATGCAACGCAGCGGCGAGCTGTTAGACCTGGCGTAGTATTGCTTTCGCAAAAAAAAAAAAATATAATGAGTAGGGTTCGACGCTGATGAACCGAATATGAAGCAAAAGCATGAGCTGCGGGTGACCGTGCGTTCTTCTTCTCCTTCTTCTGTTAGGCGCAGCGCCGGCGAGGGGACCACGGTCACTGCACGCAGCGACGAGCGGTTAGACCTGGGGTAATATTGCTTTCGCAATAAAAAAAATAAAATGAGGAGGGTTCAACGCTGTTGAACCGAATATGGTGCGAAAGCATGAGCTGCGGGTGACCGTGCGTTCTTCTCCTTCTTCTGTTAGGCGCAGCGCCGGCGAGGGGACCACGGTCACGGCACGCAGAGACGAGCGGTTAGACCTGCCGTATTTTTGCTTTCGCAATAAAAAAAAATAAAATGAGGAGGGTTTAACGCTGCTGAACCGATAATGGAGCGAAAGCATGAGCTGCGGGTGACCGTGCGTTCTTCTTCTCCTTCTTCTGTTAGGCGCAGCGCCGGCTCGGGGATCGCGGTCATGCAACGCAGCGGCGAGCGGTTAGACCTGGCGTAGTATTGCTTTCGCAATAAAAAAAAATATAATGAGGAGGGTTCGACGCTGATGAACCGAATATGGAGCAAAAGCATGAGCTGCGGGTGACCGTGCGTTCTTCTTCTCCTTCTGTTAGGCGCAGCGCCGGCTCGGGGATCGCGGTCATGCAACGCAGCGACGAGTGGTTAGACCTTGCGTAGTATTGCTTTCGCAATAAAAAATAAAATGATAAGGGTTCAACACTGCTGAACAGAATATGGAGCGAAAGCATTATCTGCCTGTGACCGTGCGTTCTTCTTCTCCTTCTGTTAGGCGCAGCGCCGGCTCGGGGACCACGGTCACGGCACGCAGCGGCGAGCCGTTAGACCTGGCGTAATATTGCTTTCGCAATAAAAAAAATAAAATGAGGAGGTTTCAACGCTGCTGAACCGAATATGGAGCGAAAGCATGGGCTGCGGGTGACCGTGCGTTCTTCTTCTTCCGTTATGCGCAGCGCCGGCTCGGAGACCACGGTCATGGCACGCAGCGACGAGAGGTTAGACCTGGCGTAATATTGCTTTCGCAATAAAAAAAAATAAAATGAGGAGGGTTCAACGCTGCTGAACCGAATATGGAGCGAAAGCATTCTGCGGGTGACCGTGCAATAAAAAAATAAAATGATGAGGGTTCAACGCTGCTGAACCGAATATGGAGAGAAAGCATTAGCTGCGGGTGACAGTGCGTTCTTCTTCTCCTTCTTCTGTTAGGCGCACCGCACGCTGCAACGAGTGGTTAGACCCGGCGGAGTATTGCCTTCGCAATAGAAAAAATAAAATGAGGAGGGTTCAACGCTGCTGAACCGAATATGGAGCGAAAGCCGGGTGACCGAGCGTTCTTCTTTTGTTAGGCGCAGCGCCGGCTGAGGGACCGCGTTCACGGCACGCATAGACGAGCGGTTAGACCTATCGTAAGGGTGGAAGAACGGGCTAGTTGGTAATTCATGTTGAAAATCAAACTAGCGCACTTCAAAACAAGGACACAGGGAGAGAACGACAACACAGCGCTGACTTCAACTGGTTTTTATTGGAGAGTGACACATTATATATGTACGAAAAGTGGGCGTAAAAGTGGGCGTATTGATAACAACTGCTCAGTTTGCACGTGGCGTAAAACGACTAAGGCAAAGTTAAAAGGCGCACGATAACAATATAGGTCAAAGCAAGGTAGAACGGCAGGGGTATGAAAAATAAAGAAGCGAAAAACGGGGAGGCATGTAGGTAAAAAAAAACAGTTAAAGATGGCATGATCCGAAGATACATAAACTAAAATCAAAAAAAGCCAAAAGGGGCACTAAGAGCGATAAAAGCCAAAAGGGGCATTAAGAGCGATAAAAGCCAAAATGGGCATTAATAGCGATAAAAGCCAAAAGGGGCATTAATAGCGATAAAAGCCAAAAGGGGCATTAAGAGCGATAAAAAAAACAAAAGGGGCATTAAGAGCGACAAAAAATCAAAAGGACAATTAAAAGCATTACAAGACCAAAAGGGCATTAAAAACAGAATACCTAAAACACCAAGGCCAGGCCGCTAGAGGCTGAGGAGTGTACCCGGAACCTAAACATTAACTACTGTGCGTCTGGTTCAGATATTCTAACTCGCGTTTAGTCAGGGCTATTGAGGGTGTGCTAACACAATTCTGACCTAGCTTTAGAATGTGAGCGGCTTCTATGATTTCGCGTGTTAACTGATGTGCATTTCTCGCAATGACAGTGCAATTATGAAGGGATGGCTCACAGGGCTGAGAAGGACACTTTAGGCAGTGAACACCAAGGTTTCTTTTCGTAGTATTGTAAACACTGTTTGAGTGTTCCATGAGTCGTTCGTTTAGGCAACGCCCGGTTTGCCCCACGTAGGCCTTGCCACAGCTCAGGGCAATCTTATAGACGACACCAACTTGGCAGGGAACGAAAGGTGCCTGGTGCCTAACAGGGCAGGCTGGCTTTCGCACAGCCGGGGCATTGACCCTGCGGCAAAGCTATCGTAGTATTGCTTTCGCAATAAAAAACCAAAATGAGGAGGGTTCAACGCTGCTGAACCGAATATGGAACGAAAGCATTCTGCGGGTGACAGTGCAATAAAAAAATAAAATGATGAGGGTTCAACGCTGCTGAACCGAATATGGAGAGAAAGCATTAGCTGCGGATGACCGTGCGTTCTTCTCTTTCTTCTGTTAGGCGCAGCGCCGGCTCGGGGACCACGTTCATGGCATGCAGCGGCGAGCGGTTAGACCTGGCGTAATATTGCTTTCGCAATAAAAAAAAATAAAATGAGGAGGGTTCAACGCTGCTGAACCGAATATGGAGCGAAAGCATGAGCTCCAGGTGACCGTGCGTTCTTCTTCTCCTTCTGTTATGCGCAGCGCCGGCTCGGAGACCACGGTCATGGCACGCAGCGGCGAGCGGTTAGACCTGGCGTAGTATTGCTTTCGCAATAAAAAAAAAAAAGAGGAGGGTTCGACGCTGATGAACCGAATATGGAGCGAAAGCTTGAGCTGCGGGTGACCGTGCGTTATTCTTCTTCTTCTGTAAGGCACAGCGCCGGCTCGGGGATCATGGACACGGCAGCAGCGACGAGCGGTTAGACCTTGCGTAGTATTACCTGGCGTAGTATTGCTTTCGCAATAAAAAATATAAAATAAGGAGTGTTCGACGCTTCTGAACCGAATATGGAGCAAAAGCATAAGCTGCGGGTAACCGTGCGTTCTTCTTCTCCTTCTTCTGTTAGGCGCAGCGCCGGCTCGGGGATCGCGGTCATGCAACGCAGCGGCGAGCGGTTAGACCTGGCGTGTATTGCTTTCGCAATAAAAAAAATAAAATGACAAGGTTCAACGCTGCTGAACCGATAATGGAGCGAAAGCATGAGCTGCGGGTGACCGTGCGTTCTTCTTCTCCTTCTTCTGTTAGGCGCAGCGCCGGCTCGGGGACCACGGTCACGGCACGCAGCGATGAGCGGTTAGACCTGGGGTAGTATTGGTTTCGCAATAAAAAATAAAATGAGCAGGGTTCTACGCTGCTGAACCGAATATGGAGCGAAAGCATTAGCTGCGGATGACCTTGCGTTCTTCTTCTCCTCCTTCTGTTAGGGGCAGCGCCGGCTCGGGGACCACGGACACGGCACGCAGCGATGAGCGGTTAGATCTGGCGTAGTATTGCTTTCGCAATAAAAAAATAAAATGAGGAGGGTTCTACGCTGCTGAACCGAATATGGAGCAAAAGCATTAGCTGCGGGTGACAGTGCGTTCTTCTTCTCCTCCTTCTGTTAGGGGCAGCGCCGGCTCGGGGACCACGGACACGGCACGCAGCGATGAGCGGTTAGACCTGGCGTAGTATTGCTTTCGCAATAAAAAAAATAAATTGAGGAGGGTTCTACGCTGCTGAACCGAATATGGAGCGAAAGCATTAGCTGCGGGTGACCGTGCGTTCTTCTTCTCCTCCTTCTGTTAGGGGCAGCGCCGGCTCGGGGACCACGGACACGGCACGCAGCGATGAGCGGTTAGATCTGGCGTAGTATTGCTTTCGCAATAAAAAAATAAAATGAGGAGGGTTCAACGCTGCTGCACCGAATATGGAGCGAAAGCATTAGCTGCGGGGGACCGTGCGTTCTCCTTCTGTTAGGCGCATCGCCGGCTCGGGGACCACGGTCACGGCACGCAGCAACGAGTGGTTATACCTGACGTAGTATTGCTTTCGTAATAAAAAAATAAAATGAGAAGACTTTCAACACTGCTGAACCGAATATGGAGCGAAAGCATTAGCTGCGGGGGACCGTGCATTCTCCTTCTGTTAGGCGCAGCGCCGGCTCGGGGACCACGGTCACGGCACGCACCAACGAGTGGTTAGACCTGACGTAGTATTGCTTTCGTAATAAAAAAATAAAATGAGAAGACTTCAACACTGCTGAACCGAATATGGAGCGAAAGCATTAGCTGCGGGGGACCGTGCATTTTCCTTCTGTTAGGCGCAGCGCCGGCTCGGGGACCACGGTCACGGCACGCAGCAACAAGTGGCTAGACCTGGTGTAGTATTGCTTTCGCAATAAAAAAATAAAATGAGAAGACTTCAACTCTGCTGAACCGAATATGGAGCGAAAGCATTAGCTGCAGGGGACCGTGGGTTCTCCTTCTGTTAGGCGCAGAGCCGGCTCGGGGACCACGGTCACGGCACGCACCAACGAGTGGTTAGACCTGACGTAGTATTGCTTTCGTAATAAAAAAATAAAATGAGAAGACTTTCAACACTGCTGAACCGAATATGGAGCGAAAGCATTAGCTGCGGGGGACCGTGCATTCTCCTTCTGTTAGGCGCAGCGCCGGCTCGGGGACCACGGTCACGGCACGCACCAACGAGTGGTTAGACCTGACGTAGTATTGCTTTCGTAATAAAAAAATAAAATGAGAAGACTTCAACACTGCTGAACCGAATATGGAGCGAAAGCATTAGCTGCGGGGGACCGTGCATTTTCCTTCTGTTAGGCGCAGCGCCGGCTCGGGGACCACGGTCACGGCACGCAGCAACAAGTGGCTAGACCTGGTGTAGTATTGCTTTCGCAATAAAAAAATAAAATGAGAAGACTTCAACTCTGCTGAACCGAATATGGAGCGAAAGCATTAGCTGCGGGGGACCGTGGGTTCTCCTTCTGTTAGGCGCAGCGCCGGCTCGGGGACCACGGTCACGGCACGCACCAACGAGTGGTTAGACCTGACGTAGTATTGCTTTCGTAATAAAAAAATAAAATGAGAAGACTTTCAACACTGCTGAACCGAATATGGAGCGAAAGCATTAGCTGCGGGGGACCGTGCATTCTCCTTCTGTTAGGCGCAGCGCCGGCTCGGGGACCACGGTCACGGCACGCACCAACGAGTGGTTAGACCTGACGTAGTATTGCTTTCGTAATAAAAAAATAAAATGAGAAGACTTCAACACTGCTGAACCGAATATGGAGCGAAAGCATTAGCTGCGGGGGACCGTGGGTTCTCCTTCTGTTAGGCGCAGCGCCGGCTCGGGGACCACGTTCACGGCACGCAGCAACAAGTGGCTAGACCTGGTGTAGTATTGCTTTCGCAATAAAAAAATAAAATGAGAAGACTTCAACTCTGCTGAACCGAATATGGAGCGAAAGCATTAGCTGCGGGGGACCGTGGGTTCTCCTTCTGTTAGGCGCAGCGCCGGCTCGGGGACCACGGTCACGGCACGCAGCAACAAGTGGCTAGACCTGGTGTAGTATTGCTTTCGCAATAAAAAAATAAAATGAGAAGACTTCAACTCTGCTGAACCGAATATGGAGCGAAAGCATTAGCTGCGGGGGACCGTGGGTTCTCCTTCTGTTAGGCGCAGCGCCGGCTCGGGGACCACGTTCACGGCACGCAGCAACAAGTGGCTAGACCTGACGTAGTATTGCTTTCGCAATAAAAAAATAAAATGAGAAGACTTTCAACACTGCTGAACCGAATATGGAGCGAAAGCATTAGCTGCGGGGGACCGTGCATTCTCCTTCTGTTAGGCGCAGCGCCGGCTCGGGGACCACGGTCACGGCACGCACCAACGAGTGGTTAGACCTGACGTAGTATTGCTTTCGTAATAAAAAAATAAAATGAGAAGACTTCAACACTGCTGAACCGAATATGGAGCGAAAGCATTAGCTGCGGGGGACCGTGGGTTCTCCTTCTGTTAGGCGCAGCGCCGGCTCGGGGACCACGTTCACGGCACGCAGCAACAAGTGGCTAGACCTGGTGTAGTATTGCTTTCGCAATAAAAAAATAAAATGAGAAGACTTCAACTCTGCTGAACCGAATATGGAGCGAAAGCATTAGCTGCGGGGGACCGTGGGTTCTCCTTCTGTTAGGCGCAGCGCCGGCTCGGGGACCACGGTCACGGCACGCAGCAACAAGTGGCTAGACCTGGTGTAGTATTGCTTTCGCAATAAAAAAATAAAATGAGAAGACTTCAACTCTGCTGAACCGAATATGGAGCGAAAGCATTAGCTGCGGGGGACCGTGCATTTTCCTTCTGTTAGGCGCAGCGCCGGCTCGGGGACCACGGTCACGGCACGCAGCAACAAGTGGCTAGACCTGGTGTAGTATTGCTTTCGCAATAAAAAAATAAAATGAGAAGACTTCAACTCTGCTGAACCGAATATGGAGCGAAAGCATTAGCTGCGGGGGACCGTGGGTTCTCCTTCTGTTAGGCGCAGCGCCGGCTCGGGGACCACGGTCACGGCACGCACCAACGAGTGGTTAGACCTGACGTAGTATTGCTTTCGTAATAAAAAAATAAAATGAGAAGACTTCAACACTGCTGAACCGAATATGGAGCGAAAGCATTAGCTGCGGGGGACCGTGCATTTTCCTTCTGTTAGGCGCAGCGCCGGCTCGGGGACCACGGTCACGGCACGCAGCAACAAGTGGCTAGACCTGGTGTAGTATTGCTTTCGCAATAAAAAAATAAAATGAGAAGACTTCAACTCTGCTGAACCGAATATGGAGCGAAAGCATTAGCTGCGGGGGACCGTGCATTTTCCTTCTGTTAGGCGCAGCGCCGGCTCGGGGACCACGGTCACGGCACGCAGCAACAAGTGGCTAGACCTGGTGTAGTATTGCTTTCGCAATAAAAAAATAAAATGAGAAGACTTCAACTCTGCTGAACCGAATATGGAGCGAAAGCATTAGCTGCGGGGGACCGTGCATTTTCCTTCTGTTAGGCGCAGCGCCGGCTCGGGGACCACGGTCACGGCACGCAGCAACAAGTGGCTAGACCTGGTGTAGTATTGCTTTCGCAATAAAAAAATAAAATGAGAAGACTTCAACTCTGCTGAACCGAATATGGAGCGAAAGCATTAGCTGCGGGGGACCGTGGGTTCTCCTTCTGTTAGGCGCAGCGCCGGCTCGGGGACCACGGTCACGGCACGCACCAACGAGTGGTTAGACCTGACGTAGTATTGCTTTCGTAATAAAAAAATAAAATGAGAAGACTTTCAACACTGCTGAACCGAATATGGAGCGAAAGCATTAGCTGCGGGGGACCGTGCATTCTCCTTCTGTTAGGCGCAGCGCCGGCTCGGGGACCACGGTCACGGCACGCACCAACGAGTGGTTAGACCTGACGTAGTATTGCTTTCGTAATAAAAAAATAAAATGAGAAGACTTCAACACTGCTGAACCGAATATGGAGCGAAAGCATTAGCTGCGGGGGACCGTGCATTTTCCTTCTGTTAGGCGCAGCGCCGGCTCGGGGACCACGGTCACGGCACGCAGCAACAAGTGGCTAGACCTGGTGTAGTATTGCTTTCGCAATAAAAAAATAAAATGAGAAGACTTCAACTCTGCTGAACCGAATATGGAGCGAAAGCATTAGCTGCGGGGGACCGTGGGTTCTCCTTCTGTTAGGCGCAGCGCCGGCTCGGGGACCACGGTCACGGCACGCACCAACGAGTGGTTAGACCTGACGTAGTATTGCTTTCGTAATAAAAAAATAAAATGAGAAGACTTTCAACACTGCTGAACCGAATATGGAGCGAAAGCATTAGCTGCGGGGGACCGTGCATTCTCCTTCTGTTAGGCGCAGCGCCGGCTCGGGGACCACGGTCACGGCACGCACCAACGAGTGGTTAGACCTGACGTAGTATTGCTTTCGTAATAAAAAAATAAAATGAGAAGACTTCAACACTGCTGAACCGAATATGGAGCGAAAGCATTAGCTGCGGGGGACCGTGCATTTTCCTTCTGTTAGGCGCAGCGCCGGCTCGGGGACCACGGTCACGGCACGCAGCAACAAGTGGCTAGACCTGGTGTAGTATTGCTTTCGCAATAAAAAAATAAAATGAGAAGACTTCAACTCTGCTGAACCGAATATGGAGCGAAAGCATTAGCTGCGGGGGACCGTGCATTCTCCTTCTGTTAGGCGCAGCGCCGGCTCGGGGACCACGGTCACGGCACGCAGCAACAAGTGGTTAGACCTGGCGTAGTATTGCTTTCGCAATAAAAAAATAAAATGAGGAGGGTTCAACGCTGCTGAACCGAATATGGAGCGAAAGCATTAGCTGCGGGGGACCGTGCATTCTCCTTCTGTTAGGCGCAGCGCCGGCTCGGGGACCACGGTCACGGCACGCACCAACGAGTGGTTAGACCTGACGTAGTATTGCTTTCGTAATAAAAAAATAAAATGAGAAGACTTCAACACTGCTGAACCGAATATGGAGCGAAAGCATTAGCTGCGGGGGACCGTGCATTCTCCTTCTGTTAGGCGCAGCGCCGGCTCGGGGACCACGGTCACGGCACGCAGCAACAAGTGGTTAGACCTGGCGTAGTATTGCTTTCGCAATAAAAAAATAAAATGAGGAGGGTTCAACGCTGCTGAACCGAATATGGAGCGAAAGCATTAGCTGCGGGGGACCGTGCATTCTCCTTCTGTTAGGCGCAGCGCCGGATCGGGGACCACGGTCACGGCACACAGCGACAAGCGGTTAGACCTGCCGTATTATTGCTTTCGCAATAAAAAAAATAAAATGAGGAGGGTTCAACGCTGCTGAACCGAATATGGAGCGAAAACATGAGCTGCGCGCGACCGTGCGTTCTTCTTCTCCTTCTTCTGTTAGGCGCAGCGCCGGCTCGGGGACCACGGTCACGGCACGCAGCGGCGAGCGGTTAGACCTGGCCTAATATTGCTTTCGCAATAAAAAAATAAAATGAGGAGGGTTCAACGCTGCTGAACCGAATATGGAGCGAAAGCATGAGCTGCGGATGACCGTGCGTTCTTCTTCCGTTATGCGCAGCGCCGGCTCGGAGACCACGGTCATGGCACGCAGCTACGAGAGGTTAGACCTGGCGTAGTATTACTTTCGCAATAAAAAACCAAAATGAGGAGGGTTCAACGCTGCTGAACCGAATATGGAGCGAAAGCATTCTGCGGGCGACCGTGCAATAAAAAAATAAAATGATGAGGGTTCAAAGCTGCTGAACCGAATATGGAGCGAATGCATTAGCTGCGGATGACCGTGCGTTCTTCTCTTTCTTCTGTTAGGCGCAGCGCCGGCTCGGGGACCACAGTCTCGGCACGCAGCGGCGAGCGGTTAGACCTGGCGTAATATTGCTTTCGCAATAAAAAAATTAAAACGAGGAGGGTTCAACGCTGCTGAACCGAATATGGAGCGAAAGCATTAGCTGCGGATGACCGTGCGTTCTTCTCTTTCTTCTGTTAGGCGCAGGGCCGGCTCGGGGACCGCAGTCGCGGCACGCAGCGGCGAGCGGTTAGACCTGGCGTAATACTGCTTTCGCAATAAAAAAAATAAAATGAGAAGGGTTCAACGCTGTTGAACCGAATATGGTGCGAACGCATGAGCTGCGGGTGACCGTGCGTTCTTCTTCTCCTTCTTCTGTTAGTCGCAGCGCCGGCTCGGGGATCGCGGTCATGCAACGCAGCGGCGAGCGGTTAGACCTGGCGTAGTATTGCTTTCGCAATAAAAAAAATATAATGAGGAGGGTTCGACGCTGATGAACCGAATATAGAGCAAAACCATGAGCTGCGGGTGACCGTGCGTTCTTCTTCTCCTTCTTCTGTTAGGCGCAGCGCCGGCTCGGGGATCGCGGTCATGCAACGCAGCGGCGAGCTGTTAGACCTGGCGTAGTATTGCTTTCGCAATAAAAAATAAAATGATAAGGGTTCAACACTGCTGAACAGAATATGGAGCGAAAGCATGAGCTGCGGGTGACCGTGCGTTCTTCTTCTTCCGTTATGCGCAGCGCCGGCTCGGAGACCACGGTCATGGCACGCAGCGACGAGAGGTTAGACCTGGCGTAGTATTGCTTTCGCAATAAAAAAAATATAATGAGGAGGGTTCGACGCTGATGAACCGAATATGGAGCAAAAGCATGAGCTGCGGGTGTCCGTGCGTTCTTCTTCTCTTTCTTCTGTTAGGCGCAGCGCCGGCTCGGGGACCACGGTCACGGCACGCAGCGGCGAGCGGTTAGACCTGCCGTATTATTGCCTTCGAAATAAAAAAAAATAAAATGAGGAGGGTTCAACGCTGCTGAACCGATAATGGAGCGAAAGCATGAGCTGCGGGTGACCGTGCGTTCTTCTTCTCCTTCTTCTGTTAGGCGCAGCGCCGGCTCGGGGATCGCGGTCATGCAACGCAGCGACGAGCGGTTAGACCTTGCGTAGTATTGCTTTCGCAATAAAAAATAAAATGATAAGGGTTCAACACTGCTGAACAGAATATGGAGCGAAAGCATGAGCTGCGGGTGACCGTGCGTTCTTCTTCTTCCGTTATGCGCAGCGCCGGCTCGGAGACCACGGTCATGGCACGCAGCGACGAGAGGTTAGACCTGGCGTAATATTGCTTTCGCAATAAAAAAAAATAAAATGATGAGGGTTCAACGCTGCTGAACCGAATATGGAGAGAAAACATTAGCTGCGGGTGACCGTGCGTTCTTCTTCTTCTGTTATGCGCAGCGCCGGCTCGGGGACCACGGTCATGGCATGCAGCGGCGAGCGGTTAGACCTGGCGTAATATTGCTTTCGCAATAAAAAAAATAAAATGAGGAGGGTTCAACGCTGCTGAACCGAATATGGAGCGAAAGCATGAGCTCCAGGTGACCGTGCGTTCTTCTCCTTCTGTTATGCGCAGCGCCGGCTCGGAGACCACGGTTATGGCACGCAGCGGCGAACGGTTAGACCTGGCGTAGTATTGCTTTCGCAAAAAAAAAATAAAAAGAGGAGGGTTCGACGCTGATGAACCGAATATGGAGCGAAAGCATGAGCTGCGGGTGACCGTGCGTTATTCTTCTTCTTCTGTAAGGCACAGCGCCGGCTCGGGGATCATGGACACGGCACGCAGCGACGAGCGGTTAGACCTTGCGTAGTATTACCTGGCGTAGTATTGCTTTCGCAATAAAAAAAATAAAATAAGGAGTGTTCGACGCTTCTGAACCGAATATGGAGCAAAAGCATAAGCTGCGGGTAACCGTGCGTTCTTCTTCTCCTTCTGTTAGGCGCAGCGCCGGATCGGGGATCGCGGTCATGCAACGCAGCGGCGAGCGGTTAGACCTGGCGTGTATTGCTTTCGCAATAAAAAAAATAAAATGACAAGGTTCAACGCTGCTGAACCGAATATGGAGCAAAAGCATTAGCTGCGGGTGACAGTGCGTTCTTCTTCTCCTCCTTCTGTTAGGGGCAGCGCCGGCTCGGGGACCACGGACACGGCACGCAGCGATGAGCGGTTAGACCTGGCGTAGTATTGCTTTCGCAATAAAAAAATAAAATGAGGAGGGTTCTACGCTGCTGAACCGAATATGGAGCGAAAGCATTAGCTGCGGGGGACCGTGCGTTCTTCTTCTCCTCCTTCTGTTAGGGGCAGCGCCGGCTCGGGGACCACGGACACGCCACGCAGCGATGAGCGGTTAGACCTGACGTAGTATTGCTTTCGTAATAAAAAAATAAAATGAGAAGACTTCAACACTGCTGAACCGAATATGGAGCGAAAGCATTAGCTGCGGGGGACCGTGCATTCTCCTTCTGTTAGGCGCAGCGCCGGCTCGGGGACCACGGTCACGGCACGCAGCAACAAGTGGTTAGACCTGGTGTAGTATTGCTTTCGCAATAAAAAAATAAAATGAGTAGGGTTCAACGCTGCTGAACCGAATATGGAGCAAAACCATTAGCTGCGGTTGACAGTGCGTTCTTCTTCTCCTCCTTTTGTTAGGGGCAGCGCCGGCTCGGGGACCACCTACACGGCACGCAGCGATGAGCGGTTAGATCTGGCGTAGTATTGCTTTCGCAATAAAAAAATAAAATGAGGAGGATTCTACGCTGCTGAACCGAATATGGAGCGAAAGCATTAGCTGCGGGGGACCGTGCATTCTCCTTCTGTTAGGCGCAGCGCCGGCTCGGGGACCACGGACCCGGCACGCAGCGATGAGCGGTTTGATCTGGCGTAGTATTGCTTTCGCAATAAAAAAAATAAAATGAGGAGGGTTCTACGCTGCTGAACCGAATATGGAGCAAAAGCATTAGCTGCGGGTGACAGTGCGTTCTTCTTCTCCTCCTTCTGTTAGGGGCAGCGCCGGCTCGGGGACCACGGACACGGCACGCAGCGATGAGCGGTTAGACCTGGCGTAGTATTGCTTTCGCAATAAAAAATAAAATGAGGAGGGTTCAACGCTGCTGAACCGAATATGGAGCGAAAGCATTAGCTGCGGGTGACAGTGCGTTCTTCTTCTTCTTCTGTTAGGCGCACCGCACGCTGCAACGAGTGGTTAGACCCAGCGGAGTATTGCTTTCGCAATACAAAACATCAGGAGGGTTCAACGCTGCTGCACCGAATATGGAGCGAAAGCATTAGCTGCGGGTGACCGTGCGTTCTTCTCCTCCTTCTGTTAGGGGCAGCGCCGGCTTGGGGACCACGGACACGGCTCGCAGCGATGAGCGGTTAGATCTGGCGTAGTATTGCTTTCGCAATAAAAAAATAAAATGAGGAGGGTTCTACGCTGCTGAACCGAATATGGAGCAAAAGCATTAGCTGCGGGTGACAGTGCGTTCTTCTTCTCCTCCTTCTGTTAGGGGCAGCGCCGGCTCGGGGACCACGGACACGGCACGCAGCGATGAGCGGTTAGACCTGGCGTAGTATTGCTTTTGCAATAAAAAAATAAAATGAGGAGGGTTCAACGCTGCTGAACCGAATATGGAGCGAAAGCATTAGCTGCGGGTGACAGTGCGTTCTTCTTCTCCTTCTTCTGCTAGGCGCACCGCACGCTGCAACGAGTGGTTAGACCCGGCGGAGTATTGCTTTCGCAATGCAAAACATCAGGAGGGTTCAACGCTGGTGAATCGAATATGGAGCGAAAGCATTAGCATCGGGTGACCGTGCGTTCTCCTTCTGTTAGGCGCAGCGCCGGCTCGGGGACCACGGTCACGGGACGCACCAACGAGTGGTTAGACCTAACGTAGTATTGCTTTCCTAATAAAAAAATAAAATGAGAAGACTTCAACACTGCTGAACCGAATATGGAGCGAAAGCATTAGCTGCGGGGGACCGTGCGTTCTCCTTCTGTTAGGCGCAGCGCCGGTTCGGGGACCACGGTCACGGCACGCAGCAGCAAGTGGTTAGACCTGTTGTAGTATTGGTTTCGCAATAAAAAAATAAAATAAGGAGGGTTCAATGCTGGTGAATCGAATATGGAGCGAAATCATTAGCTGCGTGTGACAGTGCGTTCTTCTTTTCCTTCTTCTGTTAGGCGCACCGCACGCTGCAACGGGTGGTTAGACCCGGCGGAGTATTGCTTTCACAATACAAAACATTAGGAGGGTTCAACGCTGCTGAACCGAATTTGGAGCGAAAAAATTAGCTGCGGATGACCGTGCGTTCTTCTTCCCCTTCTTCTGTTAGGCGCAGCGCCGCCTCGGGGACCACGGACACGGCACGCAGCGATGAGCGGTTAGATCTGGCGTAGTATTGCTTTCGCAATAAAAAAATAAAATGAGGAGGGTTCAACGCTGCTGCACCGAATGTGGAGCGAAAGCATTAGCTGCGGGGGACCGTGCATTCTCCTTCTGTTAGGCGCAGCGCCGGCTCGGGGACCACGGTCACGGCACGCACCAACGAATGGTTAGACCTGACGTAGTATTGCTTTCGTAATAAAAAAATAAAATGAGAAGACTTCAACACTGCTGAACCGAATATGGAGCGAAAGCATTAGCTGCGGGGGACCGTGCATTCTCCTTCTGTTAGGCGCAGCGCCGGCTCGGGGACCACGGTCACGGCACGCACCAACGAATGGTTAGACCTGACGTAGTATTGCTTTCGTAATAAAAAAATAAAATGAGAAGACTTCAACACTGCTGAACCGAATATGGAGCGAAAGCATTAGCTGCGGGGGACCGTGCATTCTCCTTCTGTTAGGCGCAGCGCCGGCTCGGGGACCACGGTCACGGCACGCAGCAACGAGTGGTTAGACCTGACGTAGTATTGCTTTCGTAATAAAAAAATAAAATGAGAAGACTTCAACACTGCTGAACCGAATATGGAGCGAAAGCATTAGCTGCGGGGGACCGTGCATTCTCCTTCTGTTAGGCGCAGCGCCGGCTCGGGGACCACGGTCACGGCACGCACCAACGAATGGTTAGACCTGACGTAGTATTGCTTTCGTAATAAAAAAATAAAATGAGAAGACTTCAACACTGCTGAACCGAATATGGAGCGAAAGCATTAGCTGCGGGGGACCGTGCATTCTCCTTCTGTTAGGCGCGTCGCCGGCTCGGGGACCACGGTCACGGCACGCAGCAACGAGTGGTTAGACCTGACGTAGTATTGCTTTCGTAATAAAAAAATAAAATGAGAAGACTTCAACACTGCTGAACCGAATATGGAGCGAAAGCATTAGCTGCGGGGGACCGTGCATTCTCCTTCTGTTAGGCGCAGCGCCGGCTCGGGGACCACGGTCACGGCACGCACCAACGAATGGTTAGACCTGACGTAGTATTGCTTTCGTAATAAAAAAATAAAATGAGAAGACTTCAACACTGCTGAACCGAATATGGAGCGAAAGCATTAGCTGCGGGGGACCGTGGGTTCTCCTTCTGTTAGGCGCAGCGCCGGCTCGGGGACCACGGTCACGGCACGCACCAACGAATGGTTAGACCTGACGTAGTATTGCTTTCGTAATAAAAAAATAAAATGAGAAGACTTCAACACTGCTGAACCGAATATGGAGCGAAAGCATTAGCTGCGGGGGACCGTGCATTCTCCTTCTGTTAGGCGCAGCGCCGGCTCAGGGCCCACGGTCACGGCACGCAGCAACAAGTGGTTAGACCTGGTGTAGTATTGCTTTCGCAATAAAAAAAATAAAATGAGTAGGGTTCAACGCTGCTGAACCGAATATGGAGCGAAAGCATTAGCTGCGTGTGACAGTGCGTTCTTCTTCTTCTGTTAGGCGCACCGCACGCTGGAACGAGTGGTTAGACCCGGCGGAGTATTGCTTTCGCAATAAAAAATAAAATGAGGGTTCAAGCTGCTGAACAGAATTTGGAGCGAAAAAATTAGCTGCGGTTGACCGTGCGTTCTTCTTCTCCTTCTACTGTTAGGCGCACCGCCGGCTCGGGGACCACGGACACGGCACGCAGCAATGAGCGGTTAGACCTGGCGTAGTATTGCTTTCGCAATAAAAAAAAAATAAAATGAGGAGGGTTCAACGCTGCTGCACCGAATGTGGAGCGAAAGCATTAGCTGCGGGGGACCGTGCATTCTCCTTCTGTTAGGCGCAGCGCCGGCTCGGGGACCACGGTCACGGCACGCACCAACGAATGGTTAGACCTGACGTAGTATTGCTTTCGTAATAAAAAAATAAAATGAGAAGACTTCAACACTGCTGAACCGAATATGGAGCGAAAGCATTAGCTGCGGGGGACCGTGCATTCTCCTTCTGTTAGGCGCAGCGCCGGCTCGGGGACCACGGTCACGGCACGCACCAACGAATGGTTAGACCTGACGTAGTATTGCTTTCGTAATAAAAAAATAAAATGAGAAGACTTCAACACTGCTGAACCGAATATGGAGCGAAAGCATTAGCTGCGGGGGACCGTGCATTCTCCTTCTGTTAGGCGCGTCGCCGGCTCGGGGACCACGGTCACGGCACGCAGCAACGAGTGGTTAGACCTGACGTAGTATTGCTTTCGTAATAAAAAAATAAAATGAGAAGACTTCAACACTGCTGAACCGAATATGGAGCGAAAGCATTAGCTGCGGGGGACCGTGCATTCTCCTTCTGTTAGGCGCAGCGCCGGCTCGGGGACCACGGTCACGGCACGCACCAACGAATGGTTAGACCTGACGTAGTATTGCTTTCGTAATAAAAAAATAAAATGAGAAGACTTCAACACTGCTGAACCGAATATGGAGCGAAAGCATTAGCTGCGGGGGACCGTGCATTCTCCTTCTGTTAGGCGCAGCGCCGGCTCGGGGACCACGGTCACGGCACGCACCAACGAATGGTTAGACCTGACGTAGTATTGCTTTCGTAATAAAAAAATAAAATGAGAAGACTTCAACACTGCTGAACCGAATATGGAGCGAAAGCATTAGCTGCGGGGGACCGTGCATTCTCCTTCTGTTAGGCGCAGCGCCGGCTCAGGGCCCACGGTCACGGCACGCAGCAACAAGTGGTTAGACCTGGTGTAGTATTGCTTTCGCAATAAAAAAAATAAAATGAGTAGGGTTCAACGCTGCTGAACCGAATATGGAGCGAAAGCATTAGCTGCGTGTGACAGTGCGTTCTTCTTCTTCTGTTAGGCGCACCGCACGCTGGAACGAGTGGTTAGACCCGGCGGAGTATTGCTTTCGCAATAAAAAATAAAATGAGGGTTCAAGCTGCTGAACAGAATTTGGAGCGAAAAAATTAGCTGCGGTTGACCGTGCGTTCTTCTTCTCCTTCTACTGTTAGGCGCACCGCCGGCTCGGGGACCACGGACACGGCACGCAGCAATGAGCGGTTAGACCTGGCGTAGTATTGCTTTCGCAATAAAAAAAAAAATAAAATGAGTAGGGTTCAACGCTGGTGAATCGAATATGGAGCGAAATCATTAGCGGCGGGTGACCGTGCGTGCTTCTTCTTCTTCTGTTAGGCGCAGCGCCGGCTCGGGGACCACGGACACGGCATGCAGCGATGAGCGGTTAGATCTGGCGTAGTATTGCTTTTGCAATAAAAAAATAAAATGAGGAGGGTTCAACGCTGCTGAACCGAATATGGAGCGAAAAAATTAGTTGCGGATGACCGTGCGTTCTTCTTCTCCTTCTTCTGTTAGGCACACCGCCGGCTCGGGGTCCACGGACACGGCACGCAGCGATGAGCGGTTAGACCTGGAGTAGTATTGCTTTCGCAATAAAAAATAAAATGACGAGGGTTCAACGCTGCTGAACCGAATATGGAGCGAAAAAAGTAGTTGCGGATGACCGTGCGTTCTTCTTCTCCTTCTGTTAGGCACACCGCCGGCTCGGGGACCACGGTCACGGCACGCAGCAACAAGTGGTTAGACCTGGTGTAGTATTGCTTTCGCAATAAAAAAATAAAATGAGAAGACTTCAACTCTGCTGAACCGAATATGGAGCGAAAGCATTAGCTACGGGGGACCGTGGGTTCTCCTTCTGTTAGGCGCAGCGCCGGCTCGGGGACCACGGTCACGGCACGCACCAACGAGTGGTTAGACCTGACGTAGTATTGCTTTCGTAATAAAAAAATAAAATGAGAAGACTTCAACACTGCTGAACCGAATATGGAGCGAAAGCATTAGCTGCGGGGGACCGTGCATTCTCCTTCTGTTAGGCGCAGCGCCGGCTCGGGGACCACGGTCACGGCACGCAGCAACAAGTGGTTAGACCTGGTGTAGTATGGCTTTCGCAATAAAAAAAATAAAATGAGTAGGGTTCAACGCTGCTGAACCGAATATGGAGCGAAAGCATTAGCTGCGGATGACCGTGCGTTCTTCTTCTCCTCCTTCTGTTAGGGGCAGCGCGGGGTCGGGGACCACGGACACGGCACGCAGCGATGAGCGGTTAGACCTGGCGTAGTATTGGTTTCGCAATAAAAAATAAAATGAGGAGGGTTCTACGCTGCTGAACCGAATATGGAGCGAAAGCATTATCTGCGGATGACCTTGCGTTCTTCTTCTCCTCCTTCTGTTAGGGGCAGCGCCGGCTCGGGGACCACGGACACGGCACGCAGCGATGAGCGGTTAGAACTGGCGTAGTATTGCTTTCGCAATAAAAAAATAAAATGAGGAGGGTTCTACGCTGCTGAACCGAATATGGAGCAAAAGCATTAGCTGCGGGTGACAGTGCGTTCTTCTTCTCCTCCTTCTGTTAGGGGCAGCGCCGGCTCGGGGACCACGGTCACGGCACGCAGCAGCAAGTGGTTAGTCCTGGTGTAGTATTGGTTTCGCAATAAAAAAAATAAAATAAGGAGGGTTCAATGCTGGTGAATCGAATATGGAGCGAAATCATTAGCTGCGTGTGACAGTGCGTTCTTCTTTTCCTTCTTCTGTTAGGCGCACCGCACGCTGCAACGAGTGGTTGGACCCGGCGGAGTATTGCTTTCACAATACAAAACATTAGGAGGGTTCAACGCTGCTGAACCGAATTTGGAGCGAAAATTTAGCTGCGGATGACCGTGCGTTCTTCTTCCCCTTCTTCTGTTAGGCGCAGCGCCGCCTCGGGGACCACGGACACGGCACGCAGCGATGAGCGGTTAGACCTGGCGTAGTATTGCTTTCGCAATAAAAAAATAAAATGAGGAGGGTTCAACGCTGCTGCACCGAATATGGAGCGAAAGCATTAGCTGCGGGGGACCGTGCATTCTCCTTCTGTTAGGCGCAGCGCCGGCTCGGGGACCACGGTCACGGCACGCACCAACGAATGGTTAGACCTAATGTAGTATTGCTTTCGTAATAAAAAAATAAAATGAGAAGACTTCAACACTGCTGAACCGAATATGGAGCGAAAGCATTAGCTGCGGGGGACCGTGCATTCTCCTTCTGTTAGGCGCAGCGCCGGCTCAGGGACCACGGTCACGGCACGCAGCAACAAGTGGTTAGACCTGGTGTAGTATTGCTTTCGCAATAAAAAAATAAAATGAGAAGACTTCAACTCTGCTGAACCGAATATGGAGCGAAAGCATTAGCTGCGGGGGACCGTGGGTTCTCCTTCTGTTAGGCGCAGCGCCGGCTCGGGGACCACGGTCACGGCACGCACCAACGAGTGGTTAGACCTGACGTAGTATTGCTTTCGTAATAAAAAAATAAAATGAGAAGACTTCAACACTGCTGAACCGAATATGGAGCGAAAGCATTAGCTGCGTGTGACAGTGCGTTCTTCTTCTTCTGTTAGGCGCACCGCACGCTGAAGCGAGTGGTTAGACCCGGCGGAGTATTGCTTTCGCAATAAAAAATAAAATGAGGGTTCAAGCTGCTGAACAGAATTTGGAGCGAAAAAATTAGCTGCGGATGACCGTGCGTTCTTCTTCTCCTTCTACTGTTAGGCGCACCGCCGGCTCGGGGACCACGGACACGGCACGCAGCAATGAGCGGTTAGACCTGGCGTAGTATTGCTTTCGCAATAAAAAAAAAAATAAAATGAGTAGGGTTCAACGCTGGTGAATCGAATATGGAGCGAAATCATTAGCGGCGGGTGACCGTGCGTGCTTCTTCTTCTTCTGTTAGGCGCAGCGCCGGCTCGGGGACCACGGACACGGCACGCAGCGATGAGCGGTTAGATCTGGCGTAGTATTGCTTTCGCAAAAAAAAAAAATAAAATGAGGAGGGTTGAACGCTGCTGAACCGAATATGGAGCGAAAAAAGTAGTTGCGGATGACCGTGCGTTCTTCTTCTCCTTCTTCTGTTAGGCACACCGCCGGCTCGGGGACCACGGTCACGGCACGCAGCAACAAGTGTTTAGACCTGGTGTAGTATTGCTTTCGCAATAAAAAATTAAAATGAGAAGACTTCAACTCTGCTGAACCGAATATGGAGCGAAAGCATTAGCTACGGGGGACCGTGGGTTCTCCTTCTGTTAGGCGCAGCGCCGGCTCGGGGACCACGGTCACGGCACGCACCAACGAGTGGTTAGACCTGACGTAGTATTGCTTTCGTAATAAAAAAATAAAATGAGAAGACTTCAACACTGCTGAACCGAATATGGAGCGAAAGCATTAGCTGCGGGGGACCGTGCATTCTCCTTTTGTTAGGCGCAGCGCCGGCTCGGGGACCACGGTCACGGCACGCAGCAAGGAGTTTTTAGACCTGGTGTAGTATTGCTTTCGCATTAAAAAAAATAAAATGAGTAGGGTTCAACGCTGGTGAATCGAATATGGAGCGAAAGCATTAGCATCGGGTGACCGTGCGTTCTCCTTCTGTTAGGCGCAGCGCCGGCTCGGGGACCACGGTCACGGCACGCAGCAGCAAGTGGTTAGACCTGACGTAGTATTGCTTTCGTAATAAAAAAATAAAATGAGAAGACTTCAACACTGCTGAACCGAATATGGAGCGAAAGCATTAGCTGCGGGGGACCGTGCATTCTCCTTCTGTTAGGCGCAGCGCCGGCTCGGGGACCACGGTCACGGCACGCACCAACGAGTGGTTAGACCTGACGTAGTATTGCTTTCGTAATAAAAAAATAAAATGAGAAGACTTCAACACTGCTGAACCGAATATGGAGCGAAAGCATTAGCTGCGGGGGACCGTGCATTCTCCTTCTGTTAGGCGCAGCGCCGGCTCGGGGACCACGGTCACGGCACGCAGCAACAAGTGGTTAGACCTGGTGTAGTATTGCTTTCGCAATAAAAAAAATAAAATGAGTAGGGTTCAACGCTGCTGAACCGAATATGGAGCGAAAGCATTAGCTGCGTGTGACAGTGCGTTCTTCTTCTTCTGTTAGGCGCACCGCACGCTGGAACGAGTGGTTAGACCCGGCGGAGTATTGCTTTCGCAATAAAAAATAAAATGAGGGTTCAAGCTGCTGAACAGAATTTGGAGCGAAAAAATTAGCTGCGGATGACCGTGCGTTCTTCTTCTCCTTCTACTGTTAGGCGCACCGCCGGCTCGGGGACCACGGACACGGCACGCAGCAATGAGCGGTTAGACCTGGCGTAGTATTGCTTTCGCAATAAAAAAAAAAAAAATAAAATGAGTAGGGTTCAACGCTGGTGAATCGAATATGGAGCGAAATCATTAGCGGCGGGTGACCGTGCGTGCTTCTTCTTCTTCTGTTAGGCGCAGCGCCGGCTCGGGGACCACGGACACGGCACGCAGCGATGAGCGGTTAGATCTGGCGTAGTATTGCTTTCGCAAAAAAAAAATAAAATGAGGAGGGTTCAACGCTGCTGAACCGAATATGGAGCGAAAAAATTAGTTGCGGATGACCGTGCGTTCTTCTTCTCCTTCTTCTGTTAGGCACACCGCCGGCTCGGGGTCCACGGACACGGCACGCAGCGATGAGCGGTTAGACCTGGAGTAGTATTGCTTTCGCAATAAAAAATAAAATGACGAGGGTTCAACGCTGCTGAACCGAATATGGAGCGAAAAAAGTAGTTGCGGATGACCGTGCGTTCTTCTTCTCCTTCTTCTGTTAGGCACACCGCCGGCTCGGGGACCACGGTCACGGCACGCAGCAACAAGTGTTTAGACCTGGTGTAGTATTGCTTTCGCAATAAAAAAATAAAATGAGAAGACTTCAACTCTGCTGAACCGAATATGGAGCGAAAGCATTAGCTACGGGGGACCGTGGGTTCTCCTTCTGTTAGGCGCAGCGCCGGCTCGGGGACCACGGTCACGGCACGCACCAACGAGTGGTTAGACCTGACGTAGTATTGCTTTCGTAATAAAAAAATAAAATGAGAAGACTTCAACACTGCTGAACCGAATATGGAGCGAAAGCATTAGCTGCGGGGGACCGTGCATTCTCCTTTTGTTAGGCGCAGCGCCGGCTCGGGGACCACGGTCACGGCACGCAGCAAGGAGTTTTTAGACCTGGTGTAGTATTGCTTTCGCAATAAAAAAAATAAAATGAGTAGGGTTCAACGCTGCTGAACCGAATATGGAGCGAAAGCATTAGCGGCGGATGACCTTGCGTTCTTCTTCTCCTCCTTCTGTTAGGGGCAGCGCCGGCTCGGGGACCACGGACACGGCACGCAGCGATGAGCGGTTAGATCTGGCGTAGTATTGCTTTCGCAATAAAAAAATAAAATGAGGAGGGTTCAACGCTGCTGAACCGAATATGGAGCGAAAGCATTAGCTGCGGGGGACCGTGCGTTCTCCTTCTGTTAGGCGCAGCGCCGGCTCGGGGACCACGGTCACGGCACGCAGCAAGGAGTTTTTAGACCTGGTGTAGTATTGCTTTCGCATTAAAAAAAAATAAAATGAGTAGGGTTCAACGCTGGTGAATCGAATATGGAGCGAAAGCATTAGCATCGGGTGACCGTGCGTTCTCCTTCTGTTAGGCGCAGCGCCGGCTCGGGGACCACGGTCACGGCACGCAGCAGCAAGTGGTTAGACCTGGTGTAGTATTGGTTTCGCAATAAAAAAAATAAAATAAGTAGGGTTCAACGCTGGTGAATCGAATATGGAGCGAAATCATTAGCTGCGTGTGACAGTGCGTTCTTCTTCTCCTTCTTCTGTTAGGCGCACCGCACGCTGCAACGAGTGGTTAGACCCGGCGGAGTATTGCTTTCACAATACAAAACATTAGGAGGGTTCAACGCTGCTGAACCGAATTTGGAGCGACAAAATTAGCTGCGGATGACCGTGCGTTCTTCTTCCCCTTCTTCTGTTTATGCGCAGCGCCGCCTCGGGGACCACGGACACGGCACGCAGCGATGAGCGGTTAGATCTGGCGTAGTATTGCTTTCGCAATAAAAAAATAAAATGAGGAGGGTTCAACGCTGCTGCACCGAATATGGAGCGAAAGCATTAGCTGCGGGGGACCGTGCGTTCTCCTTCTGTCAGGCGCATCGCCGGCTCGGGGACCACGGTCACGGCACGCACCAACGAGTGGTTAGACCTGACGTAGTATTGCTTTCGTAATAAAAAAATAAAATGAGAACACTTCAACACTGCTGAACCGAATATGGAGCGAAAGCTTTAGCTGCGGGGGACCGTGCATTCTCCTTCTGTTAGGCGCAGCGCCGGCTCGGGGACCACGGTCACGGCACGCACCAACGAGTGGTTAGACCTGACGTAGTATTGCTTTCGTAATAAAAAAATAAAATGAGAACACTTCAACACTGCTGAACCGAATATGGAGCGAAAGCATTAGCTGCGGGGGACCGTGCATTTTCCTTCTGTTAGGCGAAGCGCCGGCTCGGGGACCACGGTCACGGCACGCAGCAACAAGTGGTTAGACCTGGTGTTGTATTGCTTTCGCAATAAAAAAATAAAATGAGAAGACTTCAACTCTGCTGAACCGAATATGGAGCGAAAGCATTAGCTGCGGGGGACCGTGGGTTCTCCTTCTGTTAGGCGCAGCGCCGGCTCGGGGTCCACGGACACGGCACGCAGCGATGAGCGGTTAAATCTGGCGTAGTATTGCTTTCGCAATAAAAAAATAAAATGAGGAGGGTTCAACGCTGCTGAACCGAATATGGAGCGAAAGCATTAGCTGCGGGTGACAGTTCGTTCTTCTTCTCCTTCTTCTGTTAGGCGCACCGCACGCTGCAACGAGTGGTTAGACCCGGCGGAGTATTGCTTTCGTAATAAAAAAATAAAATGAGAACACTTCAACACTGCTGAACCGAATATGGAGCGAAAGCATTAGCTGCGGGGGACCGTGCATTTTCCTTCTGTTAGGCGAAGCGCCGGCTCGGGGACCACGGTCACGGCACGCAGCAACAAGTGGTTAGACCTGGTGTAGTATTGCTTTCGCAATAAAAAAATAAAATGAGAAGACTTCAACTCTGCTGAACCGAATATGGAGCGAAAGCATTAGCTGCGGGGGACCGTGGGTTCTCCTTCTGTTAGGCGCAGCGCCGGCTCGGGGTCCACGGACACGGCACGCAGCGATGAGCGGTTAAATCTGGCGTAGTATTGCTTTCGCAATAAAAAAATAAAATGAGGAGGGTTCAACGCTGCTGAACCGAATATGGAGCGAAAGCATTAGCTGCGGGTGACAGTGCGTTCTTCTTCTCCTTCTTCTGTTAGGCGCAGCGCCGGCTCGGGGACCACGGACACGGCACGCAGCGATGAGCGGTTAGATCTGGCGTAGTATTGCTTTCGCAATAAAAAAATAAAATGAGGAGGGTTCAACGCTGTTGAACCGAATATGGAGCGAAAGCATTAGCTGCGGGTGACAGTGCGTTCTTCTTCTCCTTCTTCTGTTAGGCGCACCGCACGCTGCAACGAGAGGTTAGACCAGGCGGAGTATTGCTTTCGTAATAAAAAAATAAAATGAGAACACTTCAACACTGCTGAACCGAATATGGAGCGAAAGCATTAGCTGCGGGGGACCGTGCATTTTCCTTCTGTTAGGCGAAGCGCCGGCTCGGGGACCACGGTCACGGCACGCAGCAACAAGTGGTTAGACCTGGTGTAGTATTGCTTTCGCAATAAAAAAATAAAATGAGAAGACTTCAACTCTGCTGAACCGAATATGGAGCGAAAGCATTAGCTGCGGGGGACCGTGGGTTCTCCTTCTGTTAGGCGCAGCGCCGGCTCGGGGTCCACGGACACGGCACGCAGCGATGAGCGGTTAAATCTGGCGTAGTATTGCTTTCGCAATAAAAAAATAAAATGAGGAGGGTTCAACGCTGCTGAACCGAATATGGAGCGAAAGCATCAGCTGCGGGTGACAGTGCGTTCTTCTTCTCCTTCTTCTGTTAGGCGCACCGCACGCTGCAACGAGTGGTTAGACCCGGTGGAGTATTGCTTTCGCAATACAAAATATCAGGAGGGTTCAACGCAGCTGGACAGAATATGGATCGAAAGCATTAGCTGCGGGTGACCGTGCGTTCTTCTTCTTCTTCTTCTGTTAGGCGCAGCGCCGGCTCGGGGTCCACGGACACGGCACGCAGCGATGAGCGGTTAGACCTGGAGTAGTATTGCTTTCGCAATAAAAAATAAAATGACGAGGGTTCAACGCTGCTGAACTGAATATGGAGCGAAAAAATTAGTTGCGGATGACCGTGCGTTCTTCTTCTCCTTCTTCTGTTAGGCACACCGCCGGCTCGGGGACCACGGATACGGCACGCAGCGATGAGCGGTTAGACCTGGCGTAGTATTGGTTTCGCAATAAAAAATAAAATGAGGAGGGTTCTACGCTGCTGAACCGAATATGGAGCGAAAGCATTAGCTGCGGATGACCTTGCGTTCTTCTTCTCCTCCTTCTGTTAGGGGCAGCGCCGGCTCGGGGACCACGGACACGGCACGCAGCGATGAGCGGTTAGATCTGGCGTAGTATTGCTTTCGCAATTAAAAAATAAAATGAGGAGGGTTCTACGCTGCTGAACCGAATATGGAGCAAAAGCATTAGCTGCGGGTGAAAGTGCGTTCTTCTTCTCCTCCTTCTGTTAGGGGCAGCGCCGGCTCGGGGACCACGGACACGGCACGCAGCGATGAGCGGTTAGACCTGGCGTAGTATTGCTTTCGCAATAAAAAAATAAAATGAGGAGGGTTCTACGCTGCTGAACCGAATATGGAGCGAAAGCATTAGCTGCGGGTGACCGTGCGTTCTTCTTCTCCTCCTTCTGTTAGGGGCAGCGCCAGCTCGTGGACCACGGACACGGCACGCAGCGATGAGCGGTTATATCTGGCGTAGTATTGCTTTCGCAATAAAAAAATAAAATGAGGAGGGTTCAACGCTGCTACACCGAATATGAAGCGAAAGCATTAGCTGCGGGGGACCGTGCGTTCTCCTTCTCCTCCTTCTGTTATGGGCAGCGCCGGCTCGGGGACCACGGACACGGCACGCAGCGATGAGCGGTTAGACCTGGTGTAGTATTGCTTTCACAATAAAAAAATAAAATGAGAAGACTTCAACTCTGCTGAACCGAATATGGAGCGAAAGCATTAGCTGCGGGGGACCGTGGGTTCTCCTTCTGTTAGGCGCAGCGCCGGCTCGGGGACCACGGTCACGGCACGCACCAACGAGTGGTTAGACCTGACGTAGTATTGCTTTCGTAATAAAAAAATAAAATGAGAAGACTTCAACACTGCTGAACCGAATATGGAGCGAAAGCATTAGCTGCGGGGGACCGTGGGTTCTCCTTCTGTTAGGCGCAGCGCCGGCTCGGGGACCACGGTCACGGCACGCACCAACGAGTGGTTAGACCTGACGTAGTATTGCTTTCGTAATAAAAAAATAAAATGAGAAGACTTCAACACTGCTGAACCGAATATGGAGCGAAAGCATTAGCTGCGGGGGACCGTGCATTCTCCTTCTGTTAGGCGCAGCGCCGGCTCGGGGACCACGGTCACGGCACGCAGCAACAAGTGGTTAGACCTGGTGTAGTATTGCTTTCGCAATAAAAAAATAAAATGAGTAGGGTTCAACGCTGCTGAACCGAATATGGAGCAAAAGCATTAGCTGCGGGTGACAGTGCGTTCTTCTTCTCCTCCTTCTGTTAGGGGCAGCGCCGGCTCGGGGACCACGGACACGGCACGCAGCGATGAGCGGTTAGATCTGGCGTAGTATTGCTTTCGCAATAAAAAAATAAAATGAGGAGGGTTCTACGCTGCTGAACCGAATATGGAGCGAAAGTATTAGCTGCGGGTGACCGTGCGTTCTTCTTCTCCTCCTTCTGTTATGGGCAGCGCCGGCTCGAAACCACGGACACGGCACGCAGCGATGAGCGGTTAGACCTGGCGTAGTATTGCTTTCGCAATAAAAAATAAAATGAGGAGGGTTCAACGCTGCTGAACCGAATATGGAGCGAAAGCATTAGCTGCGGGTGACAGTGCGTTCTTCTTCTTCTTCTGTTAGGCGCACCGCACGCTGCAACGAGTGGTTAGACCCGGCGGAGTATTGCTTTCGCAATACAAAACATCAGGAGGGTTCAACGCTGCTGCACCGAATATGGAGCGAAAGCATTAGCTGCGGGGGACCGTGCGTTCTCCTTCTGTTAGGCGCAGCGCCGGCTCGGGGACCACGGTCACGGCACGCAGCAACGAGATTTTAGACCTGGTGTAGTATTGCTT
Source organism: Amblyomma maculatum (assembly GCF_055883805.1). Classification (NCBI taxonomy): domain Eukaryota; kingdom Metazoa; phylum Arthropoda; class Arachnida; order Ixodida; family Ixodidae; genus Amblyomma; species Amblyomma maculatum. The sequence continues at coordinate 15,481,628 of NW_028146738.1, forward strand.
TCGCATTAAAAAAAATAAAATGAGTAGGTTCAACGCTGGTGAATCGAATATGGAGCGAAAGCATTAGCATCGGGTGACCGTGCGTTCTCCTTCTGTTAGGCGCAGCGCCGGCTCGGGGACCACGGTCACGGGACGCACCAACGAGTGGTTAGACCTAACGTAGTATTGCTTTCGTAATAAAAAAATAAAATGAGAAGACTTCAACACTGCTGAACCGAATATGGAGCGAAAGCATTAGCTGCGGGGGACCGTGCATTCTCCTTCTCTTAGGCGCAGCGCCGGCTCGGGGACCACGGTCACGGCACGCAGCAACAAGTGGTTAGACCTGGTTTAGTATTGCTTTCGCAATGAAAAAAAAATAAAATGAGTAGGGTTCAACGCTGCTGAACCGAATATGGAGCGAAAGCATTAGCTGCGGGAGACCGTGCGTTCTTCTTCTTCTTCTGTTAGGCGCAGCGCCTGCTCAAGGACCACGGACACGGCACGCAGCGGCGAGCAGTTAGACCTGGCGTAGTATTGCTTTCGCAATAAAAAGAAAAACATGAGTAGGTTTGAACGCTGCTGAACCGCATATGGAGCGAAAGCAAGAGCTGCGGGTGACCGTGCGTTCTTCTTCTCCTTCTGTTATGCGCAGCGCCGGCTCGGAGACCACGGTCATGGCACGCAGCGGCGAGCGGTTAGACCTGGCGTAGTATTGCTTTCGCAATAAAAAAATAAAATGAGGAGGGCTCAACGCTGCTGAACCGAATATTGAGCGAAAGCCGGGTGACCGAGCGTTCTTCTTATGTTAGGCGCAGCGCCGGCTGAGGGACCGCGTTCACGGCACACAGCAACGAGCGGTCAGACCTATCGTAGTATTGCTTTCGCAATAAAAAAATAAAATGAGGAGGGTTCAACGCTGCTGAACCGAATATGGATCGAAAGCATTCTGCGGGTGACCGTGCGTTCTTCTTCTCCTTCTGTTAGGCGCAGCGCCGGATCGGGGACCACGGTCACGGCACACAGCGACAAGCGGTTAGACCTGCCGTATTATTGCTTTCGCAATAAAAAAAAATAAAATGAGGAGGGTTCAACGCTGCTGAACCGAATATGGAGCGAAAACATGAGCTGCGCGCGACCGTGCGTTCTTCTTCTCCTTCTTCTGTTAGGCGCAGCGCCGGCTCGGGGACCACGGTCACGGCACGCAGCGGCGAGCGGTTAGACCTGGCCTAATATTGCTTTCGCAATAAAAAAATAAAATGAGGAGGGTTCAACGCTGCTGAACCGAATATGGAGCGAAAGCATGAGCTGCGGGTGACCGTGCGTTCTTCTTCTTCCGTTATGCGCAGCGCCGGCTCGGAGACCACGGTCATGGCACGCAGCGACGAGAGGTTAGACCTGGCGTAGTATTGCTTTCGCAATAAAAAACCAAAATGAGGAGGGTTCAACGCTGCTGAACCGAATATGGAGCGAAAGCATGAGCTGCGGGTGACCGTGCGTTCTTCTTCTTCCGTTATGCGCAGCGCCGGCTCGGAGACCACGGTCATGGCACGCAGCGACGAGAGGTTAGACCTGGCGTAGTATTGCTTTCGCAATAAAAAACCAAAATGAGGAGGGTTCAACGCTGCTGAACCGAATATGGAGCGAAAGCATTCTGCGGGCGACCGTGCAATAAAAAAATAAAATGATGAGGGTTCAAAGCTGCTGAACCGAATATGGAGCGAAAGCATTAGCTGCGGATGACCGTGCGTTCTTCTCTTTCTTCTGTTAGGCGCAGCGCCGGCTCGGGGACCAGTCTCGGCACGCAGCGGCGAGCGGTTAGACCTGGCGTAATATTGCTTTCGCAATAAAAAAAATAAAACCAGGAGGGTTCAACGCTGCTGAACCGAATATGGAGCGAAAGCATTAGCTGCGGATGACCGTGCGTTCTTCTCTTTCTTCTGTTAGGCGCAGTGCCGGCTCGGGGACCACAGTCGCGGCACGCAGCGGCGAGCGGTTAGACCTGGCGTAATATTGCTTTCGCAATAAAAAAAATAAAATGAGAAGGGTTCAACGCTGTTGAACCGAATATGGTGCGAAAGCATGAGCTGCGGGTGACCGTGCGTTCTTCTTCTCCTTCTTCTGTTAGTCGCAGCGCCGGCACGGGGATCGCGGTCATGCAACGCAGCGGCGAGCGGTTAGACCTGGCGTAGTATTGCTTTCGCAATAAAAAAAATGTAATGAGGAGGGTTCGACGCTGATGAACCGAATATGGAGCAAAAGCATGAGCTGCGGGTGACCGTGCGTTCTTCTTCTCCTTCTTCTGTTAGGCGCAGCGCCGGCGAGGGGACCACGGTCACGGCACGCAGCGATGAGCGGTTAGACCTGGTGTAGTATTGCTTTCACAATAAAAAAATAAAATGAGAAGACTTCAACTCTGCTGAACCGAATATGGAGCGAAAGCATTAGCTGCGGGGGACCGTGGGTTCTCCTTCTGTTAGGCGCAGCGCCGGCTCGGGGACCACGGTCACGGCACGCACCAACGAGTGGTTAGACCTGACGTAGTATTGCTTTCGTAATAAAAAAATAAAATGAGAAGACTTCAACACTGCTGAACCGAATATGGAGCGAAAGCATTAGCTGCGGGGGACCGTGGGTTCTCCTTCTGTTAGGCGCAGCGCCGGCTCGGGGACCACGGTCACGGCACGCACCAACGAGTGGTTAGACCTGACGTAGTATTGCTTTCGTAATAAAAAAATAAAATGAGAAGACTTCAACACTGCTGAACCGAATATGGAGCGAAAGCATTAGCTGCGGGGGACCGTGCATTCTCCTTCTGTTAGGCGCAGCGCCGGCTCGGGGACCACGGTCACGGCACGCAGCAACAAGTGGTTAGACCTGGTGTAGTATTGCTTTCGCAATAAAAAAATAAAATGAGTAGGGTTCAACGCTGCTGAACCGAATATGGAGCAAAAGCATTAGCTGCGGGTGACAGTGCGTTCTTCTTCTCCTCCTTCTGTTAGGGGCAGCGCCGGCTCGGGGACCACGGACACGGCACGCAGCGATGAGCGGTTAGATCTGGCGTAGTATTGCTTTCGCAATAAAAAAATAAAATGAGGAGGGTTCTACGCTGCTGAACCGAATATGGAGCGAAAGTATTAGCTGCGGGTGACCGTGCGTTCTTCTTCTCCTCCTTCTGTTATGGGCAGCGCCGGCTCGAAACCACGGACACGGCACGCAGCGATGAGCGGTTAGACCTGGCGTAGTATTGCTTTCGCAATAAAAAATAAAATGAGGAGGGTTCAACGCTGCTGAACCGAATATGGAGCGAAAGCATTAGCTGCGGGTGACAGTGCGTTCTTCTTCTTCTTCTGTTAGGCGCACCGCACGCTGCAACGAGTGGTTAGACCCGGCGGAGTATTGCTTTCGCAATACAAAACATCAGGAGGGTTCAACGCTGCTGCACCGAATATGGAGCGAAAGCATTAGCTGCGGGGGACCGTGCGTTCTCCTTCTGTTAGGCGCAGCGCCGGCTCGGGGACCACGGTCACGGCACGCAGCAACGAGATTTTAGACCTGGTGTAGTATTGCTTTCGCATTAAAAAAAATAAAATGAGTAGGTTCAACGCTGGTGAATCGAATATGGAGCGAAAGCATTAGCATCGGGTGACCGTGCGTTCTCCTTCTGTTAGGCGCAGCGCCGGCTCGGGGACCACGGTCACGGGACGCACCAACGAGTGGTTAGACCTAACGTAGTATTGCTTTCGTAATAAAAAAATAAAATGAGAAGACTTCAACACTGCTGAACCGAATATGGAGCGAAAGCATTAGCTGCGGGGGACCGTGCATTCTCCTTCTCTTAGGCGCAGCGCCGGCTCGGGGACCACGGTCACGGCACGCAGCAACAAGTGGTTAGACCTGGTTTAGTATTGCTTTCGCAATGAAAAAAAAATAAAATGAGTAGGGTTCAACGCTGCTGAACCGAATATGGAGCGAAAGCATTAGCTGCGGGAGACCGTGCGTTCTTCTTCTTCTTCTGTTAGGCGCAGCGCCTGCTCAAGGACCACGGACACGGCACGCAGCGGCGAGCAGTTAGACCTGGCGTAGTATTGCTTTCGCAATAAAAAGAAAAACATGAGTAGGTTTGAACGCTGCTGAACCGCATATGGAGCGAAAGCAAGAGCTGCGGGTGACCGTGCGTTCTTCTTCTCCTTCTGTTATGCGCAGCGCCGGCTCGGAGACCACGGTCATGGCACGCAGCGGCGAGCGGTTAGACCTGGCGTAGTATTGCTTTCGCAATAAAAAAATAAAATGAGGAGGGCTCAACGCTGCTGAACCGAATATTGAGCGAAAGCCGGGTGACCGAGCGTTCTTCTTATGTTAGGCGCAGCGCCGGCTGAGGGACCGCGTTCACGGCACACAGCAACGAGCGGTCAGACCTATCGTAGTATTGCTTTCGCAATAAAAAAATAAAATGAGGAGGGTTCAACGCTGCTGAACCGAATATGGATCGAAAGCATTCTGCGGGTGACCGTGCGTTCTTCTTCTCCTTCTGTTAGGCGCAGCGCCGGATCGGGGACCACGGTCACGGCACACAGCGACAAGCGGTTAGACCTGCCGTATTATTGCTTTCGCAATAAAAAAAAATAAAATGAGGAGGGTTCAACGCTGCTGAACCGAATATGGAGCGAAAACATGAGCTGCGCGCGACCGTGCGTTCTTCTTCTCCTTCTTCTGTTAGGCGCAGCGCCGGCTCGGGGACCACGGTCACGGCACGCAGCGGCGAGCGGTTAGACCTGGCCTAATATTGCTTTCGCAATAAAAAAATAAAATGAGGAGGGTTCAACGCTGCTGAACCGAATATGGAGCGAAAGCATGAGCTGCGGGTGACCGTGCGTTCTTCTTCTTCCGTTATGCGCAGCGCCGGCTCGGAGACCACGGTCATGGCACGCAGCGACGAGAGGTTAGACCTGGCGTAGTATTGCTTTCGCAATAAAAAACCAAAATGAGGAGGGTTCAACGCTGCTGAACCGAATATGGAGCGAAAGCATGAGCTGCGGGTGACCGTGCGTTCTTCTTCTTCCGTTATGCGCAGCGCCGGCTCGGAGACCACGGTCATGGCACGCAGCGACGAGAGGTTAGACCTGGCGTAGTATTGCTTTCGCAATAAAAAACCAAAATGAGGAGGGTTCAACGCTGCTGAACCGAATATGGAGCGAAAGCATTCTGCGGGCGACCGTGCAATAAAAAAATAAAATGATGAGGGTTCAAAGCTGCTGAACCGAATATGGAGCGAAAGCATTAGCTGCGGATGACCGTGCGTTCTTCTCTTTCTTCTGTTAGGCGCAGCGCCGGCTCGGGGACCAGTCTCGGCACGCAGCGGCGAGCGGTTAGACCTGGCGTAATATTGCTTTCGCAATAAAAAAAATAAAACCAGGAGGGTTCAACGCTGCTGAACCGAATATGGAGCGAAAGCATTAGCTGCGGATGACCGTGCGTTCTTCTCTTTCTTCTGTTAGGCGCAGTGCCGGCTCGGGGACCACAGTCGCGGCACGCAGCGGCGAGCGGTTAGACCTGGCGTAATATTGCTTTCGCAATAAAAAAAATAAAATGAGAAGGGTTCAACGCTGTTGAACCGAATATGGTGCGAAAGCATGAGCTGCGGGTGACCGTGCGTTCTTCTTCTCCTTCTTCTGTTAGTCGCAGCGCCGGCACGGGGATCGCGGTCATGCAACGCAGCGGCGAGCGGTTAGACCTGGCGTAGTATTGCTTTCGCAATAAAAAAAATGTAATGAGGAGGGTTCGACGCTGATGAACCGAATATGGAGCAAAAGCATGAGCTGCGGGTGACCGTGCGTTCTTCTTCTCCTTCTTCTGTTAGGCGCAGCGCCGGCGAGGGGACCACGGTCACGGCACGCAGAGACGAGCGGTTAGACCTGCCGTATTATTGCTTTCGCAATAAGAAAAATAAAATGAGGAGGGTTCAACGCTGCTGAACCGATAATGGAGCGAAAGCATGAGCTGCGGGTGACCGTGTGTTCTTCTTCTCCTTCTTCTGTTAGGCGCAGCGCCGGCTCGGGGATCGCGGTCATGCAACGCAGCGGCGAGCTGTTAGACCTGACGTAGTATTGCTTTCGTAATAAAAAAATAAAATGAGAAGACTGCAACACTGCTGAACCGAATATGGAGCGAAAGCATTAGCTGCGGGGGACCGTGCATTCTCCTTCTGTTAGGCGCAGCGCCGGCTCAGGGACCACGGTCACGGCACGCAGCAACAAGTGGTTAGACCTGGTGTAGTATTGCTTTCGCAATAAAAAAAAATAAAATGAGTAGGGTTCAACGCTGCTGAACCGAATATGGAGCGAAAGCATTAGCTGCGTGTGACAGTGCGTTCTTCTTCTTGTTCTGTTAGGCGCACCGCACGCTGGAACGAGTGGTTAGACCCGGCGGAGTATTGCTTTCGCAATAAAAAATAAAATGAGGGTTCAAGCTGCTGAACCGAATTTGGAGCGAAAAAATTAGCTGCGGATGACCGTGCATTCTTCTTCTCCTTCTACTGTTAGGCGCACCGCCGGCTCGGGGACCACGGACACGGCACGCAGCAATGAGCGGTTAGACCTGGCGTAGTATTGCTTTCGCAATAAAAAAAAATAAAATGAGTAGGGTTCAACGCTGGTGAATCGAATATGGAGCGAAATCATTAGCGGCGGGTGACCGTGCGTTCTTCTTCTTCTTCTGTTAGGCGCAGCGCCGGCTCGGGGACCACGGACACGGCACGCAGCGATGAGCGGTTAGATCTGGCGTAGTATTGCTTTCGCAATAAAAAAATAAAATGAGGAGGGTTCAACGCTGCTGAACCGAATATGGAGCGAAAAAATTAGTTGCGGATGACCGTGCGTTCTTCTTCTCCTTCTTCTGTTAGGCACACCGCCGGCTCGGGGACCACGGACACGGAACGCAGCGATGAGCGGTTAGACCTGGCGTAGTATTGGTTTCGCAATAAAAAATAAAATGAGGAGGGTTCTACGCTGCTGAACCGAATATGGAGCGAAAGCATTAGCTGCGGATGACCGTGCGTTCTTCTTCTCCTCCTTGTGTTAGGGGCAGCGCGGGGTCGGGGACCACGGACACGGCACGCAGCGATGAGCGGTTAGACTTGGCGTAGTATTGGTTTCGCAATAAAAATAAAATGAGGAGGGTTCTACGCTGCTGAACCGAATATGGAGCGAAAGCATTAGCTGCGGATGACCTTGCGTTCTTCTTCTCCTCCTTCTGTTAGGGGCAGCGCCGGCTCGGGGACCACGGACACGGCACGCAGCGATGAGCGGTTAGATCTGGCGTAGTATTGCTTTCGCAATAAAAAAATAAAATGAGGAGGGTTCTACGCTGCTGAACCGAATATGGAGCAAAAGCATTAGCTGCGGGTGACAGTGCGTTCTTCTTCTCCTGTTAGGGGCAGCGCCGGCTCGGGGACCACGGACACGGCACGCAGCGATGAGCGGTTAGACCTGGCGTAGTATTGCTTTCGCAATAAAAAAATAAAATGAGGAGGGTTCTACGCTGCTGAACCGAATATGGAGCGAAAGCATTAGCTGCGGGTGACCGTGCGTTCTTCTTCTCCTCCTTCTGTTAGGGGCAGCGCCGGCTCGGGGACCACGGACACGGCACGCAGCGATGAGCGGTTAGATCTGGCGTAGTATTGCTTTCGCAATAAAAAAATAAAATGAGGAGGGTTCAACGCTGCTGAACCGAATATGGAGCGAAAGCATAAGCTGCGGGTGACAGTGCGTTCTTCTTCTCCTTCTTCTGTTAGGCGCACCGCACGCTGCAACGAGTGGTTAGACCCGGCGGAGTATTGCTTTCGCAATACAAAACATCAGGAGGGTTCAACGCTGCTGCACCAAATATGGAGCGAAAGCATTATCTGCGGGGGACCGTGCGTTCTCCTTCTGTTAGGCGCAGCGCCGGCTCGGGGACCACGGTCACGGCACGCAGCAAGGAGTTTTTAGACCTGGTGTAGTATTGCTTTCGCATTAAAAAAAAAATAAAATGAGTAGGGTTCAACGCTGGTGAATCGAATATGGAGCGAAAGCATTAGCATCGGGTGACCGTGCGTTCTCCTTCTGTTAGGCGCTGCGCCGGCTCGGGGACCACGGTCACGGGACGCACCAACGAGTGGTTAGACCTAACGTAGTATTGCTTCCGTAAGAAAAAAAATAAAATGAGAAGACTTCAACACTGCTGAACCGAATATGGAGCGAAAGCATTAGCTGCGGGGGACCGTGCGTTCTCCTTCTGTTAGGCGCAGCGCCGGCTCGGGGACCACGGTCACGGCACGCAGCAGCAAGTGGTTAGACCTGTTGTAGTTTTGGTTTCGCAATAAAAAAAATAAAATAAGTAGGGTTCAACGCTGGTGAATCGAATATGGAGCGAAATCATTAGCTGCGTGTGACAGTGCGTTCTTCTTCTCCTTCTTCTGTTAGGCGCACCGCACGCTGCAACGAGTGGTTAGACCCGGCGGAGTATTGCTTTCACAATACAAAACATTAGAAGGGTTCAACGCTGCTGAACCGAATTTGGAGCGACAAAATTTGCTGCGGATGACCGTGCGTTCTTCTTCCCCTTCTTCTGTTAGGCGCAGCGCCGCCTCGGGGACCACGGACACGGCACGCAGCGATGAGCGGTTAGATCTGGCGTAGTATTGCTTTCGCAATAAAAAAATAAAATGAGGAGGGTTCAACTCTGCTGAACCGAATATGGAGCGAAAGCATTAGCTGCGGGGGACCGTGGGTTCTCCTTCTGTTAGGCGCAGCGCCGGCTCGGGGACCACGGTCACGGCACGCACCAACGAGTGGTTAGACTTGACGTAGTATTGCTTTCGTAATAAAAAAATAAAATGAGAAGACTTCAACACTGCTGAACCGAATATGGAGCGAAAGCATTAGCTGCGGGGGACCGTGCATTCTCCTTCTGTTAGGCGCAGCGCCGGCTCGGGGACCACGGTCACGGCACGCAGCAACAAGTGGTTAGACCTGGTGTAGTATTGCTTTCGCAATAAAAAAAAAAGAAAATGATTAGGGTTCAACGCTGCTGAACCGAATATGGAGCGAAAGCATTAGCTGCGGGTGACAGTGCGTTCTTCTCCTTCTTCTGTTAGGCGCACCGCCGGCCCGGGGACCACGGACATGGCACGCAGCGATGAGCAGGTAGACCTGGCGTTGTATTGGTTTCGCAATAAAAAATAAAAAGAGGAGGGTTCTACGCTGCTGAACCGAATATGGAGCGAAAGCATTAGCTGCGGATGACCGTGCGTTCTTCTTCTCCTCCTTCTGTTAGGGGCAGCGCGGGGTCGGGGACCACGGAGACGGCATGCAGCGATGTTAGATCTGGCGTAGTATTGCTTTCGCAATAAAAAAATAAAATGAGGAGGGTTCAACGCTGCTGAACCGAATATGGAGCGAAAGCATTAGCTGCGGGTGACCGTGCGTTCTTCTTCTTCTTCTGTTAGGCGCAGCGCCTGCTCAAGGACCACGGACACGGCACGCAGCGGCGAGCAGTTAGACCTGGTGTAGTATTGCTTTCGCAATAAAAAGAAAAACATGAGTAGGGTTGAACGCTGCTGAACCGCATATGGAGCGAAAGCAAGAGCTGCGGGTGACCGTGCGTTCTTCTTCTTCTTCTCTAAGGCGCAGCGCCGGCTCGGGGACCACGGTCACGGCACGCAGCGGTGAGCGGTTAGACCTGGCGTAATATTGCTTTCGCAATAAAAGAATAAAATGAGGAGGGTTAAACACTGTTGAACCGAATATGGGGCGAAAGCATGAGCTGCGGGTGACCGTGCGTTCTTCTTCTCCTTCTGTTATGCGCAGCGCCGGCTCGGAGACCACGGTCATGGCACGCAGCGGCGAGCGGTTAGACCTGGCGTAGTATTGCTTTCGCAATAAAAAAATAAAATGAGGAGGGCTCAACGCTGCTGAACCGAATATTGAGCGAAAGCCGGGTGACCGAGCGTTCTTCTTATGTTAGGCGCAGCGCCGGCTGAGGAACCGCGTTCACGGCACACAGCAACGAGCGGTCAGACCTATCGTAGTATTGCTTTCGCAATAAAAAAATAAAATGAGGAGGGTTCAACGCTGCTGAACCGAATATGGATCGAAAGCATTCTGCGGGTGACCGTGCGTTCTTCTTCTCCTTCTGTTAGGCGCAGCGCCGGATCGGGGACCACGGTCACGGCACACAGCGACAAGCGGTTAGACCTGCCGTATTATTGCTTTCGCAATAAAAAAAAATAAAATGAGGAGGGTTCAACGCTGCTGAACCGAATATGGAGCGAAAGCATGAGCTGCGGGTGACCGTGCGTTCTTCTTCTTCCGTTATGCGCAGCGCCGGCTCGGAGACCACGGTCATGGCACGCAGCGACGAGAGGTTAGACCTGGCGTAGTATTGCTTTCGCAATAAAAAACCAAAATGAGGAGGGTTCAACGCTGCTGAACCGAATATGGAGCGAAAGCATTCTGCGGGCGACCGTGCAATAAAAAAATAAAATGATGAGGGTTCAAAGCTGCTGAACCGAATATGGAGCGAAAGCATTAGCTGCGGATGACCGTGCGTTCTTCTCTTTCTTCTGTTAGGCGCAGCGCCGGCTCGGGGCCAGTCTCGGCACGCAGCGGCGAGCGGTTAGACCTGGCGTAATATTGCTTTCGCAATAAAAAAAATAAAACGAGGGTTCAACGCTGCTGAACCGAATATGGAGCGAAAGCATTAGCTGCGGATGACCGTGCGTTCTTCTCTTTCTTCTGTTAGGCGCAGGGCCGGCTCGGGGACCACAGTCGCGGCACGCAGCGGCGAGCGGTTAGACCTGGCGTAATATTGCTTTCGCAATAAAAAAAATAAAATGAGAAGGGTTCAACGCTGTTGAACCGAATATGGTGCGAAAGCATGAGCTGCGGGTGACCGTGCGTTCTTCTTCTCCTTCTTCTGTTAGTCGCAGCGCCGGCACGGGGATCGCGGTCATGCAACGCAGCGGCGAGCGGTTAGACCTGGCGTAGTATTGCTTTCGCAATAAAAAAAATGTAATGAGGAGGGTTCGACGCTGATGAACCGAATATGGAGCAAAAGCATGAGCTGCGAGTGACCGTGCGTTCTTCTTCTCCTTCTTCTGTTAGGCGCAGCGCCGGCGAGGGGACCACGGTCACGGCACGCAGAGACGAGCGGTTAGACCTGCCGTATTATTGCTTTCGCAATAAGAAAAATAAAATGAGGAGGGTTCAACGCTGTTGAACCGAATATGGTGCGAAAGCATGAGCTGCGGGTGACCGTGCGTTCTTATCCTTCTTCTGTTAGGCGCAGCGCCGGCGAGGGGACCACGGTCACGGCACGCAGAGACGAGCGGTTAGACCTGCCGTATTATTGCTTTCGCAATAAAAAAAATAAAATGAGGAGGGTTCAACGCTGCTGAACCGATAATGGAGCGAAAGCATGAGCTGCGGGTGACCGTGCGTTCTTCTTCTCCTTCTTCTGTTAGGCGCAGCGCCGGCTCGGGGATCGCGGTCATGCAACGCAGCGGCGAGCGGTTAGACCTGGCGTAGTATTGCTTTCGCAATAAAAAAAATATAATGAGGAGGGTTCGACGCTGATGAACCGAATATAGAGCAAAAGCATGAGCTGCGGGTGACCGTGCGTTTTTCTTCTCTTTCATCTGTTAGGCGCAGCGCGGGCTCGGGGACCACGGTCACGGCATGCAGCGGCGAGCGGTTAGACCTGCCGTATTATTGCCTTCGCAATAAAAAAATATATAATGAGGAGGGTTCAACGCTGCTGAACCGATAATGGAGCGAAAGCATGAGCTGCGGGTGACCGTGCGTTCTTCTCCTTCTTCTGTTAGGCGCAGCGCCGGCTCGGGGATCGCGGTCATGCAACGCAGCGACGAGCGGTTAGACCTTGCGTAGTATTGCTTTCGCAATAAAAAATAAAATGATAAGGGTTCAACACTGCTGAACAGAATATGGAGCGAAAGCATTATCTGCCTGTGACCGTGCGTTCTTCTCCTTCTGTTAGGCGCAGCGCCGGCTCGGGGACCACGGTCACGGCACGCAACGGCGAGCCGTTAGACCTGGCGTAATATTGCTCTCGCAATAGAAAAAATAAAATGAGGAGGGTTCAACGCTGCTGAACCGAATATGGAGCGAAAGCCGGGTGACCGAGCGTTCTTCTTTTGTTAGGCGCAGCGCCGGCTGAGGGACCGCGTTCACGGCACGCATTGACGAGCGGTTAGACCTATCGTAGTATTGCTTTCGCAATAAAAAACCAAAATGAGGAGGGTTCAACGCTGCTGAACCGAATATGGAACGAAAGCATTCTGCGGGTGACAGTGCAATAAAAAAATAAAATGATGAGGGTTCAACGCTGCTGAACCGAATATGGAGAGAAAGCATTAGCTGCGGATGACCGTGCGTTCTTCTCTTTCTTCTGTTATGCGCAGCGCCGGCTCGGAGACCACGGTCATGGCACGCAGCGGCGAGCGGTTAGACCTGGCGTAGTATTGCTTTCGCAATAAAAAAAAAAAAGAGGAGGGTTCGACGCTGATGAACCGAATATGGAGCGAAAGCTTGAGCTGCGGGTGACCGTGCGTTATTCTTCTTCTTCTGTAAGGCACAGCGCCGGCTCGGGGATCATGGACACGGCAGCAGCGACGAGCGGTTAGACCTTGCGTAGTATTACCTGGCGTAGTATTGCTTTCGCAATAAAAAAAATAAAATAAGGAGTGTTCGACGCTTCTGAACCGAATATGGAGCAAAAGCATAAGCTGCGGGTAACCGTGCGTTCTTCTTCTCCTTCTTCTATTAGGCGCAGCGCCGGCTCGGGGATCGCGGTCATGCAACGCAGCGGCGAGCGGTTAGACGGCGTGTATTGCTTTCGCAATAAAAAAAAAAATGACAAGGTTCAACGCTGCTGAACCGATAATGGAGCGAAAGCATGAGCTGCGGGTGACCGTGCGTTCTTCTTCTCCTTCTTCTGTTAGGCGCAGCGCCGGCTCGGGGACCACGGACACGGCACGCAGCGATGAGCGGTTAGATCTGGCGTAGTATTGCTTTCGCAATAAAAAAATAAAATGAGGAGGGTTCTACGCTGCTGAACCGAATATGGAGCAAAAGCATTAGCTGCGGGTGACAGTGCGTTCTTCTTCTCCTCCTTCTGTTAGGGGCAGCGCCGGCTCGGGGACCACGGACACGGCACGCAGCGATGAGCGGTTAGACCTGGCGTAGTATTGCTTTCGCAATAAAAAAATAAAATGAGGAGGGTTCTACGCTGCTGAACCGAATATGGAGCGAAAGCATTAGCTGCGGGTGACCGTGCGTTCTTCTTCTCCTCCTTCTGTTAGGGGCAGCGCCGGCTCGGGGACCACGGACACGGCACGCAGCGATGAGCGGTTAGATCTGGCGTAGTATTGCTTTCGCAATAAAAAAATAAAAGGAGGAGGGTTCAACGCTGCTGCACCGAATATGGAGCGAAAGCATTAGCTGCGGGTGACCGTGCGTTCTTCTTCTCCTCCTTCTGTTAGGGGCAGCGCCGGCTCGGGGACCACGGACACGGCACGCAGCGATGAGCGGTTAGATCTGGCGTAGTATTGCTTTCGCAATAAAAAAATAAAATGAGGAGGGTTCTACGCTGCTGAACCGAATATGGAGCAAAAGCATTAGCTGCGGGTGACCGTGCGTTCTTCTTCTCCTCCTTCTGTTAGGGGCAGCGCCGGCTCGGGGACCACGGACACGGCACGCAGCGATGAGCGGTTAGATCTGGCGTAGTATTGCTTTCGCAATAAAAAAATAAAATGAGGAGGGTTCAACGCTGCTGCACCGAATATGGAGCGAAAGCATTAGCTGCGGGGGACCGTGCGTTCTCCTTCTGTTAGGCGCATCGCCGGCTCGGGGACCACGGTCACGGCACGCAGCAACGAGTGGTTATACCTGACGTAGTATTGCTTTCGTAATAAAAAAATAAAATGAGAAGACTTTCAACACTGCTGAACCGAATATGGAGCGAAAGCATTAGCTGCGGGTGACCGTGCGTTCTTCTTCTCCTCCTTCTGTTAGGGGCAGCGCCGGCTCGGGGACCACGGACACGGCACGCAGCGATGAGCGGTTAGATCTGGCGTAGTATTGCTTTCGCAATAAAAAAATAAAATGAGGAGGGTTCAACGCTGCTGCACCGAATATGGAGCGAAAGCATTAGCTGCGGGGGACCGTGCGTTCTCCTTCTGTTAGGCGCATCGCCGGCTCGGGGACCACGGTCACGGCACGCAGCAACGAGTGGTTATACCTGACGTAGTATTGCTTTCGTAATAAAAAAATAAAATGAGAAGACTTTCAACACTGCTGAAGCGAATATGGAGCGAAAGCATTAGCTGCGGGGGACCGTGCATTCTCCTTCTGTTAGGCGCAGCGCCGGCTCGGGGACCACGGTCACGGCACGCACCAACGAATGGTTAGACCTGACGTAGTATTGCTTTCGTAATAAAAAAATAAAATGAGAAGACTTCAACACTGCTGAACCGAATATGGAGCGAAAGCATTAGCTGCGGGGGACCGTGCATTTTCCTTCTGTTAGGCGCAGCGCCGGCTCGGGGACCACGGTCACGGCACGCAGCAACAAGTGGTTAGACCTGGTGTAGTATTGCTTTCGCAATAAAAAAAAAAAATGAGAAGACTTCAACTCTGCTGAACCGAATATGGAGCGTAAGCAAGAGCTGCGGGTGACCGTGCGTTCTTCTTCTCCTTCTTCTCTAAGGCGCAGCGCCGGCTCGGGGACCACGGTCACGGTACGCAGCGGCGAGCGGTTAGACCTGGCGTAATATTGCTTTCGCAATAAAAGAATAAAATGAGGAGGGTTAAACACTGTTGAACCGAATATGGGGCGAAAGCATGAGCTGCGGGTGACCGTGCGTTCTTCTTCTCCTTCTTCTCTAAGGCGCAGCGCCGGCTCGGGGACCACGGTCACGGTACGCAGCGGCGAGCGGTTAGACCTGGCGTAATATTGCTTTCGCAATAAAAAAATAAAATGAGGAGGGCTCAACGCTGCTGAACCGAATATTGAGCGAAAGCCGGGTGACCGAGCGTTCTTCTTATGTTAGGCGCAGCGCCGGCTGAGGGACCGCGTTCACGGCACAAAGCAACGAGCTGTCAGACCTATCGTAGTATTGCTTTCGCAATAAAAAAATAAAATGAGGAGGGTTCAACGCTGCTGAACCGAATATGGAGCGAAAACATGAGCTGCGCGCGACCGTGCGTTCTTCTTCTCCTTCTTCTGTTAGGCGCAGCGCCGGCTCGGGGACCAAGGTCACGGCACGCAGCGGCGAGCGGTTAGACCTGGCCTATAATATTGCTTTCGCAATAAAAAAATAAAATGAGGAGGGTTCAACGCTGCTGAACCGAATATGGAGCGAAAGCATGAGCTGCGGATGACCGTGCGTTCTTCTTCTTCCGTTATGCGCAGCGCCGGCTCGGAGACCACGGTCATGGCACGCAGCGACGAGAGGTTAGACCTGGCGTAGTATTACTTTCGCAATAAAAAACCAAAATGAGGAGGGTTCAACGCTGCTGAACCGAATATGGAGCGAAAGCATTCTGCGGGCGACCGTGCAATAAAAAAATAAAATGATGAGGGTTCAAAGCTGCTGAACCGAATATGGAGCGAATGCATTAGCTGCGGATGACCGTGCGTTCTTCTCTTTCTTCTGTTAGGCGCAGCGCCGGCTCGGGGACCACAGTCTCGGCACGCAGCGCCGAGCGGTTAGACCTGGCGTAATATTGCTTTCGCAATAAAAAAAATAAAACGAGGAGGGTTCAACGCTGCTGAACCGAATATGGAGCGAAAGCATTAGCTGCGGATGACCGTGCGTTCTTCTCTTTCTTCTGTTAGGCGCAGGGCCGGCTCGGGGACCACAGTCGCGGCACGCAGCGGCGAGCGGTTAGACCTGGCGTAATATTGCTTTCGCAATAAAAAAAATAAAATGAGAAGGGTTCAACGCTGTTGAACCGAATATGGTGCGAACGCATGAGCTGCGGGTGACCGTGCGTTCTTCTTCTCCTTCTTCTGTTAGTCGCAGCGCCGGCTCGGGGATCGCGGTCATGCAACGCAGCGGCGAGCTGTTAGACCTGGCGTAGTATTGCTTTCGCAATAAAAAAAATATAATGAGGAGGGTTCGACGCTGATGAACCGAATATGGAGCAAAAGCATGAGCTGCGGGTGACCGTGCGTTCTTCTTCTCCTTCTTCTGTTAGGCGCAGCGCCGGCGAGGGGACCACGGTCACGGCACGCAGAGACGAGCGGTTAGACCTGCCGTATTATTGCTTTCGCAATAAAAAAAAATAAAATGAGGAGGGTTCAACGCTGCTGAACCGATAATGGAGCGAAAGCATGAGCTGCGGGTGACCGTGCGTTCTTCTTCTCCTTCTTCTGTTAGGCGCAGCGCCGGCTCGGGGACCACGGTCACGGCACGCAGCAACAAGTGGTTAGACCTGGTGTAGTATTGCTTTCGCAATAAAAAAATAAAATGAGAAGACTTCAACTCTGCTGAACCGAATATGGAGCGTAAGCAAGAGCTGCGGGTGACCGTGCGTTCTTCTTCTCCTTCTTCTCTAAGGCGCAGCGCCGGCTCGGGGACCACGGTCACGGTACGCAGCGGCGAGCGGTTAGACCTGGCGTAATATTGCTTTCGCAATAAAAGAATAAAATGAGGAGGGTTAAACACTGTTGAACCGAATATGGGGCGAAAGCATGAGCTGCGGGTGACCGTGCGTTCTTCTTCTCCTTCTTCTCTAAGGCGCAGCGCCGGCTCGGGGACCACGGTCACGGTACGCAGCGGCGAGTGGTTAGACCTGGCGTAATATTGCTTTCGCAATAAAAAAATAAAATGAGGAGGGCTCAACGCTGCTGAACCGAATATTGAGCGAAAGCCGGGTGACCGAGAGTTCTTCTTATGTTAGGCGCAGCGCCGGCTGAGGGACCGCGTTCACGGCACACAGCAACGAGCTGTCAGACCTATCGTAGTATTGCTTTCGCAATAAAAAAATAAAATGAGGAGGGTTCAACGCTGCTGAACCGAATATGGAGCGAAAACATGAGCTGCGCGCGACCGTGCGTTCTTCTTCTCCTTCTTCTGTTAGGCGCAGCGCCGGCTCGGGGACCAAGGTCACGGCACGCAGCGGCGAGCGGTTAGACCTGGCCTATAATATTGCTTTCGCAATAAAAAAATAAAATGAGGAGGGTTCAACGCTGCTGAACCGAATATGGAGCGAAAGCATGAGCTGCGGATGACCGTGCGTTCTTCTTCTTCCGTTATGCGCAGCGCCGGCTCGGAGACCACGGTCATGGCACGCAGCGACGAGAGGTTAGACCTGGCGTAGTATTACTTTCGCAATAAAAAACCAAAATGAGGAGGGTTCAACGCTGCTGAACCGAATATGGAGCGAAAGCATTCTGCGGGCGACCGTGCAATAAAAAAATAAAATGATGAGGGTTCAAAGCTGCTGAACCGAATATGGAGCGAATGCATTAGCTGCGGATGACCGTGCGTTCTTCTCTTTCTTCTGTTAGGCGCAGCGCCGGCTCGGGGACCACAGTCTCGGCACGCAGCGGCGAGCGGTTAGACCTGGCGTAATATTGCTTTCGCAATAAAAAAAATAAAACGAGGAGGGTTCAACGCTGCTGAACCGAATATGGAGCGAAAGCATTAGCTGCGGATGACCGTGCGTTCTTCTCTTTCTTCTGTTAGGCGCAGGGCCGGCTCGGGGACCACAGTCGCGGCACGCAGCGGCGAGCGGTTAGACCTGGCGTAATATTGCTTTCGCAATAAAAAAAATAAAATGAGAAGGGTTCAACGCTGTTGAACCGAATATGGTGCGAACGCATGAGCTGCGGGTGACCGTGCGTTCTTCTTCTCCTTCTTCTGTTAGTCGCAGCGCCGGCTCGGGGATCGCGGTCATGCAACGCAGCGGCGAGCTGTTAGACCTGGCGTAGTATTGCTTTCGCAATAAAAAAAATATAATGAGGAGGGTTCGACGCTGATGAACCGAATATGGAGCAAAAGCATGAGCTGCGGGTGACCGTGCGTTCTTCTTCTCCTTCTTCTGTTAGGCGCAGCGCCGGCGAGGGGACCACGGTCACGGCACGCAGAGACGAGCGGTTAGACCTGCCGTATTATTGCTTTCGCAATAAAAAAAATAAAATGAGGAGGGTTCAACGCTGCTGAACCGATAATGGAGCGAAAGCATGAGCTGCGGGTGACCGTGCGTTCTTCTTCTCCTTCTTCTGTTAGGCGCAGCGCCGGCTCGGGGACCACGGTCACGGCACGCAGCAACAAGTGGTTAGACCTGGTGTAGTATTGCTTTCGCAATAAAAAAATAAAATGAGAAGACTTCAACTCTGCTGAACCGAATATGGAGCGTAAGCAAGAGCTGCGGGTGACCGTGCGTTCTTCTTCTCCTTCTTCTGTTAGGCGCAGCGCCGGCGAGGGGACCATGGTCACTGCACGCAGCGACGAGCAGTTAGACCTGGGGTAATATTGATTTCGCAATAAAAAAAATAAAATGAGGAGGGTTCAACGCTGTTGAACCGAATATGGTGCGAAAGCATGAGCTGCGGGTGACCGTGCGTTCTTCTGCTCCTTCTTCTGTTAGGCGCAGCGCCGGCGAGGGGACCACGGTCACGGCACGCAGAGACGAGCGGTTAGACCTGTCGTATTATTGCCTTCGCAATAAAAAAAATAAAATGAGGAGGGTTCAACGCTGCTGAACCGATAATGGAGCGAAAGCATGAGCTGCGGGTGACCGTGCGTTCTTCGTCTCCTTCTTCTGTTAGGCGCAGCGCCGGCTCGGGGATCGCGGTCATGCAACGCAGCGACGAGCGGTTAGACATTGCGTAGTATTGCTTTCGCAATAAAAAATAAAATGATAAGGGTTCAACACTGCTGAACAGAATATGGAGCGAAAGCATTATCTGCCTGTGACCGTGCGTTCTTCTTCTCCTTCTGTTAGGCGCAGCGCCGGCTCGGGGACCACGGTCACGGCACGCAGCGGCGAGCCGTTAGACCTGGCGTAATATTGCTTTCGCAATAAAAAAAATAAAATGAGGAGGTTTCAACGCTGCTGAACCGAATATGGAGCGAAAGCATGAGCTGCGGGTGACCGTGCGTTCTTCTTCTTCTTCCGTTATGCGCAGCGCCGGCTCGGAGACCACGGTCATGGCACGCAGCGACGAGAGGTTAGACCTGGCGTAATATTGCTTTCGCAATAAAAAAAAATAAAATGAGGAGGGTTCAACGCTGCTGAACCGAATATGGAGCGAAAGCATGAGCTGCGGGTGACCGTGCGTTCTTCTTCTTCTGTTATGCGCAGCGCCGGCTCGGAGACCACGGTCATGGCACGCAGCGACGAGAGGTTAGACCTGGCGTAATATTGCTTTCGCAATAAAAAAAAAAATAAAATGAGGAGGGTTCAACGCTGCTGAACCGAATATGGAGCGAAAGCATGAGCTGCGGGTGACCGTGCGTTCTTCTTCTTCTTCCGTTATGCGCAGCGCCGGCTCGGAGACCACGGTCATGGCACGCAGCGACGAGAGGTTAGACCTGGCGTAATATTGCTTTCGCAATAAAAAAAAATAAAATGAGGAGGGTTCAACGCTGCTGAACCGAATATGGAGCGAAAGCATGAGCTGCGGGTGACCGTGCGTTCTTCTTCTTCTGTTATGCGCAGCGCCGGCTCGGAGACCACGGTCATGGCACGCAGCGACGAGAGGTTAGACCTGGCGTAATATTGCTTTCGCAATAAAAAAAAATAAAATGAGGAGGGTTCAATGCTGCTGAACCGAATATGGAGCGAAAGCATGAGCTGCGGGTGACCGTGCGTTATTCTTCTTCTTGTGTAAGGCACAGCGCCGGCTCGGGGATCATGGACACGGCACGCAGCGACGAGCGGTTAGACCTTGCGTAGTATTACCTGGCGTAGTATTGCTTTCGCAATAAAAAAAATAAAATAAGGAGTGTTCGACGCTTCTGAACCGAATATGGAGCAAAAGCATAAGCTGCGGGTAACCGTGCGTTCTGCTTCTCCTTCTGTTAGGCGCAGCGCCGGCTCGGGGATCGCGGTCATGCAACGCAGCGGCGAGCGGTTAGACCTGGCGTGTATTGCTTTCGCAATAAAAAAAAATAAAATGACATGGTTCAACGCTGCTGAACCGAATATGGAGCAAAAGCATTAGCTGCGGGTGACAGTGCGTTCTTCTTCTCCTCCTTCTGTTAGGGGCAGCGCCGGCTCGGGGACCACGGACACGGCACGCAGCGATGAGCGGTTAGACCTGACGTAGTATTGCTTTCGTAATAAAAAAATAAAATGAGAAGACTTCAACACTGCTGAACCGAATATGGAGCGAAAGCATTAGCTGCGGGGGACCGTGCGTTCTTCTTCTCCTCCTTCTGTTAGGGGCAGCGCCGGCTCGGGGACCACGGTCACGGCACGCACCAACGAGTGGTTAGACCTGACGTAGTATTGCTTTCGTAATAAAAAAATAAAATGAGAAGACTTCAACACTGCTGAACCGAATATGGAGCGAAAGCATTAGCTGCGGGGGACCGTGCATTCTCCTTCTGTTAGGCGCAGCGCCGGCTCGGGGACCACGGTCACGGCACGCAGCAACAAGTGGTTAGACCTGGTGTAGTATTGCTTTCGCAATAAAAAAATAAAATGAGTAGGGTTCAACGCTGCTGAACCGAATATGGAGCAAAAGCATTAGCTGCGGGTGACCGTGCGTTCTCCTTCTGTTAGGCGCAGCGCCGGCTCGGGGACCACGGTCACGGCACGCACCAACGAGCGGTTAGATCTGGCGTAGTATTGCTTTCGCAATAAAAAAATAAAATGAGGAGGGTTCAACGCTGCTGAACCGAATATGGAGCGAAAAAATTAGTTGCGGATGACCGTGCGTTCTTCTTCTCCTTCTTCTGTTAGGCACACCGCCGGCTCGGGGTCCACGGACACGGCACGCAGCGATGAGCGGTTAGACCTGGAGTAGTATTGCTTTCGCAATAAAAAATAAAATGAGGAGGGTTCAACGCTGCTGAACCGAATATGGAGCGAAAAAAGTAGTTGCGGATGACCGTGCGTTCTTCTTCTCCTTCTTCTGTTAGGCACACCGCCGGCTCGGGGACCACGGACACGGCAAGCAGCGATGAGCGGTTAGACCTGGCGTAGTATTGCTTTCGCAATAAAAAATAAAATGAGGATGGTTCAACGCTGCTGAACCGAATATGGAGCGAAAGCATTAGCTGCGGGTGACAGTGCGTTCTTCTTCTTCTTCTGTTAGGCGCACCGCACGCTGCAACGAGTGGTTAGACCCAGCGGAGTATTGCTTTCGCAATACAAAACATCAGGAGGGTTCAACGCTGCTGCACCGAATATGGAGCGAAAGCATTAGCTGCGGGTGACCGTGCGTTCTTCTCCTCCTTCTGTTAGGGGCCGCGCCGGCTCGGGGACCACGGACACGGCTCGCAGCGATGAGCGGTTACATCTGGCGTAGTATTGCTTTCGCAATAAAAAAAAAATGAGGAGGGTTCTACGCTGCTGAACCGAATATGGAGCAAAAGCATTAGCTGCGGGTGACAGTGCGTTCTTCTTCTCCTCCTTCTGTTAGGGGCAGCGCCGGCTCGGGGACCACGGACACGGCACGCAGCAGCAAGTGGTTAGACCTGGTGTAGTATTGGTTTCGCAATAAAAAAAATAAAATAAGTAGGGTTCAACGCTGGTGAATCGAATATGGAGCGAAATCATTAGCTGCGTGTGACAGTGCGTTCTTCTTTTCCTTCTTCTGTTAGGCGCACCGCACGCTGCAACGAGTGGTTAGACCCGGCGGAGTATTGCTTTCACAATACAAAACATTAGGAGGGTTCAACGCTGCTGAACCGAATTTGGAGCGAAAAAATTAGCTGCGGATGACCGTGCGTTCTTCTTCCCCTTCTTCTGTTAGGCGCAGCGCCGCCTCGGGGACCACGGACACGGCACGCAGCGATGAGCGGTTAGATCTGGCGTAGTATTGCTTTCGTAATAAAAAAATAAAATGAGAAGACTTCAACACTGCTGAACCGAATGTGGAGCGAAAGCATTAGCTGCGGGGGACCGTGCATTCTCCTTCTGTTAGGCGCAGCGCCGGCTCGGGGACCACGGTCACGGCACGCAGCAACAAGTGGTTAGACCTGGTGTAGTATTGCTTTCGTAATAAAAAAATAAAATGAGAAGACTTCAACTCTGCTGAACCGAATATGGAGCGAAAGCATTAGCTGCGGGGGACCGTGGGTTCCCCTTCTGTTAGGCGCAGCGCCGGCTCGGGGACCACGGTCACGGCACGCACCAACGAGTGGTTAGACCTGACGTAGTATTGCTTTCGTAATAAAAAAATAAAATGAGAAGACTTCAACACTGCTGAACCGAATATGGAGCGAAAGCATTAGCTGCGGGGGACCGTGGGTTCCCCTTCTGTTAGGCGCAGCGCCGGCTCAGGGACCACGGTCACGGCACGCAGCAACAAGTGGTTAGACCTGACGTAGTATTGCTTTCGTAATAAAAAAATAAAATGAGAAGACTTCAACACTGCTGAACCGAATATGGAGCGAAAGCATTAGCTGCGGGGGACCGTGGGTTCCCCTTCTGTTAGGCGCAGCGCCGGCTCGGGGACCACGGTCACGGCACGCAGCAACAAGTGGTTAGACCTGGTGTAGTATTGCTTTCGTAATAAAAAAATAAAATGAGAAGTCTTCAACACTGCTGAACCGAATATGGAGCGAAAGCATTAGCTGCGGGGGACCGTGCATTCTCCTTCTGTTAGGCGCAGCGCCGGCTCAGGGACCACGGTCACGGCACGCAGCAACGAGTGGTTAGACCTGACGTAGTATTGCTTTCGTAATAAAAAAATAAAATGAGAAGACTTCAACTCTGCTGAACCGAATATGGAGCGAAAGCATTAGCTGCGGGGGACCGTGGGTTCCCCTTCTGTTAGGCGCAGCGCCGGCTCGGGGACCACGGTCACGGCACGCACCAACGAGTGGTTAGACCTGACGTAGTATTGCTTTCGTAATAAAAAAATAAAATGAGAAGTCTTCAACACTGCTGAACCGAATATGGAGCGAAAGCATTAGCTGCGGGGGACCGTGCATTCTCCTTCTGTTAGGCGCAGCGCCGGCTCAGGGACCACGGTCACGGCACGCAGCAACAAGTGGTTAGACCTGACGTAGTATTGCTTTCGTAATAAAAAAATAAAATGAGAAGACTTCAACACTGCTGAACCGAATATGGAGCGAAAGCATTAGCTGCGGGGGACCGTGGGTTCCCCTTCTGTTAGGCGCAGCGCCGGCTCGGGGACCACGGTCACGGCACGCAGCAACAAGTGGTTAGACCTGGTGTAGTATTGCTTTCGCAATAAAAAAAATAAAATGAGTAGGGTTCAACGCTGCTGAACCGAATATGGAGCGTAAGCATTAGCTGCGCGTGACAGTGCGTTCTTCTTCTTCTTCTGTTAGGCGCACCGCACGCTGGAACGAGTGGTTAGACCCGGCGGAGTATTGCTTTCGCAATAAAAAATAAAATGAGGGTTCAAGCTGCTGAACAGAATTTGGAGCGAAAAAATTAGCCGCGGATGACCGTGCGTTCTTCTTCTCCTTCTACTGTTAGGCGCACCGCCGGCTCGGGGACCACGGACACGGCACGCAGCAATGAGCGGTTAGACCTGGCGTAGTCTTGCTTTCGCAATAAAAAAAAAATAAAATGAGTAGGGTTCAACGCTGGTGAATCGAATATGGAGCGAAATCATTAGCGGCGGGTGACCGTGCGTGCTTCTTCTTCTTCTGTTAGGCGCAGCGCCGGCTCGGGGACCACGGACACGGCACGCAGCGATGAGCGGTTAGATCTGGCGTAGTATTGCTTTCGCAATAAAAAAATAAAATGAGGAGGGTTCAACGCTGCTGAACCGAATATGGAGCGAAAGCATTAGCTGCGGGGGACCATGCATTTTCCTTCTGTTAGGCGAATCGCCGGCTCGGGGACCACGGTCACGGCACGCAGCAACAAGTGGTTAGACCTGGTGTAGTATTGCTTTCGCAATAAAAAAATAAAATGAGAAGACTTCAACTCTGCTGAACCGAATATGGAGCGAAAGCATTAGCTGCGGGGGACCGTGGGTTCTCCTTCTGTTAGGCGCAGCGCCGGCTCGGGGACCACGGTCACGGCACGCAGCAACAAGTGGTTAGACCTGGTGTAGTATTGCTTTCGCAATAAAAAAAAATAAAATGAGTAGGGTTCAACGCTGCTGAACCGAATATGGAGCGAAAGCATTAGCTGCGTGTGACAGTGCGTTCTTCTTCTCCTTCTTCTGTTAGGCGCACCGCACGCTGCAACGAGTGGTTAGACCCGGCGGAGTATTGCTTTCGCAATACAAAATATCAGGAGGGTTCAACGCAGCTGGACAGAATATGGAGCGAAAGCATTAGCTGCGGGTGACAGTGCGTTCTTCTTCTCCTTCTTCTGTTAGGCGCACCGCCGGCTCGGGGACCACGGACATGGCACGCAGCGATGAGCGGTTAGACCTGGCGTAGTATTGGTTTCGAAATAAAAAATAAAAAGAGGAGGGTTCTACGCTGCTGAACCGAATATGGAGCGAAAGCATTAGCTGCGGGGGACCATGCATTTTCCTTCTGTTAGGCGAATCGCCGGCTCGGGGACCACGGTCACGGCACGCACCAACGAGTGGTTAGACTTGACGTAGTATTTCTTTCGTAATAAAAAAATAAAATGAGAAGACTTCAACACTGCTGAACCGAATATGGAGCGAAAGCATTAGCTGCGGGGGACCGTGCATTCTCCTTCTGTTAGGCGCAGCGCCGGCTCGGGGACCACGGTCACGGCACGCAGCAACAAGTGGTTAGACCTGGTGTAGTATTGCTTTCGCAATAAAAAAAAATAAAATGAGTAGGGTTCAACGCTGCTGAACCGAATATGGAGCGAAAGCATTAGCTGCGTGTGACAGTGCGTTCTTCTTCTCCTTCTTCTGTTAGGCGCACCGCACGCTGCAACGAGTGGTTAGACCCGGCGGAGTATTGCTTTCGCAATACAAAATATCAGGAGGGTTCAACGCAGCTGGACAGAATATGGAGCGAAAGCATTAGCTGCGGGTGACAGTGCGTTCTTCTTCTCCTTCTTCTGTTAGGCGCACCGCCGGCTCGGGGACCACGGACACGGCACGCAGCGATGAGCGGTTAGATCTGGCGTAGTATTGCTTTCGCAATAAAAAAATAAAATGAGGAGGGTTCAACGCTGCTGAACCGAATATGGAGCGAAAGCATTAGCTGCGGGGGACCATGCATTTTCCTTCTGTTAGGCGAATCGCCGGCTCGGGGACCACGGTCACGGCACGCACCAACGAGTGGTTAGACTTGACGTAGTATTTCTTTCGTACTAAAAAAATAAAATGAGAAGACTTCAACACTGCTGAACCGAATATGGAGCGAAAGCATTAGCTGCGGGGGACCGTGCATTCTCCTTCTGTTAGGCGCAGCGCCGGCTCGGGGACCACGGTCACGGCACGCAGCAACAAGTGGTTAGACCTGGTGTAGTATTGCTTTCGCAATAAAAAAAAATAAAATGAGTAGGGTTCAACGCTGCTGAACCGAATATGGAGCGAAAGCATTAGCTGCGTGTGACAGTGCGTTCTTCTTCTCCTTCTTCTGTTAGGCGCACCGCACGCTGCAACGAGTGGTTAGACCCGGCGGAGTATTGCTTTCGCAATACAAAATATCAGGAGGGTTCAACGCAGCTGGACAGAATATGGAGCGAAAGCATTAGCTGCGGGTGACAGTGCGTTCTTCTTCTCCTTCTTCTGTTAGGCGCACCGCCGGCTCGGGGACCACGGACATGGCACGCAGCGATGAGCGGTTAGACCTGGCGTAGTATTGGTTTCGAAATAAAAAATAAAAAGAGGAGGGTTCTACGCTGCTGAACCGAATATGGAGCGAAAGCATTAGCTGCGGATGACCGTGCGTTCTTCTTCTCCTCCTTCTGTTAGGGGCAGCGCGGGGTCGGGGACCACGGAGACGGCATGCAGCGATGTTAGATCTGGCGTAGTATTGCTTTCGCAATAAAAAAATAAAATGAGGAAGGTTCAACGCTGCTGAACCGAATATGGAGCGAAAGCATTAGCTGCGGGTGACCGTGCGTTCTTCTTCTTCTTCTGTTAGGCGCAGCGCCAGCTCAAGGACCACGGGCACGGCACGCAGCGGCGAGCGGTTAGACCTGGCGTAGTATTGCTTTCGCAATAAAAAGAAAAACATGAGTAGGGTTGAACGCTGCTGAACCGCATATGGAGCGAAAGCAAGAGCTGCGGGTGACCGTGCGTTCTTCTTCTTCTTCTCTAAGGCGCAGCGCCGGCTCGGGGACCACGGTCACGGCACGCAGCGGCGAGCGGTTAGACCTGGCGTAATATTGCTTTCGCAATAAAAGAATAAAATGAGGAGGGTTAAACACTGTTGAACCGAATATGGGGCGAAAGCATGAGCTGCGGGTGACCGTGCGTTCTTCTTCTTCTTCTGTTATGCGCAGCGCCGGCTCGGAGACCACGGTCATGGCACGCAGCGGCGAGCGGTTAGACCTGGCGTAGTATTGCTTTCGCAATAAAAAAATAAAATGAGGAGGGTTCAACGCTGCTGAACCGAATATGGATCGAAAGCATTCTGCGGGTGACCGTGCGTTCTTCTCCTTCTGTTAGGCGCAGCGCCGGATCGGCGACCACGGTCACGGCACACAGCGACAAGCGGTTAGACCTGCCGTATTATTGCTTTCGCAATAAAAAAAAAAATAAAATGAGGAGGGTTCAACACTGCTGAACCGAATATGGAGCGAAAACATGAGCTGCGCGCGACCGTGCGTTCTTCTTCTCCTTCTTCTGTTAGGCGCAGCACCGGCTCGGGGACCAATGTCACGGCACGCAGCGACGAGCGGTTAGACCTGGCCTAATATTGCTTTCGCAATAAAAAAATAAAATGAGGAGGGTTCAACGCTGCTGAACCGAATATGGAGCGAAAGCATGAGCTGCGGGTGACCGTGCGTTCTTCTTCTTCCGTTATGCGCAGCGCCGGCTCGGAGACCACGGTCATGGCACGCAGCGACGAGAGGTTAGACCTGGTGTAGTATTGCTTTCGCAATAAAAAACCAAAATGAGGAGGGTTCAACGCTGCTGAACCGAATATGGAGCGAAAGCATTCTGCGGGCGACCGTGCAATAAAAAAATAAAATGATGAGGGTTCAAAGCTGCTGAACCGAATATGGAGCGAAAGCATTAGCTGCGGATGACCGTGCGTTCTTCTCTTCCTTCTCTTAGGCGCAGCGCCGGCTCGGGGACCACAGTCTCGGCACGCAGCGGCGAGCGGTTAGACCTGGTGTAATATTGCTTTCGCAATTAAAAAAATAAAACGAGGAGGGTTCAACGCTGCTGAACCGAATATGGAGCGAAAGCATTAGCTGCGGATGACCGTGCGTTCTTCTCTTTCTTCTGTTAGGCGCAGGGCCGGCTCGGGGACCACAGTCGCGGCACGCAGCGGCGAGCGGTTAGACCTGGCGTAATATTGCTTTCGCAATAAAAAAAATTAAATGAGAAGGGTTCAACGCTGTTGAACCGAATATGGTGCGAAAGCATGAGCTGCGGGTGACCGTGCGTTCTTCTTCTCCTTCTTCTGTTAGTCGCAGCGCCGGCTCGGGGATCGCGGTCATGCAACGCAGCGGCGAGCGGTTAGACCTGGCGTAGTATTGCTTTCGCAATAAAAAAAATATAATGAGGAGGGTTCGACGCTGATGAACCGAATATGGAGCAAAAGCATGAGCTGCGGGTGACCGTGCGTTCTTCTTCTCCTTCTTCTGTTAGGCGCAGCGCCGGCGAGGGGACCACGGTCACGGCACGCAGAGACGAGCGGTTAGACCTGCCGTATTATTGCTTTCGCAATAAAAAAAATAAAATGAGGAGGGTTCAACGCTGCTGAACCGATAATGGAGCGAAAGCATGAGCTGCGGGTGACCGTGCGTTCTTCTTCTCCTTCTTCTGTTAGGCGCAGCGCCGGCTCGGGGATCGCGGTCATGCAACGCAGCGGCGAGCTGTTAGACCTGGCGTAGTATTGCTTTCGCAATAAAAAAAATATAATGAGTAGGGTTCGACGCTGATGAACCGAATATGGAGCAAAAGCATGAGCTGCGGGTGACCGTGCGTTCTTCTTCTCCTTCTGTTAGGCGCAGCGCCGGCGAGGGGACCACGGTCACCGCACGCAGAGACGAGCGGTTAGACCTGCCGTATTATTGCTTTCGCAATAAAAAAAATAAAATGAGGAGGGTTCAACGCTGCTGAACCGATAATGGAGCGAAAGCATGACCTGCGGGTAACCGTGCGTTCTTCTTCTCCTTCTTCTGTTAGGCGCAGCGCCGGCTCGGGGATCGCGGTCATGCAACGCAGCGGCGAGCGGTTAGACCTGGCGTAGTATTGCTTTCGCAATAAAAAAAATATAATGAGGAGGGTTCGACGCTGATGAACCGAATATGGAGCAAAAGCATTATCTGCCTGTGACCGTGCGTTCTTCTTCTCCTTCTGTTAGGCGCAGCGCCGGCTCGGGGACCACGGTCACGGCACGCAGCGGCGAGCCGTTAGACCTGGCGTAATATTGCTTTCGCAATGAAAAAAATAAAATGAGGAGGGTTCAACGCTGCTGAACCGAATATGGAGCGAAAGCATGAGCTGCGGGTGACCGTGCGTTCTTCTTCTTCTGTTATGCGCAGCGCCGGCTCGGAGACCACGGTCATGGCACGCAGCGACGAGAGGTTAGACCTGGCGTAATATTGCTTTCGCAATAAAAAAAATAAAATGAGGAGGGTTCAACGCTGCTGAACCGAATATGGAGCGAAAGCATTCTGCGGGTGACCGTGCAATAAAAAAATAAAATGATGAGGGTTCAACGCTGCTGAACCGAATATGGAGAGAAAGCATTAGCTGCGGGTGACCGTGCGTTCTTCTCTTTCTTCTGTTAGGCACTGCGCCGTCTCGGGGACCGCGGTCATGGCACACAGTGACAAGCTAATAGACCTGGCGTAGTATTGCCTTCGCAATAGAAAAAATAAAATGAGGAGGGTTCAACGCTGCTGAACCGAATATGGAGCGAAAGCCGGGTGACCGAGCGTTCTTCTTTTGTTAGGCGCAGCGCCGGCTGAGGGACCGCGTTCACGGCACGCATTGACGAGCGGTTAGACCTATCGTAGTATTGCTTTCGCAATAAAAAACCAAAATGAGGAGGGTTCAACGCTGCTAAACCGAATATGGAACGAAAGCATTCTGCGGGTGACAGTGCAATAAACAAATAAAATGATGAGGGTTCAACGCTGCTGAACCGAATATGGAGAGAAAGCATTAGCTGCGGATGACCGTGCGTTCTTCTCTTTCTTCTGTTAGGCCAGCGCCGGCTCGGGGACCACGGTCATGGCATGCAGCGGCGAGCGGTTAGACCTGGCGTAATATTGCTTTCGCAATAAAAAAAATAAAATGAGGAGGTTTCAACGCTGCTGAACCGAATATGGAGCGAAAGCATGAGCTCCAGGTGACCGTGCGTTCTTCTTCTCCTTCTGTTATGCGCAGCGCCGGCTCGGAGACCACGGTCATGGCACGCAGCGGCGAGCTTTTAGACCTGGCGTAGTATTGCTTTCGTAAAAAAAAAAAAAATTAAAAGAGGAGGGTTCGACGCTGAAGAACCGAATATGGAGCGAAAGCATGAGCTGCGGGTGACCGTGCGTTATTCTTCTTCTGTAAGGCACAGCGCCGGCTCGGGGATCATGGACACGGCACGCAGCGACGAGCGGTTAGACCTTGCGTAGTATTACCTGGCGTAGTATTGCTTTCGCAATAAAAAAAATAAAATAAGGAGTGTTCGGCGCTTCTGAACCGAATATGGAGCAAAACCATAAGCTGCGGGTAACCGTGCGTTCTTCTTTTCCTTCTTCTGTTAGGCGCAGCGCCGGCTCGGGGATCGCGGTCATGCAACGCAGCGGCGAGCGGTTAGACCTGGCGTGTATTGCTTTCGCAATAAAAAAAATAAAATGACAAGGTTCAACGCTGCTGAACTGATAATGGAGCGAAAGCATGAGCTGCGGGTGACCGTGCGTTCTTCTTCTCCTTCTTCTGTTAGGCGCAGCGCCGGCTCGGGGACCACGGTCACGGCACGCAGCGGCAAGCGGTTAGACCTGGCGTAGTATTGCCTTCGCAATAGAAAAAATAAAATGAGGAGGGTTCAACGCTGCTGAACCGAATATGGAGCGAAAGCATGAGCTGCGGGTGACCGTGCGTTATTCTTCTTCTTCTGTAAGGCACAGCGCCGGCTCGGGGATCATGGACACGGCACGCAGCGACGAGCGCTTAGACCTTGCGTAGCATTGCTTTCGCAATAAAAAAACAAAATGAGGAGGCTTCAATGTTGCTGATCCGAATATGGAGCGAAAGCATTAGCTGCGGTTGACCGTGCGTTCTTCTTCTCCTTCTGTTAGGCGCAGCGCCGGCTCGGGGACAACGGTCACGGCACGCAGAGACGAGCGGTTAGACCTGGCGTAGTATTGCTTTCGCAATAAAAAAAAATAAAATGAGGAGGGTTCGACGCTGCTGAACCGAATATGGAGCAAAAGCATGAGCTGCGGGTAACCGTGCGTTCTTCTTCTCCTTCTTCTGTTAGGCGCAGCGCCGTCTCGGGGACCGCGGTCATGGCACGCAGCGGCGAGCGGTTAGACCTGGCGTAGTATTGCTTTCGCAATAAAAAAAAATAAAATGAGGGTTCAACGCTGCTGAACCAAATATGGAGCGAAAGCATGAGCTGCGGGTGACCGTGCGTTCTTCTTCTTCTTCTTCTGTTAGGCGCAGCGCTGGCTCGGGGAGCGCGGTCATGCAACGCAGCGGCGTGCGGTTAGACCTGGCGTAGTATTGCTTTCGCAATAAAAAAAATAAAATGAGGAGGGTTCAACGCTGCTGAACCGAATATGGAGCAAAAGCATGAGCTGCGGGTAACCGTGCGTTCTTCTTCTCCTTCTTCTGTTAGGTGCAGCGCCAGCTCGGGGACCACGGTCACGGCACGCAGCGGTGAGCGGTTAGACCTGGCGTAGTATTGCCTTCGCAATAGAAAAATAAAATGAGGAGGCTTCAACGCTGCTGATCCGAACATGGAGCGAAAGCATTAGCTGCGGTTGACCGTGCGTTCTTCTTCTCCTTTTGTTAGGCGCAGCGCCGGCTCGGGGACCACGGTCACGGCACGCAGCGGCGAGCGGTTAGACCTGGCGTAGTATTGCCTTTGCAATAGAAAAATAAAATGAGGAGGGTTCAACGCTGCTGAACCGAATATGGAGCGAAAGCATTAGCTGCGGGTGACCGTGCGTTCTTCTTCTTCTTCTGTTATGCGCAGCGCCGGCTCGGAGACCACGGTCATGGCACGCAGCGGCGAGCGGTTGGACCTGGCGTAGTATTGCTTTCGCAATAAAAAAAAATAAAAAGAGGAGGGTTCAACGCTGCTGAACCGAATATGGAGCGAAAGCATGAGCTGCGGGTGACCGTGCGTTCTTCTTCTCCTTCTTCTGTTAGGCGCAGCGCCGGCTTGGGGACCACGGTCACGCACGCAGCGGCGAGCGGTTAGACCTGGCGTAGCATTGCTTTCGCAATAAAAAAATAAAATGAGGAGGCTTCAACGCTGCTGATCCGAACATGGAGCGAAAGTATTATCTGCGGTTGACCGTGCGTTCTTCTTCTCCTTCTGTTAGGAGCAGCGCCGGCTCGGGGACCACGGTCACGGCACGCAGCGGCGAGCGGTTAGACCTGGCGTAGTATTGCCTTCGCAATAGAAAAATAAAATGAGGAGGGTTCAACGCTGCTGAACCGAATATGGAGCGAAAGCATTAGCTGCGGGTGACCGTGCGTTCTTCTTCTCCTTCTTCTGTTATGCGCAGCGCCGGCTCGGAGACCACGGTCATGGCACGCAGCGGCGAGCGGTTAGACCTGGCGTAGTATTGCTTTCGCAATAAAAAAAAAAAAGAGGAGGGTTCAACGCTGCTGAACCAAATATGGAGCGAAAGCATTAGCTGCGGGTGACCGTGCGTTCTTCTTCTCCTTCTTCTGTTATGCGCAGCGCCGGCTCGGAGACCACGGTCATGGCACGCAGCGACGAGAGGTTAGACCTGGCGTAGTATTGCTTTCGCAATAAAAAACCAAAATGAGGAGGGTTCAACGCTGCTGAACCGAATATGGAGCGAAAGCATGAGCTGCGGGTGACCGTGCGTTCTTCTCCTCCTTCTTCTGTTAGGCGCAGCGCCTGCTCGGGGACCACGGTCACGGCACGCAGCGGCGAGCGGTTAGACCTGGCGTAGTATTGCTTTCGCAATAAAAAAAAATAAAAAGAGGAGGGTTCAACGCTGCTGAACCGAATATGGAGCGAAAGCATGAGCTGCGGGTGACCGTGCGTTCTTCTCTTCCTTCTTCTGTTAGGCGCAGCGCCTGCTCGGGGACCACGGTCACGGCACGCAGCGGCGAGCGGTTAGACCTGGCGTAGTATTGCTTTCGCAATAAAAAAAATAAAAAGAGGAGGGTTCAACGCTGCTGAACCGAATATGGAGCGAAAGCATGAGCTGCGGGTGACCGTGCGTTCTTCTTCTCCTTCTTCTGTTAGGCGCAGCGCCGGCTTGGGGACCACGGTCACGCACGCAGCGGCGAGCGGTTAGACCTGGCGTAGCATTGCTTTCGCAATAAAAAAATAAAATGAGGAGGCTTCAACGCTGCTGATCCGAACATGGAGCGAAAGTATTATCTGCGGTTGACCGTGCGTTCTTCTTCTCCTTCTGTTAGGCGCAGCGCCGGCTCGGGGACCACGGTCACGGCACGCAGCGGCGAGCGGTTAGACCTGGCGTAGTATTGCCTTCGCAATAGAAAAATAAAATGAGGAGGGTTCAACGCTGCTGAACCGAATATGGAGCGAAAGCATTAGCTGCGGGTGACCGTGCGTTCTTCTTCTCCTTCTTCTGTTATGCGCAGCGCTGGCTCGGAGACCATGGTCATGGCACGCAGCGGCGAGCGGTTAGACCTGGCGTAGTATTGCTTTCGCAATAAAAAAAAAAAGAGGGGGGTTCAACGCTGCTGAACCAAATATGGAGCGAAAGCATTAGCTGCGGGTGACCGTGCGTTCTTCTTCTCCTTCTTCTGTTATGCGCAGCGCCGGCTCGGAGACCACGGTCATGGCACGCAGCGACGAGAGGTTAGACCTGGCGTAGTATTGCTTTCGCAATAAAAAACCAAAATGAGGAGGGTTCAACGCTGCTGAACCGAATATGGAGCGAAAGCATCTGCGGGCGACCGTGCAATAAAAAAATAAAATGATGAGGGTTCAACGCTGCTGAACCGAATATGGAGCGAAAGCCGGGTGACCGAGCGTTCTTCTTTTGTTAGGCGCAGCGCCGGCTGAGGGACCGCGTTCACGGCACGCATTGACGAGCGGTTAGACCTATCGTAGTATTGCTTTCGCAATAAAAAACCAAAATGAGGAGGGTTCAACGCTGCTAAACCGAATATGGAACGAAAGCATTCTGCGGGTGACAGTGCAATAAACAAATAAAATGATGAGGGTTCAACGCTGCTGAACCGAATATGGAGAGAAAGCATTAGCTGCGTATGACCGTGCGTTCTTCTCTTTCTTCTGTTAGGCGCAGCGCCGGCTCGGGGACCACGGTCATGGCATGCAGCGGCGAGCGGTTAGACCTGGCGTAATATTGCTTTCGCAATAAAAAAAATAAAATGAGGAGGTTTCAACGCTGCTGAACCGAATATGGAGCGAAAGCATGAGCTCCAGGTGACCGTGCGTTCTTCTTCTCCTTCTGTTATGCGCAGCGCCGGCTCGGAGACCACGGTCATGGCACGCAGCGGCGAGCTGTTAGACCTGGCGTAGTATTGCTTTCGTAAAAAAAAAAATTAAAAGAGGAGGGTTCGACGCTGAAGAACCGAATATGGAGCGAAAGCATGAGCTGCGGGTGACCGTGCGTTATTCTTCTTCTGTAAGGCACAGCGCCGGCTCGGGGATCATGGACACGGCACGCAGCGACGAGCGGTTAGACCTTGCGTAGTATTACCTGGCGTAGTATTGCTTTCGCAATAAAAAAAATAAAATAAGGAGTGTTCGACGCTTCTGAACCGAATATGGAGCAAAACCATAAGCTGCGGGTAACCGTGCGTTCTTCTTTTCCTTCTTCTGTTAGGCGCAGCGCCGGCTCGGGGATCGCGGTCATGCAACGCAGCGGCGAGCGGTTAGACCTGGCGTGTATTGCTTTCGCAATAAAAAAAATAAAATGACAAGGTTCAACGCTGCTGAACTGATAATGGAGCGAAAGCATGAGCTGCGGGTGACCGTGCGTTCTTCTTCTCCTTCTTCTGTTAGGCGCAGCGCCGGCTCGGGGACCACGGTCACGGCACGCAGCGGCGAGCGGTTAGACCTGGCGTAGTATTGCCTTCGCAATAGAAAAATAAAATGAGGATGATTCAACGCTGCTGAACCGAATATGGAGCGAAAGCATTAGCTGCGGGTGACCGTGCGTTCTTCTTCTCCTTCTTCTGTTATGCGCAGCGCCGGCTCGGAGACCACGGTCATGGCACGCAGCGGCGAGCGGTTAGACCTGGCGTAGTATTGCTTTCGCAATAAAAAAAAAAAAAAAGAGGAGGGTTCAACGCTGCTGAACCGAATATGGAGCGAAAGCATGAGCTGCGGGTGACCGTGCGTTCTTCTCCTCCTTCTTCTGTTAGGCGCAGCGCCTGCTCGGGGACCACGGTCACGGCACGCAGCGGCGAGCGGTTAGACCTGGCGTAGTATTGCTTTCGCAATAAAAAAAAATAAAAAGAGGAGGGTTCAACGCTGCTGAACCGAATATGGAGCGAAAGCATGAGCTGCGGGTGACCGTGCGTTCTTCTCTTCCTTCTTCTGTTAGGCGCAGCGCCTGCTCGGGGACCACGGTCACGGCACGCAGCGGCGAGCGGTTAGACCTGGCGTAGTATTGCTTTCGCAATAAAAAAAATAAAAAGAGGAGGGTTCAACGCTGCTGAACCGAATATGGAGCGAAAGCATGAGCTGCGGGTGACCGTGCGTTCTTCTTCTCCTTCTTCTGTTAGGCGCAGCGCCGGCTTGGGGACCACGGTCACGCACGCAGCGGCGAGCGGTTAGACCTGGCGTAGCATTGCTTTCGCAATAAAAAAATAAAATGAGGAGGTTTCAACGCTGCTGATCCGAACATGGAGCGAAAGTATTATCTGCGGTTGACCGTGCGTTCTTCTTCTCCTGCTGTTAGGCGCAGCGCCGGCTCGGGGACCACGGTCACGGCACGCAGCGGCGAGCGGTTAGACCTGGCGTAGTATTGCCTTCGCAATAGAAAAATAAAATGAGGAGGGTTCAACGCTGCTGAACCGAATATGGAGCGAAAGCATTAGCTGCGGGTGACCGTGCGTTCTTCTTCTCCTTCTTCTGTTATGCGCAGCGCTGGCTCGGAGACCATGGTCATGGCACGCAGCGGCGAGCGGTTAGACCTGGCGTAGTATTGCTTTCGCAATAAAAAAAAAAGAGGGGGGTTCAACGCTGCTGAACCAAATATGGAGCGAAAGCATTAGCTGCGGGTGACCGTGCGTTCTTCTTCTCCTTCTTCTGTTATGCGCAGCGCCGGCTCGGAGACCACGGTCATGGCACGCAGCGACGAGAGGTTAGACCTGGCGTAGTATTGCTTTCGCAATAAAAAACCAAAATGAGGAGGGTTCAACGCTGCTGAACCGAATATGGAGCGAAAGCATCTGCGGGCGACCGTGCAATAAAAAAATAAAATGATGAGGGTTCAACGCTGCTGAACCGAATATGGAGCGAAAGCCGGGTGACCGAGCGTTCTTCTTTTGTTAGGCGCAGCGCCGGCTGAGGGACCGCGTTCACGGCACGCATTGACGAGCGGTTAGACCTATCGTAGTATTGCTTTCGCAATAAAAAACCAAAATGAGGAGGGTTCAACGCTGCTAAACCGAATATGGAACGAAAGCATTCTGCGGGTGACAGTGCAATAAACAAATAAAATGATGAGGGTTCAACGCTGCTGAACCGAATATGGAGAGAAAGCATTAGCTGCGGATGACCGTGCGTTCTTCTCTTTCTTCTGTTAGGCGCAGCGCCGGCTCGGGGACCACGGTCATGGCATGCAGCGGCGAGCGGTTAGACCTGGCGTAATATTGCTTTCGCAATAAAAAAAATAAAATGAGGAGGTTTCAACGCTGCTGAACCGAATATGGAGCGAAAGCATGAGCTCCAGGTGACCGTGCGTTCTTCTTCTCCTTCTGTTATGCGCAGCGCCGGCTCGGAGACCACGGTCATGGCACGCAGCGGCGAGCTGTTAGACCTGGCGTAGTATTGCTTTCGTAAAAAAAAAAAATTAAAAGAGGAGGGTTCGACGCTGAAGAACCGAATATGGAGCGAAAGCATGAGCTGCGGGTGACCGTGCGTTATTCTTCTTCTGTAAGGCACAGCGCCGGCTCGGGGATCATGGACACGGCACGCAGCGACGAGCGGTTAGACCTTGCGTAGTATTACCTGGCGTAGTATTGCTTTCGCAATAAAAAAAATAAAATAAGGAGTGTTCGACGCTTCTGAACCGAATATGGAGCAAAACCATAAGCTGCAGGTAACCGTGCGTTCTTCTTTTCCTTCTTCTGTTAGGCGCAGCGCCGGCTCGGGGATCGCGGTCATGCAACGCAGCGGCGAGCGGTTAGACCTGGCGTGTATTGCTTTCGCAATAAAAAAAATAAAATGACAAGGTTCAACGCTGCTGAACTGATAATGGAGCGAAAGCATGAGCTGCGGGTGACCGTGCGTTCTTCTTCAACTTCTTCTGTTAGGCGCAGCGCCGGCTCGGGGACCACGGTCACGGCACGCAGCGGCAAGCGGTTAGACCTGGCGTAGTATTGCCTTCGCAATAGAAAAAATAAAATGAGGAGGGTTCAACGCTGCTGAACCGAATATGGAGCGAAAGCATGAGCTGCGGGTGACCGTGCGTTATTCTTCTTCTTCTGTAAGGCACAGCGCCGGCTCGGGGATCATGGACACGGCACGCAGCGACGAGCGCTTAGACCTTGCGTAGCATTGCTTTCGCAATAAAAAAACAAAATGAGGAGGCTTCAATGTTGCTGATCCGAATATGGAGTGAAAGCATTAGCTGCGGTTGACCGTGCGTTCTTCTTCTCCTTCTGTAAGGCGCAGCGCCGGCTCGGGGACAACGGTCACGGCACGCAGAGACGAGCGGTTAGACCTGGCGTAGTATTGCTTTCGCAATAAAAAAAAATAAAATGAGGAGGGTTCGACGCTGCTGAACCGAATATGGAGCAAAAGCATGAGCTGCGGGTAACCGTGCGTTCTTCTTCTCCTTCTTCTGTTAGGCGCAGCGCCGTCTCGGGGACCGCGGTCATGGCACGCAGCGGCGAGCGGTTAGACCTGGCGTAGTATTGCTTTCGCAATAAAAAAAAATAAAATGAGGGTTCAACGCTGCTGAACCAAATATGGAGCGAAAGCATGAGCTGCGGGTGACCGTGCGTTCTTCTTCTTCTTCTTCTGTTAGGCGCAGCGCCGGCTCGGGGAGCGCGGTCATGCAACGCAGCGGCGTGCGGTTAGACCTGGCGTAGTATTGCTTTCGCAATAAAAAAAAATAAAATGAGGAGGGTTCAACGCTGCTGAACCGAATATGGAGCAAAAGCATGAGCTGCGGGTAACCGTGCGTTCTTCTTCTCCTTCTTCTGTTAGGCTCAGCGCCAGCTCGGGGACCACGGTCACGGCACGCAGCGGTGAGCGGTTAGACCTGGCGTAGTATTGCCTTCGCAATAGAAAAATAAAATGAGGAGGCTTCAACGCTGCTGATCCGAACATGGAGCGAAAGCATTAGCTGCGGTTGACCGTGCGTTCTTCTTCTCCTTTTGTTAGGCGCAGCGCCGGCTCGGGGACCACGGTCACGGCACGCAGCGGCGAGCGGTTAGACCTGGCGTAGTATTGCCTTTGCAATAGAAAAATAAAATGAGGAGGGTTCAACGCTGCTGAACCGAATATGGAGCGAAAGCATTAGCTGCGGGTGACCGTGCGTTCTTCTTCTTCTGTTATGCGCAGCGCCGGCTCGGAGACCACGGTCATGGCACGCAGCGGCGAGCGGTTAGACCTGGCGTAGTATTGCTTTCGCAATAAAAAAAAATAAAAAGAGGAGGGTTCAACGCTGCTGAACCGAATATGGAGCGAAAGCATGAGCTGCGGGTGACCGTGCGTTCTTCTTCTCCTTCTTCTGTTAGGCGCAGCGCCGGTTTGGGGACCACGGTCACGCACGCAGCGGCGAGCGGTTAGACCTGGCGTAGCATTGCTTTCGCAATAAAAAAATAAAATGAGGAGGCTTCAACGCTGCTGATCCGAACATGGAGCGAAAGTATTATCTGCGGTTGACCGTGCGTTCTTCTTCTCCTTCTGTTAGGCGCAGCGCCGGCTCGGGGACCACGGTCACGGCACGCAGCGGCGAGCGGTTAGACCTGGCGTAGTATTGCCTTCGCAATAGAAAAATAAAATGAGGAGGGTTCAACGCTGCTGAACCGAATATGGAGCGAAAGCATTAGCTGCGGGTGACCGTGCGTTCTTCTTCTTCTGTTATGCGCAGCGCCGGCTCGGAGACCACGGTCATGGCACGCAGCGGCGAGCGGTTAGACCTGGCGTAGTATTGCTTTCGCAATAAAAAACCAAAATGAGGAGGGTTCAACGCTGCTGAACCGAATATGGAGCGAAAGCATGAGCTGCGGGTGACCGTGCGTTCTTCTCCTCCTTCTTCTGTTAGGCGCAGCGCCTGCTCGGGGACCACGGTCACGGCACGCAGCGGCGAGCGGTTAGACCTGGCGTAGTATTGCTTTCGCAATAAAAAAAAATAAAAAGAGGAGGGTTCAACGCTGCTGAACCGAATATGGAGCGAAAGCATGAGCTGCGGGTGACCGTGCGTTCTTCTCTTCCTTCTTCTGTTAGGTGCAGCGCCTGCTCGGGGACCACGGTCACGGCACGCAGCGGCGAGCGGTTAGACCTGGCGTAGTATTGCTTTCGCAATAAAAAAAATAAAAAGAGGAGGGTTCAACGCTGCTGAACCGAATATGGAGCGAAAGCATGAGGTGCGGGTGACCGTGCGTTCTTCTTCTCCTTCTTCTGTTAGGCGCAGCGCCGGCTTGGGGACCACGGTCACGCACGCAGCGGCGAGCGGTTAATTAGACCTGGCGTAGCATTGCTTTCGCAATAAAAAAATAAAATGAGGAGGCTTCAACGCTGCTGATCCGAACATGGAGCGAAAGTATTATCTGCGGTTGACCGTGCGTTCTTCTTCTCCTTCTGTTAGGCGCAGCGCCGGCTCGGGGACCACGGTCACGGCACGTAGCGGCGAGCGGTTAGACCTGGCGTAGTATTGCCTTCGCAATAGAAAAATAAAATGAGGAGGGTTCAACGCTGCTGAACCGAATATGGAGCGAAAGCATTAGCTGCGGGTGACCGTGCGTTCTTCTTCTCCTTCTTCTGTTATGCGCAGCGCTGGCTCGGAGACCATGGTCATGGCACGCAGCGGCGAGCGGTTAGACCTGGCGTAGTATTGCTTTCGCAATAAAAAAAAAAAAAGAGGGGGGTTCAACGCTGCTGAACCAAATATGGAGCGAAAGCATTAGCTGCGGGTGACCGTGCGTTCTTCTTCTCCTTCTTCTGTTATGCGCAGCGCCGGCTCAGAGACCACGGTCATGGCACGCAGCGACGAGAGGTTCGACCTGTCGTAATATTGCTTTCGCAATAAAAAAAATAAATGAGGAGGGTTCAACGCTGCTGAACCGAATATGGAGCGAAAGCATTCTGCGGGTGACCGTGCAATAAAAAAATAAAATGATGAGGGTTCAACGCTGCTGAACCAAATATGGAGCGAAAGCATGAGCTGCGGGTGACCGTGCGTTCTTCTTCTTCTTCTTCTGTTAGGCGCAGCGCCGGCTCGGGGAGCGCGGTCATGCAACGCAGCGGCGTGCGGTTAGATCTGGCGTAGTATTGCTTTCGCAATAAAAAAAATAAAATGAGGAGGGTTCAACGCTGCTGAACCGAATATGGAGCAAAAGCATGAGCTGCGGGTAACCGTGCGTTCTTCTTCTCCTTCTGTTAGGCG
The DNA here is from genome assembly GCF_055883805.1 of Amblyomma maculatum. Taxonomy (NCBI): domain Eukaryota; kingdom Metazoa; phylum Arthropoda; class Arachnida; order Ixodida; family Ixodidae; genus Amblyomma; species Amblyomma maculatum. The sequence continues at coordinate 15,521,878 of NW_028146738.1, forward strand.
CAGCGCCAGCTCGGGGACCACGGTCACGGCACGCAGCGGTGAGCGGTTAGACCTGGCGTAGTATTGCCTTCGCAATAGAAAAATAAAATGAGGAGGCTTCAACGCTGCTGATCCGAACATGGAGCGAAAGCATTAGCTGCGATTGACCGTGCGTTCTTCTTCTCCTTCTGTTAGGCGCAGCGCCGGCTCGGGGACCACGGTCACGGCACGCAGCGGCGAGCGGTTAGACCTGGCGTAGTATTGTCTTCGCAATAGAAAAATAAAATGAGGAGGGTTCAACGCTGCTGAACCGAATATGGAGCGAAAGCATTAGCTGCGGGTGACCGTGCGTTCTTCTTCTTCTTCTGTTATGCGCAGCGCCGGCTCGGAGACCACGGTCATGGCACGCAGCGCCGAGCGGTTAGACCTGGCGTAGTATTGCTTTCGCAATAAAAAAAAATAAAAAGAGGAGGGTTCAACGCTGCTGAACCAAATATGGAGCGAAAGCATGAGCTGCGGGTGACCGTGCGTTCTTCTCCTCCTTCTTCTGTTAGGCGCAGCGCCTGCTCGGGGACCACGGTCACGGCACGCAGCGGCGAGCGGTTAGACCTGGCGTAGTATTGCTTTCGCAATAAAAAAAAAAAAAGAGGAGGGTTCAACGCTGCTGAACCGAATGTGGAGCGAAAGCATGAGCTGCGGGTGACCGTGCGTTCTTCTTCTCCTTTTTCTGTTAGGCGCAGCGCCGGCTTGGGGACCACGGTCACGCACGCAGCGGCGAGCGGTTAGACCTGGCGTAGTATTGCCTTCGCAATAGAAAAATAAAATGAGGAGGGTTCAACGCTGCTGAACCGAATATGGAGCGAAAGCATTAGCTGCGGGTGACCGTGCGTTCTTCTTCTCCTTCTTCTGTTATGCGCAGCGCCGGCTCGGAGACCACGGTCATGGCACGCAGCGGCGAGCGGTTAGACCTGGCGTAGTATTGCTTTCGCAATAAAAAAAATAAAAAGAGGAGGGTTCAACGCTGCTGAACCAAATATGGAGCGAAAGCATGTGCTGCGGGTGACCGTGCGTTCTTCTTCTCCTTCTTCTGTTAGGCGCAGCGCCTGCTCGGGGACCACGGTCACGGCACGCAGCGGCGAGCGGTTAGACCTGGCGTGTATTGCTTTCGCAATAAAAAAAAATAAAATGAGAAGGTTCGACGCTGCTGAGCCGAATATGGAGCAAAAGCATGAGCTGCGGGTGACCGTGCGTTCTTCTTCTCCTTCTTCTGTTAGGCGCAGCGACGGCTTGGGGACCACGGTAACGCACGCAGCGGCGAGCGGTTAGACCTGGCGTAGTATTGCTTTCGCAATAAAAAAAATAAAATAAGGAGGGTTCGACGCTTCTGAACCGAATATGGAGCAAAAGCATAAGCTGCGGGTAACCGTGCGTTCTTCTTCTCCTTCTTCTGTTAGGCGCAGCGCCGGCTCGGGGATGGCGGTCATGCAACGCAGCGGCGAGCGGTTAGACCTGGCGTGTATTGCTTTCGCAATAAAAAAATAAAATGACAAGGTTCAACGCTGCTGAACCGATAATGGAGCGAAATCATTAGCTGCGGGTGACCGTGCGTTCTTCTTCTCCTTCTGTTAGGCGCAGCGCCGGCTCGGGCACAACGGTCACGGCACGAAGGGACGAGCGGTTAGACCTGGCGTAGTATTGCTTTCGCAATAAAAAAAATAAAATGAGGACGGTTCGACGCTGCTGAACCGAATATGGAGCAAAAGCATGAGCTACGGGTAACCGTGCGTTCTTCTTCTCCTTCTTCTGTTAGGCGCAGCACCGTCTCGGGGACCGCGGTCATGGCACGCAGCGGCGAGCGGTTAGACCTGGCGTAGTATTGCTTTGCAATAAAAAAAATAAAATGAGGAGGGTTCAACGCTGCTCAACCAAATATGGAGCGAAAGCATGAGCTGCGGGTGACCGTGCGTTCTTCTTCTCCTTCTTCTGTTAGGCGCAGCGCCGGCTCGGGTATCGCGGTTATGCAACGCAGCGGCGTACGGTTAGACCTGGCGTAGTATTGCTTTCGCAAAAAAAAAAAAATAATAAAATGAGGAGGGTTCGACGCTGCTGAACCGAATATGGAGCAAAAGCATGAGCTGCGGGTAACCGTGCGTTCTTCTTCTCCATCTTCTGTTAGGCGCAGCGCCGGCTCGGGGACCACGGTCACGGCACGCAGCGGCGAGCGGTTAGACCTGGCGTAGTATTGCCTTCGCAATAGAAAAATAAAATGAGGAGGGTTCAACGCTGCTGAAGCGAATATGGAGCGAAATCATTAGCTGCGGGTGACCGTGCGTTCTTCTTCTCCTTCTTCTGTTATGCGCAGCGCCGGCTCGGAGACCACGGTCGTGGCACGCAGCGGCGAGCGGTTAGACCTGGCGTAGTATTGCTTTCGGAATAAAAAAATAAAAAGAGGAGGGTTCAACGCTGCTGAACCAAATATGGAGCGAAAGCATGAGCTGCGGGTGACCGTGCGTTCTTCTTCTCCCTCTTCTGTTAGGCGCAGCGCCTGCTCGGGGACCACGGTCACGGCACGCAGCGGCGAGCGGTTAGACCTGGCGTAGTATTGCTTTCGCAATAAAAAAAAATAAAAAGAGGAGGGTTCAACGCTGCTGAACCGAATATGGAGCGAAAGCATGAGCTGCGGGTGACCGTGCGTTCTTCTTCTCCTTCTTCTGTTAGGCGCAGCGCCTGCTCGGGGACCACGGTCACGGCACGCAGCGGCGAGCGGTTAGACCTGGCGTAGTATTGCTTTCGCAATAAAAAAAAATAAAAAGAGGAGGGTTCAACGCTGCTGAACCGAATATGAAGCAAGAGCATAAGCTGCGGGTAACCGTGCGTTCTTCTTCTTCTTCTTCTGTTAGGCGCAGCGCCGGCTCGCGGATCGCGGTCATGCAACGCAGCGGCGAGCGGTTAGACCTGGCGTGTATTGCTTTCGCAATAAAAAAAATAAAATGAGAAAGTTCGACGCTGCTGAGCCGAATATGGAGCAAAAGCATGAGCTGCGGGTGACCGTGCGTTCTTCTTCTCCTTCTTCTCTTAGGCGCAGCGCCGGCTTTGGGACCACGGTCACGCACGCAGCGGCGAGTGGTTAGACCTGGCGTAGTATTGCCTTCGCAATAGAAAAAATAAAATTACGAGGGTTCAACGCTGCTGAACCGAATATGGAGCGAAAGCATGAGCTGCGGGTGACCGTGCGTTATTCTTCTTCTTCTGTAAGGCACAGCGCCGGCTCGGGGATCATGGACACTGCACGCAGCGACGAGCGGTTAGACCTGGCGTAGCATTGCTTTCGCAATAAAAAAATAAAATGAGGAGGCTTCAATGCTGCTGATCCGAATATGGAGCGAAAGCCTTAGCTGCGGTTGACCGTGCGTTCTTCTTCTCCTTCTGTTAGGCGCAGCGCCGGCTCGGGGACAACGGTCACGGCACGCAGGTACGAGCGGTTAGACCTGGCGTAGTATTGCTTTCGCAATAAAAAAAATAAAATAAGGAGGGTTCGACGCTTCTGAACCGAATATGGAGCAAAAGCATAAGCTGCGGGTAACCGTGCGTTCTTCTTCTCCTTCTTCTGTTAGGCGCAGCGCCGGCTCGGGGATGGCGGTCATGCAACGCAGCGGCGAGCGGTTAGACCTGGCGTGTATTGCTTTCGCAATAAAAAAAAATAAAATGACAAGGTTCAACGCTGCTGAACCGATAATGGAGCGAAAGCATGAGCTGCGGGTGACCGTGCGTTCTTCTTCTCCTTCTTCTGTTAGGCGCAGCGCCGGCTCGGGGACCACGGTCACGGCACGCAGCGGCAAGCGGTTAGACCTGGCGTGTATTGCTTTCGCAATAAAAAAAAATAAAATGACAAGGTTCAACGCTGCTGAACCGATAATGGAGCGAAAGCATGAGCTGCGGGTAACCGTGCGTTCTTCTTCTCCTTCTTCTGTTAGGCGCAGCGCCGGCTCGGGGACCACGGTCACGGCACGCAGCGGCAAGCGGTTAGACCTGGCGTGTATTGCTTTCGCAATAAAAAAAAATAAAATGACAAGGTTCAACGCTGCTGAACCGATAATGGAGCGAAAGCATGAGCTGCGGGTAACCGTGCGTTCTTCTTCTCCTTCTTCTGTTAGGCGCAGCGCCGGCTCGGGGACCACGGTCACGGCACGCAGCGGCAAGCGGTTAGACCTGGCGTAGTATTGCCTTCGCAATAGAAAAAATAAAATGAGGAGGGTACAACGCTGCTGAACCGAATATGGAGCGAAAGCATGAGCTGCGGGTGACCGTGCGTTATTCTTCTTCTTCTGTAAGGCACAGCGCCGGCTCGAGGATCATGAACACGGCACGCAGCGACGAGCGCTTAGACCTTGCGTGGCATTGCTTTCGCAATAAAAAAATAAAATGAGGAGGCTTCTGATCTGAATATGGAGCGAAAGCATTAGCTGCGGTTGACCGTGCGTTCTTCTTCTCCTTCTGTTAGGCGCAGCGCCGGCTCGGGCACAACGGTCACGGCACGCAGGGACGAGCGGTTAGACCTGGCGTAGTATTGCTTTCGCAATAAAAAAATAAAATGAGGAGGGTTCGACGCTGCTGAACCGAATATGGAGCAAAAGCATGAGCTGCGGGTAACCGTGCGTTCTTCTTCTCCTTCTTCTGTTAGGCGCAGCGCCGTCTCGGGGACCGCGGTCATGGCACGCAGCGGCGAGCGGTTAGACCTGGCGTAGTATTGCTTTGCAATAAAAAAAAATAAAATGAGGAGGGTTCAACGCTGCTGAACCAAATATGGAGCGAAAGCATGAGCTGCGGGTGACCGTGCGGTCTTCTTCTCCTTCTTCTGTTAGGCGCAGCGCCGGCTCGGGGATCGCGGTCATGCAACGCAGCGGCGTGCGGTTAGGCCTGGCGTAGTATTGCTTTCGCAATAAAAAAAATAAGATGAGGAGGGTTCGACGCTGCTGAACCGAATATGGAGCAAAAGCATGAGCTGCGGGTAACCGTGCGTTCTTCTTCTCCTTCTTCTGTTAGGCGCAGCGCCGGCTCGGGGACCACGGTCACGGCACGCAGCGGCGAGCGGTTAGACCTGGCGTAGTATTGCCTTCGCAATAGAAAAATAAAATGAGGAGGGTTCAACGCTGCTGATCCGAACATGGAGCGAAACCATTAGCTGCGGTTGACCGTACGTTCTTCTTCTCCTTCTGTTAGGCGCAGCGCCGGCTCGGGGACCACGGTCACGGCACGCAGCGGCGAGCGGTTAGACCTGGCGTAGTATTGCCTTCGCAATAGAAAAATAAAATAAGCAGGGTTCAACGCTGCTGAACCGAATATGGAGCGAAAGCATTAGCTGCGGTTGACCGTGCGTTCTTCTTCTCCTTCTGTTAGGCGCAGCGCCGGCTCGGGGACAACGGTCACGGCACGCAGGGACGAGCGGTTAGACCTGGCGTAGTATTGCTTTCGCAATAAAAAAAAATAAAATAAGGAGGGTTCGACGCTTCTGAACCGAATATGGAGCAAAAGCATAAGCTGCGGGTAACCGTGCGTTCTTCTTCTCCTTCTGTTAGGCGCAGCGCCGGCTCGGGGATGGCGGTCATGCAACGCAGCGGCGAGCGGTTAGACCTGGCGTGTATTGCTTTCGCAATAAAAAAAAATAAAATGACAAGGTTCAACGCTGCTGAACCGATAATGGAGCGAAAGCATGAGCTGCGGGTGACCGTGCGTTCTTCTTCTCCTTCTTCTGTTAGGCGCAGCGCCGTCTCGGGGACCGCGGTCATGGCACGCAGCGGCGAGCGGTTAGACCTGGCGTAGTATTGCTCTGCAGTAAAAAAAAATAAAATGAGGAGGGTTCAACGCTGCTGAACCAAATATGGAGCGAAAGCATGAGCTGCGGGTGACCGTGCGTTCTTCTTCTCCTTCTTCTGTTAGGCGCAGCGCCGGCTCGGGGATCGCGGTCATGCAACACAGCGGCGTGCGGTTAGACCTGGCGTAGTATTGCTTTCGCAATAAAAAAAATAAAATGAGGAGGGTTCGACGCTGCTGAACCGAATATGGAGCAAAAGCATGAGCTGCGGGTAACCGTGCGTTCTTCTTCTCCTTCTTCTGTTAGGCGCAGCGCCGGCTCGGGGTCCACGGTCACGGCACGCAGCGGCGAGCGGTTAGACCTGGCGTAGTATTGCCTTCGCAATAGAAAAATAAAATGAGGAGGCTTCAACGCTGCTGAACCGAATATGGAGCGAAAGCATTAGCTGCGGTTGACCGTACGTTCTTCTTCTCCTTCTGTTAGGCGCAGCGCCGGCTTGGGGACCACGGTCACGGCACGCAGCGGCGAGCGGTTAGACCTGGCGTAGTATTGCCTTCGCAATAGAAAAATAAAATGAGGAGGGTTCAACGCTGCTGAACCGAATATGGAGCGAAAGCATTAGCTGCGGTTGACCGTACGTTCTTCTTCTCCTTCTGTTAGGCGCAGCGCCGGCTCGGGGACCACGGTCACGGCACGCAGCGGCGAGCGGTTAGACCTGGCGTAGTATTGCCTTCGCAATAGAAAAATAAAATGAGGAGGCTTCAACGCTGCTGAACCGAATATGGAGCGAAACCATTAGCTGCGGTTGACCGTACGTTCTTCTTCTCCTTCTGTTAGGCGCAGCGCCGGCTCGGGGACCACGGTCACGGCACGCAGCGGCGAGCGGTTAGACCTGGCGTAGTATTGCCTTCGCAATAGAAAAATAAAATGAGGAGGGTTCAACGCTGCTGAACCGAATATGGAGCGAAAGCATTAGCTGCGGGTGACCGTGCGTTCTTCTTCTCCTTCTTCTGTTATGCGCAGCGCCGGCTCGGAGACCACGGTCATGGCACGCAGCGGCGAGCGGTTAGACCTGGCGTAGTATTGCTTTCGGAATAAAAAAAATAAAAAGAGGAGGGTTCAACGCTGCTGAACCAAATATGGAGCGAAAGCATGAGCTCCGGGTGACCGTGCGTTCTTCTTCTCCCTCTTCTGTTAGGCGCAGCGCCTGCTCGGGGACCACGGTCACGGCACGCAGCGGCGAGCGGTTAGACCTGGCGTAGTATTGCTTTCGCAATAAAAAAAAATAAAAAGAGGAGGGTTCAACGCTGCTGAACCGAATATGGAGCGAAAGCATGAGCTGCGGGTGACCGTGCGTTCTTCTTCTCCTTCTTCTGTTAGGCGCAGCGCCTGCTCGGGGACCACGGTCACGGCACGCAGCGGCGAGCGGTTAGACCTGGCGTAGCATTGCTTTCTTAATAAAAAGATAAAATGAGGAGGGTTCAACGCTGCTGAACCGATTATGGAGAGAAAGCATTAGCTGCAGGAGACCGAGCGTTCTTCTTCTTCCACGGACACAGCACACAGCGACGAGCGGTTAGACCTGGCGTAGCATTGCTATCTTAATAAAAAAAATAAAATGAGGAGGGTTCAACGCTGCTGAACCGACTGTGGAGTGAAAGCATAAGCTGCGGGTGACCGAGAGTTCCTCTACTTCTTCCACGGACACGGCACACAGCGACGAGCGGTTGGACCTGGCGTATTATTGCTTTCGCAATAAAAAAAATAAAATGAGGAGGGTTCAACGCTGCTGAACCGACTATGGAGCGAAAGCATAAGCTGCGGGTGATCGAGCGTTCGTCTTCTTCTGCCACAGACACGGCACACAGCGACGAGCGGTTAGACCAGGCGTAGCATTGCTTTCTTAATAAAAAAAGATAGTGCTTAACCGAATATGGAGCGAAAGCATTAGCTGCAGGAGACCGAGGGTTCTTCTTTTTCCACGGACACGGCACACTGCGGCGAGCGGTTAGACCAGGCGTAGCATTGCTTTCTTAATAAAAAAAAAATAAAATGAGGAGGGTTCAACGCTGCTTAACCGACTATGGAGCGAAAGCATAAGCTGCAGGAGACCGAGCGTTCTTCTTCTTCTTCAATGGACACGGCACACAGCGACGAGCTGTTAGACCTGGCGTAGCATTGCTTTCTTAATAAAAAAAATAAAATGAGGGTTGAACGCTGCTGAATTGACTATGGAGAGAAAGCATTAGCTGCAGGAGACCGAGCATTCTTCTTCTTTTTCCACGGACACGGCACACAGCGACGAGCGGTTAGACCCGGCGTAGTATTGCTTTCGCAATAAAAAAATATAAAATGAGGGTTCAACACTGCTGAACCAAGTATGGAGAGAAAGCATTAGCGGCAGGAGACCGAGCGTTCTTCTTCTTCTTCCACGGACACGGCACACAGCGACGAGATTTTAGACCTGGCATAGGATTGCTTTCTTAATAAAAAAAATAAAATGAGGAGTTTTCAACGCTGCTGAACAGACTATGGAGCGAAAGCATAAGCTGCGGGTGACTGAGCGTTCGTCTTCTTCTTCCACGGACACGGCAGACAGCGACGAGCGGTAGACCTGGCGTAGTATTGCTTTCGCAATAAAAAAAAATAAAATGAGTAGGGTTCAACGCTGCTGAACCGACTATGGAGCGAAAGCATTAGCTGCGGGTGACCGAGCGTTCGTCTCCTTCCAGGGACACGGCACACAGCGACGATTGGTTAGACCTGGCGTAGTATTGCTTTCGCAATAAAAAAAAATAAAATGAGGAGGGTTCAACGCTGCTGAACCGACTGTGGAGTGAAAGCATAAGCTGCGGGTGACCGAGCGTTCCTCTACTTCTTCCACGGACACGGCACACAGCGACGAGCGGTTGGACCTGGCGTATTATTGCTTTCGCAATAAAAAAAAATAAAATGAGGAGGGTTCAACGCTGCTGAACCGACTATGGAGCGAAAGCATAAGCTGCGGGTGACCGAGCGTTCGTCTTCTTCTTCCACGGACGCGGCACACAGCGACGAGCGGTTAGACCTAGCAAAATATTGCTTTCGCAATAAAAAAAATAAAATAAGGAGGGTTCTAGGCTGCTGAAGCGACTGTGGAGGAAAAGCATAAGCTGCGGGTGACCGAGCGTTCGTCTTCTTCCACGGACACGGCACACAGTGACGAGCGGTTAGACCTGGCGTAGTATTGCATTCTCAATAAAAAAAATAAAATGAGGAGGGTTCAACGCTGCTGAACCGACTATGGAGCGAAAGCATAAGCTGCGGGTGACCGAGTGTTCGTCTTATTCTTCCACGGACAGGACACACAGTGACGAGCGGTTAGACCTGGCATAGTATTGCTTTCGCAATAAAAAAATAAAATGAGGAGGGTTCAACGCTGCTGAACCGTCTATGGAGCGAAAGCATAAGCTGCGGGTGACCGAGCGTTCGTCTTCTTCCACGGACACGGCACACAGCGACGAGCGGTTAGACCTGGCGTAGTATTGCTTTCGCAATAAGAAAATAAAATGAGGAGGGTTCAACGCTGCAGAACCGACTATGGAGCGAAAGCATTAGCTGCAGGAGACCGAGCGCTCTTCTTCTTCTTCCACGGACACGGCACACAGCGACGAGCAGGTAGACCTGGCGTAGCATTGCTTTCTTAATAAAAAGATAAAATGAGGAGGGTTCAACGCTGCTTAACCGACTATGGAGCGAAAGCATTAGGTGCAGGAGACCAAGCGTTCTTCTTCTTCCACGGACACGGCACACAGCGACGAGCGGTTAGACCTGGCGTAGCATTGCTTTCTTAATAAAAAGATAAAATGAGGAGGGTTCAACGCTGCTGAACCGACTATGGAGAGAAAGCATTAGCTGCAGGAGACCGAGCGTTCTTCTTCTTCCACGGACACAGCACACAGCGACGAGCGGTTAGACCTGGCGTAGCATTGCTATCTTAATAAAAAAAAATAAAACGAGGAGGGTTCAACGCTGGTGACTATGAAGCGAAAGCATTAGCTGCAGGAGACCGAGCGTTCTTCATCTTCTTCCACGGACACGGCACACAGCGACGAGCGGTTAGACCTGGCTTAGCATTGCTTTCGCAACAAAAAAAAAATAAAATGAGGGTTCAACGCTGCTGAACCGACTATGGAGAGAAAGCATTATCTGCAGGAGACCGAGCGTTCTTCTGTTTTTCCACGGACACGGCACACAGCGACGAGCGGTTAGACCTGGCGTATTATTGCTTTCGCAATAAGAAAAAAGTAAAATGAGGCTTCAACGCTGCTGAACCGACTATGGAGCGAAAGCATTAGCGGCAGGAGACCGAGCGTTCTTCTTCTTCCACGGACACGGCGCACAGCGACGAGCTTTTAGACCTGGCGGTGCATTGCTTTCGCAACAAAAAAAAATAAAATGAGGGTTCAACGCTGCTGAACCGACTATGGAGAGAAAGCATTAGCTGCAGGAGAGCGAGCATTATTCTGTTTTTCCACGGACACGGCACACAGGGACGAGCGGTTAGACCTGGCGTATTATTGCTTTCACAACAAAAAAAAAATAAAATGAGGAGGGTTCAACGCTGCTGAACCGACAATGGAGCGAAAGCATTAGCTGCAGGAGACCGAGCGTTCTTATTCTTCTTCCACGGAGACGGCACACAGCGACGAGCTTTTAGACCTGGCGTAGTATTGCTTTCGCAATAAAAAAAATAAAATGAGGGTTCAACGCTGCTGAACCGACTATAGAGCGAAAGCATTAGCTGCAGGAGACCGAGCGTTTCCTTCTTCCACGGACAAGGCACACAGCGACGAGCAGTTAGACCTGGCGTAGTATTGCTTTCGCAATAAAAAAAAATAAAATGAGGAGGGTTCAATGCTGCTGAACCGACGATGGAGCGAAAGCATTAGCTGTAGGAGACCGAGCGTTCTTCTTCTTCTTCCATGAACACGGCACACAGCGACGAGCTTTTAGACCTAGCGTAGCATTGCTTTCCCAACAAAAAAAAAAAATAAAATGAGCTTTCAACGCTGCTGAACCGACTATGGAGCGAAAGCATTACCTGCAGGAGACCGAGTGTTCTTCTTCTTCCACGTACACGGCCCACAGCGACGAGCGGTTAGACCTGGCGTATTATTGCTTTCACAACAAAAAAAAAATAAAATGAGGAGGGTACAACGCTGCTGAACCGACTATGGAGAGAAAGCATTAGCTGCCGGAGACCGAGCGTTCTTCTTCTTCCACGGACACGGCACACAGCGACGAGCTTTTAGACCTGGCGGTGCATTGCTTTCGTAACAAAAAAAAAATAAAATGAGGGTTCAACGCTGCTGTACCGACTATGGAGAGAAAGCATTAGCTGCAGGAGTCCGAGCATTCTTCTGTTTTTCCACGGACACGGCACACAGCGACGAGCGGTTAGACCTGGCGTATCATTGCTTTCGCAATAAGAAAAAATAAAATGAGGGTTCAACGCTGCTGAACCGACTATGGAGCGAAAGCATTAGCTGCAGGAGACCGAGCGTTCTTCTTCTTCTTCCACAGACACGGCACACAGCAACGAGCGGTTAGGCCTGGCGTATTATTTCTCTCACAACAAAAAATGAAATAAAATGAGGAGGGTACAACGCTGCTGAACCGACTATGGAGAGAAAGCATTAGCTGCAGGAGACCGAGCGTTCTTCTTCTTCCACGGACACGGCACACAGCGACGAGCTTTTAGACCTGGCGGTGAATTGCTTTCGCAACAAAAAAAATAAAATGAGGGTTCAACGCTGCTGAACCGACTATGGAGAGAAAGCATTAGCTGCAGGAGACCGAGCGTTCTTCTTGTTCTTCCACGGACACGGCACACAGCGACGAGCGGTTAGACCTGGCGTATTATTGCTTTCACAACAAAAAAAAAATAAAATGAGGAGGGCACAACGCTGCTGAACCGACTATGGAGAGAAAGCATTAGCTGCAGGAGACCGAGCGTTCTTCTTCTTCCACGGACACGGCACACAGCGACGAGCTTTTAGACCTGGCGGTGCATTGCTTTCGCAACAAAAAAAAAAATGAAAGGAGGGTTCAACGCTGCTGAACCGACTATGGAGAGAAAGCATTGGCTGCAGGAGACCGAGCGTTCTTCTTCTTCTTCCACGGACACGGCACATGCGACGAGCGGTTAGACCTGGCGTATTATTGCTTTCACAACAAAAAAAGAAATAAAATGAGGAGGGTTCAACGCTGCTGAACCGACTATGGAGCGAAAGCATTAGCTGCAGGAGACAGAGGGCTCTTCTTCTTCTTCCACGGAGACGGCACACAGCGACGAGCGTTTAGACCTGGCGTAGCATTGCTTTCGCAATAAGAAAAAATAAAATGAGGGTTCAACGCTGCTGAACCGACTATGGAGCGATAGCATTAGCTGCAGAAGACCGAGCGTTCTTCTTCTTCCACGGACACGGCACACAGCGACGAGCTTTTAGACCTGGTGGTGCTTTGCTTTCGCAAGAAAAAAAATTAAATGAGGGTTCAACGCTGCTGAACCGACTATGGAGAGAAAGCATTAGCTGCAGGAGACCAAGCATTCTTCTGTTTTTCCACGGACACGGCACACAGCGACGAGCGGTTAGAACTGGCATATTATTGCTTTCGCAATAAGAAAAAATAAAATGAGGGTTCAACGCTGCTGAACCGACTATGGAGCGAAAGCATTAGCTGCAGGAGACCGAGCGTTCTTCTTCTTCCACGGACACGGCACACAGCGACGAGCGGTTAGACCTGGCGTATTATCGCTTTCACAACAACAAAAAAAATAAAATGAGGAGGGTACAACGCTGCTGAACCGACTATTGAGAGAAAGCATTAGCTGCAGGAGACCGAGCGTTCTTCTGTTTTTCCACGGACACGGCACACAGCGACGAGCGGTTAGACCTGGCGTATTATTGCTTTCGCAATAAGAAAAAAATAAAATGAGGCTTCAACGCTGCTGAACCGACTATGGAGCGAAAGCATTAGCTGCAGGAGACCGAGCGTTCTTCTTCCATGGACACGGCGCACAGCGACGAACTTTTAGACCTGGCGGTGCATTGCTTTCGCAACAAAAAAAAATAAAATGAGGGTTCAACGCTGCTGAACCGACTATGGAGACAAAGCATTAGCCGCAGGAGACCGAGCGTTTTCTTCTTCCACGGACAAGGCACACAGCGACGAGCTGTTAGACCTGGCGTATTAATGCTTTCGTAATAAAAAAAAATAAAATGAGGAGGGTTCAATGCTGCTGAACCGAGGGTGGAGCGAAAGCATTAGCTGTAGGAGACCGAGCGTTCTTCTTCTTCTTCCATGAACACGGCACACAGCGACGAGCTTTTAGACCTAGCGTAGCATTGCTTTCCCAACAAAAAAAAAAATAAAATGAGCTTTCAACGCTGCTGAACCGACTATAGAGCGAAAGCATTTGCTGCAGGAGACCGAGTGTTTTATTCTTCCACGTACACGGCCCACAGCGACGAGCGGTTAGACCTGGCGTATTATTGCTTTCACAACAACAAAAAAATAAAATGAGGAGGGTACAACGCTGCTGAACCGACTATGGAGAGAAAACATTAGCTGCAGGAGACCGAGCGTTCTTCTTCTTCCACGGACACGGCACACAGCGACGAGCTTTTAGACCTGGCGGTGCATTGCTTTCGTAAAAAAAAAAAAATAAAATGAGGGTTCAACGCTGCTGAACCGACTATGGAGAGAAAGCATTAGCTGCAGGAGACCAAACATTCTTCTGTTTTTCCACGGACACGGCACACAGCGACGAGCGGTTAGACCTGGCGTATTATTGCTTTCGCAATAAGAAAAAATAAAATGAGGGTTCAACGCTGCTGAACCGACTATGGAGCGAAAGCATTAGCTGCAGGAGACCGAGCGTTCTTCTTCTTCCACGGACACGGCACACAGCGACGAGCGGTTAGACCTGGCGTATTAATGCTTTCAAAACAACAAAAAAAAAAATAAAATGAGGAGGGTACAACGCTGCTGAACCGACTATTGAGAGAAAGCATTAGCTGCAGGAGACCGAGCGTTCTTCTTCTTCCACGGACACGGCACACAGCGACGAGCTTTTAGACCTGGCGGTGCATTGCTTTCGCAACAAAAAAAAAAAAATAAAATGAGGGTTCAACGCTGCTGAACCGACTATGGAGAGAAAGCATTAGCTGCAGGAGACCGAGCGTTCTTCTGTTTTTCCACGGACACGGCACACAGCGACGAGCGGTTAGACCTGGCGTATTATTGCTTTCGCAATAAGAAAAAAATAAAATGAGGCTTCAACGCTGCTGAACCGACTATGGAGCGAAAGCATTAGCTGCAGGAGACCGAGCGTTCTTCTTCTTCCACGGACACGGCGCACAGCGACGAGCTTTTAGACCTGGCGGTGCATTGCTTTCGCAACAAAAAAAAATAAAATAAAATGAGGGTTCAACGCTGCTGAACCGACTATGGAGAGAAAGCATTAGCTGCAGGAGACCGAGCGTTTTCTTCTTCCACGGACAAGGCACACAGCGACGAGCTGTTAGACCTGGCGTAGTATTGCTTTCGCAATAAAAAAAAAATAAAATGAGGGTTCAACGCTGCTGAACCGACTATGGAGCGAAAGGATTAGCTGCAGGAGACCGAGCGTTTTCTTCTTCCACGGACAAGGCACACAGCGACGAGCTGTTAGACCTGGCGTAGTATTGCTTTCGAAATAAAAAAAAATAAAATGAGCTTTCAACGCTGCTGAACCGACTACAGAGCGAAAGCATTTGCTGCAGCAGACCGAGTGTTATATTCTTCCACGTACACGGCCCACAGCGACGAGCGGTTAGACCTGGCGTATTATTGCTTTCACAACAACAAAAAAAAATAAAATGAGGAGGGTACAACGCTGCTGAACCGACTATGGAGAGAAAACATTAGCTGCAGGAGACCGAGCGTTCTTCTTCTTCCACGGACACGGCACACAGCGACGAGCTTTTAGACCTGGCGGTGCATTGCTTTCGTAACAAAAAAAAAATAAAATGAGGGTTCAACGCTGCTGAACCGACTATGGAGAGAAAGCATTAGCTGCAGGAGACCAAACATTCTTCTGTTTTTCCACGGACACGGCACACAGCGACGAGCGGTTAGACCTGGCGTATTATTGCTTTCGCAATAAGAAAAAATAAAATGAGGGTTCAACGCTGCTGAACCGACTATGGAGCGAAAGCATTAGCTGCAGGAGACCGAGCGTTCTTCTTCTTCCACGGACACGGCACACAGCGACGAGCGGTTAGACCTGGCGTATTAATGCTTTCAAAACAACTAAAAAAAAATAAAATGAGGAGGGTACAACGCTGCTGAACCGACTATTGAGAGAAAGCATTAGCTGCAGGAGACCGAGCGTTCTTGTTCTTCCACGGACACGGCACACAGCGACGAGCTTTTAGACCTGGCGGTGCATTGCTTTCGCAACAAAAAAAAAATAAAATGAGGGTTCAACGCTGCTGAACCAACTATGGAGAGAAAGCATTAGCTGCAGGAGACCGAGCGTTCTTCTGTTTTTCCACGGACACGGCACACAGCGACGAGCGGTTAGACCTGGCGTATTATTGCTTTCGCAATAAGAAAAAAATAAAATGAGGAGGGCACAACGCTGCTGAACCGACTATGGAGAGAAAGCATTAGCTGCAGGAGACCGAGCGTTCTTCTTCTTCCACGGACACGGCACACAGCGACAAGCTTTTAGACCTGGCGGTGCATTGCTTTCGCAACAAAAAAAAAATAAAAGGAGGGTTCAACGCTGCTGAACCGACTATAGAGAGAAAGCATTGGCTGCAGGAGACCGAGCATTCTTCTGTTTTTCCACGGACACGGCACACAGGGACGAGCGGTTAGACCTGGCGTATTATTGCTTTCACAACAAAAAAAAATAAAATGAGGAGGGTTCAACGCTGCTGAACCGACTATGGAGAGAAAGCATTAGCTGCAGGAGACCGAGTGGTCTTCTTCTTCTTCCACGGAGACGGCACACAGCGACGAGCTTTTAGACCTGGCGTAGCATTGCTTTCGCAATAAGAAAAAATAAAATGAGGGTTCAACGCTGCTGAACCGACTATGGAGCGATAGTATTAGCTGCAGAAGACCGAGCGTTCTTCTTCTTCCACGGACACGGCACACAGCGACGAGCTTTTAGACCTGGTGGTGCATTGCTTTCGCAAGAAAAAAAATTAAATGAGGGTTCAACGCTGCTGAACCGACTATGGAGAGAAAGCATTAGCTGCAGGAGACCAAGCATTCTTCTGTTTTTCCACGGACACGGCACACAGCGACGAGCGGTTAGACCTGGCGTATTAATGCTTTCACAACAACAAAAAAAAATAAAATGAGGAGGGTACAACGCTGCTGAACCGACTATGGAGAGAAAGCATTAGCTGCAGGAGACCGAGCGTTCTTCTTCTTCCACGGACACGGCACACAGCGACGAGCTTTTAGACCTGGCGGTGCATTGCTTTCGCAACAAAAAAAATAAAATAAGGGTTCAACGCTGCTGAACCGACTATGGAGAGAAAGCATTAGCTGCAGGAGACCGAGCGTTCTTCTGTTTTTCCACGGACACGGCACACAGCGACGAGCGGTTAGACTTGGCGTATTATTGCTTTCGCAATAAGAAAAAAATAAAATGAGGCTTCAACGCTGCTGAACCGACTATGGAGCGAAAGCATTAGCTGCAGGAGACCGAGCGTTCTTCTTCTTCCACGGACACGGCGCACAGCGACGAGCTTTTAGACCTGGCGGTGCATTGCTTTCGCAGCAAAAAAAAAATAAAATGAGGGTTCAACGCTGCTGAGCCGACTATGGAGAGAAAGCATTACTGCAGGAGAGCGAGCATTCTTCTGTTTTTCCACGGACACGGCACACAGGGACGAGCGGTTAGACCTGGCGTATTATTGCTTTCACAACAAAAAAAAATAAAATGAGGAGGGTTCAACGCTGCTAAACCGACAATGGAGCGAAAGCATTAGCTGCAGGAGACCGAGCGTTCTTCTTCTTCTTCCACGGAGACGGCACACAGCAAGGAGCTTTTAGACCTGGCGTAGTATTGCTTTCGCAATAAAAAAAAATAAAATGAGGGTTCAACGCTGCTGAACCGACTATGGAGCGAAAGCATTAGCTGCAGGAGACCGAGCGTTTCCTTCTTCCACGGACAAGGCACACAGCGACGAGCTGTTAGACCTGGCGTAGTAATGCTTTCGCAATAAAAAAAAATAAAGTGAGGAGGGTTCAATGCTGCTGAACCGACGATGGAGCGAAAGCATTAGCTGTAGGAGACCGAGCGTTCTTCTTCTTCTTCCATGAACACGGCACACAGCGACGAGCTTTTAGACCTAGCGTAGCATTGCTTTCCCAACAAAAAAAAATAAAATGAGCTTTCAACGCTGCTGAACCGACTATGGAGCGAAAGCATTAGCTGCAGGAGACCGAGTGTTCTTCTTCTTCCACGTACACGGCCCACAGCGACGAGCGGTTAGACCTGGCGTATTATTGCTTTCACAACAAAAAAAAAAATAAAATGAGGAGGGTACAACGCTGCTGAACCGACTATGGAGAGAAAACATTAGCTGCAGGAGACCGAGCGTTCTTCTTCTTCCACGGACACGGCACACAATGACGAGCTTTTAGACCTGGCGGTGCATTGCTTTCGTAACAAAAAAAAATAAAATGACGGTTCAACGCTGCTGTACCGACTATGGAGAGAAAGCATTAGCTGCAGGAGACCGAGCATTCTTCTGTTTTTCCACGGACACGGCACACAGCGACGAGCGGTTAGACCTGGCGTATTATTGCTTTCGCAATAAGAAAAAATAGAATGAGGGTTCAACGCTGCTGAACCGACTATGGAGCGAAAGCATTAGCTGCAGGAGACCGAGCGTTCTTCTTCTTCTTCCACGGACACGGCACACAGCGACGAGCGGTTAGACCTGGCGTATTATTGCTTTCACAACAAAAAAAAAAAATAAAATGAGGAGGGCACAACGCTGCTGAACCGACTATGGAGAGAAAGCATTAGCTGCGGGAGACCGAGCATTCTTCTGTTTTTCCACGGACACGGCACACAGCGACGAGCGGTTAGACCTGGCGTATTATTCCTTTCGCAATAAGAAAAAATAAAATGAGGGTTCAACGCTGCTGAACCGACTATGGAGAGAAAGCATTAGCTGCAGGAGACCGAGCGTTTTCTTCTTCCACGGACAAGGTACACAGCGACGAGCTGTTAGACCTGGCGTAGTATTGCTTTCGCAATAAAAAAAAATAAAATGAGGGTTCAACGCTGCTGAACAGACTATGGAGCGAAAGCATTAGCTGCAGGAGACCGAGCGTTTTCTTCTTCCACGGACAAGGCACACAGCGACGAGCTGTTAGACCTGGCGTATTAATGCTTTCGCAATAAAAAAAAATAAAATGAGGAGGGTTCAATGCTGCTGAACCGACGATGGAGCGAAAGCATTAGCTGTAGGAGACCGAGCGTTCTTCTTCTTCTTCCAGGAACACGGCACACAGCGACGAGCTTTAAGACCTAGCGTAGCATTGCTTTCCCAACAAAAAAAAACAAAATGAGCTTTCAACGCTGCTGAACCGACTATGGAGCGAAAGCATTTGCTGCAGGAGACCGAGTGTTCTTCTTCTTCCACGTACACGGCCCACAGCGACGAGCGGTTAGACCTGGCGTATTATTGCTTTCACAACAAAAAAACAATAAAATGAGGAGGGTACAACGCTGCTGAACCGACTATGGAGAGAAAACATTAGCTGCAGGAGACCGAGCGTTCTTCTTCTTCCACGGACACGGCACACAGCGACGAGCTTTTAGACCTGGCGGTGCATTGCTTTCGTAACAAAAAAAAAAATAAAATGAGGGTTCAACGCTGCTGAACCGACTATGGAGAGAAAGCATTAGCTGCAGGAGACCGAGCGTTCTTCTGTTTTTCCACGGACACGGCACACAGCGACGAGCGGTTAGACCTGGCGTATTATTGCTTTCGCAATAAGAAAAAATAAAATGAGGGTTCAACCCTGCTGAACCGACTATGGAGCGAAAGCATTAGCTGCAGGAGACCGAGCGTTCTTCTTGTTCCACGGACACGGCACACAGCGACGAGCGGATAGACCTGGCGTATTAATGCTTTCACAACAACAAAAAAAAATAAAATGAGGAGGGTACAACGCTGCTGAACCGACTATTGAGAGAAAGCATTAGCTATAGGAGACCGAGCGTTCTTCTTCTTCCACGGACACGGCACACTGCGACGAGCTTTTAGACCTGGCGGTGCATTGCTTTCGCAACAAAAAAAAAATAAAATGAGGGTTCAACGCTGCTGAACCGACTATGGAGAGAAAGCATTAGCTGCAGGAGACCGAGCGTTCTTCTGTTTTTCCACGGACACGGCACACAGCGACGAGCGGTTAGACCTGGCGTATTATTGCTTTCGCAATAAGAAAAAAATAAAATGAGGCTTCAACGCTGCTGAACCGACTATGGAGCGAAAGCATTAGCTGCAGGAGACCGAGCGTTCTTCTTCTTCTTCCACGGACACGGCACACTGCGACGAGCTTTTAGACCTGGCGGTGCATTGCTTTCGCAACAAAAAAAAAAAAATAAAATGAGGGTTCAACGCTGCTGAACCGACTATGGAGAGAAAGCATTAGCTGCAGGAGACCGAGCGTTCTTCTGTTTTTCCACGGACACGGCACACAGCGACGAGCGGTTAGACCTGGCGTATTATTGCTTTCGCAATAAGAAAAAAATAAAATGAGGCTTCAACGCTGCTGAACCGACTATGGAGCGAAAGCATTAGCTGCAGGAGACCGAGCGTTCTTCTTCTTCCACGGACACGGCGCACAGCGACGAGCTTTTAGAACTGGCGGTGCATTGCTTTCGCAACAAAAAAAATAAAATGAGGGTTAAACGCTGCTGAACCGACTATGGAGAGAAAGCATTAGCTGCAGGAGACCGAGCGTTTTCTTCTTCCACGGACAAGGCACACAGCGACGAGCTGTTAGATCTGGCGTAGTATTGCTTTCGCAATAAAAAAAATAAAATGAGGGTTCAACGCTGCTGAACCGACTATGGAGCGAAAGCATTAGCTGCAGGAGACCGAGCGTTTTCTTCTTCCACGGACAAGGCACACAGCGACGAGCTGTTAGACCTGGCGTAGTATTGCTTTCGCAATAAAAAAAAATAAAATGAGGAGGGTTCAATGCTGCTGAACCGACGATGGAGCGAAAGCATTAGCTGTAGGAGACCGAGCGTTCTTCTTCTTCTTCCATGAACACGGCACACAGCGACGAGCTTTTAGACCTAGTGTAGCATTGCTTTCCCAACAAAAAAAAATAAAATGAGCTTTCAACGCTGCTGAACCGACTATGGAGCGAAAGCATTTGCTTCAGGAGACCGAGTGTTCTTCTTCCACGTACACGGCCGACAGCGACGAGCGGTTAGACCTGGCGTATTATTGCTTTCACAACAAAAAAAAATAAAATGAGGAGGGTACAACGCTGCTGAACCGACTATGGAGAGAAAACATTAGCTGCAGGAGACCGAGCGTTCTTCTTCTTCCACGGACACGGCACACAGCGACGAGCTTTTAGACCTGGCGGTGCATTGCTTTCGCAACAAAATAAAATAAAATGAGGGTTCAACGCTGCTGAACCGACTATGGAGAGAAAGCATTAGCTGCAGCAGACCGAGCATTCTTCTGTTTTTCCACGGACACGGCACACAGCGACGAGCGGTTAGACCTGGCGTATTATTGCTTTCGCAATAAGAAAAAATGAAATGAGGGTTCAACGCTGCTGAACCGACTATGGAGCGAAAGCATTAGCTGCAGGAGACCGATCGTTCTTCTTCTTCCACGGACACGGCGCACAGCGACGAGCTTTTAGACCTGGCTGTGCATTGCTTTCGCAACAAAAAAAAAATAAAATGAGGGTTCAACGCTGCTGAACCGACTATGGAGAGAAAGCATTAGCTGCAGGAGAGCGACCATTCTTCTGTTTTTCCACGGACACGACACACAGGGACGAGCGGTTAGACCTGGCGTATTATTGCTTTCACAACAACAACAAAAAAAAAAAATAAAATGAGGAGGGTTCAACGCTGCTGAACCGACAATGGAGCGAAAGCATTAGCTGCAGGAGACCGAGCGTTCTTCTTCTTCTTCCACGGAGACGGCACACAGCGACGAGCTTTTAGACCTGGCGTAGCATTGCTTTCGCAACAAAAAAAAATAAAATGAGGGTTCAACGCTGCTGAACCCACTATGGAGCGAAAGCATTAGCTGCAGGATACCTAGCATTCTTCTGTTTTTCCACGGACACGGCACACAGGGACGAGAAAAAATAAAATGAGGGTTTAACGCTGCTGAACCGACTATGGAGCGAAAGCATTAGCTGCAGGAGACCGAGCGTTCTTCTTCTTCCACGGACACAGCACACAGCGACGAGCGGTTAGACCTGGCGTATTATTGCTCTCACAACAAAAAAAAAAAATAAAATGAGGAGGGTACAACGCTGCTGAACCGACTATGGTGAGAAAGCATTAGCTGCAGGAGACCGACCGTTCTTCTTCTTCCACGGACACTGCACACAGCGACGAGCTTTTAGACCTGGCGATGCATTACTTTCGCAACAAAAAAAAAAAAAATAAAATGAGGGTTCAACGCTGCTGAACCGACTATGGAGAGAAAGCATTACCTGCAGGAGATCGAGCATTCTTCTGTTTTTCGACGGCCACGGCACACAGCGACGAGCGGTTAGACCTGGCGTATTATTGCTTTCACAACAAAAAAAAAAAATAAAATGAGGAGGGTACAACGCTGCTGAACCGACTATGGAGATAAAGCATTAGCTTCAGGAGACCGAGCGTTCTTCTTCTTCCACGGACACGGCACACAGCGACGAGCTTTTAGACCTAGCGGTGGAAGAAGCGCCTGAGCTGATACGTGTCCGCTTAGAGCTCTGTGTTTTTATCTTGTTTCGCCTATTAACTGTCGTTTTGTGTGGGTAGGACAGTGCCCTCCGTAAGAACGAATGACGAAGACGCCCCTGTGGAGCGATTTCCGACTCGGTGGGCCCTTTCTCAAGTAAGAAAGTCCAACCGGATCCCTCAGGCGCAGGCTAGGCTTAGCTCGGCGTTGCCGAGCGAGGCTGGGCTACGCGCCTGCATGGATTCTGCTCCGCCGACGACAGGTGTGCGGATTTCCGCTGTGTTACAACCTGGCGCAACATCCACGTCCACGCAATCATCAACGCCTACATGCCCCCAGTCTGCTTCGTCTTCGGATGGAACGACTTCGGCTTGTCCCATGGATTGCTCCGCCGCCTCTGTGCCTGTAACCCTCCCTCAAGGAACTGTGCCCGTCGCACCGATTCAGTCTTCCCATCCAAGGCCAACTACAGCGTGTCAGCCCCTGACACCACTACAGATGCCGCCAGTGAGTCGAGCCTCGCTTCCACTTGCTGCTAACTCGTTCCGCGTAACCATCAAGCCTACATTGCGCTTTGATATAACGACTATCCCTCCCCGGTGTGTCCAAGCCACAATTGACCAAGTTCTAGGTTCTACTAACTACTGTGGATTTGTCGTCCATCGCCCATCGAACACCATTACGGTGAACTTGCCATCCTTGGTGGACGCCCAGAAAATGTGTGCAGTTACTCAAATTCCCCTGGATGCGAATGAGCATGTCCCAGTGCAAATATATTTTGCCTCTGGCCCTGACACCCTCCGCTGCGTCGTTTACCATGTTGACAGCAGAAGTCCTTCTGAGGAGGTGCGAGCAAACATTCGCTGTTCAACTCACTCAGTGTTGCAAGCACGGCCTCTGGGGCGCAGGGGTTCATACCTACTCACTCTACAAGGCCCGCTGACTTTGCCTGAGTACCTCACCTATTATGGTGCTATTATCAAACCACAGCCCTTCCGACCTCGTCGTATATTTTGTTATCACTGCCATAAAGAAGGGCACATGCAAAATACCTGCCCTAATCCGGCAGCTGTGGCCGACATGAATGAACCAATAGCGCTTTGTGCCCTATGCAAATCGGCGGACCATGACATGCGCTCCCCCGCTTGTCCAAAGAAGAAGAGAACGAGGCCGTCGCGCAAGCCGCCCGGAAAAGAAGATATTCCTACAAGTAATCGCTTCGCTGCTCTTACATGTGAAGAAACCGACTTCCCTGCACTTCCTTTACTTGACCCACCTGCTCATCATACGTCTTCTCAGCATGGTTCATACGCACAAGCGATCCACCCTCGTGGATCAAATGGTACACCAAAACGGCCAGTGCACCAATCACATGTGGATGCCGCAGATGAAGACGCTGTTTTAGACAATGCCATTGCAGAGGCTCGCCAACGTCTAGACGAACTCACCCAGCTCCGAGAACAGCGTCGCTCTCACCCCTCTCGAAGAACTATAATACCTCGTGATAAGATTTCAAATGAATCACCTCCAGTAAGCAACAAACTACAATCACGTGCAGACAACACGTTAACCCCGAATACCCCGACAGTGGATAAAATATTAGCCCTTATGGAGCAGGTGACCTCCCTCATCGTAGAAGCTCTTCGGCCTCGCAATGGATAATGCACTGTCTCTGGTGGTGCAGTGGAATTGTCGAGGCTTTGCGAATAAGGCCTCTGAAGTGAACATCCGTCTTCGCGACAAAAAGCTTAAGGCGTGGGCCTTCTTACTTCAAGAGCATAACTCACTTCCTCGCCTTTCAGGATTCTGCGCTTACCATTCACCTTCCATTCCTGATCGCCGTTGCACCACCTCTTCCCACAGCCCAGGTAAATCTGCAATTTATATTCACACTTCAGTTCCCCACACACCGATCGACCTTTCACGCTGGTGTAACACACGCCAAGAGGTGGTAGCACTCCTAGTTAAGCCTGTACGCACGCCACTTATACTAGTTTCCTTTTATGGCCGTCCTGGTTCCGCATCTCCTAATCTTGGATGGGTTCGTTTTCTGCGTTCTACCTACTCGGGTATCTCTATTCTAGTCGGTGGAGACTTCAATGGCGCACACACCTCGTGGGGTTACCCATCGGATTCTCCCAGGGGTGCACACATCCAGGGAAGCTTTTCAGATAATTCTTTTCACCTTTTAAACCACCCGCATACATCTACCCGTCCACGAGGTGGGCCTTATTCACCTGATTTGACTTGGTGGTTAGGCCCTGGTAGCCCTCGTTGGGCTGTTGAACCAGATACCTGGGGTAGTGATCACAGTCCTATCTTTATCTCTCTCACTCCTTCGCGGATACGTAAAATACGTCGTAGCGTACGAATAACATCTTGGGACTCTGTACGCGCAGACAATCGCTTATCTGATTTCACCCCATCAACAGCATTGTCTACTCTCTCTGCTGTTCTTGCGTCCCACACGATTACCACCACTGTAAATGAAGACGAGCCAAACCCGGACATCCACCTCCTGAATCTTTGGGCTCTGCGTCGCCAGGCAGATCATTATGCTGCTCGTAACCCCGATGACCCATCGGCTATCCCCGCTCTTCACCGGGCTACCGCGCGTGCGAGGCGGTATGAAAAGCGTCTAGGAAGGCAACGTTGGGCTTCATGGTGTGAACGCCTGTCCTCCAAGCAGAGTAATCGACAACTTTGGAGAGTGTTTCACGCCATGGAGCGCTCTTCTCAGGTTTCTGATTACACAGAGAGCATTCGCCTTGCTATGAATGTAGATGAGGACACATTTGCAAAACAGGCGGCCAGACAGTTTTTTCCCCACTATGATTCCGCCTCAACTTCTCCACCTTGCTTACCGGTTACCGAACCCCCCGATGCGATTACTTCTGACCTAACCATGGCAGAGCTGCTGGCCTCCATTGAACGCCTCAAATCTAACTCTGCTCCCGGCCACGACGGCATCCCTAACTCCTTATTCCGCAACTTGGAAGGGACTGCTTTGCAGGCCCTGCTTGATGCATTCAATGACGTGTGGCATTCTGGTGTCATGCCGGACGAGTGGAAGCATTCTATTGTTGTTCCAATACCGAAGTCAGGTCATCCTCCAGTATCTCTCTCGGCCCTTCGTCCAATTTCCCTGACGCCAACAATCTGCAAGCTTTACGAAAACATTCTCGCCACTCGCTTATCGTGGTGGTTGGAATCCCATGATTGTTATCCAGAATCCCAAATTGGCTTCCGCCCACAAATAGGAACGGAGGACGGTCTTGCTACTTTGGCTGCTGACGTGCTTCACCACTCTCCGCACAGTCATCTTGTTAGAACTGTGATCGCTACAGATATAACAAAGGCATATGATAACATCCTTCACTCAGCCATTCTTGCCTCCCTGCAAACTCTTGGTCTTCCTCACAGGTTTCTCCTCGCCATTCACGCCTTTCTAACAAATAGAACATTCAGTGTGCGTGTCCATGGAAAGCCCTTTGGTCACTTCCC
Source organism: Amblyomma maculatum (assembly GCF_055883805.1). Lineage (NCBI taxonomy): Eukaryota > Metazoa > Arthropoda > Arachnida > Ixodida > Ixodidae > Amblyomma > Amblyomma maculatum. The sequence continues at coordinate 15,547,174 of NW_028146738.1, forward strand.
CTCAAACAGAGGAGTGCCCCAGGGCTCCGTTCTCGCCCCTACTTTATTTAATGTGGCCTTCATTCCACTTATTCGAGCCCTAGAGGCCATCCCTTCTATACGGGTGCTTGCGTATGCCGATGATATAACCTTATGGTGCTGTCACCCAGATACGTCTGTCCATCAGGCGGCCCTCCAGCATGCGCTGGATGTATTGACATTTCGCCTCCCTCCTTTGGGCCTAACTCTTTCGCATACAAAATCCTGTTTCATTCGAATTGGAAATAAAGCTGGCTTACGGAAAGCTCCCAATATAAATTTTATGATAGATAATACCCCAATTCCTCAGGTACAAACCGTTCGCATTCTTGGCCTTCTTCTACATTCCTCTGGGACTGGCACACCGTGGCTGACAGCCATCCGTAAGACCGCTCACGCTACTTTAGGTCTCATTCGTCGCATAGCTATGCGCTCTGGCGGCGCGCGTGCTCACACGGCCCGCCAACTTGTTCGCTCTGTCCTCCAGCCACGTATAATATACCAGGCACAGTTTCAACGTCTCACCCGCAGACAGTGGGACTCCCTTGAGGCCATCAATCGTGAGGCTATGCGTGCAATAACGTACCTCCCCCGCCTAACACCCATACCAGTACTTCAGGAGTATGCCCAGCTAAATACGCTCACTGAACTCGTTGATCAGCGGATGGCAAACAGAGCTCGCAAACAGTCTTTACAACTACATCATTTAAAGACACTACCTCCATGGTCGTACTGCCAGCTCACGGACAATCGTCCCACTGCTTCCCCGTCGGTATCATCCGCACATCTGCCTGAAGGGTGCATATTATATACCGATGCATCACATACTGCAGAGCGAGGAGTTACTGCCGTGTATAGTCCCTCTCATCCGCATCTCAACACTCACGTGACATATACCGCGGATACGTGCACCCCTCTGGCACTGGAACTCCAAGCAATTTACAATGCTATACATTCCCTCCCACCAGTTCCTACATTCAATTCAGTTCATCTTTACACAGACTCTCTCACTGCCCTTAAACAGCTTAAGGCCGTTCGACGCACATTCCAAATAACACAGTCCATACATTTGCTATGTTCAAAGTACCCATGTCCTATTCGCATACACTGGATTCGCGGCCATGCTCGCGACCCACATAACATACAAGCAGATGCTATGACGCATATAAACACATCAGACGATCCACCACCTTCCCCTCTTCCCCCAGATCCGTTCCTGTCCCACGTTTCCGATTCGCAAGTTCTGCGCCACCGAACACGCGCTCTCATTCCTCCGTGTTCGCACCCTCTCCCCCGTAGTCTTACTCGGCAGGAGGAGGTGACAGTGCGCCGGATCCGGGCAGGGGCGGCTCTGACCCCATCTGTTCGACATCGATGGCGGGAAAAAGACCTACCAGTGACTGACAAGTGCCCTCACTGTGACACTCCACCTGACGTCTGCGATGTGCGCCACTTGTTGTGGACATGTCCATCAACAACGCACATCAGGCGACGGATAATCATGAAGGTGGGCCTGCGGTGGAATCGCGATAGTGATTATGAGAAATGGACAATGGACAATCGATATACTGCTAACCTTCTCGAATTCATAAGCACATCTGGACTGCACTCCTTCTTTTAACTTTCTATCTCCTGCATCCCATTCCCCCTTTCTCAACTTATGCCTTGTGGCAAACTCTTCGAAAAAAAAAAAAAAAAAAAAAAAAAGACCTAGCGGTGCAGTGCTTTCGCAACAAAAAAAAAATAAAATGAGGGTTCAACGCTCCTGAACCGACTATGGAGAGAAAGCATTAGCTGCAGGAGACCGAGCGTTCTTCTGTTTTTCCACGGACACGGCACACAGCGACGAGCGGTTAGACCTGGCGTATTAATGCTTTCGCAATAAGAAAAAAATAAAATGAGGCTTCAACGCTGCTGAACCGACTATGAAGCGAAAGCATTAGCTGCAGGAGACCGAGCGTTCTTCTTCTTCCATGGACACGGCACACAGCGACGAGCTGTTAGACCTGGCGTAGTATTGCTTTCGCAATAAAAAAAAATAAAATGAGGGTTCAACGCTGCTGAACCGACTATGGAGCGAAAGCATTAGCTGCAGGAGACCGAGCGTTTCCTTCTTCCACGGACAAGGCACACAGCGACGAGCTGTTAGACCTGGCGTAGTATTGCTTTCGCAATAAAAAAAATAAAATGAGGAGGGTTCAATGCTGCTGAACCGACGATGGAGCGAAAGCATTGGCTGTAGGAGACCGAGCGTTCTTCTTCTTCTTCCATGAACACGGCACACAGCGACGAGCTTTTAGACCTAGCGTAGCATTGCTTTCCCAACAAAAAAAAATAAAATGACCTTTCAACGCTGCTGAACCGACTATGGAGCGAAAGCATTAGCTGGAGGAGACCGAGTGTTCTTCTGTTTTTCCACGGACACGGCACACAGGGACGAGCGGTTAGACCTGGCGTAGTATTGCTTTCGCAATAAAAAAAATAAAATGAGGAGGTTTCAACCCTGCTGACCCGACTATGGGGCGAAAGCATTAGCTGCAGGAGACCGAGCGTTCTTCTTCTTCTTCCACGGACACGGCACACTGCGACGAGCGGTTAGACCTGGCGTATTATTGCTTTCACAACAAAAAAAAAATAAAATGAGGAGGGTTCAACGCTGCGGAACCGACTATGGAGCGAAAGCATTAGCTGCAGGAGACCGAGTGTTTTTCTTCTTCTTCCACGGAGACGGCACACAGCGACGAGCTTTTAGACCTGGCGTAGCATTGCTTTCGCAATAAGAAAAAATAAAATGAGGGTTCAACGCTGCTGAACCGACTATGGAGCGATAGCATTAGCTGCAGAAGACCGAGCGTTGGACACAGCACACAGCGACGAGCTTTTAGACCTGGCATATTATTGCTTTCGCAATAAGAAAAAATAAAATGAGGGTTCAACGCTGCTGAACCGACTATGGAGCGAAAGCATTAGCTGCAGGAGACCGAGCGTTCTTCTTCTTCCACGGACACGGCACACAGCGACGAGCGGTTAGACCTGGCGTATTAATGCTTTCACAACAACAAAAAAAAAATAAAATGAGGAGGGTACAACGCTGCTGAACCGACTATGGAGAGAAAGCATTAGCTGCAGGAGACCGAGCGTTCCTCTTCTTCCACGGACACGGCACACAGCGACGAGCTTTTAGACCTGGCGGTGCATTGCTTTCGCAACAAAAAAAAATAAAATGAGGGTTCAACGCTGCTGAACCGACTATGGAGAGAAAGCATTAGCTGCAGGAGACCGAGCGTTCTTCTGTTTTTCCACGGACACGGCACACAGCGACGAGCGGTTAGACCTTGGCGTATTATTTCTCTCACAACAAAAAAAGAAATAAAATGAGGAGGGTACAACGCTGCTGAACCGACTATGGAGCGATAGCATTAGCTGCAGAAGACCGAGCGTTGGACACAGCACACAGCGACGAGCTTTTAGACCTGGCATATTATTGCTTTCGCAATAAGAAAAAATAAAATGAGGGTTCAACGCTGCTGAACCGACTATGGAGCGAAAGCATTAGCTGCAGGAGACCGAGCGTTCTTCTTCTTCCACGGACACGGCACACAGCGACGAGCGGTTAGACCTGGCGTATTAATGCTTTCACAACAACAAAAAAAAAATAAAATGAGGAGGGTACAACGCTGCTGAACCGACTATGGAGAGAAAGCATTAGCTGCAGGAGACCGAGCGTTCCTCTTCTTCCACGGACACGGCACACAGCGACGAGCTTTTAGACCTGGCGGTGCATTGCTTTCGCAACAAAAAAAAATAAAATGAGGGTTCAACGCTGCTGAACCGACTATGGAGAGAAAGCATTAGCTGCAGGAGACCGAGCGTTCTTCTGTTTTTCCACGGACACGGCACACAGCGACGAGCGGTTAGACCTTGGCGTATTATTTCTCTCACAACAAAAAAAGAAATAAAATGAGGAGGGTACAACGCTGCTGAACCGACTATGGAGAGAAAGCATTAGCTGCAGGAGACCGAGCGTTCTTCTTCTTCCACGGACACGGCACACAGCGACGAGCTTTTAGACCTGGCGGTGCATTGCTTTCGCAACAAAAAAAAATAAAATGAGGGTTCAATGCTGCTGATCCGACTATGGAGAGAAAGCATTAGCTGCAGGACACCGAGCATTCTTCTGTTTTTCCACGGACACGGCACGCAGCGACGAGCGGTTAGACCTGGCGTATTATTGCTTTCGCAATAAGAAAAAATAAAATGAGGGTTCAACGCTGCTGAACCGACTATGGAGCGAAAGCATTAGCTGCAGGAGACCGAGCGTTCTTCTTCTTCCACGGACACGGCACACTGCGACGAGCGGTTAGACCTGGCGTATTATTGCTTTCACAACAAAAAAAAAATAAAATGATCAGGGTTCAACACTGCTGAACCGACTATGGAGCGAAAGCATTAGCTGCAGGAGACCGAGTGTTCTTCTTCTTCTTCCACGGACACGGCACACAGCGACGAGCGGTTAGACCTGGCGTATTATTGCTTTCACAACAAAAAAAAAATGAGGAGGGCACAACGCTGCTGAACCGACTATGGAGAGAAAGCATTAGCTGCAGGGGACCGAACGTTCTTCTTCTTCCACGGACACGGCACACAGCGACGAGCTTTAAGACCTGGCGGTGCATTGCTTTCGCAACAAAAAAAATTAAATGAGGGTTCAACGCTGCTGAACCGACTATGGAGAGAAAGCATTGGCTGCAGGAGACCGAGCATTCTTCTGTTTTTCCACGGACACGGCACACAGGGACGAGCGGTTAGACCTGGCGTAGTATTGCTTTCGCAATAAAAAAAATAAAATGAGGAGGTTTCAACGCTGCTGAACCGACTATGGGGCGAAAGCATTAGCTGCAGGAGACCGAGCGTTCTTCTTCTTCTTCCACGGACACGGCACACTGCGACGAGCGGTTAGACCTGGCGTATTATTGCTTTCACAACAAAAAAAAAATAAAATGAGGAGGGTTCAACGCTGCTGAACCGACTATGGAGCGAAAGCATTAGCTGCAGGAGACCGAGTGTTCTTCTTCTTCTTCCACGGAGACGGCACACAGCGACGAGCTTTTAGACCTGGCGTAGCATTGCTTTCGCAATAAGAAAAAATAAAATGAGGGTTCAACGCTGCTGAACCGACTATGGAGAGAAAGCATTAGCTGCAGGAGACCGAGCGTTCTTCTGCTTTTCCACGGACATGGCACACAGCGACGAGCGGTTAGACCTGGCGTAATATTGCTTTCGCAATAAGAAAAAAATAAAATGAGGCTTCAACGCTGCTGAACCGACTATGGAGCGAAAGCATTAGCTGCAGGAGACCGAGCGTTCTTCTTCTTCCACGGACACGGCGCACAGCGACGAGATTTTAGACCTGGCGGTGCATTGCTTTCGCAACAAAAAAAAAATAAAATGAGGGTTCAACGCTGCTGAACCGACTATGGAGAGAAAGCATTAGCTGCAGGAGACCGAGCGTTTTCTTCTTCCACGGACAAGGCACACAGCGACGAGCTGTTAGACCTGGCGTAGTATTGATTTCGCAATAAAAAAATAAAATGAGGGTTCAACGCTGCTGAACCGACTATGGAGCGAAAGCATTAGCTGCAGGAGACCGAGCGTTTTCTTCTTCCATGGACAAGGCACACAGCGACGAGCTGTTAGACCTGGCGTAGTATTGCTTTCGCAACAAACAAATAATAAAATGAGGAGGGTACAACGCTGCTGAACCGACTATGGAGAGAAAACATTAGCTGCAGGAGACCGAGCATTCTTCTGTTTTTCCACGGACACGGCACACAGCGACGAGCGGTTAGGCCTGGCGTATTATTGCTTTCGCAATAAGAAAAAATAAAATGAGGGTTCAACGCTGCTGAACCGACTATGGAGCGAAAGCATTAGCTGCAGGAGACCGAGCGTTCTTCTTCTTCCACGGTCACGGCGCACAGCGACGAGATTTTAGACCTGGCGGTGCATTGCTTTCGCAACAAAAAAAAAATAAAATGAGGGTTCAACGCTGCTGAACCGACTATGGAGAGAAAGCATTAGCTGCAGGAGAGCGACCATTCTTCTGTTTTTCCACGGACACGACACACAGGGACGAGCGGTTAGACCTGGCGTATTATTGCTTTCACAACAACAACAAAAAAAAAATAAAATGAGGAGGGTTCAACGCTGCTGAACCGACAATGGAGCGAAAGCATTAGCTGCAGGAGACCGAGCGTTCTTCTTCTTCTTCCACGGAGACGGCACACAGCGACGAGCTTTTAGACCTGGCGTAGCATTGCTTTCGCAACAAAAAAAAATAAAATGAGGGTTCAACGCTGCTGAACCCACTATGGAGCGAAAGCATTAGCTGCAGGATACCTAGCATTCTTCTGTTTTTCCACGGACACGGCACACAGGGACGAGAAAAAATAAAATGAGGGTTTAACGCTGCTGAACCGACTATGGAGCGAAAGCATTAGCTGCAGGAGACTGAGCGTTCTTCTTCTTCCACGGACACAGCACACAGCGACGAGCGGTTAGACCTGGCGTATTATTGCTCTCACAACAAAAAAAAAAATAAAATGAGGAGGGTACAACGCTGCTGAACCGACTATGGTGAGAAAGCATTAGCTGCAGGAGACCGACCGTTCTTCTTCTTCCACGGACACGGCACACAGCGACGAGCTTTTAGACCTGGCGATGCATTACTTTCGCAACAAAAAAAAAATAAAATGAGGGTTCAACGCTGCTGAACCGACTATGGAGAGAAAGTATTACCTGCAGGAGATCGAGCATTCTTCTGTTTTTCGACGGCCACGGCACACAGCGACGAGCGGTTAGACCTGGCGTATTATTGCTTTCACAACAAAAAAAAAAAATAAAATGAGGAGGGTACAACGCTGCTGAACCGACTATGGAGATAAAGCATTAGCTTCAGGAGACCGAGCGTTCTTCTTCTTCCACGGACACGGCACACAGCGACGAGCTTTTAGACCTAGCGGTGGAAGAAGCGCCTGAGCTGATACGTGTCCGCTTAGAGCTCTGTGTTTTTATCTTGTTTCGCCTATTAACTGTCGTTTTGTGTGGGTAGGACAGTGCCCTCCGTAAGAACGAATGACGAAGACGCCCCTGTGGAGCGATTTCCGACTCGGTGGGCCCTTTCTCAAGTAAGAAAGTCCAACCGGATCCCTCAGGCGCAGGCTAGGCTTAGCTCGGCGTTGCCGAGCGAGGCTGGGCTACGCGCCTGCATGGATTCTGCTCCGCCGACGACAGGTGTGCGGATTTCCGCTGTGTTACAACCTGGCGCAACATCCACGTCCACGCAATCATCAACGCCTACATGCCCCCAGTCTGCTTCGTCTTCGGATGGAACGACTTCGGCTTGTCCCATGGATTGCTCCGCCGCCTCTGTGCCTGTAACCCTCCCTCAAGGAACTGTGCCCGTCGCACCGATTCAGTCTTCCCATCCAAGGCCAACTACAGCGTGTCAGCCCCTGACACCACTACAGATGCCGCCAGTGAGTCGAGCCTCGCTTCCACTTGCTGCTAACTCGTTCCGCGTAACCATCAAGCCTACATTGCGCTTTGATATAACGACTATCCCTCCCCGGTGTGTCCAAGCCACAATTGACCAAGTTCTAGGTTCTACTAACTACTGTGGATTTGTCGTCCATCGCCCATCGAACACCATTACGGTGAACTTGCCATCCTTGGTGGACGCCCAGAAAATGTGTGCAGTTACTCAAATTCCCCTGGATGCGAATGAGCATGTCCCAGTGCAAATATATTTTGCCTCTGGCCCTGACACCCTCCGCTGCGTCGTTTACCATGTTGACAGCAGAAGTCCTTCTGAGGAGGTGCGAGCAAACATTCGCTGTTCAACTCACTCAGTGTTGCAAGCACGGCCTCTGGGGCGCAGGGGTTCATACCTACTCACTCTACAAGGCCCGCTGACTTTGCCTGAGTACCTCACCTATTATGGTGCTATTATCAAACCACAGCCCTTCCGACCTCGTCGTATATTTTGTTATCACTGCCATAAAGAAGGGCACATGCAAAATACCTGCCCTAATCCGGCAGCTGTGGCCGACATGAATGAACCAATAGCGCTTTGTGCCCTATGCAAATCGGCGGACCATGACATGCGCTCCCCCGCTTGTCCAAAGAAGAAGAGAACGAGGCCGTCGCGCAAGCCGCCCGGAAAAGAAGATATTCCTACAAGTAATCGCTTCGCTGCTCTTACATGTGAAGAAACCGACTTCCCTGCACTTCCTTTACTTGACCCACCTGCTCATCATACGTCTTCTCAGCATGGTTCATACGCACAAGCGATCCACCCTCGTGGATCAAATGGTACACCAAAACGGCCAGTGCACCAATCACATGTGGATGCCGCAGATGAAGACGCTGTTTTAGACAATGCCATTGCAGAGGCTCGCCAACGTCTAGACGAACTCACCCAGCTCCGAGAACAGCGTCGCTCTCACCCCTCTCGAAGAACTATAATACCTCGTGATAAGATTTCAAATGAATCACCTCCAGTAAGCAACAAACTACAATCACGTGCAGACAACACGTTAACCCCGAATACCCCGACAGTGGATAAAATATTAGCCCTTATGGAGCAGGTGACCTCCCTCATCGTAGAAGCTCTTCGGCCTCGCAATGGATAATGCACTGTCTCTGGTGGTGCAGTGGAATTGTCGAGGCTTTGCGAATAAGGCCTCTGAAGTGAACATCCGTCTTCGCGACAAAAAGCTTAAGGCGTGGGCCTTCTTACTTCAAGAGCATAACTCACTTCCTCGCCTTTCAGGATTCTGCGCTTACCATTCACCTTCCATTCCTGATCGCCGTTGCACCACCTCTTCCCACAGCCCAGGTAAATCTGCAATTTATATTCACACTTCAGTTCCCCACACACCGATCGACCTTTCACGCTGGTGTAACACACGCCAAGAGGTGGTAGCACTCCTAGTTAAGCCTGTACGCACGCCACTTATACTAGTTTCCTTTTATGGCCGTCCTGGTTCCGCATCTCCTAATCTTGGATGGGTTCGTTTTCTGCGTTCTACCTACTCGGGTATCTCTATTCTAGTCGGTGGAGACTTCAATGGCGCACACACCTCGTGGGGTTACCCATCGGATTCTCCCAGGGGTGCACACATCCAGGGAAGCTTTTCAGATAATTCTTTTCACCTTTTAAACCACCCGCATACATCTACCCGTCCACGAGGTGGGCCTTATTCACCTGATTTGACTTGGTGGTTAGGCCCTGGTAGCCCTCGTTGGGCTGTTGAACCAGATACCTGGGGTAGTGATCACAGTCCTATCTTTATCTCTCTCACTCCTTCGCGGATACGTAAAATACGTCGTAGCGTACGAATAACATCTTGGGACTCTGTACGCGCAGACAATCGCTTATCTGATTTCACCCCATCAACAGCATTGTCTACTCTCTCTGCTGTTCTTGCGTCCCACACGATTACCACCACTGTAAATGAAGACGAGCCAAACCCGGACATCCACCTCCTGAATCTTTGGGCTCTGCGTCGCCAGGCAGATCATTATGCTGCTCGTAACCCCGATGACCCATCGGCTATCCCCGCTCTTCACCGGGCTACCGCGCGTGCGAGGCGGTATGAAAAGCGTCTAGGAAGGCAACGTTGGGCTTCATGGTGTGAACGCCTGTCCTCCAAGCAGAGTAATCGACAACTTTGGAGAGTGTTTCACGCCATGGAGCGCTCTTCTCAGGTTTCTGATTACACAGAGAGCATTCGCCTTGCTATGAATGTAGATGAGGACACATTTGCAAAACAGGCGGCCAGACAGTTTTTTCCCCACTATGATTCCGCCTCAACTTCTCCACCTTGCTTACCGGTTACCGAACCCCCCGATGCGATTACTTCTGACCTAACCATGGCAGAGCTGCTGGCCTCCATTGAACGCCTCAAATCTAACTCTGCTCCCGGCCACGACGGCATCCCTAACTCCTTATTCCGCAACTTGGAAGGGACTGCTTTGCAGGCCCTGCTTGATGCATTCAATGACGTGTGGCATTCTGGTGTCATGCCGGACGAGTGGAAGCATTCTATTGTTGTTCCAATACCGAAGTCAGGTCATCCTCCAGTATCTCTCTCGGCCCTTCGTCCAATTTCCCTGACGCCAACAATCTGCAAGCTTTACGAAAACATTCTCGCCACTCGCTTATCGTGGTGGTTGGAATCCCATGATTGTTATCCAGAATCCCAAATTGGCTTCCGCCCACAAATAGGAACGGAGGACGGTCTTGCTACTTTGGCTGCTGACGTGCTTCACCACTCTCCGCACAGTCATCTTGTTAGAACTGTGATCGCTACAGATATAACAAAGGCATATGATAACATCCTTCACTCAGCCATTCTTGCCTCCCTGCAAACTCTTGGTCTTCCTCACAGGTTTCTCCTCGCCATTCACGCCTTTCTAACAAATAGAACATTCAGTGTGCGTGTCCATGGAAAGCCCTTTGGTCACTTCCCCTCAAACAGAGGAGTGCCCCAGGGCTCCGTTCTCGCCCCTACTTTATTTAATGTGGCCTTCATTCCACTTATTCGAGCCCTAGAGGCCATCCCTTCTATACGGGTGCTTGCGTATGCCGATGATATAACCTTATGGTGCTGTCACCCAGATACGTCTGTCCATCAGGCGGCCCTCCAGCATGCGCTGGATGTATTGACATTTCGCCTCCCTCCTTTGGGCCTAACTCTTTCGCATACAAAATCCTGTTTCATTCGAATTGGAAATAAAGCTGGCTTACGGAAAGCTCCCAATATAAATTTTATGATAGATAATACCCCAATTCCTCAGGTACAAACCGTTCGCATTCTTGGCCTTCTTCTACATTCCTCTGGGACTGGCACACCGTGGCTGACAGCCATCCGTAAGACCGCTCACGCTACTTTAGGTCTCATTCGTCGCATAGCTATGCGCTCTGGCGGCGCGCGTGCTCACACGGCCCGCCAACTTGTTCGCTCTGTCCTCCAGCCACGTATAATATACCAGGCACAGTTTCAACGTCTCACCCGCAGACAGTGGGACTCCCTTGAGGCCATCAATCGTGAGGCTATGCGTGCAATAACGTACCTCCCCCGCCTAACACCCATACCAGTACTTCAGGAGTATGCCCAGCTAAATACGCTCACTGAACTCGTTGATCAGCGGATGGCAAACAGAGCTCGCAAACAGTCTTTACAACTACATCATTTAAAGACACTACCTCCATGGTCGTACTGCCAGCTCACGGACAATCGTCCCACTGCTTCCCCGTCGGTATCATCCGCACATCTGCCTGAAGGGTGCATATTATATACCGATGCATCACATACTGCAGAGCGAGGAGTTACTGCCGTGTATAGTCCCTCTCATCCGCATCTCAACACTCACGTGACATATACCGCGGATACGTGCACCCCTCTGGCACTGGAACTCCAAGCAATTTACAATGCTATACATTCCCTCCCACCAGTTCCTACATTCAATTCAGTTCATCTTTACACAGACTCTCTCACTGCCCTTAAACAGCTTAAGGCCGTTCGACGCACATTCCAAATAACACAGTCCATACATTTGCTATGTTCAAAGTACCCATGTCCTATTCGCATACACTGGATTCGCGGCCATGCTCGCGACCCACATAACATACAAGCAGATGCTATGACGCATATAAACACATCAGACGATCCACCACCTTCCCCTCTTCCCCCAGATCCGTTCCTGTCCCACGTTTCCGATTCGCAAGTTCTGCGCCACCGAACACGCGCTCTCATTCCTCCGTGTTCGCACCCTCTCCCCCGTAGTCTTACTCGGCAGGAGGAGGTGACAGTGCGCCGGATCCGGGCAGGGGCGGCTCTGACCCCATCTGTTCGACATCGATGGCGGGAAAAAGACCTACCAGTGACTGACAAGTGCCCTCACTGTGACACTCCACCTGACGTCTGCGATGTGCGCCACTTGTTGTGGACATGTCCATCAACAACGCACATCAGGCGACGGATAATCATGAAGGTGGGCCTGCGGTGGAATCGCGATAGTGATTATGAGAAATGGACAATGGACAATCGATATACTGCTAACCTTCTCGAATTCATAAGCACATCTGGACTGCACTCCTTCTTTTAACTTTCTATCTCCTGCATCCCATTCCCCCTTTCTCAACTTATGCCTTGTGGCAAACTCTTCGAAAAAAAAAAAAAAAAAAAAAAAAAGACCTAGCGGTGCAGTGCTTTCGCAACAAAAAAAAAATAAAATGAGGGTTCAACGCTCCTGAACCGACTATGGAGAGAAAGCATTAGCTGCAGGAGACCGAGCGTTCTTCTGTTTTTCCACGGACACGGCACACAGCGACGAGCGGTTAGACCTGGCGTATTAATGCTTTCGCAATAAGAAAAAAATAAAATGAGGCTTCAACGCTGCTGAACCGACTATGAAGCGAAAGCATTAGCTGCAGGAGACCGAGCGTTCTTCTTCTTCCATGGACACGGCACACAGCGACGAGCTGTTAGACCTGGCGTAGTATTGCTTTCGCAATAAAAAAAAATAAAATGAGGGTTCAACGCTGCTGAACCGACTATGGAGCGAAAGCATTAGCTGCAGGAGACCGAGCGTTTCCTTCTTCCACGGACAAGGCACACAGCGACGAGCTGTTAGACCTGGCGTAGTATTGCTTTCGCAATAAAAAAAATAAAATGAGGAGGGTTCAATGCTGCTGAACCGACGATGGAGCGAAAGCATTGGCTGTAGGAGACCGAGCGTTCTTCTTCTTCTTCCATGAACACGGCACACAGCGACGAGCTTTTAGACCTAGCGTAGCATTGCTTTCCCAACAAAAAAAAATAAAATGACCTTTCAACGCTGCTGAACCGACTATGGAGCGAAAGCATTAGCTGGAGGAGACCGAGTGTTCTTCTGTTTTTCCACGGACACGGCACACAGGGACGAGCGGTTAGACCTGGCGTAGTATTGCTTTCGCAATAAAAAAAATAAAATGAGGAGGTTTCAACCCTGCTGACCCGACTATGGGGCGAAAGCATTAGCTGCAGGAGACCGAGCGTTCTTCTTCTTCTTCCACGGACACGGCACACTGCGACGAGCGGTTAGACCTGGCGTATTATTGCTTTCACAACAAAAAAAAAATAAAATGAGGAGGGTTCAACGCTGCGGAACCGACTATGGAGCGAAAGCATTAGCTGCAGGAGACCGAGTGTTTTTCTTCTTCTTCCACGGAGACGGCACACAGCGACGAGCTTTTAGACCTGGCGTAGCATTGCTTTCGCAATAAGAAAAAATAAAATGAGGGTTCAACGCTGCTGAACCGACTATGGAGCGATAGCATTAGCTGCAGAAGACCGAGCGTTGGACACAGCACACAGCGACGAGCTTTTAGACCTGGCATATTATTGCTTTCGCAATAAGAAAAAATAAAATGAGGGTTCAACGCTGCTGAACCGACTATGGAGCGAAAGCATTAGCTGCAGGAGACCGAGCGTTCTTCTTCTTCCACGGACACGGCACACAGCGACGAGCGGTTAGACCTGGCGTATTAATGCTTTCACAACAACAAAAAAAAAATAAAATGAGGAGGGTACAACGCTGCTGAACCGACTATGGAGAGAAAGCATTAGCTGCAGGAGACCGAGCGTTCCTCTTCTTCCACGGACACGGCACACAGCGACGAGCTTTTAGACCTGGCGGTGCATTGCTTTCGCAACAAAAAAAAATAAAATGAGGGTTCAACGCTGCTGAACCGACTATGGAGAGAAAGCATTAGCTGCAGGAGACCGAGCGTTCTTCTGTTTTTCCACGGACACGGCACACAGCGACGAGCGGTTAGACCTTGGCGTATTATTTCTCTCACAACAAAAAAAGAAATAAAATGAGGAGGGTACAACGCTGCTGAACCGACTATGGAGAGAAAGCATTAGCTGCAGGAGACCGAGCGTTCTTCTTCTTCCACGGACACGGCACACAGCGACGAGCTTTTAGACCTGGCGGTGCATTGCTTTCGCAACAAAAAAAAATAAAATGAGGGTTCAATGCTGCTGATCCGACTATGGAGAGAAAGCATTAGCTGCAGGACACCGAGCATTCTTCTGTTTTTCCACGGACACGGCACGCAGCGACGAGCGGTTAGACCTGGCGTATTATTGCTTTCGCAATAAGAAAAAATAAAATGAGGGTTCAACGCTGCTGAACCGACTATGGAGCGAAAGCATTAGCTGCAGGAGACCGAGCGTTCTTCTTCTTCCACGGACACGGCACACTGCGACGAGCGGTTAGACCTGGCGTATTATTGCTTTCACAACAAAAAAAAAAATAAAATGATCAGGGTTCAACACTGCTGAACCGACTATGGAGCGAAAGCATTAGCTGCAGGAGACCGAGTGTTCTTCTTCTTCTTCCACGGACACGGCACACAGCGACGAGCGGTTAGACCTGGCGTATTATTGCTTTCACAACAAAAAAAAAATGAGGAGGGCACAACGCTGCTGAACCGACTATGGAGAGAAAGCATTAGCTGCAGGGGACCGAACGTTCTTCTTCTTCCACGGACACGGCACACAGCGACGAGCTTTAAGACCTGGCGGTGCATTGCTTTCGCAACAAAAAAAATTAAATGAGGGTTCAACGCTGCTGAACCGACTATGGAGAGAAAGCATTGGCTGCAGGAGACCGAGCATTCTTCTGTTTTTCCACGGACACGGCACACAGGGACGAGCGGTTAGACCTGGCGTAGTATTGCTTTCGCAATAAAAAAAATAAAATGAGGAGGTTTCAACGCTGCTGAACCGACTATGGGGCGAAAGCATTAGCTGCAGGAGACCGAGCGTTCTTCTTCTTCTTCCACGGACACGGCACACTGCGACGAGCGGTTAGACCTGGCGTATTATTGCTTTCACAACAAAAAAAAAATAAAATGAGGAGGGTTCAACGCTGCTGAACCGACTATGGAGCGAAAGCATTAGCTGCAGGAGACCGAGTGTTCTTCTTCTTCTTCCACGGAGACGGCACACAGCGACGAGCTTTTAGACCTGGCGTAGCATTGCTTTCGCAATAAGAAAAAATAAAATGAGGGTTCAACGCTGCTGAACCGACTATGGAGAGAAAGCATTAGCTGCAGGAGACCGAGCGTTCTTCTGCTTTTCCACGGACATGGCACACAGCGACGAGCGGTTAGACCTGGCGTAATATTGCTTTCGCAATAAGAAAAAAATAAAATGAGGCTTCAACGCTGCTGAACCGACTATGGAGCGAAAGCATTAGCTGCAGGAGACCGAGCGTTCTTCTTCTTCCACGGACACGGCGCACAGCGACGAGATTTTAGACCTGGCGGTGCATTGCTTTCGCAACAAAAAAAAAATAAAATGAGGGTTCAACGCTGCTGAACCGACTATGGAGAGAAAGCATTAGCTGCAGGAGACCGAGCGTTTTCTTCTTCCACGGACAAGGCACACAGCGACGAGCTGTTAGACCTGGCGTAGTATTGATTTCGCAATAAAAAAATAAAATGAGGGTTCAACGCTGCTGAACCGACTATGGAGCGAAAGCATTAGCTGCAGGAGACCGAGCGTTTTCTTCTTCCATGGACAAGGCACACAGCGACGAGCTGTTAGACCTGGCGTAGTATTGCTTTCGCAACAAACAAATAATAAAATGAGGAGGGTACAACGCTGCTGAACCGACTATGGAGAGAAAACATTAGCTGCAGGAGACCGAGCATTCTTCTGTTTTTCCACGGACACGGCACACAGCGACGAGCGGTTAGGCCTGGCGTATTATTGCTTTCGCAATAAGAAAAAATAAAATGAGGGTTCAACGCTGCTGAACCGACTATGGAGCGAAAGCATTAGCTGCAGGAGACCGAGCGTTCTTCTTCTTCCACGGTCACGGCGCACAGCGACGAGATTTTAGACCTGGCGGTGCATTGCTTTCGCAACAAAAAAAAAATAAAATGAGGGTTCAACGCTGCTGAACCGACTATGGAGAGAAAGCATTAGCTGCAGGAGAGCGACCATTCTTCTGTTTTTCCACGGACACGACACACAGGGACGAGCGGTTAGACCTGGCGTATTATTGCTTTCACAACAACAACAAAAAAAAAAATAAAATGAGGAGGGTTCAACGCTGCTGAACCGACAATGGAGCGAAAGCATTAGCTGCAGGAGACCGAGCGTTCTTCTTCTTCTTCCACGGAGACGGCACACAGCGACGAGCTTTTAGACCTGGCGTAGCATTGCTTTCGCAACAAAAAAAAATAAAATGAGGGTTCAACGCTGCTGAACCCACTATGGAGCGAAAGCATTAGCTGCAGGATACCTAGCATTCTTCTGTTTTTCCACGGACACGGCACACAGGGACGAGAAAAAATAAAATGAGGGTTTAACGCTGCTGAACCGACTATGGAGCGAAAGCATTAGCTGCAGGAGACCGAGCGTTCTTCTTCTTCCACGGACACAGCACACAGCGACGAGCGGTTAGACCTGGCGTATTATTGCTCTCACAACAAAAAAAAAAATAAAATGAGGAGGGTACAACGCTGCTGAACCGACTATGGTGAGAAAGCATTAGCTGCAGGAGACCGACCGTTCTTCTTCTTCCACGGACACGGCACACAGCGACGAGCTTTTAGACCTGGCGATGCATTACTTTCGCAACAAAAAAAAAATAAAATGAGGGTTCAACGCTGCTGAACCGACTATGGAGAGAAAGTATTACCTGCAGGAGATCGAGCATTCTTCTGTTTTTCGACGGCCACGGCACACAGCGACGAGCGGTTAGACCTGGCGTATTATTGCTTTCACAACAAAAAAAAAAATAAAATGAGGAGGGTACAACGCTGCTGAACCGACTATGGAGATAAAGCATTAGCTTCAGGAGACCGAGCGTTCTTCTTCTTCCACGGACACGGCACACAGCGACGAGCTTTTAGACCTAGCGGTGGAAGAAGCGCCTGAGCTGATACGTGTCCGCTTAGAGCTCTGTGTTTTTATCTTGTTTCGCCTATTAACTGTCGTTTTGTGTGGGTAGGACAGTGCCCTCCGTAAGAACGAATGACGAAGACGCCCCTGTGGAGCGATTTCCGACTCGGTGGGCCCTTTCTCAAGTAAGAAAGTCCAACCGGATCCCTCAGGCGCAGGCTAGGCTTAGCTCGGCGTTGCCGAGCGAGGCTGGGCTACGCGCCTGCATGGATTCTGCTCCGCCGACGACAGGTGTGCGGATTTCCGCTGTGTTACAACCTGGCGCAACATCCACGTCCACGCAATCATCAACGCCTACATGCCCCCAGTCTGCTTCGTCTTCGGATGGAACGACTTCGGCTTGTCCCATGGATTGCTCCGCCGCCTCTGTGCCTGTAACCCTCCCTCAAGGAACTGTGCCCGTCGCACCGATTCAGTCTTCCCTTCCAAGGCCAACTACAGCGTGTCAGCCCCTGACACCACTACAGATGCCGCCAGTGAGTCGAGCCTCGCTTCCACTTGCTGCTAACTCGTTCCGCGTAACCATCAAGCCTACATTGCGCTTTGATATAACGACTATCCCTCCCCGGTGTGTCCAAGCCACAATTGACCAAGTTCTAGGTTCTACTAACTACTGTGGATTTGTCGTCCATCGCCCATCGAACACCATTACGGTGAACTTGCCATCCTTGGTGGACGCCCAGAAAATGTGTGCAGTTACTCAAATTCCCCTGGATGCGAATGAGCATGTCCCAGTGCAAATATATTTTGCCTCTGGCCCTGACACCCTCCGCTGCGTCGTTTACCATGTTGACAGCAGAAGTCCTTCTGAGGAGGTGCGAGCAAACATTCGCTGTTCAACTCACTCAGTGTTGCAAGCACGGCCTCTGGGGCGCAGGGGTTCATACCTACTCACTCTACAAGGCCCGCTGACTTTGCCTGAGTACCTCACCTATTATGGTGCTATTATCAAACCACAGCCCTTCCGACCTCGTCGTATATTTTGTTATCACTGCCATAAAGAAGGGCACATGCAAAATACCTGCCCTAATCCGGCAGCTGTGGCCGACATGAATGAACCAATAGCGCTTTGTGCCCTATGCAAATCGGCGGACCATGACATGCGCTCCCCCGCTTGTCCAAAGAAGAAGAGAACGAGGCCGTCGCGCAAGCCGCCCGGAAAAGAAGATATTCCTACAAGTAATCGCTTCGCTGCTCTTACATGTGAAGAAACCGACTTCCCTGCACTTCCTTTACTTGACCCACCTGCTCATCATACGTCTTCTCAGCATGGTTCATACGCACAAGCGATCCACCCTCGTGGATCAAATGGTACACCAAAACGGCCAGTGCACCAATCACATGTGGATGCCGCAGATGAAGACGCTGTTTTAGACAATGCCATTGCAGAGGCTCGCCAACGTCTAGACGAACTCACCCAGCTCCGAGAACAGCGTCGCTCTCACCCCTCTCGAAGAACTATAATACCTCGTGATAAGATTTCAAATGAATCACCTCCAGTAAGCAACAAACTACAATCACGTGCAGACAACACGTTAACCCCGAATACCCCGACAGTGGATAAAATATTAGCCCTTATGGAGCAGGTGACCTCCCTCATCGTAGAAGCTCTTCGGCCTCGCAATGGATAATGCACTGTCTCTGGTGGTGCAGTGGAATTGTCGAGGCTTTGCGAATAAGGCCTCTGAAGTGAACATCCGTCTTCGCGACAAAAAGCTTAAGGCGTGGGCCTTCTTACTTCAAGAGCATAACTCACTTCCTCGCCTTTCAGGATTCTGCGCTTACCATTCACCTTCCATTCCTGATCGCCGTTGCACCACCTCTTCCCACAGCCCAGGTAAATCTGCAATTTATATTCACACTTCAGTTCCCCACACACCGATCGACCTTTCACGCTGGTGTAACACACGCCAAGAGGTGGTAGCACTCCTAGTTAAGCCTGTACGCACGCCACTTATACTAGTTTCCTTTTATGGCCGTCCTGGTTCCGCATCTCCTAATCTTGGATGGGTTCGTTTTCTGCGTTCTACCTACTCGGGTATCTCTATTCTAGTCGGTGGAGACTTCAATGGCGCACACACCTCGTGGGGTTACCCATCGGATTCTCCCAGGGGTGCACACATCCAGGGAAGCTTTTCAGATAATTCTTTTCACCTTTTAAACCACCCGCATACATCTACCCGTCCACGAGGTGGGCCTTATTCACCTGATTTGACTTGGTGGTTAGGCCCTGGTAGCCCTCGTTGGGCTGTTGAACCAGATACCTGGGGTAGTGATCACAGTCCTATCTTTATCTCTCTCACTCCTTCGCGGATACGTAAAATACGTCGTAGCGTACGAATAACATCTTGGGACTCTGTACGCGCAGACAATCGCTTATCTGATTTCACCCCATCAACAGCATTGTCTACTCTCTCTGCTGTTCTTGCGTCCCACACGATTACCACCACTGTAAATGAAGACGAGCCAAACCCGGACATCCACCTCCTGAATCTTTGGGCTCTGCGTCGCCAGGCAGATCATTATGCTGCTCGTAACCCCGATGACCCATCGGCTATCCCCGCTCTTCACCGGGCTACCGCGCGTGCGAGGCGGTATGAAAAGCGTCTAGGAAGGCAACGTTGGGCTTCATGGTGTGAACGCCTGTCCTCCAAGCAGAGTAATCGACAACTTTGGAGAGTGTTTCACGCCATGGAGCGCTCTTCTCAGGTTTCTGATTACACAGAGAGCATTCGCCTTGCTATGAATGTAGATGAGGACACATTTGCAAAACAGGCGGCCAGACAGTTTTTTCCCCACTATGATTCCGCCTCAACTTCTCCACCTTGCTTACCGGTTACCGAACCCCCCGATGCGATTACTTCTGACCTAACCATGGCAGAGCTGCTGGCCTCCATTGAACGCCTCAAATCTAACTCTGCTCCCGGCCACGACGGCATCCCTAACTCCTTATTCCGCAACTTGGAAGGGACTGCTTTGCAGGCCCTGCTTGATGCATTCAATGACGTGTGGCATTCTGGTGTCATGCCGGACGAGTGGAAGCATTCTATTGTTGTTCCAATACCGAAGTCAGGTCATCCTCCAGTATCTCTCTCGGCCCTTCGTCCAATTTCCCTGACGCCAACAATCTGCAAGCTTTACGAAAACATTCTCGCCACTCGCTTATCGTGGTGGTTGGAATCCCATGATTGTTATCCAGAATCCCAAATTGGCTTCCGCCCACAAATAGGAACGGAGGACGGTCTTGCTACTTTGGCTGCTGACGTGCTTCACCACTCTCCGCACAGTCATCTTGTTAGAACTGTGATCGCTACAGATATAACAAAGGCATATGATAACATCCTTCACTCAGCCATTCTTGCCTCCCTGCAAACTCTTGGTCTTCCTCACAGGTTTCTCCTCGCCATTCACGCCTTTCTAACAAATAGAACATTCAGTGTGCGTGTCCATGGAAAGCCCTTTGGTCACTTCCCCTCAAACAGAGGAGTGCCCCAGGGCTCCGTTCTCGCCCCTACTTTATTTAATGTGGCCTTCATTCCACTTATTCGAGCCCTAGAGGCCATCCCTTCTATACGGGTGCTTGCGTATGCCGATGATATAACCTTATGGTGCTGTCACCCAGATACGTCTGTCCATCAGGCGGCCCTCCAGCATGCGCTGGATGTATTGACATTTCGCCTCCCTCCTTTGGGCCTAACTCTTTCGCATACAAAATCCTGTTTCATTCGAATTGGAAATAAAGCTGGCTTACGGAAAGCTCCCAATATAAATTTTATGATAGATAATACCCCAATTCCTCAGGTACAAACCGTTCGCATTCTTGGCCTTCTTCTACATTCCTCTGGGACTGGCACACCGTGGCTGACAGCCATCCGTAAGACCGCTCACGCTACTTTAGGTCTCATTCGTCGCATAGCTATGCGCTCTGGCGGCGCGCGTGCTCACACGGCCCGCCAACTTGTTCGCTCTGTCCTCCAGCCACGTATAATATACCAGGCACAGTTTCAACGTCTCACCCGCAGACAGTGGGACTCCCTTGAGGCCATCAATCGTGAGGCTATGCGTGCAATAACGTACCTCCCCCGCCTAACACCCATACCAGTACTTCAGGAGTATGCCCAGCTAAATACGCTCACTGAACTCGTTGATCAGCGGATGGCAAACAGAGCTCGCAAACAGTCTTTACAACTACATCATTTAAAGACACTACCTCCATGGTCGTACTGCCAGCTCACGGACAATCGTCCCACTGCTTCCCCGTCGGTATCATCCGCACATCTGCCTGAAGGGTGCATATTATATACCGATGCATCACATACTGCAGAGCGAGGAGTTACTGCCGTGTATAGTCCCTCTCATCCGCATCTCAACACTCACGTGACATATACCGCGGATACGTGCACCCCTCTGGCACTGGAACTCCAAGCAATTTACAATGCTATACATTCCCTCCCACCAGTTCCTACATTCAATTCAGTTCATCTTTACACAGACTCTCTCACTGCCCTTAAACAGCTTAAGGCCGTTCGACGCACATTCCAAATAACACAGTCCATACATTTGCTATGTTCAAAGTACCCATGTCCTATTCGCATACACTGGATTCGCGGCCATGCTCGCGACCCACATAACATACAAGCAGATGCTATGACGCATATAAACACATCAGACGATCCACCACCTTCCCCTCTTCCCCCAGATCCGTTCCTGTCCCACGTTTCCGATTCGCAAGTTCTGCGCCACCGAACACGCGCTCTCATTCCTCCGTGTTCGCACCCTCTCCCCCGTAGTCTTACTCGGCAGGAGGAGGTGACAGTGCGCCGGATCCGGGCAGGGGCGGCTCTGACCCCATCTGTTCGACATCGATGGCGGGAAAAAGACCTACCAGTGACTGACAAGTGCCCTCACTGTGACACTCCACCTGACGTCTGCGATGTGCGCCACTTGTTGTGGACATGTCCATCAACAACGCACATCAGGCGACGGATAATCATGAAGGTGGGCCTGCGGTGGAATCGCGATAGTGATTATGAGAAATGGACAATGGACAATCGATATACTGCTAACCTTCTCGAATTCATAAGCACATCTGGACTGCACTCCTTCTTTTAACTTTCTATCTCCTGCATCCCATTCCCCCTTTCTCAACTTATGCCTTGTGGCAAACTCTTCGAAAAAAAAAAAAAAAAAAAAAAACCCAAAGACCTAGCGGTAACCAGTGCTTTCGCAACAAAAAAAAAATGGGTTCAACGCTCCTGAACCGACTATGGAGAGAAAGCATTAGCTGCAGGAGACCGAGCGTTCTTCTGTTTTTCCACGGACACGGCACACAGCGACGAGCGGTTAGACCTGGCGTATTAATGCTTTCGCAATAAGAAAAAAATAAAATGAGGCTTCAACGCTGCTGAACCGACTATGAAGCGAAAGCATTAGCTGCAGGAGACCGAGCGTTCTTCTTCTTCCATGGACACGGCACACAGCGACGAGCTGTTAGACCTGGCGTAGTATTGCTTTCGCAATAAAAAAAAATAAAATGAGGGTTCAACGCTGCTGAACCGACTATGGAGCGAAAGCATTAGCTGCAGGAGACCGAGCGTTTCCTTCTTCCACGGACAAGGCACACAGCGACGAGCTGTTAGACCTGGCGTAGTATTGCTTTCGCAATAAAAAAAATAAAATGAGGAGGGTTCAATGCTGCTGAACCGACGATGGAGCGAAAGCATTGGCTGTAGGAGACCGAGCGTTCTTCTTCTTCTTCCATGAACACGGCACACAGCGACGAGCTTTTAGACCTAGCGTAGCATTGCTTTCCCAACAAAAAAAAATAAAATGACCTTTCAACGCTGCTGAACCGACTATGGAGCGAAAGCATTAGCTGGAGGAGACCGAGTGTTCTTCTGTTTTTCCACGGACACGGCACACAGGGACGAGCGGTTAGACCTGGCGTAGTATTGCTTTCGCAATAAAAAAAATAAAATGAGGAGGTTTCAACCCTGCTGACCCGACTATGGGGCGAAAGCATTAGCTGCAGGAGACCGAGCGTTCTTCTTCTTCTTCCACGGACACGGCACACTGCGACGAGCGGTTAGACCTGGCGTATTATTGCTTTCACAACAAAAAAAAAAATAAAATGAGGAGGGTACAACGCTGCTGAACCGACTATGGAGAGAAAGCATTAGCTGCAGGAGACCGAGCGTTCTTCTTCTTCCACGGACACGGCACACAGCGACGAGCTTTTAGACCTGGCGGTGCATTGCTTTCGCAACAAAAAAAAAATAAAATGAGGGTTCAACGCTGCTGAACCGACTATGGAGAGAAAGCATTAGCTGCAGGAGACCGAGCGTTCTTCTGTTTTTCCACGGACACGGCACACAGCGACGAGCGGTTAGACCTTGGCGTATTATTTCTCTCACAACAAAAAAAGAAATAAAATGAGGAGGGTACAACGCTGCTGAACCGACTATGGAGAGAAAGCATTAGCTGCAGGAGACCGAGCGTTCTTCTTCTTCCACGGACACGGCACACAGCGACGAGCTTTTAGACCTGGCGGTGCATTGCTTTCGCAACAAAAAAAAATAAAATGAGGGTTCAATGCTGCTGATCCGACTATGGAGAGAAAGCATTAGCTGCAGGACACCGAGCATTCTTCTGTTTTTCCACGGACACGGCACGCAGCGACGAGCGGTTAGACCTGGCGTATTATTGCTTTCGCAATAAGAAAAAATAAAATGAGGGTTCAACGCTGCTGAACCGACTATGGAGCGAAAGCATTAGCTGCAGGAGACCGAGCGTTCTTCTTCTTCCACGGACACGGCACACTGCGACGAGCGGTTAGACCTGGCGTATTATTGCTTTCACAACAAAAAAAAAATAAAATGATCAGGGTTCAACACTGCTGAACCGACTATGGAGCGAAAGCATTAGCTGCAGGAGACCGAGTGTTCTTCTTCTTCTTCCACGGACACGGCACACAGCGACGAGCGGTTAGACCTGGCGTATTATTGCTTTCACAACAAAAAAAAATGAGGAGGGCACAACGCTGCTGAACCGACTATGGAGAGAAAGCATTAGCTGCAGGGGACCGAACGTTCTTCTTCTTCCACGGACACGGCACACAGCGAAGAGCTTTTAGACCTGGCGGTGCATTGCTTTCGCAACAAAAAAAATTAAATGAGGGTTCAACGCTGCTGAACCGACTATGGAGAGAAAGCATTGGCTGCAGGAGACCGAGAATTCTTCTGTTTTTCCACGGACACGGCACACAGGGACGAGCGGTTAGACCTGGCGTAGTATTGCTTTCGCAATAAAAAAAATAAAATGAGGAGGTTTCAACGCTGCTGAACCGACTATGGGGCGAAAGCATTAGCTGCAGGAGACCGAGCGTTCTTCTTCTTCTTCCACGGACACGGCACACTGCGACGAGCGGTTAGACCTGGCGTATTATTGCTTTCACAACAAAAAAAAAATAAAATGAGGAGGGTTCAACGCTGCTGAACCGACTATGGAGCGAAAGCATTAGCTGCAGGAGACCGAGTGTTCTTCTTCTTCTTCCACGGAGACGGCACACAGCGACGAGCTTTTAGACCTGGCGTAGCATTGCTTTCGCAATAAGAAAAAATAAAATGAGGGTTCAACGCTGCTGAACCGACTATGGAGAGAAAGCATTAGCTGCAGGAGACCGAGCGTTCTTCTGCTTTTCCACGGACATGGCACACAGCGACGAGCGGTTAGACCTGGCGTAATATTGCTTTCGCAATAAGAAAAAAATAAAATGAGGCTTCAACGCTGCTGAACCGACTATGGAGCGAAAGCATTAGCTGCAGGAGACCGAGCGTTCTTCTTCTTCCACGGACACGGCGCACAGCGACGAGATTTTAGACCTGGCGGTGCATTGCTTTCGCAACAAAAAAAAAATAAAATGAGGGTTCAACGCTGCTGAACCGACTATGGAGAGAAAGCATTAGCTGCAGGAGACCGAGCGTTTTCTTCTTCCACGGACAAGGCACACAGCGACGAGCTGTTAGACCTGGCGTAGTATTGATTTCGCAATAAAAAAATAAAATGAGGGTTCAACGCTGCTGAACCGACTATGGAGCGAAAGCATTAGCTGCAGGAGACCGAGCGTTTTCTTCTTCCATGGACAAGGCACACAGCGACGAGCTGTTAGACCTGGCGTAGTATTGCTTTCGCAACAAACAAATAATAAAATGAGGAGGGTACAACGCTGCTGAACCGACTATGGAGAGAAAACATTAGCTGCAGGAGACCGAGCATTCTTCTGTTTTTCCACGGACACGGCACACAGCGACGAGCGGTTAGGCCTGGCGTATTATTGCTTTCGCAATAAGAAAAAATAAAATGAGGGTTCAACGCTGCTGAACCGACTATGGAGCGAAAGCATTAGCTGCAGGAGACCGAGCGTTCTTCTTCTTCCACGGTCACGGCGCACAGCGACGAGATTTTAGACCTGGCGGTGCATTGCTTTCGCAACAAAAAAAAAATAAAATGAGGGTTCAACGCTGCTGAACCGACTATGGAGAGAAAGCATTAGCTGCAGGAGACCGAGCGTTTTCTTCTTCCACGGACAAGGCACACAGCGACGAGCTGTTAAACCTGGCGTAGTATTGCTTTCGCAATAAAAAAATAAAATGAGGGTTCAACGCTGCTGAACCGACTATGGAGCGAAAGCATCAGCTGC
Source organism: Amblyomma maculatum (assembly GCF_055883805.1). Lineage (NCBI taxonomy): Eukaryota > Metazoa > Arthropoda > Arachnida > Ixodida > Ixodidae > Amblyomma > Amblyomma maculatum. The sequence goes on from NW_028146738.1 coordinate 15,572,920, forward strand.
AGGAGACCGAGCGTTTTCTTCTTCCACGGACGAGGCACACAGCGACGAGCTGTTAGACCTGGCGTAGTATTGCTTTCGCAACAAACAAAAAATAAAATGAGGAGGGTACAACGCTGCTGAACCGACTATGGAGAGAAAACATTAGCTGCAGGAGACCGAGCATTCTTCTGTTTTTCCACGGACACGGCACACAGCGACGAGCGGTTAGACCTGGCGTATTATTGCTTTCGCAATAAGAAAAAATAAAATGAGGGTTCAACGCTGCTGAACCGACTATGGAGCGAAAGCATTAGCTGCAGGAGACCGAGCGTTCTTCTTCTTCCACGGACACGGCACACTGCGACGAGCGGTTAGACCTGGCGTATTATTGCTTTCACAACAACAAAAAAAAATTAAATGAGGAGGGCACAACGCTGCTGAACCGACTATGGAGAGAAAGCATTAGCTGCAGGAGACCGAACGTTCTTCTTCTTCCACGGACACGGCACACAGCGACGAGCTTTTAGACCTGGCGGTGCATTGCTTTCGCAACAAAAAAAATTAAATGAGGGTTCAACGCTGCTGAACCGACTATGGGGCGAAAGCATTAGCTGCAGGAGACCGAGCGTTCTTCTTCTTCTTCCACGGACACGGCACACTGCGACGAGCGGTTAGACCTGGCGTATTATTGCTTTCACAACAAAAAAAAATAAAATGAGGAGGGTTCAACGTTGCTGAACCGACTATGGAGCGAAAGCATTAGCTGCAGGAGACCGAGCGTTCTTCTTCTTCCACGGACAAGGCACACGGCGACGAGCTTTTAGACCTGGCGGTGCATTGCTTTCGTAACAAAAAAAATAAAATGAGGGTTCAACGCTGCTGAACCGACTATGGAGAGAAAGCATTAGCTGCAGGAGACCGAGCATTCTTCTGTTTTTCCACGGACACGGCACACAGCGACGAGCGGTTAGACCTGGCGTATTATTGCTTTCGCAATAAGAAAAAATAAAATGAGGGTTCAACGCTGCTGAACCGACTATGGAGCGAAAGCATTAGCTGCAGGAGACCGAGCGTTCTTCTTCTTCCACGGACACGGCACACTGCGGCGAGCGGTTTGATCTGGCGTATTATTGCTTTCACAACAAAAAAAAAATAAAACGATCAGGGTTCAACACTGCTGAACCGACTATGGAGCGAAAGAATTAGCTGCAGGAGACCGAGCGTTCTTCTTCTTCTTCCACGGACACGGCACACAGCGACGAGCGATTAGACCTGGCGTATTATTGCTTTCACAACAACAACAAAAAAAAATAAAATGAGGAGGGTACAACGCTGCTGAACCGACTATGGAGAGAAAGCATTAGCTGCAGGAGACCGAACGTTCTTCTTCTTCCACGGACACGGCACACAGCGACGAGCTTTTAGACCTGGCGGTGCATTGATTTCGCAACAAAAAAAATTAAATGAGGGTTCAACGCTGCTGAACCGACTATGGAGAGAAAGCATTGGCTGCAGGAGACCGAGCATTCTTCTGTTTTTCCACGGACACGGCACACAGGGACGAGCGGTTAGACCTGGCGTAGTATTGCTTTCGCAATAAAAAAAATAAAATGAGGAGGTTTCAACGCTGCTGAATCGACTATGGGGCGAAAGCATTAGCTGGAGGAGACCGAGCGTTCTTCTTCTTCTTCCACGGACACGGCACACTGCGACGAGCGGTTAGACCTGGCGTATTATTGCTTTCACAACAAAAAAAAATAAAATGAGGAGGGTTCAACGCTGCTGAACCGACTATGGAGCGAAAGCATTAGCTGCAGGAGACCGAGTGTTGTTCTTCTTCTTCCACGGAGACGGCACACAGCGACGAGCTTTTAGACCTGGCGTAGCATTGCTTTCGCAATAAGAAAAAATAAAATGAGGGTTCAACGCTGCTGAACCGACTATGGAGCGAAATCATTAGCTGCAGGAGACCGAGCGTTCTTCTTCTTCCACGGACACGGCACACAGCGACGAGCTTTTAGACCTGGCGTTGCATTGCTTTCGCAACAAAAAAATAAAATGAGGGTTCAACTCTGCTGAATCGACTAAGGAGAGAAAGGATTAGCTGCAGGAGACCGAGCGTTCTTCTTCTTCCACGGACACGGCACACAGCGACGAGCGGTTAGACCTGGCGTATTATTGCTTTCGCAATAAGAAAAAATAAAATGAGGGTTCAACGCCGCTGAACCGACTACGGAGCGAAAGCATTAGCTGCAGGAGACCGAGCGTTCTTCTTCTTCCACGGACGCGGCACACAGCGACGAGCGGTTAGACCTGGCGTATTATTGCTTTCACAACAAAAAAAATAAAATGAGGAGGGTAAAACGCTGCTGAACCGACTATGGAGAGAAAGCATTACTGCAGGAGACAGAGCGTTCTTCTTCTTCCATGGACACGGCACACAGCGACGAGCTTTTAGACCTGACGGTGCATTGCTTTCGCAACAAAAAAAAAGCTGAGGGTTCAACGCTGCTGAACCGACTATGGAGAGAAAGCATTAGCGGCAGGAGACCGAGCATTCTTCTGTTTTTCCACGGACACGGCACACAGCGACGAGCTTTTAGACCTGACGGTGCATTGCTTTCGCAACAAAAAAAAAGCTGAGGGTTCAACGCTGCTGAACCGACTATGGAGCGAAAGCATTAGCTGCAGGAGACCGAGTGTTGTTCTTCTTCTTCCACGGAGACGGCACACAGCGACGAGCTTTTAGACCTGGCGTAGCATTGCTTTCGCAATAAGAAAAAATAAAATGAGGGTTCAACGCTGCTGAACCGACTATGGAGAGAAAGCATTAGCTGCAGGAGACCGAGCGTTTTCTTCTTCCACGGACAAGGCACACAGCGACGAGCTGTTAGACCTGGCGTAGTATTGCTTTCGCAATAAAAAAATAAAATGAGGGTTCAACGCTGCTGAACCGACTATGGAGCGAAAGCATTAGCTGCAGGAGACCGAGCGTTTTCTTCTTCCACGGACAAGGCACACAGCGACGAGCTGTTAGACCTGACGTAGTATTGCTTTCGCAACAAAAAAAATAAAATGAGGAGGGTTCAATGCTGCTGAACCGACGATGGAGCGAAAGCATTAGCTGTAGGAGACCGAGCGTTCTTCTGCTTCTTCCACGGACACGGCACACTGCGACGAGCGGTTAGACCTGGCGTATTATTGCTTTCACAAAAAAAAAATAAAATGAGGAGGGTTCAACACTGCTGAACCGACTATGGAGAGAAAGCATTAGCTGCAGGAGACCGAGCGTTCTTCTTCTTCCACGGACACGGCACACAGCGACGAGCGGTTAGACCTGGCGTATTATTGCTTTCGCAATAAAAAAAAATAAAATGAGGAGGGTTCAATGCTGCTGAACCGACGATGGAGCGAAAGCATTAGCTGTAGGACACCGAGCGTTCTTCTTCTTCTTCCATGAACACGGCACACAGCGACGAGCTTTTAGACCTAGCGTAGCATTGCTTTCCCAACAAAAAAAAAATAAAATGAGCTTTCAACGCTGCTGAACCGACTATGGAGCGAAAGCATTTGCTGCAGGAGACCGAGTGTTCTTCTTCTTCCACGTACACGGCCCACAGCGACGAGCGGTTAGACCTGGCGTATTATTGCTTTCACAACAAACAAAAAATAAAATGAGGAGGGTACAAGGCTGCTGAACCGACTATGGAGAGAAAACATTAGCTGCAGGAGACCGAGCGTTCTTCTTCTTCCACGGACACGGCACACAGCGACGAGCTTTTAGACCTGGCGGTGCATCGCTTTCGTAACAAAAAAAAATAAAATGAGGGTTCAATGCTGCTGAACCGACTATGGAGAGAAAGCATTAGCTGCAGGAGACCGAGCATTCTTCTGTTTTTCCACGGACACGGCACACAGCGACGAGCGGTTAGACCTGGCGTATTATTGCTTTCGCAATAAGGAAAAATAAAATGAGGGTTCAACGCTGCTGAACCGACTATGGAGCGAAAGCATTAGCTGCAGGAGACCGAGCGTTCTTCTTCTTCCACGGACACGGCACACAGCGACGAGCGGTTAGACCTGGCGTATTATTTCTCTCACAACAAAAAAAAAATAAAATGAGGAGGGTACAACGCTGCTGAACCGACTATGGAGAGAAAGCATTAGCTGCAGGAGACCGAGCGTTGTTCTTCTTCCACGGACACGGCACACAGCGACGAGCTTTTAGACCTGGCGGTGCATTGCTTTCGCAACAAAAAAAAATAAAATGAGGGTTCAACGCTGCTGAACCGGCTATGGAGAGAAAGCATTAGCTGCAGGAGACCGAGCATTCTTCTGTTTTTCCACGGACACGGCACACAGCGACGAGCGGTTAGACCTGGCGTATTATTGCTTTCGCAATAAGAAAAAATAAAATGCGGGGTTCAACGCTGCTGAACCGACTATGGAGCGAAAGCATTAGCTGCAGGAGACCGAGCGTTCTGCTTCTTCTTCCACGGACACGGCACACTGCGACAAGCGGTTAGACCTGGCATATTATTGCTTTCACAAAAACAAAATAAAATGAGGAGGGTTCACCACTGCTGAACCGACTATGGAGCGAAAGCATTAGCTGCAGGAGACCGAGCGTTCTTCTTCTTCCACGGACACGGCACACAGCGACGAGCGGTTAGACCTGGCGTATTATTGCTTTCGCAATAAAAAAAAATAAAATGAGGAGGGTTCAATGCTGCTGAACCGGCGATGGAGCGAAAGCATTAGCTGTAGGAGACCGAGCGTTCTTCTTCTTCTTCCATGAACACGGCACACAGCGACGAGCTTTTAGACCTAGCGTAGCATTGCTTTCCCAACAAAAAAAAAATAAAATGAGCTTTCAACGCTGCTGAACCGACTATGGAGCGAAAGCATTTGCTGCAGGAGACCGAGTGTTCTTCTTCTTCCACGTACACGGCCCACAGCGACGAGCGGTTAGACCTGGCGTATTATTGCTTTCACAACAAACAAAAAATAAAATGAGGAGGGTACAAGGCTGCTGAACCGACTATGGAGAGAAAACATTAGCTGCAGGAGACCGAGCGTTCTTCTTCTTCCACGGATACGGCACACAGCGACGAGCTTTTAGACCTGGCGGTGCATTGCTTTCGTAACAAAAAAAAATAAAATGAGGATTCAATGCTGCTGAACCGACTATGGAGAGAAAGCATTAGCTGCAGGAGACCGAGCATTCTTCTGTTTTTCCACGGACACGGCACACAGCGACGAGCGGTTAGACCTGGCGTATTATTGCTTTCGCAAAAATAAAAAATAAAATGAGGGTTCAACGCTGCTGAACCGACTATGGAGCGAAAGCATTAGCTGCAGGAGACCGAGCGTTCTGCTTCTTCCACGGACACGGCACACTGCGACGAGCGGTTAGACCTGGCGTATTATTGCTTTCACAAAAAAAAAAAAATAAAATGAGGAGGGTTCAACACTGCTGAACCGACTATGGAGCGAAAGCATTAGCTGCAGGAGACCGAGCGTTCTTCTTCTTCCACGGACACGGCACACAGCGACGAGCTTTTAGACCTGGCGGTGCATTGCTTTCGTAACAAAAAAAAAAAATAAAATGAGGGTTCAACGCTGCTGAACCGACTATGGAGAGAAAGCATTAGCTGCAGGAGACCGAGCGTTCTTCTGTTTTTCCACGGACACGGCACACAGCGACGAGCGGTTAGACCTGGCGTATTATTGCTTTCGCAATAAGAAAAAATAAAATGAGGGTTCAACCCTGCTGAACCGACTATGGAGCGAAAGCATTAGCTGCAGGAGACCGAGCGTTCTTCTTGTTCCACGGACACGGCACACAGCGACGAGCGGATAGACCTGGCGTATTAATGCTTTCACAACAACAAAAAAAAAATAAAATGAGGAGGGTACAACGCTGCTGAACCGACTATTGAGAGAAAGCATTAGCTATAGGAGACCGAGCGTTCTTCTTCTTCCACGGACACGGCACACAGCGACGAGCTTTTAGACCTGGCGGTGCATTGCTTTCGCAACAAAAAAAAAATAAAATGAGGGTTCAACGCTGCTGAACCGACTATGGAGAGAAAGCATTAGCTGCAGGAGACCGAGCGTTCTTCTGTTTTTCCACGGACACGGCACACAGCGACGAGCGGTTAGACCTGGCGTATTATTGCTTTCGCAATAAGAAAAAAATAAAATGAGGCTTCAACGCTGCTGAACCGACTATGGAGCGAAAGCATTAGCTGCAGGAGACCGAGCGTTCTTCTTCTTCCACGGACACGGCGCACAGCGACGAGCTTTTAGAACTGGCGGTGCATTGCTTTCGCAACAAAAAAAATAAAATGAGGGTTAAACGCTGCTGAACCGACTATGGAGAGAAAGCATTAGCTGCAGGAGACCGAGCGTTTTCTTCTTCCACGGACAAGGCACACAGCGACGAGCTGTTAGATCTGGCGTAGTATTGCTTTCGCAATAAAAAAAATAAAATGAGGGTTCAACGCTGCTGAACCGACTATGGAGCGAAAGCATTAGCTGCAGGAGACCGAGCGTTTTCTTCTTCCACGGACAAGGCACACAGCGACGAGCTGTTAGACCTGGCGTAGTATTGCTTTCGCAATAAAAAAAAATAAAATGAGGAGGGTTCAATGCTGCTGAACCGACGATGGAGCGAAAGCATTAGCTGTAGGAGACCGAGCGTTCTTCTTCTTCTTCCATGAACACGGCACACAGCGACGAGCTTTTAGACCTAGCGTAACATTGCTTTCCCAACAAAAAAAATAAAATGAGCTTTCAACGCTGCTGAACCGACTATGGAGCGAAAGCATTTGCTGCAGGAGACCGAGTGTTCTTCTTCCACGTACACGGCCGACAGCGACGAGCGGTTAGACCTGGCGTATTATTGCTTTCACAACAAAAAAAAATAAAATGAGGAGGGTACAACGCTGCTGAACCGACTATGGAGAGAAAACATTAGCTGCAGGAGACCGAGCGTTCTTCTTCTTCTTCCACGGACACGGCACACAGCGACGAGCGGTTAGACCTGGCGTATTATTTATCTCACAACAAAAAAAAAAATAAAATGAGGAGGGTACAACGCTGCTGAACCGACTATGGAGAGAAAGCATTAGCTGCAGGAGACCGAGCGTTCTTCTTCTTCCACGGACACGGCACACAGCGACGAGCTTTTAGACCTGGCGGTGCATTGCTTTCGCAACAAAAAAAAAATAAAATGAGGGTTCAACGCTGCTGAACCGACTATGGAGAGAAAGCATTAGCTGCAGCAGACCGAGCATTCTTCTGTTTTTCCACGGACACGGCACACAGCGACGAGCGGTTAGACCTGGCGTATTATTGCTTTCGCAATAAGAAAAAATGAAATGAGGGTTCAACGCTGCTGAACCGACTATGGAGCGAAAGCATTAGCTGCAGGAGACCGATCGTTCTTCTTCTTCCACGGACACGGCGCACAGCGACGAGCTTTTAGACCTGGCTGTGCATTGCTTTCGCAACAAAAAAAAAATAAAATGAGGGTTCAACGCTGCTGAACCGACTATGGAGAGAAAGCATTAGCTGCAGGAGAGCGACCATTCTTCTGTTTTTCCACGGACACGACACACAGGGACGAGCGGTTAGACCTGGCGTATTATTGCTTTCACAACAACAAAAAAAAAAATAAAATGAGGAGGGTTCAACGCTGCTGAACCGACAATGGAGCGAAAGCATTAGCTGCAGGAGACCGAGCGTTCTTCTTCTTCTTCCACGGAGACGGCACACAGCGACGAGCTTTTAGACCTGGCGTAGCATTGCTTTCGCAACAAAAAAAAATAAAATGAGGGTTCAACGCTGCTGAACCCACTATGGAGCGAAAGCATTAGCTGCAGGATACCTAGCATTCTTCTGTTTTTCCACGGACACGGCACACAGGGACGAGAAAAAATAAAATGAGGGTTTAACGCTGCTGAACCGACTATGGAGCGAAAGCATTAGCTGCAGGAGACCGAGCGTTCTTCTTCTTCCACGGACACGGCACACAGCGACGAGCGGTTAGACCTGGCGTATTATTGCTCTCACAACAAAAAAAAAATAAAATGAGGAGGGTACAACGCTGCTGAACCGACTATGGTGAGAAAGCATTAGCTGCAGGAGACCGACCGTTCTTCTTCTTCCACGGACACGGCACACAGCGACGAGCTTTTAGACCTGGCGATGCATTACTTTCGCAACAAAAAAAAATAAAATGAGGGTTCAACGCTGCTGAACCGACTATGGAGAGAAAGCATTACCTGCAGGAGATCGAGCATTCTTCTGTTTTTCGACGGACACGGCACACAGCGACGAGCGGTTAGACCTGGCGTATTATTGCTTTCACAACAAAAAAAAAAATAAAATGAGGAGGGTACAACGCTGCTGAACCGACTATGGAGAGAAAGCATTAGCTTCAGGAGACCGAGCGTTCTTCTTCTTCCACGGACACGGCACACAGCGACGAGCTTTTAGACCTAGCGGTGCAGTGCTTTCGCAACAAAAAAAAAAAATAAAATGAGGGTTCAACGCTGCTGAACCGACTATGGAGAGAAAGCATTAGCTGCAGGAGACCGAGCGTTCTTCTGTTTTTCCACGGACACGGCACACAGCGACGAGCGGTTAGACCTGGCGTATGAATGCTTTCGCAATAAGAAAAAAATAAAATGAGGCTTCAACGCTGCTGAACCGACTATGAAGCGAAAGCATTAGCTGCAGGAGACCGAGCGTTCTTCTTCTTCCATGGACACGGCACACAGCGACGAGCTGTTAGACCTGGCGTAGTATTGCTTTCGCAATAAAAAAAAATAAAATGAGGGTTCAACGCTGCTGAACCGACTATGGAGCGAAAGCATTAGCTGCAGGAGACCGAGCGTTTCCTTCTTCCACGGACAAGGCACACAGCGACGAGCTGTTAGACCTGGCGTAGTATTGCTTTCGCAAAAAAAAAATAAAATGAGGAGGGTTCAATGCTGCTGAACCGACGATGGAGCGAAAGCATTGGCTGTAGGAGACCGAGCGTTCTTCTTCTTCTTCCATGAACACGGCACACAGCGACGAGCTTTTAGACCTAGCGTAGCATTGCTTTCCCAACAAAAAAAAATAAAATGACCTTTCAACGCTGCTGAACCGACTATGGAGCGAAAGCATTAGCTGGAGGAGACCGAGTGTTCTTCTGTTTTTCCACGGACACGGCACACAGGGACGAGCGGTTAGACCTGGCGTAGTATTGCTTTCGCAATAAAAAAAAATAAAATGAGGAGGTTTCAACCCTGCTGACCCGACTATGGGGCGAAAGCATTAGCTGCAGGAGACCGAGCGTTCTTCTTCTTCTTCCACGGACACGGCACACTGCGACGAGCGGTTAGACCTGGCGTATTATTGCTTTCACAACAAAAAAAAAATAAAATGAGGAGGGTTCAACGCTGCGGAACCGACTATGGAGCGAAAGCATTAGCTGCAGGAGACCGAGTGTTTTTCTTCTTCTTCCACGGAGACGGCACACAGCGACGAGCTTTTAGACCTGGCGTAGCATTGCTTTCGCAATAAGAAAAAATAAAATGAGGGTTCAACGCTGCTGAACCGACTATGGAGCGATAGCATTAGCTGCAGAAGACCGAGCGTTGGACACGGCACACAGCGACGAGCTTTTAGACCTGGCATATTATTGCTTTCGCAATAAGAAAAAATAAAATGAGGGTTCAACGCTGCTGAACCGACTATGGAGCGAAAGCATTAGCTGCAGGAGACCGAGCGTTCTTCTTCTTCCACGGACACGGCACACAGCGACGAGCGGTTAGACCTGGCGTATTAATGCTTTCACAACAACAACAAAAAAAATAAAATGAGGAGGGTACAACGCTGCTGAACCGACTATGGAGAGAAAGCATTAGCTGCAGGAGACCGAGCGTTCTTCTTCTTCCACGGACACGGCACACAGCGACGAGCTTTTAGACCTGGCGGTGCATTGCTTTCGCAACAAAAAAAAATAAAATGAGGGTTCAACGCTGCTGAACCGACTATGGAGAGAAAGCATTAGCTGCAGGAGACCGAGCGTTCTTCTGTTTTTCCACGGACACGGCACACAGCGACGAACGGTTAGACCTTGGCGTATTATTTCTCTCACAACAAAAAAAGAAATAAAATGAGGAGGGTACAACGCTGCTGAACCGACTATGGAGAGAAAGCATTAGCTGCAGGAGACCGAGCGTTCTTCTTCTTCCACGGACACGGCACACAGCGACGAGCTTTTAGACCTGGCCGTGCATTGCTTTCGCAACAAAAAAAAATAAAATGAGGGTTCAATGCTGCTGATCCGACTATGGAGAGAAAGCATTAGCTGCAGGACACCGAGCATTCTTCTGTTTTTCCACGGACACGGCACGCAGCGACGAGCGGTTAGACCTGGCGTATTATTGCTTTCGCAATAAGAAAAAATAAAATGAGGGTTCAACGCTGCTGAACCGACTATGGAGCGAAAGCATTAGCTGCAGGAGACCGAGCGTTCTTCTTCTTCCACGGACACGGCACACTGCGACGAGCGGTTAGACCTGGCGTATTATTGCTTTCACAACAAAAAAAAAATAAAATGATCAGGGTTCAACACTGCTGAACCGACTATGGAGCGAAAGCATTAGCTGCAGGAGACCGAGTGTTCTTCTTCTTCCACGGACACGGCACACAGCGACGAGCGGTTAGACCTGGCGTATTATTGCTTTCACAACAAAAAAAAAATGAGGAGGGCACAACGCTGCTGAACCGACTATGGAGAGAAAGCATTAGCTGCAGGAGACCGAACGTTCTTCTTCTTCCACGGACACGGCACACAGCGACGAGCTTTTAGACCTGGCGGTGCATTGCTTTCGCAACAAAAAAAATTAAATGAGGGTTCAACGCTGCTGAACCGACTATGGAGAGAAAGCATTGGCTGCAGGAGACCGAGCATTCTTCTGTTTTTCCACGGACACGGCACACAGGGACGAGCGGTTAGACCTGGCGTAGTATTGCTTTCGCAATAAAAAAAATAAAATGAGGAGGTTTCAACGCTGCTGAACCGACTATGGGGCGAAAGCATTAGCTGCAGGAGACCGAGCGTTCTTCTTCTTCTTCCACGGACACGGCACACTGCGACGAGCGGTTAGACCTGGCGTATTATTGCTTTCACAACAAAAAAAAAATAAAATGAGGAGGGTTCAACGCTGCTGAACCGACTATGGAGCGAAAGCATTAGCTGCAGGAGACCGAGTGTTCTTCTTCTTCATCCACGGAGACGGCACACAGCGACGAGCTTTTAGACCTGGCGTAGCATTGCTTTCGCAATAAGAAAAAATAAAATGAGGGTTCAACGCTGCTGAACCGACTATGGAGAGAAAGCATTAGCTGCAGGAGACCGAGCGTTCTTCTGCTTTTCCACGGACATGGCACACAGCGACGAGCGGTTAGACCTGGCGTAATATTGCTTTCGCAATAAGAAAAAAAAAAAATGAGGCTTCAACGCTGCTGAACCGACTATGGAGCGAAAGCATTAGCTGCAGGAGACCGAGCGTTCTTCTTCTTCCACGGACACGGCGCACAGCGACGAGATTTTAGACCTGGCGGTGCATTGCTTTCGCAACAAAAAAAAAATAAAATGAGGGTTCAACGCTGCTGAACCGACTATGGAGAGAAAGCATTAGCTGCAGGAGACCGAGCGTTTTCTTCTTCCACGGACAAGGCACACAGCGACGAGCTGTTAGACCTGGCGTAGTATTGATTTCGCAATAAAAAAATAAAATGAGGGTTCAACGCTGCTGAACCGACTATGGAGCGAAAGCATTAGCTGCAGGAGACCGAGCGTTTTCTTCTTCCATGGACAAGGCACACAGCTACGAGCTGTTAGAACTGGCGTAGTATTGCTTTCGCAACAAACAAATAATAAAATGAGGAGGGTACAACGCTGCTGAACCGACTATGGAGAGAAAACATTAGCTGCAGGAGACCGAGCATTCTTCTGTTTTTCCACGGACACGGCACACAGCGACGAGCGGTTAGGCCTGGCGTATTATTGCTTTCGCAATAAGAAAAATAAAATGAGGGTTCAACGCTGCTGAACCGACTATGGAGCGAAAGCATTAGCTGCAGGAGACCGAGCGTTCTTCTTCTTCCACGGTCACGGCGCACAGCGACGAGATTCTAGACCTGGCGGTGCATTGCTTTCGCAACAAAAAAAAAAATAAAATGAGGGTTCAACGCTGCTGAACCGACTATGGAGAGAAAGCATTAGCTGCAGGAGACCGAGCGTTTTCTTCTTCCACGGACAAGGCACACAGCGACGAGCTGTTAGACCTGGCGTAGTATTGCTTTCGCAATAAAAAAATAAAATGAGGGTTCAACGCTGCTGAACCGACTATGGAGCGAAAGCATTAGCTGCAGGAGACCGAGCGTTTTCTTCTTCCACGGACGAGGCACACAGCGACGAGCTGTTAGACCTGGCGTAGTATTGCTTTCGCAACAAACAAAAAATAAAATGAGGAGGGTACAACGCTGCTGAACCGACTATGGAGAGAAAGCATTAGCTGCAGGAGACCGAACGTTCTTCTTCTTCCACGGACACGGCACACAGCGACGAGCTTTTAGACCTGGCGGTGCATTGCTTTCGCAACAAAAAAAATTAAATGAGGGTTCAACGCTGCTGAACCGACTATGGGGCGAAAGCATTAGCTGCAGGAGACTGAGCGTTCTTCTTCTTCTTCCACGGACACGGCACACTGCGACGAGCGGTTAGACCTGGCGTATTATTGCTTTCACAACAAAAAAAAATAAAATGAGGAGGGTTCAACGATGCTGAACCGACTATGGAGCGAAAGCATTAGCTGCAGGAGACCGAGCGTTCTTCTTCTTCCAAGGACAAGGCACACGGCGACGAGCTTTTAGACCTGGCGGTGCATTGCTTTCGTAACAAAAAAAAATAAAATGAGGGTTCAACGCTGCTGAACCGACTATGGAGAGAAAGCATTAGCTGCAGGAGACCGAGCATTCTTCTGTTTTTCCACGGACACGGCACACAGCGACGAGCGGTTAGACCTGGCGTATTATTGCTTTCGCAATAAGAAAAAATAAAATGAGGGTTCAACGCTGCTGAACCGACTATGGAGCGAAAGCATTAGCTGCAGGAGACCGAGCGTTCTTCTTCTTCCACGGACACGGCACACTGCGGCGAGCGGTTTGATCTGGCGTATTATTGCTTTCACAACAAAAAAAAAAATAAAACGATCAGGGTTCAACACTGCTGAACCGACTATGGAGCGAAAGAATTAGCTGCAGGAGACCGAGCGTTCTTCTTCTTCTTCCACGGACACGGCACACAGCGACGAGCGATTAGACCTGGCTTATTATTGCTTTCACAACAACAACAAAAAAAAATAAAATGAGGAGGGTACAACGCTGCTGAACCGACTATGGAGAGAAAGCATTAGCTGCAGGAGACCGAACGTTCTTCTTCTTCCACGGACACGGCACACAGCGACGAGCTTTTAGACCTGGCGGTGCATTGATTTCGCAACAAAAAAAATTAAATGAGGGTTCAACGCTGCTGAACCGACTATGGAGAGAAAGCATTGGCTGCAGGAGACCGAGCATTCTTCTGTTTTTCCACGGACACGGCACACAGGGACGAGCGGTTAGACCTGGCGTAGTATTGCTTTCGCAATAAAAAAAATAAAATGAGGAGGTTTCAACGCTGCTGAATCGACTATGGGGCGAAAGCATTAGCTGGAGGAGACCGAGCGTTCTTCTTCTTCTTCCACGGACACGGCACACTGCGACGAGCGGTTAGACCTGGCGTATTATTGCTTTCACAACAAAAAAAAATAAAATGAGGAGGGTTCAACGCTGCTGAACCGACTATGGAGCGAAAGCATTAGCTGCAGGAGACCGAGTGTTGTTCTTCTTCTTCCACGGAGACGGCACACAGCGACGAGCTTTTAGACCTGGCGTAGCATTGCTTTCGCAATAAGAAAAAATAAAATGAGGGTTCAACGCTGCTGAACCGACTATGGAGAGAAAGCATTAGCTGCAGGAGACCGAGCGTTTTCTTCTTCCACGGACAAGGCACACAGCGACGAGCTGTTAGACCTGGCGTAGTATTGCTTTCGCAATAAAAAAATAAAATGAGGGTTCAACGCTGCTGAACCGACTATGGAGCGAAAGCATTAGCTGCAGGAGACCGAGCGTTTTCTTCTTCCACGGACAAGGCACACAGCGACGAGCTGTTAGACCTGGCGTAGTATTGCTTTCGCAATAAAAAAAAAATAAAATGAGGAGGGTTCAATGCTGCTGAACCGACGATGGAGCGAAAGCATTAGCTGTAGGAGACCGAGCGTTCTTCTGCTTCTTCCACGGACACGGCACACTGCGACGAGCGGTTAGACCTGGCGTATTATTGCTTTCACAAAAAAAAAATAAAATGAGGAGGGTTCAACACTGCTGAACCGACTATGGAGAGAAAGCATTAGCTGCAGGAGACCGAGCGTTCTTCTTCTTCCACGGACACGGCACACAGCGACGAGCGGTTAGACCTGGCGTATTATTGCTTTCGCAATAAAAAAAAATAAAATGAGGAGGGTTCAATGCTGCTGAACCGACGATGGAGCGAAAGCATTAGCTGTAGGAGACCGAGCGTTCTTCTTCTTCTTCCATGAACACGGCACACAGCGACGAGCTTTTAGACCTAGCGTAGCATTGCTTTCCCAACAACAAAAAAATAAAATGAGCTTTCAACGCTGCTGAACCGACTATGGAGCGAAAGCATTTGCTGCAGGAGACCGAGTGTTCTTCTTATTCCACGTACACGGCCCACAGCGACGAGCGGTTAGACCTGGCGTATTATTGCTTTCACAACAAACAAAAAATAAAATGAGGAGGGTACAAGGCTGCTGAACCGACTATGGAGAGAAAACATTAGCTGCAGGAGACCGAGCGTTCTTCTTCTTCCACGGACACGGCACACAGCGACGAGCTTTTAGACCTGGCGGTGCATCGCTTTCGTAACAAAAAAAAAATAAAATGAGGGTTCAATGCTGCTGAACCGACTATGGAGAGAAAGCATTAGCTGCAGGAGACCGAGCATTCTTCTGTTTTTCCACGGACACGGCACACAGCGACGAGCGGTTAGACCTGGCGTATTATTGCTTTCGCAATAAGAAAAAATAAAATGAGGGTTCAACGCTGCTGAACCGACTATGGAGCGAAAGCATTAGCTGCAGGAGACCGAGCGTTCTTCTTCTTCCACGGACACGGCACACAGCAACGAGCGGTTAGACCTGGCGTATTATTTCTCTCACAACAAAAAAAAATAAAATGAGGAGGGTACAACGCTGCTGAACCGACTATGGAGAGAAAGCATTAGCTGCAGGAGACCGAGCGTTCTTCTTCTTCCAAGGACACGGCACACAGCGACGAGCTTTTAGACCTGGCGGTGCATTGCTTTCGCAACAAAAAAAATAAAATGAGGGTTCAACGCTGCTGAACCGACTATGGAGAGAAAGCATTAGCTGCAGGAGACCGAGCGTTCTTCTTCTTCCACGGACACGGCACACAGCGACGAGCTTTTAGACCTGGCGGTGCATTGGTTTCGTAACAAAAAAAAATAAAATGAGGGTTCAACGCTGCTGAACCGACTATGGAGAGAAAGCATTAGCTGCAGGAGACCGAGCGTTCTTCTTCTTCCAAGGACACGGCACACAGCGACGAGCTTTTAGACCTGGCGGTGCATTGCTTTCGCAACAAAAAAAATAAAATGAGCTTTCAACGCTGCTGAACCGACTATGGAGCGAAAGCATTTGCTGCAGGAGACCGAGTGTTCTTCTTCTTCCACGTACACGGCCCACAGCGACGAGCGGTTAGACCTGGCGTATCATTGCTTTCACAACAAACAAAAAATAAAATGAGGAGGGTACAACGCTGCTGAACCGACTATGGAGAGAAAACATTAGCTGCAGGAGACCGAGCGTTCTTCTTCTTCCACGGACACGGCACACAGCGACGAGCTTTTAGACCTGGCGGTGCATTGGTTTCGTAACAAAAAAAAAATAAAATGAGGGTTCAACGCTGCTGAACCGACTATGGAGAGAAAGCATTAGCTGCAGGAGAACGAGCATTCTTCTGTTTTTCCACGGACACGGCACACAGCGACGAGCGGTTAGACCTGGCGTATTATTGCTTTCGCAATAAGAAAAAATAAAATGAGGGTTCAACGCTGCTGAACCGACTATGGAGCGAAAGCATTAGCTGCAGGAGACCGAGCATTCTTCTTCTTCTTCCACGGACACGGCACACAGCGACGAGCTTTTAGACCTGGCGGTGCATTGGTTTCGTAACAAAAAAAAATAAAATGAGGGTTCAACGCTGCTGAACCGACTATGGAGAGAAAGCATTAGCTGCAGGAGACCGAGCGTTCTTCTTCTTCCAAGGACACGGCACACAGCGACGAGCTTTTAGACCTGGCGGTGCATTGCTTTCGCAACAAAAAAAATAAAATGAGCTTCCAACGCTGCTGAACCGACTATGGAGCGAAAGCATTTGCTGCAGGAGACCGAGTGTTCTTCTTCTTCCACGTACACGGCCCACAGTGACGAGCGGTTAGACCTGGCGTATCATTGCTTTCACAACAAACAAAAAATAAAATGAGGAGGGTACAACGCTGCTGAACCGACTATGGAGAGAAAACATTAGCTGCAGGAGACCGAGCGTTCTTCTTCTTCCACGGACACGGCACACAGCGACGAGCTTTTAGACCTGGCGGTGCATTGGTTTCGTAACAAAAAAAAATAAAATGAGGGTTCAACGCTGCTGAACCGACTATGGAGCGAAAGCATTAGCTGCAGGAGACCGAGCATTCTTCTTCTTCTTCCACGGACACGGCACACAGCGACGAGCGGTTAGACCTGGCGTACTATTTCTCTCACAACAAAACAAAAATAAAATGAGGAGGGTACAACGCTGCTGAACCGACTATGGAGAGAAAGCATTAGCTGCAGGAGACCGAGCGTTCTTCTTCTTCCACGGACACGGCACACAGCGACGAGCTTTTAGACCTGGCGGTGCATTGCTTTCGCAACAAAAAAAAAATAAAATGAGGGTTCAACGCTGCTGAACCGACTATGGAGAGAAAGCATTAGCTGCAGGAGACCGAGCATTCTTCTGTTTTTCCACGGACACGGCACACAGCGACGAGCGGTTAGACCTGGCGTATTATTGCTTTCGCAAAAATAAAAAATAAAATGAGGGTTCAACGCTGCTGAACCGACTATGGAGCGAAAGCATTAGCTGCAGGAGACCGAGCGTTCTGCTTCTTCCACGGACACGGCACACTGCGACGAGCGGTTAGACCTGGCGTATTATTGCTTTCACAAAAATAAAATAAAATGAGGAGGGTTCAACACTGCTGAACCGACTATGGAGAGAAAGCATTAGCTGCAGGAGACCGAGCGTTTTCTTCTTCCACGGACAAGGCACACAGCGACGAGCTGTTAGACCTGGCGTAGTATTGCTTTCGCAATAAAAAAATAAAATGAGGGTTCAACGCTGCTGAACCGACTATGGAGCGAAAGCATTAGCTGCAGGAGACCGAGCGTTTTCTTCTTCCACGGACAAGGCGCACAGCGACGAGCTGTTAGACCTGGCGTAGTATTGCTTTCGCAATAAAAAAAAAATAAAATGAGGAGGGTTCAATGCTGCTGAACCGACGATGGAGCGAAAGCATTAGCTGTAGGAGACCGAGCGTTCTTCTTCTTCTTCCATGAACACGGCACACAGCGACGAGCTTTTAGACCTAGCGTAGCATTGCTTTCCCAACAAAAAAAAAATAAAATGAGCTTTCAACGCTGCTGAACCGACTATGGAGCGAAAGCATTTGCTGCAGGATACCGAGTGTTCTTCTTCTTCCACGTACACGGCCCACAGCGACGAGCGGTTAGACCTGGCGTATTATTGCTTTCACAACAAACAAAAAATAAAATGAGGATTGTACAACGCTGCTGAACCGACTATGGAGAGAAAACATTAGCTGCAGGAGACCGAGCGTTCTTCTACTTCCACGGACACGGCACACAGCGACGAGCTTTTAGACCTGGCGGTGCATTGCTTTCGTAACAAAAAAAAAATAAAATGAGGGTTCAACGCTGCTGAACCGACTATGGAGAGAAAGCATTAGCTGCAGGAGACCGAACATTCTTCTGTTTTTCCACGGACACGGCACACAGCGACGAGCGGTTAGACCTGGCGTATTATTGCTTTCGCAATAAGGAAAAATAAAATGAGGGTTCAACGCTGCTGAACCGACTATGGAGCGAAAGCATTAGCTGCAGGAGACCGAGCGTTCTTCTTCTTCCACGGACACGGCACACAGCGACGAGCGGTTAGACCTGGCGTATTATTTCTCTCACAACAAAAAAAAATAAAATGAGGAGGGTACAACGCTGCTGAACCGACTATGGAGAGAAAGCATTAGCTGCAGGAGACCGAGCGTTGTTCTTCTTCCACGGACACGGCACACAGCGACGAGCTTTTAGACCTGGCGGTGCATTGCTTTCGCAACAAAAAAAAATAAAATGAGGGTTCAACGCTGCTGAATCGGCTATGGAGAGAAAGCATTAGCTGCAGGAGACCGAGCATTCTTCTGTTTTTCCACGGACACGGCACACAGCGACGAGCGGTTAGACCTGGCGTATTATTGCTTTCGCAATAAGAAAAAATAAAATGCGGGGTTCAACGCTGCTGAACCGACTATGGAGCGAAAGCATTAGCTGCAGGAGACCGAGCGTTCTGCTTCTTCTTCCACGGACACGGCACACTGCGACAAGCGGTTAGACCTGGCATATTATTGCTTTCACAAAAAAAAATAAAATGAGGAGGGTTCAACACTGCTGAACCGACTATGGAGCGAAAGCATTAGCTGCAGGAGACCGAGCATTCTTCTTCTTCCACGGACACGGCACACAGCGACGAGCGGTTAGACCTGGCGTATTATTGCTTTCGCAATAAAAAAAAATAAAATGAGGAGGGTTCAATGCTGCTGAACCGGCGATGGAGCGAAAGCATTAGCTGTAGGAGACCGAGCGTTCTTCTTCTTCTTCCATGAACACGGCACACAGCGACGAGCTTTTAGACCTAGCGTAGCATTGCTTTCCCAACAAAAAAAAAATAAAATGAGCTTTCAACGCTGCTGAACCGACTATGGAGCGAAAGCATTTGCTGCAGGAGACCGAGTGTTCTTCTTCTTCCACGTACACGGCCCACAGCGACGAGCGGTTAGACCTGGCGTATTATTGCTTTCACAACAAACAAAAAATAAAATGAGGAGGGTACAAGGCTGCTGAACCGACTATGGAGAGAAAACATTAGCTGCAGGAGACCGAGCGTTCTTCTTCTTCCACGGATACGGCACACAGCGACGAGCTTTTAGACCTGGCGGTGCATTGCTTTCGTAACAAAAAAAAATAAAATGAGGGTTCAATGCTGCTGAACCGACTATGGAGAGAAAGCATTAGCTGCAGGAGACCGAGCATTCTTCTGTTTTTCCACGGACACGGCACACAGCGACGAGCGGTTAGACCTGGCGTATTATTGCTTTCGCAATAAGAAAAAATAAAATGAGGGTTCAACGCTGCTGAACCGACTATGGAGCGAAAGCATTAGCTGCAGGAGACCGAGCGTTCTTCTTCTTCTTCCACGGACACGGCACACAGCGACGAGCGGTTAGACCCGGCGTATTATTTCTCTCACAACAAAAAAAAAATAAAATGAGGAGGGTACAACGCTGCTGAACCGACTATGGAGAGAAAGCATTAGCTGCAGGAGACAGAGCGTTCTTCTTCTTCCAAGGACACGGCACACAGCGACGAGCTTTTAGACCTGGCGGTGCATTACTTTCGCAACAAAAAAAATAAAATGAGGGTTCAACGCTGCTGAACCGACTATGGAGAGAAAGCATTAGCTGCAGGAGACCGAGCATTCTTCTGTTTTTCCACGGACCCGGCACACAGCGACGAGCGGTTAGACCTCGCGTATTATTGCTTTCGCAAAAATAAAAAATAAAATGAGGGTTCAACGCTGCTGAACCGACTATGGAGCGAAAGCATTAGCTGCAGGAGACCGAGCGTTCTGCTTCTTCCACGGACACGGCACACAGCGACGAGCGGTTAGACCTGGCGTATTATTGCTTTCGCAATAAGAAAAAATAAAATGAGGAGGGTACCACGCTGCTGAACCGACTATGGAGAGAAAGCATTAGCTGCAGGGGACCGAGCGTTCTTCTTCTTCTTCCACGGACACGGCACACAGCGACGAGCGGTTAGACCTGGCGTATTATTTCTCTCACAACAAAAAAAAAAATAAAATGAGGAGGGTACAACGCTGCTGAACCGACTATGGAGAGAAAGCATTAGCTGCAGGAGACCGAGCGTTCTTCTTCTTCCACGGACACGGCACACAGCGACGAGCTTTTAGACCTGGCGGTCCATTGCTTTCGCAACAAAAAAAAATAAAATGAGGGTTCAACGCTGCTGAACCGACTATGGAGAGAAAGCATTAGCTGCAGGAGACCGAGCATTCTTCTGTTTTTCCACGGACACGGCACACAGCGACGAGCGGTTAGACCTGGCGTATTATAGCTTTCGCAATAAGAAAAAATAAAATGAGGGTTCAACGCTGCTGAACCGACTATGGAGCGAAAGTATTAGCTGCAGGAGACCGAGCGTTCTTCTTCTTCTTCCACGGACACGGCACACAGCGACGAGCGGTTAGACCTGGCGTATTATTTCTCTCACAACAAAAACAAAATAAAATGAGGAGGGTACAACGCTGCTGAACCGACTATGGAGAGAAAGCATTAGCTGCAGGAGACCGAGCGTTCTTCTTCTTCCACGGACACGGCACACAGCGACGAGCTTTTAGACCTGACGGTGCATTGCTTTCGCAACAAAAAAAAATAAAATGAGGGTTCAACGCTGCTGAACCGACTATGGAGAGAAAGCATTAGCTGCAGGAGACCGAGCATTCTTCTGTTTTTCCACGGACACGGCACACAGCGACGAGCGGTTAGACCTGGCGTATTATTGCTTTCGCAATAAGAAAAAATAAAATGAGGGTTCAACGCTGCTGAACCGACTATGGAGCGAAAGCATTAGCTGCAGGAGACCGAGCGTTCTTCTTCTTCTTCCACGGACACGGCATACAGCGACGAGCGATTAGACCTGGCGTATTATTTCTCTCACAACAAAAAAAAATAAAATGAGGAGGGTACAACGCTGCTGAACCGACTATGGAGAGAAAGCATTAGCTGCAGGAGACCGAGCGTTCTTCTTCTTCCACGGACACGGCACACAGCGACGAGCTTTTAGACCTGGCGGTGCATTGCTTTCGCAACAAAAAAAAATAAAATGAGGGTTCAACGCTGCTGAACCGACTATGGAGAGAAAGCATTAGCTGGAGGAGACCGAGCATTCTTCTGTTTTTCCACGGACACGGCACACAGCGACGAGCGGTTAGACCTGGCGTATTATTGCTTTCGCAAAAAGAAAAAATAAAATGAGGGTTCAACGCTGCTGAACCGACTATGGAGCGAAAGCATTAGCTGCAGGAGACCGAGCGTTCTGCTTCTTCCACGGACACGGCACACCGCGACGAGCGGTTAGACCTGGCGTATTATTGCTTTCACAAAAAAAACAAAATGAGGAGGGTTCAACACTGCTGAACCGACTATGGAGCGAAAGCATTAGCTGCAGGAGACCGAGCGTTCTTCTTTTTCTTCCACGGACACGGCACACAGCGACGAGCGGTTAGACCTGGCGTATTATTGCTTTCACAACAAAAAAAAAAATAAAATGAGGAGGGTACAACGCAGCTGAACCGACTATGGAGAGAAAGCATTACCTGCAGGGGACCGAGCGTTCTTCTTCTTCCACGGACACGGCACACAGCGACGAGCTTTTAGACCTGGCGGTGCATTGCTTTCGCAACAAGAAAAAAATAAAATCAGGGTTCAACGCTGCTGAACCGACTATGGAGAGAAAGCATTGGCTGCAGGAGACCGAGCATTCTTCTGTTTTTCCACGGACACGGCACACAGGGACGAGCGGTTAGACCTGGCGTATTATTGCTTTCGCAATAAGAAAAAATAAAATGAGGGTTCAACGCTGCTTAACCGACTATGGAGCGAAAGCATTAGCTGCAGGAGACCGAGCGTTCTTCTCCTTCTTCCACGGACACGGCACACAGCGACGAGCGGTTAGACCTAGCGTATTATTTCTCTCACGACAAAAAAAATAAAATGAGGAGGGTACAACGCTGCTGAACCGACTATGGAGAGAAAGCATTAGCTGCAGGAGACCGAGCGTTCTTCTTCTTCCACGGACACGGCACACAGCGACGAGCTTTTAGACCTGGCGGTCCATTGCTTTCGCAACAAAAAAAATAAAATGAGGGTTCAACGCTGCTGAACCGACTATGGAGAGAAAGCATTAGCTGCAGGAGACCGAGCATTCTTCTGTTTTTCCACGGACACGGCACACAGCGACGAGCGGTTAGATCTGGCGTATTATAGCTTTCGCAATAAGAAAAAATAAAATGAGGGTTCAACGCTGCTGAACCGACTATGGAGCGAAAGTATTAGCTGCAGGAGACCGAGCGTTCTTCTTCTTCTTCCACGGACACGGCACACAGCGACGAGCGGTTAGACCTGGCGTATTATTTCTCTCACAACAAAAACAAAATAAAATGAGGAGGGTACAGCGCTGGTGAACCGACTATGGAGAGAAAGCATTAGCTGCAGGAGACCGAGCGTTCTTCTTCTTCCACGGACACGGCACACAGCGACGAG
This sequence comes from Amblyomma maculatum, assembly GCF_055883805.1. Taxonomy (NCBI): domain Eukaryota; kingdom Metazoa; phylum Arthropoda; class Arachnida; order Ixodida; family Ixodidae; genus Amblyomma; species Amblyomma maculatum. The sequence continues at coordinate 15,595,784 of NW_028146738.1, forward strand.
CTTTTAGACCTGACGGTGCATTGCTTTCGCAACAAAAAAAAAAATAAAATGAGGGTTCAACGCTGCTGAACCGACTATGGAGAGAAAGCATTAGCTGCAGGAGACCGAGCATTCTTCTGTTTTTCCACGGACACGGCACACAGCGACGAGCGGTTAGACCTGGCGTATTATTGCTTTCGCAATAAGAAAAAATAAAATGAGGGTTCAACGCTGCTGAACCGACTATGGAGCGAAAGCATTAGCTGCAGGAGACCGAGCGTTCTTCTTCTTCTTCCACGGACACGGCATACAGCGACGAGCGGTTAGACCTGGCGTATTATTTCTCTCACAACAAAAAAAAATAAAATGAGGAGGGTACAACGCTGCTGAACCGACTATGGAGAGAAAGCATTAGCTGCAGGAGACCGAGCGTTCTTCTTCTTCCACGGACACGGCACACAGCGACGAGCTTTTAGACCTGGCGGTGCATTGCTTTCGCAACAAAAAAAAATAAAATGAGGGTTCAACGCTGCTGAACCGACTATGGAGAGAAAGCATTAGCTGCAGGAGACCGAGCATTCTTCTGTTTTTCCACGGACACGGCACACAGCGACGAGCGGTTAGACCTGGCGTATTATTGCTTTCGCAAAAAGAAAAAATAAAATGAGGGTTCAACGCTGCTGAACCGACTATGGAGCGAAAGCATTAGCTGCAGGAGACCGAGCGTTCTGCTTCTTCCACGGACACGGCACACCGCGACGAGCGGTTAGACCTGGCGTATTATTGCTTTCACAAACAAAAAATAAAATGAGGAGGGTTCAACACTGCTGAACCGACTATGGAGCGAAAGCATTAGCTGCAGGAGACCGAGCGTTCTTCTTCTTCCACGGACACGGCACACAGCGACGAGCGGTTAGACCTGGCGTATTATTGCTTTCACAACAAAAAAAAAAATAAAATGAGGAGGGTACAACGCTGCTGAACCGACTATGGAGAGAAAGCATTAGCTGCAGGGGACCGAGCGTTCTTCTTCTTCCACGGACACGGCACACAGCGACGAGCATTTAGACCTGGCGGTGCATTGCTTTCGCAACAAATAAAAAAATAAAATGACGGTTCAACGCTGCTGAACCGACTATGGAGAGAAAGATTTGGCTGCAGGAGACCGAGCATTCTTCTGTTTTTCCACGGACACGGCACACAGGGACGAGCGGTTAGACCTGGCGTATTATTGCTTTCGCAATAAGAAAAAATAAAATGAGGGTTCAACGCTGCTGAACCGACTATGGAGCGAAAGCATTAGCTGCAGGAGACCGAGCGTTCTTCTTCTTCTTCCACGGACACGGCACACAGCGACGAGCGGTTAGACCTGGCGTATTATTGCTTTCACAACAAAAAAAAAAATAAAATGAGGAGGGTACAACGCTGCTGAACCGACTATGGAGAGAAAGCATTAGCTGCAGGGGACCGAGCGTTCTTCTTCTTCCACGGACACGGCACACAGCGACGAGCTTTTAGACCTGGCGGTGCATTGCTTTCGCAACAAAAAAAAAATAAAATGAGGGTTCAACGCTGCTGAACCGACTATGGAGAGAAAGCATTAGCTGCAGGAGACCGAGCATTCTTCTGTTTTTCCACGGACACGGCACACAGCGACGAGCGGTTAGACCTGGCGTATTATTGCTTTCGCAAAAAGAAAAAATAAAATGAGGGTTCAACGCTGCTGAACCGACTATGGAGCGAAAGCATTAGCTGCAGGAGACCGAGCGTTCTGCTTCTTCCACGGACACGGCACACCGCGACGAGCGGTTAGACCTGGCGTATTATTGCTTTCACAAACAAAAAATAAAATGAGGAGGGTTCAACACTGCTGAACCGACTATGGAGCGAAAGCATTAGCTGCAGGAGACCGAGCGTTCTTCTTCTTCCACGGACACGGCACACAGCGACGAGCGGTTAGACCTGGCGTATTATTGCTTTCACAACAAAAAAAAAAATAAAATGAGGAGGGTACAACGCTGCTGAACCGACTATGGAGAGAAAGCATTAGCTGCAGGGGACCGAGCGTTCTTCTTCTTCCACGGACACGGCACACAGCGACGAGCATTTAGACCTGGCGGTGCATTGCTTTCGCAACAAATAAAAAAATAAAATGACGGTTCAACGCTGCTGAACCGACTATGGAGAGAAAGATTTGGCTGCAGGAGACCGAGCATTCTTCTGTTTTTCCACGGACACGGCACACAGGGACGAGCGGTTAGACCTGGCGTATTATTGCTTTCGCAATAAGAAAAAATAAAATGAGGGTTCAACGCTGCTGAACCGACTATGGAGCGAAAGCATTAGCTGCAGGAGACCGAGCGTTC